>NC_088388.1:34690000-35940000 GCF_037993035.2 Macaca fascicularis | reverse complement strand
CAGAATGGTCTGCAGCAGGACTCATGCTCCTCACCACCCTGCCCCCTGCTTCCCCATCCACCCAACACTGCCTCCCATGAAGGAAAAGAGAGGCAGGTCAAATGCTTATCCCAGACTCCTAATTCTCCTAAGCTACTACATCCTCCAATGAGAAAAAGTATGACTTTCTCAAAATCATTGGGGATTTGGAAGATGCAACTCCCTCATGGAGATACTTTGGAGCAAAGTAGAGCAGGTGCTTGGATAAATCATAGTACTGGAAAAAAATGTATCCAAGCTGTTTATTTCCAAAATGAAAACCCTAAGGACCTCAAACCTGAAAGAATTCATAACTTTGCTGAGTGTAGCTGAAACCAGAGCTGTTGAATTAAAGAACCTTAGAATACATCTGATATTTCATCAAGTCTAAGCTATTTGTTTGTATCTGCCTCTATTTTAAAGATGCACTAAGAAACTCCAGTAACTGGTTTATCTTTGAATTATAGTATCTACTTTTCTGTAAAGTGTGGAAGGAGTTAGTGGCAGATGTACTGGCCAATTTTACAGAGGTACTAGAGTCTGCCACAGAATAGATGGTGATCAGAATAATGATCAGGTCAAGTGAGGAGGGCTGCATTTATGGTGGCTGGATACAGTAATCAATCAATAAAGAGATGTTAAATACATGAATGACTGAAGCTTTAAAAGTAGAAGGAGAAACAACTGAAGACTTTTTATGATGTTCCAAATATGCCATCTTAAAGTCTTCCTTGATGACAAGAGAATTCCATAAGACAAGTTCTGAAAGCTTTCGTGTTAAGGAACTCTTTTGGTAAATAAACTGAAAAGAACACTTTTGATGTTGGGACAAAAGTATGAGTGGGCTCCAAGATTTTTATTTGATTTGCAGTTTCATCGACCTTCACTGGTATGGCAAATCGAAATGGGAGACAGACTTTAATTATCCTAGTGACCTTTAGACAAGGCCCCAGAGTCTGGTGCCATAGGTTGCCATCTGAACAGAGCCTCATCAGAGATGCCCTCAGGGTTTATGAATTGCTCTGCTTGTTTTATATTTGTCCCAAATCATCTGGTACTGTTAGCTATCATTTTATTTATGTCTCCACAAATGAATACTTTTAAGAAATGCTACCTCACAGTATAATATAATGGTCAGATAGAATCTTGGGCTCTAGGGAAAAACAGCTCTTATTAAAATTGTGTCTCCATCACTTAATAACTATAAGTAATATCAAAGTATTTAATCTCTCTGACCTCTGTTCAGAGCTCATCTATAAAATAGATGGGGGTAATAATGTTCACTAACTTAACAGGTTCTTAGAGCAGAGAATGAAATATGCAAGTATTCTGCAGAGATCTCATGTCTAACCTTCAAGAAGTTGCCCATACAATCCAGACCTGACCCAAGCAACTCCTCTCCTGACCACTAGTAGACAATAATATAATGACTTCATCTCCCTTCCCTTCATTTTACTTTTACAAAATAAACTTCTCTCTCTGACCATTAAGTAATTTAATCCCCAGGCACTATCAAGTTGAAGTCTGAATTAAGACTGTTACCCAGATTTAAAGGACAATTTCAGGCTAGAGTGAAGACAAATTACTTGAGAAAAGAGGTTTGATTCAATTTATGCATATATTCACTGTCCCTGTGGTCAATGAACAGGATCTCATTTAAAATTCAATTTGGAGAATTATGGTGCTTCTGATTGAGAGGAGAAACATAAATGAAATGGGTCACAAAGTGGCATTAATCTATTTCATAAGGGTTAGACACAGCTTGACAAATAAGAGAAGAGTCTCTCTGAGAGGTCTCTGCAGGAATAATCCTGGAGGAAGAGTCAAAATGGTAAAAGAAGAAAGGCACTGTTTCTCTACATATTCTGACTGGTACTAGGGAACCCTCTCTGGCAGCTTCCAGAAAGGAGAGGAAGAAGGTATGACTGAAGGGAGGGAGAAGTCAGAGAAGCTCTGTGTCCCCTTTTCCTTAGCTAGACAGGAACCAAAATGATGCAGTTATTCTCAGAGATGTTGCATTAGACCACTCATCAAAAGTTGCCTTGCGTCATGGAGAATTCTCCTTTCTCTGTATTCATAAGAATTTAATATCTAACTTCAGCCCCTTGTATTTGAAGCTGCTCCTAAAACTCAGCTCTGGCATTTGATCTCTCTCAGGAGGGTCAATTAAAGAAAGACTACTAATGTTATTTTTTCCCTTTCATGGTGCAAAAGGTAACTCATCTGGCACCATGGAGTAAAAATTAAAGAACCACATCACTTCTTGCAGAAGCTATGAAGGAAGAAAATACGTTCAGAAAACAGAATTAAGACAGGAAAAGGGGGGCAACTTTTAAGCATCCACTCTGCACCTGGTTTTCTACATATCATTTCACATAGCACTCATCACAGCCCCCTGACTTGAAATTATTATATTCATTTTAAAGATAGGAGAACTGAGTTTCAAATAGGTTAAATAGCTTGGCCAAGGTCACATAGCTGCTAAGTGGTAAAGTCAGGTTAGGAATTCTAACCTGGCAAACAGTCCTAATTCAAACTCCAATGCCATAGGTAGTACCTGGGGATAAAATACTTTAATAGCCAACTAACACCCTAGAGGAAGAGCTTGTTTTGCCAAAATGCAACTTGGAAAAGAAGGTAAAATTATTAGATCATTATTCACATATGATCCTTGTTCTTGACAAATCATTCTCTTTACTAAACAGAAGCAACTGTCAGATTGACCAAGAATTTCTTCTTCTTCACAAGGTTTTTAGGTTGGTGCTAAATGATTATGGCTGGTGGAAAAGTTATCCTTTCTTCATATACACAGATACACACAGAAGATATATACATACAAAGAATTTAGGAAGGATAATCAAAAGAAATTTTATATACTCATCTTCATCACCATCATCTTCATTATCATCACAGAATAAAGCTTAACTAAACAGGTAAGGACTTTCCTTAACTACCAATTTTAACAAGCTCTTCCTTGTCAACCACACTCAGTGGTTTTATAGTGTTTGAAACAGAACTCTTAGTCCATTCTGAAAACCAGAAAAAAAAAATCCACTCTTCCAAATGCTTGTCTTTCAAGTAGAACCAGACAGCAAACTATAAGTTCACTAATGCATATTTTTAGAGAAGACTGTTGAGGCCTTTAATAAATGTATTTATTTATTATCCTCCTCTATTCTTTTCTCCCTTCCTTCTTTCTCCATTCCTTTCCTCCTTCCTTGCTTCTTTCCCTTCCTCCTTTCTCCAGCAAATGTTTACTGAATGCCTATGATATGATTAGCACTGAACAAAGCCCCAGGGATAAAACTCTCATGCAGGCCTAATGTAACCATTGAATGGAGCTGTGTGACTAGTGGAGGAGATAGAAATTAATCAAGTGATCACACAAACCATTGTGCAATGGCAATTCCTGCAGATGTACTAAAGAAGAGGTACACAGGGCTCTTTGAGAGACTGGCTGGTCAGGGAGGGCAAGGAGAGCTTCCTTGAAGAAGGGATGCTTGATTTAAGATAAAAAGCCAACTTTTCACAGAGGATAGGGAACAATGTTCAGGCAGATGGGGCAGCATGTACAATGGTCCTGTGGCAAGGGGAATGTGGCATACCGGAAGGAATGCACAGATGCCAGTGTAGATGAAGGACAAATGCTGAGGGTAAGTCTGTTGCAAGATGAGGTTGCAGAGATGAGTAAGAGCATAAAGGGACATGTATATCATTTTAAGGAGTTTTTTATGAAATCCTCACAAGGGTTTTAAATAAGAGATGACTTGATCAGGTTTGTGTTTTTAAACCTTCATTATTGCCTAAATGTGAAGAATTGATTATGCAGGGCATGTGTTTGGTAGGGGACGCAAATAAGTTCACCAGCCCACCTTGAAGTTTTGTTCTCACTACATTTCCATCACCTCATCTACCTGCATGCATCACGTGATCATCCCATCTACCTGCATGCATCCTGTGGTCACCCCGTCTACCTGCATGCATCCTGTGGTCACCCCGTCTACCTGCATGCATCCTGTGGTCACTCCATCTACTTGCATGCATCCTGTGGCTACAATTTTTTTTCATCTCTTGGTCCCCACACTGGACATTGCCCCATTTTCTTTAGTCCTCTGAACACTGTCAGTGTAAGGCAGCATGGAGCATGTTTTCTATTGATGCTTAGTGATTACAGAAAAGAGTTTCAGCAGAGTGCAGAAGGGGTAAAATATATATATATAATGAACCTTGGATTTTACTCTCTATAAGCTCTCTGCATAATTTCTTCCAGGATTATCTAACCGAATTTCTTTTGCCTTCAACTCCAACTTACTGCCATCTTGTTATACCTTTTTCCTACTATAAGCTTCTTCCTCCATCTTCTCCAAATCTCAGGATCCCCCAGATCCCTGTCCACCTCTTACCAGGCTCAAAGTTGCTGCTTCCATCTAAGTCTCTGCTATATATATCAAGGCAGTGGAGAACAGCACAAGACACAGAAGACTTTGTCTTTCATATCAAACAAGCCCAGCAAAGGGTTTGTCATAAGCAAAGGAGAAAATATCTTTCTAAAAAAGAATTCTTTTTCCACATAGCCCAGCAGTTTAAAGTACAGTTGGCTTTTGAAGTAGCAATTATTTTCTTTTCTTTACATGTGTCAGAGTCCTTTGCTTCTGTTTTACTTACCTGAATCTATCCAATTATGCCCTATCAACACCAGAATGCAAGATGTATGAGGGATGTTTTATAAAAAATGACTGTGGCAAACCAAAGCCAGAAATAAAGAAATTAAATGGTCATTACCAAATTAGGAGAGAGGAGAGAGCAAATACGTCCTTAGAAACAAGTAGATAAAATAGATCTGTGCATGAATTTGGGAATGGAAAAAAACAAACTAGCTATAGGAAACAACAGCTCCCAAAAGACACTGAGAAGTGATAGCATAAATAACAATAGAGACAGAAAGGAAGACGTAAAATAGGGAATGAGAAAATATGAAGGCTCTCAAGATGAACAGAACAATTTGCCAACATGTATGTCATTTCTCTCATAAATTAACTTCCTTGATGGGCTTAATTGTTTGAACAAATGAGATGGAGCTATTTTCAGAACGATTATTTATTCTAATCACCAATTCCCTTACAGTAAAAGGAACAGCAGAGAAGCCAGGCTTTTTCAGGCTTCATCATTTTAGTTAAATATTTACACATTCCCACTGACACTAAAAGTAGTCGCTGCTTCTTGGGCCTCTGAAAGATATGGGCTTAGGGTAACAGAGAGTTTAGGTACCTGCAGGTGGGTGTCTCAGAGAAGAAAGCCATCTCTCTGTGCATTGCCTGCTGGCAAAGAGCTGGGTCCTTCTCCTCAAACCTGTTTTACCCATCACCAAGTCCAGAGTCCAATCAAACCTGCTCTCAGGACCCCCTGATCAGTTTATCTTTGAATTGTATTGAAATTTTACTTTACTTCTTTTCTAAAATTCTTAATTAGTACACCATCCTGTAATAAAATGAGAAGGATAAAGAAAAAATTATTTTATATTTATTTGTTCTTTCATTAAGTCCATAGGAGCATAAATCAACTAATTTCTGTAGGATTAAGAACTAGGCTTTAGCAAGAGAAGGTTTAGTTTCAACTCCTGACTGTATCACTGCCAAGCTGAATGACCTTAGTTAAGCTACTTACTCTCTCCAAACCTCAGCTTTTTTTCCTTTAAAATGGGGACAGTACTAGTTTCTATCTCATAAGGCTGTTATGATAATTAAATAAGGTAAAACTTTAAAACACTTCAAATTGTGACTGTCACATGATAAACCTCAAAAGTATCAGTTATTGTTATAGTATTACTCCTTATTATGAGTTATAGATGAAGTGATGTACTTTAAGCATAATAATTCTTCCAGATATGTATGTCTTCTTGTGGGTTCCTTCAAAAGTAGACCTAAACAAGGATTTGAGTGCAAGAAATTTGTGTGGGAAGTGCAGAGATAACCTTCAAGGACACCAGAAAGTGATATGAGGAGGGAAGGCAGTAAATACAAGCTGAGTTAAATCAGCAACCATGCTGGGTGGCTAAAGCTATTCTGTAGGGAATTTCTAGGAAATGATGATATATCACTTAAAGATGAAGGGAGTTAACATATTTATATGCTCACTGGCTTCAGTAATTGGTTGAGGGCACTAATTACCCAGCATTTCTAGCCTACTGTCCATGGCAGAGTCATTTTCTGGAAAAAGCCCTTAGGCAAAGAGATACATGTACTAGAAGTTGGATAATGCCCAAAGCACAAAACAGACATCTGAAATTAATAACTCATAGCATCAGATACAGCAGCTTTCAGGATACAGCTCTGGACTAAGGCAGGTGACTTTCTTAAGTAACCTTAAAATTTAAGTGGTCTTGGAAATGATCACACCACCAGGTGGTTTCCAGCCAAGCTGTCATTTTGCAGATTTGACCCAAAAGAGAATTACATCAATTTTTTCAAAAGCATTAAGAGAAGCAATATGGAATATAAGTGTCATAATAATACAGAATGAATTAAAAATGGGGGGTACAGAATTTATGTATTTAAATCTTGATAGTCACATAACTAATTTATGATTTCTTTTTTTTTTTTTTTAAGACAGAGTTCCGCTGTTGTTGCTCAGGCTGGAGTTCAATGGCACAGTCTTGGCTCACTGTAACCTGCATCTTCTGGGTACAAGGGATTCTCCTGCCTCAGACTCCCGAGTAGCTGAGATTACAGGTGTCTTCCACTACACATGGCTTTTTTTTTTTTTCTTTTTTTTAGTAGAGATGGGGTTTCACCATGTTGGTCAGGCTGGTCTTGAATTCCTGACCTCAGGTGACCCACCTGCCTCAGTCTCCCAAAGTGCTGGGATTACAGGCATGAGCCATCGTGCCCAGCCTAATTTATCACTTTTTCACCAAATTATACAATCTATTTGAGCCTCTCTTCTTACTTTATTAAATTGGAAATAATATTTACCATTCATGGTTTTTATATTAAAGTCATTTGAACATATCAAAATGCTTTACAGTAAGGAATTCTTACAATTGTCAGGTCTAGATGACTGAGGCTGACCCCTTTAAAAAACTAACAACTTTTGTGGGCCATTTTTTGATGGAAATATTTCTATCATGATAAAAACACAAATATCTGATAAACTGTATTTGATAAATATTATTGAATTATTTCTCAGAGCTGTAACACTGCAACAGCAATGCTCTCCAGGCTAATGTGATATGTCACACTATTTGCTTTTATTCTTTCTTTTCCCTTATGGCCCCTTCTTATTGCCATTAGTTTCTATGGCAACTAAATAACTAAGCTCATTAAAATAGTAACCCAAGTTAACACCTAATACTAACCAAATAAGCGCCAGCTAGCTTGAGAATGTGCACCAACTTAAATAAGCTTGTGACTGCTATTTTTCTTGCTGCTCAGAGAAATTTTTCACTTAATTTCAGATTTTTTGCTGTATTTAAATAATTGAGATTGTCAACAATCTGATTGTTTTATGAAAAGTAGTGTTCTACTATTCACTGACTGTGGCATTAGGGAAGATGGGGCAGAAAGGGAGTGCTTAGACAGTCCTCTAGAGGTACCTTATTCATTCATTCATTCATTCAATATTTCATTCATTCATTTATTCTTTCAAAAAATAATGCCCACCCCCAATGTAAACTGTAAATATAATAAATACAATAAGGAATAAAACATTTACCTCCTCATAAAGAAAAAGTCTAGAAATACAAATTAACTTGTACAACTGATTAGAATTTTATCATACTCTACATGAATCATTGTGTTTTATCAAAATTCGTAAGTGTTATAAGACAGTTACAGGTAAAGCACTTTGGAGTTTAGTGTTCAAAGAGAGGAGAAAAATTATTTTAGTTTGGGAGATCAAGAATGATTCAAGAAAAGAGTTGAAATAGTTATTGAGTCTTTGAGCTTGGGTAGAATTTGGATTCAGAGAAGGTAGAGAGAAAGGTCATCACAGGCTTAAAATGAACAAAGACATAGGAGCCTCTCCTAAGCGAATATAGAACATAGAATAATAAGTGATCTATTTGAGATAGATGCAAAGGAAGTTATGGGAAATAATTTTTATAAAGGTAGAGTGGCCTGAAAGTAGAAGGCATTGAAAGTCTAATAGGTTTGGACAACGGGAGACATTGAATGATTGTGAACAGGTACTGGACAAGGTCATGGCTATGTTTGGAGTGTTCTTGTATTAGGTAGAACAGGAACAGGCTGGAGTAGCAGAGACCAGTAAATAAGTGTTAGGAACAAGAGAAAAAAGAAATGAAAAAAGAGTTGTGGCCTACTGAGGAGAAGAAACCTAAATGGTATCTCCTAAGGAAAAGACAGAGGAAGAAAGAGGAACAGTCTTGGGACCTTGACAAAAGCAGAGGGCCAATCTATATCACTCAGTTCCAAAAATCATTTCTTTCTCTTAGAAATGAGGTGATCCATCATGAACTCATTCTGCTTTCCACTTGCCTGTCATCAAAACATTTATCTCAAAGTAATTGCTCCTTAGTCATCTCTCTCCCTAAAGAACAAGTGCATGAATCATAATTTCTATTTTACAGCAAGAAATAAGGAGGCATGAGAAGTTCTGAAATTCACTTATCATTCAAAGTTCAGGTAGGGGTTAAGATAATAACCCAGGATGTCAATGAAGAAAAACAGGTCTAAGCAGAAGAGAGAAAGCAGCTTACTCAAGTTCTAATAATGTATATGATAAATAATAGGCACCCAATAAATATATTATAAATTAGTGACTGAATTAATCAGAATGAATAAATCAAAGGCGGCCATGAATCCTTGAATCATTTGACAAGTTATTGAAACAAGTTCTAGATGTGACAGCAAGGTTCCCTCAATCTTTTATGTTCCTATTTTTCAGCAATTTTATATGCATAACAATCTTCAACCTGTTCGAGTCAAACTTTATTCAACCAAGTCAAAACTATCCATGTGTTATGATGAGATTTAACGTACATTTGAACAACAGCAATGAACCAGCCAGTGTACCAGGCTCTATGGATATAAAGACATACAGAGGGATCTTGACCTCAATAAGCTTACAATCTGGAAAGAAACGTTATTAAATAATAATTATAAACTGCGACAGGAGTTAAAGCAGACTTTTTAAAGTTTGCAACATGAGCTCTGTAAAGTATAAAAATTGAATTCTATTTTGCTCGTTCTTTAATTTCTAACTTTTTAAAAACCAGAGGAATGGCAATGATAATCTTTGACTATTTCACAGGGTTATTGTAAGGGATTTTCTGAGTTAAAAACATTACACACCTTAATGTGAGACGCTATTACAATTACTTAGATATGGCATTATTGCCTCAACATTTCAAATAAGCTAGTAGCAAAGTTTTTCAGATCTAGAAACTGATGAAAGCAGCATCCATTGACCAAAATCTCAAAAAGTTCTCTCCAATTATAGAGTTTGAATGACTAGCTAAGGAGAAAATTCTGTCACCAGAATTCAGACTTTTAGGCAGAACTTTTCAGGCAGACAATTTTTTTACCCCAAAACTTTTCAGGCAGACAATTTTCTCTGAGAAATGACAGATAACCAGTCCCTTTAAATATGTCAGGCCACATAAGAAATTAAAAAATTCAATCACTTAAAACCAAATTATTTAAAATGGTATATAATACTGCAGTAAGCAGTAGCTCCTTTTTGCCTTGACTCAGATGACAACACTTGAATTCTGATTATATTCAAGGCAAAGAGATGTATTTTTCATACCAACCTTGAATTGCATTCCTACTGTGGCCTGACGTGGAAAAATTGTTAGGGTTTATATACAAAAGCTCATCACGAAGAAATGAAATGCTTTTTAAGTAAGTTTGCTTCTGGACAGAAAATGAAATTCATATCTTACCTCTGATGAAGGCTGAGCACAGCTTGAGTCTGGGACACCTGCAAGAGACAACAGCGGGAGGTGGATTTGGTTCATGGAATGTTTTCGGCAATAGTTCACTTTGTATGCAAGTCTCAAACTGGATTCTTCACAAGGTAAGCTAGTAAACTGGATTGCATATTGCATGGATTTATAATTCATGGTATTAAAATAGAACAGTGAAGTAAAAATTAAACAGAAAAAGCAACTTCTTATTTTCTTATTGCAGAGCTACACCCACCACAAGCACCTTAAATATTGCATCTGTGCCCAATTATTATCCTGGAATTAATGAATATGTGAAGTTTGGAACCAGAAGAAATCTTGAAAATCATCCTCTCCATGATGCCAGTCCTGATACCTTGTCATTTTTATTTTTTAGATGAATACATTGACAATAAGAAAAGTGAAGTTTCTGTCCTAAGAAATGGAAAAGAAAATACAGTGTATTGAGCTTCTGCCATGTGCCAGACACATTATCTATGGGTGCTGTGTGTCACAGATTAACCTCATAAGGCCAGTTCCCCAAGGTCAAGTGTCTATTTCAATTTTTGCTCATCTTTTACATCATTTTGTAGCATAGGGCCTTACACTAAGCAGTTGCTCAATAAATATGTATGGCATGAATTAATAACTGTTTTATTAAAGACAAAGACACAGAATAAGCCAGTGGCAGAATATGACTTAAGATTCAATTTTCCTGACACCTAAAGCCCTGTCCTTTTTATTGTGTCACAAACTCATCCACAAGTTTTCTAACTGAGTACATGCTACCAAAGACTAGTCTTTGAGAGCAACGAGTCCCTGTTATGTCTACTCCTGGGTAAATACACACAAAAAAAGGTGCCTGTCTTATTTCAAGTTAAAACTTATTTTCCAGCATTTTGGGTAATATCTGGTAATTGTTTGCTGCTCTATGTGTCTTTTAAAATAAATTTCATTAATAGCCATTATTAAAATGTCAAAAAACAATAGATGTTGGTGTGGATGTGGGGGAAAGGGAATGCTTATACACTGCTGATGGAAATGTGAATTAGTACAACCTCTATGGAAAACACTATGGAGATTCCTTAAAGAGCTAAATTAGATCCACCATCCTATCCAGCAATTCCACTACTGGGCATCTTCTCAAAGGAAAAGAAGACATTATATTAAAAAGACACTTGCATGTATTTATTTATAACAGCACAATTCACAATTGCAAAGGTGTGAAACCAGGCTGGGCGCGGTAGCTCACGCCTGTAATCCCAGCACTTGGGAGGCCGAGGCGGGTGGATTACCTGAGGTCAGGAGTTCGAGACCAGCCTGACCAACATGGAGAAACCCCATCTCTACTAAAAATATAAAAATTATCCGGGCGTGGTGGTGCATGCCTGTAATCCCAGCTACTCAGGAGGCTGAGGCAGGAGAATCACTTGAATCCAGGAGGCAGAGGTTGCGGTGAGCCGAGATCGCACCATTGCACTCCAACCTGGGCAGCAAGAGCAAAGCTTCATTTCAAAAAAAAAAAAAAAAAGAGAGAGATGTGAAACCAAACTAAGCACCATTGACTAATGGGTGGATAAAGAAAGTATGGTATAAGGGGGCGCGGAGCAAGATGGCTGAATAGAAACAGCTCCAGTCTCCAACTCCCAGCGCGAGCGACACAGAAGACCGGTGATTTCTGCATTTTCAACTGAGCCTCTGCTGCTGATACCCAGGCAAACAGGGTCTGGAGTGGACCTCAAGCAATCTCCAACAGACCTACAGCTGAGGGTCCTGACTGTTAGAAGGAAAACTATCAAACAGGAAGGACACCTACACCAAAACCTCATCAGTACATCACCATCATCAAAGACCAGAGGCAGATAAAACCACAAAGATGGGGAAAAAGCAGGGCAGAAAAGCTGGAAATTCAAAAAATAAGAGCGCATCTCCCCCGGCAAAGGAGCGCAGCTCATCGCCAGCAACGGATCAAAGCTGGACGGAGAATGACTTTGACGAGATGAGAGAAGAAGGCTTCAGTCCATCAAATTTCTCAGAGCTAAAGGAGGAATTACGTACCCAGCGCAAAGAAACTAAAAATCTTGAAAAAAAAAGTGGAAGAATTGATGGCTAGAGTAATTAATGCAGAGAAGCAAGACTAATAAAGAAGAAAAGAGAGAAGAATTAAATCAACACAATTAAAAATGATAAAGGGGATATCACCACCGACCCCACAGAAATAAAAACTACCATCAGAGAATACTATAAACACCTCTAAGCAAATAAACTGGAAAATCTAGAAGAAATGGATAATTTCCTGGACACTTACACTCTTCCAAGACTAAACCAGGAAGAAGTTGAATCCCTGAATAGACCAATAGCAGGCTCTGAAATTGAGGCAATAATTAATAGCCTATCAACCAAAAAAAGTCCAGGACCAGATGGATTCACAGCTGAATTCTACCAGAGGTACAAGGAGGAGTTGGTACCATTCCTTCTGAAACTATTCCAATCAATAGAAAAAGAGGGAATCCTCCCTAACTCATTTTATGAGGCCAACATCATCCTGATACCAAAGCCTGGCAGAGACACAACAAAAAAAGAGAATTTTAGACCAATATCCCTGATGAACATTGATGCAAAAATCCTCAATAAAATACTGGCAAACCAGATTCAGCAACACATCAAAAAGCTTATCCACCATGATCAAGTGGGCTTCATCCCTGGGATGCAAGGCTGGTTCAACATTCGCAAATCAATAAACATAATCCAGCATATAAACAGAACCAAAGACAAGAACCACATGATTATCTCAATAGATGCAGAAAAGGCTTTTGACAAAATTCAACAGCCCTTCATGCTAAAAACGCTCAATAAATTCGGTACTGATGGAACGTACCTCAAAATAATAACAGCTATTTATGACAAACCCACAGCCAATATCATACTGAATGGGCAAAAACTGGAAAAATTCCCTTTGAAAACTGGCACAAGACAGGGATGCTCTCTCTCACCACTCCTATTCAACATAGTGTTGGAAGTTCTGGCTAGGGCAATTAGGCAAGAGAAAGAAATCAAGGGTATTCAGATAGGAAAAGAAGAAGTCAAATTGTCCCTGTTTGCAGATGACATGATTGTATATTTAGAAAACCCCATTGTCTCAGCCCAAAATCTCCTTAAGCTGATAAGCAACTTCAGAAAAGTCTCAGGATACAAAATTAATGTGCAAAAATCACAAGCATTCTTATACACCAGTAACAGACAAACAGAGAGCCAAATCAGGAATGAACTTCCATTCACATTTGCTTCAAAGAGAATCAAATACCTAGGAATCCAACTTACAAGGGATGTAAAGGACCTCTTCAAGGAGAACTACAAACCACTGCTCAGTGAAATAAAAGAGGACACAAACAAATGGAAGAACATACCATGCTCATGGATAGGAAGAATCAATATCGTGAAAATGGCCATACTGACCAAGGTAATTTATAGATTCAATGCCATCCCCATCAAGCTACCAATGAGTTTCTTCACAGAATTGGAAAAAACTGCTTTAAAGTTCATATGGAACCAAAAAAGAGCCCGCATCTCCAAGACAATCCTAAGTCAAAAGAACAAAGCTGGAGGCATCACGCTACCTGACTTCAAACTATACTACAAGGCTACAGTAACCAAAACAGCATGGTACTGGTACCAAAACAGAGATATAGACCAATGGAACAGAACAGAGTCCTCAGAAATAATACCACACATCTACAGCCATCTGATCTTTGATAAACCTGAGAAAAACAAGAAATGGGGAAAGGATTCCCTATTTAATAAATGGTGCTGGGAAAATTGGCTAGCCATAAGTAGAGAGCTGAAACTGGATCCTTTCCTTACTCCTTATACGAAAATTAATTCAAGATGGATTAGAGACTTAAATGTTAGACCTAATACCATAAAAATCCTAGAGGAAAACCTAGGTAGTACCATTCAGGACATAGGCATGGGCAAAGACTTCATGTCTAAAACACCAAAAGCAATGGCAGCAAAAGCCAAAATTGACAAATGGGATCTCATTAAACTAAAGAGCTTCTGCACAGCAAAAGAAACTACCATCAGAGTGAACAGGCAACCTACAGAATGGGAGAAAATTTTTGCAATCTACTCATCTGACAAAGGGCTAATATCCAGAACCTACAAAGAACTCAAACAAATTTACAAGAAAAAAACAAACAACCCCATCAAAAAGTGGGCAAAGGATATGAACAGACATTTCTCAAAAGAAGACATTCATACAGCCAACAGACACATGAAAAAATGCTCATCATCACTGGCCATCAGAGAAATGCAAATCAAAACCACAATGAGATACCATCTCACACCAGTTAGAATGGCGATCATTAAAAAGTCAGGAAACAACGGGTGCTGGAGAGGATGTGGAGAAATAGGAACACTTTTACACTGTTGGTGGGATTGTAAACTAGTTCAACCATTATGGAAAACAGTATGGCGATTCCTCAAGGATCTAGAACTAGATGTACCATATGACCCAGCCATCCCATTACTGGGTATATACCCAAAGGATTATAAATTATGCTGCTATAAAGACACATGCACACGTATGTTTATTGCGGCACTATTCACAATAGCAAAGACTTGGAATGAACCCAAATGTCCATCAGTGACAGATTGGATTAAGAAAATGTGGCACATATACACCATGGAATACTATGCAGCCATAAAAAAGGATGAGTTTGTGTCCTTTGTAGGGACATGGATGCAGCTGGAAACCATCATTCTTAGCAAACTATCACAAGAACAGAAAACCAAACACCGCATGTTCTCACTCATAGGTGGGAACTGAACAATGAGATCACTTGGACTCAGGAAGGGGAACATCACACACCGGGGCCTATCATGGGGAGGGGGGAGGGGGGAGGGATTGCATTGGGAGTTATACCTGATGTAAATGACGAGTTGATGGGTGCAGCACACCAACATGGCACAAGTATACATATGTAACAAACCTGCACGTTATGCACATGTACCCTACAACTTAAAGTATTATAATAATAAATAAATTAAAAAAAAAAAGAAAGTATGGTATATATACACCGTGGAATACTACTCAGCTATAAAAAGGAACAAAATATGTATTTTGTAGCTACTTGCATAGAGCTGGAGGTCATTATTGTAAGTGAAGTAAACAAGAGTGGAAAACCAAAAACTGTATGTTTTCAATTATGAGTGGAGGTTAAGCTATGAGTTATGCAAAGGTATACAGAGTAATATAACAGACTTTAGAGATTCAGAAAGATGACAGTGGAAGTGGGGTTGGAGATAAAAAACTACACATTAAGCACAATGTACACTAGTCAGGAGACAGGTGCACTAAAATCTCAGAATTCACCACTATATAATTCATCCATGTAACAAAAAACCACTTGTACCCCCAAAACCTATTGAAATAAACCTAAAAAAAAAAAATCAGTGAAAATTAGAAATACTATTTTTCCACATACACCATCAGAGGGCTTGCTATTTGACCACAAGATTATTTAAAAGTAATTTGGGGCTATAAGTTCATTAAGCCTTGTGCTCTTCTAATTAAACAACTTCAAACTTAAAAAATAAACAAATAAAATAAATGTCATTAGGAGATATGCTTTCTAAACAGTTTGATCAAGGTAAAGTCTAGAATTATAAACAATCCAGTCCAAGCAGCATGCCCATAATGGTTTAAAAAATTAAACGATAGTCTAAAGAATAATAAGAAGATTAAATAACCTCTGACATCCCATTTAGCTTTAATATTCTACAGAACTGTTTAAATTAAAATTTTGGGAAATGACTGGGTATGGTGGCTCATGCTCATAATCCCAGCATTTTTGAGAGGCCAAGGCAGATGGCTCACTTTAGTTCATGAGTTTTAGATCAGCCTAGGCAACATGGCAAAACCCCATCTTTATTAAAAAAAAAAAAAAAAAAAAAAAAAAAAAAAACTAGCTAGGGATGGTGGCAGGTACCTGTAGCCTCAGCTACTAAGAAGGCTGAGGTAGGAGGATTGGTTGAGCTCAGGAGGCGGAGGTTGTAGTGAGCTGAGATCACACCACTGCGCTCCAGCCTGGGTGACAGAATGAGGTCCTGTCTCCAAAAAAAAAAGAAATTTTAATTGAATGTTATTATTTAATTATTTAAATTAGAAACAATAATTAATTAATTTAAATTTTATTTAAATAATACATAATAAAAGTTGGAATTAAACAGCATACAAAGTTTACAAAAAATTTCCATAAATACAATTATTGTGATGACTAAATAATACAAATACTCTACTTAGAATAATGCCTGGCACACAGAGCCTATCAACAAAAATTTGCTTTCCTCATTATTATTATTGATCATAGCAATAGTTGGATTTGGAATTTGAAGTCAGTGAATCATAGGTAAAGGCATCAAGTGAATTGGATTTGAGTTAGGTTTCTCCTTCTACTAGGTGTGTGTAATCTGGAGAAACTTATGTAACAATTCTGAGTTGTAGTCTGCTCACCTGGAAAATGAGGACAATACCCTTCTCATGATTGCTGCGAAAATTTAAAAAGATGCTGTCTGAAAAAACTAACGGTAATAGGGCCTCATAATAGCAGGGACAAAACAAATGTTGCTCTTTCAATAATTTTATTATTGTTATTGTTGTTTAGTCACAATATTCACATGAGAGTTTCTGCTATATTCATTTTATTGAAGAGGAAACTGAAGTTTGTAGAGGGAAAAATAACTTGAACATGTTCACCCAACCTCTAAGGGGGGCAGAACTCAGATGATAAACTAGATTTACTGACTCTTTCTTTTTTTATTTTGAAGATGGAGTCTCGCTGTGTCGCCCAGGCTGGAGTGCAGTGGCGTGATCTCCACTCACTGCAAGCTCTGCCTCCCGGGTTCATGCCATTCTCCTGCCTCAGCCTCCCGAGCAGCTGGGACTACAGGCGTCCGCCACCATGCCCAGCTAATTTTTTTGTATTTTTAATAGAGACGGCGCTTCACCGTGTTAGCCAGGATGGCCTCGATCTCCTGACCTCGTGATCTGCCCGCCTTGGCCTCCCAAAGTGCTGAGATTACAGAAGTGAGCCACCACACCAGGCCCATAGATCTACTGATTCTTAAGCAACCCAGTATCCACTTAGGCCAAATTTCTTTGCAGAAAATAGTTATTTCCTGCCATGGCTTGTTAGTGAAAGCTTATAGGTCTATGTACAATAGGTTAATAGATTAATATTTTTGTTGGCTTCCAGAGGCTAATAGGTTAATATTTGTTGGTTTGCAGAGTCGCAATGCCTTAAAGAAGCATGTTTCATAAGTGCATCTTTTGAAACA
The DNA here is from genome assembly GCF_037993035.2 of Macaca fascicularis. NCBI lineage: Eukaryota > Metazoa > Chordata > Mammalia > Primates > Cercopithecidae > Macaca > Macaca fascicularis. Next base: position 35,922,740 of record NC_088388.1, on the reverse strand, counting down.
AAACTCTTGTGATACTTAGAAAAAAAAAAATGGAAGAGGATGGTGTCTATGTCTCAATTTGAGAAGTGCTCTATATCTTAATCACCTGATTTAGATTTGCATGTATATTAGTATATCAAAGGAGTCCCACACAGGATACTTAAAAAAAGGAATCTAACTCTATTTGGCTCCAGATTTCCTGAAGTATTTGAACAAAGAAGATCTCTTAGGAGCCCACAGAACCCATTTTGGGAAATACCACCTTCCATAATGCTGGGAATTACAGATATATTGGCAAATTGTTGGGAGAGACAATGAAGAACAAGATAGAGTTTTACTTTCCTTTCAAATTCCACAATGTATATGGATACCTGATGTACATGATTATATTTGAGATTATTAAACACCTTGCTATAACTTTTGAAACACAAAAATGAGAATGATAGTTAACAGGAAATACCGGACTAAGGTCAAAAAATGTAGGTTATTGTCCTAATTTTATAACTAACTGTATCTTTACAGATGGATTGCCTTGCATTAAAATCCTGCCTCTGCCATTTAACAGCCATGTGACTTTGGGCAAGTCTACGAAGTCTACAAGCCTCCACTTACTCATGTGTAAAGTAAGGATAGTAATAAATACCTCTCACGGTTGCTACCAAGTTGACTGTAAAATGGGGCTGATATCACCTACTTGAGATTGTAAGGATGAGGATTATGTATGCAAAATACCCATCAGAGATGAAGCATGGTAGACATCCAAACATTTTTAGCTGTAAGTATGACCACTTTAACACTTCTCCTCTGTACTTTTCTTTTTCAGTAAACTAGAGTTGATTCAATACCTGCCCATCACTCAGTATTGCTGCCCCCAGCCCCATTTTTTCGTTCATTGATTCATTTATTAATTCTTTTTTCCTTTTATGTGTTAAGCAGTTGATAACGAACTGTATACATTGGAAGAAGCACATGGCATAGATGAAAATGGTATACTCCTGGCATTCAAAGAGTACACAATTCAATGAAGATAACAAATGCTACTTCAGATAGACATTGTTTAGGGCCAAAAGAGAGATGTGTAAGAGGTAGTATGAGAACCCAGCAGAATGGGAAAATTGCTCCTTCCAGAAAGAGACAAAGGGACATTGGGAATGTTTCCCAGAAAAAATAATCATTGAAATAGACCTTAGAGTTTGAAGAGGTGTTCATAAGGCAAGAAGTTGTATCACTAAACATTGCTACCATGTATTAGTCTTTAAAATATGCCAAGAATGTGGAAAGTTGTAAATCCACGTTAGCGGCAATCAGGACTGATAATGATGTCCCCATGTTAACCATCTTGGTAAATATATTCTGAGAGATGACTGGCTGCCTCATCCCTAAATGTCCCCCCTCAGAGGATTGACATCACAGTGTGATTGGGCTCTATAAATTATTCTTGTTACTTTTATCTTAATTCTTTCCCAATTTACATTTTGATTAAATGTTAAAAAGAAATTATGTGGCATCTGAGAAAGAAAATAATCATCAATGAAAAAAAGGATAACTTCTTACTTCTCCATTTCCTAATGTTGTGTCTTCATTAACACACTGCTGTGGTCTGAATGTTTGTGTTTCCCCAGAATTCATATGTTAAACTCCTAACCCCCAAAGTGATAAAGGAAGTGGGACTTTTGGGAAGTAATTGGGTCATGATGATGGAACTCTTTTGAATGGGATCAGTATCCTTACAAAAAAGGATCCAGAGAACGCTGCCCTTTTCACTGTATGAAAACACAGCAAGAAGGCACAATCTTATAAGTCAGAAAGCAGGCCCTTACTAGACACCAAATCTGCTGGTGCTCTGACCTTAGATTTCCTAGGTTCCGGAATTGTGAGAAATAAGTTTCTATCCTTTGTAAGGCACCCAGTTATAATATTTTGTTATAGCAACCTGAACAGCCGAAGACATACAGCTTCTCAAATTACAGCTGTCTTTAATATTTGCATGTGTGTCGTTTTAATTTCTTATTCTAAATTTTAGCAGTTTTTAATTTTTAATTAAAACTATTTCCCCTTTAAATCATGGCAAACACATAATTCATATGTAATCTTTTGTTTTTGAAAGAAGAGGATGTTTTTCTGTGCCAGGTATGTGTAACATTTATTTTAGCTCATGTCTTCCACTTCGTTAAGGTTGAAATTAGACTGGCTTGCTTGTAGTATTCCTCAAAGGGAATTAAAATTTCCAGGGTGCTTACATTCCAAAATTCCATTTTGGAACTGATTTCTTAAGTTGGCCATTAAGTTGACTCACTGGTCTGGGTCTTACTTTGGCAATCACTTAGCTGCTCTGTACTTCCTTTCTTTTCCAAGAAGATTTGGGGATCCTGGTGAAGGGCTCACATAGCAGCAGGTAACTCAGCCAGCCATCAAGGCACTCAGTCGAACAAAGGGAAATTTACGATATTATAGCTTACTCCCCTCAAAATGTGGCTGTGTTTATAATTAGCACTTTTCCCTTTCTAGTCACCTCTTTTTTAATAATCCGAGGGTGGGGGCACTAAAGATGACTTTTTTTCCTACCTTATGTGTGCATTCTTCTAACAAATATTTATTGAGAACCTACTGTGTGCCAGGTGCGTTTCTCAACATTGGCAATACTCTAAGAACAAAGCAAATTGCCTACTCTTACTTTTTTTGTTTTGTTTTGTTTTGTTTTGTTTTTTCATTTGTAAAGGAGTGGGGATAGAAATAGCTGCCTTGAATTCTTGTTAGAAGAATTAAATGAGACTTGTGCAGAAAGCACATAATAAAGCACCTTACACACCACTAGTAATAATACCATCCCCACCAAGATGAAAAATAATATTAAAAGGAAGCTTAGGCTTCCTCTGGACAATACCAGAGCAAAAATATCCCTTACCTTCTACCAGTGAAGGCAAGAATAGTAGCAACTAGGAGACAGACAATAAATAACCAAAAAAATATTATGATAGAGTATCAAAGTGCTAAGAAAACAAAGCATGGAAAAGTTGGTAGGGAGTAGGATAGCTACGGGAGAACAAATTGTACATTGAATCATTGAAGACATGCCCACAACCTACTTCATAGTGCATAGGACAGATGTAAAAATCAACAGGAAAGAATGCCCATAGGAACAATCTTTCACACTTCATAGAGTTATATCAAAATGTATTTATAGGAAGAACTAATCCTTGCGTTTTTTTCTTTTGGAATAATTTCTTTCGGGCTTTCTATGAAAAAACAGAATTCACGCTAAAAAGGTATAATTATGATGATGAGTATAAATTTACAGGCTCTGAGCAATAAACCAAATTAAAGGTGAGAAAGCTGCCATGGAATCTCAATCTTGCAACCCAGGCAGCTAGAAACTGACATGATGGTGATCCCCAAATGGAAATCTGCCAAACGATAACTCCAAAGAAAGGCATAGTCATTCTAGCTCAACAGACAACAACAACAACAACAACCCCTGTTTCTTCATAGAAGAAATCTTCTTCTGGTCCATTTACATTTGCTATAGAATTTGTACATCTAGAGGGGATTAACAGACTCGTTCTCTGGACCCATGTGTGCTTTTGGAATGAAATCTGTGCCCTCAGGTGGAAATTAAGAACAAAAAAAGAGAGGTTGGTGGGTTGTTTAGGTAGAGGAAAGATTCTTGTTGATATTCCCTAACCAGGATACTTGTTTCCTACCATTTAATAAATGGAAGTGAAGAAGGAAATTAGAAGGATCTGCTATTACACTTGATAATTGAGGTAGCTATAAAAATTTAACAGCATGCCTGTGGAAAGGGTCCTAACATGGAAACAAGATGGACCAAGAAAAAGCTCTCTTTAGTGTTGATATTTTTACTGACTCCCTAATGCCCTCCCCCACCTAATCTTCCATACTTGACTTCTCCCTCTTGATTTTTCCCTTCTATCCCTCACCCTCCACAAGCTCCCTTAGAAGCCAGTTATCATGTGCATTATGTCCTTAGCCAAGGGAATGCATGGAGCCCAATTCAGTAACCTGGGTGACCTATGAGTAGTCATTTTTAGTTTCCTTTCATTGTGACCCAGTATCCCCTGCCCTAGGAAACAAACTTGTTTCCCATTTTTATCTCAAGTTTCCATCTTAGACAACCTTCTGAGAATTTATTTCCCCATCTTTCTTCTTAAGCCTGAGGTCTCTCTTATTATTGTTGCTGTTGTGATGATGATGATGAGAGTGGTAATATTTTTGTGCCAGACATTTATTATATTCTTCATGTATATATTCTTCATTAATCTTCACATGAAAAATTCAAGGTAGCAATTTTTACTTTGTGTGTATTATGCAAAGAATTATGGATATGGCTTTTGGGCAGAGTTAACCTCAATCAGATTCATAAAAAGCCCATAAAATTTTTATGGGAGATGTACCAACTTGGACTAAAAAAATAGAACTCAAAATGAAGAGGCCACTAGTTCTCCAGATTTCAACAAGAAAAAAGCATGATGATAAAGCTACCTAGCTACACACATGGAAAACTAATTATATCTTAGTGGGCACAGACATAAGCCCACAGCTCAGAGCCAAGAGCAGAAGAAAACAGGATAAAAGAATTACTTTCAGGAAGCAGAAGTTGGTCCTAATATAAGAACATGTTTTTCTAGAGTTGAAGAACCTGACAATATGGGCCCTTCAAGCTTGATGCTGCAATTAGGATGAGACATTTGTGGGTCCTGTGATGGAGTTGAGTATATTTTGCACATAAGAGAAATGTGAATAATTTGTGGCCAAAGAGCTAGAAATTTACAAAGGTTACTAGTCAATTGTGGTAAATTGCAAAACACAGCCATATTCTTCCATTTCTATCATACAAGCCTCTTTGAACTATGACTTTGGCATTTGTCTCATCAGTATGTGCAACCTACTTTTTCACTTCTTGCACTTGAGATGAACTGTAATTAGCTTTAACAAATAGTATGTGGAGGAAGTAACATTGTATGACTTCCAAGTCAAGGCCTCTAGAGCCATTGCAGCTTCTTCCATTTTTCAAAAGCTGAGACCACCTTGCTGTGAAAAAGGCCAGGATTAAAAACCCATAGACGAAGGGAGAAGCTGATCATCTAAGCTGCTTCACCCAACCCTTGTCATCCATCAGGTAACTGTGGCTGCCTGAGGAAGCCCAGGTGAAATCTGAAGAAAAACCACTCCATCAATCTACAGAATCATGAGAAAAAATAAATCTTTTTTTAAAGCCAACCTTTTACAGCTTAGATTCAGCTTTGTTATTCACCCATAGATAATGAAAACACTGTGACACACGTGAAATTATGTAGCTATGACCTATCTCTAACATCTGCAACACAGATATGATAATACCAGTTTTCCCTTCTTTACACAGATATTAACATAATTAAAGGAGATCCTGAGCATTTGAGTAAAGCTGAATAATAATGCTTTAATTTATACTGCCTCCAATATTTTTCAAAATAATATTACATTCAAGTAATATTATTCAATATAAATCTTGGCTACAAATTTCTCAGAAGAAACATCTGTATCAATAGTAGTAAGAAAGTGGCAAGTGACTCAATAGCTGGGACAGCACAGAAGAAAGGAAGGAAGGAGAAAGAATTAACTCTGAACTATCAACCAAAACAAATAAATTGACTAAAATAAACATAAATGTTATTTTGTACTTAAGTATAAAGCTTAAGGTAAGTTAAACCTTGATGTTACAGAAGCACAGATATCAGTGTTGGAAACATTTCACAAGACATGGGATTCAACCGCTTATACAGAATTCAGGCCAGTGAATATCTAGGCTTGGTTGCACACATTTAGCAATAAATAATTTGCTTTCTCACTAAGTAATATAGTTTATTTCAATGCAGCTAAAAATGTTAGATTGTCCCTCTTTTGCACTGAAATCTGACAGTTTACAAAGAAAAAAATCTCACTAAAGACTTTCATTTATCTAAATCAGATTTCCCCAGATGTTAGCCTCAAATAAGATTGATCAGACCTTCCTATAGTACTTGTAAACATGTATATTCCAAGTTCATTTACCCTGACATGCTCAATCTGGATCCCAGAATTTTTCAGTTGTGTGCTAGGTCATTCTTATGTGCACAGAGGCCTGAGAACCTCTGCCTTATGCTCTGAGTTCCTCAAGGATAGAAACAACATCCTATTTGTCCTTGTAGTTCCAGCCGTTGGCATACTCCCTGGTATATATGAGAATTCAACCACTTTTCTCAAAGAGGAGTGAATGGAAGAGTAAATGATGAATGAATGCCTTGTATGGCTCTCAGATTTGAATACTGACATGTGTCACCAGTCTCTGTTTCAGTTTAGATATGCATTTTAAATGGAGCCAAACCACATACATGACTGTAGGCAGGTTAAATTTTAGAGATATGACCTAATGCCAAAGTCCTAATTCCTACCACAGGGTAAGTGGTTAACATACAGTTGTTGAAATATTTTGTTCTGAAACTTTTGCTAGTCTATTTTCCATTATTTGTTACAATATACTCAGAGTAATTGGATTTCTGTTCTGATAACTGAGATTTTAGTTAATCCTTAGGTTTGACAAACTGTTGATGACTCTAGTCCTTCTGTATAGGAGGGATTTGTCAATCTCTTTCCAAAATTGTCACCTGGCCCCAAGAGTACCTAGCCCAGTGGTTGAGTTTCTTTGAACTGCTGCCTGACTCCCTTGCAGCTGCCTTCCCAGACCCAAGTGGCACCTACTCTTGCACATCCTATTTCTGTGATATATTCCTCAGCCCTTCCTGAAAGTAACTACTGTCCTGAAACCATTGTCTACTCCTATTTCTTCATAATATCATTCCCTAACTCCCTCTGCCTTTCATTTGTAGCTCACCTTCAGAATCCAGATTCTGTTACCTGAATCTTTCCACTGAAGTGGAATATCATCATATTTGACCACTTTATTCATTTCCAGTTTGTGGACCAGAGTACAATGTGCCTTGCAAATAATGAAATGGTAGGAAATCATTTCTCTAACTGGATTTGGAAGCTGAGAGTTTAAACTAATTATATCCCATTCTTCTTTTCCAGTTGTGCTTGGAATCTGGAGTCAGCCAGAAATGAACTTGAGACCAGACTGTACCATTAACACATAAAAATTACCTAACTCCTCTAAATACCACTTTCATCTGCAAAATGGGAACAACATTAGTATTTCTTCATTAGATTGGTGCCAGAGAGTGTGCTTTGCACACTGCCAGGTACATAGTAAATTTTTTAAAAGTGGTAGCGTATTAGACTGTTCTAGCATTGCTATGAAGACATACCTGAGACTGGGTAATTCATAAAGAAAAAAGGTTTAATTGGCTCGTGGTTCCACAGGATGTACAGGAAGCATGATGGTGGCATCTTCTCAGGTTCTGGAGAGACCTCAGGAAACTTACAGCCATGGTGGAAGGTGAAGGGGGAACAGGCATGTCACAATGGCAGAACAGGAGCAAGAGAGACAGTGAGGTGCCACACAGTTTTAAACAGCCAGATCTCACAAAAGTCATTCTCTATTGCAAGGACAGCACCAAGGGGTTGCTGCTAAACCACTGAGGGAAAACAAACCCCCATGATGCAGTCACCTCCCACCTGGCCCCACCTCCAATACCGAGGATTACAATTCAACGTGAGATTTGGGTGGGGACACAGATTCAAACTATATCAGGTACTATTGTTAGGACTTTATGTGGATCCTGTCCAGGAGTCCATCATCTAACATATGGCAATAAAGTGTTAGGAAACAGTGCAGGCATTTTTCAGTTTCTTCTAAGATAAGAATGCATCTGTATCATCCCTAGCGCATAACTCCTCTTGCCTAAAAATAGAACACCTTCTGCTTTGTGTCAGGAACTATCATTATTCCATTAGCAGCTTTGCTGAAAGCCACCGAGAGCTCTGCAGAACCACTGTGTCTGCAGCTTGCTCTTTGACCCCCTAAAGGACCACAGGGACTGAATTTCATTCCACTCTCTGGTACATCAGGCCACACATCCCTCACAGCTCTCCTTGTCACTTACAGCTCATACCTTATTAATATGTGTATCTTTTCTTGCTAGATAGGAGGAAATCCTAGAAACCACCAAGGTCATGCTTATGATAACTGATCAATCCATTCATTCATTTCAAGGAAGTGACTAATTACAAGAAGCTTACAAACATACAGAAAAACAATGTATGCTGGTTAGGAAATTTGCATTCTGGTTTCTCCCTGTGAAAAGAGAGACAGATGACAGTTTAGGACAGCTATGGGCTACTAGTTTGTGGACAGTTGAATAAATATTAGTATTTGGGCCTGATACAAAGTCTAATTCAAAAGGGAGCTGCTTCCATTTTTTTTCCTCTAACTTTAGGAATTATGGATTTGACTAAGTGAAAAAAAAATAATGTAAAGCTTAACAATGGTGAGGTAAAAATAATGATTATAAAATAACTACAGTTGTGCATTTGCTGAGTATTCACTATATGTCATCCATTATATTAAGGGAATAAGGTATACTAGTCACTTAATGTGTAGAAAAGTTAAGAAGTAAATATCTGTATTCCACTATACAGAAGAGGGAAACTAATTCTGATAGGTTGGGCATTATGTCTAATGCCCCCAGTGAATGGAAGGTAGAGCCAGGATCCTAGCACTGATTATGTGGCTCCAGAGCCAGGCATGGGCTCAAGACCAGCAAATGTTTTCTATAAAAGGCCACATAGTAGATATTTTAGTCTTTGTGGGCCGTATTTGTCACAACCACTAATTCTACTCGGATAATGCAAAAACAGCCAGACAATATGTAAATGAATGAGGGTGGCTGTGTTCTAATAAAACTTCAAAGAAACAGGTGTGTAGCATACTCCTGCTCAACACAATGAGTGCACTGAGCTTTATGAAAGTAGCCAGCACTCTCTTACAAATTTGAAACTAGATGGGCTTTAAATGAAGATTCTGCCTCCCCATCACCTTATCAACCTTCTCCTTTGGCCCCAGGCAGTGGGATGAGCCTTAAAAGAAGCTATAATGTTTACTCTTGCTGCAAATGAAGCCAATGGAAACTTGGCCCTTGACCAGCAGCCTTTTAGCCTGGGCAAAGCTGGGTCAGAGTGAATGTATTTGTTCATCACCTTCCACCTTCAGGTAAACTCTTTTACATTTCCTAGCAACAAAAGAAGGGAAAATAAATAAATACAGTTTTTTCAAACTAAAATTCTTGTATGGACACCCCAATAGGAGAGTGGCAATTCTGACAAACTCTTTTACCTCGCTGTCAGACACTGCACCAGAACTACTGAGTAATTAATTGATCACTATGTATTACAGTGTCCTGCTTCCTGATGAAGTAATCAGTCATTACTAAGTAGAGAGGCTGTGTCATGCAGTGAATGGACTCTGAAGCCAGACCTCCTGGGTTCAAATCCTGGCTCTGACATTTGATCGCTATATGACCTTGGAAAAATTAACTCATTTTTCTGTGTCTCCACTACATATCTGTAAAAGGATGGTGATTACTAAATTCATAGTGTTTGGTAAGAATTAAATGAATTGATAGATGCATAGTAAGTGTTTGGAAAAGTGCCTGATGCAGGCAAACATATGATAAAGACTAGCTATTTTTATTAAAGAACATGGGGAAAAGAAATCTTAATTTTGCCATTTTATTAGTAAGGAAATATTGATTGAGCTTATACTCTCAACAATGGTTCTTCTGAATAAGATACAGCCCCGGCCCTTAAGGAGCTTAAACTCCAGTAGCCATTATAACTTTGAGCTATGTCAGGGTGATTTTGGAAAAATGATGTGCCAGTTGCATTAAAACACTGTAAGTATAATTGCCTTAATTTACTTTAAGTTCCTTGGTGCATATCAGCAGCATCTATCAAAAGTCTCATGTGTGCATTTCCGGAATATAGAGAGGAAAACACAAGATGGTATATCTCAGGTAGAGAAAGAACTAGAATGTGATTCTGAAGTGAAATATAAAATCAAAACTATCAGAGAAAACACCGAGGAACTGCAATTCATAATAATCACTTACTTAGATTGCAGTTAAGGTCATGAAATTGTGGTAGCCTCATACTCTTCAATGGATTAAATTCCTTTATGATAAGTTATAACTGATTTTTATCCCTAGGCAGAAGTGGAATCTAGTAGTATCTAAAGATTTTTTGTGTGACAGTGGATAAGAATTACGCTATTTACAATACATGTAATCTTGAGTAAGGATCATAATCTGTAAATTGATATTCTCATTTGTAAAATAAGTATTCAAATAATAATGGCTGTCTCATTACATTATTATGCAATGTAAATGTAGCACATGTGAACTACCTAGTATGGAGCCAGTTACAGAATAAACTTATTTTATTTTTATTTTTATTTTTGAGACAGAGTCTCACTCTGTCACCCAGGCTAGAGTACAGTGGAGTACAGTGATCTCGGCTCACTGCAAACTCCGCCTCCTGGGTTCAAGTGATTCTTTTGTTTCAGCCTCTCAAATAGCTAGGACTGCAGGCACAAGCCACCAGGCCCCAGCTATTTTTTTTGTATTTTTAATAGAGACAGGTTTTGCCATGTTGTCCAGGCTGGTCTCAAACTTCTGGCCTCAGGTGATCCACCCACCTCAGCCTCCCAAAGTGCTAAGATTACAGACATGAGCCATCGCACCCAGCCTAGAATGAACTTTTAAAAATCTTTCCCCACCGAGCTCAGAAATGTCTACTGTCTAGAGTCTTTATCACAATGGAGTATGTCCTATATTATTCAAGCCTCTTTAGCTCCTAAAGGGGGCATATTGAGATCCACTGGATACTGTGGCAGCCTTGAAAACATTCTGCACAGAGCTCTTGCTTTCTCATTTGAATTTATTCCCCACATTCATGCCAAGGCTCCACCTTCTATGGGCCACTCCCAGTCAACGGCTGAGCAAGATGAAAATACTAATGCAGGCCCATTCTGTGAGACACCGGATTCTTTCAACCAAAGTGCCTCTTACTTGAGGATGTCTCATCAGCATAGTCAACACTTTCTTTGAGCTATTATAAAGTCTCTAGACTGAGACTCTCCCTGCATTGTGCTCCTTCCTCACTCTCTCTTGCACAAGTGTCAAACCTGCATGGTGGGGTGAAGTCTCCTCTTCCTCCTCTGGCTCCCCACCTGATCCTTCACAGACATTTCCCCCAAAAAATGCAGCTGAATTTCACTGTATCACCTACTTTTTGTAGGATCCAAAATGATACAGACACTCAGAATTTATTTATATACATCCTGACCTAACAGGGTTTAACTGCCTTACCCTTATTCCTGGCTTTACTTTTTCCAACTTTGTTCTATTAATTATTCATTACAAACCTACTCTATATAGAGCACTTTATATAGAGTTTTCAAGACTATGACTTCTGCTCTAATTCCAAGTTAGATTCTCATGTCCAACTAGTCAATTCTGCCAGAAGTCAGTGTTTTTACTGCTTTGATCAGCAATACCATAATTTCCCCTCACCCACACACAACACAGTGTACTGTGAACTCTGGTCCTTCTTTTGTAACTTCACATTGGCTGCCCCAGCTTGCTAATGAAGTTTTTCTGGGCCTCATGGCACCTTTCAAAATGGTCTGTACAAATCATGTAATTGTCAGGAGATATCTGATTTCTTCAGGTGCTTATTAAATGTGAGACCTATAGAGACAAATCCTTTATTAGTGGATTTAAGAAGGAACTTAGACATTAACTTTTCCAATCATGACTTTTCACAGATAAGGAGTCCAAGGACAAAAATACTAAGAGACTTTGTTGAGGTCAAGCACAGAATGGAAATGAGACCAACAAAAAAAAAAGAAAAAGTACTGTGCTCCCAAAGAAACAAAAAACCTAAATAGCAGATGCTTTTTAGCAACTTTCTGAAGAGCTCCAGCGCCCACAACTGAAGACAATAAACAGGAATTTCAAAATGTCACGTGGGGACAAGGGTTCCAAAAAAGAAAAGGCTGGATGCTTTTAAGGAGTTTGGTATTTAACAAAAAAAAAAAAAACTGCTAATAAAATTATGAGTAAGAATAGTATCTGGACAATCAAGTGCTTAATAAATTGATTTTAGACATTAAGGGTTCTTGCTTGAATATTTGACTACAGGCTCAAATATAACAATGAGTGTTCCGATAATCACCACATGCAAATATAGCCATGTAGGCCTTCCAGGTAAGGAGAATGTAACTTATATGAAAGGACATTGTTGTTTTCCTAACAATAAAATTGGATAATTTACCTGTGAAATTGTTATCTTTTTCTATAAACATAATAAATATCTTTTTTCTCCTAGAGGAAGAGTTACCTTTTTGTCTTTGTTATGCACAGCTCTGTACTTCAACATTAACCATACATTAGGACAAGAAAATTTTCTTCCATGAGGGGAAAATTTGATTAATTTCTTGATGTTACATTGGTTATTTTCATTTCTTAAACCAATGATCTACAAACCCTAATGAGCATATCACAAGAGCTATCAGTAAAATTTTTGAGCATGCATTTCCCAAGAAATAGTGATTTATAAGGTATACACAAGTAGTATACTAATTGAACATATTGTGAATATTACAATACATAAAGAAAAATGGATTTCGAGGAAGGATGAAATAAATATTAATGAAATCTCTAATATTTTGTTTTCTCCCTCATGGATCATTTTGAACATCCCACTTTTTAGACCACTGGTCTATTCTGTGAATGAAGAAATAAATACCCTCTATATTTAATCAAAACAAAATTCCATTTCATTTTCTTTGTATTCATAATTCTATCAGGATGCATTCAAACCACTTTTTCTACTATCCTAGCTCTTGACATTTCTTAGGTTATCTGTATAGATAATACCTCACAAAACCTCCTAGATCAAGGCTTACAAACAAGCTGATAATGGTAAAATTAAAACAATAAACATATTATGTATGGACTAAACACTGTTTCTTAACTATCTGAATTCTAAACTCTACAGGAGGTAAAAGTTCTATCATTTGCATAATCCCTACCACTCTTTATTATCTCATGCCTGTCCAACTTCACTCATTTACATTGTGGCAGATTTAAAATAACCACAAATTATTTGACACTCTTTCAAGCCAGAGGTAAAGTTTATTGCTTCTCCCTTTGAATCTGAGTTAGCCCTGTGATTTGCTCTGACCAATACCATGCAGTGGGAAATAATGCTGTATAAACATATGATATATGCAACTTCTATTTTCACACATTTCCCATTGAATTCCAGATGCCACTCTGTAGGAAGTCTAGGCCATATGGAGAGGCCATGTGGAGGATAACTGATGCACTACAATTAATACCCCAGCTGAGCTCCTAGCTGATAGCCATTACCATTCACAAAGTATTTGAGTAAGTAATCTTAGACATTCCAAGCGATTCAAGCATCTTGATTATTACTGAAGTGGTTGACAACACATGGGAGCAAAGGATCCACCTGCTGAGCCCAGCTCATGTAGAGAATTTTGAGCGAGAATAAATGGCTATGATTGTTCTAAGCCAACAAGTTGTGGGGTGGTTTCTCACATGGCAATAGAGAACCAAAACATCTATTATCTTGAAATGGCACATGGATTGGAATATCTTCCCTATACAGACCTTTAATCTAGTTGGGTTTGACTAGAATTGGGTTTCTCATCTGACTTTACATTTGTATTCTCCATATCTTTGCTTTTAACAGTTTTTAAAAGGTTTTATGCACCTATATAAATTCTAACCCTCTTTCCACGCAGAGGTGGTTACACATTCCAGTTCCTGTGTCCTAATTAAGTAATCATGTATGTGAATGGTAATAGCCACTAACTTGGAATTACAAGGAAGACTGAAAGATATTTTGTCTATGTAGGGAATCACAGAGTGTCTGGCCCACAGACAGGAAGATAATCTACTATTGAAACTCACTTCAAGTATTTAAATAGCCTTTATCTTTACTCAACCTAGTATTCTTTAGTTGAGTGATTATCCATGTCCAGAAATCTGTTCTCAAAGATGTTAGTACATTCCTTTCTACCCCTTGGAACCTTGGTTCTAAATAGATCAATGAAGAGAGTTTCTATCAAACAGCCAAAGCCCTTCCTCCAAAGGGAAATATTTTGGTCAGAATAAGCCCAGTAAGTAACAGAAAGTCAAGGCATATTTGTTGAATTAGTGAATAAATGAGCAAACCAGATGGAACAGCTGTACTCACCCAAAAATGGGGAAAAATTAATTCAGATACCCTATGTTTTACAAAGTGTTAGTGACACCTTATATTTTATTCAAAAATTATATGATCATAAAAAAGTAGTTATTTGGGATATAATTCATGTTATATCATCTTATAAAACATAATCTATAAATATGTACAAATCAAAATAAAGTTGGAGGCATCATGCTACCTGACTTCAAACTATACTACAAGGCTACAGTAACCCAAACAGCATGGTACTGGTATAAAAAAAGACATATAGACCAATGGAACAGAACAGAGGACTCAGAAATGACACCAGACATCTGCAATCATCTGATCTTTGACAAACGTGACAAAAAAAAAAAAAAAAAGAAATGGGGAGAGAATTACCTATGTAATAAATGATGCTGGGAAAACTGGCTAGCCATATGCAGAAAGCTGAAACTGGATTACTTCCTTACACCATATATGAAAATTAACTCAAGATGGATTAAAGGCTTCAATGTAAGACCTAAAACCATAAAAAACCCTAGAAGAAAACCTAAGCAATACCATTCAGGACACAGGCATGGGCAAAGACTTCATGACTAAAACACCAAAAGCAATGGCAACAAAAGCCAAAATAGACAAATGGGATCTAATTAAACTAAAGAGCTTCTGCAGAGCAAAAGAAACTATCATCAGAGTGAATAGGTAACCTACAGAATGGGAGAAAATTTTTGCAATCTACCCATCTGACAAAGGGCTACTATCCAGAATCCACCAAGAACTTAAATTTACAAGAAAAAAACAAATAACTCCATCAAAAAGTGGGCAAAGGATATGAACAGATACTTCCCAAAAGAAGATATTTATGCAGCCAACAGACATATGAAAAAATGCTCATTATCACTGGTCATCAGAGAAATGCAAATCAAAACCACAATGAGATACCAACTCAAGCCAGCTAGAATGGCGATCATTAAAAAGCCAGGAAACAACAGGTGCTGGAGAGGATGTGGAGAAATAGGAAGGCTTTTACACTGTTGATGGGAGTGTAAATTAGTTCAACCATTGTGGAAGACAGTGTGGCAATTCCTCAAGGATCTAGAACAAGAAATACCATTTGACCCAGCATTCCCATTACTGAGTATATACCCAAAGGATTATAAATCATGCTATTATAAAGACCCATGTACACGTATGTTTACTGCAGCACTATTCACAATGGCAAAGACTTGGAACCAACCCAAATGTCCATCATCGATAGACTGGATAAAGAAAATGTGGCACATATACACCATGAAATACTATGCAGCCATAAAAAAGGATGAATTCATGTCATTTGCAGGGACATGAATGAAACTAGCAACCATCATTCTCAGCAAAATATCACAAAGACAGAAAACCAAATGCTGCATGTTCTCATAAGTGGGAGTTGAACAATGAGAACACATGGACAGAGAGAGGAGAACATCACACACCAGGACCTGCTGGGGGGTAGGGGGATAGGGGAGGGACAGCATTAGGAGAAATACCTAATGTAAATGATGAGTTGATGGGTGCATCAAACCAACATGGCACACATGCACCTATGTAACAAACCTGCACGTTGTGCACATGTTCCCTAGAACTTGTATAAACATGCCAAATTGTAAAGATCATCGAAGCTAGGAAGAAACTGCATCAAATAACAGGCAAAATAACCAGCTAACATCATAATGACAGGATCAAATTCACTCATATTAACTCAATTTAATATTGAATGATCATATTCACTCAATATTAACCTTAAATGTAACCAGGCTAAATGCCCCAATTAAAAGACACAGACTGGCAAACTGGATAAAGTCAAGACCAATCAGTGTGCTGTTTTCAGGAGACCCATCTCATGTGCAGAGACACACATAGGCTCAAAATAAAGGGATGGAGGAAGATCTACCAAGCAAATGGAAAGCAAAAAAAAGCAGGGGTTGCAATCCTAGTCTCTGATAAAACAGACTTTAAGCCAACAAAGATCAAAAGAGACAAAGAAGGCCATTACATAATGGTAAAGCGATCAATTCAACAAGAAGAGCTAACTATCCTAATTACATATGCACCCAATACAAGAGCACCCAGATTCATAAAGCAAGTCCTCAGAGACCTACAAAGAGACTTAGACTTCCATGCAATAATAATGGGAGACTTTAACACCCCACCATCAATATTAGACAGATCAATGAGACAGAAGGTAAACAAGGATATCCAGGAGTTGAACTCAGCTCTGCAGCAAGCAGACCTAATAGACATCTACAGAACTCTCCACCACAAATCAACAGAATATACATTCTTCTCAGTGCCACATCACACTTATTACAAAATTGACCACATAGTTGGAAGTAAAGCTCTCCTCAGCAAATGTGAAAGAACAAAAATCACAACAAACTGTCTCTCAGACCACAGTGCAATTGAATTAGAACTCAGGATTAAGAAACTCACTCAAAACACCACAACTACATGGAAACTGAACGACCTTCTCCTGAATGACTACTGGGTACATAATGAAATGAAGGCAGAAATAAAGATGTCCTTTGAAACCAATGAGGACAAAGACACAACATACCACAATCTCTGGGACACATTTAAAGCAGTGTGTAGAGGGAAATTTATAGCACTAAATGCCCACAAGAGAAAGCAGGAAAGATCTAAAATTGACACCCTAACATCACAATTAAAAGAACTAGAGAAGCAACAGCAAACAAATTTGAAAGCTAGCAGAAGGCAAGAAATAACTAAGATCAGAGCAGAACTGAAGGAGATAGAGACATTAAAAACCCTTCAAAAAAGCAATGAATCCAAGAGTTGGTCTTTTGAAAAGATCAAAAAAAAAAAAAAAAATAGACCACTAGCAAGACTAAAAAGAAAAGAGATAAGAATCAAATAGATGCAATAAAAAATGGTAAAGGGGATATCACCACCGATCCCACAGAAATACAAACTACCATCAGAGAATACTATAAACACCTCTATGCAAATAAACTAGAAAATCTAGAAGAAATGGATAAATTCTTGGACACATATACCCTCCCAACACTAAACCAGGAAGAAGCTGAATCGCTGAATAGACCAATAACAGGCCAACCAAAAAAAGTCCAGGACCAGATGGATTCACAGCCGAATTCTACCAAAGGAACAAAGAGATACTGGTACCATTCCTTCTGAAACTATTCCAACCAATAGAAAAAGAGGGAATCCTCCCTAACTCATTTTATGAGGCCAGCATCATCCTGATACCAAAGCCTGGCAGAGACACACACAAGAAAGAGAATTTTAGACCAATATCCCTGATGAACATCGATGTGAAAATCCTCAAGGAAATACTGGCAAACCGAATCCAGCAGCACATCAAAAAGCTTATCCACCATGATCAAGTGGGCTTCGTCCCTGGAATGCAAGACTGGTTCGAAATATGCAAATCAAAAAACATAATCCATGACAAAAACATAACCAATGACAAAAACCACATGATTATCTCAATAGGGATGCAGAAAAGACCTTTGACAAAATTCAATATCCCTTCATGCTAAAAACTATCAATAAACTAGGTGTTGATGGGATGCATCTCAAAATAATAAGAGCTATTTATGACAAACCCACAGTCAGTATCATACTGAATGGGCAAAAATTGGAAGCATTCCCTTTGAAAACTGGCACAAGACAGGGATGCCCTCTCTCACCACTCCTATTCAACATAATGTTGGAAGTTCTGGCTAGGGCAATCAGGCAAGAGAAAGAAATAAAGGATATTCAAATAGGAAAAGAGGAAGTCAAATTGTCCCTGTTTGCAGATGACATGATTGTATATTTAGAAAACCCCATCATCTCAGCCCAAAATCTCCTTAAGCTGATAACGAACTTCAGCAAAGTCTCAAGATACAAAATCAATGTGCAAAAATCACAAGCATTCTTATACACCAGTAACAGACATACAGTCAAATCATTAATGAACTTCCATTCACAATTGCTACAAAGAGAGTAAAATACTTAGGAATCCAACTTACAAGGGATGTGAAGGATTTCTTCAAGGAGAACTACAACCACTGCTCAATGAAATAAAAGAGGACACAAACAAATGGAAGAATATTCCATGCTCATGGATGGGAAGAATCAATATCGTGAAAATGGCCATACTGCCCAAAGTAATTTATAGATTCAATGCCATCGCCATCAAGCTACCAATGGCTTTCTTCACAGAATTGGAAAAAACTACTTTAAAGTTCATATGGAACCAAAAAAGAGCCCACATTGCCAAGACAATCCCAAGCAAAAAGAACAAAGTTGGAGGCATCACACTACCTGACTTCAAACTATACTACAAGGCTATAGTAACCCAAACAGCATGGTACTGGTACCAAAACAAAGATATAGACCAATGGAACAGAACAGAGCCCTCAGAAATAATGCCACACATCTACAATCATCTGATCTTTGACAAGACTGACAAAAACAAGAAATGGGGAAAGGATTCCCTATTTAATAAATGGTGCTGGGAAAACTGGCTATCCGTATGTAAAAACCTAAAACTGGATCCCTTCCTTACCCCTTATACAAAAATTCATTTAAGATGGATTAGAGACTTAAATGTGAGACCTAAAACCATAAAAAACCCTAGAAGAAAACCTAGGCAATATTATTCAGGATATAGGCATGGGCAAGGATTTCATGTCTAAAACACCAAAAGCAATGGCAACAAAAGCCAAAATTGACAAGTGGGATCTAATTAAGCTAAAGAGCTTCTGCAAAGCAAAATAAACTATCATCAGAGTGAATAGGCAACCTACAGAATGGGAGAAAATTTTTGCAATCTATCCATCTGACACAGGGCTAATATCCAGAATCTACAAAGAACTGAAACAAATTTACAAGAAACAAACAACCCCATCAAAAAGTGGACAAAGGATATGAACAGACACTTTTCAAAAGAAGATATTTATGCAGCCAACAGACATATGAAAAAATGTTAATCATCACTGGTCATCAGAGAAATGCAAATCAAAACCACAGTGAGATATCATCTCACACCAGTTAGAATGGTGATCATTAAAAAGTCAGGAAACAACAGGTGCTGGAGAGGATGTGGAGAAATAGGAAAGCTTTTACACTGTTGGTGGGACTGTAAACTAGTTCAACCATTGTGGAAGACAGTGTGGCAATTCCTCAAGGATCTAGAACTAGAATTACCCTTTGACCCAGCAATTCCATTACTGGGTATATACCCAAAGGATTATAAATCATAGTGCTATAAAGACACATGCACACGTATGTTTCTTGCAGCACTATTCACAATAGCAAAGACTTGGAACCCACCCAAATATTCATCAATGATAGACTGAGTTAAGAAAATGTGGCACATACACATCATGGAATACTATGCAGCCATAAAAAAGGATCAGTTCATGTCATTTGCAGGGACATGGATGAAGCTGGAAACCATCATTCTGAGCAAACTATCACAAGGACAGTAAACCAATCACCGCATGTTCTCACTCATAGGTGAGAACAGAACAATGAGAATATCTGGACATGGGGCGGGGAACATCACACACTGGGGCCTGTCCTGGTGTGGGGGGATAAGGGAAGGATACCATTAGGAGAAATATCTAACGTAAATGACGACTTAAAGGGTGCAGCAAACCAACATGGCACGAGTATACATATGTATCAAACCTGCACGTTGTGCACATGTACCCTAGAACTTAAAGTATAATTTAAAAAAAAAGAAAAGAAAAAAATAATTTGATGATATAAAATAACTGAAAGGGAATAACACTGACCAAACTGTGTAACATCACAGATATCTTTTGGAATCTTTTTGTCTTACATTGTGGAATCACTCCAGCCTGTTGCTTGCCACAAAAAAGCAGACTCCAGGGCAGACTCCATGTCTATCACACAGTGCAGTGTCCTTTCACAGGAGATCCTAAATGCATACTTTCTGTTCTGACTAGTCATAGGACATAGATCTCAAGCGAGTCCATCCTCAAAAGCAGCACAAACTCATCCTCAGTTAAATCTGTTGGTGTCCTATCAACAAAAGTAATGGTTCCAGTTCCAGGCAGCACACCAGAGTACACGCCATCTGATTGAAGATTGCCCTGTCTCCTCTGACCTGTGGTTGCATCCAACACACAGCTGATCCACTCAACCAAAGTCTTCATCAGATCTCTTTGTGGATTCTCGTAACTTGCTCACCTTTCTTCCTTTGTTTGCTTATCTTCATAACTTGACACAGAAATGTATTTTGTTCTAGAACAGACAAATAATCAGTGAAAAGAAATCTCTAAGAGCCTAAGGTGTGACAAATCACTTTCTTTGAACTATTGAAGCCCCACAGAGCTATCTGAGAGCATTAAGTACTCGTTCATCAAGGTTGATGTAAATTACCAAGCCTCTCTGAAATAGCTCATCAGCCCTTTCTGCCTGTTTCCGAGGAAGACCTGCCTCCATCAGTCTGACGGTATCCTGTGTGAGAGACATGGGACACATCGATTCATATTTTCTTTTTAACTGATTCCTATTGCCATTGACCTGATTGCCCTTTTATTATGCAGGGCAAAGCAGGAGAGGACACACTGGCCACTGATAACTGATCCTTGGCACTTTGAAAACAATTAGATGGTGAGAATGCCACCCTCCTCTGCTCCCATCAAGTATTTTTGCCAAAAAAAAAAAATGTCAAGTCTGAATCAGACCATGCTTCTTGATTTAGTTGTACTAGTCTACGGGAAATCCAAGGCACATAGGAACACGTTAAACACACCATGAGGAAACAACCAGCAAAATCCAAAATGCAGGAAACTCTGAAGGACAAATGATTTGGTAATTTGGAACAAATTACAAGAAAAATTAAAGAGATGAAGAATGTTTAGATTGAAAGAGATTTCAGAGGCTATCCATCAAATGCAATGACTGGATCTTATCTGAATCCTGATTCAAGCAAGGCGCAAACAAAACATATGAGACAAATGGAGAAATGTGTACACTGACTGAATAATTGATGATATTAAGGAATTGTCAACAACAAAAAAGAACTTAAAAATAAAAAAATGAAAAATGCCAAAAAATTCAAAATAAAGAAGTTTAAATACATCAAGCCTATTGTCTAAGACATATATATTCTCAGAATCCATGAGAGCCTCTGGGTCATTTAATGGCATTGTTGTGTAGCCTAAAAGCAGGCCTAGAAGATATCATTATTTCATGTCATTTCAAACTTTGGCTTTCACTATTATATGGTAATTCTCACTGTGTAAGAGGTCTAGACACTCCACTGCCCTAGAAAATAAATAACAGCAGAAGAGGTGACCCTTGAGGAGACAGGTTAACACAGATCCAAGTAGAGTACCAGGACAGTAGCTTAGAAATGCAGAGATGTCCTGCTTGTGGATGGTAATATGCCCTTGAAATCAGATGTTGTATAAAAAGAAAGCCAAACAAAACAAAGCAATGTCATGAAGCCCATTTCCCATTATTTTTCCTATATTTTATATAGGAAAAACTCTCAACTTATTTCTAAAATATAATTGAAATACAGAAAAAATACTTAGCCTATAACCTCATGATTATCAAAACAATATAGTTGTTAAAAAAGAAACAACAACATTTTATGCAGTAACATTTTTATTTCCATTGCAATTACTTCCTCATTTGCTTTGCTTACTTCCCCACAATTTTCATGAATAATTTCTTGTGTTTCGGGACTCACATTGTACTATTCTTGGCAAAAAACCTTGCAACACTATGAAAGCTACTCAGAACAAGTGCCCAGTGGCAGAGAGTGGCTCACCTTGAGTGTGACACTGTGATGTCTTCTTAGCATCAGACATATCCAAGTTACATATCTTGTTTGTTGACATCATACTTTATAGTTTTCGAACATCTATCATGATTTTGACATTCTACTAATTGTGTTTTGGAATACAACTCAAGAATTTTCCTAAACATCATTTTGTTTGAAATGTTATATTGTGTCTGGGGACAAAAATATGCAGTTTTTGATGTAAACATAGGCTGAAAAAAATGTTGCATTGAGATTTTTGTAGGATCCACGAGTTTTGGATATTAAAAAGTAAAAGATATCATTCCATCGGGAAATATTCACTCAGGAAACCTTCTGTATGGCATTCTTCTACAATATTGCCTAGAATTATAAGGAGTTAGTCTCTATACTAATATATAAATTAATATGAACATTTTTGCCCCCCCCCCCCACATTAATATCCCATGACTCTATTTCATTTTGGAGAACTGCTCCTCACTTCTTGTTAGTTTGTATTATTTGGGTGGAACTCACCATACCTCTTGACCCATGGTCAGGCCAATCCTAACACATTAAATGCATAGTCACAATTTATATTCATGGATAGAGAGGTAAATAAATGATCCAGGCCAATAAAATGATATTCAATTTCAGATTTGTTTGTTTACTTGATTTGCTCAGAGTGAGAAAACTACCGGAATTTAAAAAGTAGCCTCCCCCACATTTTTTAACCAGACTGCTGAGTAAGGAGCCTGAGATACTTCAGAGAGAGAGAGAGAGAGAGAGAGGGACTGTTTAGGAATGAAGACAACACAGAGGAATTCAAACCAAAAGTAAGTAATCACTTAAGTCTAGCTATTTCTGAAGTCAGTTACCCCTGTAGTTTTAGGCTATGTGCTTTTGTGCAAAAGCCATGCCAACTTACAATACCAAGCAAGAAGCACAAGCAAGATTATGTTAACAAGTAAACAGTACAAACTTCGTGGCTTAACAGAACAAAGATTTATTTCTGGATCACATAAAATCTGATTTGGATTAGACAACTCTCTAGGAAAGCTCTCCTCCATGCAGTGATTCAAGGATCCAGGCTGATTCAACATGTGGCCTGCAAGGTTACCTCTAAAGGGAAACACCTTGAGGTAACACCTTGTTCTTAAAGGCTTTGGGCTATATGTTACACAGATCGCTTCTGTTTGGGCTCTGTTGTCTAAAACTTGTCGTGTGGTTTTCATGTTCAAGAAATGCAGAATCAAATACTGAGCAGTATTAGTTTTGACCAAAAAATTTTGGGGGTTATCTTTCACCAAATACATCCTGATTAATACAGACATATTTTTAAAAATAAATTATAATTTTTTCCCATAATTCTCTACTGGAAAAAAAGTTGACAAAGAAAGGAATGAGGATGAAATGTGATGAGGAAGGTGAAACTGAATGTTTTGGAGAGAGTGTACCCTGAAAGAAATATTGTATAAACAAGTACCTAATATGACTCATCATGTGGATGCATGCTAGCACTATCTATCTTGTTGCTTTCCAGAAATGATATTATTTGCTCAAACATATAAGCAGTATGTCCTTGCACCTCAATATATCACCTCCCAACAACATCTGATAACTACCCTCTTCTATTTCTCCATCATAGCATCAATCATATTTTGTAGTTGAGAAATGACAATGGCAGCTTGGGCTCAGCTGTGAGGTACAAGACTTAGGGCTTTCATTCATCTTTATCAGCTCCACTTTCAACTTTGCTGCCATTCAGCAGCATCACCAGCTTCTCCACCACCAGGCCATGCTATTATGCAGTTTAACTATTTTAGCTCCATTTAAGCAATAGATATTAGCAATATTTTCTCTCCTTCTGACTGATAATACTCGAACTCAGCCTTCATCACCTAACTCCTGGTTCAGTTCCATATCCTTCATTTGGGTTCTTTTGATATTAGGTTCACTTCTGTCTGATCTATCTATATACCCTTACCAGACCAATTTTACACAAATACCCACAATATATTTCTTCATATTATTTAGTTGATTTCATAGTGGATCTCTATTTTCTACCAAACCCAATGTAAATGTCAGTTCCTCATTTTATTAATATGGTCCCATCATTTCTACCCAAACTAAGGATGCACTCTCTCCAACATTTATCTGTCACTATAGACAAGACTGTCTCCAAACAATCTTGTGTGGAATACAGATGGCTCCCAACTTCTGACTGTTTGACTTACAATTTACTGACATTACAATGGTGGGTAAGCTACATACATTCAGTAGAAACTGTACTTTGAGTACCCATACAATCATTCTGCTTTTCACTATTAGTACAGGATTTGATAAATTACAGGAGATATCTAACACTTCATTATAAAATAGACTTTGTGTTAGATGACTTTGCCCATCTGTAGGCTAATGTAGGTGTCCTGAGCACATTTAAGGTAGACTAGGCTAAGCTACAATGTTCCAAAGTTAGGTGTATTAAATCCATTTTCAAGTTAATAATATTTTCAATTTATGATGGGTTTATTGGGACATAACCTCATCGTAAGTCAAGGAGGATTTGTATTCTAAGTGGGTTTGCCTGCGAGGCCTACTAGTTCTATAGAAGAAACCTGGTTGAGAAGAAACAAGTCTGTTATCCTGTCTCCAAGAAATACTCCAAGCAGTAGACTTAGATTCCAAGGTAGGTAATTAACAGTCTAATTAAGAATGTTCAGAGATATGGTAAATTCATTCACCAAATTTAAAGAAGTCTAATATTACAGACTAGGTACTATAGGAGTCTCCAGGATAGTGAATTATTGAAAAATAATTTTGAATGCTTATAGCACAAAAAAAATGATAAATTTTCAAGATGATATATGTACTAATTACCTTGATTTGATTGTTATGCTTTGTATATATGTATTAAAACGTCACTCTGAGTCAGCTGCAGTGGCTCTTGCTTGTGATCTTAGTGTTTGGGAGGCCAGAGTGGGAAGATAACTTGAGCTCAGGAGTTCGAGACTAGCCTGGGCAACATAGTGAGACTCCATCTCTACGAAAAAAAAAAATTGTTTTAATTAGTAGCCATGATGACATACACACACAAGTAGTCCCAGCTACTTGAGAGTCTGAGGCAGGAGATTCATTTGAGCCCCTGAGTTCTAGACTGCAGTGAGCTATAATTGCACCACTGCACTCCACCCTTGGTGACAGAGTGACACACACATACACACACACACACACACAGAGACAGAAATCACTATGCATCTCAACAATATGTACAATTACTACGTGTCAACTAAAAATAAAAAGATAAAAAGGAAAACAAAAACAAAAAACCTCATGATCACAACTTGAGTATAATTAGATCACTGAATTATATGTTTAAAAGAGGGAACTTTATATTAAGTAAATCATATTTCAATAAAGCTATTATTAACATAATTACATCTCAATTTGCGTACAACCTTCAATGGCAGATGTATAAGCTATAGTAATATTTCTCACAATTCAGTGTAGTGTTTTCTCAGAATTTTTCAAATTATGAAAGTTTCTTAATTTCCAAAATCTAGGGTACTCTATATGGGTATTATAATTTCAGAAGTCTAAAATTGGATTCTGAAACATGTACTTTTATTAATCAATCTAGTTGATTCCATAGGTGTCTCACGACCCATACTTAAAAAATTAATAGAAATCACTAGTCTACCTAGCAACCATCCCTAAGAAGAGAAGCTGATTATGGCTGGAGAGATTGTCAAAGTCCCAGTCAAATGTATTCTTCAGGGAAAAATTCAAGACTTGATGAACTGGAGCAAAATCAGAAAAACAAGAAAGACACATTTCATTCAGACTATGAAAACAGGGAAGGTTGCATCTCAGTAACTACAGAATCACTCTAAAGCTGACCTGAACAATTCAGCTTATTGAACTTTATATAAAGTTTATATAGCAAGGCTAATTTAGGGTCCACTTAGTATTATAAGTTAATAATATACTCTCCACTTTGACTGAGCAACTGGAATTGGTAGCTGCCATTTGAAGACATCAGGGCCTGCATTTAGAAAAGGCTGGAAATACAAGGAAGTAATAAGAGTGCAAACACCTGCATGATTTCTGCTCCTTACATCAGGAGCCTTTGCATGCTCAGATAACATCTCCTGATGGGGGAGTGTCCAGAGTCACATAGGAATTAAATAAAGATAAAATGTATATGCGTTCAAGGTCGATTCTGGATATGTCCAAGCTGCTGACCAGCAAAATCTATCACGTCAAAGGCATATCTTAGAGAAGATTGATTCTAAGGGGACCTAAAATGATGGTTAGAATTTACCAAAAAACAAAAATATATTGTTTTCTGGAAGAAGTCAGAGAATGATGCCTGAGGACTAGTCTCAGAAATTAGGAAACAGAAACCTGGTTTTAGTCAAAGGCAAAAGGTAACCTTTTTATGCCAAGGCTGTATCTTGGACACCACAATATCACAATATAAGTCATGACTTAATCAAAGTCATTTTAAAAGTCACTTTTCAATATATGGCATACATTCCCATGCTTTCTAGCAATTTCTTATTCCTTCTTATCAGGACTTTATGGTAAGAAATCATCTATTCTATGTCAGTTAGCCCCAAATTGTTCTCTTTATTAGTCTATCATGTATTCATTTAGTAAACATTTATTGAGCATGTTATTGTGCTAAAACGACAAGAAAAAATTTCCCATTCTCAAGGGACTTAAAGTCCAACATAATTTATTCCTTTACCTCAAATAAATAAAAAATATTTCAGTGACTGAACCATATCTCCTAGCTGTGTCCACTTTAATATCGATCACAGCCAGACTCAAAATATCAAACCCATTTATTAAACATGAGATATTTTTAAAAATGTTCCAAGCACTGTGAGTTAGGTTATGCCTCAGTATGGTCAAGGCTTCTAATCTACACTACTGGAGATGCCAATGCTGACCATCAGTTTGAAGTTTTTTACTGAAATAAAAATACTGGTTCTATTGAAAAAATTTATCTACTAAGTATTTAATATTGAACACACTGGTGTGTTTCATAAATAGAAGTTTGTATAGTAGATACTAGATAGGATTTCATAGGCAAATTTAATCAGAAGGAGCACCTGGGTGTCACCATGTATACATGAAAATGAGATTCAATTAAGTGGGGAAGAGGTTAAAACAGGAGGAAAACTAGCAGTGAATTAGTTTTTTGACATGAACAGTCTAAACAAGACAGCCAGGAGAATCTAACTTTTCAATCAATATCAGAAAAACAGGGTACTGAATTGTCTGCCCCTACTCATTATAAGCACCAGCAGAAAGTTAGGAGTTGAATTCACAATTACACAAATGATTTATTCACCATCTTTATTCATTACTATCACCAAAATTGTATTAGGTTTTATGGTCATCCAGACAATTTCAGATGTGGAGAAAATAGTGGAGCCTGGACACAGTGACAGGCAGTATTTTAATAAAATCAGTGTTGATCTCTCCCAATCTTATAGTTACTGTCATGTTGGAAGCTGGGCTTTCCCAGCAAATGAAAAGAAGGTACTTATACTTCTTATACTTCCTATCAGCACTATGCTTATGGACAAAACCACATTTGAAGTGTTTTTGGTAGGAAAACTAGGGGCAGCAATGTACATTTTATTTTCTAAGATCATTAAGCCTATCAGATTAATAAGAACTAGTATTTCAAATAAGTGAGTTCGTCAAATGTCTACTTAACAATTATTATAATACTGGATTGTTACATCAGAACAATGCATGGAATAAAATAAGTTGTTTTTTTTTTTTAATAGGGTTCCCTGGGTCTTTTAAAACCATTGTTCAGACTCGGTGGGTTTTCTTCATTAATATGAAATGAAGATTTAAATTATCACATAGCTATATTCTGTTTATGAGACCAAGAATGACTTTTGTAGAGATAATTCATAATTCATCTCAAAATGCAAAGGAACTACAAGCACCAAATATTATATGCTATCTGTAGTTGTAACTATGCATGTTATAGATAAATACTGTAACTTAGCTAAAACAAGACTAACTAAAGGAATGGTTTGGGACAGTGTCAAAGGAGTCTTTGGGTGATTTCTGGTGGCCAAAACTTGCCTAAAAGAAAGAGATGGATATTAAAGTTTTGTAAAGGCCTGTGTATGAAAATGGGTCAGTTGAAAGAGAGACTATGGTTATTAAAGGAAAGTGGGAAAAAAAACCCTGGAATTTCAGAAATGTGCCATATCATTTGGAGGAGTGACTCAAATTCAAAAGTGAGGATAAACAGATGAACCAAAACAGATTGGTACTGAGTCAAGTGCATATGTTGCCAGCAGTTGGAGGAGGAGCAAATTCTGTCTGGACATTCCTCTGGTTTTAATGTACTAGGAACCAGAAACACTTTTGAGCAGCCAGTGGAGCAAAACAGTTAGAGGCCAGATCTATCAATAGCACTGTATCATGGTCACCTTTCAACCACGTTGCCTCTTTTTTTTTTTTTTTTTTTTTGCTACTACAGCTTCTGACGTAAATGGATGCCATCTCAATAAGGCGGCCTATAAGAATGGAAAAAAAATGAAGCTTCATCCTTGGGTCAATTAAGTTCCTTCAGAAAGAAAATGCCAAGATGGAATTATACACGAAAGAGATTTAGTAGGGAAAAGCCAGTGAAAAATAAAGGAGGGAAGGAACGAGAGTAGACAGGGATTGCCTTCAGATAGATGCAGTTCTGATACCTGTAAAGGGACGGGGAAAAGAAGGAAAATGCTGTGGAAAGTCTCATACTGCATTGTAGTTCTGAGAAAGTCTCTATTAGCTCAATGACGAACCCAGAGAAGAAATTGCATGTTAAAGGAGTCCTGCATTTAGCAAAAATGGCCAAAGTCTAGTACTCCTGCTGTGCTAGTCACTGCATGGGGGATCAGGGCTGTGGTGTGAACAATGCAGTGGATTCCAATAACAATGCAGCTGGAGGCTGCTATACTCCTCATAGGATCTTCTATCCTAAAGTGATAATTGAGCAGCAAAACTCTGTTGCTGCCATAGTGAATCCCTTGTTCTGCACAGATCTACTTCTCCATACAGTTTTAAAGTAGCTCCTCCATTTTCCCCTTAACCCTCTCTTCATAAAAGGAAACTTTAAAGAGAAGTTAGTAGGATGAACAACATCCTCCATTACTACACTTTGCTCTGGGGCTGCAACTGGTAACCATCTCTCCCTTCTCCTAACCATTCTAAATTTCCTTCTTTGTCCTTTGTTATCCATTCTAAATTCCTTTACCCCTGTAGGTCTTAGTAGTTTACTAGCTGTCACCTAATCCCTCATTTTAAGGGGTCTAATAGGGCTAGTAATCATACACATCTCAGGCTAGAATTTCACGTAATTTACAGTCATAAGTGTACAAAGGAATACCAAGTAGATCATGTGTTTCATACATATTCTTCTCTGCCTCAAGGTATAAAACAAAGAATATCTCTGGTGTTGATCAAGATCAACTGTCTTGGTCAAGATGGTAACTCTTCTCACCTGCGGGTGGTCCCTACTCACAAAGAGTCCAAAGTTCTCAGGCAGCATCCATAACTTACAGTTCAATGAAATCTCCCCTGTCCCCTGGCAAGAGTGTTCCTTTAGTGGAACCAAGATCTCTGAACCTCCATATCCCAGATTTTCAGAGATGAGAAGTATAAACTCTCCTGGTGGATCAAGAATGTAATGACAAAAATGTAAAAAATGGAACAGAGATCTAAGAATACATGAAACCACTGACATTTTACCAGATCACAATCCTTTCTTGTGCAAGTCTATTTCTACTGTACCATAGAGAGCTCTGAGGTATACCTGAAACGGTAATTTTATAAGTTAAAACAATAAGTTGTCAAATAAACATCATCAGGTAGTCTTATTTTCTCAGACCATTTCAAATACATACTATGAAATAAACAGTATGAGATATTTTTCAAAGCATCTATTCTCAAGGGCTTCCAGGAACACTCATGGCCATCTCTCCACCATCAATGTTCCAAAAGGATGATACTAATGGAAACAAGATATGGTATTTGTTATTTTACTGTCTGTCTACCCACATTCTCATTTTCCCAGAGAAAATATGGCATTTTCCCAGTTTACTGCTCAGCATCTTCTGCTTGGAGGTTGGTGAAGTATTGCCATTCCCAAGGCATCTGTACCCTTTTCCTCCCACAAATGCCAACTCTCTCCTTAGGTGCTGGAGTCATACCTGTTTCTGAACGTCTCCTCTGGTGCTGATGTATTAAGTATATATTTCTCTGTTCTGAGCATGACTTAGTAAAATATTTATTTAACACCTCCACATTAAAGTATTTTCTCATTCATAAATCCATGCATGCAAATTAGCTTTAGTGTCTCCTGACTAACAATAACAGTGAAGAGAATAGAAAGAGCTACAAACTTGAAGTGAAATTATCTGGTGGGTTGAGTTCTGCTTCAACTAGTCAAACTGTCATGAGAATGAAGCAGTTACTTGGTCTTTCTGAGACTTTTTTATTTGCAAAATGGAGGTGGTAGAAATCTACCAGAGGAATATTTTCTGAAGACAAAATGAGATAAAAGATTTGAAAGTCCATTGTAAACTCCAAAATGGCTATACATGGAATGGAATGAAATACTAATAATAATACTATTATACACAATCCAAAGAAGCACATCATTAATCAAATTGTTATGATCAAAACAAAATAATGGGAAGATGCTTGAAGTGAGACATACTTTTGGAATCCTTTGAATCACGTAAATGATTCCCTAC
The DNA here is from genome assembly GCF_037993035.2 of Macaca fascicularis. Taxonomy (NCBI): domain Eukaryota; kingdom Metazoa; phylum Chordata; class Mammalia; order Primates; family Cercopithecidae; genus Macaca; species Macaca fascicularis. The sequence continues at coordinate 35,891,999 of NC_088388.1, read as the reverse complement.
TCAGCATATTCTAAGATCAACCAACTTCATCCTTGGCTCCTACCGTGTGCCACTTATTTAGACTTTAGCCATTTTTTTAAATCATCAGGATTAATAACTCCTGGTTTAATCATTTCTTAGGGTAATTGTAAAACCATATACGATAAACCATATACAACCCTAAGAAAAACTAAAACATTTTGTACACTGTAATATGATGTGCAAATTACAGATTGTGTCTTTATTTATCTGTCTTCTTATAGGTTTGACAGTGCTTTCAGAAATCTATCTTAGCTTAGAGCTCTCTACTTGAAAAGGCTAAAAGGCAGTATCCAATATCATATGTACTTTAAATTTGGTATCAGGGAGACTTAAATGAAATATATTTGGTATCAAGTCACTTTCTTTCTGTCCCTATGTACTATGTCAACCATATGGTTCCAGGTCAGAGTTGGCCGAAAGGGAAACCTGCATGTGGTTTGGAAAGCAGAAGTGACGCTGAGACATTACTAGACTGAAAGTCGTTGCAGTCAGACATGGTAAAGGTGAACACCATAAGGACAGATGAAGAGGTACCCAGCAAATCCAAGCTTATCTAGGTTCCCCTCTGCTCCAAATTCAGCTAGTGCCTGACTATAGGCTCTGATGGCCAACAGCAATCCCCAGCCCTAAACCAGAGACTTGGCTGTAGATCCACAAAAGGGTAGCTTTACCTCTGTAGAGGCAACAGCTTCTTCCAAGGCAGCAATCTCCACAGATCCTTCAGAAGTTCCCCCTTTGCTGTCCACATTGGCTCTGTCCTGTCCACTCACCCTAGTGTATGAGACTGATTAGCCACTCTTACTGTAACCCGCTAACTTTCACTTTTCAGACTTTCACTTCCTCATTTTCTCCTACATTTGTGTAAATCTAATTTCTAATAAAATTTTTATTTCTAATAGAAACCCCTGATTTCCATAAAACTTACAGTGGTTCTGATTTCTGACTGATGCAAAGATTTCATAATGCTTATACCTGCTGCAAAGCTCTGGACAGAGTTGTTTACTATCCAAAGCTAAAAATGTAGAACAAAAGCATTAAGAAATGCAGTGTCATTCATTTAAAACCAACAGGGATATGTCATGTTTTAATCTAACATATGGGTTTTATTAGTAGCCAAAGTAAGTAACTCCCTTGGGTCCTGTGAAAAACTTGAAGACTTCTGAGTAACAAAAGACCTTAGAAACTACCCCCTATTCCCATAGCAGGTAGATGAGAAAACTAATGTCCAGAGATGTCAAGTGATTTGCATGAAGTCCCTCAGAGTCAATGACTTGCAGTACTGTTAAAAGACCTCCTAAACTGTTCCCTTAACTGACCATAAAATAATGCAAACCATCTTACTCAGTTAGTCCACTTAATTCAGAATGGTTGTCTGTTTTAAATAGCCTCCTTTTCCCGTACATGATCCCATTCCTTAATCTTCACTCCCCTTTCTCTTTGTCTCCCAAGCTACCAGCTTCTATGCCCTGCAATATGAATTGCTTTTTTTTCCCTTGACATAACTAAATAAATACTAAGATTTCTTCTCTCCTCATTTTGGACTTAAATGCAAAATAAACAAATTCCTAGTCATATCATACGTTCAGTGCATTTCTTATAATGTGCCGTATTAGGAATATCCACCCTGTGGTATCTTTGCTTACAGGTTGTTATTTCAAAGATAATGAAATAGAAGCAAGTCAATGCAGACTGGAGTTTTATGAATAAAACTAACAAATGAATGGAGCATGGAAATCTATTCAAGCAGAGGAAATATACTCCATTATAACAAGATGCCAGTGTCTGCTGATGAGCAACCATCTGAATATAATTGTTAGCATTGAAAGTTTCCAGTGCCTGAAATCCCTGCAGGCAGGGTTTTCTTAGGTCAGCATTGGAAAGTTTTAGAAATGATGCATTGCTCTCTCAAAACTCATTGGTAATACCACAGCCTTCACCAAAGTTAAATCTTGCTTTGCCTGAGAAAGGTTTTCTCAGAACACTTCGCCTGTCTTTCACTTTTTCTTATTAAGAAGTGTCATTCTTAGGATAGCTTCTATTTATTATAACTAAATAATGGTACATTTTATAATTTATTTTAACAGTGGTTATTAACTACAAATTTAATTTTGCACTATTCTGATAACATTTACTACCTCCTTTATGCCATACTTGACGGAAAGTGTTGGGATATCAAATGAATGTCCATTCCATTCTAAATTTTGTGAGAGCAGGAAGCTTGTCCTTCTTATTCACCAGTAATATACTCTGTGCCTAGCACTCACCTGATACAGAATAAGTACTCAACAAATAAATGATTTTTATTAATTGAATGAATAAATAAAAATTCATTGCAAAGTGTTCACAGTCTGGTGGAATGAATTATATTGTTTGTATTAAGTGTGATAATAGTGATATAAATGCCTGCTTGCTGGGGCTGAGATGAGGAAAAGTCTAACTGATATGCTTAGTTCAAGAATTCTACTATGGAAAGTAACTTGGAGCCTTTTTGGCCAGCTTGAGTAAGAAACTCTCTTACAATGAAACAGTGAAGAAGAAAGTTACATCGCATCTCAATCTGACAGAACAAGTGAAGAGACGAATAGTAAAATGTAAAAAGACCCCAGATATGTTGCAGAAAATGCTGCTTTTGATATTTTTCATTATTCACAGAGACCCCAAAGAGCCAAAAAGAGGTGAGATTCCTCAGAATGAATGGCACTAAAACTTAGACTTTACAGAATAGAAGGAGACCTTGTAATCTGACTCACCAGCCTTATTGGAGTATATTTAAGCCTCTTCCAAATAAAGAAATAAAAACAAAAACTGGCAAAAAGCCAGCTAACCAAGCAAAACAACACTCACTTCATTTAATTACCTATGTCTTTACTGGCTTTGTCAGTGAATAAGAGGTTGAATATAAGAGGAACTGGTAAGGCATCTAAAAATGTATGTCTTGGGTAAAGAGGCAGAGAGCAAATCAGTATGTTCATGCTAATGGGCTGCTATAGCATTTTGTATATTTACAATAAGGTCTAAAACTACATACTCTGCCGGTAAATCATAAACATTTTAAATTCAGTAAGAAAATCAAGAATATCTGGAGTAGTAAGAAAAACATGAAGCTTAAATCTAAAATTAAACCCACGAGTATAAACAATTCAACCAAGAGCCAGGTGTTGGATGCAAAATCAACTAAAATTTTAGCGACTTCAGTGGTATTTTAGCTAGCAGAAATCATTTCAGGAGGCTGGAAGGCACAGCTTGCCATATCCAAGAGATTGAGCTTACATCCCAAACTTAGAATAGAGCCTTTCCTGGTTATGCTGTTGGTATTTTAAGAAACATGACAGCCCCATCTGCCATCCATATGAGAAGTCACTCTTTCCAAGATGTCACTGAATTTATGCCTATAACCCTAAACTAACAGGAAAAGGAAATATCATTCTCCTCCATCTCCTTCCAAGAAAGGTTTAATGTGCAAAAGTCTAGCACTCTTTCCAAGAAGATAACCAAAGATTTTTTTCTACCAATATATATCAAAGTATGTCAATATCCAAAGAGGATAAGTGGTAGAGAAGAGTCTCAATACCCATGATGATTATTTTTAACCTAAAATTTCCCTGCCAAACCTTCACTAATCACTCCAAATGCATTGTTTTATTTAAGCCTTACAATGACTCTAGGAATTTAGTTAAAGGTATAATCATTAAGTAGGTGAAAAAAAAAATCCTTGCGGAAGTTAAGGTACTGGTTCCATCCACAACAATTGCAAAGTTATAGAAATGAGATTCAATTCCATATTTTTCTAATGCCAAATTTTATGGTCTTAACTATTCTGATATGGTGTCTCTATAATCACATCAGGTACTTGATTACCATTTTTTCACAGTCTCTCTCACGTGTAGCAAGGCTCCTCATTCTTCTATAGGCTAGTTATGGATAGAATTTTGGTTGTCTATGAATGTGGATGAGAAAAAAAAAATATGTATCTTTGTATTTTCACCAACCTCTAAGGCACGTTAGCATATCCTCACATTATAAATTTAGGCAAAACACTGTAGTAACATCACCAGTACCTCTTTGTCACTAGTAGAAACCACAGATATTTTCATATCACTTTACATTGCAAATATCTCAAAATAAGTTTGTCATCACCATTTATTGCAATTATGTAATTAGGTTGTTAGGACCTGCCACTAAATCTTTTTTTTTTTTTTTTTTTTTTTTTTTTGAGACGGAGTCTCGCTCCGTCGCCCAGGCTGGAGTGCAGTAGCCGGATCTCAGCTCACTGCAAGCTCCGCCTCCCGGGTTTACACCATTCTCCTGCCTCAGCCTCCCGAGTAGCTGGGACTACAGGCGCCCGCCACCTCGCCCGGCTAGTTTTTTGTGGGGTTTTTTTTTTTTGGATTTTTTTAGTAGAGACAGGGTTTCACCAGGTTAGCTAGGATGGTCTCGATCTCCTGACCTCGTGATCCGCCCATCTCGGCCTCCCAAAGTGCTGGGATTCCAGGCTTGAGCCACTGTGCCCGGCCCACTAAATCTTATTTATTGCGCTAACAAAGAAGCACATATACTACAATATCACTACTTTTAAATATATTTTGGTTCAATCCAAATGCCTTTGAAATCATAATAGTCTTGTTTTACATTACTCAAAAATATTCTGAAAGGGGGTACATAGGCTTTACTAGATTACCAAAAAGGTGCACAGCATACACAAAACTGAAGAAATTCTGTTCCATAGGACAGTGGTCCCCAACGTTTTTGGCACCAGGGACTAGTTCTGTGGAAGACAATTTTGGATTATAGAATATAATCCAAACGCTATTATAGGACATTCAAAATTATTCATAGAGTCTATTGAACAAGGAGCATTACTTGACACAAGCTGAGCCCATTAGTCTTTCTTAATAAAATTTTTAAAACTAGATTTGGGGATTTACTCAGCTTTTCTTTGGGGACATAATTGATGAAGATGTTATACTCTCAATCTTCGGTGACTGGGTTTTCCCCACTGTGGTCAAGAGAGCCTGTGTGTGTGTGTGTGTGTGTGTGTGTGCGTGTGTGTGTGTGCGTGTGTGTGTGCGCGCACGTGCACGCACGCACATGTATGTGTGCATGGAAAACAAAGTTAACCAAAAAAAGAGAAGATTCATGAACCAAGAGACCCAGCAGTATTTCAGCCTGGCTTTAGTTAGACAAGAAGGCTGACAGAATTCCTACCTTTCCTACAGTTCACTTCCTAAGCCTTCAACTGAGGTACTCCCATATGTACTTAATACATCCAGTCCTTTGCCCAAGATGGTTCAGGCTGGATTTCTGTTACTGGCACCTAAATAAGCCCCTAGTAATAATCTGTATTTTCAATGGTATATACATGTTTGCCTTTCATTGTAAAGACATGTAAAGAAAGGCCCAGATGACTTGAGACTATTTTTGTCAAGAAGCAGATCAGACTGAATGAGAGTGTCATTCATTCATTCCTTTATTTTCAAACATTTATTGAAATCTATTCTATGCCAAAAATGATACTAAAATCTCAGAACAGAGAAGTAATATACCATCTTTGTCCTTAACAACATCAATAACAATGATCATGTATACATAATAAAGGCTCTGATAAACATATCCACAGCAGGTAATAGAAACACAGACAATAGTTACTTAACCCACCTTGGAGACACCAGGGAAAGAGAAGGTAATAAGGCAGGGTTTTCTGGAGCAGATGAAACTGGGAAATATAGACTACAAATTAGAAATTTCATATATTTCTGAAGTGGTGCACTTTTGAAACTTGTTTCATTTTTAATTTCTTTTTAAATTATTTTTAATAGCCACGTTTCAGTGGTCCCATTATTTCATGTGCAAGAATTGACAGGATAAAAATCTCTTGATACTGCTGAGTCACTCAAAGTAGGATTTTCCTTGGCAATTGATATGTGTCTATCTAGGGAATATGTGACTGTTGAAACTGATCATATTCTCTTTGGCTTTAGCCACTAAAAATTTTTGAGCCACGTTTTTGACTCACTTTTTGGAATCATATGAGAAGTATTCCAGAGACTTGTATTAATTTGCCCTTTGGTTTCATTTTACCTCTTTTCTACTTCCTCCAAACTTTCATCTTTTTCATCCCTTCATCTTTTGTGTTTTAATCTATGAACATTATGAACATTTTCCTGTCTTACCATGTTGCCTGTTTTATTATAAGCAATTACAAAATCTTATTTGGATCTAAAGATATAATAAATAAATGCTTTCATAAACAAAAGTAAACTAGTACTATTTAGTCACTTTCATTGCCTTACTGTCTCTCCTCAGGCTCCATTTAAAATTCTTCTAAGTGATTATCCTTGAGCTTTTTCTCTCCTTCCAAGTGTATTCTGTATGTCATTAGGCTACACATTCAGATTAAGTCATTCCTAAACAATGAGCATGTTTATGTCAAATTGCTTTGCTTCTCAAAAGGTTTCCATGACTCCCCATTGTCTATAAAGCAAAATTCAGCCTCCTTAAATGGATTCAAGGATTTTCATGCAATAGACCCACCTTGCCTTTTTAACATAGTCTCTCAATTTCTCCATTTCCATTAACCTATATTATAGTCCAAATTGATCAATTACTATTTCCTGTTTGTGACCCTGTATTTTCATCCCGCTATGTTTCTATTTAAACTAGACCCTGCAACCCCTTTAATTTTCACATGTCTAAATCATATTTATTTGTGAAGGTCCCATCCAAATGCAACCATCTTCGTCCAGTCCTAATTCTCAATTCTTCCCAGTAGAAATGAAATATATTTTCTGACCTTTATTGATAATTCAGCTATTCCTCCCATTGGCCATTTAACTTATTTTATCTAGTTATATTATTTAATACCTTTCTCCCACAATATTAATAGTGGTAGCAATGGCAATTGAACATTTATCTTATGCTGAACACTTCTAAACATTTCTATTGGATAGCTTATTTCTCACAGCAACCGTGTGAGTTAAAAACTATTATTGTACCATTTTGCACATGAAGAAACTAAAATAATAATAATTAAGCTGTGTCTCACAAAGGTTACATTTCTAGAAGATGAAAGTACTAGCCTTCAAACCTGAGTAGTCTGACTCTAGAACTCATTCTCACCCCTGTTCCACTATTCTCCCTACTGTAATAGACTAAGATCACTAAGAACAGTTCTAAGTATGGTACAACTTTGTAGCCTACATAATGTTGACAGTCTTGTTGCGGGTCTAATCAGTGCTCAGTGAAGATGCGAGTGAAAAAAATGAGTTAATAAATTATCTTTAGACATTACTAGGTGTAACAGCATTTGAGACAAAATGAAACAAAATACAATAGCCCTTTCTACTGAAAACATATTTTGTTGATTTTAGTGTTATTATCAGCTATGAATTTAGTTTTTTGGAAAAGTTTTTACTGAAGTATGTAACCTAGTAGCTACATTTAATAACTGTTAGTAATAGTTATGGTTTTCTTTTTGCTATTATTATTGCTCTCAGTACCACAGTGAATTAGAAAGAAATATGTAGATTCCCAATGCACAACAGAGAACACCAAGTCTTCATTCAACCGGCTGAATGATATGGTGAAGATTATTTTCAAAGCCAGAACTAAAATCAGTGGCTTTTCATTTCCAGGCTGGTGCTCGGACCAACACAGCCCACAACTACAACCTAATCTCAAGAATCATACCTGCTTCTTTAACAGAAAACAGAAATGAAATCCATTCACTACTGGTCTGTGACATATTTGGTAGCATTCAGAAACTCAATTTCTATGATCATCTTTATTCATTTATCTAAAACAGAAGTTGTGATGAAAAAAAATTGAAGACGATTTATGTGCTTAACTAGCACCAGAAAATTCAAGATGTTATGCAACTTCAATTTTTAAATAGCATTTTCTACCTCAGAATCACAAGCATAGGAAAAATAACCAACCTTTGTTCTGAACTCCCTTGCTTTTGTCATTTCATGGCAAATTTTAAAATGCTTACAGATAACAACTCTGATTCATTCTGGCTGGGCAGATGAAGCCAGTCTAATAGCAAATGCTGGTATTCCAACTTCAAAAGATACATAGTGCTAAGTCATTTCCTATTTATGATCTATCGCCCTTTCTGAAGTATAAAAAATGTTGCATAGACTATACGGACAGAAGGGGAAAAATTAAATTTAACAGCTTTCTGCAACAGGCATGCCTTTCTCTAGAGACAATTCCAATGATCTTAACTGTAATAAGAAGTTAATTGTTAGTAACCTTCCCTCTGCCAACTTTCTTCAAGTTCAATCCCCAAACATGCAGACTGCCTTCAAAGTAAATAAGAGATCCATTGCAGGAACAAGGATGAGAGTGGCTCAAGCTGGAAGCAATGACCCAAGGGGTTTATATTACATTTGATCTCTGACTTTAACTGTGACTCTAAACAGATGATAAATTACCCTTTATTTGAACTCAACAGCTGTCTACTCTCCCCATCTTAGTCCCACTCCCCTCTCCTCTAACCTTTCCTAATATAATTCTCTTTCAGTATCTCTTACCTCTGTTAATATGACCATGATCTATTAGTCACTGTGTCCCTTCCTGGTCCCTAAAAAGTCTCTATTCAACTGTGCTGGTTCCTCTCCTAATACCTTCCCAGATGCTAAGGAATTAGGTCTTTTCCATGCTATTTGTTCTACCACTTCCCTTTCTACCAACAATCCCAATCATTGTATCATGCAAACTGGAAGGGACCTATTCCTTAAACTAAAAAGGAACATGTTGCATGGGAACATCATATTAATCAGTGGCAATACCTCAGCTTGTGAAGGGCTTAGCAAACTATCAGACCTCAGTAGCACTCCCTCTTTAAAGATTGCTAAACCTTTATCTTTGACCAGCACATTTCTGGTCTCTCAAGCATAGCTGAGAAAAGGAACTCAGAACTAGAGTTCTGATAGCACCATGTCACAGAGTTTCATTGTTCATGTCAAAAACAACTTTTATTATTTGAGTCAGTTTTATTGTTCTCCTAGTACAGGAAGAATACTGTTTAAAATAAACTCTGGCTGCTACTGATTGTTCTTTTTGACGAATCATATAATTACTCTTCAGAGAGATAGAGAGGGAAAGAGAAAGGGGAAGGGAGAGAGAGACAGAGCAAGGGAGAGAGAGACAGGGTGAGAGAGAGGGAGACAATGAGAGAGAGAATATGATGTAAAGCTAGCTTTTGGCTAGATTTTAGATAGCAGAGAAATTCTGGAATGACTGTTGAGGGTGACACATAGAATAGAACATATCTTTTAAATTGATTTAGTACCATTTAAAGTGAAGGCAAAATAATCCATCAGATATGGAATATTAGAAATATTTGTCTCATTTCAAAATTTTATTTTTCACATGTATTGTTTGTATATGCATAGAACATTGATAAAATGGTAAATGTGTATAATTTATAAATAAATCCATCTACAAGTATTAGTGGAGGCTCAGAAATGTTTTACTTGCATTGTTTGGAAACTACTGGATTAATACATTATCCAAAGAACAGAAAGATGCCTAGAGGTACAATAACATTCCAGTTATTCTCTTTTGTTGAACCATTTCCCTCACTTCATGAACCCAGAGCCAAAACCATTTTTTTTCTTTTATATATAATTCAGATTACAAGGGTAAAAGGGTGGTTGGCATTTCTGTCCATAAAAACACTCACCAAACATTGAAGCATAATCCTCAGATTTTTACATTCCTCTAAACCAGAAATCTCAGTCTCCTTAGAATCCTCCCTCTCTGTCACCATCCAAATACTAACTGCTCACCAAGGCCTGCTGAGTTTTGCACAAATACTGCCTGCTGTCCCTTCACTCCATTTGCTCTGCAGCTTTGCCACAATGCACATGCACACTGTGGCTCTTGTGAATGGTGTGTTCCCTGGAATTGCACATTACATGGTCTTGACGTTTGTATTCAGTGACTGCGTCTGTTACTTCTCTAATTTGAGCACTTATCACTTTTTTTAACTTTGAGTACTTGTCACTTCTTACCTCAACAATTGTAGTTGTCCTTGCCTTTTATTGCCTTCTAATTCATCTTTCCTAGAAGTATATATCTAAAAGGCAATGTTTGATCATGACCCAGAGCCACATTTCTAAAATGTTCCTATGGCTTATCGTGGCCTTAAAGATAAAGTTTGAGCTGCTTTGCAGATAGCCTGTATATTCTGCCACTTGAATCTGGGTTCATCTCCCATCATTCCCGATGTAATTATACCCTTAAAATACTGAATTTGCTGTAGTGTCCCACACACCATTGTGTTTCTTGGGTCTTTATGTATTGTGCACTAACTTTCAATTGTCTAGGATGCCCTTCATTCCCCCAACCCGAACATTTATTTGCCTAGGTAACTCCTGTTCTTTTGTGAAGACTCAGCTTGGTACTCATAGGAGAATTTACCTTAACCTTCACACTAGCCTCAGTTCATCAGACCACTCTCACTTCACTTAATAGATTTATTCTCACATAAAGTATCTACATCATCAGTTTCTTTGTCAGTCTCTTCCCTGGATTGGAAGTTTTTTGGTGTCAAGTAACTTAGAATTTTTGCATTCCCAGTACCTAACACATAATGTGAGCATAAAATTATTTACTAAACTAAACTGAATGTGTATTTTTATTTCTTCAGAATGTCATATGCAATAGGGTATTCAGGTGTTTACCTAGGATAGCCTTAACCTTATTCTCAGACAGCACATATCTTAGTATTTAGCTAGTTCAGAGCTTACCACTCACAAAATGGAAATAAAATAGCAGAAAAAATTATCCTTTCATTGAAGAAAAAGCTCTGTATAACAGCAAGTATTTTCTTTTTCTTTTTTTTTTTTTTATTATACTTTAAGTTGTAGGGTACATGTGCATAACATGCAAGTTTGTTACATATGTATACTTGTGCCATGTTGCTGTGCTGCACCCATCAACTCGTCATTTACATCAGGTATAACTCCCAATGCAATCCCTCCCCCCTCCCTCCTCCCCATGATAGGCCCCGGTGTGTGATGTTCCCCTTCCTGAGTCCAAGTGATCTCATTGTTCAGTTCCCACCTATGAGTGAGAACATGCGGTGTTTGGTTTTCTGTTCTTGTGATAGTTTGCTAAGAATGATGGTTTCCAGCTGCATCCATGTCCCTACAAAGGAAATAAAATCATCCTTTTTTATGGCTGTATAGTATTCCATGGTATATATGTGCCACATTTTCTTAATCCAATCTGTCACTGATGGACATTTGGGTTGATTCCAAGTCTTTGCTATTGTGAATAGTGCTGCAATAAACATACGTGTGCATGTGTCTTTATAGCAGCATAGTTTATAATGCTTTGCGTATATACCCAGTAATGGGATGGCTGGGTCATATGGTACATCTAGTTCTAGATCCTTAAGGAATCGCCATACTGTTTTCCATAATGGTTGAACTAGTTTACAATCCCACCAACAGTGTAAAAGTGTTCCTATTTCTCCACATCCTCTCCAGCACCCGTTGTTTCCTGACTTTTTAATGATCGTCATTCTAACTGGTGTGAGATGGTATCTCATTGTGGTTTTCATTTGCATTTCTCTGATGGCCAGTGATGATGAGCATTTTTTCATGTGTCTGTTGGCTGTATGAATGTCTTCTTTTGAGAAATGTCTGTTCATATCCTTTGCCCACTTTTTGATGGGGTTGTTTGTTTTTTTCTTGTAAATTTGTTTGAGTTCTTTGTAGGTTCTGGATATTAGCCCTGTGTCAGATGAGTAGATTGCAAAAATTTTCTCCCATTCTGTAGGTTGCCTGTTCACTCTGATGGTAGTTTCTTTTGCTGTGCAGAAGCTCTTTAGTTTAATGAGATCCCATTTGTCAATTTTGGCTTTTGCTGCCATTGCTTTTGGTGTTTTAGACATGAAGTCTTTGCCCATGCCTATGTCCTGAATGGTACTACCTAGGTTTTCCTCTAGGATTTTTATGGTATTAGGTCTAACATTTAAGTCTCTAATCCATCTTGAATTAATTTCATATAAGGAGTAAAGAAAGGATCCAGTTTCAGCTTTCTACTTATGGCTAGCCAATTTTCCCAGCACCATTGATTAAATAGGGAATCCTTTCCCCATTTCTTGTTTCTTCAGGTTTGTCAAAGATCAGATGGCTGTAGATGTGTGGTATTATTTCTGAGGACTCTGTTCTGTTCCATTGGTCTATATCTCTCTTTTGGTACCAGTACCATGCTGTTTTGGTTACTGTAGCCTTGTAGTATAGTTTGAAGTCAGGTAGCCTGATGCCTCCAGCTTTGTTCTTTTGACTTAGGATTGTCTTGGAGATGCGGGCTCTTTTTTGGTTCCATATGAACTTTAAAGCAGTTTTTTCCAATTCTGTGAAGAAACTCATTGGTAGCTTGATGGGGATGGCATTGAATCTATAAATTACCTTGGGCAGTATGGCCATTTTCACGATATTGATTCTTCCTATCCATGAGCATGGTATGTTCTTCCATTTGTTTGTGTCCTCTTTTATTTCACTGAGCAGTGGTTTGTAGTTCTCCTTGAAGAGGTCCTTTACATCCCTTGTAAGTTGGATTCCTAGGTATTTGATTCTCTTTGAAGCAATTGTGAATGGAAGTTCATTCCTGATTTGGCTCTCTGTTTGTCTGTTACTGGTGTATAAGAATGCTTGTGATTTTTGCACATTAATTTTGTATCCTGAGACTTTGCTGAAGTTGCTTATCAGCTTAAGGAGATTTTGGGCTGAGACAATGGGGTTTTCTAAATATACAATCATGTCATCTGCAAACAGGGACAATTTGACTTCTTCTTTTCCTAACTGAATACCCTTGATTTCTTTCTCTTGCCTAATTGCCCTAGCCAGAACTTCCAACACTATGTTGAATAGGAGTGGTGAGAGAGGGCATCCCTGTCTTGTGCCAGTTTTCAAAGGGAATTTTTCCAATTTTGCCCATTCAGTATGATACTGACTGTGGGTTTGTCATAAATAGCTCTTATTATTTTGAGGTACGTTCCATCAATACCGAATTTATTGAGCGTTTTTAGCATGAAGGGCTGTTGAATTTTGTCAAAAGCCTTTTCTGCATCTATTGAGATAATCATGTGGTTCTTGTCTTTGGTTCTGTTTATATGCTGGATTATGTTTATTGATTTGCGAATGTTGAACCAGCCTTGCATCCCAGGGATGAAGCCCACTTGATTATGGTGGATAAGCTTTTTGATGTGCTGCTGAATCCGGTTTGCCAGTATTTTATTGAGGATTTTTGCATCGATGTTCATCAGGGATATTGGTCTAAAATTCTCTTTTTTTGTTGTGTCTCTGCCAGGCTTTGGTATCAGGATGATGTTGGCCTCATAAAATGAGTTAGGGAGGATTCCCTCTTTTTCTATTGATTGGAATAGTTTCAGAAGGAATGGTACCAACTCCTCCTTGTACCTCTGGTAGAATTCAGCTGTGAATCCATCTGGTCCTGGACTTTTTTTGGTTGGTAGGCTATTAATTATTGCCTCAATTTCAGAGCCTGCTATTGGTCTATTCAGGGATTCAACTTCTTCCTGGTTTAGTCTTGGAAGAGTGTAAGTGTCCAGGAAATTATCCATTTCTTCTAGATTTTCCAGTTTATTTGCATAGAGGTGTTTATAGTATTCTCTGATGGTAGTTTGTATTTCTGTGGGGTCGGTGGTGATATCCCCTTTATCATTTTTAATTGCATCAATTTGATTCTTCTCTATTTTCTTCTTTATTAGTCTTGCTAGTGGTCTGTCAATTTTGTTGATCTTTTCAAAAAACCAACTCCTGGATTCATTGATTTTTTGGAGAGTTTTTTGTGCCTCTATCTCCTTCAGTTCTGCTCTGATCTTAGTTATTTCTTGCCTTCTGCTAGCTTTCGAATGTGTTTGCTCTTGCTTCTCTAGTTCTTTTAATTGCGATGTTAGAGTGTCAATTTTAGATCTTTCCTGCTTTCTCTTGTGGGCATTTAGTGCTATAAATTTCCCTCTACACACTGCTTTCAATGTGTCCCAGAGATTGTGGTATGTGGTATCTTTGTTCTCATTGGTTTCAAAGAACATCTTTATTTCTGCCTTCATTTCGTTATGTACCCAGTAGTCATTCAGGAGCAGGTTGTTCAGTTTCCATGTAGTTGAGCGGTTTTGATTGAGTTTCTTAGTCCTGAGTTCTAGTTTGATTGCACTGTGGTCTGAGAGACAGTTTGTTATAATTTCTGTTCTTGTACATTTGCTGAGGAGTGCTTTACTTCCAATTACGTGGTCCATTTTGGAGTAAGTACGATGTGGTGCTGAGAAGAATGTATATTCTGTTGATTTGGGGTGGAGAGTTCTATAGATGTCTATTAGGTCTGCTTGCTGCAGAGATGAGTTCAATTCCTGGATATCCTTGTTAACTTTCTGTCTCGTTGATCTGTCTAATGTTGACAGTGGAGTGTTGAAGTCTCCCATTATTATTGTATGGGAGTCTAAGTCTCTTTGTAAGTCTCTAAGGACTTGCTTTATGAATCTGGGTGCTCCTGTATTGGGTGCATATATATTTAGGATAGTTAGCTCTTCCTGTTGAATTGATCCCTTTACCATTATGTAATGGCCTTGTCTCTTTTGATCTTTGATGGTTTAAAGTCTGTTTTATCAGAGACTAGTATTGCAACCCCCGCTTTTTTTTGTTCTCCATTTGCTTGGTAAATCTGCCTCCATCCCTTTATTTTGAGCCTATGTATGAATCTGCGTGTGAGATGGGTCTCCTGAATACAGCAGACTGATGGGTCTTGACTCTTTATCCAGTTTGCCAGTCTGTGTCTTTTAATTGGAGCATTTAGTCCATTTACATTTAAGGTTAAGATTGTTATGCGTGAACTTGATCCTGCCATTATGATATTAACTGGTTATTTTGCTCGTTAGTTGATGCAGTTTCTTCCTAGCCTCCATGGTCTTTACATTTTGGCATGTTTTTGCAATGGCTGGTACCGGTTGTTCCTTTCCATGTTTAGTGCTTCCTTCAGGGTCTCTTGTAAGGCAGGCCTAGTGGTGACAAAATCTCTAAGCATTTGCTTATCTGTAAAGGATTTTATTTCTCCTTCACTTATGAAACTTAGTTTGGCTGGATGTGAAATTCTGGGTTTAAAATTCTTTTCTTTAAGAATGTTGAATATTGGTCCCCACTCTCTTCTGGCTTGGAGAGTTTCTGCCGAGAGATCTGCTGTTAGTCTGATGGGCTTCCCTTTGTGGGTAACCCGACCTTTCTCTCTGGCTGCCCTTAAGATTTTTTCCTTCATTTCAACTTTGGTGAATCTGGCAATTATGTGTCTTGGAGTTGCTCTTCTCGAGGAGTATCTTTGTGGCGTTCTCTGTATTTCCTGGATTTAAATGTTGGCCTGCCCTACTAGGTTGGGGAAGTTCTCCTGGATGATATCCTGAAGAGTGTTTTCCAACTTGGTTCCATTTTCCCCCTCACTTTCAGGCACCCCAATCAGACGTAGATTTGGTCTTTTTACATAATCCCATACTTCTTGCAGGCTTTGTTCATTTCTTTTTCTTCTTTTTTCTTTTGGTTTCTCTTCTCGCTTCATTTCATTCATTTGATCCTCAATCGCTGATACTCTTTCTTCCAGTTGATGGAGTCCGTCACTGAAGCTTGTGCATTTGTCACGTATTTCTCGTGTCATGGTTTTCATCTCTTTCATTTCGTTTAGGACCTTCTCTGCATTAATTACTCTAGCCATCAATTCTTCCACTTTTTTTTCAAGATTTTTAGTTTCTTTGCGCTGGGTATGTAATTCCTCCTTTAGCTCTGAGAAATTTGATGGACTGAAGCCTTCTTCTCTCATCTCGTCAAAGTCATTCTCCGTCCAGCTTTGATCCGTTGCTGGCGATGAGCTGCGCTCCTTTGCAGGGGGAGATGCGCTCTTATTTTTTGAATTTCCAGCTTTTCTGCCCTGCTTTTTCCCCATCTTTGTGGTTTTATCAACAGCAAGTATTTTCTAAGGAACACGAATTCTGACAATTCAAAGTTTCTTTGTTCTGCTGCACTTTGATGACTTTGGGATTGCAAGTTGTCCTCAGGAGCCAAGAACTAAATTTCTATGCAAAACTGAGGGAAAAAGTTAGAGCTGGAGAAGACAATTTGTGAAGGAGGAGCAGAGGAGGAGAAGGAATGAGAGTCATAAGCAAGCCGGCAAATTGGCAATTACATGAGAAAGTGCCTCCCGTCACCCATCCCTTAGCCCTGTCATTTTAAGATTATTAATTCATAAAATTTGTGGCATGAGTATATTTCTGGTGGAAACTGAAGAAAAAGATTAAAAAATAAGCTTATGTGTACATAAGAATGAGAAGTAGGGAGGAGCATGAGAGTCAAAGTCCACTGAGATGTGTAGCAATCCTCAGAAATTTGGATTTCTTAGGCATGGAATGAACTGGCATTGAAACCAGTCACCTCTAGATCTGAGAAGTAGAGAAACCTTGATTAACATTTGGAACCACAACAGAGAAAAAGAAAAGGTGCAATGCAGTATTATAACTCCAGGCATTTAAAAAGACATAGCAGATATACATTGATAAAGGTTTCAAATTTAAAAATATAATTCTTGCAAAAAGTGAAATTCCTACAACACCATCAGGTTTCAAAGAATACAGAGCTAATGCTGGACCATGTTAATCAGGAAAAACCATGTATGGTAAAAGCAAAATTGAAACTAGGCTCTGAATTATCCGAAGACATGAGTTAATGAACAAACTTTAGAAAAGGAATAAGCACAAGTGCAGAAGCAACAGTTAAAAAAATAGGTCAAAAACAATAGATCAAATAGAGAGTGTATATGAGACAAATAACATCCTTGTAGCATCTCACCTCTTTTAACTGGTATCAAATAGCTTAGCATTCTGACCAAATGCTTTAATTCAGCTATCAGTCATCTCATTACCAATTTTTATGCTCTAAAAAACAAGCCATCCTACTAAGAACTTTTAGGAATAAGAGTACCCTGAGCATCTAATACTAGTAACTTCAAGTTTTCCGTATGAACTTTTATTAGCCAGGTATTTGACTCACTTTGAAGAGAGAACAATTCTTTCTCTTATATTTCACAAACTGACCGTAGTGCTTTACACAACATTAAAATCTTTGTAAGTCCTCAATGTCACCAAGGCTCAATTTCTCATATTGGTGCTTGGAAGATGAGGTAACTAGATCATGTTTTATAAAGTTCCATTACAATTATGAGGACATGTCATAGAATATATATCTGTCACTTCATTAGTACCGTGGATGCTCACTGATTTTTTCAGATAGGCTGAGCTGAACCTTCTTGTTTGTTTCTCATATAAGACAATAGTTCAGAGACCCAAGAAAATGATTGGCCGGACTCATATCCATGTTCAATTTCTACTGAGATATGTGACCTTATGCAAATTATTTCAGTTTTCTCTGGAACTCGTTCCTCATCTGTAATATTAGGATGCTAATAATAGTACCTATCTTGTTTGTAAGAATTAAATGAGCTAATCCTACTGTATGTGTACTGATGACCGTTTGGTTCAGCTGTGAGAAAGAAAGGTTCAGAAAAACAAGTCCACAGGTCAGCAAGCTGGTATGGTGGCTCCATGGTATGAAGAAACTAGGCTGTTTCTCTTGTTGATTTACAACAGGGGACCCCCAACCCCCAGGCCATGGACCGTTACCGGTCTGGTCCATGCCTATCAGGACTTGGGCCTCACAACAGGAGGTGAGCTGCAGCTGAGCAAGAATTACTGGCTGAGCTCCACCTCCTGTCAGGTCAGCAGTGGTATCAGATTCCCATAGGAGTGTGAACCCTATCGGGAGATGCGCATACAAGGGATCTAGGTTGTGTTCCTCTTATGAGAATGTAACTAATGCCTGATGATCTGACATGGAACAAGTTTCATACTGAAACCTTCTCCTAACACCTCTCAATTTCTGCAAAAATTGTCTTCCACAAAACCAGTCCCTGGTGCCAAAAAGTTTGGGGACCACTGCTCTACAGTACTTAGATTCTATTTTCACCGTTATTTCATTATCCTAAGGAGCTGTTGAAACTGGAGGCATCACCTTTGCATTTCAGACAGTAAGAGGAAGGGACAAAATAAAGAGTATTAGTTATCTGCAAATTACACTTCTTGGACACCCTACACAAGACCCTTACTATTCTCTCACCAAGCAAAACTTATCACATGATCTACCTATGAAAGAAATTAGGGGAGGAGAGGTAGAAGTCATTATAATTTTTTAGCTAAATGGTAGTATGACTAGATTTTTATAAAAATCAGATTGATTTTACTAAAGAAAAAGGGAAAACAAGTAGCAGTCTGTCCTATAGTATGCGAACATTCAATATACTTTGTAGAATATAGGTAGTGCTCAATAAACTCAAGATACTGTATTTTTAATAATCTCAATTATTAAGATACATTGTTTTCTCATTGCTTAACATAATTAATACAAATTCTAGGTTCTAGGTCCAAAATTCACTTGTTTATTAAGCTACAGATAATCTCTTTAATTTTCTCTGTAACTCTAGATTTTTGTTTCTTTATTTTTTAAGACAGGGTCTGGCTCTGTCACCCAGGGTGGAGTGTAGTGGCACGATCACAGCTAACTGAAGCCTTGACCTCCCTGGCTCAAGTGATTCTATCACCTCAGCCTCTGGAGTAGCTGTGACTACAGACGCATGCCACCACACCCGGCTAATTTTTGTACTTTTTGTAGAGACAGAGTTCCACTGTGTTGTGCTGACTGGTCTCAAATCCCTGGGCTCAATCAATCCCCCCACCTCGGCTTCCCAAAGTGCGAAAATTGCAGGCATGAGCCACCATGCTCATCCTAGATCTTATTTTAGTAAAACCAATACAATGTTTTTCTTTTTTTTTTTTCCATTGCTAATTCTCTTCTAGAACCTGTATAATTTTGTCAAATTATAATTTAGTCTCCATAATTTGAACATAATTCTTATACAATAGGTTTATGCATACATTGATTTTTTGTTTAACTAGGAGGTGTTAAAAAAAATTTAACTGAGAGATCATTAGAATGTGATGGCTCCAGTGCCCTGGGTTCGTACATAAGCAAACCAAGACCCAACTCAGTGTAAACAACAAAACAAAACTGAAGCTTAACAAATCAAAAACTACCAGCTAACATGTACCTAGAGACCTTGCCAATCATAAACCACTAATTAACTCTAACTAGAGACTTTCCATTTTAACCAATCAAATATTTTATTTTCTTATTATTTCAATAGGTTTTTGGGGAAACGGGTGGTATTTGGTTACATGTGTGAGTTCTTTAGCAGTGATTTCTGAAATTTTGGTGCACCCATCACACAAGCAGTGTACACTGTACCCAATGTGTAGGCTTTTATCCCTCGAGCCCCTCCCACCCTTTCCCCCAAGTCCCCACAGTCCGTTGTGTCATTCTTATGCTTTTGTATCCTCATAAGTTAGCTCCCACTTATGAGTGAGAACATGCAATGTTTGGTTTTCCATTCCTGAGTTATTTCACTTAGAATAATAGTCTCCGATTCCATCCAGGTTGCTGTAAATGCCATTATACCGTTCCTTTTCATGACTGAGTAGCATTTCATGGTGTGTGTGTGTGTGTGTGTGTGTGTGTGTGTGTCACAATTTCTTTATCCACTCGTTGACTGATGGGATGAGTTCTTGATTTGATTCTCAGCTTGGTCGCTGTTAGTGTATAGCAGAGCTACTGATTTGTGCACATTAATTTTGTATTCTGAAACATTGCTGATTTCATTTATCAGTTCCAGGAGCTCTTGGGAGGATTCTTTAGAATTTTCTAGGTATACAATCATATCATCAGCAAACAATGACAGTGTGACTTTCTCATTACTGATTTGGGTGCCCTTTCTCTTATCTGATAGCTCTGGCTAGGAATTCCAGCACTATGTTGAAATGAAATGGTGATAGTGAACATCCCTGTCTTGTTCCAGTTCTCAGAGAGAATACTTTCAACTTTGCCCTGTCCAGTATTATGTAGGGTGTGGGTTTGTCATTGATGGCTTTATTACCTTAAGGTATGTCCCTTCTGTGCTGATTTTGCTGAGGGTTTTAATCATAAAGTGATGCTAGATTTTGTCAAATGCTTTTT
Source organism: Macaca fascicularis (assembly GCF_037993035.2). NCBI lineage: Eukaryota > Metazoa > Chordata > Mammalia > Primates > Cercopithecidae > Macaca > Macaca fascicularis. Next base: position 35,871,843 of record NC_088388.1, on the reverse strand, counting down.
CTTCTTCTACTAGATGATCATCTGATTTTTTTTTTTTTTTTTTTTTTTTTTGAGACGGAGTCTGGCTCTGTCGCCCAGGCTGGAGTGCAGTGGCCGGATCTCAGCTCACTGCAAGCCCCGCCCCCCGGGTTCATGCCATTCTCCTGCCTCAGCCTCCCGAGTAGCTGGGAGTACAGGCGCCCGCCACCTCGCCCGGCTATTTTTTTTTTTTGTATTTTAGTAGAGACAGGGTTTCACCGTGTTAGCCAGGATGGTCTCGACTCGATCTCCTGACCTCGTGATCCGCCCGTCTCGGCCTCCCAAAGTGCTGGGATTACAGGCTTGAGCCACCGCGCCCGGCCTGATTTTTGTTTTAAATTCTGTTTATGTATCACCAGTATCGATTTGCATATATTAAATCATCCCTGCATCCCTGTTAGGAAAGCTACTTAATCACAGTGGATTATCGTTTTGATACGTTGTTGGATTCATTTATCTAGTATTTTGTTAAGGATTTTTGCGTATGTGCAATATTTGTCTGTAGTTTTCTCTTTTTGTGTTATATTCTTTCCTAGTTTTGGTATTAGGATGATCTGGCTTCACAGAATGATTTAGGGAGGATTCCCGCTTTCTCTCTCTTGTAGAATAGTGTCAATAGGAATAGTACCAATACTCCTTTGAATATCAGAATTCAGCTGTATGTCTGTTCTTGGACTTTTTTTGTTGGCAACTTTTTTATTACCATTTCAATCTTACTGCTTGTTATTGGTCTATTCAGAGTTTCTGTTTCTGTCTGATTTTATCTAGGAGGGTTGTATATTTCCAGGAATTTATCCATCTCCTCTAAGTTTTCTATTTTATGTGCATAAAGGTATTGTTCATATTAGCCTTGATGATCTTTTGTATTTCTGTAGCACCCGTTGTAACATCTCCCATTTTGTTTCTAATTGAGCTTATTTGGATCTTCTGTCTTGTTTTCTTGGTTGATCTTGCTAATAGTCTATCAATTTTATTTATCTTTTCAAATAACTTGCTTTTTGTTTCATTTATCTTTTGCATTTTTTTGTTTTTATTTCATTTAGTTCTGCTGTAATCTTTGGTATTTCTTTTCTTCTGCTGGGTTTGGGCTTTGTTTGTTCTTGTTTGTATAGTTCCTTGAGGTATGACCTTAGATTGTCTATTTGTACTCTTTCAGACTTTCTGATATAGGCATTTGAGCCTATAAATTTCCCTCTTAGCACAACCTTTGCCATATTCCAGAGGTTTTGATAGATTATGTTACTATTATCATTCAAATAATTTTTAAATTTCCATATTGATTTCATTGTTGACCCAATGATCATTCCGGAGCAGGTTAATTTCCATGCGTTTGCATGGTTTTGAGGGTTCCTTTTGGAGTTGATTTCCAATTTTATTCCACTGTAGTTAGAGAGAGTACTTGATATAATTTCAATTTTCTTAAATGTATTGAGACTTGTTTTGTGGCCTATCATATGGTGTATCTTGGAGAGTGTTTCCTGTGTTTATGAATAGAATGTATATTCTCCAGTTGTTGGGTAGAATGTCATGTAAATACACTTTAGGTCTACTTGTTACAGAGTATAGTTTAATTCTATTGTTTCTTTGTTGACTTTGTCTTGATGACCTGTCTCGTGCTGTCAGTGGAATATTGAAGTCCCCCCACCAATCGTTGTGTTGCTCTCTATCTCATATCTTAGGTCTAGTAGTAATTGTTTTATAAATTTAGGAGCTTCAATCTTAGGTGCATATATATTTACGATTGTGATATTTTCCTGTTGGATAAGCTCTTTAATCATTATATAATTCCCACCTTTATCTTTTTCAATGGCTGTTGCTTTAAAGTTTGTTTTGTCTGATGTAAGAATAGCTACTTCTGCTTGCTTTTGGTGTCCATTTGCATGGACTATCTTTTTCCATCCCTTTACGTTAAGTCTATGTGAGTCCTTACATGTTAGGTGAGTCTCTTGAAGACAGTAGGTACTTGGTTGGTAAATTCTTATCTATTCTTCCATTCTGTTACTTTTAAGAGAGCATTTAGGCAATTTACATTCAATGTTAGTATTGACATGTGAGGTACTATTCATCATGCTGTTTGGTTGCCTGAATACCTTGGTTTTTATTTTTTCATTGTGTTGTTATATTGGTCCTGTAAGATTTATGCCTAAAGGAGGTTCTATTTTTGTATATTTTGAAGATTTATTTCAAGATTTAGAGCCCCTTTCAACATTTCTTGTAGTGCTGGCTTGGTAGTGGCAAATTCTCTCAACATTTTTTTTTTTTTGTCTGAAAAAGACTGTATCTTTCCTTCATTTATGAAGCTTAGTTTCAATGGATACAACATTCTTGGCTGACAATTATTTTGTTTAAGGAAGCTGAAGATAGGGCCCCAGTATCTTCTAGCTTATAGAGTTTCTGCAAGAAATCTACTGTTAATCTGATAGGTTCTCCTATGCAGGCTACCTGGTGCTTTTGCCTCACAACTCTTTAAGATTTTTTCCTTCATCTTGACTTTAGATAACCTGAGGACTATGTGCTTAGGTGATGATCCTTTTGTGGTAAATTTCCCAGGTGTTCTTTGAACTTCTTCTATTTGGATGTCTATTAGGTAATGCAAAAGTTATTGCATTTTCTGTTATTCAAAATAATGGCAAAAATCTAAATTACATTTGCACCAACCTAATAGATTTCTAGCAAGACTGGTGAAGTTTTCCTTGGTTATTCCCTTAAATATGGTTCCCAAACTATTAGATTTATCTTATTCATTAGGAACACCAATTATTCTTAAACTTGGTCATTTAAAATATTCCCAAATTTCTTAGAGGCTTTGTTCATTTTTAAAATTCTTTATTCTTTGTCTTTGTTGTTGTATTGGGTCAATTCAAAAACTTCATTCTCTTCAAAATATTCAAGCTCTGAATTTCTTTCTTCTGCTCTTCTATTGCTGACACTTTCCAGCATATTTTGCATTTCTCTAAGTGTACCCTTCATTTCCAGAAATTGTGATTTTTTTTTAATCTATGTTATCTATTTCACTGAAGATTTTTACCTTCATAGCTTGTATCTTTTTTACATTTCTCTAAGTTGGACTTCACTTTTTTTCTGGTGCCTCCTTGACTAGCCTAATAATTGATCTGAATTCTTTTTTCTGGCAACTCAGGAATTTCTTCTTGGTTTGGATCCATTGCTGGTGAGCTAGTGTGATCTTTCGGGGGTACTAAAGAACCTTGTTTTGTCATATTATCAGAATCATTTTTTTGGTTTTTTTTTTTTCTCATTTGCTCATTTGCGTAGAATATGTCAGAGGTAATATCTGGGGCTCAAGGGCTGCTGTTCAGATTATTTTGTTCCATGGGGTGCTCCCTTGATGCAGTGCTCCCCCGTTCCCCTAGGGAAATGGTTTCCTGGGAGCTGAACTGTAGTGACTGTTATTTCTCTTCTGAATCTAGCCACTCAGTGGAGCTATCAGGTTCTGAGCTTGACTTTGCAGGTGTTTGCACAGAGTCCTGTGATATGAACCATTTTCAGATCTCTCAGCTGTGGATAGCAGCACCTGCTCCAGTGGAGGTGACAGGGGAGTGTTATAAACTCTGTGAGGGTCCTTAGTTGTAGTTTTATTTATTGCATTAGTTTTCTGTTGGTTGGTCTCCTGCCAGGAGGTGGTGCTTTCAAGAGAGCATCAGCTGTGGTAGCATAGGGGGAATCAGGCTGTGGTTGAGGCCCTAGAGCTCCCAGGAGATTATGTCCTTTTGTCTTTGGAGTTTTTTAACTATTTACCAGGGCCTGCAGGAGCAATCCACTTCCTTCCCAAATATTTCATTTGTCTTGCTTTCACAGCACCTTATAAAAGTTTTCCCCTCCCCTTTTCTCAATGAAGCCTAAACTGCTGTGGTTTGGTGCTGCCCAATTCATGAATTGCTGTCTGCTCAAATATATTCTTTAAAATTTTAATGAGCCTAAGTTTGTCTTTTAACAGGGGTAACTAAAACATAACCCTTTCACTTTTATTGTATTTTCACATCTCAGTTCTTAAAACAATGGTTAAGACCATTTTACTACCTTAAAAATAATATAGTTAAAATAATTCCATCTTTGATATTAAATCCATACAGTGATAGGGTCTTTATTCTGATCAGTAATCTCTATTGTGTCTCTCCTGTATGTGTGAAAATACTTTGAAAGCATACACTAGGGTGACTCTGACCACAGGGCAGTTCATACAAGATTTTTCTTTGGTTAATTTATTTTTTTCAAAAATCCTTCAATCAATTTTTTTCGACAACCTCATTGTTACATTATAAATCACACACAAACTGTACAAAGAGTTCCAAATAGTCACATGAGAATCAAATAAATATTTAATAGGTGTTAGAAGAAATACCTTAGACAAATTGAACTTAAATTTTAATTGAGCAAAGAATGATCCATGAATCATACTGCTCCCAAACCAGAATAGGTTCAGACAGACTCCAGTGCTGCCATGAGACCAAAGAAAATTTATGGACAGAAAAAGGGAGGTGACAGACAGAAAATGGAAGTTCAATGCAGAAATAGTTGGATTGGTTACAGCTCAGCATTTGCCTTATTTGAATGCAGTTTGACTAGTTGGCCACTTTTGGTTGTCCAAAACTCGATGACTGAAACCAAAGTAGGCCACAGTCAGTTTACATATCCAGTTAGGTTATAGGTCACTATGTACAGAGCAACCTTTTGGCCATACTTAAAATATATAAGGAGACAGCTTTAGGCTAAACTTAACATAGGTCATTGTGATAATTAAAATCATAAATCCATGCTCTGGATCCAATGAATACCTATCTCATTTTCATTATGCAGATCCTAATACTTTTCAGTATTAATATCAACCTAAAAACAAATTTTGCCTCAAAAGGATCCACTGTAACCATTGCTTTGAAAAAATAAGAAAATAGTCATTTGGAAAAAGTTATATGTATTTGATATCCAGTTTATCCAATTTCCATACAAAGTATTTATTCATAAATTTAAAGTACAATATTCTGGTTTGGGTATGACAAATAACCAAAAGAAAATAGTCATGCTTATGAATGATTAGCCTGCAAATGTGGTAACATTCTTTCTGAATAAACACAAAAGTCCATGCTTCAAATTTGGTTTTCTGCCCCATAAACTTGTTATTTGGGATGTGATTAATGTATCATTACTTCAACATCACTGATGCATATAGTCAGTCATAGGAATCACACATTTAGATTAAAAACTTGCCTGAAATGAATTGTTGAAAAAGTTGAGGTCTCAAAGCAGCAAAATCACTTGAAATTTAATCAATAATATCTTGTAATTGAAGCACTTGTTGCAGTTGAGAATAAAGATGCTCTAAAAATTACATGGTTACCTTTGCTACTTCTTGCTCTGGGAATGAAATGACTTTGCAACACAAAGTCACTTAGGCAAGAATTGGGGTTCATGTTTAGAATGACCAGAAGTATCAAAAAATAGACTTTTTATAAGCCTATGATCCAAAGATTAGTTATGTTATCAGAAAACTAACTACATTGAGGGTTGCTGATGTTTAAATAACCTACTATAAATATGTTAGAGTTTATGGACACATTCTTTAAAAATTGGGGGGAAGACAAGAACAATAAATAGAATCAAGGAGGAAAATGGACTATGAATATTTTTGTAAGGCAAGTTTAGAAAAGATAAAGGAAGGCAAAGCAAACCATTCTCAACTCAGTACTTGAACTCCTGAGTCGGTCACTGAGAATAAACTAATGTACACATAAAGGGCAGAAAAGAGGATTGATAAAACAAGCTTTTATGATGTTTTCTGCTATGTTTTTATGTACTTTGCATTAAGTACCTAATTATGTAAATTAGAAAAATATTTTTTAAAACATACTTTAGTGGACATGGTTATTTCTATTTTGGCTGAAAAGATTTTTTCAAAACGAAATTGCCTGTTTTTTTTTTTCCCATTTTAAGAAAGTAATCTAATATCATCATGGGACCTGTGAGAAAAGAGTCAGTTGACTTTTTATGAAAGAATATAAGCAATGGATCACAAGATCAAATCATCCTTCTACTGAGTATAGGTTCTATGTTTTAGATATCTATAAAAAATTGGCAAGTATGAAAGATGAGTTCTCTTGCCTGTATTCATATCCAGTAGTGTACTGGAGCTGCCAGTGCTGAGTAGCACCAGCCAAGTGTTAAATTTTTACAAATTTGTCCAACTAATTTTTAAACACAGCTACTTTTTTTAATCATATAAAATTACAGTTAAAAAATTTAAAAACCAAAGGTAATAAATAGCCAAAATTTATCACTTCCTAAATGTATTTTACTACCAAATACCAACCATGCTGTTGAAGTTATTTACATCTGTATTATCTGTATGATAAATACTATATAATAGTAAATTCTGTGCATTTCTTCCTAATTCCATGTTCAGTGATGGTAAATTCATAGCTTGAAACTGGCCATGCTGTGAGTATCTACATTATGAAAATCAGCAAATGCTATGAATCAAAGCTTGATTTACTGTGTTGTCTGTATTTAAAGTGGTAGAAAATGTTAATATGAAGATTAAATATAAAAGTGGGTTATGTCTCTAGCTGCTACATTATAAATTGCACAAAAAATAAAATATTACTCCTGTGTTCAAAAATGATTATTTAATATTTGTTTCAAGAAATCATTTGTATGATTGAAGAATACAGTCATAAAAAATGTCTTCCTTCTTTCACTTTTACCTTACTCATTTAAGTCAATGAAAATATCAATCAACATTCATGTTGAGGCTACATTCATTTATCTATGTCATGAGTGATTCCTTTTGTCAAATCTCATAGTAAACAAGTGTTTATTTGTAGTCTGATTTTGTCAGTTCATTGTTTAATTGCAACCATAGTTCGGCTGCAGGTAAAAAAGTTTAACAAAACCAACAAAACCATTATTTCAGAATCAATTGATTATATATAATGTACAATAGGAAATATTCTATATTTTATTATTTGTAAATTTCATGCTATACAGCCTTGATATCATTAAAGTATATTATAAACTTGAGTATACATATATGTTTATTTTACCACATTTACCATTGTTAGACATCTCCAGTACACCACTGTCAATAATCAAGTTATAGATCATTTCTTTTAAAGTATCCTACCCCAATAACTCAGTATAGCTTGGTACTCCAAGAATTTAGCCAATTTATTTGTGAATCTATATTTTTAACCTACATTTCCTCTTGCACTTAGTGAGATCAGCTATTACTGTATAAATTAGCATAGTATTTTTAAACATGATGAATTTACTTCATCCTACTCATCTTTTGTCCACTCATGGCTCTGTTCATCTCAGTCACATCCCTTTTCTGCTTCCATTATTACAAAATGAAGATTCTTCACTCAGCTGAATAAATCTCTGTCTTGTGTCTGTTATTTATAAGTACCTCATAAATCAAAGACCATGATACACATCTACTTAATTAAAGGGTTTTCCCAGATTATCCACTGATACTTTCAAGATCTAGAATCTATAAAGCCACAAGAAACTTATGCCAATTTCAAAGGAATCAATAAGTGGAAAGTTTTACTCTCATTCCTGCACCACAGACTGCTAATGGCAGATGAATAAATGATCAAGGTCCAAGCACATATAAGAACACAGTAGGAATGAAAAGGGAAAATAATAAGAGTACTGGGAAATGATCAAGAAAACATTCCAGTATCTGTAGATTAGAATTAACGTTTTTCCAAATAGAGGTGCATCCATAAGTAATTGGCTATAAGTATGAGGTTCCTTCATTCTTCAAATATGTAGCAACAACCTACAATATGTCATGTACTGTGCTGGGTGCTGGAGACACAACAGTGAGCAGTGTATAGTCTCACTGCCTGCTTTCCGGGCACCCACACTCTAAAAGTGAGAGGGATGACTTCTTTGTCATCTTGCCTCTTAGGGAAGCATGTTTATTTTCTATTTCTATTGCAGCATTTGTACTTTCATTGACCTTCTTCAGAGCTGTAGTATCCAAGAACATTTACAGAAATATCTTGACTTCAAATATTTCTATAAATACTCATCACCTCCCTAGTTATTCTTTTAACCACACTTATCTTCTAGTGCTGTGCCTCAGACATGTCAGGCATGCTCCAATAGTAGGGACTTTGCACTAGATATTTCCTGTGCTTGAAAGTTCTTACTCTAGATGTTCACATGAGTTACTTGTTCATATTTTTAAAATCTTAGTTCAGTGTCACTTTCTTAATAAGTCTTACCCATGTAAGATCTGCTAGCTGTGATGATTATTTTATGTGTCAAATTGGCTGGGCTATGGTGTTCAGCAGTGTGGTAAAACACTAGCCTAGATGTTGCTGTGAAGGCATTTTGTAGAAGTGATTGACATTTGTAATCAGTTGACTTTAAGTAAAGGAGACTACCTTTGATAATATGAGTGGAACACATCTAATCAATTGAGGCCTTAAGAGCAGAAGCTGACATTTTCTGGAGAAGAAGGAGTTCTACCTCAGGACTCTAACATAGCTCTGCTTGAGTTTCTGGCCTGCTGGCCTATCCTACGTATTTTCAACTTTCCGGTTCTGACAATCATGTTGGTCAACTTCTTAAAATATATCTCTATACATATATATGTATGTAATATCAACATATATAGTGTATACACACATATGTATAAATAATAAATTTTATATCCAATTATACCCAATAGTATATAAAACCAATTATATACATAAAACAAGTAGAATATGTACCACGAAAATAGAATATATACCAATTTACATACATAAAACCAATAGAATATATACCATGTCTAAACATACAGTTAGGTAAAAGGCATAAGTTCCAGCATTCGATAGTACAGTAGGAAAATTGTAGTTAAAATAATTAAGGTATATTTCAAAATAGAAGAATTGTAATGTTCCCAACACAAAGAAAAGATAAATATTTGAGTGGATGGATATCCCCATTACTCTGATTTAATCATTAAATATTCTATACATATATCAAAATATCACACATATACCAAAAACACGTACAACTATTATTTAATCAATAAAGATTACAAAAAGACATTTTGATTACCAATAATAAAAGCTTACACTGGTTTAGGCAGAACAATTTCAATTTCTGTTGGTTTCTCACACTGAAGTCAGATCTCTTACTCTTTAATGGGACATTGGCCACCACTGTCTCCATGTATAGTAACTTTATTTGGGATGGGAAGCAAAAATGTTTCAGTATTTTATTCTGAAAACTTTTCGATTTGAGCTCTATATTTTTGAATCCCATTGAACTGGCTAGTTTTGCATCCCCATCCCTCAACCTATCACTGAAGCCAGGGTAATAAGATATTCTTACTGGCCAAGCCTACACAATATGACCATTCTCAGTATAGGATTGGGGATAGCCCAGCTCCATCCAGAAACATAAGCTGAGAGATAAGGATGAGTGTATTTCTCACTTTTTACTAAAACAGTCCACTCTTCACTCTACCTCCTTCAGGAAACAGGCTCTCAAACACAACAGAAAAGCACTATCTACAAAAATAGAAAATGCTGCTGATTTTAGTTTGTAATTTTTTTTTTTTTTTTTTTTTTCCTGAGAGGCAGCCAAGCACAATGTGAAAGCCCATGACCTGGAAATCATGAATGTCAGGTACTAGTGCTGGCTCAGCTGACATCTAAATACATGAATTTCTGTAAGCCCTACCTCAAGTTCTAGAACTAACACACTGGAGACCAAATCTCAGCTATAACACTTTTTTGGTAGTTTACATTGGGTGATGTTATGAATTGAATTATGCCCCCAAAAAAAGATACGTTGAAGTCCTAATTATTAGCATCTATAAATGTGACTTTATGTGGAAATATAGTCATTGCAGACATAATCAAGTTAATATTAGGTCATTACGGTGGGCCAAGCTAAGATCACTGATGTCCTTAGAAGTGACAACAGAGACACAGACACAAGGAGAATGCCATGTGATGACCAAAAATAAAGATTGGAGGCCGGTCGCGGTGGCTCGAGCCTGTAATCCCAGCACTTCGGGAAGCCAAGACGGGCGGATCACGAGGTCAGGAGATCGAGACCATTCTGGCTAACACGGTGAAACCCTGTCTCTACTAAAAAAAATACGAAAAACTAGCCGGGCGAGGTGGCGGGCGCCTGTAGTCCCAGCTACTCAGGAGGCTGAGGCAGGAGAATGGCGTAAACCCGGGAGGCGGAGCTTGCAGTGAGCTGAGATCCGGCCACTGCACTCCAGCCTGGGGGACAGAGAGAGGCTCCATCTCAACAAAAAAAAAAAAAAAAAGGTTGGAGGTATGCATATAGGAGTCAAGGAATGCCAGAGATTGACTACCACCACCGGAAGCTATTAGAAAACGTAAGGAAGGATTCTCCCCTACAAGTTCTAGAGGGGGCATGGTGCTGCCAACACCTTGACTTCAGACCCCTAGCTTCAAGAACTGTAAGAATAAGTTTCTGTTATTTCAAGCCACTCAGTTTGTGGTATTGTTATAGCAGCCCTTGGAAACTGGGAATATTCCTAAATTGTTGAAGCTCCAGTTTCCTCAAATACAAAACAGGAGAATATTATTACCAACTTCATTAGATCACTGAGTTAATATACATTAAGAGTTTAAGATTGGGTCTAGTACAAAATAGACACATAATAAACGGAAATTGTTTAACTCAATGTTGTTAATTTTAAAAACTCACTCCTTGCAACTTCACATGTTTTGGGGGGTCTCAACCTGTAAACAACTCTGTAAATCAGACAGAATGGAAATTCTTACATCTGTTTTACATATGAGGTATCTGAAACCAAAATATACTGACACAACATTTCCAGGTTCGCACAGTCACTTCCTGATGGAGACGGGGTTCAATCTTAAGTATTTTGAATGTAATTTGATACTTCTTTACATATAGAAAAATATCTCTCAGAGTAACATGAGTCTTTTTATCCTCCAGCATTGAGGGTCTATATTTATGAATATCTTCTATATTTATTACTCTTCTAAGTGAATTATAATTATTAATTTATGGGTTCCTGTAACAATCACCCAGGCAACTATATGCCCATTTCTCAGGAAAGGAAACCAAAGTTCGGAGAGAGGAGTTATCTACTCAAAGTCATACAACTTGTAATGTCAGAAACAAGATTCCAGTCTAGATTTCTTACATTTCTAACCAGTGTACACTTCATTTCCTCCCACTGTCCTCATACACGCACAAAAAAATCAACTAAGATTGTTTTTATGCTGTTGGCTGCGCATAAGTATCATTTATCATGTGCACTTTGGACAACACAATTCCAAGTTCTTCCAATACTTATTTGCATATATCAAGGTAATTTTTAATTCTTTTTAAAGACCCACTCCTTGCCTGCCTAGTGTCATTAAAAGGGAGACTACTTATCACAACATTTAGCAGCACAAAATGACACTAACATAAATGGTGCTGTCTTCTTTAAGGGACAACTTCCAAATGGTTCACTAGCAGCTGCGATCTCTAAGCTCTGAATCTTTGGGTGACACACAGTTCCACTCAGCAGCTTTGCTCAGGAAAACAAAAAAGGTATGATCACAGAGTCATGTAAAGTATCCAGAGTAAAGTGGGATTTAAAATCAGTGAAACTGGTGGGCAAGAAAGAGAATACAGAACAAAAGAGCTCTGACTCACAGAGCCAGACATTCAGATTAAAAAATAGATATGAGTTCACTCCTGAAAGTGCTAACGGAAATGTCACCACACTCTAATGTCCTGATGATGGTTTCCTTTTGGCTTCAATAAACAACTGAAATTACAAAGATCCTGTGACAATGTGATAACCATGTAGTGCAAGTAGCATGTGCTCTTAAATGCTATTTATCGGAAACATATTTTACCAGATAATGTCATTTCCCATCAAACTTTACCAGTAAAGGGAGTCAGGATGGCAGAAACAAAGAAGGAGAGGAACACATGCCGTGAGTCCACAACAGGCATTAGCTGAGCATCTACTTTTGCAAGTTATTATTCTAAGCTCTTCAGATGCAGCGTGGAACAGAGCCAAGTTCTTGCCCTTGCAGACCTTTTATCCCAGGGTAGTGTCTACTATGTGCAGAGGGTTTTATGAATGTTATATCATTTAATCTTCATTAACTCTATCATGGTAGGTAGAGAGCAGATGGTTTTTGCTTTTGTTTTTTGACTGCTTGACATTTATTTCTCCTTCTTGTGGCATACATCCTTTTTGGGAAATTACCTCTCATCCATATATGTAATCTTCATATGTCTGTAAATAAAAGTATTCTGGCCGGGCATGGTGGCCCACGCCTATAATCCCAGCACTTTGGGAGGCCGAGGTGGGCGGATCACGAGGTCAAGAGATTCAGACCATTCTGTCCAAAATGGTGAAACCCGTCTCTACTAAAAGTACAAAAATTAGCTGAGCTTGGTGGCGCTTGCCTGTAGTCCCAGCTACTTGGGAGGCTGAGGCAGGAGAATTGCTTGAAACCAGGAGGCGGAGGCTGCGGTGAGCGGAGATCACACCACTGCACTCCAGCCTGGTAACAGAGCGAGACTCCGTCTCAAAAAAAAAAAAAAAAAAAAAAAAAAAGGATTCTATGATCTCGTAGCCAAGCTGTCATGTTACAGCAATTGGATTTTTTTTCAAGAACCTTGAAACTTAATCTGAGAATTTTAAGGGTAGAGGGAAAAGCAGTGGGAAGCATTTATTATAGCAATGTTGCCAAAGGAGATACGAAGTATTTCTGCCTCTTGATTCCCCATGACAGCCGTGAATCCTGCTTATTTGTAATCCAAGTTTTACTGCCTTCCCATGTATTCTGTGAATTTCCCCAATAGTCTTCCAATAAATTTCCTTTCTGTTAAATTTGCCAACAAGTATCCATCACTGGCAACAAATGAACCCTAATTATTAAAATAGTTATCATCATCATAATGTTGTACCATGAGGAATCTAAAGAACACAGAGATTAAAAACTGTTAATCAAGCTTAGCCTAAAGCTGCCTCCTTACATATTTAAGTTTGGCCTAAAGGTTTTTGTGTACATTGTAAACTATAACAAGTGGCGGTGTGAACCAACCATAGCTCACACCTGTGTCAATCACCAGTTTTGGCCAATCAAATGTAGCCAACTGTTTGAACTGTGTTCAAAAAAGGCAAACACTAAGCTGTAACCAATCCAGTTGTTCCTGTACCTCACGTACCTCACGTCTGATTTCTGTATATTTCCCTTTTTTTTTTTCTTTTTTTTTTTTTTGACTATAAATCTTCTTTCACCACGTGGCTGTACTGAAGTCCCTCTGAATCTGCTGTGATTCTGGGGGCTGCTTGATTTGTGAATTGTTCATTGTTCAATTCAACTCCTTTAAATTTAACTTGGCTGAAGTTTTTCTTTCAACAATACATGTCCAAATCAACATAGCTACTATAAATGTATCTGATCCCAAAAGTCAAGCTCTTTCCACCATAACATGCAGCATGCTTCTTGATGAGGGCAGTTTAACAGAGAGCATCCTTTTCATAGCTGGTGATGCATCTGTTGCTTTCTTTCAAGAGGATTTCTTAAATAGTGGAAACAACATTAAAGTACACAGAACAGACTCTGTCTCCTTTTTACAATCACAATACCGTATAAAATAAGGCAAACTACCTGAAGGCTCCAAGTTCTGCTTGTTGTCTGAAATAAACAATATAAGAAGAAATGCTACAGAGGCTCTTTAAAGGGATTTATTTAAATGCTTTCCTCTAATCCTTTTGTTTGCAGTTCATTTAATGTCTAGCATGATTACATTCCCTGAGTCTTCTGCCAATTAAAAACAAGCATGCCATTGTTCACAATGTCAAGTAACTAAATTTTTGAGTGAAATACCTTAGAGAAATAAATGTACACTATTAGTGATAATGTATGTATTTTATGGACATTGCATCTTCCATATTCATTCAATCTATTCTCATGGTGGTTCTTTTACTGTTTTGTATGGGTAACAGTGATTTTGGCCAATGGTGAAGGATGTTATTAAAAAAAATCCTTTGGAAATGCATTGTCTTATTTACTCTGAAGCTATTGTTTGCTCTAATGTAGTGTCTACTCAGTGAGAACCCATTCCTGAAACCATAAAATCAGATCTACCTGTGCTCCTCCTGAACTGGTGGTTTCTCTATAATTCGTATAGTTAATAATATTTCTGTCTTTCACTTGATTGTTTGAAACTGGAATGCAAGAGTTTGTAAGGAATTAACTCACAGTTGGCTTAAAATTGTCTGCTCATGTTTTTCAACTATTCACTTATTTTTTCCTACTACTCACATTCCCTCAATTACTTGTATATGGTTTAGTATGCTATTTTTAACTTGATGGAAATAAAAATGATACAGGATAATACCACCAGGCAAAGATAGACATCCAAATGCAATATGTGATATATAGGTTGGTTTAATTCACCTGCAATTTGTTGAATGTCTGCTTTGTGCTCAAACTTAACCTATGCCACTCTGTGCGTATAGTATATAATGTGAGTGTCTTAAAAATTACAGATTTACAATAAAATATACAAATGTGTAGAATATCCTGATGTAATCCTTTGGGAAATCACTGATGTGAGAACTTCACTGAAGCAGAATATTTAGGCAATTGTGGAGGTTCCTAATATCCCATTACCAAAGAAACCAGCTTCTTCATTACAGGTAAAGTCTGCAGTATATATGAGAAACCATTTTGCCCACTGGTTTTCTTCTTTTCTGACAGTGTTATTCAAATTAACCATAAAGGTCGAGCTCATTATTTTTACTATTAAATTTAGGTACAGGCATTTCCTCCTCCTCCTTCTAAAGAAACCCCACTCTGTAACAAAGTAGTTTCCAATACATGTGCTTACTTTATTGTGAAAAAATAATAAACAAATACACAAATAAATTTATGTACAATTACTTTTTGACCTACAAAAGCCTTGGTAAAGATTTTTCTCTAGGCAATGCTCACAGCTCCACTAGGCAGTGCCTCAGTAAGGACTTGGTGTGGGGGCTCCAACCCCACATTTCCCTTCCACACTGCCCTAGCAGAGGTTCTCTACAAGAGTCCTGCCCCTGCAGCAAACTTCTTCCTGGACATCCAGGCGTTTCCATACATCCTTTGAAATCTAGGCAGAGGTTCCCAAACCCCATTTCTTGACATCTGTGCAACTGCAAGCTCAACACCATGTGGAAGCTACCAAGGCTTGTGTCTTGCACCCTCTGAAGCCATAACCTGAGCTCTATGTTGGCCCCTTTCAGCCATGGCTGGAGCGCCTCGGATGCAGGGCACCAAGTCCCTAGGTTGCACACAGTACAAGGACTGTGGGCCCAGTCCAGGAAACTTCTTCATCCCAGGCCTTTGGGCCTGTGATGGGAGGGACTGCTGTGAAGACCTCTGACAAACCCTGGAGACATTTTCCCCATTGTCTTAGAGATTACCATTCAGCTCCTCATTACTTATGCAAATTTCTGCAGCTGGCTTGAATGTCACCTCAGAAAATGGGATTTTCGTTTCCATCACATTGTCAGGCTGCAAATTTTCTGAACTTTTATGCTCTGCTTCACTTATAAAAACTGAATGCCTTTAACAGCACCCAAATCACCTCTTGAATGCTTTCTGCTTAAAAATTTCTTCCATCAGATACCCTAAATCACGTCTCTCAAGTTCAAAGTTCCTGAACAGATTCAGGACAAAATGCCACAAGTCTCTTTGCTAAAACATAACAAGATTCACCTTTGCTCCAGTTCCCAACAAGTTCATCATCCACATGTGAGACCACCTCAGCCTGGATTTCATTGTCCATATCATTATCAGCATTTTGGTCAAAGCTGTTTAACAAGTTTCCAGGGAGTTCCAAACTTTCTCACATTTTCCTATCTTCTTCTCAGCCCTCCAACCTGTTCCAACCTCTGCCTGTTACTCAGTTCCAAAGTCACTTCCACATTTTTGGGTATGTTTTCAGCAGCGCCCTACTCTACTGGTATCAATTTACTATATTAGTCCATTTTCAAGCTGCTGATAAAGACATACCTAAGACTGGGAAATTTACAAAAGAAACAGATTTAATTGACTTATAGTTCCATGTGACAGGGGAGGCCTCACAATCATGGCAGAAGGTGAAAGGCACATGTCACATGGCAGCCAAAAAGAGAAGAGAGCTTGCACAGAGAAACTCCCCTTTTGAAAAACCATCAGATCTCATGAGACTTATTACCATCACAAGAACAGCATGGGAAAGACCTGCCTCCATGATTCAATTACCTCCTACCAGGTCCCTTCCACAACACATGGGAATTCAAAATGAGAGTGGGTGGGAACACAGCCAAACCATATCAATTGTGTTGTAGTATAGTTTGAAATATGCTAGTATAATGCCTCCAGGTGTATTTTCTTGCTTGTGATTGTGCTGCATACGTATAACTTTTTTGGTTCCATGTTAATTTTAGGATTGTTTCTCTTTCTATGAAAAATAACATTGGAATTTTGATAGGGATTGCACTGAAACTGTAGCTCGCTTTATGTAGTATGGATGTTTTAGCAATAATTTTTCCAATCCACAAAATACAGGATATCTTTTCATTCATTTATGTCTTCTTCAATTTATTTCATCAACGTTTTATAGTTTTTAGTGCATAGGTGTTTCACCTCCTTGGTTATATTTCTTAAGTGTTTTTCATAGAAATTGTCAATGAGATTGTTCTTTTTGGATAGCTCATTGTTGGTATATAAAAATGCTACTGATTTTTGTGTGTTTATTTTGCATTCTGCAACTCTAACATATTTATTAGTTCTAACGGTTTTTTATGGAATCTTTAGATTTTTCTATACATGAGATCATGTGTCAGCAAACAGTGACAATTTATCATCTTCCTTTTCTATTTGGAAGATTTTATTGCTTCCTATTACCTAATTGCTCTAGCAAAGATTTCCAATACTAAGTTGAATAGAAGCAACAAGAATGAGCCTTGTCTTGTTCCATTTCCTACAGGAAAGGCTTTCAGTTTTTCACTTTTGAGTATAATGTGAGCTTTGGGATTGCATATGCCTTGTATTGTGTTGAGGCACATTCCTGTTATAGCTAATTTGGTGAGAAACGTTTATCATGAAAGGATGTTAAAATTTGCAAAGTATTTTTTCTGCATGTAATGAGATACTTATATAGTTTTTGTGTTTTATTCTGTTAATGTACCGTATCACATTTATTGATCCATGTATTTTAAGTCATCCTTGCATTCTAGGGATAAATTCCATTAGTTCATGTTGAATGATTCTTTTAATGTATTGTTGAATTTAGTTTGCCAGTATTTTGTTGAAAATCTTTGCATCTATGTTCATCAGAGATATTGGCCTGGAATTTTATTTTAACTTATTATGGTATTCTTCTTTACCTTTGGAATTAGAACCTTCAAATATTTGGTAGAATTCAGCAATGAAGCCATCAGGTCTTGGTCTTGGGCTTCTCTTTGATGGGAAACATTTTATCACTGACTCGGTCTCCTAAATTGTTACTGGTCAGTTCACGTTTTCTATTTCTTTATGATTTAGTCTTCATAGGTTGTATATGTCTAGGAATTTATCAATTTCTTACATATTATCATATAAAGATGGCATATACTTATTCATAATAGTTTCTTATGATCCTTTGTATTTCTGTGGTATCAGTTGTTAATGTCACTGCTTTCATTTCTAATTTTATGTATTTGAATCTTCTTTTTCTTAGTCTAGCTTAAGACTTGTTCATTGTGTTTATCTTTTCAAAAAAACTTAGTTTTGTTGATGTTTTGTATTAATTTTCTAGTCAATTTTATTTATTTCTTCTCTGATCTTTTTTTTTTTTTTTTTCCTTCTGCTAAGTGGGCTTAGTTTGGGCTTTTTTCTAGTTCTTTAGGAATGACATTGTAATTTATTTGAGATCTTTGTTATTTTTTGATGTAACCATTCATTGCTATAAACTTTCTTCTTAGAAGTACCTTTGCTGTATCCCATAAGTTTTGGCATATTGTGTTTCTTTTTTCATTTGTCTCAAGATTGCCTCTTTAGAGACAGGGTCTCACTCTGTTGCCGAGGCTGGAGTGCAGTGGCATTATCATAGTTCACTGTGGCCTGGAACTCCTGGGGCCAACTGATCCTCCTGATTCAATCTACCAAGTAGTTGGGACTACAGTCATGCAATGCACAATCATGCTCAGCTGTTTTTATATTTTTATATTTTGTAGAGACAAGGTCTCACTATGCTGCTCAAGCTGTCTTGAACTCCTGGTCTCAAGTGATCCACCTGCTTTAGCTTCCCAAAGTGCTGGGATTACCAGTGTGAGCCACTGCACCCAGCCTCAATATATTTTTTAATTTGCATTTTATTTCTTTGTTGATCCATTGGTTGTTCAGAAACAATTGTTTAAAATACCTCATTTTACTGATTTCTAGTTGTACCATTATGGTTTGAAAAGATACTTGTTATAATTACAGTCTTCTTAACCATGTCTTCTTAAATTTACTAATACTTGTTTTGTGGACTAACATATGATCTATGCTGGAGAATGTCCCATGTGTTCTTGAGAAGGAAGTGCCTTCTGTTGCACATGTTGTAAAGAATGGTTTGTACATGTCTATTAGGGCGATTTGGTCTCAAAATGTTGTTCAAGTTTAAAATTATCTTGTTAATTTTGTTTAGATGACCTGTCCATTGCTAAACGTAGTGTATTGAAGTTCCCTACAATTGTCATATTGGAATGTGCAATACCCATCAGATCCTTTAATATTTCCTTTATATATTTGGTTGCTCCAATATTAGGGGCATATATATTTAAAATGTTTATGTTTTCTTGATGAACTGACTTCTTCATCATTTTATAATGTATTTCTTTGTCTCTTTTTACAGTTTTTGACTTAAAGTTTATTTTATATAAGTATAGCTACCCCAGTTCTGTTTTAGTTTCTATTTGTGTAGAATACCGTTTTTTCATCCCTGAATTTTCAGTCTATGTGTATACTTAAAACTGAGATGAATCTTTCGTAGGCAGCATATAGTTGGGTCTTTTTTGTATCCATTTAGTCTATGTATTTTCATTAGAGAATGCAACTCATTTACATTTAAGGTAATTATTGATAGCTAAGATCTTACTACTGTTATTTTATTAATTGATTTGTGACATTTTTTGTTTGTGTGTTTCTTGCTGTCTTCCTTTGTAGTTTCATAGTTTTCTGTGGTGGTATGCTTTGAATTCTCTATACTTTTGTTTTGTAATTCTTCTACGGATTTTTTTCTTCATTGTTACCATTACGCTTACATAGAACATCTTATAGCTATAACAGTCTATTTCAAGTTGATAATAAATTAACTTTTCAAGCAACCTTACACTTTCACTCCCCCTTCCAATATTTTACATTTTGATGTAAGCATTTATATTATTTTCAGCACAGGAGTTTTGACCTGCTCCAATTCTGGCCCAGGCTGGTACACCCCTCCTTAGGCAATCTGGTAGTCCCCACTCCAGGGGGTCACCATATTGATGCTGAATTTAGTGTGGACACCCAATCAGCATAGTGCACTACAGCCCAGAACTCCTGGGCTCATGTGATCCTCCCACCTCAGCCTCCCAAATAGCTGGGATTACAGACACGTGCCACCACACATGGAAGAATTTATATTATTTTCAAAAGTTTATCCCTTGAACATTTATTTTAGCTAGGTTCTTGCTAATAGTTTTGTCTTTTAACCCTCATACTAGAATAAAATTGCTTTGCACAACTGTCATTATGGTCCTAAAGTATTCTAAATATAGCTCTGTATTATGTATACTATTGGGTTCTGTACTTTTTGTTTTATGTTTTTAATTAGCAGCCTTTTGTTTTAATTTACAAAACTCCTTTCAGCAATCCTTGAGGCCTAATGGTGATGAATTCCTTTAGCTTTTGTTTGTCTGAAAAGTTTTTATTTCTCTTTCATTTCTTAAAAAAATTTTCTGAGTAAAGCATTCTTGGTTGGTGGTTTCATCAGTTTTTTTTTTTTTTTTTTCCTTTAGCATTTTTAATATATCTTCCCCTTGTTTCCTGGTCTGTTGGGTTTCTGCTGAGAAATCTGTTGACAGTCGTATTTTTATTCCTTTCCGTGTAATATGTTTCTCATCTCTTGCTGCTCCCAAAGATTTTTTGAGTTTTGATATTTTGATGAGTGTGTCTTAGTGAACTCTTCTTTCAGTTGAATTTGATTGAAACCTCTGTGTTTCTTGTACATGAACATTGGAATCTATCCTCAGATTATGAAAATTTTTAGACATTATTTCTTTAAATATGCTTTCTGGATGTTTTCCTTTCATCCCCTTCTAAACCTCCTGTTATACAAAGGTTTTACCTTTGATGGTTTCCCATAGCGCCTATAGACTTTATTTTTTATTCTTTAGAATTTTTGCTTCTCTGCCTAGATAATTTCAAATGTCCTGCCTTCAAGCTCACAGACTTTCTTCTGCTTGACTGAGTTGTCTGGTGAAGCCTACTATTTTTTTTTTTCAGTTCAGTTATTGTGTCTGTAATTTGCAGGATTTCTATTTTTCACTATTGTTTCTATTTCTTTGTCAAATTTCTCACTTTCCATGCTATTTTCCAAATTTCATTTAATTTTCTAGCTGTATACTTTTCAAGTTCACTGAACTTACTTAAGAAGATCATAATTTTTTGTCATTTCATAGATCTCCATCTTTTAGCATCCATTATTGGAGATTAATTTCTATAAAAGATGTAATTATTCCCAGATTTTTGGAAAACCTTACGTCTTTGCACTGTTGTGTGTACATATAAAGAGACAACAACCTCTTCTTGTTTTCACAGGTGTTCTTTGGCAGGGATACACCTTCACTACTTAGTTTACTCTGTAATTCTGGAAGGCCCTGTTATGAGCTATTTGGATTGGTTTGCTGCCTTTGCTCTTATGTCATGTGGAGCTTCTGGCTGGGCTCTGCTATTAGGCAGAGCAACTGGAAGATTACTGTGAGGGCCTCTAGTCATGCCTATCAGAGTCATTCATATATTCCCTGACTGACACATTTTGGATCTGCAGTTGGACAGGGCTGCAGGCTCAGCTCTGAGGTTAGGCAGAGTTGCTGCTTGGGACACGCAGGGCCCAGAGACTATGCTCCTTAGAAATGCACAACTGAGAGTTGCCTCCCTCTTTGGGTGGAACCATGGGGTGGGCTTTTGTCTGAGTTGAGCCACTGTTTGATCTCTTGGTTCAAGTATGTCTAGCCCTTATGTTTCTCCAAAATAGGAAGAGGCAGGGATATCCCTGCCTGGATGAGGTCATTTGTCAGGCTTTTTGGCTGAGCAGAGTCACTCTTTGAACTTCTAGGTCAAGCAGGTCTAGCCTCTCTGCTTCTACTAAATAGACAGAGGAAGGCGTTTCCATGCTTGGGTGAAGTTGTTGGGGTGGAATCTGGAGCTTGGTATACAGACTAGCCATCTATAACTCAAGCCAGATTGAACTTCCTACTGTGGTTGTGAAAACAACCAAATTAGCTTTGCAGGTGGGGTATGAAGCTGGCTGGTATCTATGACTGGGTGCCATAGCTGGCAGGAACACAAAGGTACCAACAAGATCACACACTGGTCAATGTGATCTCTCTTATTTCTCTGTTTTTACTTGACCCCAGATGTTATTTCCAGTGTTCCCCCATGAAGTGCAACCAAAGTGGGCTTCCGAGAAGTGCTTGAGAATGCTAAGGAAGCTAGATGACTGACACCAGTTCTTTTTATTCCCTGTAAAAACCATGGCCCAGAGAAATCCTACCCATCTGGCATTGTGCTGACTTGGGGGAAAAAGAGGGGGTCGTATGGTTGAAGTGAGGCAGTTCTTATCCTTCTAATGCAGTTCTCAGTCAGCCTGTAGACCACATGAGTGTGTCAGGCTTAGTTCCAAGTATTTGGATTTTCAAAAACATGTTTTTTGTGGATAGTTGCTAGCTGAATTTCTAGTTGGGCAGGGAGTAGAGCCTGAAACTTTGTCTCTTACTATCTTGCTGATTTCACTCTTCTATAATACCATTGTTACAGATGATGACCATCAAAACAATTAAATTGCTCTCCACTTATGAACTAGATGGTCTTGGAACATGACCTTATGGTTTAATCTCTCTAAATATCAGTTGTTTTCTCTTTTATAAAATGCGAATATTAACTTGTCAGTGTTTCTCAGAAAATTAAATAAGATAATCAGTGTAAAGTTTTACCACAATAAATAGTAGGTGCATACTAAAAGACAAATAATAATGGCATATATATATATATATATATATTTGTGTGTGTTTATTGAGTGTATTAGTCTGTTGTCACACTGCTATAATGATAATACCTGAGACTGGTTAATTTATAAATACAGAGGTTTAATTGAGTTACAGTTCCACATGACTGCAGAGGCCTCAGGAAACTTACAGTCACGGCAGAAGGTGAAGGGGAAGCAAGTACCTTCTTCACAAGGCAGGAGAGGGAGAGGGAGAGAGGGAGAGGGAGAGAGGGGGAGAGGGAGAGAGGGAGGGGGGGAGAGAGAGTGGGGGAGAGAGACGGGGGAGAGAGGGGGGGGAGAGAGAGGGAGGGAGAGAGAGGGGGGGAGAGAGAGGGGCGGAGGGGGGGAGAGAGAGGGGCGGAGGGGGGGAGAGAGAGGGGCGGAGGGGGGGGAGAGGGGGGGGGAGAGAGGGGGGGAGAGAGGGGGGGAGAGGGGGGGAGAGAGGGGGGGGAGAGAGGGGGGGAGAGAGGGGGGGAGAGAGGGGGGGAGAGAGGGGGGGAGAGAGAGGGGGGAGAGGGGGGGAGAGAGAGGGGGGAGGGGGGGAGAGAGAGTGGGGGGGGAGAGAGAGAGAGAGAGAGAGAGATCTCCTTATAAAACCATCAGCTTTCATGAGAACTCCCTCACTATCATGAGAACACCACAGGGGAAACCGCCCCCATGATCCAATCAACTCCCACCAGGTCCCTCCCTCAACACATGGGGATTATAATTCAAGATGACATTTGGGTGGGGACACAAAGCCAAACCATATCATTATCTACTATGTGTCAAACAGTCTACTAAGTATTGTAGGAAATACAAAATCTATATTACACACATTCCAAGCCCAAAGAAAATTGCCAAATTTGGCAGGTGGGAGATAAAGAAAAAAAATGTAAAGCTGTGTAGTAAAGACCTAAATTGAAAAGCTGTTCTGAAAACAAAGCCAACAGTTAGAAAAAATATATCATTTCAGAAATGAAAGTTAGAGGTCTGCATTAAAACCTTGGTGCTGTCATTCTAAATGGGTGTTAAACCCAAATCAGAAGTTTTGACATTTAAAGTTCATTAAATTTATTCTACATAATTTGCCATTTTTGACACGTTTTCTGCTATGGTTTAAATGTTGTGTTCCCTCCAAAATTCATGTTGAAACCTAATCCCCTCTAAAATCCAAGTGTTGCCAATGTGATAATATTAAGAGTTGGACCTTTAAGAGATGACTAGGCCATGAGGGATGCTTTTTGTTAATGGGATTAAAGTCCTTTGAAAGAGGGTTTGGGCAGCATTCTGCAAACCTATGCTCACATGAACATCTACTTCCTGCCACATGAGGATGCAGCAAAATGGCCCTTACTGGACCACATGCCAGTGCCTTGATTTTGGACTTCCTACTCTTCAGAATTGTGAGAATATAAATTTTTGTTCTTGCTGTCTCCTCCCACCACCTAAGATGCTATAAGGAAAGAAGGCCAAGGGGAAAAAAGTGGCTCTGGTCCCTACTGCTGTGAAGAAGCAGGAGGCCAAGAAAGTGGTGAATCCCCTGTTTGAGAAAAGGCCTAAGAATGTTGGCATTCAACATGACATCCAGTTCAAAAGAGATCTCACCTGCTTTGTGAAATGGCCCAGCTATATCAGCTTATAGCAGCAGAGAGCCATCCTCTATAAGCAGCTGAAAGTGCCTCCTGTGATTAACCAGTTCATCCAGGCCCTGGACCAGCAAACAGCTACTCAGCTGCTTAAGCTGGCCCACAAGTACAGACCAGAGACTAAAGCAAAAGAATAAGCAGAGGCTGTTGGCCTCGGGCCGAGAAGAAAGCTGCCAGCAAAGGGGATGTCCCCACTAAGAGACCACCTGTCCTTGGAGCAGGAGTTAACACCATCACCACCTTGGTGGAGAACAAGAAAGCTCAGTTGGTGGTTACTGCACACACATGGGTCCCATCGAGCTGGCTGTTTTCTTGCCTGCCCTACATTGTAAAATGGGGGTCCCTTACTGCACTATCAAGGGGAAGGCAAAACTGGGACATCTAGTGCACAGGAAGACCTGCACCACTGCTGCCTTCACACAGGTTAACTCGGAAGACAAAGGAGCTTTGGCTAAGCTGGTGGAAGCTATCAGGACCAATTGCAACGACAGATACAATGAGATCCACCGTCACTGGGGAGGCAATGTCCTGGGTACCAGATCTGTAGCTTGCATTGCCAAGCTCAAAAAGGCAAAGGCTAAAGAACTTGCCACTAAAGTGGGTTAAATGTATAGTGTTGAGTTTTCTCTACATAAAAAGAAAAATACAATTTTTCCTTCAAAAAATATAAATTCTTGTTTTTTTATAAATTACCCAGTTTCAGGTATTCTGCTATAGCGGGACAAACAAACTAAAACAAAATATGCCTACTATTAGAAAATACATTTTATTTTGTCCCATACACATGTAGTCCACTTGAAATGTTACAAACAGAATTAGTATTTCCTAAATTATCACATGCCATACATGTTGGTTTGCCATATAGATAAGATCCATCTATGGATCTCCTTTATTTCCTTAATAAACTCAGAAGAACTTTATTGAAGTACATATTTGGTGCCACTATGGATATCAAATAATATAAGACTGCATGATAATGCTGCACAACTCCTACTTACTGAACATTTATAATGTACCAGGTAGTATGCTAAGGATTTTGTACACAATTTGTTTAACTCTTGTAACAACACTGGAAAGTAGGTATTTCACCCTATTTTTACAAGAAAACTGAAACTTAGTAAACCTTAGTAAAGAAAGTGATACAGAATAGAATTTTAAAGAGCTCTTTGTATGCACACTTTATCCAGTGTTCCCTATCTCTTAGCACATCAGTTTACTCCAAATTAAGAGAATTCCTATTTGGCCTCTCCTTCAATTAGGTGAAGATGTTGAAAAAAAATGTGTTCTACCTAAACACACATCCTCACAGTGGCCTCTCTGAAATTAATTTCTAAGACTGGCTAAATTTTCATACTATTTCTTTATTATAACAGGCATAATTGCTTGTACCTTTAGTGACGGACAGAAGGATGCTCAATAAATATCATCTTTTAAAGTTTTTCTTAAAGTTCTTTTCCCTCAACCTAAGATTGATTTTAGTACATTTTTAAGGATTATTTTAAGAGAGAAATACCAGAAGTTATTTCTATTTATCTGATGAATCACATTTATTAATTTCTGTGTATTAAACCAGCCTTGCATCCAATGAATAAAGCCTATTTGATCTTGGTAAATTAGCTTTTTGATGTGCTGCTGGATTCAGTTTGTTAGTATTTTGCTGAAGATTTTCGAACTTATGTTCTTCAGGGATATTTGCCTGAAGTTTCTTTTTTCACTGTATTCCTGCCAGATTTTGCTATCAGAATGATGCTGGCCTCATAGAATGAGTTACGGTGGAGTCCCTCCTCCTTGATTTTTTGAAATAATTTTAGTAGGATTGGTACCAGCTCTTCTTTATCTGGTAGGATTTGGCTGCAGTTCATGTGGTCCAGAGCTTTTTCTGGTTGGTAAATATTTTATTACATATTTAATTTGGGAACTCATTGGTGATCTGTTCAGGATTTCAATTTCTTCCTGGTTCAGTCTTGGTTTGTGTATTTGTTAGAATTTATCCATTTCTTCTAGATTTTCCAGTTTGTGTGAGCAGAGCTATTCATAATAGTCCCTGAGGACTCCTTATATTTCTGCAGTGTTGGTGAGATTATCACGTTAGTCATTTCTGATCGTGTTTATTTGGATCTTCTCTTTTTCTTTATTAATCTAGCTAGCTGTCCATCAACACTATTTATTCTTTCAAAAAACGAACTTTAGGTTTTGTTGATTGTTTAAGTG
The DNA here is from genome assembly GCF_037993035.2 of Macaca fascicularis. Lineage (NCBI taxonomy): Eukaryota > Metazoa > Chordata > Mammalia > Primates > Cercopithecidae > Macaca > Macaca fascicularis. Next base: position 35,845,702 of record NC_088388.1, on the reverse strand, counting down.
GATTTTGCAACTCAATTTCACTCAGTTCAGCTCTGATTATGGTTATTTATTTTCTTCTGCTAGCTTTGGGGTTGAATTGCTCTAGTTTTTCTAGTTCCTCTAGGTGTGATGTTAGGTTGTTAGAGATCTTACTAACTTCTTAATTTAGGCTTTTAGCACTATAAACACTCCTCTTAACACTGCTTTAGCTGTGTCCCAGATATTCTGATATATTATATCTTTATTTCATTAGTTTCAAAGAAGTTTTGGATTTATACCTTAATTTTATTATTTTCTCAAAGGTTTAAGAGCAGATTGGTTAATTTCCAAGTAACTGTATGATTTGAAAGTTCTTCTTGGTATTGGATTATATTTTACTGTGTTATGGTCTAAGAGAGTGGTTGGCATGATTTAGGTTTTTTAAAATTTGCTAGAGATTGCTGAGCATGTATCCAATCTTAGAGTACGTGCCATGTGCATGAGAAGAATGTATATTTTACTGTTGCATATTCTGTTGATGCCTCTTAGGTCTATTTGGTCAAGTGTTGAATTTATGTCAAGAATATCTTTATTTTCTGCCTCAGTGATGTGTCTAACACTGTCAGTGGGAGTATTAAAGTCTCACACTACCATTGGATGGTTATCTAAGTCTCTTCATAGGTCTCTAAGAACTTGTTTTATGAATCTGGGTGCTCTAGTGCTGGGAGCATATATATTTATGATAGTTTTCTTGTTGAATCATTTATCATTAAAAACAAAATACACATGATCCTCTTAATAAAGGCAGAAAAGGTTTTTGCTAAAATTCAGCGTTTCTTCAGGCTAAAATCCCTGAACAAACTTTAATGCACCAAAGGAACAGACCTCAAAATAATAAGAGCCATCTATGACAAATTCACAGCCAACATCATATTAAATGGGCAAAAGCTGGAAACATTCCCCTTGAGAATTGGAACAAAAGAAAGATGCCCACTCTAACCAGTTCTTTCAATATAAACTGGATGTCCTAGCCAGAGCAATAAAGCAAGGTAAAGAAATAAAAGACATCCAAATAAGAAAAGAAGAAGTCAAGCTATCTCTCTTAATTAATGATATGACTCTATGCCCAGAAAACCATAAAGACTACACCAAAAGCCTCCTAGAATAAGTAACTTCAGCAAAGTTTCAGGATACAAAATCAACATACAAAAATCCATAGCATTTCTACACATCAGTAATGTCTGAGAGCCAAATCAAGAACACACTTTCAATCACAATAGCCACAAATAGAACAAAATATCTAGAAATACAGCCAACTGAGGTGGTAAATGATCTCTACAGTGAGAATTACAAAACACTTCTGAAGAAGTCAAAGACATCACAAACCAATGGAAACACATTCCATGATCATGGGTAGGAAGAATATTATTAAAACGGCCATCCTGCCCAAACCAATTTACAGATTCAATGTTATTCCTATCAAACTACTGGTGACATTGTTTATCACAGAACTAGAAAAAATGATTTTAAAATTTATGAAGCCAAAATGGAGCCCAAATAGCCAAAATAATCCTAAGGAAACAGAACAAAGCCAAAAACATCACACTACTTGATATAAAACTATACCATAAACTACAATAAACAAAATATCATGGTACTGGTACAAAAACAGACACAATGGAACAGGTTAGAGAACTCACAAATAAAGTTGCACACCTACCACCATCTGATCTTTGACAAAGTCAACAAAAACAAGCAATAGGGAAAGGAATTTCTCTTCAATAAATGGTGCTGTGATAAGTGACTGGCCATACGCAGAAGATTGAAATAGAACCCCTTCCTTTCTTTACTTCTTTTTTTTTCTTGAGACGGAGTTTCATGCTTGTTGCCCAGGCTAGAGTGCAATGGCCCAATCTTAGCTCACTGCAACCTCTGACTCCTGGGTTCAAGCGATTCTCCTGCCTCAGCCTCCTATGTAGCTGGGAATACAGGTGCCCGCCACCAAACTCAGGTATTTATTTTATATATATATATATAAAAAATATATATGAAAAAAATATATATATATGGCCCTTCCTTTCAACATACACAAAAATTAACTCAAGATGGACTAAAGACTTAACTCTAAAACCTAAAGCTATAAAAACCTTAGAAGAAAGCCTAAGATATACCATTCTGGACCTAGACCTTGGCAAAAATTTTATAATGAAGTCTCCAAAAGCAGCTGCAATGAAAGAAATAGAAAAGTAGTACCTAATTAAACTAAAGCGCTTCTGCACAGCAGAGAAACTATCAACAGAGTAATACACAACCTACAGAATGGGAGAAAATATTTGCAAATTATGCATCTGACAAGGTCTAATATCAAGGATCTATAAGGAACTCTAACAAATAAACAGGCAAAAAACAAACAACCTCATTTAAAAATGAAGAAAGACTATGAACAGACACTTCTCAAAAAGAGACAAACACATGACCAACAAACATATGAGAAGACCAACATCATTGATGATTAGAGAAATGCAAATCAAATCCACAATGAGATACCATCTCAAACCAGTCAGAATGGCTTTTATAAAACACTCGAAAAATAATACTTGTTGGTGAGGTTGCAGAGAAAGGGGAATACTTATACACTGCTGGTGCAAATGTAAATTAGTTCAGCCACTATGGAAAGCATTTCGGAGATTTTTCAAAGAAGTCAAACAGAACTACCATTTGACCAGCAATCACACTATCGGGTATATACCCAAAGAAATATAAATTGTTTTACCAAAAAGATACAAATTCACAAGTTTATTACAGCACTATTCACTATAGCAAAGACATGGAATCACCTAGATGCCCATCAACAGTGGACTGTATAAAGAAAATGTGGTAAATATATACCATGGAATACAACACAGCCATAAACAAAGAACAAAATAATGTCCTTGTCAGCAACATGGATGCAGGTGGAGGCCATTATCCTAAGTAAATTAATGTAGGAACAGAGAACCAAATACTGCATATTGTCACTTATAAGTAGAAGCTAAACATTTACTACACATGGACACAAAAAGGGGTACAATAGATACAGGGCCTACTAGAGGGTGAAGAATATTAGGAGGGCAAGGATCAAAAACTACCTTACTATGCTCACTACCTGGGTGATGAAATCATTTGTGCATCAAACCTCAGAGACACAATTTACCCATGTAACAAACCTGAACATGTACCCCTGAATCTAAAATAAAATTGAAAAAAAAGATATCTGAACTTAGAACATATTCTATAAACAAAAACAAAGGAAACAGGAAAATGAGCCTTTCCTTTAACACATGCAATTTAATAAACCCATATATTAGTCTGTTTTCATGCTGTTATGAAGAAATACATGACACTGGGCAATTTATATAGTAAAAAGGATTGACTCACAGTTCTGCATAATTTGGGAGGCCTCAGGAAACTTACAATCAAGGCAGAAGGCACCTCTTCACAGGGTGACAGAAGAGAGAATTGAGTGCCCAGTAAAGGTGGAAGCCCTTGATAAAACCATCAGATCTTGTGAGACAAGACTCCTAATCATGAGAATTGGATGGGGAAAACCTCCCCCATTATTCAATTATCTCCACTGGTCCCTCCCAAGATAAATGGGGATTATGCGAACTACAATTCAAGGTAAGATTTGGGTGGGGACACAGCCAAACCATATAACCTCTATCTTACTTTCCTACCTAGCACACAATAAAGTCAAAACAACGGTATATATTTCCTAGGAAAGGTAGCTGCTTGGATTGTTTCTAGCTGATTCCTCCATAGCTAGGTATAAAATTTGCCTCATCTTACACTGAAAATATTGTTTGTAAAATGTTTGTGAAGTAGTAGGTTGTAAAGCAAGCTAGAAGGAGCTGTTATGTGCATTTGACTGTGCCCCTTCATACTTTTGTATAACATGTTGGGTCTTCCTTAGTGGAAAAGTAGGTGGATAGAGAAGAAGAGGCATGTTAACACAGCAGCAGCAGAGTAGCTTCCAATGGGCAGAACTTAAATCTGTCACTTGCAAGCAACCCAAAACAATCTTTAGTTGAAGCTTAGTGTTACACTTCTATTAAAAATATAAAAGTTAAATTTATTCTATAAGTTTATTCTTCCCTATTTTAAATTATTATTACTATATTTTGAAAAGTTAGACTGGCCTCATATAACGCTTTTCTCTCCCAGGCAAAATGAAAACATTTTTCTTGGGCAGAATTACTCCTCTTTAGACAAGTATGAAGAAGTTTTGCTAATTGACAGATGCTACACAAATGTGCACAATTATTATTGTTACTGCTGTCATTATTGTTTTGGATAATCTTAAACACCAATATCTTTCTTTTTAAAAGTAAAGATATTGACACCTCCTCACATAAATAAATTAATGTTCTCTATAGACACACAGGAGTCGCAGCCTCAAATGTCTATAAATAGAGAGGCAAAGAGGAGAAGATGGACTCAACAGCTAATACATCTCATGATTTTACCTTTACATCAGGACATAACTTATTGTCTTTTTTCTAAAATAGGTTGATGCTTTTATGCACCATCTTTTTCAATAGTAAAATGTTTATCTATTGAAGACAATATGCAAAATTCAGAAAAAAAAATACAGATAGAAAATTGAACCACTCTTTTCCTTTTTTTTTTTTTTTTTTTGAGACAAAGTCTATCTCTGTCACCCAGGCTGGAGTGCAGTGGTGCGATCTCAGCTCACTGCAACCTCTGCCTCCCAGGTTCACACCATTGTCCTGCCTCAGCCTCCCAAACCACTCTTAAGGATCACTACTACTAATGCTTCAGTATACTTGACTAGGCTTTTTCATATGAGTACATAAAAATGATTCTCCCTTCTGCAAGTTTAAATTAGATGTGCTGTTTCTCTGTTGCCCACTTTAATATAGTTATTAGAATATTCCATGCTATTAAATATTATACTATAACATGAATTGTGATATCAATATAATAGTACATGACTGTAGTACATGACTAATAGTAGACTATTCTTGAATAAATGTACTTACTACACTGTTAGAAAATTGCTAAGTATTTGTTTCCAATTGTTTGTAACTATAAATAACCCTATAGTGTAAATCCTTATGTACAAAACATCCTCCATCTCTGTATCACTAGTGGGACATACAGCCCATAACAGTCATAGGTTTCCTGGGATAACATAAGATAGCAAGGACCAGTCTGGCTTCCTAAAACTCATTAGGAGCTTCTTCATTATCTCTGTCCTTATCCCTGGTACATCCAGTATGATATTTTAGGGGCCCACTCAAGGAAATTTATTTCCCAAGTTGTTCATGCCCAATGACAGTATTTTTCTAATCCCTCTCTTAATTCAGTCCCCTTCCTTCACAACCTTCATAATAATAAAAATTCAAGTCATAATCCAGAGAGGCAGTGATGGGATAATTTTTGGTGTGTTTTTCAGAGGTTCCATCTGGGGCACATTCTTTATTTTGAAGTCCTTTAATATTTACCAATTAACCTGATAAACAATCTCCTTACATCAAGTAGTCTACCACCTACCAGAATAAGAGAAGTATTATATAGTAAATAGGGTAAAGATGAGAGATCTTGTGCTCTTTCTGAGATGGGATCTTGCTATGTTGCCCAGGTTGGTCTCCTGGGCTCAAGTAATCCTCCTGCCTCAGCCTCCTGAATATCTGGGACTACAGGTGTGCACCACTGACCCCAGCTTAAGAAAATTTGCTTTTAAGTGTCTAAAATAGTATATAAATCAAACCAAGCTATAACAGGAGTCAAAAGTGACTATAGAAGGCTATTATAACAATGGTCACAGTCTTTAAAAAGGAAATGTAAATGTTAATAAAGTTATTTTTCTGTTTCAAGAAAAGGCGACTAATTTAATAAAGTATGAACAAAACCACCTAGCATCCTGCCCTTAGACGTGGGTCATCAAGAACCTACTCTGAGGTCCCCTACTTTATAGATACTTAATATTGGTTTTATCTTACCTGCCTTTGTAATAAAGCTCAAGGGTTAAGACACTGTAGTCTTAAATAATCTGTGTCTTTCCTCACCTTCTGGGTCATCTTCTTGGCATGGGGGACTCCAAATTCCATGCCTGAATACCATAAACTCATCTCTGAGGCTTGTGCTGGTTTCTTTCCAGCAGACATTTCTTCAGGTGAACATATTCTTATGTCTGAGGCAGAGTGAAGGGGCATCTGTTTGGGGGAACAGATGGTGCTTGGACCTGAGTTCTGGAATGTCCACCAGACATGGATGAGGCACATAATAGAGCAAAAAAAAAGAAGAGAGAAGGATGCAGTTGGGAACCTCCATGTACTCTTGTCTAAGGCTCTGTAAAGGTTAGAAATGTCCACCAGACATGGATGAGGCACATAATAGAGCAAAAAAAAAAAAAAGGAGAAGGATGCAGTTGGGAACCTCCATGTACTCTTGTCTAAGGCTCTGTAAATGTTAGAAAGAGCCTACTCCTCTGAACTCTTACACTTAGTGACAAGTATATTTTATGTCATTTTTTAATTTTAGCATTATTCTTCTTGAGCCCGGAGATTCTTCTTTTAGGAAAAGAGTCAATGTAAATGTGTATATGTGATACATACTTCTAAAATCAACTTTTAGGCCAGAAATTGTGAGACTATAGTACCCTACCCCTCTATAAACCATAACTCAGAGGTCTGCAGGTGAGAATCAATGTTTTCACAGGCATTACAAAAATTCTCTTATAACAAACATAGGAAAGGATGTCTGCATTTTAGAAAGTTTCAGCAAGGTATTCTAGCAGCCACTTAAAGGAATGACACTTTGTCCATTTCCCAAGATCAGCTTACTGTTTATCGCTTTTGACTCCTAAACACAGCCATTCTGTTTGTATCCCTCCCTCTTCATGTGACTACAAGTCTGTTTTCTGAGATAGGAGGAGTAGCGGGTTGAATTATTTCCCCAAAAAAGATATGTTGAAGTGCCAACTCCCAGTACCTGTAAATGTGGCCATCTTTGAAAATAAGAGGTAATCAAGTTAAAATGAGGTCATTTTGGAGTACAGTAAGCCCTAAATCCAATAATGGTTGTTCTTATAAGAATAAGAGAGGACCCACAGAGATCCAGGGAAGTCACATGGAGGCAGAGATTGCAGTGATGCAACCACAAGTCAAGGATGGCCAAGGACTGCTGAGGCCACCAGAAGGTAAAGAGGTAACTAAGAATTCTTCAGTAGAGCCCTCAGCGAGAGCATGGTCTTGTTAACACCTTGATTTCAGACTTCTAAACTCTAGAACTATGATAGAATAAATTTGTGTTGTTTTAAGCCACCAATTTTGAGGTAATTTGTAACAGCAGCCCCAGGAAACTAATACAGGTGATACTGGCCATTCTCTTCTCAACCTCCCTGTGGAATATCATTGGGCCTTATCTCCAACTTCCATCTTCCCTTTTTTCCGAGGTGTACTCACAGGTCTTTTGTTAAATGGTTCATTTCTAGTCACTTCAAAGAAGTGGGCTGGTGATGTGGGCGGGTGGGGGACAGATGGGGGTAACACAATCAGTAAACTTGGAAGAATGAGAAAGAATTTTCTAAAAGTCACTCACTGGCTAAGTGTATTTCTCTACTTAATTGACTAAACCTTCACAATGGCTCTGGGAGGTAGATATTTTGAAATTCCTCTATTAAGAGGAGAACTCTATGGCTCAGAAAGCTTAGGTTGTTTAAACTTAAGCACTCTGTCACCCAGCTAAAAAAAGAAGAGCCAGGAGTCAAACTGAAACTTGATCCCCCCAAAAAAGGGTCTCCAAAAGCTTCTGGTTGTATTAATGCACAAGTAATATTGGTAGTTTCTCCCTTTTGAAAATGAGTTTGTAGCCAGGCATGGTGGCTCATGCCTGTAATCCCAGCACTTTGGGAGGCCGAGGCAGGCAGATCACAATGTCAGGAGTTCAAGACCAGCCTGGCTAACATGGTGAAACCCCATCTCTATTAAAAATACAAAAATTAGCTGGGCATGGTGGCGAATGCCTGTAATCCCAGCTACTCAGGAGGCTGAGAGAGGAGAATTACTTGAACCTGGGAGGCAGAGGTTGCAGTGAGTCGAGATTGTGCCACTGCACTCCAGCCTGGGTGACAGAGCAAGACTCCACCTTGGAGAAAAAGAAAAGAAAAGAAAAGAAAATGAGTCTGTCATATCTCAGGATCAAATGTTATTCTCTCTGTATATACTTCTTTTATGACTGATTAGTTTCACATTAAAATTCTATTTATTTTTAGTAAACAAGGCATGTGTGGGATAAACATACACACACACACACACACCCACACACACATACATACATACATACATAGGGAGGTAAATTTCTCCTCCCCTCTCTGACCTAGCCACACAGTGTTCCTATGTGGAATAAGCTTATCTTATCAGTTTCCTAAGTATTCTTATCAGAATACTCCATTATTTTACCCATGTATACATACATATTATTGTTTTCTTCTCAAATCATAGTATATAAACCTGGTTCTATATCTCTCTGTGAGCTTTTTTTTTTTTTTACTCTCATCTTACCCAGTTGTATTAGTCCCTTTTCATGCTTTCATTAAAGACATACCCAAGACTGGGTAATTTATAAAGAAAAAGAGGTTCAATGGACTCACAGTTCCACGTGGCTGGGGAAGCCTCACAATCATGGTGGAAGGTGAAAGGCACTTCTTACAAGGTAGCAGCAAGAGAGAATGAGAACCAAGCACAAGGGGTTTCCCTTTATAAAACCATCAGGTGTCGTGAGACTTATTCACTACCTCTGCCTCTGTGATTCAATTATCATCCACCAGGTCCCTCCCACAACACATGGGAATTATGGGAGCTACAATTCAAGATGAGATTTGGGTGGGGACACAGCCAAACCGTATCACCAGTCATAGAAATTCTCCTGCCTTGATAATGTTCCTGTCTTTTCTAAAATATTGCTAAAAAATTCACATTATCCTTTTTTTCTTACTCTTTCTTCTTTCTCTCAATGTCCACATTTCTAATGCTGGCAAGTTTGATGTTGTTTTGTTCCTTCACACTATTATTGAAGCAAACACTCAAGTTAATCAGAATATTCAAAAAGCAAAACAGCTCTTTATCCCCCAAACCCCAACAACACCTTATCATAATGTAGGTCATTAAATTTTTACTGCTTTAGAAGAAAATGTTTTACAAATTGGTGTGGAGTTCAGGGATTTTGTATGTTTGTTTTGTTTTTGTAAAAGAAGACTGTCCCCGAGGATACATGGGGAAGACTGCCCCCAGCAGGAGCTAGATCCCGCCATGATAAAATTCATTTGTCATTTTCCTTCCTAAAATAAGCTAATCCACAAATAGAGCAAAAGAGATTGACTTTGTTTACAGGCTCAGGAGAGCAAATTGTACTCCATTCGATTTTTGTTTAAACATTTATAGCAATTCATCTGACTCACATGTGCATTGTGGATATCACACAGAAAGTTCATTTGTTTAACTTTGTCAAGACTCTCCAGTCAAAGACCACTGGGAATTCACCCAATATCTAACAAATTGTTTTTTATAAAAAAAATTATAATTTGTTGCAGTAACAGAGAACATGCAACATGGAGAACCATGAGGCACCTCAATGAAAGGGTGTTAGAGAACACTTACAAATTAGGCTTGTGTGAGGTAACTTCAGGGAAAGTTTAAAGAAGCAGGTTTTGCTTTGTTTTTTAGGCATCAAGAAGCAGGCGCTTTTTTTTTTTTTTTTTTGAGATGGAGTTTCACTCTTGTTGCCCAGGTTGGAGTGCAATGGCGCCATCTCGGTGGCTCACTGGAACCTCCACCCCCTAGGTTCAAGAGATTCTCCTACCTCAGCCTCCCAAGTAGCTGAGATTACAGACACCCACCACCATGCCTGGCTAATTTTTCTATTTCTAGTAGAGACAGGGTTTCGCCATGTTGGCCAGGCTGGTCTCAAACTTCTGACCTCAAGTGATCTGCCTGCCTCGGCCTCCAAGAAGCAGGGGTAATTTTATGATTGGGTATCCTACCTAACACATCTTCTCTAGAAGAATGGAAAACTAGACTAATACTTAAGCTTAAAGTGTTGAATACAGAAGCAGCAATCATTCATATTAACCAGGATAAGAAAATGTTTGGTCATTTTTGTTGCTTCAACAATGTTCATGGTTTCTATTTTGTCTTTGTTCAAACATGATTACAGATTAGTCTTTTTTTTTTTTCCTTTTTCTTTTTTGTTGTTTTTGTTAGAGAGATAGGGTCTCACTCTGTTTCCTGGAACTCCTGAGCTCAAGTAGTCCTCCCACCTGAGCAGCTGAGACTACAGGCACACACCACCATACTTGGCTAGAAGAGTTCTCTTTTTTTTTTATTTTGGAGGGAGAGTGTCTTAAAATTACAAAGATTCACACAATGGTCATGAATGATGCTGAAGTTCTGGGATATTGTTTATGTTCAACAGAACACCAAAGCCTGACTAGCAGAATATCAGACAAGCTCGTAGCAACTTTAGTTCTGGCTGATAGTATCAGGTCAGCTTCCGGATGTTAGTGGCTGGTTAACTCTTTCCTCTTCTGATTAATGGCAGATGAAGTTAAGTTGCAGGACATTAATCCATGATACCCACATTTTCACCACTGCTGAGATTTTGCTGAACAAGAGATTGTTCATAGAATGTAGTCTGCAGTTGGGCTAGGGCTAGTCGCCCCTGTTCCCTTTGCTGTAGAATGAGTAGTTGAATCCTCTCATGTGCCAACAGTTACATGGGAAATATCAGCCAACTGCAACACAAGCTAATTATCAGAAGCAAGTCTTGAAGCCAGGGGTCTGCATCATAAACTCCAGAGAGTGAATCCAACTGGGTCTGTATTAGAGTACCAGGTGACTATTTTTGTTCTCAGCTTAGTCATGGGCTCCTTTATTTGTCATATGTAAGTGCAGGAATACGTAGTTGTTATGGTTTAAATATTCCCTTGGCTAGGTAAGAGGGAATCAAGAAATATGTGATTGTGCATTAACAACTCAGTAATGAATTTATTGGTTTGTTAGGTTTTCAGAGTAGCAGTCATATGCAAACAAAATACTGAGTGAAGGCAAAAGTGATCACGGTAATATTAATGGTAACCAATTAATGACTACTACTTTGTACTTAATTCTCAAAAAAAAAATCTGAAGTATATGTTGTGTATCTCTTACACAATTCAAGAAAGTAAAGCATAGAAAAGGTAACTTCCCCAAGGTCACACCACTAATAAGTAGAAAAAAGAGAATTCAACCTCCTCAGGCTTGTCTGACCATATAGACTGCATTCCTTTTTTCTCTTTTTTGAGACTGAGTCTTGTTCTGTCGCCCAGGCTGGTGTTCAGTGGTGCGGATCTCGGCTCACTGCAAGCTCCACCTCCCATGTTCTCGCCATTCTCCTGCCTCAGCCTCCCGAGTAGCTGGGAGTACAGGTGCCTGCCACCACGCCAGGATTTTGTGTGTGTGTGTGTGTGTGTGTGTGTATTTTTAGCAGAGAAGGGGTTTCACCATGTTAGCCAGGATGGTCTTGATCTCCTGACCTCGTGATTCGCCCGCCTCGGCCTCCCAAAGCGCTGGAATTACAGGTGTGAGCCACTGCGCCTGACCATAGACTGCATTCTTATTACCTATCATTAGTAAGCTTCTAGAATCAAATCCAGTGATCCATTCCCTGAGTAATATGCCTGGAAAACTTCCCTTTGTAAACCAGTCTTCTTCCACTGTTATTCTCTATACCTTCCTGCCAGGAGTGCCACTGCTTTGTGGTTTTATGGGGAAAAACATATCACAGGAACCACAAAGTTGGGCAGTTCAGTGAAAAAAATGAATGAGGAATTAAAGAATGCCTCATTCCATACCTGTCATCTTGCCTTTGCATGAACTGATAATAAATACCCATTTTGAAGTGGTTGCATGTATTAGAAGTCAAAATTACAAAAATTCAAAGGCAGAGATCTGTCCTATATTTTTCTTCAATAAGCATAGCTATGGAGCATTTGAATGATTATTCATTTCACCCACTTTTTAAAAAATGCTATTTTTAAAGATTTGTTTTGTTAAAATGTTTCCATTGAAATGTAATAGAGTAAGTTGTCAAACTTCCAACACTGCACCATATAATTTAACTTAGCAAAGTGTGCTGATGGATGCCCCCAGCTAATTAGAAAGACGACTCGAAGACCATATCCTAATGACTCAGAAAATCCACCTCAACTATTTTTCTTCTAAGCTAATTATTGGTTTGAGAGATACATATCCTATTTTGAGGGCTAAATTTTTCTTTCCTGGAATAAAAACCACAGAAATCTATATTGGTGTTAGATTTCTGTGTCCATGGTTCTGATTAAACTTTTCCATTTATATGTATTGCATCCTTGGCCATATAAATCATGTTGATAATATAGAATGCCATATCTACTCCTTACCCTGAAGCTTTGAACAAATAATTATTAAAACAATTTAAATTAGAAAGCTGCTCTATCCACTGTGTTCTTCACCTTATATGTGATCATCAGGATACTAAATCTTGAATGATAAAAAAGATCTAAGAAAATGAATCATATTGTGAATATTTCATTGCATATAAATTGTTCTATTATAGCATTGCTTTCAAGCCAAATGTTGATTTTTAACTTTCTAGTTTGTATGTACCCAAAGTTCATATGTTCCTATCTCAGTTTTTCCCAAAGTAGGCAGGCCTATGCTGTTGAACACATTGCAATTCTGGTGAGTTAAAAAAAAAAAAAAAAAAAAAAAAAAAAAAAGCGTATTCTTACAATACTGCTTACATAAATATCAAGCATGGTGCTACGTAATACAGAGAAAATGGTATGCAGTGTAGTCATGCAAATGCACCAAAACTCAAGAAATATTTTTAGTCTCTGGAACTTTCAAAGAAATGGATGACATTAAGTATAATTTAACAGAAACCAGTTGGCCTATAGCTGAACATAAAGTTCTAACCAAATCCAGCATGAATCTAACTTTTGTCCAAAATATTGTGGGCTTCATGAAGTTATATGTTTATTCTAATTTTATTTTAAAAGTGATGCTCATTTCTAGGGAAATCAAGTTCACAAATCAAACCCTGATCCATTCCAAGTTACATATGGCAAAAAGATTATTTTATTTTTATATAATGTCATGCTTTGAGGCATTTAGAAGAGGAGAGGTGGAGAAGGAGGAAAAGGAAGAAGTAGAAGGAGAAGGAAAATGAAAATGTGGTGAAAGAAGGCCAGGAAAAGACAAGGAATGTTCACATTAATCTAATAAAAAGTAGAATGAAAGACCAAAGAGGAATCAAAATGTGTTCTACATTCAGCAGTTCATGTGATTTCTAAATATGGCAAACCTGGAATCATGTCTTCTCTCTATAGTGAAATCTCTTCACACTCTGAAGATCCTAACAGAAAACCTTCTGGAAGGTAGAACTATTCATATTTTGCTTTCAGATGTTCCTGCAAGACATTCTCCAAATTTAATTACATCTTCCTACTCGTGAAGATAGGTACGAAGGACTTTTGTAATGCCAGTTAACAGAAGATGCTTCAGAGATCACTAGAGTAATTTGTCTGATGTCATAGTTTAGGGAAGTGCCCATTTTATAAAGCACACATCAAATCCCATTCTCCCTTCTAAGCATCCCCTATTACCTTGGTCTAAAATAACTCATATTTCTCTACTCCTATAAGCAACCTGCTCTTATTTTTTTTCTATAAATAAAGTCCCTATTTATTCTTATAAAGTAAAATTTACATTTATTCCTGGGTTACTTAGCATTTAGGTCCTACAACTTCAATGTTGGTGTTGAAAATCTGGCCCTACTATCCACTAGCCATGTGGCCTTGAGCAAAACACTTACCCTATCAGCTACCAAAGATATCATCAGTTATTTCAACTGCAAAATGAGATGAAAATACTTATTCTGCATGGTTACTGTAGGATGAAAGACGTTAAAACATATAATGCTCTTAGAAGAGTGTCTAGCACAAGATAAAAACAAAATGAGTGTTAGACACCATTCTATTAATACTGTCACATTGTGATTATAATTATTATCATCATCTCTTTGATGGAACATACTATGTAATATCTTTAAAATATTTTGACTCATTTTATTTGTTTTCAGGTAAACTAGAAGTTTAATAAAAATGAAAAAAAAAATACAGCACGATGGGCTAGCTGCTTCAAAAGGTCTGTTATATGTTGGTCAGCCTGATATCCTGACTCCGTGTGTTCTGGAGGTCACAGGACTGGTCCCTCACACACAATCAGGACTACAAGTCCCACAGATTATAAGGGTCATATCCTATTCTTTTTTGTATCCCAATTTCCCTCCATCATTTCCTTGAGATTTAGAAGTTCTCAGAAAATGTGTGTGATAAATAAAATACAGACTTGTTTATTGCTGACAACACTAATATTATAAATTAAGTTTCTCTGCCATTAATGTATACAAGCTCTTGGAAATCAGGAAATTTATCCATTTTCACTCACTCAGTACAGTTTCTAGCATATTATAGATAATATATATTGTTTTATGTGCAAAATGAACTAGTAAACACTAGAACATATGCATCATACATGAAAGTTTTTTTTCTGTCTGCTGTCATATCCTTATTACTCCACACACACTTGAGATAAAGTAGGCAGGCACTCAATAAACTTAGATGAATGAATGCATTTCCTAATACACACTGACTTTAAAGATCTCTTTCAGTAAGCTCTGCAAATAGGCAAAATCTCTGAAAACCTTAAAACAGGTCCAAAATGGGTATCACTCAATATCAAGTGAAATTGAATGCATGAAGTATAAAACCATATTTGGACAAAAATGATTGACAGGACCATGCAAAAGAGTTGTTAATGGCCTCAGGTAACATTTAATACCATTTCTCCAGGGGCAACCTACTCTGTTTTCAGGAAACTGCTTTGTAAGTGCCTGAAACAAGTCACTTTCTCTAGTCCTTTGTTTTCGTGAAGCCCAAATGGTAATCTCTCTCTCTAGAATGATAGCATATACATCTAAGGTCTTGGGAGAAGTACTACAGTAAGGAAAAGATTAATATCCTCATTCTGCTATTCTCTACTCCTGTTAACAAATACCAGCCTCTGACTTCTCTTTTGAGATTTCCAAATTCACAGGCTCATGGTTCTCTCAAGCAGGAAATAACTTATTTTGTCTGTGCTGTATCTTTCTATTTTCCTTTGCAATTTCTTGAGTATTACACTGTATAATTGACCACATAAGAGGAGGAGAACAGAAACCGTGTGCAACCAGAAGCTTTGGGGGTAAATTGGACTAGTGTTTGCAAGGGGATAGTTTCTGGGAAACAGAGTGAATTGCTCATGGTCTTCATATAAGGAGTGAAGTTACTTGCCAAGTGATTTTCAGTTGTTAAGAGGAAAGAATATTAAGTTTAAGATGAACACATTTTGGGGAGAAATCATGAAGACTAAGATGTTTCAGATTTATCTTACTTATTCCTCTACTTATAATATTTATAATAGCAGAAAACCAAGTAATCAGTTAACTTTCTGCATAACTAATGTGTGCTGAGCATTGTAATATATAAATATCAAAGTTACAGGGAGAAACACACACATAATCCTTACCAGTACCATAAAATATGATGGAAACACACACATGCACACGCACGTACACACACACACACACACACACACACACACTTGATTTCCAGATGAAAACCAGAAGTAAATAATTAGATGTTGGCTGGACATGGTGGCTCACGCTTGTTATCCTAGCACTTTGGAAGGCCGAGGTAGGCAGATCACCTGAGGTCAGGAGCTTGAGACCAGCCTAGCCATTATGATGAAACCTCATCTCTACTAAAAATACAAAAATTAGCCGGGCATAGTGGCGGTTGCCTGTAATTCCCACGGAGGCTGAGGCCGGAGAATCACTTGAACCCAGGAGGCAGAAGTTGCAATGAGCCAAGATCGTGCCACTGCACTCCAGCCTGGATGACAGGGTAAGGCTCAGTCTCAAAATAACAACTAAATGTTATATTCAGACTTTCATAAATTGTATGATTATTTATTATGCTCCTCATTTATTTATCTCTCCTCATGATAAGATTACATGTCCTCAGCAGGCTTTGCCACATGACTTGCTTTGGTGATTAAAATTGGAACAAGAAGCAGTGGATGTCACTGTCACACGTTTCACCATCGATCTTTTCCCAGTGCCATGCACTCAGGTAGGATGGCTCCTTTGGCCTGTGTGCTGGTCTGAAGGGGCATGAAGCAGAGCCACAATCTACATGTGATATTAATGAAAAAAAAATTTTTTTTGGAAAGCACTGAGATTTGGGAATACTTTGTCACTGCAGCAAAACCTAGCATAAACTTATTATATGCATATCTTGATATGTCAAAATATTTTATACTTTTTTCCTTTTTCTCTGGCTCATTCCTTACTTCAAATATTTCTAAGGTTCTTCTTTATTTAATATATAAAGTCAAAACTCTTAATGTGGAATTTAAGACTCTGTATGAGGTAGACCCTGACTCTCTTTAATCTCATTTCCTGCCTTCTGTTTCACCCAATACAGCCATACTGTTCTGTCTACCATTCATCCATTCCCCAAGATGTTTAATCTCTGTACCAGGCTTATAATTTTTCCCTTTTTCTGGAATATTATTCATTCCCTTTCTCTAATCTCACTTTACCCACAGGGTCAATTCCAACTCTTTTACAAGAACAAACTCCCTCTTCTCCCTTTTACTTAAGTATTCTCTGACCAACTAATTATTCTCTTCCTACTTCTTGTCATCAATGTACCATCTTAGACTTCATTGCAATTATCTTTTTTTGACCTGACATTGGACATTTCTTGAAAGGAAACTACAATGGTTTAGATATATTTAGATCCCCAGTACCTAGCAGAGAGTCTGAAATATAACAGATATCTGACAAATTTTACAGAACTCATGGGTAAATAAATACTTCAATGAATTAATGGTTCTCCTGTTTGTCCTTTCACACTGGCATGTGACTTTTTAAAGATTATTGGTAAATGATTCTTAGGATGGGAAGTAATTGATTTGAGTATATTGACTTTGCTTTGAAATAAAAACACTATTACCTGTGGATGTTGTGTCAATCTTAAGGGCTTCTGCAACATTTAATTTTGTACATTTTTCAGGGTGGTATCATTCTAACCACATCAGTATGTTCTTCACTTCATCTAGAAGGTTAACACCGGCCGGGCGTGGTGGCTCACGCCTGTAATCCCAGCACTTTGGGAGGCCGAGGTGGGCGGATCACAAGGTCAGGAGATCGAGACCATGGTGAAACCCCGTCTCTACTAAAAAATAGAAAAAATTAGCCAGGCGCAGGGGCGGGCGCCTGTAGTCCCAGCTACTCGGGAGGCTGAGGCAGGAGAATGGCGTGAACCCGGGAGGTGGAGCTTGCAGTGAGCCGAGATTGCAGTGAGCCGAGATTGCGCCACTGCACTCCAGCCTGGGCGACAGAGCGAGACTCCGTCTCAAAAAAAAAAAAAAAAAAAAAGAAGGTTAACACCAAAAAACCACAGAATCACCTGAGAAGTTTCTATTTAATGCTTCATTCCATTTTAATGCAAGAAAAAAACAAATTATCCCATACTCCTCCTCAATCAGACATCAGCCTCATTTTCTTTCTAGCTGAAACATAGTACTTTTGTCTTTCCTTTGGTATTAGAAATACTAGAAATACTTGAAGGTGGCTTAGAACCAGAAAACCTGAATTTAACATCCAGCTCATTTCTAAACTGGTTTTATGATTTGTGTTGTGTCACTTATCCCTCTGTAGTTTCATTTTTCTCATCTCTCAAATAAGAGTACAAGAGAAAAAGAGTTTTGAAATCTCTTTTAGCTGTGATTAAAAACAAATTAGACTAAGTCAATTCACTTACAAACTGAGAACCAAAAGCGAGGCCTAATATTCAGATTTGAAATGAACTAAAAAACTACCAAGTTGAGACTACTTTGGAATCTTTCCTACTATTCCAAACTGAAATCTACAGAATAGGCTGTAAAATCAGATAGACTTGGTTAGAATTTCAACTCTACCTTTTATTGACTATGTGATCTTGATCAAGTTGCCTGACCCATCTGACTTCAATTACCTCCTGTAACATAAGAATAAATGCCCTTATCCTATAGAATCTTTATAAAAATCAAATGTCTTCATATCTCAGTTTATGACAATTTCTTTCTCCTGATTGCTCCAAGAAAAGATTTTGAAGTCATTATTCTTTTTTTCCTTTTTCTCTTACTCCAAATCTTATAACTATAAATCCATCACATACTTTGAATGCAATCATTTCCCACAATCTTTACCATACCACTTAATTCTTACAACAATCTCACAAATTAATAAAAGTGATGAGGATGAGGAGGAGTCATAGAAGAAGAAGAAAGTTAACACGTAGTACTTACTATTCACCAAGCAATGGTTTAAGCAATTGGGCTATGTCTTAGTTCTTTCTGGCTGGTTTAACAAATTACCATAGACCGGATGGCTTAAATGACAAATATTTATTTTTCATAGTTCTGGAAGCTGGCTATCTGAAATCAGTATGCCAGTATGGTCAGAATGCTAGAATCTTCCACTGAACGGAATAGAATCCTCATTTGGTTGCAGGGTAGAATCCCCATGTGGCAGAAAGAGGTCAAGAGAGTTGTCTGCGGTACCTTTAATATGGGCACAAATCCCATTTAGTAAGCCTCCATCTTCCTGACCTAAT
The DNA here is from genome assembly GCF_037993035.2 of Macaca fascicularis. Classification (NCBI taxonomy): domain Eukaryota; kingdom Metazoa; phylum Chordata; class Mammalia; order Primates; family Cercopithecidae; genus Macaca; species Macaca fascicularis. Next base: position 35,826,957 of record NC_088388.1, on the reverse strand, counting down.
TACCCCTCAAAGGCCCCCACCTCTTAGTACCATCATACTAATGATGAGGATTTCAGCAGATTAATTTTGGGGACAAAGAGAGTTAATCTATTGCAAACCATCTCATTTGTCCTTGTAACAATATTTTGAAGTAAATACTATTTTTACTCATATTTTACAAACGACAAAACTGAAGGTCAAACAGTTGCTTTGCCCAAGGACATTGAACCAGTAAAGGAAAATCTAGTCACTGACACCAGGAAGTTTGACTCCAGTACTCTTAACCTGGATGTTGTAGTACCTTCCCAGGGAAAACAAGTACTTGGGTTCCTGGAGTAGTAGGAAGAACACTAAAATTCAAATCATGGCTGTACTTTTTAGAAGTACAGCCTTTGAAATCTAAAAATATGGGCTTGAGTTCCAGCTTCACTACTTTGTATGTTACCCTGTGTGCTTTCTAAACTGCTCTGAGCTTCAGTTTCCTCATCTTCAGACTTGGAACTTGGGGTTTTATCTTGGATATCTGTTAAGTGCCACTCCAGTATCCATTTCTCCTTATCCATCCTTAGCAGTGCTTCTAATTTCTCAACTATGTGTACTAGGAAGTAATGAGAAGCAAAAGAGCTTGGAGCTCTTAGAACTCCTAGACCCAGGCATGGGCTTTTATCTATAAGAGAGGCCCATCCACTGGGAAATGTGTCCTTCAGTAGAGCATCACAACAACTATCAACTCTGTAGCAAGTTGGGGGAATAATCCCCCAACTTCACTTGTTTCTTGCCTAACAATTTTCTGCTGAATCCAAGTGGAAACCAGGCAAGAGAGACTATGGCTGCAATCTATGAAAATGAGCCTCCTGGAACAAATCAGGATAGAAAAGAATGAAGAATGTATCTGTAGAGACAAATAGACAAAAAGATATATCACATTTTAATTTCAATGTAAAGTCTAAATGTCTGAAACGGCAAATATCCATCACAAAAGGGAGTATCAAGAACAAAAATCAAGGGGGTCCCTCAAAGATGAAAGATTGAACCTCAGAACATTATAAATAAATATATTTCCTTTCAATTTAATTAAGATAAAGAGAAGTAAAAAATGATTTGTGTTATAATGACAAAAAGTTCTCTTCCTGAATTATTAAATTTTTATTTCTCAATGTTGGCATTTATCTTTAACAATTTTCCCAACTTTTCATTTTGCCAGTTCACCTCAGACAATCTGTACCACTGTTTGTTGAAACTCTTTTCCATCTTGACTAAATCATGTCTGGCCTGGCAGTTGCTGTCCACATAAAATTGGGGACCAAGTGGGAAAAAAAAAAAACAAAAAAAAAAACAAAAAAAAAACATCCGAAGTGACAATAACTCCTTCTTGAAGAAAGTACCTGGAGTTTTCCATAATTGGTTTTCTTGTAAAAAAAAAAAAAAAAAAAAAAAAAAAAAAACTCTTCAATTTTCTCCCTCACTTCTACTGTATACCGCAGACTGCATTTTCAATCAAGCCACCATGTAAGATTTGCTTTCATACATACTCTTTCAAGAGTTTTCTGTCTGGTGCCATGATCATTCATACTGTAGTTTATCTTATCAACAATTAAAGCATTTCTAGCTGTTTCCCAGACAACTCTGAGAATTACTTTTTTTTTTATGGTAAGACAGGGAGAGTTTTGGGCTTGCTCTTGCTCAAATTTCATTGCAAGAGAAAAGGCATTTCTTTCTCTATATAAATTTCTTGCCATTAGACCAGAAACAAGAATGGTTCCAAATTATTATAGGAGATCTCTTTACTTTCCAGTCTGTATACCCCATAGATTGAGACAATCTACACTGGAAAGGAAGGGTCCTTCAGAAGAAATCTCTGCACAATAATTTCTTTCAAGTACTTCTGGTGACAAATTGTCTTACAATCCTAGAAGCTGAAATTTCAAGATATGTCTGTGACTTCTCCAAAAAGTATATAAAATAGCAATTACTATGTGGGCAACAATTCAGCGCCTCCTAAAGAAATGAAAAAGATGGAAATAAGGTTGGCATTTGAATGTTAAACTGTGTCAACAGCACACACACAAAAATGCATCCAAGAAGAGTTAGGCAGTTCTCTGAAAGAGGCAGAACTGGCTATCAGTAGTGAAAGTATAATGACAACAATAATAATATTAGCAGCAAATTAGCAAAATTGAAATGAATGTTTACCTGCCAGATACTGAGAGGTGACAATGTGCTAGCAGCCCTCACTCTCAGGGCCTCCTCGGCCTTGACATCGACTCTGGTGGCACCTGAGTAGCCCTTCAGCCTGCCACTGCACTGTGGGAGCCCCTCTCTGGGCTGGCTGAGGCTGCAGCTGGCTCCCTCTGCTTGCTGGGGAGGTGTGGAGGGGGAGGTGTGGAGGGAGAGGCGCGGGTGGGAACCAGGGCTGTGAGCAGGGCTCACAGACCAGGGTGAGTTCCCACTGGCCGGGTCAGGCTCCACGGGCCCCACACTCAGAGTGGCCGGCGGGTGCCACCAGCCCAGGGCAATGAGGGGCTTAGCACACGGGCCAGCAGCTGCGGAGGTTGCGTGGGGTCCCTCAGTACTGCCAGCCCATATGCACCATGCTCAGATTCTTGCCTGGCCTCAGCCACCTCCATGCGGCGCACGGCTGGGGACCTGCAGCCCTCCATGTTGGAGCCCCCGCCCCTCCCACCATGGGCTCCTGCATGGCCCAAGCCTCCCCTACGAGCACTGCCCCCTTCTCCGCAGCACTCGGTCCCATCAACTGCCCAGGGGCTGAGGAGTGCGGGTGCACCACGCATGACTGGCAGACAGCTCCACCCGGGCCCCAGTGCGGGATCCACTAGGTGAAGCCAGCTGGGCTCCTGAGCCTAGTGGGGACTTGGAGAATGTATATGTCTAGCTAAAGGATTGTAAACGCACCAATCAGCACTCTGTGTCTACCTCAGGGTTTGTAAATACACCAATCAGTACTCTGTATCTAGCTAAGGTAGTGGGGACTTGGAGAACTTTTCTGTCTAGCACTCTGTGACTAGCTCAGGGTTTGTAAATACACCAATCAGCACTCTGTGGCTAGCTCAGGGTTTGTAAATACACCAATCAGTTCTCTGTATCTAGCTAACCTGTGGGGACTTGCAGAACTTTTATGTCTAGCTAGAGAATTGTAAATGTACCCATCAGCACTCTGTCAAAATGGACCAATCAGCTCTCTGTAAAAATGGACCAACTAGCTCTCTGTAAAATAGACCAATCAGCTCTCTGTAAAATGGACCAATCAGCAGGATGTGGGTGGGGTCAGATAAGGGAATAAAAGCAGGCTGCCTGAGCCAGCCGGCAGCAACCTGCTAGGGTACCCTTCCATACCGTGAAAGCTTTGATCATTTGCTCTTTGTAATAAATCTTGCTGCCACTCACTCTTCAAGTCCACGCTGCCTTTAAGAGCTGTAACACTCACTGCAAAGGTCTGCAGCTTCACTCCTGTCAGGAAGACCACGAACCCACCAGAAGGAAGAAGCTCCAGACACATCTGAAGGTCTGAAGGAACAAACTCGGGACACACCATCTTTAAGAACTTTCACACTCACTGTGAGGGTCTGCGGCTTCATTCTTGAAGTCAGCGAGACCAAGAACCCACCAATTCTGGACACAATACTACATATGACACTGGCCATGGTTATTTGATTTAATTCTAACAAGACCTTGTGAGGAAAGTATTATTATGGTTCTATTTTACTAATGAGAAAATTGAGGCTTAAAGTCATTAAATAACATTTGTTCAAGATTTACAGGAGTAGTAAGTAACAGAGCTAAGACTTGAAAATTTGAAACTATTACAGTCTATGTATCCAATCAATGGTGAAGTACAGACAATGGAAACTTGGGCAATTACATGCTGGTCCACTCCCACATAGGAGTCACAAAGTAGCACAGCTCAGAAAAAGTGTCCATTCTCCCTGGAAGATACTACCCTGCTGTGGAAATAGAAATGGCAGCTTGCTTTGGGATGAGCTTATTAGAGCTGACTTCCTCTCTTCTAATTCCCATCTTACCAGTAACCCTGGATAATTTGGCTTCTCTTGTGGCTTTCTTACATGAAACGATGTGTTGATGCTGTTGGCATTTTAATTATTTGCTTTGGACTTTTATGAGTTAATAGTGAGAGTTGACATCCTTACTTGATCTCAGAAATGGGACTAACAAGTTTGAACTAAGGATCTATGAAATGAGCATCTATTGTTTTTATCTTCCTGGATGAGCAACCAACTTCTACCACCCTTTTGCTGAGGAAATGTTTCTTCCCACTCTAAGCATGTATTTGAATGCAAGTTTTTCAAATTTTTGCAGATTCAATCTTTCCAGCTGTAGTGAGCAGCTGATCTATGATGTATCTATCATAGTATCCGACTTACCCAGACAAATTCTCAGCCCAGAGAAATGTACCTGTTGCAAATACAACCAACTGTAACTTTCCCTAGGACTGTTTAACTCGGGATTAGAGAAACAGTGTGCATTTAATGTTCTTTTCTAAAATGGTGCTGTGCGACTTCAGAGCTATGAGCAGCCACAGTTCCCATCCTGTGAAAGAAGCCAGTCTGTAGGAATAAATGAAACTACATATAGGAAAGAGCAGACATGAAAGAATGAGATTAAGCTGCCACAGATGGCAGCTGTTTCTTGTCCCAGCTGCTTTGCCCCCTGGCTTTCCGGTAAGTAAGCTTTCTCATCCCTCTGCTTTTAGGCCAAAACTAGTTCACAGTTGGTTTTAACCAAAAGAGTACTAACATCTTTTAATCTAAAGACCAAAAAATGAAATGATAAAGCCAGGACTACCACATACAGTTGTATACTTTGTGCACTGCACAAGAGCCGAAGTGAGCAGAAGACCACAAAATCCAGCCATGCAACTTGGTGAGAGGTAGCACCCGCCTACAAGTGGTGACATTTTCAAATTTTCACAAACCACTCTAATCACAGGGCTAACGTTCGCCCTGAATGAAGTCAACAAAGTAAATAACAACTTGTAAGCCCTCTTGGGGACTGCGTACACTGAGAACACCCAGACCTTACCTGATTTTTTTCTAACTTAATAAATGTCTCTCCCAAAGAGTATGTGATTGAGAGATGTCAATATCTGAGAATGATATATGAAGACTCCCCACCCCCACCAATCCTCAGGAAATCCTAGATTCTGTTCTTTCATTTATATGAGAGAAAAACTAGCTAATTTTCTTTTACCATGGTCATTGAAAAAGAGTCTATTTTTAAATGATGAAATTTCTTACCACTGTGGAATGTTTGACACACATTATAGATTCAGCTGACAATCGCTGGATTAGATATGATTTTCCTATAAATTTTGAGAGACAATATGTGCATGTGAACATCCATGCCAAACTTTCGATTGCAAGCCACACCATCCATGCAAATGCTCAGTCATGTGGATGTGATATAAAATGTTTCCAAGTCCACAAGCTACATTTATCCTGTTTCCTGGGCATCTTAAAAGAGCGCCATTGTTGTCATTGTGGTGAGTAAGCCACTCATGTCATAACAGCTTATAACCACTAGCCTTAAGCTCCTCAAGCCATCTTACACATTCTTCTTGACTGTTATTAGGGTTTATAAGAAGATGAAAACTGGGCAGCTGGCTTTTCCATTTACCCAATGAATCACTTTATCTCCAAGACATATAGGGAATTGTAGGAAGAATAATTATTTAAATCTTGACTGCATTAATAAGCAACCAAATGGAGAAATAGGTCACAATTCTTATTATGCAGATTTCTGAATGTCAGTCAAGTCTCTAGCCATACACCATCACTGCAGCTCCTGAAAACATAGCTCATGATATCTACTCACATTTCGAACCATTTGGATTAATCACTGATGACTTATTCTTTTAATTGAGAGTATAACATAGTGCCTAAGAATACAGGCTTTCCAGTTGGTACATGACCTTCGTAAAGTTATTGAAACTCTCCGGGCTTCAGTCTCCGTATGTAAAGTGATAATAGCAGCACTTATGTTGTATAATTATGGGAAGCACAATAATACACATATAGTGCTGAGAACCGTTCCTAATATATGATAAGGACTCAGGAAATATCAGCTCTTATTAGTTTGCACATATTTCATATTCATTAATCTTTATCATATGCTGAGTAATAAGTTAAGAATTGAAGAAAAAAAACACAAAAATGAGTAAGACAATCCCTGCCATCAAAATATCATGTTAGGTAGTTGGATGAGGAAACTTATAAACAACTCTGGCAGAAAACAGAATAGTAAGTTTTCAATAGAATTAGAAACCAGATAGTAACATGCTATATATGTTCCAGATAAATAAATCTAATTGGGGCTTCGATAAAGTCCCTTCACTAGGGCTTCTGGGCTTAGATACACAATAAATAGTAGCTGATTTAGTTAAATAAGTTCAAACATGGAATAGGAAATGTAATGAACATTTTCAGAGATATTTTTGATTAATTTCCTTCTTACAGAACCCGGCCCACAGTAGGTGCTCAATTAATCTTTGTTGAAAGAATAAAAATAAATACTGTATGCTTCAATCCCTTTCTATGGATGAGTTCCCAACACTAATCCCTCCACATGCAGATATTCAATACCCTGAGTCCTCACGGTGAACTCACCTGCAAGAAAATCAGCGGAAAATAAACCTAACCTTTGCCTTGCGATTTTACTAGCAGCCTGAAGCTTCTTGCTCTTATGCAGTAGTTTTTACGTTCCCACATCAGAAAAGAAAGACAGACACCTAGGTAATAAGACATCTCAAGAGTAAGAAAAGCGAATAACTCTGAAAATTCATACTACAAACTCATGTGCCCTTACCCTCTGGTTTCCTTGCTGTTAGTTGCCTCCATGACTATCCTTCTCAAACCATCCTTTAATTGTATAGATGAAGAAACAGAGGTATCAAGTTACTCACCCAAGGCCAAACAGCTCGTAGCTCAAGAACAGAGCCATCACTGAAACCCAGCTCTCCTGCCTCAGAGACTAGGCCCTTTGACCTCACAGTGCTGCATCTCTCTAAAAGGTCAGTTCCTTCACTCCTTATTACATCTTGGGTGTTCTTCTGTCTCCCAAAGTGTGGATTTTAACTGACTCAGGGATACCTTGAGAGCTTCTTTAATGAATTTTTCTTAAACAACAGCCCTTCCCATTTGGAAGCATGTTTGAAAGCTGGATCTGGGGAACCAGCTGGGATGCCACAGGCATCATCCCTGGCATGGTTGCAGCAGATGGAAGCACTCCACGCCTCCTGCATGTGGCTAAGTGGACAGCAGAGTAGAAGCACTGGACACATGAAGAGCCTCAATTATAAAATGTTCCTCTAAGCAGCAGGAAATAAAAATTGGAATCAAGATAGTAAATGTTGCCTATCTGCCTGTGTAAAAAGACTATTTCTAGGGCAAAATGGCCCTCAGCTATGTACATAAACATAAAGTAAAAGCTATTCAAAAACTTAGAATTGTGTTTACTTATTAGATGGTTACACCTCCTATGTCCTGATTCTACTTCCAATTAACCAAGTTTGATCACATGTCAATACATTATCTCTTATACTTCTATTTAAATGTTATGAATCACAAGGTTAATCAAGTTATTTTGTTCCCCAACTCCCTATCCCCTCATCACCAACACTACCAAACTCTGACCTGTTCTAGAAAATTACAACCTGAGGGACCATGATAAATTATCAGGTCTAGCCCATAGTCCTCTAGGAAATTAATATCTAAGACAGCTAGGACTTGGAATTATATTTTACCTTCATGCAGATGACCAAGATTAGGGGCTTAGAGACCCTTCAGTCAAGTGTGTTGGTTTGTTATCACTCTGATAGTCAGAATGGGCCTCTATACATTTTTAACAATTTATTGCACTTTATTCTAGTTTTCATTCATAAGAGAAACAACTGTCAGATATCTGGCTGGTCTCTAGGATTCTCTCCAACTCTCAGACTTTATGTCTCTATTAAACTCTGCATTTTCCATATAAATTTGAACTACCTTCAGCCTAAGTTAAACCATCACTTATATTTACATTTATCATTTATTCACAGACTTAGTCTGTGTGATATACCAGTCATTGTGAGTGGCTTTAGGAACATAGAGTTGAAAGAATGTCTCTAAACTCTGGTTGCATGAGATCTGAGATAGAGAGGAGCATGGGGTGCCATGGAAAGAACAGAGGCAAATAAAAGAACTCACTGTGGAGTTTCATTGCCAGGCAGACAATGGATGAGCAAAATGTCCAAAGGTGATAGCCAAAAGGTTTGAGAGCAGAATGAATTTAGGTGTGAGGAATAGGTTAGAAAAAGTGGTTCACACCTACCTCACCTAAAAGGGGTAAATGCAACATAATGAAAGAAGCACATAGGGATGGACAAACAGACTCAAACAGAATGACCTAGAAGTTGAAGGCAAGAGCCTTCATGATGGCAGATGCAAAGAGCAAAACCAGGTGCATGGAGAGGTTAAGGCCTTAATATGAGTCATCAAAGGACATAGAGATAAATCATGGTTTGAAGTTGAAATAAGTAAGGCTTGAGAGAAAAGTGGCTCTGTGTGTCAGCATACAGTCAGTAAAACCAAAATCATGCATGCTAATTTGGTAGAGGACTTTAATACTATGAACTAGTTAGGAAGGTCTAAGATAAACTGAAAACCAACTAGGTAATCTGAGGCAACTACAAGATACACAACATTAGAGAGCCACAATGACACCTAGGAATGAAAATACAAGGAAAAGTATTCAGGAGGTGATATTACTAGATCTTAGAACCTGGGGCTAGAAGAAGAGGCTTTACCAGAGGACGTACAGACACAGTAGTTGGCAGAAGTGTCACAGGGAGCAAAGGAGTGAGGGAAGGAACATTCTGACTTCTTCCTTCCTCTGACCCTCTAATCTCTTGCCAGGGCTTCCACTGGCTGAACCTAACAGGAAGCCAGCTGGCAAGAAAGTCTGAGAAAGAGCAAAAGATCCTTTGAGATTCAGAGCAAACCATGGGGACAGGAGGGGAAGAGACATGAGAGCAAACGACAAATGACTGACAGAGTAGATGAGAAATCAGAGGAGACATGGATCTGAATATTGAAACAAGAAAACTCATTTAGAAATTTTAAGTGACACAGGTGGCTAAATATCCCATATTAATCCAAGAAATGACAATAGACATAGGGTGTTTAGCTTAAAGAGGCATAATTGCAAAGGAAGCAGCTCAGAAATTTCCACAGAGAACTTCATGCAAACATTATTTTGTGTGCTCGAGTAAAGATAGTAATAGTAGCTATATCAGTTGAGTGTCTAATGTAAAATATATCTTTTACAGGGCACTTTGGATGAACTAGTCTAAATCATACTGCAGGATAGCATCATAACCACACTTAACAGCTGCCAACCAAAACTAAGGTGCAGAAAAGTTGAGTGAACTGCCCAAGGTAAGACAACCAATAAAATGGAAAAAGAGTATTTAAAATCCAATCTTAAAACAAATCCTCTGTTCATGGCATTAAACCACCATGTATCAGTGATCTATAATTGTCACAGGATCCAAAGTGACACAGGGTGTCACTGTACCAGCTGGAAACCTCTGTGGCCAGTGGCACCTCTCCTTGGGTTTTGCTTTTGCTGAGTTCATTCTACCCACTTGGTCCAGCAGGCTGCACTTGGCTCACACTACAGGACCAGATCCCACGCCTGCCATGGGCAAACCAGGTGTGCAGTGGTGAGGGATGTGTAAGCATGGGTTCCAGCCACTGTGCACAATCAGGCATGCTGACTGCAGCAGGGTGGGCAGCTCCAGACACTGGCACAGGCACCAGCTTTGTGTGAGGCTGTGCCTGGACCAGATATACCATCAGCAGCTTCCACTGCAGTCACCAGGGAATGTGGTGGTGACCAGAAGCTTGGAGATGCTAGGAACCACAAAACCCCAAAGAGGGTGTTACAGCCCTGGTTCAGGGAACCCCTCAGTCTGGACTACTCCAAAGGCCACAGCTCTTCTCTCCTTATCACCTGCAATGTGGCCAGTAGGGCGGGACTAGGGGGTTGTATTTCAGCCCTACCATTTGGCAGGTCCCGAATTCTTTTTCCACATCCAGGAAGAATGAGGTATATGGACAATTGGAGGATGAGCAAGCTGGAGAGGAGCATCACTAAGTGACTTAACAGCTCTCAGGAGACCCAGGGTAGCTCCTTTCTGCAGGCAGGTTATCCTGATGAGTGTCCAGTTCTCAGCAGAGAGGAGACCCTGTGGTGGGTAGCTCCTCTCCACAAGCAGGTCATCCTGAAAACTCAAGGATACCTGAAGTGGGTAGCTCCTTCCAGTAGCTGATAGTCCTGACATCTCTGTGAGTTTGGCTGAGTCTGGGGTTTTTATGGGCTCAGAAGGGAGGAAGTATATGCTGATGGGTCCATGGGCTGCCATGGGCGGGCCTGGAAAAAGTACCATAAGTTCTCACTCTAGGCCACATACTCTACCTGGAACTGGCAGCCTGGGCCCCAGGCATCAGGCCATCTCTGGCTTGAAGGTGAAGTTTGACTGGTGACGTGCCCCTTTCCACCCAGGAATATGTCTGCCTTCCACTATCAACATACCATCCATGGTGCCCAGGCTGTTCAGTGCCTGCTGGCACATGCTAAGTTGCTCTCAACAACCCCCAGCCTCCCTCCTGTGCTCGTCAACACCCAAAGTCCATAAAGGGCCAGGGTGTCGAGAAGCTGGTATGTCAGTGCTGACCCAAGCATGTGCACACCTAGCTGGGTTGCAGCAGCAGAACCCAGTCTCTGCCTCAACTTTGCTGTGAAATCGGAGCAGGCAAGGGCAGCAGGGAGAGACCAGGCAGTGGGGACAGGTACTTCTAAGCCTGCAGGTGGGTGGGCTTCCCAGGCCCTGCAGGCTGTACTTTGGAAGGTGGGGCTCCTGCCCTGCCAACTCAGAAAGGGGCAGGGCTTCCACCTGTTTCCATCTCCTACTGGCTCTGTGGAGCATGCAGTCCAAGCTGTACATGCCCCGCTGCAGCAGACGTCTTTGCAGCGGCCTCTCCAGACAAGCTGCCATTGCCATCATAATGACTTATCTCAAATTCATATATTGAGAGAAAATAGATTTAGTGTCTAAACACACAGATGGTGAAGCCAGATGGATTCAAATCCCAGCTCTGCCATTTACTACCTGTTACCATGGGAAATGTATTAGTTTTCTACTGCTGCTGTAACAAATTACCACAAACATAATGTCTCAAAACAATTGGATTTATTGTCTTATAGTTTTGGAGGCCAGAAGTCAGAAATGAGTTTTAGGAGGTTAAAATAGAGGCAATAGCCTGGCTTGTCCTTTCTGGAGGCTCCAGGACAGAATTTGTTCCTTGCTCCACTCCAGTGCTTAGTGGCTGCCAGCAGTCTTTGGATCATGGCCACATCATTCCAGTCCCTGGTTTCATCACATCACTTTCTCCTCTAATGTCAAATCTCCCTCTGCTTCCCTTTTACAAGGACAATTATGATTACACTGGGTCCACCCAGATAATTCAGGATATCTACTCATATCAAGATCCTAAACCTAATTACAACTACAAAGTCCCTTTTTCTATATAAGATAATAGTTACAGGACAGGCACAGTGGCTGAGGCCTGTAATCCCAGCACTTTAGGAGGCCAAGGCGGGCGGATCACGAGATCATAAGATCAAGACCATCCTGGCTAACACAGTGAAACCCTGTCTCTACTAAAAATACAAAAACATTAGCCAGGCGTTGTGGCGGGCACCTGTAGTCCCAGCTACTCGTGAAGTTGAGGCAGGAGAATGGCACAACAGAGCGAGACTCCATCTCAAAAAAAAAAGAAGAAAAAAAAATAGCTACAGATTCAAGGGATTACAACCTGAATATCTTTAAGAGACATTTTTCAATCTAACATAAGAGGGTTCATTAACCTTTTTGTTTTCATTCCTAAAGTAGGGATAACAATATCCCCCAGGGCTGTTATAAAGGTTAAATAAATTAATGCAGACAAATCCCTTAAAAACAATCAGAATAATCATTCATTAAATTATGGGTATTATTTTAGATTATGCTTTCACATTTCAAACACATGAGTATGATATTCTGTAGCAACAGGGTTCATAAGAGCAGGGACTGCTGATTTTGTTCCCTGCCACAAATTCAATGCCTAACATAATTATTAGCCCATGATGGATATTAGTATTAGTTCCTCAGGGCTGCTGTAACAGAGTTTTACAAACTGAGTAGCTTAAAGCAACAGAAATTTATTATCGTACAGTGGTGGAGATTACACATCCAAAATCAGGTGTTGACAGGGCCATACTCCCTCTGAACAGTCAAGAGTAGAATCTTTCCTTTCCTCTCCTGGTTGTCTGGTGGCTGCTGGCGATCCTTGGCTTTCCTTGGCTGAAAGCTACATTACTCCATTGCTACATGGCCTTCATCTTCCTGTGTGTCTGTGTCTTTGTGTCCAAATTTTCCTATTCTTATAAGGACACTAGTCATTTACGATTTAGCCCCTTCCTAATTCAGTAGGATCTCATTTTGACCAATCAGATGCAAAGATGTAATTTCCAAATAAGGTCATATTCTGAGTTGCTGGATGAACATGAACTTAGGGGGACACTGTTCAACCCAATATAGTACTTAGTAAATACTTAATTGTATGAATAAACAAATTAGTTCTGATCTGAAGCTAACAAAGTAGGCTTATCGCCAGGAGTCATACACAAAAAAAAGCAAAGCAAGAAGTCACAGTGATTGAGATTCGAGCATGTGATGCTTGATGGGAGAAATCTCTCCACAGTGAAGTTGGTTAGTGCCAATCAACAATCAACTCAAATTCTACTGGACTGAAATAAAGAATCATATCCCCGTTATCTTTCCACACATAAACCCAAACACAACTTTGACAGGTTTAGCTGGGGTTAGAAATTGTCAGTTTGCACATGAGCTTCAAACTAGAATTTCAGGTCATGAAAATAGCATTAATTGTGGACATATATCTTAATTTGAGCAAAGAAGCATGTAGTAACTCTAGTAGCCCAAAGCTGTTATATAAGGATATTGGAAAACCTGCAAAACAACAATTTAGTTCACTTTGGTGGAAGCAACATTATTCTATTGACCTGAATCCTCTGTCTGCAATCATAAACCTGAAGTGCTCCTTACAATATATATTTCACAATACAGATTCTATAAATACAGCCCACATGCACACACCTAGGGTGACTAGTAATTTACAATTGTTTTATTCATCTCATAAGCCAAAATGGGATAGATACCATATATTAATAAAACATTAGTGTAGAATGACTGAAAATGGGCTTAACAGAAGGTTGGAAGTGCATGAAGATGCTGCCATATTTACTAGCTACCTATTACTTGTATCTTTATAAGTCTGTGGTCCCCACGGAATGTATAATTAAGATTCCGTAACATAATGAAAACAATTTCAATCTAGATAATTCTTCATGTGGAAAATAGCTTATTCTCTACTTAAAATTTTAACTCAAGAGGATTTTTTAAATCCTAGTCAAAAGAACTGTTATGGGCATTAATATTTACTTTTTATCAATATCCTGGTAGGTGTCTCCCTTCCTATTCTTGTTTTGTCTTGTACTTTTTGCATACAAAATTCATTTATATATGCAAATCAGGAACCAATATAATCCATCATCCCTGTTGCTGTAACATCTGGTGTATTCCATTAGCCAAAAATGTCTGCTTCAGAGGAGGGAGTTAAATATCCTAAGGCATGTAATTGTTTGATACCATCCTTAGCTATCAGAAGTAAAGAAGAATTTCTTTCTGAGAAGAATACATAATTAGCTTATACTATACCTTAACTTCACAAATTAGCATCAGCCCACAGTTCAGGGTACAGAAAAGAATTAGTTTTGACCTAAAGTAAAATTCAGCTGGAGGATAAAGAGCAGGAATTCTATTTTCTGTACTGCTTCTGCTGCTGAGGCTCAATTGCTGAAGGCAGACAGATCTTTCAGCAGCAGCAAGCATATTGCTCTGAGGTTTGGGAACTGGTTTCAAAAACATACTCCTTCTCTGATTGAATATTTACTGTAAGAGAGCATCCTCTGCAGCCATGTCAGCAGACACTGCATATTTGACCATTTCAGCTCAGTGATCCCTGATCTATTGCCAGAAAGGATGGGTCAGTGTTGACAAAGGATAAAAAGCCCACAGACCTGAACTGGGAGAAGAGAGATGAGGGCTAGATTGTCTCAGGGAAATAGCATGGATTTAAAAATATTAATGTATCCCCTTGGCAAAAGAATAACTGGATATAAAGGAGTTTTCATGCTTTAAGAAGTAAATCACACATATAACAAAAATTCTACAAAAAAAATCAAAATAGTATTTTATCATTTATTCTTTAGTTTTGCAATCCTAACAACTCTCACATCCTCAGAGTAATGCAGATTACTAATGTCAGGGCAAAAGGACCCACAAAACATTCTCAAAAGAACTATCAAATAATTTCCATCTGCAGTAAATGTGTAAGGGAATTTCTCTTTGTGTTTTCAATGTTGCAAAAAGGAATTTGTTTTCAGATCAATTCCTTTTGAAAGACCTTTAGCTACTTAATAAATTGTGCCAATCCTTATTAATTTTTCTCTTATTCTGCCTCTGCTAAAACCTTAGGACCTGACTCTTACATCCTACTGGGCAAGTGTATCCAGTCTTCATCTTATTTTGTTATTCTTAAGGAACCTTCTGTGCTTTGAAAACAGAATGATCAAATAGCTTTTGCTACCACACTTTGGAACTACGAACTGGGAACTTTTGTTTTATCTACCCTACTGACTTCTTGCAATTGAATCATTATAATCACCTAATTTATGCCTAAAAATATTTGTCTCAATATGGGCAACATGAAAGGAGTGAACACTTTTATACTGTTTTTCAAAAGTTTTATGTCAGTAAGATGTTTGTTTAGGCAACCATAATATGAAGAAAATAATGTCATAGCAAGAAAAACTGATATTAATGTAAACTAAGATGTATTGTCAAACTGTCCCCCAGACTTAAAATTTCTTAGTTCCTTTAATCTTTCAGGATCCTCTATCTTAAAGTCCCACCATATAATTCACTTTTCTGAACCTTACCAAAAGAGGGCCCATGAATGTTATCAATTCCTTTGCCTAATCATTTAATGGGTGATGGTGGGACGATTTTTTTTTAACTTCTCAGCAACACCTTTATTAATTTCTGATGCTTTAATGTAGTGAAAAGACTAATAAAGGTGAAGCAAAGAGCTGGTTGGTTCTCCTCAATTATATAACTTTCAAGTTATCAGTACTGATTTTGGTAATAGAATCCAAGAAGACTGAATTTACTTTATTTACATCTATATGACTTGGACAATAGCTATAGCCATTCAGAAAGAAAGAGGGGTCTTCGTAAATGACAACTGTTCCAGTTTTAAGAGACCTGGTGTATTAGCCCATTTTCATCCTGCTAATACATACCTGATACTGTTCAATTTATAAAGGAAAGAGGTTTAATGGACTCACAGTTCCACACAGCTGGGGAGGCCTCATATTCATGGCAGAAGGTGAAAAGGTGAAGGAGGAGCAAAGGCACATCTTACATGGTGGCAGGGAAGACAGCATGTGTAGGGGAACTCCCATTTATAAAACCACCAAATTTCATGAGACCTATTCACTGTCATGAGAACAGCATGGGAATAACCCGTCCTCCATGATTCAATTACCCACTGGGTCCCTCCCATGACATGTGGGAATCATGGGAGCTACACTTAAAGACAAGATTTGGGTGGGGACAAAGCCAAACCATAACAGCTGGTGTTCTCAAATTAGTCTCATTTTCAGTTGTATATTTTAAAGAAGAAAAGAAAACATCAACATCAAACCAATTGCCTAAGAACTGTGTTGAATAGTGTTCCCCCAAAATTCACATTCACCTGAAACCTCACAATGTGGCTATATGAAAATAGGGTCTTTGTAGATTAAGTTTAAGTTTAAATGAAGACATACTAAATTAAAGTGGGCCTTCATCCAATGACTGGTATCCTTACCAGAAGAGAAAACAGAGACACTCACAGAGAAAATGGCTATGTGATGATGGAGGAAGAGATTGAAGTAATGCATCTAAAGCCAAGAAATGCCAAGAATTGCCTGAAACCACCAGAAGTTAGGAAGAAGTTAGGAAAAAATCATTTTTTTAGAGTTTTAGTGAGAATATGGCTTTTCCAACACCTTAATTTTGAACTTCTAGCCTCCAGAACTGTAACAGAATAAATGTATGTTGTTTTAAGCCCCTCAGTATGTGGTACTTTGTTACAGCAGCCATCAGAAATTAACACAGGCTGTGATTACATCTCTACTCAGTGTGACCCTCTCTACTCACGTCATACCAGGAATCCAAAGATGGATTTCATAGCTTCTCTAGTTAGGAAATCTGTACCCAGAAATTCTACCACTTCCCTCACTGCCATATTTTTCCCTCTTACTGAGGAATGCATCAAAAGACTGGCCAACTCTAGTCACTTGAGATATCAAGTCTAAAGAATTCTTAAATAGAATCATGACAATTAGTACTATTATGCTTACTATAACATGATCTAACAAAATAAAATTCTCCTAATTTGCCCCATTCCAATAAAATAGAAATATCTGTTGATCTCAGTGATGGTAATCATCACTGAATATTGTCAAGTTTTTCAGCAGCTCAAAGTACCAAAAGTAGGTAGTGGTTCTCCTTGTTGGCAGGTCCCAAAGATCCTGGGAGTAAGTGTGGGGGTTCCTAATTATCATGGTTTTCAGAAGCCTCTCCTCAAAATGTTGGTCCCAGTGAGTAGCAGCCTCTGATGATGTAACTTCTGCTCTTAGCAATGGTGGCAATTACCTGGGACAGTAGCTCCTAATGTGGATTTCATTCTGTTATTTTTTGTAGCTTCCCACTGTCCCTTTGGTGTATCTCACATCCTCAAACAGTGTCTAAGTTCTTTAATAACTGACATCACAGTGTAACTCTCATTACATCACTTCAGAGACTGCTCACTGCAGGATTTCTACAGAGACCTCAAGGGTAATAGTTATTACTGAACCCATATCAGAATCATGTGGAAAGCTTCTTTAAAATAGAGATTTGTAGGCTCAGCCCACAAAAGTCTGTAAAGCCCTGAGGGTTGAGTAATTCTAACATGGTAGGACCATGGCCCTATGTTTAAGAACTTCGACTCTAATGCTAGCCTAGAGTGTTCTCTCATGCAACAAATTTCATTTGAGGAAGTGCGTGTCAGTAACAGCTCACAGCTCCATTTTTCTAACTAGTCCCTTAGCCAACAGTCTCTGTTTTTTAAGCACATCAAATCAGGATCTTTGCACTTTATGCTTTTTTTTTTTTTTGAAACATCTCTGTCTTTCATCATCATGTCTCTGCTTTCTTCTCATCACTAAAGCCTTAATTCCATGTTTCCCTTCTCAAAGAGATGTCTTTCTCTGACTAGCCATTAAAAGTAGTGCCTCTTCGTCATTCATTTTCCTCTTATCCTGTATTTTTTTCCACATCAAGTACCAGTAGCTGAAATTATATTACTTATATATGTCTGTCATGGATTAGTGTTATTTTCCCAGCACTTCACCGTGTTCACAATGGAGCACCGGCCCTTATCCATTGGTCCCAGAAATACAACCAACCTTCAAAAGTGTCTGACACAGAATAGAAATGCAATAGATTGAATGCATATAAAAAGGAAATAATGTATGTTTCACATTGCTTGATACCTAATTAGCAACATAACTTGGGACAACAAACAATTATTCTGGAATATCTCTTAACTCCCTTTGGCTTAAACCATTGAGGGATGCCAAATATGTACATGAAGAACACAATCACCACCATCAAGAAGTTTCCTAAATAGAGTTTCCACCTTGTTAGAGTATACAGATTACTAGAACTGAAACATACAGATTACTTGATAAAAATCCCTAATTCCTCTTTCAACGCTCCCTACTCACCTTGTCTATATTTATACATATATTAAAAATGAATCCTAGAATCAAGACTGGGTATTGTACAATTGTTTAAAACAGATGTAACAACTAAATTTTATTAGTAACCCTGAATAATGTTAGCATTAAAATGTCCTAAAAAAAGAACAAAGCAAGACACTTATCCAAAGGATGCTCCAAGTGATTGACACTTTTTTTTCCTATATAGGTTGTGACTAGAGTTTGCAAATGTTCATTTCTGGTGAGTAATTAATAACAAAATCACGTTCTGAACTATTGTCTAAGAAACTCAGTCGGACTTCTTCAGCCCTTCTACGTTTTAAATTAAATCCAGAATTATTTTGTTGCTGCTGGTAAGGTGATTTACTTTCCTTCTATAAGTAGCGCACAATCAACATGTTTGTTCTGGAGAAATAGTGTTTGTACCTCACATCCAGGCCAATTCAGACCCCAAAAATCCATCAAGTACGGCTCACTAAACAAATATTAAAATCCTTGAAAAGTACAAATTTTAGTTACAGGTATGATATACACAGTCTACAAAGGCCATGTAGAAAGAAAAGTATCATGTTGCTTAGTGGAATTCTCATTATAGCAGTGTACACAATGCACTCTTCTTTCATTTTCTCTTTTCATAAAAATTGGCTACTATAAATAAAAAATGGGCTTATTTCAAGTAAAATTGAAGCCTATATTAGCCATGAGAAGAAAATCTACTCACTGTTATCAGAAAATGTACTCATTGTTACCAGGAAAAATAGAATATTGATTATATAGGTACTACATATTAGTTGTTTCATAAGCAGCTTTATATATGTTATTTTTATATAGTGTGCTATGGTTTGAATGTGGTATGTCACCACCAAACCTCATGTTCAAATTTGATCTCCACTCTAGCAGTGTTGAATGGTGAGGTCCAGATGGAGGTGTCATAGGGTGGATCCTTCACTTATAGATTAGTGCTCTTATGCTAGTGTGACCGAGTTCTTGCCCTCTTGGGAAAAGATTAATTCCTGAGATAGTGAATTGTCAAAAAGAGTATGCCTTCCTTGTTTTTTTTTTTTTTTTCTCTTGCTTCTTCTCTTGCCATGTGATCTCTGCACACACCTGATCCTCTTCTTAATTCTGCTTTCTGCCATGAGTGGAAGCAGCATGAGGCCCTTACCAAATGAAGTTGCCCAATTTTGGACTTTTCAGTCACAAGAATCATGAACCAAATGAACCTCTTTTCTTCATCGGTTACCCATCCTTGGGTATTTGATTATACAACACAAAGCAGACTAAAATATAGTGCAAACCACCCTGGCTGTATATACCAAAACTCCATTTTTAAATGAGTAAATTGAGTCTCAGAAAAGTCATCAAGCCTAGTTAGAGAAAGAACTTGGAAAGTAACTAAGACCTCAGTGTCCATACTGTTTTCCTTATCTCATGTTGATTCTCTTTGTGCTAATGACAATCTATGTTAGTATAACCTCAATTTTTAAATCAGCTACAAAGATTCATGAAAATCTTGTCTCATAGCAATATTGCATCACTATTTAGCAAGTTCCAAGACCATTTCTTGACATGACCTACCATGGAGAAAAATTTTGTTTAAATCATTGCATTTTCTACCAATGTAAGCATTCAACATATTTGGATCATTCATAATATACCATATTATCCTTTTAGTATTGTTCAAATATTTAATACTTTTAATGGTCTAGCCACTTCTTATTTTTCTAAAATGCTTCAAAATAACACATATCCTCCTTACTTCCTTTTAATACCACCTTGCTTCTCCTTTCAAACTAAAGTTGTTTTGGTTTGCTCTTTCTTATTTAAGATTGTTTTTCTGAATTCATATGCCAAAACCATTCCTTCACCCAGGAGTAATTTGTATTTTTCCCCCAAATATTATGTTTTAGGGGCTTTGATTTGTTCTATTTGATTCTGACCTGACTGAAGTAATGGTCTTTGATATGGCCTGGATCAGGTCTTCCAAATCTCCTAATGAGATGTTAGGCTTTGGATGGAAATAGAAAGAATGAAAAGACAAGGATTTGAAGAAAACATACAAAATCAGGAAAAGGTTGCATAGTCTCTACTATAACCGTCAACCATCAATTCATACTTATTCAATACCTACTGGATACATGATATGAACTAGAAAAAATAAAAATTCAATTATCAGTTAGCTGACCAATTAAAAATTGGCTAAATGTTACCTTCAGAGTCACAGGCAACTAGAAATAGAAGTACTTTAGATATCATCCACTCAAACCATGCCATTTGTTAAATGATCAGAGTTAAATGTTAAACAATCTAGACTGGGGTCCAGATCAGACAGTTAGGTGATGCCAAAAATTCCACATAAGCTCAAACGTTTTCCAGTAGATTTAAAATCTGAGAGAATTTCAGGAGGATTTAACAAAAATGCCAAATGATCAGAACAAGTTTGTAGGATAAAAAGATAAGATCAAAGATTTGTGAAGTAGTTAGAAAGGCCATGGAAGAAACACTATCATCCCGACTTCATATTTTACTGGTTAAAGCATGGATTTAGATGTCTATTTTACTTCCTAGGTGTATCATATGTTACGTTGGGCAGGTTAACCTTTCTGTCTCCATATATTTAATATAAAATGGATTTGATAATAATGTCAAAAATGTGATCAGAATAATAAATAAGATAATGCATATATATTGCTTAGGGATTGAATTTGGCTGCATGTATATAAAATCCATTTACAAAGTTTCACCCAATGGAGGAAATGTATTCCACAAACTCAGCCTATAGATAGGTATTTCAGGGTTGGCACAGATGTGCCAGGCTCCTTCTATCCTCCTGCTCCATTGTCCTTTATATGAGGCTTGCAGCCCCATGGTGGCCTGACGGGAACCAAAAGTCTGCTTCACTCAATGTTCACATATGCACTTCAGGCAGAAAACAGAAGAAACTAGGGAGAGACAGGACTTTCCCAGAAATCTTTAGCAGACTTCTCAATCTAAATCTTTAGCCAGAACTTTGTCACATGGCTCTTCAAGACAAACTAAGAAAAGTAACTCTTAAGCCAGGCACAAATTTAGGAATCTGTTAATACAGAAGCATG
Organism: Macaca fascicularis; assembly: GCF_037993035.2. Lineage (NCBI taxonomy): Eukaryota > Metazoa > Chordata > Mammalia > Primates > Cercopithecidae > Macaca > Macaca fascicularis. The sequence continues at coordinate 35,805,874 of NC_088388.1, read as the reverse complement.
AATACAGGAAAGACAATTGATCATATCTACTCCAACAATTAAGGTAGTTATCACTGTGCCTGGCACATAATAAGTACTCAAGAATATAACATATTCTTATTAATACAAATGAGGCTCCAGGAAAAAAATGGGATTGTCTACCATATTTCAGCATTGTGATAGAGAGTTGTATGTATGTTGTTTTACTCAATTACCACCATGACCCTATAAAGTAATTCAGTTTGGTTTGCCAGTAATGGTTTGGAGTAAAAAAACATTAATGCTCGAAGAGAAGTACAAAATCTTGTCTATGTTCCCCCACTAGGCAATGACTGAGATACTATTCAAATTCAAGTCTATTTGACTCCAGAGGTCCATTTTTCTGCTCATACTTCCACTTTTTTTTTTTTTTTTGCCAAGGAGAATGACACCATGGATACTATACTGTTTTCTGAACAGATCTTTTTTGGACTCGATTCAATTGTATTGGTCTTCTAGAGCTGGGCCATTCTAAGCCGTGAGGTGTGAGTGCGAGCTGTCAGTAAGGTACTTAGGAGTAATGTGAGATTGAAAACACAGGCAGCAGATCCAAAGGAACATTCCTAACAGACGTATGACTCATTTGGAGCCTGCTCCACAGCACATGCAGCCCCCACACACTCAGTACCTTAGAACTGAACAATGCACTCCCACACCTCATTCCTGACATACGCAATCTTCTTACTGCCAATGGATCAATAGGACCAAATATACTGCACAAATGAGTCACGTGGTGTACTTGTCACCATGTCTGTGCCACAGAACTCTGAGTGCTTCTGGGTTTCTGGAAGACGTTACAAGGTAGGATTTCTCACTTCCTTCCTAGATTGGAGGCATACTTGGCTGCGCATCTCTAATCTCCCTGAGACTGTCTCAGAAGATTTTCAACAATAAACAGGAAAGAACTATGCTCAAATAATAAGTGATAATTTACCCCTGACCATTACATAAAAGAGGTTTCAGATCAAGTTAAACAAGTATCCCACCATTTCCAAAGTATCTGAAAAATATTAAAGATGACACAATTTGTAGGATGCAATAACTTGAAGAAATGTGTGAACACTCCTCAGTCTACATATGTGGATAAAAATTAAAATTAGTGATTTGAGTGGACTGAGAATAAAAAGACTGAACAGACATACCAAACCAGATGTGAGTATGATCTTCTCTTATAGGATTCTTTTTTAGGGCTAATGGAAAAACTGAAGTGCATGGTGGTCTTAGGAGTCTCTTCACTAACATGGGCAATAATAACCCTTACAGCCATTGTTCTAAGTGTTGATATTCATATGGTTGGAATAACAGGAACCTCCTTAAAATGGCTGAATAGGATTTATTGTACCTATTATTTATTCAAAGTCTACTTGTTCAGACCTCCAGTGTAGTCCCACTCTTTTACAGTGCTGAAAAAACAGTAGTGAAATAAATACAGAAGTTATCTGTTGTGGTATATTCTATTAAGGGAATCTGATCGAAAAAGAAAACAAAAAACTCAAACAGCAGTACCCATGTTGTGCTAAATGCTGTGAGGAAAACAAGCAGAGTGACCTAAGGTAAAGAGCATGACAAGAGCTATTAAGCGAATGTTTCTGCTAGAAAGTGACATTCAAGATGAAATGAAAATGGCCTAAGGAGTTAGCCATGTTGAGACCCTGACAAGAGTACCCATTGATTCAAGAGTACAAATGTGGAGCCCAGAACTGAAAACTGAAAAGTTATCAGGGACTACAAAGTCATTAGGAACCAAAACAGCCATTCTCTCAAGGGCTAACCCATGCCCGTCTCTGCATTTTTTTGTGCTTATCCTTAATTCTGTCTTTAACCCAACTGTATCAGTACTGCCTGACAAAAGTTTATCTAGATAATTTACTATCTCACACATTTAAATTTCAGGAAGAATCTGTTTGGCTTAACTTGAGCCAGCTGAACAGTTTTGACTCAATCATCTGTGACCTGTTGGACATATTTCCAACCTCTGCTTTTCATGAAGCGGGGTGAGAAGAGAGCAATGTTGGTTCTCTAAAAAGGGGTTGTAGAGTTTAGTAAAGTGGATTTTCTGAGAACATTTAATTCTTCAGTGGCTCATCTCACTATTCTCTTATCTATCCATTACCCAAGTTAATACATGATTTAAGAGTTCACCATATTCCTGTTAGTCTTTATCTGGGAGCAGGGATTGAGGTGAGGTGAGGAGTATACAGAACTGGAATGCAAATACAGGAGCATACATTCTACTAGAAAACTCAAATACAGAAATATCTATAATATAGAGATGAAAATTCCATAAGAGGCACACATATTAAGGCATTTTAGTATTGAGAGAACTATGCATACCTTTGTTCATAAATCATACATGGGGTCTCATTTCTCAGAGAAATAGTCGAGATAAAGTTCCAAGCCATGGGCAGGATTTTCAGTCTACCATCGCCTTCCCATGACATCCTGTAAAGTTAACTTCCATCAGAAAAGTAAACATAGCAGAGGAGGTAATGGGTTTCTGTCAGGGAAAGTGTGGAGAAGCCAGAAGGCTAAGTGCTGTATCAATAATAAATGTGTATGAATATGCTATGGCTTGTAATTAAGCCAGGCTTTCCAAAGAGTCAATAGGACTCTTCAGAAACATGATTATCTTTGCCAGGATACTGCTGTGCTGGTGTAAGAATGCAGCTGAGATTTTTTGATGGATTATACTGGTACATCACTTTATATTTCCTCAACTAAATTCATACTTATGATCAAATTTGCATCTGAAATTAACTATAGAATTGGGAGTTTGGGAATCAAACCTTTATCTCCATTATCAAGAGAAACATCTTTGCCCCCATTTCTAGGAGAAAAATTATCTGAGCTAATGTTTAAGAGATTAAGATTTGAGGAATTATTAGTCACCTTATATAGATATAATACAGTATTAGACATTATTTTTTTCTGTTCTTTGCAAGTCCTGTAGAAGCTTCAACAGTTGAAGACAATACAATAGGCAGTGGGCCTCATAATTAGGATACATTGAAGCTGTGATAATGGATCTTCAATCTTTAGTTCATCAACCACCTAGATGTTGCAGGTTTAAGATGTGGGTGGAAAAGAATACTTGGAAGATGTTTTCTCAATCACTAAACCATCACCATGAATATTGAGAGAAGGGTATCTCTTTTTCATCTAAAACTAAATGAGAAGTTTTAGGAGAAACACTGAAGACCTTGGCTGTGGCTTGAGTTGATGGTAGTGGCACAGAAAGGGAAGATAGAGACGGAGGAGAGAGTTGTGAAGTGGCCAAATAGAGAAGATCTCACTTTCAGTGCTCTATCTGTATTAGGGAAGGTTCCTATGAGAAGAACCACTGAAGACCCCAAAAAGGGCTGTTAGTAAGAGAAACCCTCAGCTTTGGCACTACCAAACACAGGCATTAACAAAATCAGAATGTGCCTTCTAGATCTTCTTACCCAAACCCATCAACGCCTGACTCTAGAGGGACCCCCAATAGTAGCAAATGAATGAGAATAAAAAATAGAGAGAGAAAGAATCAACCAAAACCTTCCTTCCCTTTAGTGAATAAGCCTCAATTGGGCAAAGTTAGAAGCTTAAAATTGAGTAGGAATTTTTATTAGACTGAGCTGGATAGTTTTACTATATGAGAATGACCAGAAGAGTTAAAAGCTGTGTCTGAGATTTTATTCGAGGAAGCAGTACATTGTAGCTTTAAGGTGTGTCTACAAATTCTTTGATAGCCCTTCCTTCAAATGGTAGAGTTTAACTCACTTCATCTTGAGTGTGAGCTAGACTTAATGACTTCCTTATAAAGAAAAGACTATAAAGGAAGTAAGTTGGGCACAGTGGCGTATGCTTGTAATCCCAGCTACTTGGGAGGCTAAGGCAGGAGGATTACTTGAGCACATGGATTTGAATCCAGCCTGAGCAACACAATGAGACCTTGTCTCTGAAAAAAAAATAAAAAATCAAATATGGAAAAAGTGATGGTGTATGACTAGGGACTATGTTGTAAAAGACACTACATGAGCTTCTTCCTTGCCTTCCTGCATAGATTAGTCACTTTAGAGTAAGTCAGCTGTCATGCGATGAGGACACTCAAGCAACTCTATGGGGTCTCTGTGTTGAGAACTGAGAACTTCTACCCAGAGACATATTAGTGACCCATCTTGGAAGTGAGTTTTCCAGACTTAGTCAAGTCTTCAGATAATTATAACCCCCATTGACATTATGACTATAGCCACAATAGAGTGTGAGAGCTAGAACCACCTGGCTAAGCTGTTTCTAGATTTCTGACTTTGAGAAACTGTGTGAGATACTGCATGTTTGTTATTGTAAGCTGCTAAATTTGGGGGTAATTTGTTATGCAGCAATAGACAAATCATACATAGTATTAAATTCACAGAATAGATTAAAAGCGGCAGATATGAAACAGAATCTATTTGCCTCCTGATTGCACTATACCAAGCCCAGCTTATTTAATCACCAGTCACACAGAAAGTAGGTTTCATACCTGACAATAATGACTTCCCTTCACTCAGTCTCTGTCTCAATAGTTGGAATCATTTTTATAAGTATGAAATACTGGGCCGGGTGAGATGGCTCATGCCTGCAATCCCAGCACTTTGGGAGGCCAAGGCGGGTGGATCACCTGAGGTTGGATGTTTGAGATCAGCCTGACCAACATGGAGAAAGCCCATCTCTACTGAAAATACAGAATTAGCCGGGCGTGGTGGTACATGCTTGTAATGCCAGCTACTTGGGAGGCTGAGGCAGGAGAATCGCTTGAACCCAGGAAGCGGAGATTTTGGTGAGCTGAGATTGCGCCATTGCACTCTAGCCTGGGCAACAAGAGCAAAACTCCATGTCAAAAAAATTTATATATATATTGAGTTGCTCACCAGGTGATTTGGGAAGATCAATTCTAAATAAAGTCCAACACTCCTGATTATGGGATAGAATGTGGTTTAGCAGAGTAGTTACAAGTAGCCTTTGGTGCCAGATTAAACTGAATCTAACCTTTATCATCTATTAGAAATGTGACTTAGAGAAGTAACACCTATTCTCTGCTTCAGTTTTCTTATCTGTAAAACAGAGTAATAAGGAAAAACAATCCTTGTGGTGGTGAGATAATCAATTTTAGATACTCTATAGAAAAAGTTGCAATAGGTCAAAGTATAAGACGACCACCATCTCTTCCCATCTATCCAACCATGGGAACGGAAGTGCAGGCATCCAACTCTCCTTCTGTGTTCTAAAAATAACTGGTAAAAACAAACCATTGACAATGAAAGCTCAGAAGCGAAAACTGTGAAATATCTACAAATCAGGAGGAGGCAAAATGATAGGAGTGGAGTCATTGTTCCTTGAAGTTGCACTGACACATAGTTCTTTGAACAAAACTGAAAAAAGCATCTTTTGCCTGTGTCAAAAATGCAGGGCATGGTTAATTGAGATGATGGGAGGCTAAAGTGATCACATGCACACAGGCACACACACACAAACATGCACACACATACATTCCTTTGGACCTGGCACTAACACCAAAAGGTATGAAATTTGCACAGCACCAAATGGTAGTGAGGAGTCTGAGACCGGGTTATTTCTTAAAGAAGTGGCAAATCACAGGTACAGAGAAGAGACAGGAACACCGCATGAAAAAGAGATCTCACCTCATGGCACCTCAACCCTTCTCCCCTAAATTACACACCACTAAATCTCACCTGGTCTGAGAACATCACTCCAACCATTTCTAGTATATAAACACTTTTACCAGAATTCAAAGTGTATTTGCCTCAGAGAAAGGTACATGAGATGGACAACAGAGAACCTACTCATCCAGATGGAAAAGTCTACAAAACCTCTATGTAGACTTTGGAACTTGGAGGAACATATACTTTTAGATCCCTGAATGCAGATGGAGATAAAGTGAGGACATTTCCTCAACTTCTTCCCTGTGGTTGAAGAAAAGCCTACCATTAGACATTCCTGTAAAGTGTTTAGCATTACCCCCGGCACAGAGCTTAAATGTATTAAATGAATGATGGGTAGTAAATCAGGATCTACAGAATTTCTTACTCCAAAACTTTGAAGTAAGATCATAGACCCAGATATAGAAAGTCCAGGGACCTTGTCTGTCCTCTACCTATTTGCAGTTTTTCCTTTGGAAGACAAAGCCCTTGAGAACTAAGGTCAGAGCTGAGTTTGCAAGCAGCATCACCTCTGAGGCATCACAAGCCTCAGGGTCCCTCATAAGCCTCTAATTCAAGGTTTCATCCATGGCAAGAGAAACTGTTACCTGGAAGGGAGAAGTGAGAAAGATAGCCTTGCTATGGGATCAGCAGATTTGATAGCTTCATGTGTGGCAAGTTTGTTGACCTCAGCACTATTGACGTGTTGGACCAGAAATTATTTATTGCGGGGGCTGTCCTGCACATCACAGAACATTTAGCCACCTCCCTGGCCTCTATCCACTACATGCCAGTAGTACCTCTTCTCCATTGTGACAAACAAAAGCATTTCCAAACATTGCCAAATGTCCCTGTTGGCATAATCTCTCCCAGTTGAAAAGCAGTTTTCCTGTCACAGGAAACTCATTTCAAACTGAGTGCAGTACAAAAGGAGCTAATTGGTTTATATGATGAAAAAGTTTAGGCCTAGAACCTGCCTCAAGAACAGCTGGATCCAGAGGCTTAGATGATATGACTTAGACTGTGTTCCTCTCCCTCTTCCTAAAGTCTGTAGTGTTAGCTCCATTTTCATGCAGACTATCTCGATAAGATTATTGCCAAAAATTCTAAAATTGCATCTTTCGTTTTAGAAATTAAAAAAAAAAAATCCTCCTTCAAGCTGGGCACAGTCATCCCAGCCACTTGGGAGGCTGAGGTGGGAAGATCGCTTGAGCCTGGGAGGCTGAGCTGAACCTCCAAGTGAGCTATGATCACGCCACTGCACTCTAGCCTGGGCAAGAGAATGAAACCCTGTCTCTGGAAAAAAAAATCTCAATTCTTCAATAAGAACATTTCAGTCTGATCTGAGTCTCCAGCCCATGCTTGAACTGGTCATTGTAATAGTTACATGGCATATGCTAATATGGCTTGGGTCTGGGTTATGAGCCTTTCCTAAAGGGGTGTGGGGATAGTCTTTCCCAAACCCGTGAATCGAGAATAAGGGTGGGGTGTCTTTCTAAAGCAAACTTGGATCCAGTACTACCAAAAGGTGGGGATGGGGAGTGAAGGTTGGATACAAAAACTAAGGTTGGCCTCTGCAGGTGACCTTTCCCCAGGATGCATCTGGCTTGCATTCCTTTCATGCTAAAAAGGAGGCAAGGCTGGCTTCTCAAGCTTCACCCAGACCCCAGGCCCCCTCACTAAGAAATATTAGTCACAAAGTCTTGGAGAATCAATAACACTGAGGAATTGAGACAGCACATAATTCATCCCCTTGGAAACTTTTCAAAAATATTATCTTGCTGATGCAGGGGAGGATTTCTTTACCTACTATAAATTAGGGGAAAAAAAGAAAAGAAAAAAAAGACAGAGGAAAAAAATCTGAGCTGCCTGACAATTATCCTCAGTGTGCATCACTCACATTGCAATCACACCCACATGCTGTGCCAGCACTCCAGCTACCATAGGCACGCACGCGCCCAGCACCCTCAGCCACCCTCTCACACACCTACCCCCTCAGAATCGGCCCACCAGGCTGACAATCACACTGGCAACTCAGCGCCACCAAAGCCTTCTTCTCCCACACCCCGCCATTTCCTAGGTTACCAGCTCCCCAGTGCCGAAGGGGCTGCAGAAACAGGAAGGAAATGCCCCACAGACATGCAGCAAACCCAGCTGCACAGCAAACATGGTTTTGACAGGTGGAGAAATCCTTCTAACAAACCTTCCAGAGGGTTAGCTGCAGGTGAAGATCCTGCCCCTGGTAATTACTTTCAGTCCCCTTTCCAAAGTATGAGATGCCAGAGGCATTGGCTAGATTTCAGTAACCAGTTTGGGTCCCATAAGCATGGGCCATGCTTGCTTGTGCCTGAGCTAAAAGACAAACTGAATGCAGGCATTACTGGGAGAGATGAGCAGCGTATGAGGAGGAGGAGAATGGAGACAGTGCCAGGAATTCCAAAGAGCAGTCCTCCCCCAGGGAGCTGGGTGCCAGGCTCTGTGGGATGGGCAAGAGACATAAATAGCATTCTCCTAGATCCCTGTGGGGCCGGTAGTGGGTGGGCAGCTGGAACCCTCTGTGACCCAGTTAGAAGAAAGCTTTCTGGGGCTGGGACCTGGCCTTGTGTACAATGAATAGAATAATTGTGAAGATATTATTTCCTCAACTGTAAAATGATGATAGCAGTATTTAATTTCTCCCTCAGAGTAGTGTTGTGAGGATTCAATGAAGTAATATACACAGAGTGCATTGGGTAGTACCTGGCTTAGAGTAAAAACTCAATAAATATTAGCTAATAATAAGTTGCATGGTATACAGAAAGGAATACATACCTCCATTCAAAACCTGTTTCTAGCACTTACTTTTCTTACCCAACCTGTAGCACCTTCTCTGAGCTTCAATTTCCTCAGCTGTCAAATATTTATTTCATGAGGTTTCTATAAAAATGTATCATGCAATCTATGTGAAATTTCCTTAGTTCTATGCCTCATAATATTTCATAGGTAGCTAGTAATACTGTCATTATCGTCAACACTGCCATCAACCTTTGTACTTTTTCCCTAACAAATCATTATTACATTCAGCATCTTTACTTTCCTTGATACAATCCTATGTAGTATGTAGATATATAGGACAGGCTTTACCTCCATTTTCCATATTAAAAAATTGAGTCCCAGATTCAATAGTTTGTCTATATCAAAACAAATAGGAAGGGGAAGTTGGGATACATGTGGTTTTTGGAATCCTAAGATGATGTTCAGTATATTTTGCCACTATACCTCCAAAGTAGAATTGAGGCCACCAAATCCATGACAGTAATGGCAGCTGCTGTTTGTTGAATGTCTACCAGGCTACAGGTCCTGTTCCAGATACTCTCTAGGCTAGAAAAGAATAAGCACAGATGGATCCTGGGAAATTCTGTTTCAGCCAACCCTTGTAGGTCCCCTACAATCTGTTTTAGGTGTGCATCTCTCTAAATTTCACTTTTATACAAACTGCATGCTTCCTGGCAAGATCAAGTATCCATCTAATTCACATATGCACCTTCTTATGTGCTATTCAGAAGAGTTAATTTCTGCATAGCCTTCCAGAGCTTTTCTCTTGCCTCCTCCGCTCTCCTCCCAGTCTTAAAAAAGACTCTCTCAACCTCACAGCCAGCTGGGTGAGTCATGGGGGAGGAGGCCAGCTTCCTCGTCTCTCCCCCAAACAAGGACCCATTTTATTTTGACGTTGCTATCCCATGCACTGGTACATTAGCAGAAAAGGGAGGTTATCCTGGGAAGATCACAGCAGCGGGAACACTGGTCCCTATTCGTGCATCATGCAGGTTCCAAACCTCTCCAAGTTCTAAAATCTCCATCTCTGTCTCTCGGTAACATTTCACCTGATGTGCAATTCTAGATTATTTTGCCATTCAAAAGTTCTTCATTCTTCTTGGTAAGAACACTGCTCATTAAATGGTCTCTTTGGATATTTATGTGGGTGTCAAAATGTGGGTTTGTTTGATGAGTGTCCTAACACATAGTGATTTCTAAAGCATTTAAAAAGAAAATAAAAAATGGTTGGGTATCAACTTGTTTTATTAGCTTAACTGTACTGGCCTGGGAAGAAAAATCTATCCTTAAAGTGTCATACTTGACAAGAAAAGGGAAATTCAGAGAGAGACTTCAAAGGTGCAGAAATGATACTAAGGGCTGATACTGCTCATCTGACATAGATATAAAATGAGTCATATTTATCAGGGCTTTTATAGAAGGAATGAGAGATGGGTATAGATCCCTATACCAGAATCAAGCAGTGAAAGGTTGTTATTTGCTTAAATTCTATGTCTCACAAATTGGAAGAGTAGTACTCATTTTGAAGTGCATTATCCATCAGTCTCCTACAGAGAGACAAGTCTCCTCTGCTCTCTGACCAGAGTTTAAGAACGAACCTTTTCAGTGGTCAGAAAAGTGTAGTTTTTAAAAAATGGTTTTAGAACCAACTCCTTACAATTTCTTGCTTCTATTTGACTCATACCTTGACCTGGAAATCTCCTCAAACTCCCAAGTTAATGCTGCCTGTTGGCTTTCCTCATTTGGAATTAATAATAACCAGAGAATGCTTCTAGCCTCTTAGAGTTACAAGAAGTGAAGATCTATGTATGACACATGGTTAGGCGCTTGTGGTTCAAGTTCTACCAAAAAGTGGTCAGGTGACCATGAGCAAACCACTTTCACTCTCTGGGATACAAGGGTCTCATTCATAAGAAAAGGTTATTGACTATAGTAGATTCTGTCAGCTGAAATAGCTACAGAAATATACAAAGGTAATAAACAGAAGACTTTTAGGGCAAACTGAGAATCAAGGCTCTAAAATTAGGGGAGTCAGTAACCCTCTTCAACTGAGCAGCAACTTTACTGATTAACTTCATCAATAGATGGAAGTTCCAACTTCACTCATTCATTTATTTGGTAAACGCTTGGTGGGAATTTGCTGTGTTCCAGGCACTGCTCTAAGCATAGGGCAGAATAAGACAAAAGTCTCCACCCTTTTAGAGTTTATATTCTGATATAGGAGACAGATAATAAACAGATAAACTTTAAAAATATAATTTTAGCTAAGAATAAGTGCTGTGAAAACAATAAAGATCTCAACTGACTGCGATATAAAGAAAAATCTATGAAAAAAGTCACACAATTCAGGCAAGTTCAGGGTCTTCCTTCTAAACTCTATCATCTCCATCTATGAAATAGGAATAGATCCCAGATACAGGAAAATAAGCATGCTTGATATAGCTGCTTCATGAGAAACTAAGAGAATAACATTAAAAAATAGCACACAGAAACTTGAACTGTGATAAATAAGCCAAAGAAAAAGCTGGACTTGCTCTAGAGTAGATGCTGATGCAATATTCAACCCTGCATTGAACCAGGACCCTCAAGGGGAAGACAGTGTTTATCCAACGAGTAGTGCCAGCAGGCTTTCTGCAGGAAGCATGTACAAATACCTCCTAAGGAAGAGCACCTTCAATTTATATACTCAGGCTTTCACCTATTAAGTTCAACCAAATGTGATCTGTTTGCCTTCAGTTATAATGATAAGTAGACACTAAAAAGACAGAATAAGGAAGCAACAAGATACTATCAAAAGTGATCAGGCAGATGTTAAAAAAAAAACTGGTCGGATGGATTTCAATCTCTAATTATTCAGATGAGCTACGTTATGCAGACCAATTCTCTGTTGACATAATAGATAAAAATTAGGTTGAAATTCTCTTTAAACCATTTTTTTTAAATTGAAAATATAAAAATATTTATAGAACCAAAATCTAAGCCAGTACTTTTCAGATTGTAGTCCATCTATGTCTGGAGGACCCTGACACCAACTTGGGGGTATATGAGGTCAAAACTATTTTCATAAGAATACTGAAATGTTACTTGCCTTTTTCACTGGGCTGACATTTGCACTTGTGGTGCAGAAGAAATTAAAGGGGAGGAGGGCTTAAAAACTGCAGGTAGCCTGGCCCAAGTTAAGATGGTAGCCCAAATTGTAGTAGTGGTCAGGGTATTCTACCACGGACTCACAGAGAAAAAGCAGAGGAAGGGAGTTTCATTTAAGAATATCTTTAATTGAGTAGTAAAAATAATTTTAAAAACATTGACCACTGAGTACATATCTTTTTAATACTTTGTGGGATGAAATGGGCAGAAACAAAGCATTTTCAGTGGAACCAAAACTAATGTTTGTCTTGAGGAAAAGTCCACATGCCTTTTGACCTGTGAGCTCTACTAGCCACGTTTTGTGTGGTTCTCCATTTTTAATTAAAGAGCAGACAGAAAAACTTTAGTTATTCATATTTGGGTATTTTCCAATTTTTTTCTTAAAAATGAATAAAGAAAGCAAGACTGTCCCTTCAAGGAAAACAAGTGACAGTATTTTTTGCCAATGATAAAATTTGAGCTTTGAGCAAAAAATAAGATAAAATTTTGGAAAACTTATATCTGCCTCCATGAGCTTGACAGTCGTCCTATACATACTTTTCTGAGAAAATTGGTGGTGATATTAACAAGTGTAATTTTTAAAAATCAATAGACTCTCTAATTTTGTTTAGCAGTTTAGGGTTTACAGAGAAATTGAGCAGGTAGTATAGAGTGCTACCATATATTCCCTCCTCCACCCCCAGCTTTCTGTATTATTAACATGTTGCACTAGTGCATTGCATTTGTTCAATATGAATCAATATTGATACACTGTAATTAAGTAAATTCCATAGTGTATATAAGGGTTGTTTGTGTGTGTCATTCTATGTGTTTAGATAAATAGAAAATGTTATGTGTCTGTGCTACATTATCCCACAGAAGAATTTCAGGGACATAAAAATTCCTGTGTTTCACCTAATCTCTCTCTGCATCTCTCCAAACTCCTGATCATTTTATTGTCTGTAGTTTTCCCTTTTCCAGATCATATAGAATCATACAGTATGTTGCCTTTTCAGACCAGCATCTTTCACTTAGCAATACGCTCTTAAGTTTCCTCTGTGTCTTTGTATGGATTGGTGGCTCATTTCTTTTTATCACTGAATAATATTCCATTATCTAGATGTACCACAGTTTATCCATTCATCTATGGAATAACATCTTGGTTGCTTCCAATTTTTTAGCAAATACGAATAAAGCTGCTGTAAAGCAGCTATATTTGTACACAGGTTTTGGTGTGGACATGCTTTCATTTCACTTGGGTAAGTATCTTGAAGCACAATTGCTAGCATGTATGCTAAGATTAAATTTAGCACTCCAAGAAACTGCCAAACTCTCCTCCAAAGCAAGTGCACCATGTGCATTTCCACTAATACATGAATGTGCATTCCTGTTACTCCACAACCTATCCAGCATGTAGTGATCTATGGTTTTTGGATTTAGGTCATTCTAATAGGCATTAGTAGTATCTCTTTGTTGTTTTAATTTGCAATCCCCTAATTGTATGTGATGCTGAGCATCTTTTGATATGTTTGTTTGGTGAGGTATCTGCTCAGATCTTTTGCCCATTTTGTAATTGAGGTATTTTATGTGTATTATTATTACTAATATTTAGTCTTAAGAGACCTTTGTATATTTTTTAAAAACCTCTGTCAGTTATATGTTTTGCAAATATTTTCTCCCAGTCTGTAGTTTGTCTTTTTCATTCTCTTAACAGTGTCTTTTGCATCACAGAAGTTTTAAATTTTAATGAAGTCCAATTTATTAATTTTCTTTCAGGGACCATGCTTTTGGTGTCCTATCTAAAAATGCATTGCCAAACCCAAGGTCACCAAGAGTTTCTTGTTGATCTTCTAGAAATTTTATAGTTTTGCATTTATATAATCTATTTTGAGTTGATTTTCATAAAAGATAGAAATATGGATCTGAATTCACTGTTTTGGATGTGGATGTCCAGTTGTTCCAGTGCCATTTGTGTATGTGGATTTCTGAATTTTCTGTTCTGTTCCATTGATTTATTCATCTATTTTTCCCTATCACCACTTCACTGGAATATTGCGACTTTATAATAAGTCTTGAAGTCAGTGTCAGTTTTCCAAATTTATTCATTTTCTTCAGAATTATGTTGGTTATTTGAGTCCTTGCCTTTTCATATAGATATAAATTATTCCTTTACGATCAGTTTGTCAGTATTCACAAAATAACTTTCTAAAATTTTGATTGGAATTGCACTGAATCTTCAGCTCAAGTTGGGAAGAATTTACATCTTAAAGAATTTTGAGCCTTCCTTTCTGCAAATATGAAATACATCTCAATTTATTTATATATTCCTTGATTTTCATCAGTTTTCTGGTTTTCCTCATGTAGATCCTATACATATTTTGTTAGATTTTTGCTTAAGTATCACTCTTTTTCTGTCTCACTCACTCATAAAAATGTCATGGCATTGTGTTTTAATTTCAAATTCTAGTTATTAATTTTAGATACATAGAAAAACAATTGACTTTTCTATATTAAGTTTGTATCATGCAAAACTACTATAATTGCTTACTAATTCCAGGAGTTTTCTTGTCAATGTGTTGGGTTTTTCTACATAGACAATCATGTGATCTCATATATATATGTATTTCATATATATATGAAATAAAACTCTTTAAAAATATATGTGTGTGTATCTATATAGATACACACACACTTTTTCTTTCTTGGGGTGACAGTTTTATTTCTTATTTTCCATTTTGTGTACCTTTTCTTGTCTTATGGCCTTAGCTAGGACTTTTAGTATGATGTTCAATGTGAGTGATCGCAGTACCTTGTTTCTGATTTTAGTGGGAAAGCATCTAGTTTCTCATCATTAAGTATTTAGCAAGTTGAGAAAATTCTACTTCTATTCCTAGTCGGCTGAGAGTTTAATCATGAGTATGCATTGGATTTTGTCAAATGCTTTTACTGTATCTGTTGATGTGATCATATGATTTTTCTCCTTTAGCCTATTAACGTGACATTAATTGAGTTTTGAATGTTGAACCAGCTTGGCATACCTGGAATAAAGCCCACTGGTCATGGTATTTAATTTTCTTTATACTTGTTGGATTCAATTTCCTGATATGTTGTTGAAGATTTTTATATTTATGTTCATGATAGATATTTGTCTATAGTTTTCCTTTTCTGTAATGTCTTTAACTGATTTTTTTATTAGGGTAATGCTGGCCTCATAGAATCTGTGAAAAAGTCTCTCCCTGCTTCTATTTCCTAGAGGAGATTGTAGCAAATTGGTATCTTTTATTTCCAAAATGGTTGGTAGAATTCAGTAAAACCATCTGTATTTGGCACTTTTTTTAGAGAAGGTTAATGATTTTTTTTTCTTTTTTTAATATATATATATATATATATATATATATATATATATGGCTACTCATGTAATGTATGTCTCCTTGCATGAGCTTTGATAGTCTATCTTTCAAGGAATTGGCGTATATCATCTAACTTAGCAAATTTGTGGGCATGGAGTTGGTTATAATATTCCATTTTTTAATAATTTTAATGTCCTTGGGATTGGTAGTAATGGATTCTCCATCATTTCTGATATAAGTAATTTGTGTCTTCCTTTTCTCTTTGTTAACATGGCTAGGGGTTATTAAATCTACTGAACTTTTCAAAGAACCGGGTTTGGTTTTGCTTTCAATTTTCTTTTTTTAAATTTCATTTATTTCTGCTGTAATTGCTATTATTTATTTTCTTCTGCTTGCTTTCAGTTTATGTTGCTCTTAACATATTTAAAAAATATTTTTTGTTATGGGATGACTGTGTGCCCTCAAAATTCATATGTTCATAGTATTTGGAGAGGAAGCCTTTGAGAGGCAATTAGGTTATGAAGATAGGGATTCCATGATAGGATTAGTACTCTTAAAGAAAAGATATGGAGAGTTTGCTTCCTTGCTCTCCGCATTATGTGAGGATACAACAAGAATTTTACAATCTGCAAAGAAAAAAGACCTCACCAGACGCCAGATTTGCCAGCACCCTAATCTTAGACTTCCCAGCCTTGGGAACTGCAAGAAATACATTTATATTGTTTAAGCCACCCAGTCTATGGTATTCTGTTATAGCAGCTTGAAATGACTAAAACAATTGTATAAACATTTGGAATAGCTTCAAAACCGAATGAATCAATATTTTCCAAATTACTAACACATTAAGTTATAAAATGCATATGTACAAAATGCATTGGTAAAATATGCATTCAAAAAGCAAGATAGATTTAATGTAATTGAATATAAAAATTCATTGATATGCTTTAAAATTTCACATTACCATTAACCTTTAAAAAGCTACCGCTCTACAAGTTTTGGTGTAATATTAGAGGAGAATATCCACTACCATCCAAAGAGTCTATTAAAATATTCCTTTTTCTGCCAACTGTGTATTTATATAATACCACATTTTCTTCATATACTTCAACCAAAACAATAAATCACAGCAAACTGAGTGCAAACAAATAAAAATTTAACTAGCTTCCATTAAACTAGACTTTCAAGAGAACTACAGAAATGTAATATTAATATCACACTTTTTTAAGTTTTGGAAATTTAGTTGTTTTTCATATGTTATTTTATGAAATGTGAAATGTAATGTCAATACTACAAATTAGTGTTGACATGTGATTAATCTATTTTTGATAAAGTAATGTATTTTTAATTTATCAGTTTTAAGTTCTAATATGAAAAATAAAAAGATATAATTTTTAAAGGTCTTTGGGGATCCCAGTAATTTTAAAGATTATAAAGGAATCCTAGGATAAAAATTTAAGAATTGATTAGTTAAGTCAGAGGTTGGCAAATATTTCCCATAAAGAGCTAGATAATAAATAATTCAGGTTTTGTTGGCCAGTCTATGTCACAATTACTCAACACTATCATTGTAAAACAGCTATAAATAATGTGTAAATAAAGGTGCATGCCTGTGCCCTAATAAAACTTCATTTAAATATCGAGTAGTTTGTCCACCATTGACCAAAGCAAAAGCAGAAATACCAGAGTTTAGCCAAGAATTGTCTAAACCTTTTTCCCCAAAGGTATTTGCAAAATGGGTAAAACTGATCTCTTTTGATGCCTAGTGAGCCCTGAAGTTCAGAAGTCAATGCCCAGGGTCCTTGGTAAGGAGGAATTTTAAATGGAGATCCTCTCCCCCAGTAAAACAGAGAAATCAGAAAAAAATACATTAAAGATAAGACTAAACCAAAACTAACTCTTACCCTTTCTTCATCCTTGAGATTTTGCTATGAAAATGTCTTTGGTGTTGAAGACAATGGTAGGGTATAGAGGAATGGATGGAACAGTCCCTGAAATAAGTCAAAACCACAAGCTGGTTCCCATGAGGATTTGCAGCCCAAATTTACACTTTAGTGATTAAACACACACACACACACACAAAGACATAATTGAGGGTAAAGCCCTCATGGGCTGGCAATATCTTTAAACTCCTTTCCAAAGGAAGGAATAGTAAGGAGGTAAGAATATCAGTTATGTCATGAGGCTGTTACTTGTTTCACTCGCTCTCTTGCCTCAACTTGCTTAGGAGATAGTTGCTGGCCAACACCTTGAAGGAACATTGTGATTAATGAAAATTGTATCCCCGGTAGCTGTGTGCCAGGCCACCACTGCCAAGTGAGAGCTGATTCTTTACATCTCTTCTCAACTCAGCATTCAGAGAGTTGATATTGGTATCTTGAAATTGGTGATGGTGGGAGTATTTATACTACAGAAAGTGGCAAACACTATGAATTAGAGTTCCCCTCCCCAAAGTGTGCTATGTCTTTCACCCTAGGGTACAAAATAGTAGCTCCCTCTTTTAATATGAAAGCCAGACACCAGAGAGCTCAAACGGATCTGAATGGTCTGTGAATGGACTAACAAAGACATCTTATATTCTGCCTCAGATTCATTCAGTTCTCTTAGCCTCACTTCATTTCACTTAGGTGTGGGCACTTGTTTCTCCTGTCACCACTACCATGACCGCTCCTCTCCTCGCTGAATGGCTTGAGTTTGTCACCTAAGCCCTCATTGTCCTACTAACTCCCAATAAATTTTAGCTTAAGTACTGTTTTCTCTGACAGACAGATGAAGATCCATATATATATATAGTTAAAGTAAAGTTTATTGCTAATTAGTATATATAATATATAATTAGTATATATAATTCATATATTACATGTTAGTATATATTATATATAATTAGCATATATAATTCATATATATTACATATGATTAGTGTGTGTGTATATATACACATACACATCTACATGTTGAAGATGCAGGCAATAGGATTTAATGTTGGATTAAAAGTGGGCTATCATAAACAAGTATGCGAGCATGTCTTTTGCAGGAACATGGATGGAGTTGGAGGATATTATCCTAGCAAACTTATGCAGTAACAGAAAACCAAATACCACATGTTCTCACCTGTAAGTCGGAGCTAAATGGTGAGAACTCATACACACAAAAAAGGGAACAACAGACACTGGGGTCTACTTGAGGATGGAGGGTGGGAGGAGGGAGAGAAGCAGAAAAAAATAATAGGTTCTAGGCTTAATATCTGGGTTATGAAATAATCTGTACAACAAGACACAAATTTACCCATCACACAAGTTTACCTATATAACAAACCTGCATATGTACCCCAGAACCTAAAATAAAAGTTACAAAAAAAAAAAAAAAAAAAGGTGGGCTATACGGGAAAAGTAAAAAGCAGCTCAAATCTGATTTTGTCCTGAGCAACAGCAGTGCAATTCACTGAGAGAGAAAAGACAAAGTAAAAAATAATAAAGGAAAAATTTTGAGTTCAGCACTGATCATAAATTTGAGATGCCTACTAAGAAGGCCAAGTACCTCCATCATGTCAGTGGTTTGATTACAATTTGGGGGGAGGTATTTCGTTAGAAATAAGAATTTGGAAATAACCAACAATTTTTTTGTATTAACTAGGCCATTTGAAACATTACTCCATTCCTATTGACTACCAGATTCCACCTTTTCAAGTAGATTTCTTTATATTTTCTACTGGTTTGGTAACTCTGAATCTGGGCAAGTTGCCTGGAGAAGTTGATCCTTGATCTTCAGTTGAAAGAGGAGACGTGTATTTGGCAGATAGTTTTTATCCATGTGGTTAGAATGATTTCAATAAGGTCTAAAAAGGAAAGTGAATCTTGCACACTAAATCTTGCCTGTCATTTCTCTCTTTGTACCTTGGGATGGTGATACTTAACAAAAATAAAAGACTAAACATTATTCCCAGAAGAGAAAACTAGAGAAAAAAATTGTTGCTCAGATAAATCAAAAAATATCTGGACAAGTCATCAGGTATTTTTATAGATTACGTGCTAGCAACAATAAAGAATTGGCTAAAATATATTTTATTCCCCAATCAGGGAGAGATTTACTCTCAATAATGTACTATTTTGTGATATATATTATTTTTTATGCAGCTAGCTGGGAAATTTTGTAGTACATATGCTGCTACAGTGAAAGTTATTCTTAGGAAGAAGAAATTATCTGTACTGCATTTACAAACCTGAACTAGGTTTTTTGTTTGTTTGTTTTTAAGACAGAGTCTTGCTCTGTCGCCAGGCTGGAGTGCAGTGGCGCGATCTCGGCTCATTGCAACCTCGACTTTCTGGGTTCAAGCGATTTGCCTGCCTCAGCCTCACAAGTAGCTGGGATTACAGGCATGGGCATAGGTTGGGGGTCAGGAGGTGAGATATGAAATGGTCTCAAGAGGATGAGTAGAATGTATACAATCGTAAGATGGAAAGTCATCACGCTTGGCTAATTTTTTGTATTTTTAGTAGAGATGGGGTTTCACCATGTTGGCCAGGCTGGTCTTGAACTCCTGACCTGAAGTGATCCACCTGCCTTGGTCTCCCAAAGTGCTGGGATTACAGGTGTGAGCCACCGTGCCCGGCCTGAACTAGGTCTTGTACTTAACAGACATACATGATTTCCTATATGACCACACCCTCTAATGAAAAAAGTGCTGCCACCTTAACATTTAACTTAGTGTACTGTGCTGGATTAAACTCAAAGAGATGCCTTATACTGGGAACTAATACATATTTTTGGCAGCAGTTTTATTTGTATGGGAAGAAACAGCAACTGAAATGTATTAGCATCAACTGGGTGACTGTAACTATATCATGAGATCTCATTTCACAACACCAGAGTTATAACAGCAGGAGGCTAATTCTGCAATCACAATTTAGGCAAAGCTCTAACAATGCAAGCTGCTCCATTCCACACAAATGGGACTAGGAAGCTCTAGGAGGGATTTGGGGAAGAGAGAAGGGGTGGGCTGATTATTCCAACATCTTATAGAATAAAAAGTATTTCCTGAAAGTCAGAAGCAGTCATTAAAGTTTTAATTACAGAAAAAAAGAATGATTTCCCCTAAGAAATCACTCCTCTGTGTATTCAATGCCAACAATTTAGTATTCATCTGTGTTCCCTATTTCTGTTACTACCTTCTAGGTTAACTTAAGAGGATGGACACTGAAATTTGAGAAATGTATATTTGAAGGCCACTTAGCTGCATGATCCTGGGCAACTTAACCTTTCTAGTCCTCTGTTTTTCATTTGTAAAAGTGGGAAAATATTTTTATCTATTTCAGGTTGTTGAAAGGACCAAACAAGCTACTGCTTGTAAAAAAACTACTACTAATGTGGTCATGGCACACAGTACATGGCACATATGATCTATATATTATTATTGATAATGATAATATTTGTGTAGCTTATACAAGTCCCACTGAGTCTATTTTTAAAATGTCACTTCCTCTCTTTTTGTTTCTATTTTATCACCAAGACACCCATCACTTGACTGACCGTAGTAGCCTCTAGTCTCTAAGCTTTCCCCTTTCTGCTTTATTTTGCACACAAATACCGAATTAATCTATTCAAAAACCTTTATTGGGGCCACAGTGTTCACAGAAAAGAGTCTAAACTCTTTACTTTGGCACTCAAGGCCCCCTGACCACAACCTTCCACTGTAAATGTTCTATCCTTGCCATGCATTGAAATTCTAGCCAGACTGAACGACACAGCCAAGCTGAAGCTTGA
The DNA here is from genome assembly GCF_037993035.2 of Macaca fascicularis. NCBI lineage: Eukaryota > Metazoa > Chordata > Mammalia > Primates > Cercopithecidae > Macaca > Macaca fascicularis. Next base: position 35,785,131 of record NC_088388.1, on the reverse strand, counting down.
TTGAGTTTCAGTTTACCAGAATGGTCAAGAGGGAACAAAGCCAGATGAGGAGTGCAAGCCGCATCTAGAGGAGAATGCCAAGTTTTAAAACTGGAGAAAAGAAGCCAATTCTGTGGTCAGGCCAAGGACTAATTTGAGGATCACAAATGAGAGGTAAAGCCAAGAAGGTCCGGAGGTATTAAAAGCAATCAGAGAGGAATCAAACAACAAAGACAGGGAGGCAAGAGGATTTTGAACTTTTTATGTGAACAGGGCTAGAACTGATAAAAAACATATTTTCATTTGGTTCTAGGTTCTATATAAAGCTCAAATGTTACTTAAATAGGCTTGGGAAAATAGCACATTTCACAAAAAATTATCATTTGTAAAATTTAGCAAAAAAAAAATTAGCAATAAGTGTTCATCACAGTTCACTTTTGTAAAATGAAACTTGAAAACCCTTATGTAAGTAAAATTACTAGGAGGAAAATATTGAATGATTAATATTGGTGGTTACATTTTATATTAATTTGTATATGTATTTATGTTATACATAATATGTGTTATACCTGTTTATTACATAAATTGGCTTACATTTATACATATTTATCATCTTATATATGCTTATACATGTAATATATGCATATTTATATTATATATGTTTGTTTATATACATACATATGCATATAAATATGTATATCTATATGTATATATAAAAATTCCCAGAATGGTATATCCTGAAATATTCACTGTAATCAATGTTGTATGGGATTACAGGCAATTCATTTTCTTCTTCCTTGTTCATAAGTATAAATTTTCTGAAGTGTGTTGAAACAATAACAGGTAAATCAACTGCTGAAGCCATTTAATCGGTTAACAAAAATTTAGTGGTTGATCACTACGAAGTTTCCAAATACACAGTTTATATAACAGAATTAAAAAACACACACACAGACTAAGGGCCTGGGTCCCTGCCCTAGATTTTGGTCACTGGGTATTTGCATTTCTCCTGTAAGACTTTCACTCTGCTGAGAGCATCCAATTGACTAATCTTAGGTCATGTATCTTTGATTTGGCTCTCCAGAGGCCAAAAAATATATGAGAAACAGCTCAATATCATTGATCATTACAGAAATACAAATCAAAATCAAACTGAGATACCATCTCCCACCAATCAGAATGCCTATTAAAAAGTTAAAAAAAAAAAAAAAAAAAAAAGATGCTGGCAAGGTTGCAAGGAAAAGGGAATGCTTATGCACTGTTGGTGGGAGTGTAAATTACTGGTGGGAGTGTAAATTACTTTAACCGTTGTAGAAAGTATACTGATTCTTAGGTGTATATATATAAAACTGTGTTATAATATAACAAATAGTTATAAATACATGTGAGAGAATAAAAGACATTATGCTACCTATAAATTCAGATATACATCCTGTATGAGTATTAGCTTCCTTGAATATTGGTGCTCAATATGTTTTAGAGCACTTTTGTAGACATTGCTGCATTAGATTCTCAAGACATACCTTTATATATGAATGTGGATGCCTAGATACAGAGATGTAAAGGAATTTTGTCAATATCACAAAGTGAAATTTCACAGCCAGCAGTGGAACTAGATAGAATGCAGATCTTCTTCCAAATAATACAGGGTCAAAGATAGTATATAGTACACTTAATTGCATGGAGATTTTTGTATTTTTTAAGCCAAATGACATTTTACATTATATATTGAGAATATTTTACTCTGTTTATAAATAATAAACAATTCTAACAAATAAAAGAAACCAAATCAAACAAATGAACAGGAGGAAAACAGGAAGGGAAGGAGGGAAGAAGACAAAGAAGGGAAGAAGGGAGTTGGAGAAGGGGGGGAAACCTAGATCCTTTAAGCAGTAGAGATTTATTTTTAGACAAAAGAAGGTATTTTTCTTTCTTTTTTGCACATTTTCTTACAAAATACTACAATCTCCCAAATCCACTGCTAATATGACATTGGGGACTAATTAAAGTTATAAACCAAGAACTCATTAGAATGGATTGACAGGGTTTGGACTCAGGTGAATTGACAAACAAAAGAAAAACAATCAAAAACCATGTCTTCCCTGTTCTATTTAAAATGATTTATTCATTAAAAGATTCTAGATATGGATTAACCTTCTCTGATTTTTTTTTTTTTTTTTTTTTTGGTCCCTGCCTTGAACCCAAAAGTGCTTTGATAAATGGATCAAAAGCTATGCTGTTTCTAGCTGGTTTCACTTCTGTCTCTGTGTATTGGGCTATCATTCTGTTTTATTAGTTCTACTGTTTTATTACTCCTTTCAGTAATAATCCTTATTGAATTACAGCAATACCTATAGTATCTTCTAGAGTACAGAGAGCTCAATGTTTTTCCCCATTTTTTCTAAAGAGTAGAAAATGCCAGGGAGGAAAACCTGAGCTAGGAGGAAAATCTGAAGCCAATTCTTTCAGTAACATTAAGACCAGCCTGAGGCTGTCTATGCTGTGAATGTGCTACGTGGGCTCCCTGAAGTGGAGTTGGGTCCATAAATAAAAACAACAAGCAAAACTTTCTGGTTTTCTGCTTGATGACTTTCCATCTTACGATTGTATACATTCTACTCATCCTCTTAAGACCATTTCATATCTTACCTCCTGACCCCCAACCTATGCCCACATCAACCTCTCCTGCCTTTGAAGTCACATATTATTTGCTCTATTCATTTGGCACTATCCTCATATTGCCTTGCATTGATATTTATACTTTTCCATGAACATTTTTTGTCCTCCTATTCAGGCTATCAGTGTAATTCACAGCCCACCAGAAAGAAACACACCTTCAGCTGACTTTTGTATAAGGCTGTGCTTCAGTGGTCCTCAGGATGACAATCATGACTTTGTCAGGTAAGGCTCAATTGTGTCTGTCTAAAACAATGTTCAGATAGATGCTTCAAGTCATAAGTTTATGAAGACATAAACAGCACACAGAACAGCTGGTTATTCAGTAATTCAACAAGAGTTTATTGAATGCTTGCTCTGTACCAGGAATTGTTGACACAATTGTAGAAGATATGGCCCCTGTCCTGAAGGAACTCAGACTATTGAAAGTCAAATAAATAAATGTTATAGCAGAGGATATGATCAAAGAACATTCTGAAACCAGGCCTAGAAGGAATTTACTATACTGTGACTTATTAATAGTATGCAGTAAGGTCCTAATCTAGAATCCAGCATTCTTCTTAGCAAAGGGCTGTTGAAAAGCAAACCCTTAACCGAGAAAAGTTTTCATCTTGTTGAGGCATCCTCCTAGTTATGTTGAATTTTTTCTCTTGCGCTCATGTGATTCTCATCCCATGCTGGGCTTCGCAGGTGTGTCACTTTCTTACATCAAGGCCCTTACTGAAATTACAGCAGTATCTTTTAACTCCATTAAAATTTCCAAAGTTGAGATTTTTAAAACCCTTTAAAAATCTTATTTTAAAATAAGCTTTGAAAGCTTTTGCTCATTAAATCACACAGTTGGTAAAATGCCTGACTTGCAAGGACCAGATTTTCTCTTTGTGTAGGGCTAGGCCTCCATGTCTCTCCCACAGCACAAGTGAACTGATTAGGAAGGAGTTGATCACCCCTAGTCTTGGAAAAAAATCATCTTTCTCTGGAAAATATGTATTGCTTTTGTTTTTGAGGCAGGATCTCATTCTGCTGCCTGGGCTGGAGTGCACTGGTGCAATCTTGGCTCACTGCAGACTTTACCTCCTAGGCCCAAGTGATCTTCCCACCCCAGCCTCATGAGTAGCCAGGACAACAGATGCATGCCACAATGCCCGGCTAATCTTGTTTATTTCTTGTAGAGAGGAGGTCTCACTATGTAGTCCAGGCTTATTGTTGTTTCTTAATTTAAATAAAAAGGAAGGAAGGAAGGAAGGAATGAGGAAGAAAGAGGAAGAATGGAGAGCTGCGAGGAGAAGTAAAAATAATCAAAGAGCCTCTCGTTTGGGTTTCTTTTCTATTCTGACATTTTCCAGTATCTTCTTCCCTCATTATTTCTACCAATGACAGATTAGTGTTTCTTAACCAGAATACTCTGGCAGTAACATGCGAGTTTTAAAATAGGTTATGGTGATTTTTGGCCTTTTTTCTGGAAAGAAGTTATCTTGTGAAGATATTTTTAAAAGAAAATTAAAAATCCAGCTATCATCCTAATCAGATCTTTAAATTGTTCTTTCATATATGCTCTCAGCTCTGTAAATGGGTTGTATAGACATAGGCAATGGCCTTCATGTAATCCAGATCAAGCCCAGTATCCTTCATGCTTCCTAGTGTTAGTCTCTAGAACTATTCTGGGGTTGTAATTCCCTGAAACCACCTTGTCTATCAAGGGAAAATGCATCCTGGTGGATGTGTGGAGCCATACCCTCAACACTCAGAGTTTGTCCCCATCTCTGCAATGAGGAGAAAATAGACTGCTAGCCTGTTCTATTTTTCCATCCCTAATATCTCTGTGCTTGAAAGGACAGGGAAGACTAAATAGATCCCTTGAAATTTGTGCTGAGCCCACAGTGTCAACCAGCATAGAATGAAACAGACTTGTCTGGCAGATGAGTGCAAATAAGAATGTATGTTAAAGGTCCCTGGGCCAAGCTAACAGTATAAAATAGTATTATTTTAATAATTTACAACAATCATAGTATTTCACATCTGTGTATCACTTCAAATTTTATAGTATCTTTAGTACATTATTACTTTTTAATTGTGCATGAGCCAGAATGAAGTTGTGGAAAGAACTGTGAAGCTAGTCAAACCCTGGTTCAAATTCCAGTATTGCCAATTATTAGCTGTGTGACTTTGTGGCAATTACTTAACCTCCCTGAGCTTTGGTTAATCATGGGGAAAATATCTAAGGCTCCTGTGAGGATTAAATGGTTAATATATGTAAAGTCTCTAGGCACATTGCTGGGCAATGTGTCATATGTGCTCACTCTAGTGTCCCTCGGGATTTAGCTTTAGTCAGGAAGAGGAGAATGGAGAATGAGGAAAGGTAGGAAAGAGTAGTGGGAGAAGAAAATAAGCTAATCCAGCTAATAAAATATAATACTTTCATTAGCAGAGTGCTATTGGTGGTGAATGCTATGACTTTTTGCCTATTGTCTAACTTACTCTTGTAGCAATCCTGTGAAATATTCTCAATTTGCATATATGAACAGTGAGTGAAATTTAAGTAACTTGCCTAAAGTCACACAGATAAGCAGAGAAGACAGTGCTTAAATCCATATCCACCTGAACCAAAAATCCATGTTGATAACAATGTTTCCACCCAGAATTTACCACATTCCTCTAAAATTCTACGGGCCATGGAAACACAGGAACTCTTCTAGTAGAAAGTTAAAATAAAACAAAATATTTTACTTTATACAGAAATAAAGTAAGCAATTGTGCTTTTGTGTACATGGGCTTATTCTAACAATTACAAAAAGCAGGGCTAATTTTCTCCACGCTATAGAAAAGATACAGAAGGTGATTGTAAATTAGCTCAACCTCACATACACAAGTGGTAAAGTTAGGATTCGAAACCTAGGACTCTGACTCCAGACCAAGACTTTCCTCACAAACACATTACCTATCTAGAAAGGTGAGGCAGACCTGCTTCTAATGAAATGGGGTTGCCAATCATGGGAGGAATCTCAACTAGTTCATTGATTTCTCAGAAATCCCATCAGCATGACTTTATTCCTGTTTCTACTTACACACAATTGAACTATTGACTTCGATTGCATGAAAAGATCTCAGATAAGTAAATGCCCTCTGGCCAGCGAGGATCCTTGAAGAAGAGAAATACTCAATGTCTATAGCACCCATATGTTTAACTAAAATAGTATCAAAACCAATCATTTTTCAAATATTACAGAAGTATGTGTAATGTGTGTATATGTTCACATGCATTCCAAGACTGAGAAGTAATGATATGGAAAGTGGAGAGTATTATTTCTCAGAGAAAAAAAAAAAACTTCTAGAGAGATATGTTTTATTCAAAGTTGCCAGTTTCAGGTGCCCTAGACACAGCCATCCCTGGACCAAGTTAAGACGTTGGTCCCATCTCCCACCTTACATGTCCTCATACTCTTGTCAGTTTCCTTCCTTCCAGTGCCCATGTTCTGCTGTCCCATGCAAGCATATTCATTCACCTTTCACCTACATAGATATCTTTATGGATCACAAGAATGCCTTTCCAAGACATCCAGGATCTTCCCTTCTTTCTAATTTTTGCCATTTCTCTTCTGCTCTCTGGTCCATACATTCTGCTAATGGACAGTACACACTGTCTTCCATTTGCCCTCCGGATCCCTGGGTCTCTTTGTCCTTGGCCTCCTTACCCTCTAACCCAGGTGGCTACTCTGTGTGGCGTGTTTCAACATGTGACTTTCCCCTTGGGTTTCTAATTGGTTTGGCCAGTGGAGAGCTCCATCAGAATACTGAAAGGAGTGGAGAGAAGTCTGGATTCCTGCTTCCTCCCCAGCAAGCATCTTTGTGCTGGTTCCATCTTTTAGTTGCAGGCTAAGGGGACTGATTGTTCCTATCAAGGGGTCCTGTCTCTACAAAGCTCTCCTTTAAACTCTGGAAACCACTTCCCCGTGTTTTTATTAGTTAGGGTGATATAAGCTTCTCTGCTTTTACCTATTCTTGGGTACTGTCTCTCATGGTTTCACTTTATTCTGCACAAATGTTTGCTAATAGGTCTTTAATTACATCCTCTTTAACATACATTTTGAGTGTATATCTATTTTCTGCTGATACCCTAATATATATACTAATCAGCTTTTATATACTATCTTAAAAGTCTCAATCTGTCACTATTATTATACCAATGGCCCAAATAGATACCCTCTAGGCTATTGCAACAATTACTCAGCTGATTTCTTGAGTCAACCCTTCCAGTTTATCATATACCCAGCAGCCAGAGCACCTTTTCTAAATTACAAATCTGACATTTTTAAAAGACTTTAGTGATGTTCCATCTCCTCTAAGTTAAAATCCATGTATCTTACCATACAAGGCCACACATCTACTTTATATTTTCCTCTGTTTTACACTCCTCCTGCCCTTAGTCTGAACTCCCCCACTCACTTACAAAGCAGACCCTGAAACAACGACTTGGGTGAATATAATGTATTTGGGAGATGATCCCAGGAGATGGGAGAAAGAAGGCTAGGAAAGTAAGAAAAGACAATAAAAAGTGCATTAAAAAGCCAGACAGCTGGAGTTTGGTTTTGCTGGTTCATTTCTGTAAAACTGTGGAGATTATGCTTTAGAATTTCCCCACCAATGAACCAAGGAGCTAAGGCGTTAACCACCGATTCTCATCTCCCACTGGTTGAGAGTTGCTTCTGGGGTTAACTCTCCCATGCTTCCTAGCAGCACCTTTGTGGAGTTGAGCAAACTGTCCTGGTGCCAGAGAAAGTCTCCCAGCAGAGCAGCAGACTCAGGTGCTTCAGTTGAGAAATTGTGTACAAGAGTTTCAGGTGAACTCAGAGATGAACTCAGGATATGGATTGGTAACTTAACAGCATCTGCTGTACCCACTCTGCCTGCTATTCATGTCACAATATATCCTGTATGCTAGGTATGCCTAATCATTTCCTGTTTCATGCACTTTCACCTCTCGAAGAACATTTGCATTCCAGTCCTTCAATCGGGAAATTCTCTACTCCCACTTCTTTCTCATGCAACTCCCAAAGTCCAGCTAAAACATTACCTAGAGCAATACTCCAGAGAGAACAACTTGTTTTATTCTGAGTTCCTAGATCATTTGTTTACATTTTATAATTTAGACACATAAATTATTAAACATATTTATATTCCCTACCATATTTAGTAAGAGCCTCAATTCTATATCTGCAAAATTAAAATGACAGAGTTTTCATAGTGTTAAAAAGTTAAATAAAATTGTGTGTATAGAGTGTCTAACGATGTTTGGCCCATAGTAGATGCTCCAAAACTTTTAATTCCCATTATTCTATCTAACACTTTTCCATATTTTAATCTTTGATTCTCAAGTAATCAGCACACTCCCCAGCATATAATAAGCTCTCACACAATATGAATGTCTCAATAACATTAAATTACCATCACCGTAATCCTCATAACAACTCTCTTATATAAGCAAGTCAGGGAACAACGGATCTTTAAAAACAACTTAAAATTTAAAACTATAGGAAAGCGAAAGTTTTGTATGACCAAAAAGAAAGCAATGTGTCATTAGCATTGATGTCTCCACCATTATATTGGAGTATAGGTTAGAAACTCCTCTATGAAAAATTTCAAATAGCTGTAATAATGATAGGCAATTGGATCCTAGGAGTTCTGAAATGACCTGAACTTAGGTGAATTGTTTAAAATGATTTTTTTTTAATAAAGCTCATAGTTCCAAATACCTACTTCCCCCTTCTTCTGAGAATCAGTTTCAAGTGCAGTATGGCTTAACTAAAATGGTATACACTGTATAGCTCTTATTGAATTTCCTTTGCCCTAGGAGTAAGATGAATTGACATGCCCTTTGAAAAAACTAGGATTTCAAGAAAAAGGTTTCATCAGAAATAATAAGTAACTCAAAGGCCTTAAAACTTCTTAGAGGAGGAAAACCAAAAAAGCTTGGGGAAGACTGCAAGAGTCACTTTATTTTAAATGTCACACCAGTATTTTAAAAGTCATGGCAACCTGACTGTACTCTCAGTGTGGACTGTGAGGCCTCTGCTGCACTCACCTACTGGGAAATAAACTGAGATTCCCTGTAGCTCCCTGGGAAACAATTTGTTTTAGTGGAGAATATAAACTGGTTTTAGAAGGCCTTGGTCCTTATTAAATGAAAGAATTAATGACTGAAATAATGGCAGTAAGAAAATCATTCCTGGCCTCCATTTCTCTGCATATTTAAGGAGGTTAGAGGATGATGCATATTCTCAATTCTAAAATTTAAATTTTTAAAAAAATTTTGGTGGCTACATAGTAGGTGTACGTATTTATCGGATACGTTAGATGTTTTGATAAAGACATGCAATGTGAAATAAGCACATCATGAGGAATGGGGTATCCATCCCCTCAAACATAGATCCATTGAGTTGCAAACAATCTAATTATACTCTAAGCTATTTAAAAATGTACAGTTAGTTATTGAATATAGTCACCCTGCTATGCTATCAAATAATAGGTGTTATTCAGTCTAACTACATTTTTATACCCATAAGTCATTCCCACCACCCTTTTAGTTCCCCACTACTCTTCCTAGCCTCTTGGTAACCATCCTTCTACTCTCCATGTCCATGAGTTCACCTGTTTAAATTTCTAGATCCCACAATTAAGTGAGAATACGCAATGTTTGTGTTTCTGTGCCTGGCTTATTTCACTCAATATAATGATATTTAGTTACACCATGTTATTGCAAATGACTGAATCTCTTTTTTATGGCTGAATAGTACTCCATTATGTACATGTACCAAATTTTCTTTATTCATTCATCTGTTGATGGACACTTCTTTGGCTATTTCGAATCTTGGCTATTGTGAACAGTGCTATAACAAACATAGGAGTCCAGATATCTCTTCAATATACTGATTTCCTTTTCTGGTGTATATACCCAGATATAAGGTTGCTGAATCACATGATAGCTCAATTTTTAGTTTTTTTTGAGGAATCTCCAAACTGTTCTCCATAGTGGTTGTACTAATTTACATTCCCACCAACAATGTACAGGAATTCCTTTTTCTCTACATCCTTGCCAACTTTTGCCATTGCCTGCCTTTGGATATAAGCCGTTTTAACTGAGATGAGATGATAGCTCATTGTAGTTTTCACTTGCATTTCTCTGATGATCAGTGATGCTGAGCACCTTTTCATGTGCCTGTTTCCCATTTGTATGTCTTCTTTTGAGAAATATCTATTCAAATCATTTGCCCATCTTTTGATCGGATCATCAAATGTTCTCCTATAGGGTTGTTTGAATTTCTTATATATTCTGGTTATTAATCTTTAGTCAGATGTGTAATTTACAAATATTTTTCCCCAATCTGTGGGTTGTGTCTTCACTTTGTTGATTGCATCCTAAGCTGTGCAGCAGCTTTTTAACTTGATGTGATCCCATTTCTCCATTTTTTCTTTGGTTGCCCATGCTTGTGGGTTGTTATTACTCAAGAAATTTTTGGTGTGTTCAGGCCAATGTTCTGGAGATTGTCCCCCACATTTTCTTGAAGTCATTTCAGTTCTTAGGTTTGAAGTATTAGGTTTAAGTCCTTAATTCATTTTCATTTCATTTTTGTATATGGTGAGAGATATGGGTCTAGTTTCATTCTTCAGCACCATTTATTGAAGAGACTTTCTTTTCCTTAGTGTATGTTCTTGGCACTGTTGTCAAAAATGAGTTCACTGTAGGTGTGTGAATTTGTTTCTGGGTTCTATATTCTGTTCCTTTGGTCTATGTGTCTGTTTTAATGCCAGTATCATGCTGTTTTGGTTACTATAACTCTTAGTATAATTTTAAGTCAGGTAATGTGATTCCTCCAATTTTGTTCCTTTAGGTTAGCGTAGCTCTGGCTATTCTGAGTCTTTTGTGGTTCCATGTAAATTTTAGGATTGTTTTTTCTATTTCTGTGGTGAATGTCATTGGTATTTTGGTAGGAATTGCATCAAATCTGTAGATTGCTTTGGGTAGTATGGATATTTTAATAATATTCTTTCAATCCGTGGGCATGAAATATGTTCTTTTTTGTGGTATCTGCCAATTTTTTTCTTCAGTGTTTTATAGATTTTTTTTTAAATAGAGATATTTCACTTCTTTGGTTAATTCCTACATATTTCATTTTATTTGAGGCTATTACAAGTGGAATTACTTTTTTATTTTTTAGATTGTTCACTATTGGCATATAGAAACTCTACTGATTTTTGTATATTAATTTTGTATACTATGACTTTACTGAATTTATCAATTCTAATAGTTTCCTTGTAGAGTCTTTAGGTTTTTCCAAATATAAGATCATATCATCTGCAAACAGGATAACTGGACTTCTTCCTTTCTATAATTGGTTGTCCTTTATATCTTGCTTTTGTGTGATTGCTCTAGCTAGGACTTTCAGTTCTACATTGAATAACCGTGGTAACAGTGAGCATCCTTGTCGTGTTCCAGATCTTAGAGGAAGAGCTTTCATTTTTCCCCCATTCAGTATGATACTAGCTGGGGTGTGTTATATATAGTTTTTATTATGTTGAGGTATGTTTCTTCTATCACCAGTTTTTGAGGATTTTTATCATGAAGGGATATTGAATTTTTCAAATGCTTTTTCTGCATCAATTGAAATAATCATATGGCTTTTATTCTTCATTTTGTTGACATGATATATCACATTGATTGATTTGCATATGTTGAACCATCCTTGCATCCAAGGGATAAATCCAACTTGGTCATGATGAATGATCTAATATATTGTTGAATTTGGTTTGTTAGTATTTTGTTGAGGATTTTTGTATCAATAGAGACATTGGCCTATAGTTTTCTTTTTTTAACGTCTTTTTTTCTGGTTTTGGTGTCAGGGTAACACTGGCCTCATAGAATGAGTTTGGAAGTATTCCCACCTCCTCTATTTTCGTAATAGTTTGAATAGGATTTCTATTATTTCTTGTTTGAAGGTTTGGTAGAATTCAGCAGGGAAGTCGTCAGGTCCTGGGCTTTTCTTTTCCAACAGACTTTTTATTATGGCTTCAGTCTCATTGCTTGTTATTGGTCTGTTCAGGTTTTGGATTTCTTCCTGGTTCAATCTTAGTAGGTTGTATGTTGCTAGGAATGTCAATTTCTCCCAGATTTTCCAATTTATTGGCATACAATTGCTCATAGTTTCCTCTAATGATGTTGAATTTCTGCAGTATTATTTGCAATGTCTCCTTTTTCATTTCTGATTTTATTTGAATCTTTTTTATAAGTAGTCTAGCTAATGGTTTGTCAATTTTGTTTAATCTTTCAAAAAAAAAAACTCACCTTCTTGTTTCATTGGATCATTTTTCATTTCAGTTTCATTTATTTCTGCTCTGATCTTTATTATTTCTTTTACTAATTTTGGGTTTGATTTGCTCTTCCTTTTCTAGTTCTTTAAGATGTATCATTAGATTATTTGATGTTTTTCCTCTTTTTTGATGTAGGCACTTATAAGCTTCTCTCAGTACTGCTTTTGCTGTATCCCATAGGTTTTTGTATGTTGTGTTTCCATTATGTTTCAAGAAATTTTCTGATTTCCTTCTTGATTTCTTCATTGACCCATGGGTCATTCAGGAGTATATTCTTTAATTTCCATGTATTTGTAATCTGCAGCTCTTGGATGAAATGTTCTGTTATCTATTATATCCATTTGGTCTATAGTACATATTAAGACTGATGTTTCTTTTTTGATTCTCTGTCTGGAAGATCTGTCCAATGCTGAAAGTGGGGTGTTGAAGTTTCCAGCTATTACTGTATGGGGGCTTATCTTTCCCCTTTAGCTCTAATGATAATTCCTTTATATATATCTGTGTGCTCGAGTGTTGGGTGCATATTTAAAATGGTTATATCCTCTTCCTGAATTGACCCCTTTATCATTATATAGTGACCTCCTTTTCCTCTTACAGTTTTCGTCTTGAAACCTATTTTGTCTGATATAAGTATAGTAACCCCTGCTCTTTTTTAGTTTCCATTGGCATGAAATATCTTTGTCCATTTTTTTTTTAGTCTAGGTGTTTCTTTATAGGTGAAGGTGTTTCTTGTAGGCAACAGATCAATGGATCTTATCTTTTCATCCATTTTGACAGTCTAGGTCTTTTGATTGGAGTCCATTTACATTCAATGTTATGATTGATAAATAAGGACTTACTCCTGCCATTTTGTTATTTGTTTTCTGGTTGTTTTGTAGTCTTCTCTTTCTATATTCTTTAATTCCTGTCTTCCTGTAGTGAAGATGATTTTCTCAGGTGACATGATTTAGTTTCTTGCTTTTTATTTTTGTGTATCCATTGTATGATTTTGGTTTGAGATTATGAGATTTGCAAATACTATCTTATAACCCACTATCTTAACCTGACAACTTAATAATATTTGCATAAGTAAACAAGCAAAAAGAAAACTAGTAAGAACTCACCTGAACTTTGTCCTCTTGGTTTTTTTTTCATCTAGACCTAGACTTCAAGACCTAGACTATACTAGGTCTTGAAAAGTTATTATAGTTATTATTTTAGTCTTTCTGATTTGGATAAGAGTAGTTCACTCACCAGTTACAGTGTTATAATATTCTGTGTTTTTAGTGTACTTACTATCACACCAGTAAGTTTTGTACCTTCAGGTGATAATGTCTTTTTCTTTCTGATCGAAGTACTTCCTTTAGCATTTCTTGTAGGACAAGCCTGGTGTTGATGAAATCCCTCAGCTTTTGTTTGTCTAGGAAAGTCTTTATTTCTCCTTCATGTTTGAAGGATATTTTTACCTAAAATACTACTCTAGGGTAAAAATTTTTTCTTTCAGTATTTTAAATATATCATGTCACTCTCTCCTGGCCTGTAAAGTTTCCACTGAAAAGTCTGCTGTCAGACATATTCAAGCTCCATTGTATGTTATTTCTTTTCTCTTGCTGCTTTTAGAACTCTTTCTTTATTGTTGACCTTTGGGAGTTTGAGTATTAAATGCCTTTAGGCAGTCTCCTTTGGGTTAAATAAGCTTAGTGTTCTATAAGCTTCTTGTAATTGAATATTAATATCTTTCTCTAGGTTTGGGAAGTTCTATGTTATTATCCTATGGAATAATCTTTCTATCTCAATCTCTTTCTCTACCTCTTAAGGCCAATAACTCTTAGATTTGCCCTTTTGAGGCTATTTTCTATATCCTGTAGGTGTGTGGGTTTTTTTTTTTTTTTTTTTTTTTTTTTGGTCTGTTCTGTGTATTTTCAAATAGCCTATCTTTGAGCTCACTCATTATTTCTTCTGCTTGATCCATTCTGCTATCAAATAACTCTAAGGATTCTTCAGTATGCCAATTGCATTCTTTAGCTCCAGAATGTCCACTTGATTCTTTTAAATTATTTCAATCTCTTTGTTAAATTTATCTGATAAAATTCTGAATCCCTTCTCCGTGTTATCTTGAATTTCCTCAACTCAGCTATTTTGACTTCTCTGCCTGAAAGGTCATGTGTCTGTTTATCCAGGATTGGTCCCTCATGCCTTACTTATTTGTGGAGTCCATGTTTTCCTGTATGGTGTTGATGCTAGTAGATATTCTTTGGTGTCTGGGCATGGAAGAGTTAGGTATTTATTACAGTATTCACTATCTGAGCTTATTTGTAGCTGCCCTTCTTGGGAAGATGTTCAAGATATTTGAAAAAACTTAGGTATTGTGATCTAAACTGTTTCTGTACCCCAAGCTCAGTAACATCATTGTTCTTGCAGACTCATAGAGATACTGTCTTGATGGTCTTGGACAAGATAGTGGAAAATTCTCTAGATTGCCAGGCAGAGACTCTTGTTATCTTCCCTTACTTTCTCCCAAACATACAGTCTCTCTCCTCCGTTCTGAGCCACCTAAAGCTGTGTGTGGAGTGACACAAGCACCCCTGTGTCCACCATGACTCTGATAGCGCTGGGTCAGACCTAAATCCAGAACAATGCTGGGTCTCACCCAAAGACTGATGTAACCATTCCCTGGCTACTGCCTATGTTTGTTCAAGGCCCTGGGGGGTCTAAAATTAGCAGATGGCAAAGCCACCCAGGTGTGTGTTCTTTCCTTCAGGGCAGCAATGTTCCCCAGGCCTTGGGTGGGTCTACAGGTACCATTCAGGAATCAGAGACTAGAGTAAAAAAGCCTTAGAAGTTTACCTGGTATTGTATTGCAGCTGAACTGGCAGTCAAACCACAAGACAGTCTTTCTCACTCTTTCTTCCCCTTTCCAATGGCAGAGGAAACTCACCCAATAGCCACCGCCATACCTGGCCACAAGGAGTACTGCCAAACTACCACCAATGTTCACTTAAGGCCCAAAGTCTCTTAAGTCAGTTTGTGGTGAATGCTTGCCCGGCCTGGGACTCACCCTTCAGGACTGTGGGCTCCCCTCTGGCTCAGGGCAGGCCTAGAAATGATGTCCAAGAGTTGAGTCCTGGAATTGGGGACCAAAAGAACTTGCTTGGTGCTCTATCCTGCTGTGGCAGTATTAGCACCTAAGGAGCAAGACAAAGTCCCCTTTACTTTTCCCTCTGCTTTTCTCAAGCAGGAGGAGTTTTGCCCCATAGCCATCACAGCTGGTAATGTTGGCTGAGTCTAACCTGAAGCCAACAAGTCTTAGAGGCTCACCAAAGCCCTCGATGTAGTACCTGAGTATTGCTTCTGGTAATTCAGTGCTCAAGGGCTCTTCAGTTAGCAGATGATTAATGCTGGCAGGACCTCTAGGAGAAGACAGCAGGTTCCCTTCTGGTCCATAGGGTGTCTAGAAATGTGGTTTGGGAGCTAGGACCTGGAACAGGGGCCTAATGACTTTGACTGGTGCCACATGCTGCTGTGGCTGAGCTGGTATTCAAGATGCAAGACAAAAAGTCCTCCTCATTCTTCCTTCTCCTCTCCTGAAGGGGAAGGAAGTGTTCTCTTTTGGAGCAACAAGCTGTGCAGCCTGGGTTTAGGGGAAGGATGATGCTAGTACTTGCTTGGCTGCCCCAGCCAGTGTCTCAGTATGTCATATGCCTCCCCTAGTCCACTGTACTTGCACCTAGTTCAGCCCTAGATCTTGGCTAAGAGTTGCAGTCCTTATGGCCTAGACTGCCTTTCAAGTTTTCTTAGAAATCAAGAGCACTTTGGCCCTTGGTGGCGAGGTTGCAGGTACTCAGGCATTCAAGTTCAGACTGCTGGCATTGACGATTTCCCGCTGGCATCAGTGATTTTCCTCCATCTAGGACTGGTTTAAATGCTCCTTCTGTGGGTAGGCATCAACTGAATTCAGTCTACTTTTCCTGTCTGCTCTAAAAGAGCAGCAGAGTTCAATGCCTCACAATTGCTGAGTTCTCCCAGGTGGAGGTGGAGGTGGGGGTGGAGGTGGAGGTGGAGGTGGAGGTGGAGGTAGGGGTGGAGGTGGAGGTGGAGGTGGGGGTGGAGGTGGGGGTGGAGGTGGGGGTGGAGGTGGAGGTGGAGGTGGAGGTGGAGGTGGAGGTGGAGGTGGGGGTGGAGGTGGGGGTGGGGGTGGGGGTGGGGGCTGTTGGAGGGCATCTGGTGATTTGGGACTGTTTCTCTTTAGTGCCTCTTTCGGTAATATGAAGTTAAAACCAGGTACTATGAGGGTCCACCTGATTTTTAATTCTTATGAAAGTGGGTTTTTTCTCTCTTTTTTTTTTTTTTCCTGTATAGATAGTTGTTAACTGGGTGTTCTTGCCTGGTGGCGGAGGAGAGGATGATCAGTGGAGTCATCTATTCTGCCATCTTGCTCTGCGCCTCCTCAATTCTACAATTTAAATCCATGTCCATGTCAAGTAGAAAGGAAAGAGCCTTTCTCTTACTAAAGGTACTTCCTTCTGTAATTGGGAGAGGGGAGAAGGCAGGAATGGATTCTATTTTTAAAAGGGTACGATTTATTATGGATATTTAGGAGCAGGTGATTTTCCACTGAACTGAAATCAGAATAATAACAACTTAACTGATAATGGAAGTCTGTGTTCAGGACAAAAAAAAACCAACTTCACTAAGAAATTTGGTGTTTGTGGCCAAAGTAATTCACTAATCACTCATCTAAATGAATTTTGGATAGGCAGGAGTGCACAACTGAAGTGTTTACAACTACAGGTTTCAAACTAGATTCCCTTGGGTAAATTCTGGCTCTGTTTTTCTGTCAGCTAAGACTGCCTTTGGCAAGCTTGTGTCTAGGAATAATTTTATGTCTAGTTTCCTCTACTGTAAAATGAAATAAAAATATCATTTTCTCTAATAGTGTTCTTGTGAATATTTGACAAATTAATACATGTAAAATGTTTAGAATGGTGCTTGTCATGTACTAAGTGCTTAATAATAACTGGCTATTATCATTAGTCCTCCAATTCAATTTCCATAAAATACTAGTAAAATAAATCACATTAATTTTTCAAAATATATCATAATACATCAATGAGATTCAGACTCAGCTGGAAGGACAGGCTTGGGGGAGAGTCAACTGTCAACTTGTTTTAAATTTCTGTATTTAATCCTGATGATGATTATCATTCATTGAGTCCCTACCTTGACTTACTGGAATTGCTCAAGGAATTTTCTATTTTCATGGTAACATCCTATCAACAAATTTATAAGGAAAAAGTATTATTATATAAGTTGAAAATCTAAGGCTCAGGTATGTTAGTAAAATGCCTTGTAGTTATAAAGTTAGAACACTAAAAAACCACAGCTTGAAATTGTGCCTTGTGGCTGGAGAGTTAATTCTATTTCCATTTCAACACACAGAACACCATGCCCATAAGATTAAAGTTTAACTGAAAGGGCTTCAAGAAAAATAACACAGAGATATAAAATGTAGGAAAATTGCCAGATGTGTTATAGGCTAAATATTCAACCTGGTTGAGGATAATGAGAATATAAATATATCTCAGCCTCCCCATTTTAAAACTTAACTGGAATAGTTTATTCAGTTACTACCCTGACTCAACCACATTTTCTAACTCTGAATGGCCAATAGAGCTGAAAGAAATCTGAGAAATACCACAGGATTAAGGGCAGATAATAAAAGTAGAATAAAAATAGAGTGATAGGAAAGATGGGATCCCTCAGAAAACTAAGGTAAGAGAGTGGTGAAAGGACCTAGCTGGAAGCCAGAAGTCTCTGCAGCAAATCATTTGGTCTCCGAAGTAATTCAAGTATGGGGAAAAGTCACTGACAAATGGCAGAGGGTAGGGTTCAGATTGCTGCAATAAAGATGCTGAGAATTTTCATATTTGGAATATATCTTGTCCAAATAAACATGCCATAGTTGTATCAGTTATCTATTGCTATGTAACAAACTCCCAAAACTCAGATATTTAAAGTGTAACCTAACCATTTATTTGCTTGAGATTCTCAATTTGGACTAGGTTCAGCTGGCAGGTTGGTTGGTTGCTTGTTGGCTAGTTTCTCCTAAAGTCCCTCATGCGAAGCTATAATCTGGCAGCCTAACTGGATCTGAGTTGGGGCTGAGGCTGTGAGCCAGAGAACCTTGGTAAACCATTACATGTTCTCTTCAGCAGAAAAGCCTGGGCTTCAAACATGGTGGTCACAGCATTCCAAAGGGTAAGCCTCTGTGTTCAAAAACTTAACTGGTTGCTGTTTGTTTCGTGTTTGTTGGTGTCCTATTGACCAAAGCCAGACATAGAACCAAGCCTAAAGTCCATTTAGAAGGGAACTATACAAGGTTATAAATATTGATAGCTGCCATTAATTATCACTATATATAATCTACTACAATGGCCAAATCAGTGCACACATATAAAGTTTCTCCCCGTTCCTTCCAAAGGTCAGATCATACTTTTAATCTTTTGACCAAAATCATACAAAATTTATTTTCAAGATACAGCAAAGATATTAACCACAGGATTTCACACTCATTTTGTTCATTATCAAGCACAAGGTTAAGTGAGAATGATTACCTGCACTGCTCTCAGCATGGAAAAGAGAACTGAATTATTCAATGGTTTCTTCAGTGCTAGATCTGGTGTTAACTCACTTGGCAATGGAAGAATGTTTTAGAGGGCTCTAACATATAACCTGTAGCCACTTCCTCTAGTAATTGCCAGTGATGTGTTCCAACAAAATAATGACTTTCCTTTATCTTATTTAAACTACAGGAGACATATTTCTCCCTAATTAGTGTGTAGTGACATAGCAAATGGGAAAACAAGAAATTTTTCTAGACAAACTGTAAGCAAACACTAACAAATGTTATAAACACAATTACATAGTATCTATTGAGAGAGAGAAAGTTATCACTAAATAAACCTTGCTTAGTAAAACTCTGGTTAGGACTTTAGTACCATCTGTTTCTGTGATTTAAAAAAATTACTGAGCAATGTGAATGTCTCAAGCTTAAGGAGATAATGACTGCAAAAGAGAAATTCACCCCAAGTAGACTGAAGATTGTGGACAAGAAATTTTTTTTGCTTCTCTGCAAAACTCTGAGCTTAAAGTTCTCCTGCACCACTTCAATTTCCTGGACCAAGGCTAGTCAAATAATGGGAGATTCTATTTCCAGGATGATCTAGATGCAGTAACTGAATGCAGCATTGGATTTTTCTCCCATGGGAAGGGATGGTGTGTTCTGTTATGGAAGGAAAGATGCACGTGAATAACCACTGGCAGTAGGGACAGCTTGTAGTAGATATGATTAGCTGTCCATCAAAAAATTGTGCTCCCTTCCACTGTATATAGTCATTGCCATGAAAGGGCTGCAAGACAAGCTGCTATATTTCCTAACTTGCTTTGCATTCATTTGGGGCAATATGACTGACTACTGGCTAATTCAATGCTAGTGGAAGTGATGCATACGACCTCTAGACCTAGCTGAGACATATATACACACACACACACACACACACACACACACACACACACACACACACATACATAGTGGGTTTTTTTATACCTTGTGATCTTCTATTTTTGCTGCTCATGGACCTTCAGGACAACATTAGAAGTTTTGTATTAAGGATGGCATGTCGCCATCAACCTAGGACTCCAAATGACTACATAGAACAAAACATCAACCTATCTTCCTCATACTCTACTCACTGGGCTTTATGTGAGCAAAAAATAAACTTGTATTATGTTAAACCATTGAAATTTTGAATTCAATTTGTTATAGCAGATGGCTATACATATATATAATATATATAATATATAATATATATAAAATATATATAATATATATAAAATATATATATACACACACACACATACACATGAATATATGGGAATTTCAAGGATTTTAGCCTCACTGGAATTCTGTTATCAAGTGAATTGTAATAATTGATTTGGTAAACGGAGCAGCTGAGAAGAACAAACATGCAGTGACAGGGTTCAAAACCCAAAGCAAGATATTTGGAGCCAGATAAATTCGGGGTTGAATTCAAGATTCACAACTTACTGAGTGGAGTAACTGTCATACAGTAACATTCTTTACAGAATGCCTACTATTCTTCTGACATTCTTATAAGCAGCAAGGATATTGCAGCAAATGGAATAGAAAATTCCCTATCATTTTAATGTTTATATTCTAGTCAGGGAGGTAGAAAATACACAAAGAAAGAAGTAAATATATAGTAGAATGTCATATAATAATATAATATATGGAAAAAAATAGAGAAGGACAAGTAGATGGAAAGAACATCCTATGTTAGATAGAATAGTATCCAGAAAAGACTTCTCAACAGGCGGCATTTGATTAGAAATGTGCATGAAGTGAGGGAGCGAAACCCAGTGGCTATCAAGAGAATAGGGTTCAGGTTGAGGGAAAAAGAATGGCCCTGAGAATGGCAGGTGCTTCATATGTGAAGAAACAGCAAGGAGACCAGTGTGAGTGGAATCAAAATTTAAAGAGGAATAGTAGGAAATGAACTTAGCAACGTATGTAGTGACCAGATTATATAGGTCTTTGCCTTAGGTCAAGTATCCTAGAAGCAAAACCTAAAACAATAATTTGTGTGAAACTGATGTATTGAGGGAGTCCTCTAAAAAGAAAGATAAGAAGGAAGTAGCATGGAATACTACTGTCAAGGGGAAACAAAGCATGAATGTGAGCTCAGTGGAAGGCAGCTTCAGTCCTAACGCCATAGGCAATCTGGAGGATGAAAAGCACTGCAGAGCTGGTGCCACTTTGAAGCAAGAGGAATGGCCTTTTTTTCCCTTGTGCCATTAGTCATTGCCAGTAGGCTGCTCCTGGGACAAAGGGAGCTAACCTTCCATGTGAAGCAGATGAGACAGCTTCTGTCCAGGCAAGGACAATTCTCAGAAGAAGTGGGCAACTGAGAGTCATTAACAGCGACCACTGAGTGGTTACATTGGCCTGGCAAATGAAATCTGGGGGGCAGCACCAACAGCTACTACCAAATTCCATTCCTTGTGCCACTCACTTGCTTCTTACATGAACTTCACCCTATCCAGACAATATTTGTCCAGGATCCTGGTTGGTTGTAATTTTAGGAAAAGTTTACAAGAGGAGAATTGTACCTGCTACAACTGATCCCATGACTGGGATAATCATATCCCACCTCCATCACCCATTCTAGACTCCCCCTCTTGTTCATCTAGCACTTCTACTGGACTGGTGGCTTGCCTGGCAGGGTGACTCTCATCTGTAAGGTATCTGGGTTCTAGTTGCCATGCTCTTATCAGAACATGGTTGCTGTACCTGCACATTTGAGTTAAAACTTTGTATGAGACCAATAAAAGATCCCTCAATACATCAACCAATTCCAAAAAATGTATATCAGCAACTCTATCTCCTCATAGTAGGGTCAATTACTCCTGCCCATAACCCCATTCTTTGCCTGCTGACCCACAAGCACAAGGTATCCAAAATAACCAGATGGCGGTTGTAGCTTTAAGTGCAATGGAATTCTTACTGTATCCCCTAGAAGAAGCATCGTTCCTCTCTGGGACCTCCAACATCTAGACCAGGGATCAGCAAACTTCTTTTATAAATGGCCAGCAAATAAGCATTTTAGATTTTCATAGCCACTTAGTCCCTATCATGTATTTTTTTAACAACTTTTTTAAAATGGAGGGTGGGGGGAACACTCTTAGCTCATGGAGTCATCAGGGAAAAAAAGGGCTATGGGAAAGATTTGGCCATCAGCCATGGTTTGCTGACCCCTCCGCTAGACCCACAGAGCCAAAAGTAGTGGGGACAAGAAATGAAAACTGCCTAGATAAGTCACTGGTAGTGACCATGTACAGAGCCACATTCACTTCCACCTGCAGGTTCTTGGACTTACTTAGTCTACCTACTCCTTACAAGATGGAGCACCTGTGGTTGAGTCTATACATAGCTTCTGACTCTGCCAACATAGTAACCTCATTCATAATCCACTGTACAAGCTCTGGGGTACTGAAGTGACCAGGACAGATGCTGTTAATGTGAGCTGGCCAAGTCATTTTGTCCACTTGATTATTTAGTGCCTCTTTTGCAGCAAATTTTCTCTTGTGCCACTCAATTGCAATACAAAGATTGTCAGGCTTTGAATTTTCCTCTAGAATTTTGTATCAAACAACTATAGTTTCTCCCTGAGTTATCAGGCTCTTTCATTCTTGGTGTTGGACATTTTGAGAAATCTGACTTTTAGAAAATCAATAATTTTTAGTGTGTGTGTGTATGTATGTGTATATACACACACACACACACATATATATATATACTTTCATCCAACATTTGTGACACACTGACACTAAGGAAACACTTGCTTAGCTGAAGTCCAAATTTAACTGATCATTCTCTTTTTATTTGCTAAATCTGGCAAAACTACACATCTCAATACCACTACTACTTCTGCCTGATTTTACGCCCTAACACACCTCACATTTATTCCAATTCTCTAGTCATATTTCAAATTCTTTCACTACTAGTGGTTTCCTATACTTTCATATTCCTGTAACCCTATCTGATCTCAATATTCCCTCAGCCTGGAATTCTTCTCAATCATTGGTGTACAGAAGAAAATCTAACTCATCCCTGAGAGCTGAGCTCAAATGTTACACCTCTATGAAACATTTCTCAAGTCTGTCAAAATTAATTAGTTTTCCACTTTTTCTCCCATAGCAATATTTACCTATAGTATAACGTATTTTATGTGGCCTTATATTTTCATTCGTTATTTATATATCATTATTTCTTACTAGATTTTTAAGCTTTCCCTCCCTCTTTTCCTGTGTTGCCTCATAAAAAATAAGCACAATATCTTAGATATAAGAGATTTAAAAAGATTTCCAATGTCAGTTGAATCAGACTACAGTATGTCAATCCAATCCAGTGGCTGGCTCATCATGAAACATGCCTCAGCACATAACAAATAGCATTGGTGGGAAAAATGACAGTTACATTGGCTGTGTTTTGTCCTGTTTGGCAGATAGGTTTGGAGACAGCCTAAAATCCATGGCAAGAGCAATAGCCAGGAGCCAATGTTACACAGGTATTTTAAATGTAGTGATTAAAGCTCATGGAATCAGGGAAAAAAAAAACAACAACAACAAAAGGCTGTGGACAAATAGTATTAACAACACAATGTAAACATCAAATGTTTAAACATGCAGCCATTAATAAGGTAAAATGGTTTAGAAAACAAAGAGTAAAGATAGATTTTTTTCATGGTCACATGCAAAATCCATCATACCTCATTTTAGAAACAGTTTTACTGAGGGAAAAGTCCTGGGTTTGTTCTCTCGAATGATCAAATCAATTTGTCTCTATCACATGTGTTCTCAGATCATCCTTAGTTCCTAACCAGTTGGAATAGACACACTCCCCAGTTCAAACAAGCCCTGCTGGAAAATCTCCTAATCAATATCAGCCCATCAGCAGTATTATATTTGAAATTCAATAATATATACAGCTTGTACCCATGAAAAAAATACCCATCCTAAAATGTAAAAGATGAGGGGCAGAGTTAATGCTCCACCACCTTGTAACTAGATAACCAGGGATAACCCCTTTAATGTCCGTGAACTTTAGTTCCTTAGTGAGTAAATTCATCAGTTCTTCTTGGAACCAAGCATGATGACCTTTAGTAAAAGCAGTATACAAAAAGAAAAATAAGGACATAGTTGTATTTCAAGGTCAAATACTTTTATAGCAAAAAAATCTATCAAAGTCATGAATCTCATCCTCTTGCCCCTGGAAATGCTATTTTGACAGGTTTACTCATTACCGAAGTCTTCACAATCCAGAAATCTTGTGGGAAGAACATTTTATTTAGCATCTATGTGGAAGTGAGTTGGCTATTATAATAAAAATGTTTCCTTCCACGCACCCACTTTGGAGAAAGTGAGGTGGGCTACTCCATACTTCTATGAGCGCCAGGTCCCCAGAGCTGGGACCTTAGTGCTAGCCTAGAAAAGAAAAATATGGTGCTTCTGCCTCTTGAAAATTCCTGCAGTTTCATGAATCAGGCCCTTCTCAGATGACACTAGTTAATATTCCCTAAGGATAGACTGAATGAGTTCTGTTGATAACAAATGATGAGCCCCAGCAGCAGATCTGGAAAGGCAGAGAGGAAATAAAATGGTTTCTATTCATTCTACCTAGTAATGGAGATCAGAGAGACAGAGGAAGAGAGAGTGATGTCATATTTTCTCCTGTCTGGTGTCTGGGAAGAGTTTCTCACAACTGTAATCAACAGAATGCTTTTTTCACACAGAATTTTGTGGGACAACAATAGATGTATCCAACCACTCAAGTTCAAAATAGGTCACATCTTTGGTATAAAATTGCTTCAGGGGTTGGAAAAGATAGGCTGGGAATAGATTTTTGTGGCAGGGTGTACACTGAGGACTAGGCCTACATCTGCTATTTTCTTCTTTTGGAAATTCTGATCATCTACACTAAATTTATCTGCATCCCTAGAGCCTGGCATGGTGCCTTGTACAGCTTCTAGGCTTGAAAAATATTTTGCACAAATGGACAAAAAAGAAATAAACATCACACAAGTGGCAAGAAAATCAAAGACCCACTGCTCAGGAGGAGACTTGCTCCCCAGGGGCATATCTGGTGTTTCAAATATTGGCACCTATCCTTTCTCTATTGGGACACTTCTCTGTTATAGGGCTTATAATCACTGTGCATTTTTAAAAATAGAAATGTAATTCAATTATTTATTGTACTTAAAAACAGTGAGTTTTAATTTTATTCGCACTCCCACTCCATGGTCTATACAAATAAAAGAAAACTTCTGGAGAATGTCTTTGTGGGAAACAAGTCAAATGGCCAAATAGAAACAGCTCCAGTCTGAGGCTCCCATCGAGAAGAACGAAAATGGCAAGTGGATTCTTCATCTTCAGTTGTACCCAGATTCTCTCACTAGGACTGACTAGGCAGTTGGTGCAACGTAAAGAGAGTAAGGAAAAGCAGGGTAGAGTAAGGAAAAGCAGGGTAGAGCAAGGGCCCACCTGGGAGCTGCATGGGGCAAAGAGAGCTCCTTCCTTCAGCCAAGGGAGGCCATGTGGCATCGTGCTACATGGCCCTGAAAACCACACTTTTCCCATGGATCTGTGCAACCCATGCATCAGGAGGTCCCCTCATGAGGCCATGCCACCAGGGCCTTGGGTCCCAAGCACAGAGCTGTGCTCATGGCACTGCTCAGGTGGGCAGCCACTCAGGCAGGCACTGAGACACAGGATTTTTGCATACCCCAACTGCGGGAACTCTAGCGGGGCAGGAGACCCATCCACTTCCATGGGCAAGAGGCTGAAGCCAGGGAGTGAGGTAGCCTTGCCCAGCAGGCCCCACTCCCATGGAACCCCAAAAGCTAAAACCCAATGGCTTGGAATCCCCACCAGGCCAGTGCAGCAGACTGGACAATGCCTAAAAAGACTGAGTTCTACAGGAAAGGGGCAGCCATGATCACTGCAGCTCCAGTAGGTCATTTTCCCCTCACATCAGTGCCAGTGAGACAGGGCAGTCTGAACAGGGAGCAATTTCCCACAGCATAGCCACTGTGAGAGTTCATAGCCAGACTGCTTCTTTAAGTGGGACCTTGACCCATTCCTCCTCAATGGGTGGGGCCTCCCTGCAGGATTTTTAGTATCCACAGCCAGGGATTTATGGACAGAACTCTGATCTCCCTGATAGAAACCCCTAGGAGGAGGGACAGGTGTAGTATCCTGGATTGGCAGTCTTAGTCTTTTCTGCCTGCTGGCTCTGGAGAGTCAGGGCAGCCAAAAGGAGAAAGATTATACCCAGTATAGCACACTGGCTCTGCCAAAGGACAGCCAGACTGCTTATTTAAGTGGGTGCCTGATCCTGCTTCTCCTGACTGAGTGAGACCTCCCAATAGGGGCCTGCAGATGCCTCATGTAGGAGAATTCCGGTTGGCATCAGGTCAGTGATGCTCTGGGACAGAGAGTTCAGAGGAAGGAGCAGGCTGCCATCTTTGCTGTTCTGCAGCCTCTACTGGGTGATAACTCCAGGTGTGGGAGGGACCCAGGCAAATAGGGTCTGGAGTGGAACCCCAGCAAACTGCAGCAGCACTATGGAAAAGGGGCCTGACTGCTAAAAGAAAAACAGAAAGCAACAACAACCACCACAACAAAAGACTCCCAAAAAATCCCCATCCAAAGGTCAGCAGCCTCAAAGATCAAAGGTAGATCAACCCATGAAGATAAGGAATAATCAAAATAAAAACGCTGAAAACTCAAAAAGTCAGAGTGCCTCTTCTCTTCCAAATGATCACAATATGTTTTCAGCACGGGCACAGAACTAGGCTGTGGCTGTGATGGATGAATTAACAGAAGTAGACTTCAGAAGACAGGTAATAATGAACTTCACTGAGCTAAGGAAGTATGTTCTAACCCATTGAAAAGAAGCTAAGAACCACAATTAAAAATCATAGGAGCCGATAACAAGAATAACCAGTTTAATGAAGAATATAAATGACCTGATGGAGTTAAGAAACACAAGACCTTTACAATACAAATGTAAGTATCAATAGCCAAATAGACCAAGCAGAAGAAAATGATATCAGAGCTTGAAGACTATCTTGCTGAAATAAGGCAGGCAGACAACATTAGAGGAAAAAGAATGAAAAGGAATTAACAAGCCTCCAAAAATTATTGGATAAGTAAAAATACTGAACCTAAAACTGGCTGGGGTATCTGAAAGAGATGAACAAAACCAAGTTGAAAACCATACTTCAGGATATCATCCAGGAGAACTTCCTCAACCCAGCAAGACAGGCCAACATTTGAATTCAGGAAATCCAGAGAATCCCAGTAAGATACTCCATGAGAAGATCAGTCCCAAGACACATAATCATCAAATTCTCCAAGGTCGAAATAAACAGAAAAAATGTTAAGGGCAGCCATAGAGAAAGGCCAGTTCACCTATAAAAGGAAGCCCATCAGACTAACAGCAAACTTCTCAGTGGAAACCCTATAAGCCAGAAGACATAGGGGGACAATATTCAACAATCTTAAATAACTCCCAACCAAAATTACATATTTGGGAAAACTAAGCTTCATAAACAAAAGAGAAATAAAACCTTTTTCAGACAAGCAAATGCTGAGGAAATACATAACCACCAGGCCTTCCTTGCAAGAGTTCCTGAAGGAAGCATGAAATATGGAAAGTAAAAACTATTACCAGCCACTACAAAAACACACTGAAGTATACAGATCATTGAAACTATGAAGTAACTACATAAACAAGTCTGCCAAATAACCAGGTAGTATCATGATGATAGGATCAAATTCACACATAACAATTTTAACCTTAAATATAAATGGGCTAAATGCCCCAATTAAAAGCCACAGATGGGCAAACTGGATAAAGAGTCAAGATGCATCGATGTGCTGTATTCAAGAGACCCATCTCACATGCAAAGACACACATAGGCTCAAAATACAGGGATGGAGGAAAATTTACCAAGCAAAGGGAAATCAGCAAAAAGCAGGGGTGGCAATCCTAAGGTCTGAGAAAACAGATTATAAATCAACAAAAATCTAAAAAGACAAAGAAGGGCATTACATAATGGTAAAGAGGTCATTTCAACAAGAAGAGCTAACTATCCTAAATATATATGCACCCAATACAAGGGCACTCAGATTTGTAAAACAAGTTCCTAAAGACCTACAAAGAGACTTAGGCTCCTACACAGTAACAGTGGGAGATTTTAAACCCTGTCAATATTAGATCATCAGGACAAAAAATTAGCAAAGATATTCAGGACTTGAACTCAGCTCTGTATCAAGTGGGACCTGAGATAACTACAGAACACTCCACCACCAAACAACAGAATATACATTCTTCTCAGCACCACATGGCACTTACTTTAAAATCAGCCACATAATTGGAAGTAAATCACTCCTTGGCAAATGCAAAATCACTGAAATCATAACAAATAATCTCTCAGACCACAGTGTAATCTAATTAAAACTCAAGATTAAGAAACTCTCTCAAAACCGTACAACTATATGGAAATTGAACAACCTGGACTTGAATGACTTCTGGGTAAATAAAAAAATTAAGGCAGAAATCAGGAAGTTTTTAGAAACTAATGAGAAGAATGAGACAACATACCAGAATCTGAGACACAGCTAAAGCAGTGTGAAGAGGGAGATTTATAGCACTAAATGCCCACATCAAAAAGCTAGAAAGATCTCAAAACAACATTCTAACATCACAACTAACAACAACAAAAACCCAAAGCTAACAGAAGACAAGAAATAACCAAGCTCAGAGCAGAACTGAAGGAGATAGAGATTAAAAAAAAATCCTTCAAAATAAAAATATATGAATCTAGGAGGTGGTTTGTGAAAAAAATACAATAAAATAGACCACTAGCTGGACTAATAAAGGAAGAATCAAAGAGACAATAAAAAATGATAAAGTGGATATTACCACTGACCCCACAGAAATATGAACAACCATCAGAGAACACTATACACACCTTTATGCAAATAAACTAGAAAATCTAGAAGAGATAGATATATTCCTGGACACATACACCCTCCCAAGACTGAACCAGGAAAGAGTTGAATCCCTGAATAGACCAATAACAAGTTCTAAAATTGAGATGGTAATAAATAGCCTACCAACCAAAAGCCCAGGACCAGATGGATTTATATCTGAATGCTACCAGAAGTATGAGGAACTAATACCCTTTCTTCTGAAACTATTACAAACAATCGAAAAGGAGGGATTTCTCCCTAACTCACTTTATGAGTCCAGCATCATCCTGATACCAAAACCTGGTAAAGATAAAACAAAAAAAAGGAAACTTCAGACCAATATCCCTGATGAACATGGACACAAAATTTCTCAATACTGGCAAACTGAATACAGCAGTGAATCAAAAAGCTTATCCACCACAATCAAGTTGGCTTCATCCCCAGGCTGCAAGGCTGGTTCAACATATGCAAATCAATAAACGTGATTCATCACATAAACAGAGCTACAGACAAAAACCACGATTATCTGATATGGTTTGACTGTGTTCTCACCCAAATCTCATATTGAATTGTAGCTCCCATAATTTTCACATGTCATGGGAGGGATCCAGTAGGAGGCAATTGAATCATGGGGGCAGGTCTTTCCCATACTGTTCTCATGATAGTAAGTCTCATGGGATGTGGTGGTTTTATAAAGTACAATTCCCCTGCACACACTCTCTTGCCTGCCACCATTTAAGACGTGCCTTTGCTTCTTCTTTGCCTTCCACCATGATTGTGAGGCCTCCTCAGCCATGTCGAACTGTGAGTCCACTAAACCTCTTTGCTTCATATATTACTTGGTCTCAGGTACATCTTTATTAGCAGCATGAGAACAGAATAATACAGTAAATTGGTACTGGTAGAGTCGGGTGCTACTGTAAAGATACTTGACAAGGTGAAAACAACTTTGGAATTGGGTAACAGGCAGAGATTGGTATAATTTGGAGGGCTCAGAAGAAGACAGGAAAATGTGGGAAAGTTTGAAACTTCCTAGAGACTTGGAGAACTCGGAAGAGAGGATGATATGTTTGACCAAAATGCTGATAGTGATATGGACAATAAAGTCCAGGCTGAGGTGGTCTCAGATGGAGATGAGGAGCTTATAACAGGAATAAAGGTGACTCTTGCTATGCAGAGACTGGTGGCATTTTCCCCTGCCCTGGAGATCTGTGGAACTTTAAACTTGAGAGAGATAATAAGGTATCTGGCAGAAGAAATTTCTAAGCAGAAAAATGTTCAAGAGGAAGCAGAGCATAAAATTTTGAAAAATTTGCAGACTAACAATGCAGTACAAAATAAAAACCCATTTTCTAGGAAGAAGTTCAATCCTGCTGCAGAAATTTATGTAAGTAATGAGCCAAATGTTAATCGTGAAGACAATGGGGAAAATGTCTCCAGGGCATGTCAGAGACCTTTGAGTCAGTCCCTCCCATCATAGTCCCTGAGGCCTAGGAGGGAAAAATGGTTTCCTGAAGCATCACCATCATCCAGACCCCCAAATGGTAGTTCCACTGACAGCTGGCACCATGCACCTGGAAGATCCACAGACACTCAATGTCAGTCCATGAAAGCAGCCAGAAGTGGGGCTATACCGGCCACAGGAGTGGAGCTGCCCAAGACTATGGGAGCCTACCTCCTGTGTCAGCGTGACCTGGATGTGAAACATGCAGTCAAAGAAGATCATTTTGGAACTTTAAGGTTTAATGATTGCCCTATTGGATTTCAGTCTTACATGGAGCCTGTAGCCCCTTTTTTTTGGCCAGTTACTGACATTTGGAACAGATGTATCTACCAAATGCCCGTACTCCATTGTATCTAGGAAGGAACTAACTTGCTTTTGATTTTACAGGCCCATAGGTGGAAGGGACTACTTATCTTGTCTCAGGTGAGACTTTGGACTGTGGACTTTTGAATTAATGCTGAAATGAGTTAAGATTTTGGGGAAATGTTGGGAAGGCATGATTGGTTTTGAAATGCGAAGACATTAAATTTCAGAAGAGTCAAGGATGAAATTATACAGTTCGGCTCTGCCCCAACCCAAATCTCATCTTGAATTGTAGTTCCCATAATTCCTACATGTCATGGGAGAGAGGTAATTGAATCATGGGGGCAGGTCTTTCCCATGCTGTTCTTGTGATAGTAAGTCTCATGAGATCTGATGGTTTTATAAAGGGAAATTTCTCTGCACATGCCCTCTTGCCTGCCACTATATATAAGATGTGATTTTGCTTCTCCTTTGCCTTCTGCCATGATTGTGAGGCCTTCTCAGTCATGTGGAATTGTGAATCCATTAAACCTCTTACCATTATAAATTACCCAGTCTCAGATATGTCTTTATTAGCAGCATGAGAACTAATGTATTATCTCAATAGATGCAGAAAAGGCCTTCGATAAATTTCAACATCCCTTCATGTGAAAAACTCTCAGAAAACTAGGTATTGAAGAAACATACCTCAAAATAATAATATCCATTTATGAAAAATATATAGCCAATATCATACTGAATGAGGAAAAGCTGTAAGCATTCCCCTTGAAACCCAGCACAAAACAAGGATACCTTCTCTCTCTCTTATTCAACATAGTATAGGAAGTCCTGGTCAGGGCACTCAGGCAAGAGAAAGAAATAAAGGGTATTAAAATAGGAAGAGATGACATCAAGTTGTCTTTGTTTGCAGATGTCAGGATCCTATATCTAGAAAACTCCATCATCTCAGCTTAAAAGCTTAGCTGATGAGCAACTTCAGCAGTCTCAGGATACAAAATCAATGTGCAAAAGTCACAAGCATTCCTACACAACAAAAACCAACAAGCAGAGAACCAAATCATGAATGAACTCCCATTCACAATGGCTACAAAGAGAAGAAAATCCCTTGGAATACAGCTACCAAGGGAAGTGAAGAACCTCTTCAAGGAGAACTACAAACCACTGCTCAAGGAAATCAAAGAGGACACAAACTAATGGAAAAACATCCCATGCTCTTGGAAAGGAAGAAACAATATTGTGAAAATGGTCATACTGCCCAAAGCAATTTATACAATCAATGCTATTCCCATTAAATCACCATTGTCACTCTTCACAGAATTAGAATACACTATTTTAAAATTCATATGGAACTAAAAAAGAGTTCATATAACCAAGACAATCCTAAGCAAAAAGAACAAACCTGGAAGCATCATGCTACCTGACTTCAAACTATACTACAAGGTTACACTAACCAAAACAGCGTGGTACTGGTACAAAAAAAACAGACACATAGACCAATGGAACAGAATAGAGAACTCAGAAATAGAATCACACACCTACAACCGTCTGATCTTTGACAAACCTGACAAAAACAAGCAATGGGGAAAGGATTTCCTATTTAATAAATGGTGCTCAGAGAACTGGCTAGGCATATGCAGAAAATTGAAACTGGGCCCCTTCCTTACACCTTTTACAAAAATTAACTCAAGCTGCATTAAATACTTAAATGTATAACCAAAAACTATAAAGAAAAAAATCCTAGAAGAAAACCTGGGCAATACCATTCAGGACATAGGCATTGGCAAAGATTTAATGACAAAAACATCAAAAGCAATTACAACAAAAGCAAATTTGACTAGTGGAATCTAATTAAACTAAAGAGCTTCTGCACAGCAAAATAAACTATCATCAGAGCGAATAAGCAATCTAAAGACTAAAAGAAAAATTTAGCAATCCATTTATCTGACAAAGATCTAATATTCTGAATCTACAAAAAACTTAAATTTACTAGAAAAGAAACAAAAACCCATTAAAAGTTGGCAAAGGATATGAACAGATACTTCTCAAAAGAAGACATTCATGTGGACATCAAGTATATGAAAAAAGATCTCAACATCACTGATCATTAGAGAAATGCAAATCAAAACCATGAGATACCATCTCATGCCACTCAGAATTCAATTATTAAAAAGTCAAGAAATAATAGATGCTGGCAAGGTTGAGGAGAAACAGAAACACTTTTATACTGTTGGTAAGAATGTATTAGTTCAACCATTGTGCAAGACAACGTGATAATTTCTGAAAGAATGAGAAATACCATTTGAGCCAGCAATCCCATTATTGGATATATACCCAAAGGAATATAAATCATTCTATTACAAAGATACATGCATGCATGCATATGTTCATTGCAGCACTATTCACAATAGCAAAGACATGGAATCGACCCAATTGCCTATCAATGATAAACTAAAGAAAATGTGGTACATATACACTATGGAATACTAGGCAGCTATAAAAAGGAATTAGAGCATATGTTTTGCAGAGACATGGATGAAGCTGGAAGCCATTATCTTCAGCAAACTAATGCAGGAACAGAAAACTAAACACTGCATGTTCTCACGTACAAGTGGGAGCTGAACAATGAGAACACTTGGACATGGGGAGGGGAGCAACACACACTGGGTCCCGTCTGGGCATGCGGTGGGGGGAAAGGAGAGCATTAGGAAAAATGGCTAATCCATGTGGGGCTTAATACCTAGGTGATAGGTTGATAGTGCAGCAAACCACCATGGCACACATTTTACCTATGTAACAAACCTGCACATTCTGCACATGTACCCCAAAACTTAAAAACAAAAAATTAAAAAAAAAACTTCCACTTTATTACACAAACAATACCTTAGAAAGATAATTGGCTTTGAAATAGAATCAAGACACATTAAAATACATGTGATAAGTCTCTATGCAGCCATGAAACTGTGTCCCTCTGCTTAATATTGCATACAATAATAGTTGGGACAACATAGATTTGTTATGCTCACCTGTTGTGGAAAAGAAGTTTTCCAGTGTGCATCCATTCAAAATGAACAGATACTTGTCCAAGTAAGGGTCTCTACCTAGCTAAATTTCCATCTATTACTATCTAACTTATTTAAGTAACAATTTTCCATTCTTCCTATCTCTGGGTTAAATCCTCTGAGAGATTATAGTATCTCTTATCTTTTTGTTTTATCAACATTATCTATTATATGTTAGATCCTGTACTTAGCTTTAGGGTAAGAAAGAAAGGATAAAGAAATGTAACAAGTTTGTTGAAGATAAGCAAAATAGTGAAAACAAAACCAAAAAGTCCTAATGGCAGATATCATCATTCCCTGGGTTTTGTATTCCAGTGCCTATCAGTGTCTGGCACATGCATCAGAAATGTTAGTGAAAAGAAATGCTTCCTAACAGAGATAAAGACAAGAGATAAAGACAAGGACATAAAAGAGATTTGGGTGCAGTTTTCAAGACGCTGAAGCCTGAAAAATGGGTGTTACAACAAAAACCCAGGATTATTTAGAAATGTGTTTCCCTAAACTGGGAAGGAGCCAAGAGATCAAAGAATGACTAGGACAAGTACAGCTTAGTGAACAGATGAGTTTATTAGGACTTACATTCAGGGCACTCCTGGGTGGCAGCAGGATAGCTCTGGAGATTCACCCTGCCTCTCATCTCTAAGCTTATTTCAAACTAGTTTTCTAGCTTTTTGCCTACTGTGTGCAATGAGACTGATTTAATATGTTCCCAGATACTCCCTGGGATGTTTGGGTTCTCCAGGACACTTGTTCCTCACTTGGACACCATGGCCTTGGCTCACTGCCTGGCCTTCAGGATTCAAGCAGCAGATGTACAGTCTTAAGTAACCTGGAGAGGGACCTGTCACACTACAATGAGTCAGCAGGTAGATGAGGATGAGGGGCATGCCAAGGAGAAGTGGCATGTGTGAAGGCAGCAGAAAGGAAAGCCAGGTACATGATGGGCTCACAGGACAGAAAGTAATTGGGTATGACTTGAGTTTAGCTTGTGTTAGGGATAGTAGCAGGAGATGAGCAGGAAATGCCTAGTAGAAGACAGTCAAGGACCTTGATGTTGTCTTATGGAGTCTGAACCTTATTGCTATTTAACTAGTAGCAAGTGACTTTTATATAACCCAGATCAGATCACATTCTTCTCGGGGCCAATCTTTATGTAAGAATATGTTGATGTACTCTAGATCCACAACATAGTGCTATGCACAGAAGGAAATCATAATCATTACCATCATCACCATCATCAGTCACCATCACCATCATCTAAGATTTTCTAAGCTCTTGTCATATGCCATGTCCTGTGCTGATCTTTTAAATGTCACAACACCCCGTTGGGATAGATACTTGTCCTCACTTTACACATGAACAAACACAAGCTTGTGGAAAATTAGGTAACATCTTCAATTCCATATGGCTAGTAAATGCCAGAGCAGCTAAGATTCTTAGCTAAGATCAGGTTTTATCCCTCATACACCTGCCTCTCTTGATAAACATTGATCAACTCATTGAATTTATAATTTTCCTTCACCAAAATAAAATTGTCTTTGGTGATCAATTCTACTTGATTTTACAAAGATTTTTTTTTTCTTTACAGGTTACAATGTAATTTGGCGGGAAATGTGTACAGAAAACGGCATTGGGTCAGCCTAGATCCTGATTTTCTGGGTCAGATCTGAGGCCCACCCTCATCCCCGTTAGTCATCATACACATTATTCTGGCATATCATAAAATACAGACATCTAAGTGCATTTCACTAGCTATGATAAGCTCTTTGTCCTCTTTATTTTCCCCAAAATTGACAGGTATCATTAAAACCTCCTCCATAAAACTTTTTAGCAGTTAACTAAGTCCTCATCTCTCTGGAAGGAAAAAATGAAGGCACATTTTTTAAATGTATAAATTGAATCTTCAGAGGTACAGCGTTGGAGGTTGTCATGGCAACTTTTCTCTCTCCTTCCCACTGTTTTTGGCGAGTTTTTTATTAAACAAAACAAAAAAAAATTAAATGCCCTCATTAGCCCCACCATTTCCAGTGGAATCAAATCATTTCTTTGAAATTTCTTATGACGCAAGTCATACACTCATAATACACTAAACACTGAGAAAAATATTTACTTTAACTTCCCAATATTAAGATCTGAGGACTGAATTAATTCTCACACTCATTCATTGCATATAACCTAGAATTCCCCTTTTATAAAGTTCTAATCTAAGCTGTTTGTGAATACAGACTTGTAGGAAGGTCCTCACTTAAAGGAGTCCATTTTCTGGTATGACAGATAAAATGAATACCTGAATATGATTTAGGCAACAAATAAAAGAAGTTCATAACACGATAAGGGTTCACAGGAAAAAAAAAAAGTGGTTTTCTGATTTACGATGATCCTTGAAAGTTTGCTAAAAAAGGGTAGGAGGCTGGGTTTAATTACAATAGGTCTTCTATGTCTGGTTGAAGAGCATGATCTATACTTACTCGAAAGGATATTTTTGAGTCACAGTTATATATATATATATATATGATATCTGGATAATAAATCTGAAAATGTGGTATACGGTATACCACTGAACAGGGAGACAATCTGAGGGCTTGGGAGGATGAACTGGAGAAAAACGGAATTTTGAAAGATAGGCTAGTGTGGAAATATGATAGTGTTTCATTTCCCATATCTCAAGATTGAGTTAGAAAATACTGTGTTTTCACAAATTAACTGACTAGATAGAAAAAAAAAAAAATCACAGACATTTCTTGTAGCAATGCTAAAGGAAATCCTAACCAAGATTGAAACTAGACTTTTTCTAAAGCACAATGGACAAGTTTTAGGAGCAAAGATACTGTGTTTCTTTCTTGATAAATAATGAACTTTTCTAGTCTAAAAAAAAAAAAAACTAGTTATGTTCTTTTTTTCATTATTTTCTTTGATCATGTTGTACCACATGTATTTAGTGATAGAAGTTAGAAAACAAAGGAGAACCTTAAATAAATGTTTAAAGCTCTCTCTCACTATGCTGTCATCTCAATGAAGCAAAGGTGGAAATGCATTTCTCTAGGGCCTATTAATTCCTGATAGTTAGCAAAGACCAGCAAATATTTGTGTATTAAGGGAAAAATGTTTCTTGAACAATCATCTAAAGTGGAGACTACCCTAGAGTTATCAAATTAATTCTAAAGGTGTCTTGTCCAAAATAATACATAAATAAAATGAATAAGTCATCCCATTAGCCCTTGGGAACACCTAAAATTTTTACCCTAAAATGTAATCCAAGAACTATGACTTAGGTTCAGTGAATGATTTCTACTCTGAGTCTCCTACAATTGAAGTATTTTTTAAACAGAGGAAGTAGATTTTTCAAGAGTAAATTTTTGATATTTTTAAAGCCTAATTGAAGTTCTCCATTTACACATATGGCAAGGTTGAAAATCTTGCTTTTCACTAAATGTAATCATCTCAGGGTAGTCACATATCTTATATCTCATGCTGATCAGGAGCTCTATCTGGCAGCTGTTTAAGTCCCCAGTTAATTAAAAATGGAAAAACAAATTAATTATTCCTTAATATATGCAGTTGGCATGATAGCTGATTTTTTAGAAGAGTGAATCCACAGAGGATATAAAAATAAAACGATCCTTAGGGATAAAATATCTAGGACCTAAAAGGATTTTATGATAGCTCAAGTTAGATACCTAAGACCTCTATTATCATATAAAGAAGAATGCATCTTTTATAGGACCTGGGAACAGAACACGGAACAGATATGCTTTAATATAAAAGGACTGGGAGAGAAATAGCTAAAGAACTTGATATAAAGAAATAGTGGGCCCAACAAAGGCCAAGAATACCTGGGGTATTGGGTTCCTGAGCAGCAAAGCAAACTTGGATTCTGTTACAACTTAATCTTAAGTTCTAAAGCAAGTATTTGCACATCACTAATAGCATTGTAACTGACAAATAGCAAGCTCATCACATGAATGGCCGTGACTGACTGATTAAATGGAAAGAGATCTCAGAATTATTCTATCATGATGGTTAGTGACATGGTTTCATAGAAAGTTCCAAAGAATTCCCAAATCACACTGTAAAGCATGATTTCCTGACTCAAAATCAGAAAGTAACAGTTTTTTGTAGCATATTATTTTATTTCATTTCGATTTTAATTTTAGATACATCTACAGGTTTGTGACATGGATATATAACATGATACTGAGGTTTGAGGTAAGAAAGTTATGAACCCTGTCACCAAGGTGTGAGCATAGTACCCAGCAGGTGGTTTATCAACCCAAGCCTCCCTTCCCTTCCCCCTCTAGTAATCTGTAGTGTCTACTCTTCCCATGTTTATGTCCATGGGTATTCAATGTTTAGCTCCCATTTATAAGTGAGAATATGCAGTATTTCGTTTTCTGTTTCTACATTAATTTAAGATAATGGCCTCCAGCAGCATTCATGTTGCTGCAAAGGAGATGATTTTTTTAAATTATACTTTAAATTCTAGGGTACATGTGCACAACGTGCAGGTTTGTTACATATGTATACATGTGCCATATTGGTGTGCTGCACCTGTTAACTCATCATTTATATTAGGTATATCTCCTAATGCTAGCCCTCCCCCATTTCCCCACCCCATGACAGGCCCTGGTGTGTGACTTTCCCCACCCTGTGTCCAAGTGTTCTCATTTTTCAGTTCCCACCTATGAGTGAGAACATGTGGTGTTTGGTTTTCTGTGCTTGCGATAGTTTGCTCAGAATGATGGTTACCAACTTCATCCATGTCCCTACAAAGGACATGAACTCATCCTTTTTTATGGCTGCATAGTATTCCGTGGTGTATACGTGCCACATTTTCTTAATCCAGTCCGTCGTTGATGGACATTCGGGTTGGTTCCAAGTCTTTTCTATTGTGAATAGTGCCACAATAAACATACATGTGCATGTGTCTTTATAGCAGCATGATTTATAATCCTTTGGGTATACACACAGTAATGGGATGGCTGGGTCAAATGGTATTTCTAGTTCTAGATCCTTGAGGAATCGCCACACTGTCTTCCACAATGGTTGAACTAGTTGGCTGCATCGTATTCTATGATATATATATGTGTGTGTGTATATATATATGTGTGTGTGTGTATATCTATATATATCACATTTTCTATATCCAATCAACCATTGATGAATACCTAGAAGGATTCCATGTCTTTATCATCTTCAATAATGTCTTAATGCTCATGCAAGTACATGTGTCTTTTGGTAGAACGATTTCATTTCCTTTGGACATACACCCAATAATGGAATTACTAGGTCCAATGGCATCTCTGTTTTAGCTCTTTGAGAAATTACCAAACTTCTTTCCACAGTGGCTGAACTAATTTACATTCCCACCAGCAGTGTACAAGCATTCCCTTCTATCCACAACCTTTTCAGCATCTTTATTTTTTGACTAGCCATTCTGACTGGTGTGAGATGATATATTACTGTGATTTTGATTTGTATTTCTCTGATTATTAGTGATGATGAGCATTTTTTCATGTTTATTGGCCACTCGTATATCTTTTTTTGTGACATGTCTATTCATTTCCTTTGACCATTTTTAATGGGGTTGTTTTTTGTTGATTTAACTTCCTTATAGATCCTGGATATTAGACTTCTAACAGATGCATAGTTTAAAAATATTTTCTCCCATCCTGTAGGTTGTCTGTTTACTCTCTTGAATGTTTATTTTGCTGTGCAGAAGCACTTTAGTTTAATTAAGTCCCACATGTCAATTTTTTTATTTCATTGCAATTGCTTTTGGGGACATAATCAAAAAAATTATTTGCCAAGGCCAATGTTGAGAAGGGTATTTCCTAAGTTTTCGCCTACAATTTTTAGAGCTAGAGGTTATACATTTAAATCTTTAATCCATCTTGAGTTAACTTTTATATATGGTAAAATGTAGGGGTCCAGTTTCATCCTGATTATGGCTAGCTAGCTATCCTGGCACCGTTTGTTGAATAGAGAATCCTTCCCCTATTGCCTATTTTTTGTTTGCCTTGTCAAACATCAGATGTCTGTAGGTATGTGGCTTTATTTCTGAGTTTTGTATTCATTCCATTGCTCTATATGTCTGTTTATACACCAGTACTATGCTGTTTTTGTTACTGTAGCCTTAGTATAGTTTGAAGTTGGGTAGTGTGATGCCTCCAGCTTTGTTCTTTTTAGTTAGAATTGCTTTAGCTATCCAGGTTCTTTTTTCATCCCTTGATCATGTAGGCCTTATTCCTGCAATGCAAGGTTGGTTCAACATGTGCAAATCAATAAATGTGATTCACTACATAAACAGAAGTGGAAACAAAAATCATATAATCATCTCAACAGACACAGAAAAAGCTTTTGATAAAATCCAAAATAGCTTCATGATAAAAACATCAACAGACTAGGCATCAAAGAAACATAGCTGGCCGGGCGTAGTGGCTCACGCCTGTAATTCCAGCACTTGGGGAGGCTGAGGCAGGCAGATCACGAGGTCAGGAGATCGAGACCGTCCTGACTAACACAGTGAAATCCCGCCTCTACTAAAAATACAAAAAAAAAAAAGAAAAAAAAAAAGTTAGCCAGGCGTAGTAGCAGGAGCCTGTAGTCTCAGCTACTCTGGAGGTTGAGGCAGGAGAATGGCGTGAACCCAGGAGATAGAGCTTGCAGTGAGCCGAGATCATGCCATTGCACTCCAGTCTGGGCAACAGGGCGAGACTCCATCTCAAAAAAAAAAAAAGAAAGAAAGAAAAGAAACATAGCTAAAAATCATTAGAACCGTCTATGACAAACCACAGTCAACATCATAACCAATGGGCAAAAGCTGGAACCATTAGCCTTGAGAAGTAGAACAATACAGGGATGTCCACTCTCACCACTCATTCAACATAATAGTGGAAGTGCTAGCCAGAGCAATCATGCAAGGTAAAGAAATAAAAGGCATCCAAATAGGAAAAGAAAAAGTCAAACTATTTCTCTTCAATGACAATGATTCTATACCCAGAAAATCCTAAAGCCTCCACTAAAAGCATTTCTATATACTAATAATATCAAAGCT
Organism: Macaca fascicularis; assembly: GCF_037993035.2. Taxonomy (NCBI): domain Eukaryota; kingdom Metazoa; phylum Chordata; class Mammalia; order Primates; family Cercopithecidae; genus Macaca; species Macaca fascicularis. The sequence continues at coordinate 35,744,597 of NC_088388.1, read as the reverse complement.
GAGGTTCATATCAAGACCACAATCTCATTTACAACAGCCACCAGAAAAATGAAATACCTAGGAATACATCTAATCAACAAAATGAAAGACGTCTACAAGGAGAACTATAAAATATTGCTGAAAGAGATCAGAGACAACACAAACAAATGAAAAAAACAGTATATGCTCACGGATTGGAAGAATCAATGTCATTAAAATGGTTATACTGCCCAAAGCAATTTACTGGTTCAATGCTATTCCTGTTAAAGTACCAATGCCATTAATCACAGAATTATAAAAAGTTATTCTAAAATTCATAAGGAAATAATGTTTTCTAGTGGCTGCTCACTTACTATGAGATTTTAGGCAAGTCATTTAGCTCTATGCATTTCAGTCTCTCCTTTTATAAAAGGGAAGCTGTTTGTTCTTTTCTCTGAGTCACTGGAATGCAGTGGAGAAATTTATGCATGGCTATTTTGAGTTATGGTGAAGATAGATTTTTCCTAGATCCAAAAGCTAATGACTCTTTTGCCTTGGGGTGTTTATCTTAATTGACATTTCTTCAGCTTTACTAACACCAGGGAGACCAGCTATGTCTAGACTTCTTTAGGGCCATTTTATGTTGCTGTTACAGAATAAATTATTAAGGGAAATTTACCATGTAAATTTATCACCTTTCAACCACAACATTAAAAATGACACCAGTTTCCTTAAATCAATATTAGCTTTTTTTTTCTCCCTAAGGGCTCTAATTCCTTTTAACTCACTTTACCTCACAACACCCCAAGAGAGACTGTCACTAACATTCCCAACCCTCATTACAAATGGGGAAACTGTGAATCAGTAGTAAATAACTGATCCAGAGAGATTAAGTGAATTTCCAGTAGAGGTAAGATTAGGATATAGATCTCTTGACTTTCTGTCTCAGTAGGAACAGCTTCCTTGTATTAGAATACCAAGAAACACAGGAAGGTTCAGCTCTTACAAAATAGGTTCTTATCAGCTTGCTATAGTGTTTTATACCTGCCCTAACCCTACCCCTAAAACAAAATATTATTATAGCTAATAGTTATCGAGTATATATTTGTACAATTACATCTCATGATTCTCACAATAGTCCTAATTATCTGTAACAAGGTTGAATAACTTACCAGAGGTCACACAGCTGGTGAACTAGGCATTAAATGTTCTCATTAAAAGAGGTAAATGTTTAGGTAAACACATATATAAAAATGTATATATATATAAAGTGGTAGAGTGAATGTATATTTATCTATTACATATCTATGTAGCTATCATATATCTATATCCTTTATATATCTATATCTAATATATACAACTATATTATATATCTGTATCTCTCTATACTTTATATCTACACCATTTATATATACACCATATATCATATATAATATATATGTATATAATATTTATATATTATATATTAAATAATATATGATATACATGATATATAACATATATATTATAATATATGATATATCATATATACTGTTATATTATATACCATAAAATATAATATGCATATCATATCATATATATTATATCATATGTAATATTATCATATATATCATATACAATATATACCATATATTATATAATATAGAGTAATATTATATATCAAATATATATCATATATTATGTTATATATCATGTATATCATATATATCATATATAATATATAATTACATCATATATTATAATATAAGGAAATAGTGGTTTCTAGTGACTGCTCACTGTGCGATCTTAGGCAAGTCATTTAGTTCTATGCATTTCTATATATGATATATATCATATCATATATCATCTGTGATATATATAATATCATATATCATATATCATATATATGATATATATATAGTGGTAGGGTTGTTTACAGGAAAAGGGTGAAACTTTGAAGACAAGGAGCTCTGGGTTCACCCAACTCAACAGTTCATAAAACATGAGACATTCAATATGTTATAGTGAAAAACAAAATACAAATGGAATCACATTAATTCTCTGCTTGGGACCATGTTCTGGTTCCTGACTACCATAGGTCCCTTCATGACACACCTTCTGTGCCTCCCCAGCATCATCTCTCATCACCCTTCTCTTTGCTTCCTGTATTAGGTCACACACAACCACGTATTCAGTTTTGCCAACAGGCCATTATCTATTTTATACCCCCTCAAAGCCCTTTCACATTTTGTTCCCTTTTCCTGAAATACATCCCCCCACCTCACCACCATCCTCTATTCTTCACCATGTATTAGGGGCCTTCCCCTCAGCCTCAAACTCTACATGGTATACATTACTCTTCGTGCATTTAGACAAGGACCCTTAAAAGATGCTGAAGCAGCTGCCAGGCTCACATTGCTAGTGAGGCACTGAGCTAAAATTCAAATCCAGTTCTACCTCCAAAGTTCAGGGTCTTTACATTTACCTCAGTGTAAAGATGTCTCTGACAGGTAGAATCATATTTCAGCCTTTGTCTGGGGACTGTCTGATATATCTTGAGAGAAATCAGAGACTGCTAGTCCCTTGTTGCTCATCAGTACACTACTAAAATTTAGGGCATCTTAGGCCATAAGGCTTAGGCCTTTCTCACAATACCAGACTGAAGTCTGATGCTGTCAAGGAAAGCATGAAACTCCAACCACTTAGCTACTGAAGATATGTCTGCCAAAGGATCCACCCCAAGAGTATTCCAAAGGAAGGCCATAAGGGCTAAGTAACACTATTCTATTCTTACGCACAGATGTAATGACCCAAGAGGGACCTATGACAAAATCAGAAGTACTCAGGTCACTGAAATTGGATTGTTTTTACGATGACATCAGCGAATGACTTAAGCTAACTTTGAAAATTGCTCATTGTCATGCAATTTGCTCATTTATTCAATACATTCTTAATGAGAATCTATCACATAGTGTACACTGCATTCATTATTTGACATACTGCAATAAATAGATGAGACTTGGACCTTGCCTTTTGCCATCTAGGGGAAACCAGACAAGATACATGTAAACAAATAGATGATTGCTAACAGTGACAATAAAAGAAGTATGCAGAGTGATGTGATAGGGAATAACAAATGAGGAGATGTTTGCTTTACATTGTCTCTTCTTGGAGCCTGGGACCTTGCAGATGTGAAGCTTCCTCTATATGCAAAGAGCTGAGGGAGAAAGCTCCTGCTGGAAGGGACTGCAAATGTAAAGACTCTGATACAGGGTCAGTGAGTTTGATGTGATCAAGGTACTGAAAGAAGAGAGGAGAATGTATTATTGAAAAGAAGAGTGAAATAAGATATTTATTCAGTCATTCATACAGCTTTACAGAGCACCAACCATTTACTAGCTGCTATTCCAAGTGCTGAAGATAAACCAGTAGCAGACAGAGAAGCTCATGTTCCACTGGTGTTGACATTCCAGCAAAAGTTTGGAGCAACAGGCAGGCTTCACGCCTTCAGGGTTTTATTAGGCAGAGTTTGGAGTTTATTCTAATTGGAATGTAAAGCCAGGAAGTTATGTGAGCTGATAAATATTTTAAAAGCTCACCCTGGGCTCCACTATGTGGTGACAGCCAGAAACATTCAGAATTATTGTTGTCATTATTTTGATTATTATCAATAATAAATATCCTGGGTCTCTTTTACTTATATTTTTGAAGGTAGGGATCTTGTCAACACAGTGACAAAGATTTCAAGCCACTAGAGGGAATCATTTACAAAAGGACACCAACAGAGCACAGTGTTGTTTGCTCTCAGAGCCTATTTCCTCCAGATAATTTCTAAACTAAAACTAATTGACATATTAGCTAACAATGTTTATAAGGCAGAAGTCACTGGAAGTAAGTAGAAAGGGCGGAGAAGAAACAGTGCCCATCTGTAAATACAGAATAATTTATAATCAGTCACATCATTTTCTTCCCTATGCCTTTTCTATCCCTTCCTAATTATAGGCCTCTTTAGAATATGAGAAATAATCAAATTCCATTTGTTTCTTCTAAGCAAAGGAAGTAAGCAGCTTTCAAAACCTCTTGCAAGAAAGTGGGCTATTCCAACTCCTTTGCTCTTGAGAAATACTATTCTCTCCTGGAAGAAGTATGGATTTTGGACTGTGAGATTATTCATATCTCAATTCCAGTATTAACTGTAAAACTTGGGTAAGTTATTTAGCTTCCCCAAAATAAGAAGATAAAACAGGTATTTAAAGAAAAACTTGTGTGTGTTTTTAGCAGCACTATTCACAATGGCCACCATGTTGGACAGGCTCGTCTCAGACTCCTGACCTCAGGTGATCCACCTGCCTTGGCCTCCCAAAATGCTGGGATTAGAGGCGTGAGCCACCGCCTTGGGCCAAGAAATCACCTGCTTTTAAGCCAAAGGAGTTACAAAATTATAAACTCAGGTATTTAAGTTTCATATTTAAAGTCACTCTAATGTTGAAAGGAATTTAACATTTCAAAGGATCTAACAAGATTAGCCTTATGTTTTTTGAGGGTCTAATCTTATACTTGTGATTTCCGTTTGAAAGTACAATGGTATTTAATCTTTATAAGTGGTTTTAGATTCACCACATGTAATTGATTAGGGATTTTTTTTTAATTTTTTAAGACTTGCAAGGTTGTAGTTGTTCAACCATTTGAATTGTTTAAAAAAAATAAAACAAATTCAGTTTAAAATATTTGAGAGAACTTAATAGACAAAGCTTATAAATGGAACCAAACTAATCAAAATGACAGTCAGAATTGCTAGATTTATTCATAGAATAATATGATAAGCCAAGATTCTTAAGGTAAAATAAAGTTTATGAATCTATATATTTAATAAATTCAATAGTAATTTAAAATAACATTAACCAAAAATAGGCTTTTCTATGCACAGAAATCACCTCTAAACAAAGTTAAAACTTTGCCCTTGTCAGTCCACCTGTCTTCCCCCTCTTCCCCACCTCCACCCAGCCCCATCCGCCCAAAAAGATTAAATATATTAATAAAGAAATTTAAAACTTCACTTTTATATTTGTCATTCAATAAAGCCATCCACACTCTCTCTAGTCTTCTCTCATCAATACACATATATGCCACCTCTTTTATCCAGGCTCATGTTGCACTATTTAGAGTTTAACTCTCAAGCACTGTATAGTACAGAAATGTGACCTTTTACTCATCATGCCCCCATGAATTTGCCACTCTTTTCTCAGTAATATAATTTATACCAATCTTATTTTCCACCTGCCGATGATGCAAAAAAAAAAAGTGCTTTCATTTCCTTTACTCAAGTTCAGCACACTCAATTTATTATGGCACACTTTCCTGCAGAGCTGCGTATTGCTTCAGAATATTTCTCAAAACAGCCTTTTAGGTAACTGTCTCGAATTATCAGAAATGACATTCAAAATGAAATCTGTTTATCATTCTCAGTCTTACTCCTGAATTATTTTGTCAGTTCCCCTTCTCCATTTCCCCACCTTTAAACAAACAGAATAAAACTAATACCCTGAACTACATCTGGTTTATGTGATTATCTTTCCAGGGCCCACAAAATAAGTAACTGCTTAACAACACCTCTTATATGTGCTCACAATCCATTGCTAGGCATAGAGTATGTTCGAATTGATTACTGAATATTGTACACCAAAAATATACACAATTTTTGTTAATTAAAAAAAATCGATTATTGAGACTATTCAAAGCTAGGTAGTTACAAAATGGGCCCTTTCCTGTTGCAAAAAAACAAGACAGTCTTTTTCCAGATGTTAAATACTCCATGCTATAACTATCTCCAAATTGTCTTTTATCTACAGGACTAAAACATTCCATGGTATCTTTGCATTTTCCAGACTATAACTAAATGAAATAATCTTCAAGACCTATCATTCCCTAGACAGTCTTTTGGAGAAATACAGTATAAAAGCTCTATCCCAGTGGTTTATTATGCTGTGTTAATCTATCAGTATGCATTATTAGTAATTCTCTCAATACATTAGTGAGTACACTGAGGTTTACTAAAGGTCAACTACATCATCAATTGAGGTTCCAACTGACAAAAAATCACTTAAAATTATAGAACAAATAGTCCAGAAGCAAATTTGTTAATAGATTTTTATTCTCAAAAGAGCTCTAACAAAGGTAGTTTCCCTAGAATATTTAACTAATTCTGAACAAGTAGGTCTAATTTCAGACACTACCATATAGGCAATATCATCCCTCAGCATTCATACCTCCTTATCCCGGCCACACACACACACACACATTTGTTTCTATTTCTGGAAGGTTCTTTATCTGCATGTCTATTTGTTTCATGTCTTTTTTATCTCATGAGTTATTTCCAGCTCATACAATTATGATCTCATTATAAACACATGTGGTATTATATTCAACAGTGAAAAACTGAAAGATTATTCCTTAACATCAGGAACAAGGCAAAGATACCCATTCTACCAACTTCTATTCATCATAGTACTAGAAGTCCTAGCTAGAGTAATTGAGCAAGAAAAAGAAGCAACAGGCATCCAAGTAAGAAAGGAAAATATAATTATTTCAATGCATAGACATGATCTTACATGTAGAAAACACTGAAGACTTTTAAAAAATTCAGTAAAGTTGCAAGATTAAAAAAAAACTTAAAACTCAGTTGTGTCTATACGAACAAAATCAGTTGTGTTTCTACACACACACAGTGTTCTAGAAATGAAGAAAATGGTGAATTCTATTTCCAATAGCATCAAAAAGAATAAAACACTTAGGAATAAACTTAAATAACGAGGTAACAAACTTGTACATTGAAAACTACCTAACACTGATAAAAAACAAAAATTGCAGAAGACACAAATGAGTGTTCATAAATTTGAAGACTTAATATTGTTCAAATATCTATACTTCCTAAAGCAATCTGAAGATTAGATGCAGTCTCTATTAAAATGCAAATGGTATTTTTCAAATTAAAAAAAAATCCTCAAGTTTATATGAAACAAAATAAAGAAACCAAAACAATATTGCAAAAGAAGAACAAAACCAGAAGGGTCAATCTTACTGATTTCTAAATATATGACAAAGATACAGAAATTAAAATAGTATGGTACCTGTATAAAAACATGCATATAGACCAATTGAACAGAAATAGAGAGCCCCAAAATAAACCCATATATACATGGTCAACCGAACTTCAATAAAAGTGCTAAGGCTACAAAAAGGATAGTCTCCTTAACAAATGGTTTGGGGCAAACTATACATGCACACACACAAGAATAAAATGAAACCCTGAACTTATTTCGCACACAGAAATAAAAACAGTATGAATTAAAGATTTAAAGGTATATCTGAAACTGGAAAATTCTTTGAAGAAAACAGGAGGAAAGTTTAATGACATTGGGGTAATTATTTTTTTGATATGAAATGAAAAGCATAAGTAACAAAAGCAAAAATACACGAGTGAGACTACATCAAACTAAACAGCTTCTGCACAGCAGTGGAAAAAGTTATCAGAGTGAAAAGGCAATCTATAGAATAGGAGAAAAGATTTGTAAACCATGTATTTGATAAGGAGTTAATACCCAAACCATAAAAGGAACTCCTATGTCTTAATGCCAAAAAATCATTAAAAATGATTTAAAATGGGCAAAGGACTTGGATAGACACTTCTTCAAAGAAGGCATACAAATCAGAAGGCATACAAATGGGAAGACTAGTTGTCCATTTGTTTGCCATGTGAAGATGTTTAACATCATTAATCAGAGAAATACAAACCCAAACAAAAATGACTGTTAGAATGACTATAATCAAATATAAATAATAAAAACAAAACTAAAAGTTAACATGTGCTTGGTAGTATGTGGAGAAACTGAAACCCTTGTAGATTGTCGGTGAGTAATGAGTTGGTGCAGCCATTATGAAGGCTTTTCAAAAAATTGAAAATAGAATTGTCATAATATTGCCATATAATCCAGTAGTTCCACAACTAAGTGTACATCCAAAGTAAGTAAAATCAGTATATCAAAAGAGATATATGCACTTCCATTTTCACTGTTGCATTATTCACAATAGCCAAGATTTGAAAGTGACCTAAATGTCCATTAACAGATGAACATATAGGCACAATGTGATATATACAAACAATGGAATACTATTTAGCCTCAAAAAAAGAAAGAAATCCTGCCAAATGTGACACGGTAAACCTACAGGACATTATTCTAAGTGAGATAAATCAGTCATAGAAAAATAAATAATGCATGATTCCAATTATGAGGAATCTAAAGTAGTCAAACTCACAGAAACTTAGTAGAATGGTGATTGCCAAGAGTTGGGGGTAGTGGGACATGGGGAGCTGTTACTCAAGGGACATAAAATTTCAATTACACAAGATAAGTTCTAGGGATCTCCTCTACAACATTGTGCCTACAATGAACTATACTGTATAATGTACTTAAAAATTTGTTGAGAGATTTCATAAAGTCATGTTTAAAAAAGCAAATAGATCCTCAATGACCTGCGGAAAAACATTAAAATAATATTAATAAAGTGGAGTTCCAGAAAATAAAGATAAAGCAGAAAGAATATTTGAGACAAAAATGTCTAATATTTTTCAATATTTGTAAATAATTACAAACTCTTACTTTCAAGGCTCTCAGTGAACAAGGAAAATAAGCCACTAAAAAAAGAGAAGTTCTTAAGAGCAGCAACAAAAGAAGAAAAATTAGATACAGGATGTGATGGTTAATACTGAGTGTCAACTTAATTGGAGTGAAGGATACAAAGTATTGATCCTGGATCTGTCTGTGAGCCTGTTGCCAGAAGATATTAACATTTGAGTCAGTAGGTTGGGGAAAGGAGATTCACCCTTAATATGGTGGGCACAATCTAATCAGCTGCCAGCGAATACAAAGCTGGAGAAAAACATGAAAGGAGAGACAGGCCTAGCCTCCCAGCCTACATCTTTCTCCTGTGCTGGATGCTCCCTGCCCTCGAACATTGGACTCCAAGTTCTTCAGTTTTGGGTCTCAGACTGACTCTGGTTGCTCCTCAGCTTGCAGACAGCCTATTGTGGGACCTTGTGATCATGTAAGTTAATACTTAATAAATTCCATATATATATATATACACACACACACACATATATGTACTTAATAAACTCCATATATATACACATATATACATACACACATATATACATACACACATATATATACACACATATATACATATATATACACATATATATGGAGTTTATTAAGTATTACATGATCACAAGGTCCCACAATGTATGTATGTATATATGTATATCTATATTCATTCCTGTTCTGTCCATCTAGAGAACTCTAATACATAGGAAAACTTCAGTAAGAATGATTGACATCACATTAGAAAAAATGCAAGTATTACAAAATAGACAAACAGATAAGAAGCAGCAAAAATGTTATTATCAGCCAAAAATGTCCTTCAAAATAAAGGTGAAGTGAAGACATTGATAGAAAACAAACAGGAGCTAAGAGAATTCATTGCCAGCAATTCTGTACTACAAGAAATGACAAAATAAAATCTTCTCACAAAAGAAAAATACCAGGTAGAAAGTGAAACCTACAAAAAGTAAGAAGTGACAGTCCCCAAAATGATAAATATGTGTGTAAATAAAAGGATTTGTCATAGATCTGATACAATCCCATTAAGAATACCGGCAGATTTTTTTGAAAAATTTACATGCTAATTTTAAAATCTTTGTGGAAATGTAAAGAACATAATTTTGAAAAATTAGAGATTAGGCAAACTAATTTTGAAAAATAACCACGTTGTTTTGGAACTGTAAAGTCTATTGAAGGTTTGCAACTTCCAGGTAAGACTTGAGTGGTAAAATGTGGTTAATTATGGTCAATGGCAACTCTTTCCACAGTTTCAGCTACCCATCTTCCAACCCCAGTCGTGTGGCAGGCAGCTATGCATATGTTCTTGGAGTAGCTGGCACACAGCTATGAGAGACAGGGTGAGTAAAACACATCCTATTGTCCACATTTTGGGGATCCGTTCTCTGTTTGCTGATTTTTACTTCTGATCAAAGAGACAAGGACACCGAGGTGATAGTTATTACTCGTGTACCTCCTACTGTTACAAATTTAAAGGACTAGATCTTTCTCCAAACCCATTTAATTTTATTTGATGTTCCCCTTTTGGATGCCAGATACTGTAGATTAGAACATTCAAAAGCAACTGGATATATGGAGGAAAGCAGAAAGTGACCATGCAAACACATGGAGAGGCACAGGCTCCTAAGAAAACTGAGAAGACCTTGAGTTTGCACCTCAGGCTGATCCTTGACACAGGGCCATACTACAACAATCGAAAAGCGTAAACAATAAATAACAACAACAACAAAAAAAAACAACTAATCTCAGGGAAGGGTAGAATCTTATTTTCAGAGTTAGTAGATTATTAGATTCAAACATTCAGTTTCCCCAAAAATGACAAGGCATGCAAAGAAACAGTAAACTGTAACCCAGTCAAACTTAAAACGTGAAATAAATAGATCAACAAAAACTGACACTGGAAAAGACCCGACGACAAATCTACTAGTTAAAAACTTAAGAGAACTGTTTCACCCAGGCACCAGGTTAGTCTCCTCAAGAACTACAGCAGCAAGTCCAACCATGTATCATGCTAGATAACCTGCCCAGAATCTCTGGACAGACTGACAGTTGAGAGCTTTCCCTGCTAGTATCATTCGGTAAAGACTGAAATAAGTGCCTACATCTTTAATTGTCAGACACCAATACATGACCTCAGGGATCACCAACAAACAAGGAAACATGATACCCCCAAAGAAAGAAAATAAAGCACAAGTAGCCAATTTTAAATAAACTGAATTTATTTATGCACTGCTTAAGAATTCAGAATAATCACCTTAGAAAAGTTCACTGAGCTATAGAGAATACAGATAGACAACTAAATGGAATCAGAAAAGCAATTCGTGAGCAAAAAGAATTTTAACAGAGATGGCAACCATAAAAAAGAATCAAAGGTAAATTCTGGAGCAAAAGGACACAATGACTGTACTAAAACTTTCATAGAGAATTTCAACAGTAGACTTATCAAGCAAAGGATCAGTGAATTCAAAGACAGGTCACTTATCAAATCTATGGATTATTGGCATTCCTAAGAGAAAAATGTAAACAACCTGGAAAACATAACTGAGATAATAATTCAAGAAAATTTCCCAAATCCTGCCAGATACAAGAAATCCAGAGAACACCTGTGAGAATCTGTACAAAATGAATATCACCAAGGCACATAGTCACCAGACTGGCCAAGGTCAAAGCTAAAGAAAAATTCTTAAAGGCAGCTAGAGAAAAAGGTCTGATTACATACAAAGGGAACACCATCAGCTAACAGAGGACTTCTCAGCAGAAACCTTACAACCCAGGAGATATTTATTGGAGGTCAATTTTCAGCATTCTTAAAGAGACATTCCAGCCAGGGATTTCATAACCCTTCAAACTAAGCTTCATAAGCAAAGGGTAAATAAAAGCTTTTTAAGACAAGCAAGTACTAAGGGAATTTGTTACCACTAAACTAACCTAAAGAGATCCCTAAGAGAGTTCTAAACATGGAAATGAAAGAACAGTATCTGCTGCCACAAAAACACACAAGTACATAGCCCACAGACCCTATAAAGCAACCATACAATAGAAACAATAAAGCGATCAGCCAACAACTTCAGGACAGGATCAAAACGTCAAATATCAATATTAATCTTGAATGTAAAGGATGTAAATATCCCACTTAAAAGGCACAGAGTTGCAAGTTGGATAAAATAAACAAGATCCAGTTATCAGTTGTCTTCAAAGGACCCATCTCACATGTAACAACCACCATAGGTTCAAAGTAAAGAGTTTGAGAAACATCATGCAAATGGAAAACAAAAAAGAGCACGAATCATTATTCCTATATTAGATAAAACAGATGGTAAACCAACAGTAGTCATAAAGGACAAAGAAGGGCATTACATGATGATAAAGAGCACAATTCAACAAGACTTAGCTATCCTAAATACACATACATGTAACACTTAAACACCCAAAATTCATAGAGCTACAATTCCCATGTCTATGAAAAGACTTAGACAGCTACATAATAATAGTAGGGACTTCAATACCCAAAAACAGTGTAACACAAGTCATTGAAATGGAAAACTAACAAAGATACTCTGGACTTAAATTCAACACTTAACCAACTGAACCTAATTAATATATACAGAATACTTCACCTATCAAGTACAAAATTCTTATCTGCACATGACACATGCTCCAAGATTGACCACATACTCAGCCATAAAGCAAGTGACAATAATTCAAAAAAAAAAATGAAATATCAAGGGTACTCTTGTACTACAAGGAATCAAAATATAAATCAACATCAAGAAAATTACCAAACCCACACAATTACATGAAAATTAAACAACTTATTCCTGATGATTTTAGGGAAAACAATAAAATTAAGACAAATCAAAAATTTTTTTGAAATTAAGAGAATCAGAGACATAACATACCAAAATATCTGGGATGCAGTAAAAGCAGTGTTAAGAGGAAACTTTATAGTGCTAAATGCTTACATCAACAAGTCAGAATGATCTCAAATTAATGATATAATATCACACCTAGAAGAAATAGTAAAACAAGAACAAAACAGCTCCAAACAGAAGAAAATAAATAACTAAAATCAGAGAAAAATGAAGTGCAACTGAGACTCCCCAAAAACCCACAAAGATAATCAACAAAACCAAAAGTCAGTTCTCTGAAAGGGTAAGCATGATTGATAGACCACTAACTAGATAACAGAAAAAAAAAAAAAAAAAAAAAGATTCAAACAACCACAATCAGAAACTATAAAGATGACATTATAACTGATCTCACAGAAATACAAAATATCCTTAGAGGCTATTATAAACACCATTATGCATGCAAACTAGAAAATATACAGGAAATGGATATTCCTGGGAACATACAACCTCCCAATATTGAATCAGGAAGAAACAAACCCTGAAGAGATGAATATCAAGTTCCAAAATTGAATCCATACTTTTAAAAACTATCAAACAAACAGCCAGGTTGATTCACAGCTGAATTCTACCACATGTACAAAGAAGTAGTACCAATTCTACTGAAACTATCCCAAAAAAATTGAGGAGGAAGGATTCCTCCCTAACTCATTCTGTGGAGCCAGCTTCACTCTAACACCAAAACCTGGCAAAGACCCAACAATAAGAGAAAACTACAGGCCAATGTCTCTGAAGAACACAGATGCAAAAATTCTCAACAAACCAAAACCTTAGTAAACCAAATCCAGCAGGACATCAAAAGTTAATTTACTACAACCAAGTAGGCTTCATTTCAGGGATGCAAGATTGTTTCAACATATGCAAATCAATAACTGTCATTTGCTACATATACAGATTATTTTTTAATGTAATAATCTCAATGGACATGAAAAAGGCCTCAATAAAATTCAACATCCATTCCTGATGTTGGCTAGACGTCAAAGGAACATACCTCAAAATAATAAGAACTGTGTAGGACAGACCCACAGCCAACATCATACTGAATGAGCAAAAGCTGGAACAACCCCGATTGAGAAATGGAAAACCACCACCATGCCCATTCTCTCCAGTCCTAATCAACATAGTACTAAAAGTCCTAGCCGGGTCAATCAGGAAAGAGAAATAAATAAAAGGCATAAAAATAGAGGAGGGGAAAAAAGCAAACTCTCTCTCTTTGCTGACAAGATGATTCTATAGCTAGAAAACCCTAAAGACTCTGCCAAAATGTTCCTGGAACTTGTAAAGGACTTCAGTAAAGTTTCAGGATACAAAATCAATATTAAAAAATCAGAACTTCTATGTAACAAAAACGTTCAAGCTGAGAGCCAAGTGAAGAACACAATTCAATTTACAACAGCCACAAAGAAAATGCATTTAACCAAGGAGGTGAATGATCTCTACAAAAAACTACAAAACGCTGCTGAAAGAATGCACAGATGACACAAACAAATGAAACAACATTCCATGCTTATGGGTTGGAAAAATAAATATCAGTAAAATGGTCATACTTCCCAAAGTTATCTGTAGATTCAATATTATTCCTATCAAACTATCATTGTCATTTTTCACATAATTAAAAAATTCTAAAATTGATATGGAGCCAAAAAGGAGCCAAAATAGCTAAGGCAGTCCTAAGCAAAAAGAACAAAGGTGTAGGCATCAGGTTACCCAACTTCAAACTATACAATAAGGCTAGAGTAAGCAAAACCACACAGTACTTGTATTAAAAACAGACACTTGGACCAATACAACAGAAAAGAGAAGCCAGAAATAAAGCCATACACCTATAGCCATCTGACTGATCCTTGACAAAGTCAACAAAAACAAGCAATGGGGAAAGGAATTTCTATTCAATAAATGGTGCTCAGATAGTTGGCGAGTCATATACAGAAGAATGAAACTGGACCCCTATATTTGACCACAGACAAAAATTAATTCCAGATGAATTAAAGATTTAAATGCAAGACCTCAAATCATAAAAATCCAGGAGAAAATCAAGAAAATACATGGACATTGGTCTTGGGAAATAATTTATGACTAAGTCTGCAAAAGCAATTGCAACAAAAATGAAAATTCACAAGTGGGGGGACCCAATTAAACTAAGGAGCTTCTGCATAGCAAAAGAAAACTATCAGGAGAGTAAACAGGCAACCTACAAAATGGGAGAAAATATTTGCAAACTACACATCTAACAGAGATTTAATATCCAGAATCTATCAGGAACTGAAGCAATTCAACAAGCAGAAAACATATAACCCCATTTAAAAATGGACAGGAGAGACACTTCTCAAAATATGACATAAAAGCAGCCACCCAACATATGAAAAAATGTTCAACATCACTGTCAGAAAAACATAAACCAAACCACAGTAAGATACCATCTCACACCAGTCAGAATGCCTATTATAAACAAAGTCAAAAAATAACAGATGTTGGTGAGGTTGCAAACAACAGGAAAAGCTTATACACTGCTGGTGGGAATGTAAATTAGTTCAGCCATTGTGGAAAACAGTTTGGAGATTTCTCAAAGAACTGAAAACAAAACTACCATTTGACTCAGCAATCCCATTACTAGGTATACACTCAAAGGAATATAAATCATTCTGCTATAAAGACACATGAACATGTATGTCCTTCACCATACTATTCATAATAGCAATAACATGGAATCAAACTAGATGCTCAACAAAATGAGAAAGGTTCCTGTTAACAGGCCCCCATTTCACAGATTCAATCCCAGGTTACCACCCAGGAACAGTAGAGTCCAGGCTCTACTCCCCTGCAAATGGCATGAACTTCCCAAGGCTCTACCCCAGTGTTCACTCCTCCCAGTGTGCAGGCTGCTTGGAGGTTCTACAGGGAGCCCTCTTTACTTGGCTGTCTCAACATGATTTATGAGTCCTCATGATAGCTACAAAGAAAAATCTGTGGTAGATTTGCAAAAGATAGGTAAAATAATTAAAGCATGCTCCTACCCCCAAAAAATCATCATAAAGACAGACATCAAATAACAAAGGAAGACATTCAGAGAGGAAGAACAGGACAAAGGAATTACAAAACAGTCAAAAAACAATTAGCAAAATGGTAGTAAGAAGTTCAAGTTAAATCAATTCAAAGAGACTCATGCCAAGACACATTTAATCAAACTTTTGGAAGACAATGACAAAATAGAATATTGAAAGCAGTATAAGTGACTGATCACATACAAAGGATCCTCAATGAGATTATCAGAAGATTTCTAAATAGAGATTTTGGAGGCCAGAAGGAAGTGGGTCAATATATTTATAATGCTCAAAATATATGACACCAAAGCATAGGCAACAACAAAAAATTGGGCACATTGAACTTTATTAAAATTTTTTTAAACTGTGCTTCAAAAGATAGTATCAACAAAAGCAACTCTTAAAACAGGAGAAAGTATTTGCAAATCATATATCTGATAAGGAATTAATATCCAGAATATATAATAAATTCCTAAAACTCAATGATATAAAAACCCACAATTTAAAAAAGGGCAAAGGATTTGAATTGACACTTCTCCAAATAAGATATACCAATTGTTGATAAGCACATGAAAAGATGTTCAAAGTAACTAATCAAGAAAATGGAAAAAAAAAAAAAAAAAATTGAAACCACAATATCCCAGCTCTACATAGCCACTAGAATTATTAAAATCAATAAGGCTTATAATATCAAGTCTTGAAGAGGACTTAGAACAGCTAGACGGCTAACATGGTAAAACCCTCTCTTAATTAAAAATACAAATATTAGCCAGGTGGGGTGGTAAGTGCCTGTAGTCCCAGCTACTTGGGAGGCTGAGGCAGGAGAATTGCTTGAACCTGGGAGGTGGGGGCTGCAGTGAGCTGAGATCACACCACTGCACTCCAGCTTGGGCAACAGAGTGAGATTCCATCTCAAAAAAAAAAAAAAAAAAAAAAAAAAAAAAAAAAAAAAAGGCTAAAACTGGGATCATTAAAAATAGAATAATCATTTTGGAAAATAATTTGGCAATTTCTTATAAGGCTGAACCTATGATTACGACTGTACTATTGAATGCAGCCATGAGATTTCTAAGCATTTACCAAAGAAAAATTTCTTAAATACCTCTGACCAAGATTTTTACATTGTTAATTATAAGAGAATTCATAATAGCTAAAAACTGAAAATAGCACTAATGTTCATAAATAAGCGAATGAATAAACACATTGCAACATATTCATGCAAAAGCATATTTATCAATTTAAAAAATAAAAATACCTGCAACAACTTGGATGAATCTGGAAAGAAAACTGGCTGAGAGGAATAAATCAGCACAAAATAGTGCATACTATTTTATTTCGTGTATAAGAAATTCTAGAACAGGAAAATCTAATCTGCAGTGACTGAAAGGTGAACAGTGGTTTCTAAGGCCAGATGTGGTGGGGATTGACTTTAACAGGTATGGAGAACTTTTGACAGTAATAAAAATATTCTCTATCATGATTGGAGTGATGGTTACATAGATATATACATATATATTTGTCAATACTCAAACTGCACACTTAAAATAGGCAAATCTTATTGAATGCAAATTATGTACGTGTGTATACATACACAGATATATAGACATAAAAAGTTAACTATTAAATAAAATATTGTTTAATCTGTGGAACCTCAACATATAAACAAATAAAAACAGAGCTTCAAATTCTGATATGAGGGTAGGAGTCTTGCATACCGAGTGAAATTTCCCTCCACACAGTGCTCCTTAAGAACTCAGGAAAAATCATGAGGACTTGACAGAACACAAAATAAAAACCATACTCCACAGTATCTAAGAAATAGTTATAAGAAAATTTAACTATTTTTATTTTTTATTTTTTACATTTATCTTCAAAATAAATATTGAATATAATATCATAATATATAATACTTTACTCAGTTGAGTAAGTCTCACAAAGAAAATGTCATAAAGATTATTTTTTGAAAAAAAAAGTCTAGAGTGATGTCAAAGGTCAAATTACCAGCCTGCAGTGTTTTCTCAACAAGTGACATCTGAGCTGCATCGGTGTTGGCATCCAGGAAAAGGCAAGGGTTACTTACAAAGAAGAATAGACTTGTGATGGAAAGTCTTTCATATAAGGGTGAGTAAAACCTGGAACATTTCCTTGGCTTCTCTTCATAATTAAATTGTACCAATGTCTGGGCTTCACATTTCATAGAAAATATGGTTTTTGTGTCTTCTCATTCACTTTCAGTTGAGCAAGAGAAAAGTGCAAATAAACTTGACATCGGCCCCAGCATGCAGTTTGGTGACAAGGGAATCTTTAAAAGATGCAGATTCACCAACGTGGGAGGAATTCGGCTTTTACCTATCTGTTGCCAGAATTGAAAAATCCACTCAAAAGTCAACTCTTCAAACCTTCTACTGGGGTAAAATAACTGTTCCTTCTTTCCATCAAAATTTATGTATTATTTAGAAAGTATTTGGTTATAAGCAAAGATGACAGTTCAAGTAAATACCAGTCATGATGGTAATACAGTAAATATACAAATAAATATGTGATTCAAAAATTTAAATATATATTTCCTTTTGAGCTCTAAGTAGACTTTTTATTTTTTATTTTATTTCTTTTAATTTATTTATTATTATACTTTAAGTTGTAGGGTACATGTGCATAACGTGCAGGTTTGTTACATATGTATACTTGTGCCATGTTGCTGTGCTGCACCCATCAACTCGTCATTTACATCAGGTATAACTCCCAATGCAATCCCTCCCCCCTCCCCCCTCCCCATGATAGGCCCCAGTGTGTGATGTTCCCCTTCCTGAGTCCGAGTGATCTCATTGTTCAGTTCCCACCTATGAGTGAGAACATGCGGTGTTTGGTTTTCTGTTCTTGTGATAGTTTGCTAAGAATGATGGATTCCAGCTGCATCCAAGTCCCTACAAAGGACTCAAACTCATCCTTTTTTATGGCTGCATAGTATTCCATGGTGTATATGTGCCACATTTTCTTAATCCAATTTGTCACTGATGGACATTTGGGTTGATTCCAAGTCTTTGCTATTGTGAATAGTGCTGCAATAAACATACGTGTGCATGTGTCTTTATAGCAGCATAATTTATAATCCTTTGGGTATATACCCAGTAATGGGATGGCTGGGTCATATGGTACATCTAGTTCTAGATCCTTGAGGAATCGCCATACTGTTTTCCATAATGGTTGAACTAGTTTACAATCCCACCAACAGTGTATAAGTGTTCCTATTTCTCCACATCCTCTCCAGCACCTGTTGTTTCCTGACTTTTTAATGATGGCCATTCTAACTGGTGTGAGATGGTATCTCACTGTGGTTTTGATTTGCATTTCTCTGATGGCCAGTGATGATGAGCATTTTTTCATGTGTCTGTTGGCTGTATGAATGTCTTCTTTTGAGAAATGTCTGTTCATATCCTTTGCCCACTTTTTGATGGGGTTGTTTGTTTTTTTCTTGTAAATTTGTTTGAGTTCTTTGTAGGTTCTGGATATTAGCCCTTTGTCAGATGAGTAGATTGCAAAAACTTTCTCCCATTCTCTAGGTTGCCTGTTCACTATGATGGTAGTTTCTTTTGCTGTGCAGAAGCTCTTTAGTTTAATGAGATCCCATTTGTCAATTTTGGCTTTTGCTGCCGTTGCTTTTGGTGTTTTAGACATGAAGTCTTTGCCCATGCCTATGTCCTGAATGGTACTACCTAGGTTTTCCTCTAGGATTTTTATGGTATTAGGTCTAACATTTAAGTCTCTACTCCATCTTGAATTAATTTTCGTATAAGGAGTAAGGAAAGGATCCAGTTTCAGCTTTCTACTTATGGCTAGCCAATTTTCCCAGCACCATTTATTAAATAGGGAATCCTTTCCCCATTTCTTGTTTCTCTCAGGTTTGTCAAAGATCAAATGGCTGTAGATGTGTGGTATTATTTCTGAGGACTCTGTTCTGTTCCATTGGTCTATATCTCTGTTTTGGTACCAGTACCATGCTCTTTTGGTTACTGTAGCCTTGTAGTATAGTTTGAAGTCAGGTAGCGTGATGCCTCCAGCTTTGTTCTTTTGACTTAGGATTGTCTTGGAGATGCAGGCTCTTTTTTGGTTCCATATGAACTTTAAAGCAGTTTTTTCCAATTCTGTGAAGAAACTCATTGGTAGCTTGATGGGGATGGCATTGAATCTATCAATTACCTTGGGCAGTATGGCCATTTTCACGATATTGATTCTTCCTATCCATGAGCATGGTATGTTCTTCCATTTGTTTGTGTCCTCTTTTATTTCACTGAGTAGTGGTTTGTAGTTCTCCTTGAAGAGGTCCTTTACATCCCTTGTAAGTTGGATTCCTAGGTATTTGATTCTCTTTGAAGCAATTGTGAATGGAAGTTCATTCCTGATTTGGCTCTCTGTTTGTCTGTTACTGGTGTATAAGAATGCTTGTGATTTTTGCACATTAATTTTGTATCCTGAGACTTTGCTGAAGTTGCTTATCAGCTTAAGGAGATTTTGGGCTGAGACAATGGGGTTTTCTAAATATACAATCATGTCATCTGCAAACAGGGACAATTTGACTTCTATCTTTTCCTAACTGAATACCCTTGATTTCTTTCTCTTGCCTGATTGCCCTAGCCAGAACTTCCAACACTATGTTGAATAGGAGTGGTGAGAGAGGGCATCCCTGTCTTGTGCCAGTTTTCAAAGGGAATTTTTCCAGTTTTTGCCCATTCAGTATGATATTGGCTGTGGGTTTGTCATAAATAGCTCTTATTATTTTGAGGTACGTTCCATCAATACCGAATTTATTGAGCGTTTTTAGCATGAAGGGCTGTTGAATTTTGTCAAAAGCCTTTTCTGCATCAATTGAGATAATCATGTGGTTCTTGTCTTTGGTTCTGTTTATATGCTGGATTATGTTTATTGATTTGCGAATGTTGAACCAGCCTTGCATCCCAGGGATGAAGCCCACTTGATCATGGTGGATAAGCTTTTTGATGTGTTGCTGAATCCGGTTTGCCAGTATTTTATTGAGGATTTTTGCATCGATGTTCATCAGGGATATTGGTCTAAAATTCTCTTTTTTTGTTGTGTCTCTGCCAGGCTTTGGTATCAGGATGATGTTGGCCTCATAAAATGAGTTAGGGAGGATTCCCTCTTTTTCTATTGATTGGAATAGTTTCAGAAGGAATGGTACCAACTCCTCCTTGTACCTCTGGTAGAATTCAGCTGTGAATCCATCTGCTCCTGGACTTTTTTGGTTGGTAGGCTATTAATTGTTGCCTCAATTTCAGAGCCTGCTATTGGTCTATTCAGGGATTCAACTTCTTCCTGGTTTAGTCTTGGAAGAGTGTAAGTGTCCAGGAAATTATCCATTTCTTCTAGATTTTCCAGTTTATTTGCGTAGAGGTGTTTATAGTATTCTCTGATGGTAGTTTGTATTTCTGTGGGGTCAGTGGTGATATCCCCTTTATCATTTTTAATTGCGTCGATTTGATTCTTCTCTCTTTTCTTCTTTATTAGTCTGGCTAGTGGTCTGTCCATTTTGTTGATCTTTTCAAAAAACCAACTCCTGGATTCATTGATTTTTTGGAGGGTTTTTTGTGTCTCTATCTCCTTCAGTTCTGCTCTGATCTTAGTTATTTCTTGCCTTCTGCTAGCTTTCGAATGTGTTTGCTCTTGCTTCTCTAGTTCTTTTAATGGCGATGTTAGAGTGTCAATTTTAGATCTTTCCTGCTTTCTCTTGTGGGCATTTAGTGCTATAAATTTCCCTCTACACACTGCTTTCAATGTGTCCCAGAGATTCTGGTATGTTGTATCTTTGTTCTCATTGGTTTCAAAGAACATCTTTATTTCTGCCTTCATTTCGTTATGTACCCAGTAGTCATTCAGGAGCAGGTTGTTCAGTTTCCATGTAGTTGAGCGGTTTTGATTGAGTTTCTTAGTCCTGAGTTCTAGTTTGATTGCACTGTGGTCTGAGAGACAGTTTGTTATAATTTCTGTTCTTGTACATTTGCTGAGGAGTGCTTTACTTCCAATTACGTGGTCCATTTTGGAGTAAGTATGATGTGGTGCTGAGAAGAATGTATATTCTGTTGATTTGGGGTGGAGAGTTCTATAGATGTCTATTAGGTCTGCTTGCTGCAGAGATGAGTTCAATTCCTGGATATCCTTGTTAACTTTCTGTCTCGTTGATCTGTCTAATGTTGACAGTGGAGTGTTGAAGTCTCCCATTATTATTGTATGGGAGTCTAAGTCTCTTTGTAAGTCTCTAAGGACTTGCTTGATGAATCTGGGTGCTCCTGTATTGGGTGCATATATATTTAGGATAGTTAGCTCTTCCTGTTGAATTGATCCCTTTACCATTATGTAATGGCCTTCTTTGTCTCTTTTGATCTTTGATGGTTTAAAGTCTGTTTTATCAGAGACTAGTATTGCAACCCCTGCTTTTTTTTGTTCTCCATTTGCTTGGTAAATCTTCCTCCATCCCTTTATTTTGAGCCTATGTATGTCTCTGCGTGTGAGATGGGTCTCCTGAATACAGCAGACTGATGGGTCTTGACTCTTTATCCAGTTTGCCAGTCTGTGTCTTTTAATTGGAGCATTTAGTCCATTTACATTTAACGTTAAGATTGTTATGTGTGAACTTGATCCTGCCATTATGATATTAACTGGTTATTTTGCTCGTTAGTTGATGCAGTTTCTTCCTAGCCTCAATGGTCTTTACATTTTGGCATGTTTTTGCAATGGCTGGTACCGGTTGTTCCTTTCCATGTTTAGTGCTTCCTTCAGGGTCTCTTGTAAGGCAGGCCTAGTGGTGACAAAATCTCTAAGCATTTGCTTATCTGTAAAGGATTTTATTTCTCCTTCACTTATGAAACTTAGTTTGGCTGGATATGAAATTCTGGGTTTAAAATTCTTTTCTTTAAGAATGTTGAATATTGGCCCCCACTCTCTTCTGGCTTGTACAGTTTCTGCTGAGAGATCTGCTGTTAGTCTGATGGGCTTCCCTTTGTGGGTAACACGACCTTTCTCTCTGGCTGCCCTTAAGATTTTTTCCTTCATTTCAACTTTGGTGAATCTGGCAATTATGTGTCTTGGAGTTGCTCTTCTCGAGGAGTATCTTTGTGGCGTTCTCTGTATTTCCTGGATTTGAATGTTGGCCTGCCCTACTAGGTTGGGGAAGTTCTCCTGGATGATATCCTGAAGAGTGTTTTCCAACTTGGTTCCATTTTCCCCCTCACTTTCAGGCACCCCAATCAGACGTAGATTTGGTCTTTTTACATAATCCCATACTTCTTGCAGGCTTTGTTCTTTTCTTTTTCTTCTTTTTTCTTTTGGTTTCTCTTCTCACTTCATTTCATTCATTTGATCCTCAATCGCTGATACTCTTTCAGTTGATCGAGTCGGTTACTGAAACTTGTGCATTTGTCACGTATTTCTCGTGTCATGGTTTTCATCTCTTTCATTTCGTTTAGGACCTTCTCTGCATTAATTACTCTAGCCATCAATTCTTCCACTTTTTTTTTTCAAGATTTTTAGTTTCTTTGCGCTGGGTACGTAATTCCTCCTTTAGCTCTGAGAAATTTGATGGACTGAAGCCTTCTTCTCTCATCTCGTCAAAGTCATTCTCCGTCCAGCTTTGATCCGTTGCTGGCGATGAGCTGCGCTCCTTTGCCGGGGGAGATGCGCTCTTATTTTTTGAATTTCCAGCTTTTCTGCCCTGCTTTTTCCCCATCTTTGTGGTTTTATCTGCCTCTGGTCTTTGATGATGGGGATGTACTGATGAGGTTTTGGTGTAGGTGTCCTTCCTGTTTGATAGTTTTCCTTCTAACAGTCAGGACCCTCAGCTGTAGGTCTGTTGGAGATTGCTTGAGGTCCACTCCAGACCCTGTTTGCCTGGGTATCAGCAGCAGAGGCTGCAGAAGATAGAATATTTCTGAACAGCGAGTGTACCTATCTGATTCTTGCTTTGGAAGCTTCCTCTCAGGGGTGTACTCCTCCCTGTGAGGTGTGGGGTGTCAGACTGCCCCTAGTGGGGGATGTCTCCCAGTTAGGCTACTCAGGGGTCAGGGACCCACTTGAGCAGGGAGTCTGTCCCTTCTCAGATCTCAACCTCCGTGTTGGGAGATCCACTGCTCTCTTCAAAGCTGTCAGACAGAGTCGTTTGCGTCTGCAGAGGTGTCTGCTGCGTTTGTTTAGTTTACTGTGCCCTGTCCCCAGAGGTGGAGTCTACAGAGACAGGCAGGTTTCCTTGAGCTGCTGTGAGCGCCATCCAGTTCGAGCTTCCCAGCAGCTTTGTTTACCTACTTAAGCCTCAGCAATGGTGAGCGCCCCTCCCCCAGCCTCCCTGCTGCCTTGCCGGTAGATCACAGACTGCTGCGCTAGCAATGAGGGAGGCTCCGTGGGTGTGGGACCCTCCCGGCCAGGTGTGGGATATGATCTCCTGGTGTGCCTGTTTGCTTAAAGCGCAGTATTGGGGTGGGAGTTACCCGATTTTCCAGGTGTTGTGTGTCTCAGTTCCCCTGGCTAGGAAAAGGGACTCCCTTCCCCCTTGCGCTTCGCAGGTGAGGCAATGCCTCGCCCTGCTTCAGCTCTCGCTGGTCGGGCTGCAGCAGCTGACCAGCACCGATTGTCTGGCACTCCCCAGTAAGATGAACCCAGTACCTCAGTTGAAAATGCAGAAATCTTTCCTTCCAATGTCCATCAGTGACAGATTGGATTAAGAAAATGTGGCACATATACACCATGGAATACTATGCAGCCATAAAAAAGGATGAGTTTGAGTCCTTTGTAGGGACTTGGATGCAGCTGGAATCCATCATTCTTAGCAAACTATCACAAGAACAGAAAACCAAACACCGCATGTTCTCACTCACAGGTGGGAACTGAACAATGAGATCACTCGGACTCAGGAAGGGGAACATCACACACCAGGGCCTATCATGGGGAGGGGGGAGGGGGGAGGGATTGCATTGGGAGTTATACCTGATGTAAATGACGAGTTGATGGATGCAGCACAGCAACATGGCACAAGTATACATATGTAACAAACCTGCATGTTATGCACATGTACCCTACAACTTAAAGTATAATAATAATAAATTTAAAAAAAAATAAAAAATAAAAAAAAAAAAAGAAAATGCAGAAATCACCGGTCTTCTGTGTCGCTCGCGCTGGGAGTTGGAGACTGGAGCTGCTCCTATTCGGCCATCTTGCTCCGCCCCAGTAGACTATTTTTAAAGTGACATATAATGTTCGTTGCATCTTCCAATAATTTTCAAGTTATTTGTTGATTTTTAGAAATTGTTGCTGTGATTGACAGAGCTGTGATGTCCCTGTTTCAGCCATGATTTATTGTAATGAATCATATTAACTCTTCCAATAACTTTCTCAACTAGTTGATACTTGTTCTATGACTTACAGTCTCATAAAGTAGAAAATTTCTATAAACTCACCAATACTATTAACTCATACTAGCTCTGTAAACCTCAGACCAATGTTCTTAGCAGCCCCAGAAGTTTGATCAGGGGAAAAGAGATGCATGAGAGAAAGGGCTCACTGAGAGGGAGCCCCATTCATGGCTGAGTTTGTAGCAGTGGAACAGGCACCATGTGGTCCTGCCCTGTATGGACAAGTGGGTAAACATGACCGGCCCACCAATCTTTGGATTCTAGCCGACTTTCTATAGGACAGCTTCAGCAATCAAAAGACACCTGTCCTTTACCCAACCACTATCACTGAAGATTAACCCAGAGAACAGAAGCAGGGAAGGGAGGTGGTGTCTAAACTCCAAAACCTCCTATTCTCCTTCCAGAGTAAACCAGGACCTGCCCGACACAAAACCCTCTTCCAGTCAAGGCACACATGACCTGCAGAGAGAAAAATTTTTAATAGACGTGTGTGATTCTCCAAAAGAATTTTTCTGGAAAATTCCAGAACACAGTTGTGCTGCTTACCTGGCCAAAGATAAGTGCCAGAAAGTGCTGCAACCATTTCAGGAACATCCCCATAACAAGGTGACCACTCAACAATAATCACTGCAACATCCTATGACAATTATCTTGAACTAATTTCACTATCATCGTCATTATTGCCAATAGATAAAGAATAATGTCAACATTTTAACAAGCGCCATAATGATGATTTCCTTGAGCTGCTGGGGTGGGAAAGGCTAACTTTCCAGAGATGTGGAACATCTGCCTGCTACCTGTACAAAATAAGTATTCTGTTAAGAAAAAGAAAGGTGGCAGCTATTGAATGGGATCTGCCACAATTGGATTTCGTTTTGCAGACATACTTACAACTATTATTAGTACCACCATTATTAGTATTACTACTACTAATAGTACCTATATCTTTTATTGAGCAAATACTTTGTCAGGCAATTAACTATGCTAAATACTTTGCTTATATTCTCTACTTAGGAAATGGTCATAAGAAAATTTAATTACTTAATTCACACAAAAATGTTCAAGGGCTTGAAAGGCTAATAAAATTTATATAGTTAGTATTTAATTTCACCTAAGGCCACCTACATGATTCCAAGGCCTAAACTACACATTCATGGAATGACCTATATTTCTACACATGGGTAAATTTTAAAAACAGTTCTCCTCACAGTTCAGTCTTGGCATTATTCCTATTATTTAATTCCATGCAGAAGGATGCTCACTAAAAATGAAAGTAACTCGTTATTCTGCCTTTGCACATAATTGTTTTTAAATTGTGTCAAGAATTGCATTGCTATTAAGGCTTCTAGGTAAAAGAATTTCAACGATGCTATTAGAAGATGGCTGTAGCACAGGAGTTCTCTTCCTGAGAAGATTAAATGAAACAGTATTTGTGAGCTTTACTTAGCCCAAGGCTTGGCACAGAGTACCAATAAGCTTTGAAGATCACAGGCAGGTAGCCAGGCTGTGAGGTTGTAGATTTAGGTTTGTTTGGGGGCTGTTGACCAAAAATCAAAATATAAATTTATCCCATTGGTCTTCATTTTTCATACCTATATTAACACCTCCAGAGACTATTCAACATGTTCTGGCTTTAAATAAATTGAATGAATTTTGAAATATATGTGGCATTACCTCATATTAAATAACATTTATTCAGTATTTACTAAATATCAGGTGCTGTGCTAAGCAAGTTAAATGTATTATTTAATTATCATGATAACCCTAGGAGACAGATATTCATGGGAGTTTTAGTAACAATAATACAAATGTCTTTGTCTCCCAGTAATTAACACAACAATCTTACTATATCTGAGTTCAGAATTATAAAATGGATAAAGCAATCAGACAGGTGGAGATACAAAATGTTCTTATTATGTATTAAGCTGAAGTCTTACTATATCTGAGAATTATAAAATGGATAAAGCAATCAGACAGACAGGTGGAGATACAAAATGTTCTTATTATGTATTAAGCTGATCAAAGAACATGTCTTTGATCTGGAGCAAGCCAACCCCAACCAGTCTCAGGCAGCACTATACAGTGGTTATCTCCCAGAGAGTCAGGCCCCTTCAATGACAAGACAACCACCATGCCTGAACACAGGCTCCCTAAAAAACAGGAAGATCCACAAGGAGAACCCTCTGAAGGCTGAGCAGTGCATGCAGGCCTTGTTCTTTCTTTCATATTCATTGATGAGAAAAGTTGACTATCTTGGGTCTGGTCCTGTGGAAAGTGACTCTGAGATGAGGATTTACTCATAGCTGGTTTACTGGGGAGTACTTGAAGGATCAATACCTGTGGGGTTTGAGGGAAGTAGGATTGGGCAGAGGAGAGATTGAAATGTCATGCAATTTCAATAAAGGCTTCTGCAGATCCCAAAGGGAGCTCTGGAGCAGGAAGGCCCTGCACAGTTGTCTTGTGTTGAGGCAAGAGACCTGGACCTTTGTATACTGACATTGACTAGTCATTGGATGCAGGCTGACTTTTGGAGGTCAAATAACTTGGGCAAGGCTGCTCCCTTTAGTTGCAGGCCCTTCTTATGTGACAGCTGTGGCCTGTTGGCAGTCAGTAACCTTGCAGTTAAAGAAATCAATGCCTTGGTTCTAAAGAGAGGACTTGGGAAAAGCAACACAGAATCTGTTGGGTGAGAGACCAATAGTGGTTTCCAGTAGAATTTGCTGCATATGGAAATAGAAAACCAGGGAAAAGGGAATTCTCCAAGAATAGAGATCATGATTATACTCATTTACATATGAATAAAAATTAATGAGAATACACAGCAAGTGATAAAGGTGGTAATTACAAATAGTCTGAACTCACTCTGTTATGCTGCCTTTTTCTACAGAGCTTGGATAATAAGTAGTTTACAGAAAATATGAGAAAAGCTTAGATTTCCACTGATATATTATAAACAATATTACATGAGTTGAAATATTTGGTCTATCGTGAAAATTAAAAAAAATTTAGCATAGTTTACTTTGGCCAGTAGTAATATGTATACATGCCTATGTCTGAATATTACTACCAATTCCCCCATTTAAATTTGATATCCTACTTATGCTGACTCTGGACAGTTATAGTAATTGTTAGAAAGTTCTCCCTCTGCACAGAATCAAACTCTGCCTTGTAAGTTGTGCATACCTTTTATAAATGCTATGTCAGAATGATCCATGAAGCTGTGAATAAATACGGATGCCCAGACCCTACCTCAGATCTATAGAAAATCAGAGCCTCCTGAATTGGAGTTTATAAACTGTTGTTTACTTTTGTGTTTTGGGTCTTTATAAGTTTTTTATTTTTAAAATAATTCTGGTCCATTCTGGTTAAGCACCAGTGCTCTAGTGTGACACATATTTAACTCATTTTTGAAAACATTAAATAGATGCTTACTGTGTGCATATAGTACATTAATCTACTTTTACATGTAATACATAGAACTACCCCAATCTAAATTTTCTAGGTCAGATAAGAACGTTGGTTCAAGCAATATCCCAAAGTTGTGTAGATTCTTCAACATCCTGAAACCACTACCTGAATCCCCTATACTCCAATTTAGATATATATTTGCCTTTTAAAAACATAATATTATGTACTACAAAATACTATAGATTTGGTCTAGACTGCTCAATAAATGTTTGTGCATGTCCACTACCATAAACCTATGATTCCAATGTCTAAAAGAAATATAGAAATGAAAACATCTGAAGTAGCTAAATACAACTTACAACTTCACAATGTAAGCAATCAATTCTCTGCTGTTTTTAAATTGTGAGTCCACAGCCACTCTATTTGATATTGGAAAAAAACTTTAAAACTATTTCCATAACCAATTTATAGTCACACTAACACATTCTATGTACTTGTAGTGGTTGCTGTGCAACATGAATGCCCACTAACTAGAATCCATGAAGGAAATTTATTCTTTGGTGCCTGACTGCATTCCTATCACCTAGAACAATGGTCAGCACTTGGTTTTGGCTCCTCAAACACTGTCCATTGAACCAATGAACATCAGAGCTGGGTGTCTGTAGAAAGCAAATTTATGGTATCGATATGATTGGCATTGATTTTATGGAGCTAAACCGAATTTTCCAAGTACAACTTCATTCTTCTATCAATTTTCCGGAATCATATTATTCATAACTGTAGAAGTGGCTTTGTCATCATTTTTATCTGTTCCCAGCATCTGTGAAAGATGAAACAAGCTTTTAACATAATACCTCAGGAGATCATAGCCAGATAGCAGAGGTTAAGGATAGGAGAACAAACCAGAATTTTCGGATGGGGAGTTAAAATATTTTGAACAAAAAATATAAAATCCATGTAAAACAGCTTTGGAAACTGCCAGTTCATGGGTAATATGCAGCCCAGTCTGTTAAGGTGTTTTGTTTTGTTTTCCCCAGTTTTCCTGTGATGCTGCACAATGGTTTTCAAAGTGCAGTCACTAGGTAAGTTCTGTGCTCCACCTTCATGCAGGCAGCTTGCCAATTCTCATCTCACACTGTCCACTTAATCCTGGTCCATAAATTGAATGTCCTCTGCAGATATTTGAGCATGAGTTCTCAACTCTGTGTTATTACCTGCAACCAGGTAATGAAAACTATTTAACTCATATCACACATAGACCTAGACACCAAAATCCATAAATTTTAAAGGCACAGTAATAGATATGATTATGCATACCAAGCCTTCTGTATTATTGTTTTATTGGTACATAACACATTACTATAGTAGATTTAACAATGTACATTTATTATTTCACAGATTCCCTGGTTTATCAGTGCAGGTATGGATTAGCTAGGTCCTTGGCTCAGGGTCTCAGAAGCTACAATTAAGATGTTTGCTGAGGCTTGTCTTATTAATGCTCAAGATCTTCTTCAAAACTCACATGGTTGCTGGCAGAATTCAGTTTCTTGTGGTTATAGGACTTCGTCCCTCAGATTTTAGAGGCCACCAGTTCTCTGCCATCTAGTCTTCCTTTTCTTTTTTGAGACAAAAGCTCACTCTGTCACCCAGAATGGGGTGCAGTGGTGTGATCATAGCTCACTGTAACTTTAAACTCCCGGACTCAAGCGCTCCTCCTGCCTCAGTCTCCTGAGTAGCTAAGACTATAGGCTTGTGTCACCATATCTGGCTACTTTTAAGAATTTTTGTAGAGATGGGTCTCACTGTCTCACTATGTTGCCCAGGCTTGTCTCAAACTCCTGGCATCAAGCAATCCTCCCACTTCAGCCTCCAAAGCACTAGGATTACAGGTGTGAGCTACTGCACCCAGCCAAGCCTTCTTGATAGGCATTTCATATCATTGCAGCTTTTCTTCACCAAAGCCAGGAAGCAGGGGAAGCTTTTAAGCTTCTGCTAAGACAGTCTTATATAACAAATACAATGATTCATAGGAGTAACAAATCATGACCTTTGCTATATAGCATAAACCAGTAAAAGAGTGACATCCCATTACCATAGCCCAATCAAGGGAGAGATATTCTATTACCTTTGCCATATTGTATGTTAGAAGCAAGTCACAAGTTTCTGACCACACTCAGGGGAAGAGTTTTACCAAGGCATAACTCATTTTGAGCATCACCTTAGAATATGTCTCTAATACCCTCCTTCTTCTCATTCTATCAACTGGAGAGAGCTTTAAGTATCATTATACTCAAACTCTTTGTTCTATGCCATTTGGTGTCATAGGGATAAAAACTTTTGTGTTAGATTCTCTGTAGGAAATGTAAAAGTATAGTTATTACTATGAAGAAATGGATTAGGAAAATCCAGGCCATAGCCTCTAATATAAATAAGAATTATCTCTGGAGAGATCACGAAAGTACCCCTGGGTTCCCAAAAGATTTACATTTCCTTTTAGTGCTACTCACATAACCATATGAGGTGGTTGTTTAGGAACAAGATCTGAGAAGAGCAGATCCCAAACTTCAGCATGTATATGAATCATCCAGAGAGCTTCTTAACATACAGATCCCTGGGCCCTATCACCACAAGTTCTTCTTCAGTATATCTGAGGTGGAGCCCAGGAATTTGCATTTCTATCTCCCAAATGATTTAATCTCTTATAACAAAAGGCTTACAATTTCTCTAGATCTGAACACATTTAGAAATGGAATGTTTAAAATTTCCCAAGTCCTGTGAACTGTTTGAACTGGACCTATTCACATCATACCATATTGTAAGACTTATGATGTCGAGGGTAACAATTTTCTTCAAAATTGTATCCTAAATCAACCAATGTGCCTACTAAGTGGAAGACACTATACATACATATGTATATAATAAATAGTGAACGTTTTTGAAAGTTCAAGTGTCAAACATCAATTATCAATACCACTCTGTATTAGATACATTTGTGCCTCACTTTACATCTTCCTGACCCACCTTTTCACTCCAGCCATTGCTATGGCAACAAGCTACACCCAGGTATAACTTCAGTGTAGTTTCTGTCATTCACTCTCTGCACAAAGACTTGTTGGATAGCACTACCTGGAATGGCTGTGGAAACCCACTCAGTCATTCTGAAGGAGTCATCAAGTACTAGTGAGTTAAAAATCCCTTAGGGAAACCTCTGATCAATGAAGATAGAGACAATAACAGGTCTTAGCATGCAAAATCATATCATTTTCGTCTTTGTCTTCTGTCCCTTGGGCCTTTCAGAGGGTTTATTGCAGGATCAAACTCCAATTGCCTATAGCCATAAACAGCTTACTAACACACACTGGTTTTCTTCTTATTTAAGTCTCTCTAGAGACAACTCCTGTTCCTTTAGATTACTTTATAAAACAAATTACCTACACAAAAACCTTCATCCTAGGCTCTGTTATTTGTGAGAACCAAAATGAAGACAATTGGTACCAGAAGTGGCCCTAGAAATCAAACTCGCAATGCCATTCTGGGGCTGAATTTCCCACCAGGTGGACAACACTAAGTGTAATAATTACCCACTGTAATAATAATGGAAATGGTGACAACCACTAACATATGGTAGCATCCAAAATTGCTAGGACCTTCACACCAGTGGTGAATTGGGAGAGGTTCAGTTGGATGGTGAAGCACTGTCTTAGGAGGTAGCAGTGGAAGCTGGATGATATACAAGCAATGTTGATAAAGATTATGGAGTTGCCTGGATTGTTTACAGTTGCAAAAAGCCTTGAAAAAGGGAAAAAAAAAAAAACCGAAAGGCTCAATGTAACCAACTAATAACTGAAATCCGGTAAGTTCTTAAACAGAGGGACCATGGTGACAGGAACAAACTATAGTGTTCCTAGGATGAAAAAGATAGGGACTTGACTAGGGTATATTTGCATAACTAGGTAAAATCAAGAGCTGGTACATAGAAGGCTGAGGTCACTGTTCCAATGAAAAACTACGATGTCTCATATGCATCCCAGATGTCTGTTCCCATCCCAGAGCCCATTGACTGCAGAGAGTCCATGTCCACTGGAGAAGAGACTCAAGTATGACCAACACACATTCCCCATTTCTTTCCAAAAGGTACTTGCAGCTATTTATCAGAGAAAATATATCCTATACTGAAGCACTATATAAACCATCCCAGGGATGAAGACGACAGATAATTGTGGAATCTGAACTGCTACTGACACCTGGGACCAGAAATATAATCATCAACTGTGGTTAGATAAGTGCTTATGGAAGGCAATAGATCAATCAAATCCTGACCCATCCTCACCTCGCAGTGAATCCAAAAGGTCTATGGACCCACTTGTGGGCTACCTATCCAGTTTGAGTGTATCACTGGGCTGGATATATTTAGCAGCTAGAATTCTCACACTGGTTCCCTAAACTATAAATAAGAAACACTATGATAGCAAACACCATGAGGAAGCCTCTTAAGTTGCACCTCTTCCCCCTGACAAGATAATCAATAAGAAGCAATTTCACATCCTACGCGGAATCACCTATTGTTTGAACTTATACCAAAGACTTGTCAATTAATATGACATTTTACAGGCCAATTTATGATGGCAGATCTGTAGGCAAGAAAGAAGAAACTATATCTGGAGTATGCATTAATCCCAATACCAATGAATTTTTGCCTCCTTTGAAGTGGAAAGGGTCTGATATAATCAACCTGCCACTAGGGTAACCGGTTTGTCTCCCTGAAGAATGGTGATATATCAACATTAATCTGATGCCAGCAGGCTGACCATCAAAGAGGAGCTAGAGAAGCTTTGATTAGAGAAAACCCACATTGATTAACTTGCTCATTGCCTGCGTCCCTGTTACATGTTCCCTGCTCGTGGATCTATTAAGCAAGTACTAGAATGGTTTAGGACAAAGCTGCCTAACATCCACAGAACAGCTTATCCTGATTCTGGTCTAGAAAGTCTTTCGTAAAGATTGTAACCAGTCACAGCTTTGAAGGCTGTATGATGAATTAGACTTAATGCAGGGCACAAGTTCAAGGAGTAAACTGTATCAGATACTTCTGTCCAACTCACTTCCTTTCATTCCACTTTTTTACTCCTGCCATTGTTTTTACGGTATTCATGGCACTCAGCTGTGTGTATGGGTAATCTGGCATAGTCAGAATTAAGACTGTGCTGCATAATCTCTGCTCTCTGTCCTGGAACTTTTCTGAACCAACCACTTCCGTTACCATCAATATCCTTCTTAGCTATTCCAACATGCAAACCTTTGTGAGAAGGAGTTGATGCATTATAGGGCAACCCTTTAATCATTAAAGAAGGAAATCTATGGATAAATTCTTCCCTCTTCTTCCCTTGGGCAGACAGTTCTGAGGTGAACACTACACAACTTCAAAGTCCCTAGCAAGATCAAGACTGTTGTCCACAGCATAGAATAGGAGTAATACATCCTTAAATTGGCCTTCTATTCTATTTCACTCTTCCGATTCCCCTACCGCTGTTCTTTAGGATAGTTTCCTAAAATAAATAACCCTCAAGGAAACGTTTGTCTCTGGCTCTGCATTTTGGAGGAACTCAAACTAAGAAAGTCCTTTCCCAGTTACAGAGAAAAGTTCAGTAAGAGGGCAGAGGGTCTGTTAAATTAAATAGGAGGAAGTCAAGATAAAAATGGAGAGAAAACTCAAAAACTTTCCAATGCCATCTTGAAATGAATCTATAAATTTTGTGTTCCTACAAAAGAAAAGTCTTCCACGTTCAAACACTGGGAAATTTAATAATAGTATTCTGAACATAGGTTCCTTGATATAACTTTAAAATGTGGAGTTACCCTTCAACATTTTTTCCCTCCTTCTATTACCTATACCTTCTCTGTGTTCACAAACCATCCACAAATCCTATCTTTGTAAAAAGGTTCATATACGCTTACTCTACATTTTCAAGGTCCCTCACTCTCATTCCAGGCTCTCAGCATTTTCATACCTGTTCTTTCTTACTCTAATGCCTCTTATCACTATTATAATATTTCCAAAATATAATTTGGCTTATTTTGCTGATCCAAAGTTCCTGTGGCCTTTTGCAATTTAGAACAATGTAAACAATCATTCATACTAAAACATATTTATTAATCACATACAAAATGTCAGGCATTCTAGCTAGAAGCTAGAAATAAAATGCTGAGCAAAGCAGGCATCATCCTTCTCACCTACATTTTTAACATTACCTCATATTACTCATAAAATCTTCTGCCTAATGCAGTTAAATTTCTTTTTTGGCCCCAGGAAATAAGATATTCAAGTCTTTAACTGTTTCGGCTACTTGAGAATCACTCTCTGTCTTCCCTCTATGTATCTGAAGTTCATTGTTTGTGTTCTATGAAGATTCTAACCAGATTGATCTGCCTTCACGTACTGTTTGCTTCCAGTAAATTTTTACTATATACACTGTCCTTAGCACTTATCTGACCCTTATTGTATGCACAAGTACATGACAAAGACTGATGGTTTACACTGAAACAGTTGTTGTATTCTTAAAACTTGTACTTATCTACAGTACTACTTTCCTCATTAATTTATAAATGAAATATACAGTAACCTTAGATATAGTTTATTTTTTCTCATTTATTCAAACATTTACAGAGTGCCTGTAGAGAAAGAGGCATTCTTGTAGGTACTCAGTGGGGAGGTTCGAGAGGTAAAATATAATAAAGAACAGTTATCTGCTCTCAAGTAGCATACTCTTGTTTTTGTTTTTATTTGAGATAGGGTCTCTCTGTTGCCCAGGCTGGAATGCAGTGGTGTGATCACAGCTCACTGCAGCCTCAACGTTCTGGGCTTATGCGATCCTCCCCACCTTAGCTTCTCTAGTAGCTGGGACTACAATCACACACCACCATGCCCTGCTAATTTTTTGTGTTTGTTTTGGGAAGAGGTTTTACCATATTGCCCAGGCTGGTCATGAACTGCTGGACTGAAGTGATCCCCTACCTCAGCCTTCCAAACTGCTGGGATTGAAGTCATGAGCCATCACACCTGGCCTCAAGTAGCGTACTTTCTAACTCTCATGCCAAGAGTCTTTTGGTGGAAAACCATGAACTGAATTATTGACTAACGTCACAATGTTAGAACTGAAATAGATGCTAAGTTACTTTTATTGTAATTTATGGAGGAAGCAGTGTGGCTTTGTTGTTAAAAATACACCCTATGAAGTATGACTTTCTGTATTAAAATCTCAGCTCTGACATTTGCTAGCTTGTTATCTTAGGTAAATTACATAACTTCCTGTGCTTCTGTTTCTAAGTTTTAAGTTCAGGGGTACATGTCTAGGTTTATAGGTTACATAGGTAAACTTGTATCATAGGGGTTTGTAGTACAGACTATTTTGTCACCCAGGTATTAAACCTACTACTTAGTATTTTTCCTAATCCTCTTCCTCCTCCCACTCTTTACCCTCTGGTATGTCACAGCGTGTGTTGTTCCCTTCTCTGTGTTCATGTGTTCTCATCATTTAGCTCCACTTATACGTGAGAACGTGCGGTATTTGGCTTTCTGTTCCTGTGTTTGCTAAAGATAATGGCCTCCAGCTCCATCCATGTTCTCACAGAGGACATGATCTCATTGCTTTTTATGGCTGCATAGTATTCCCTGGTGTATATATATATATATATATGTGTGTATATATATATATATATATATACACACACACACTGCATTTTCTTTATCCAGTCTACCATTGATGGGCATTTAGTTGATTCCATGTCTTTGCTATTGTGAATAGTGTTGCAACAAACATACGTGTTGTGTGTGTCTTTATGATAGAATGATTTATATTCCTTTGGGTATCTACCCAGTAATAGGATTTCTGGGTCGAATGGTAGTTCTGATTTAGGTCTTTGAAGAATTGCCACACTGTTTTCTACAATGGTTGAACTAATTTACACTCCCACTAGCAGTGTAAAAGTGTTTTCTTTTCTCTGCAACCTCACCAGCATCTGTTTTTTGATTTTTAATAATAGTTATTCTGACTGGTGTGAGATGATATGTCATTGTGGTTTGATTTGCGTTTTCCTAACGATCAGTGATGCTGAGCTTTTTTACATATGCTTATTGACCCCATGTATGTCTCCTTTTGAAAAATGGTCATGTCCTTTGTCCACTTTTTAATGTTTTTTTTTCTTGTAAATTTGTTTAAGTTCCTTATAGAGCTGGATATTAGATATTGGTCAGATGTATACTTTGCAAATATTTTCTCCCATTTTGTAGGTTTTCTGTTCACTGTTAATCTCACTGTGCAGAAGCTCTTTAATTAGATCCAATTTATCAATTTTTGCTTTTGTTGCAGTTGCTTTTGGTGTCTTCATCATGAAATATTTGCCAGTTCCTCTGCCCAGCATGATGTTGCCTAGCTTGTCTTCAAGGGTTTTTATAGTTTGGGGTTGTACATTTAAGTCTTTAGTGAATATTGAGTTAATTTTTGTATATGATGTAAGGAAGGGGTCCAGTTTCATTCTTCTGCATAGTGCTAGCCAGGTATCCCAGTACCATTTATTCAATAGGGATCCCTTTCTCCATTGCTTGTTGTCAAAGATCAGATAGTTGTAAGTGTGCAGCCTTATTTCTGGGTTCTCTGTTTCTTTGGTCTGTCTTTTTTTGTACTAATATCATGCTGTTTTGGTGACTGTAACCCTGTAGTATAGTTTGAGGTCAGGTAGCAAAATACCTTCAGCTTTGTTCTTTTTGCTTATGATTCCATTGTCTATTCAAGCTCTTATTTGGTCCCATATAAATTTTAAAGTAGTTTTTTTTTTTTTTTTCCAAGCTCTGTGAAGAATGTCATTGGTAGTTTAGTAGGAAGGACATTGAATCTATAAATTGCTTTGGGCAGCATGGCCATTTTAATGATATTGATTCTTCCTATCCATGAGCATGGAATGTTTTTCCATTTGTTTATGTCATCTCCAATTTCTTTGAGCAGTGGCTTATAGTTCTCTTTCCAGGTATCTTTTACCTCCCCAGTTAGCTGCAGTCCTAGGTATTTTTTTTGACACGATTTCATTTTATATTTGTTTGACAGTCGTGATTTTACCTTTCTAAAAGCATCATTTCACACAGTATTATAAAACTGAGTCTAGATCAATGCTCTCTCCCATACATTTAAAGCTTTTCCCCTCCCAATGCTTGCATATAGTAGACTCCATTATTCACTCATCTTGTTACTCTACTCTCCCTTTTAGCCACCAGGACTGCTTAGAGCACTCCATAAGTGGAGTAGGGAAAGGGAAAGTAGTTTGAGTCAAGATCTTGCTTGACTGACATGGTTACCACCTGTATTGAGGCTGAGTGAAAGACTTTTTTCTATCTAATTAGGCCCTCTTCCCAGGGATTCACAACAGCAGTTTCCATGATACAGGCAATATCTTCTCTTGTTGCCTCAATCTTCAGATGGTTCACCCTTCCGTGGAGGCTTCTTTGACCCTCCAGGTGGTGTGGTTGGGTGGTGTGCCTTTGAGAAGCCCCTTTTCCTGTTTCCTTTTAGGTTCTACATAAGCATATATCTATGTCCCATGAAACTCTGGAAGAAGAAGTCTGTGTTTCTCTACTACTACAGACCACTTCAGGCAGGAGTCGCAGAAAACACAAGCCAAGTCCTCTAAATGATTTTCTTCAAGAACTGTTCACCCGGCTTCAAGGTTGGGAAGGCCTATTCTTCATTGCTTCTCAACGGGATGCAGGAATCAGTCAGTACACCTACAAGTGTCACCAAAAACAGTCACACTCTGACTGCTCTCAAGAACTCTTAGCTTCCTAAGGGTCTCTTATGTAGCCTGGACTCAATGTGCATAGTAGGCTAATCCTGGGAAAAATTTTTTTGCCCCTCGCCCTGCCCACCCCATGGCAAATGATATTGTACACTGATGCTCAAGAACTTCAATGTAGATTTAGA
The DNA here is from genome assembly GCF_037993035.2 of Macaca fascicularis. NCBI lineage: Eukaryota > Metazoa > Chordata > Mammalia > Primates > Cercopithecidae > Macaca > Macaca fascicularis. Next base: position 35,706,247 of record NC_088388.1, on the reverse strand, counting down.
TGTATTTAACAATTTAAAATCTATTCTCCTCATCTCTCAGAACTTAGCTCTAAAATTCCCAGTCTTAGCATCTTTTCATGCATGCATAAACACACGCTGTTTGTTTTTAAAATAACAGGTTCTCTACATATGGTTCAACAACCTGCTCTTTTCTCTTAACATGTCTTGGATGTCTTTCCATATTTCATACTTTTTTGGTTAAAAATTTTAGGTAGAATATAGTAATGATTAGAACATTAACATACATATGCCTCTCTGATCCCTAAACAAAGAAAGTCATTAAAAAATGTTGCCGACTTCAGGAAGACTTTCATTTTTTTTCTAATGAGTATAAAAAATGTCATTGATGAGATTGAAAGCTCAGCTATTAACTGTGAATGCCAGGATTATCATATGAATCACGGTGGAAAAGTTGTAGAAGGTTGAATCTAAGACAATGAAGTTTCTGGACACAATGAGCCACTTCTCACAGAAAATGTGGACCAATGAGCTATGCAACAGATTAAAATAATACCAAGACCATGTGTTCTGAATTGCAATAAAATGGAATGGAAAAATAAAAGTTCAAATGTATTGTTTACTACATGCAAGGCACTGTGCTAAGCATATTGTGTATATTATGTACCATTTAATGACATTAAATACACTTAGCACAGTGTATTGTCCTTTCATTCCATGGCTCCAGCCACAACTGTATCTCAAGTCTTTACTTGTATGCTAATTCATCTACCTGAATGTTCTTTCCAGATAGGTAAGGATAAGAGTTATGCATCTAAGTATTTGGTTATTGTCACCTTTTACAGGTACTGAACAAAATAGCTCTTCTAGCCTCATAGCATTTGCTATCCCTTTAATTCACTTAATTTTTTCTAAAATTTATTATTACAAAATGTGCTTGCCCCTTTTTATCCTTTTGATGTTTATCTGGTAAATTCCTGGTGGTCCTGGGAGGCCTCTGCTATGAGCAGCAGCCTCCTTTTCTAGAGTATCCCAATCAATATCAGGGCTGGGGTCTGTATCCAAGAGACCAATAGTAACCTCAGCTTTATCTTTCACATTCTTTGTTTTCTGACAATTTAGTCTTAAGAAGGAGACTCAAAATGTTGGTAAGCTGCAGCACTTTTGAGTACCCAAGCACATGGCCCAGAGATTTGCAATCTCAGATGAACTGAGAGAACCCCCTCAGGTGCCTTAGGGAAAATGTAAACAAAATTCTCCTTCCTCTTTTCCTCCTTCATTGAGCACTGAGCCACCAGTCCAAAGATAGGATCCTTTATACCCTAAGGGGTCAAGGGACAAACAGTGACAACAGGAGAGCAAGGAACAACAAAGAGATTTGCCTTTGAGTCAACATTTAAGTCTACTGAGTGCTATGGTTTCAGAGAGAAGTGAGCTCCCTGCTGCATTGCCAGTGTGCCCCTAGAACTCCCTGTGGGATACCATGTCTGAATTTTGCCCACAGGCATTCTCTAAAAAGGCAGGCCTCTACAATAATTCACCTACAATGAGAAAAGAGCCCAGGTCAGCCAAGTGACCCTCCCACTGATGTCGGCATGTTTGAGTCAGTGGATCAGACTTGCCCCCAACACAGTACTTCTAGAGGAAGACCCTCCTCACTGCCTTTGAGGATTCTTGGCCTTGTATGTTAGTCAATCAACCTAATCTCCCCTTCCTGGTGCAAGGTAGGGTATCAAATAAGATACCTACCTTGGGATCTAGTTATATATCCCAAAAAGTAGTTAATTTTTCCCTAAAACTCCACTACTTTAAGTAAGTTGTATCATAGAGGCACGTGCCTCAGATGTCCTCTTACAATGTATGTTGGAATGCCATGGCAGCAAATAGCAGACACAGCATAAAGTAGTGATGGCTAAAGCACAAGTGCCAGTCATACTTACCAGACAGCACTCATTGTTCAGGGAATCCAGTTAGTAAGCCAAAAAGAGCAGTCTAGAGGCATGCTCCTTCATCAAACACTGAGCCACCCACACAAACTGTCTCAATGGTAGCCACACGATTTTAATTTATAGAGGTGACTGGGTGACAACATGAAAAGGTCAATGTCATTGAAAGAAAATTTATTACTTACACTTTTAAGAGTCTTAAGAGAGAGTGCCACATCACATAGGGTCACAGAGTAAAGCACCAGGTTTGTCAGTAGGCAGAAAAAGCAAGGGAACATCACGACCCAGATCCTTCATTGCCATAGCTATAGAAAGTTGTTAGGAAGAAATGTCCTCTACAAGGCCGCAAGCAAAAGATAGATGTTGGGTTTTGTGCTTGGCAGGGAGCAGAAGGGGTGGTTGTACTATGATTTGTGCAAATGGATAGCAGAGGAGACGTAAACAACTTGGGCCATTAGTTTGGCCTTGTGATCAATGGATAACAAACGATTATAGCACAATAAAATAAAATACGATTACATGCTAGACTCCATAAAAGTTGGTTATAACACAGAACGCCCAATAAAAAATTTAAATACTAATATCAAAGATTTCATATGTCAAGAGCCCTAAAAATAGGGAAATTCCAGGGTTGGTGCAATGTCTCTGCAATACTATCAAGGCCCAAGGTCCCATCTTCTCTGCCATTCACAACAGTCCTCAGAGTGTTGCTGTCTTCCCTTTCCATACTCACAAAATTACTGCCACATCTCTAGGGCTCATATCCTTGTACATTTTGCTTCATGTGTCTTTTTTCATTGAACTTTGTTGCCTGAAATATGTAAAAATCAGGTTTTCTTGACAAAGAAAGAGATGTGAATGGTTGCTGAATAGGCAACCAATGTTAGCCGCTATAACTGATTCACCTGGATTGTATCCTATCACCAAGCAGTTTTCATTTTAGAGGTTTAAAGGGTCTTATCTCTGTAGACAAGGAATGAAGACTATGAAAATGAGAATAACTTTCATGTGGTTAAGATGATTATGACCCTAGGGATCTATTTAAAACAGAATCATAATTCTTCCCCAAAAATGGCACAGAATGTGTGAAATTAAAACTTCAGTAAAATCTAGAATTTTCTTTCTTGAATTTATATGACAATTTAGTTAGTTAATTGGGTTAATTCACAGAAAGCAATAACAACTGATGTATTTGGTGTCAAAAAAAAAAAGGGAAAATAGTGCTTTCAGTTTTGACAGATTCTTACACTATCAAATGGATGTTCATTCTGAATACTAAAAGCATGCTATTAATACAAGCAAGTTAGATCAATATATGGTGTTTTTAAACAAGGTTTTGTCTATAATCAACTTGGAAACCTATTGTAATTTTTATCTAAGCTTAGCCATTTTTCTCCTAGCTTGGGAGATGGTTTAATGTTATCTTTCCACAAAGGTCCCAAACAACAATTTGTATAAAATTTAAATATTCATATCCCATCCAGAAAGATGAACTTTTCAGTTGGAATGATTCCCTTTTAGTCAAAATTTAATGGTTTAAAGAAATATGTAGATTTATAGGAACATCAAGAACTCTTTCAAACTTGCACAGAAAAGAAAGTCTGACTTAATTAAATAAAAGGTAATTTTAAAGCATCTTCAAAGAAATAAAACAGTCACTCCGCTCCACAGCAAGGAGAGATGTCTTCCCCCTCAAAAATTCTACATTTAAATGTAAAATCACATAGCATTTCAACTCCTGAGAGCGGTTCAAAAATACTGCGTGTGTTGTTAGGAAAATGTGAGCCCTATACTATGTTAAAACAGTTCATATGCCAAAATTTGCAAAAGAAATAAAGTTAAAAGCTCAGTTTTAATTTATTTTTATTGTGGTAACATAGTTGCTTTGTTATGGCCCAAAATATTCCAAAAGCTGTTGCACAATTGGTATAGAATGCTATATGCCCTTTATGCAAACTGCCTATTAATGAACAGCCAATGGAGGAAAATTGAATCCTATAATTTTAAGAACAATGAAAAAAACTGTGGTTGTTTTATGCTGGGATCAGATTTGTCACATCTATTTAGAGTACACCAGGTAGAGCTTAGGTATAAAAAACAAAAACCATACTAGGCATTTAAAAAAATAATTTAATGTAGAAAATTGATTAAACAGGTGTTGAAAGAATTAAAATGTGGCTGGGCACAGTGGCTTACGCCTATAGTCCCAGCACTCTGGGAGGCTGAGGTGGGTGGATCACCTGAGGTCAGGAGTTCAAGACCAGCCTAGCCAACATGGTGAAACCCTGTGTCTACTAAAAATACAAAAAGCAGCTGGGTGTGGTGGTGCACGCCTGTAATCCCAGCTACTCGGGAGGTTGAGGCAGGAGAATCGTTTGAACCCAGGAGACTGACAGAGGTTGCAGTGAGCCGAGATCGCCCCACTGCACTCCAGTCTAGGCGACAGAGCAAGACTGTCTCAAAAAAAAAAAAAAAAAAAAAGAATTAAAATGCAAAAACACAAAGATAGGAACTACAAAACAGCTTCCACTGATTTGGATTATGGGAGAAAGTCAAAGTGTTTATGGTTATTAGAATCTAGTGCTTCAAAGAAGGAGCCCCATAGACCTGACCCTCAGACTTAGGAGGATGGACCACCACCCATCTGTGTGGCTCCCTCAGGAGCTGAGGGAAGAAGCTTGTGGAACTAAAGATTCTCTCTTCTTCTCTTTCCCTCTAAGGCTTTCACCTTTCAGCCTCACCCTTCTTTCTCTTTCTGTGTCATATTCATTAAATTAAATAACATAGATTGGAAAATTATTATCAATCTAAAAATCTTTAGAATACTATATATTTTTAAAAATCAAGCTGATATGATTAAAAATTTTATCTTTGAGGACATCCAACATAGAATCAATATTAAAGAATTATCCCTGTGAAATAAAAATAGAATCTCAGGACCCCAAACTCACCATATGTTGGGAAAGTTAAGTTTGGGAGCTGAGTCACCAATAATGTCTTCTTTTTGTTCCCAGATAGCTGTAATTTCACAACCCTCATGTCATGGCCTCATCTCCTCTACTCCTCTTCACATTTAAAATGTGTATTTACTGAAGCTTATCAGAACCTCACAAGAAGGTATCCATCTGCCTCCCCTTATTTTCTCCTTCCTGCTTGTTCTCTCCCCTTTAAACACTAAAGTTCACAAAATGCCCTTTGAAAAAAGCATGGATCACAGATGCCCGTTTTATCTGTTTTCCCCCCAGCACATCCTCAACCTTGGCTAAATAAATCCCTAATCAATTGAGACATCTGCCTCAGTCATTGTTTGGTTTACATTTCGGTAACCACGAAGTGATTCTCTGAGTGGAATTGGCCCTTAGCCTGCAGCAACTCTCCTATCAGGGTCCTGTGCCAGCTAAAACTCTTTATCACTCTGACCAATTGGATGGTCTGCTGAGGTCTGGGAGCGTCTCCCTCCAGAGATCCCTGATTTTCTGTTGAGATCCGAGGTTTATTTTGCTGCTGCTGCTGCTAAAAAGTGAGTTTTTATACACTTCCAACAAGTAAAGCAAGCTTCCTACCTCCCTGACAGCAAAGAGCAGTCTTCAGCTTGGGCCCCATCTCCAGGTAAGGAGCTGGTTTGGCTTTTTTGGAGGGGCATTTGGCAACTGAAGTCAAAATTTTTGTCAGTTGTCTAGAACTTCTCCTTATGCTCAGAGATCTCAACAATATGTTAATTGTGTGATTGGTTTTTATTTTAGCTCATTTTCTGTTAGATTTGACCAATCCCTTGCCCACTCTAATGTCTACTGAAACCCCTACAGCTGCGGAAAGTCAAGTTCCACCTCTAAAACCCCGACTGGCTAAGATAAATCAAAATCAAAATTTGACTGAGAGGATTTATTTACGTAACAATACTGCTTTCCTAGCCCCTCTCTCTCTGTGTATGCTATTAAAGATGTTAGAGATCTCCTATTGTAAACAATTAATGGAAAGATCAAAGTTTTAAAAACACCCTAACAGTTTCATGGCTAGCCTTAAAAATTCTCCTGACTAAATTAAGAGCAAAAATCTGACCTGAAACAGTTTTGGTAGTTAAAATGTCTGCCATGGCCTGGGCTTGCTTCCTGATTAGGGAACAACAAAGACCACTCTAGTTTGTGGTCTAGTAGTTACAGTTCTACACTGTCACCTCCATGGCATAGTTTTGATTCTGGTCAGGGAACTAACCTCTCTTGGTTTGATGTTTGTGTGACTTCTAGGGTACTAATTTATCATTTGTTTGTTTTCCCCTTCCTTTGACAGCTGTTGATTTTTTGTATTCTTTTGTCTGTGGGGAACACAGGCTTTTGGGCCTTTATGTGTGGATGGTCATCTGAAAAGCTAAGAGCCCAGAAAATATGGCCTTACGGAAGTGTGAGCTATACCTTTAAGGTCATTTTCCTACTCATCTTAACTGAACTTATACCTACATCATTTTTGTCCCTTGGTTTGAGCAAATGACGGTACAATATTTAGGCCAAATGTCTTAGCTCTGTGCTTCGATATGTAAATTTTCTACCTTATTTCACCTAAGAATTGTCTCTTTAGAAATGCAATGGTAAAGTTGCCTGGCTAACAATTACTTATGGCAGAAACTTATATAATCAAGAGATTTACAGTCTAACTTGAGGGAGAGAAGCTTTGAAAACAGGCAAATGAAGAATCTTACTGAAACTACCTTTAGAAAATTATGATAGTGAGAGAAATATGACATGGTTGATTCCATCTTGCTTCTGACCTTCAAGCTGTCCTTAGTCATTCCTGGATGTAGGCCTGGATGTCAGTTAACTTTTGGAGGAATTTAGTTTAAATTTGAAGCAAGGATAATAATGGTCCTGTCCTAAAACGAATCTCCTTCCTGTTCAGGGGCTGAAACCAGCTTTGTAACACTAATGAAAGGCCACAAGATTAGGATGATGGGAAGGGCCTAAGCTCTGCCGAAATGTGGGCACAGTTCCTATAATTCCTTACTGCTCAGGAGTCATGTGGCCAGAGGTCACAAGATTTGTGACTTCCCCAGTTGCTCCTATGCATAGCATTGCTACTGTAGAAACTAAGATTGGTTTACTGTAATGTTTTTCAGACTGATGCAACCCAAACTCATGACTTATGTCTCAACAAGACCTTGGGCTTCTACCCAGAGAAGGACTCAGTGCACAAGAACCATTTTTCTTACCCTTATCATAGCACCCACAACCAATTGGCAGTACCCATTCCCTAACCCCTGCCCACTAAACTACCCTTAAAAACCCCTAACTTCCAAGACTTTAGAGAGAATTATTTGAGTAATAGCTTCATCTCCCATGTGGCTGGCCTCATGTCAATTAAAATCTTTTTTTACTTTAATGCCACAGTCTCAATAAGTTGTCTGTACAACAAGCAGGAAGGACCCATCAGGTGATTACATTATAAATCTATAAGATCTCCCACTGTCTATATGTCTATGTGTTCATATGGTATCATCTGTGATATTTCATGACAAAAATACATGAAAGTGTGCTAATTAATTGGCTTAAAGGAAAAAGTAAGCACTTAAATCTATTCCCAGAAATGTAGAAACTAGCTCAAATGCCTTTTAGTTCACATGTTAGTAAATAAGACAGTTTTTAAATTATTGGTAAAATAACATAGAAATAGCTTTTATTTCTATAAACTCCCAGTCAGGCAGTTCAGATACTGTTTTTGCTAGAGTTTTAAACATCATAAACTGGTTCTGTGGGGTTTTTTTGGTTTGTATGTTTTTGTTTTTGTTTTCTGAGGCAGGGTCTCACTTTGTCAGCCAGGCTAGAGCATAATGGTGCCACCTCTGCTCACTGCAGCCTCAACCTCCCAAGTTCAAGCTTCTATCCTTCTGCCTCAGCATCCCAAGCAGGTAGCATTACAGGCATATGCCACCGTGCCTGGCTAACTTTTGTATTTTTAGTAGAGACAGGGTTTGCCATGTTGCCCAGGCTGCTTCAAACTCTTGAGCTCAAGCAATTCACTTACTTGCCTCAGCCTCCCAAAGTGTTAGAATTACAGGTGTGAGCCACTGTGTCTAGCCTTCTGTGATATTTTAAATAATTGTTTAATACCTGTCTTAGAGCCTCTATAGTCTAGGTTATACAAAAAAAATTAAAAATTGCTATGGGAAGGCCTGGGGATATATGGAGTTCTCCCCGGGCCAGCTATGTCTCCTAGATATGCTAGAAAGAGTCAGGCATTACCTGAAGCTCTATTTTTTTTTTTTTTTTTGTCCTGGGTTCTGCATCTGATACATACTTAAAATTGATTACTTTCAAGGTTTTTCACTAAAAATAAGAGTAACAAAGATTTAACATTGTAATTAATGTATATAATTAAAACTACTAGATAAAAGAGAAACAGTTCTTCATGCAAAGCATATAAGAGTAGGATGCATTTTAGTGGAAAAGTTATAAGGCACGGAAATGTGTTTTTTGTCAAAGCAAGAGTAATTTTGCCCGGTTGAGTGGGCTATTTTTTTAATTAAAGGAGTAAAAAGATGAATAAATTAAATGAATATATAAAATTGGAAAAGAAAGTAAATATATGCTCTTAGGTAAAATGATAGGACAAAACTGAAATTGTAGAAGGTTTGTGGAAGATTGATCTTATGAAAAAAATTTGTATAACCAAGTAGCTAAAATTTAAAAGGGACAATTTTTTTGCCTATAAAACAATTAATATAAAAACCACACTGATGCCAAAGTCTGGGCCCCAGTGTCAGAAGAAGAGAGGTTTATTGGAACATTTATATGTTCTTTAATAGAAAACTGTAAAATATTTTTGAAGTTTATGAAATTCTTACCTTTTGATCAAACTGAGATTGGACAGTTCACGAGTTTTTTTATTGGAGTTAATAACACTAATGCAAACATAAAATTTGGTTTTCCCTTATGAACAAGATTGTCATGTAATATTAAGAGATTAGAGATTTGTATTTACCTTTTAAGAAAACTGCCAAAAACGGGATTAGGGAAGAGACAGATTCAGTTAGCCTTGTGCTGTCTTTATTAGGTCATATTTTTTGTGGAACTGAGTCTCCTTTCTATCAAAGAGTAAAGACTTTTGCTTTTAAAAATCTTTATCACTTTGACTAAGTAACTTATTTTAGAGTTACCTATGTTCTTATATTATGCTATCAACTGTTCTAAACCTTTGGTATTTGACAACTTTTTTAAAATCAAATTTCAAGCTCTAAATTCAGTTCTTTAGACTTTAATTTTTTTTAAGATATTAAGCCCCTTGAAATCCAAGAGAGACATACTACGTTTATTTGATATATTAAAATCACACAGGAAGCATTGTCAAATATGAGATGTGTCTAACTTAGAGTTATATTTAATATAAACATGTTATTAATATGTTAAACTGTATGAGATTCCTATAATTCTGATGTCTTAATGTTATTGGTAATTATCATTATTATGCTGTATTGTTGCATGCCACAGAAATAACCAAATTTCCTTGTCAATTGTGTCTTTAACCATGGCAGTCCTAAAACTCTTGTCATCCACAGATTATTGTTTTGATTCTTCTCAAAAAGTTGTTTATAATCAGCTACAGTCCAAATCTTGTTTCTCTAAGGGAGTTCACAGAAAGATCTCTGTTGGGGCTCTTCAATGCAGGTTTCTGACAGCTTCAAGGACTGTACCACTGGACTAGGAAAAAAACTTTCAGTACTCTCAGTGGAGAGCTGATGTATTTATATATATTGAGAACCCCAATGTCAAACAGAATGACTTAGTTGTATGAAACTGAACAGAGGACTGAAATAAATTTTTCTGACTTTGTTTTTGTTTGTAATGTTGCTGATTCTTTTTGTTGTATTTCAGAGTCAAAAAAAGTTTCTTTTGAGATATTTGTAACTTTCAACAGTTGCATGGAAATATACTCTTGTGAGCAAATTTGAAGCATATTTCTTTCCTTCTGATTTCTCCAGAATTTGGAAACTATTTGTGAGTATTCTTAATTTATGCCAACATAGTTATTTGCATGATTTCAATAAGAATCTGTTATCTTTTGCAATAAGATATAACTGGATACACTGGTTATTTCACTGAAGCTTTGACTGAAATGGCATATTCTCAAATATTATCAGAATGCTTTGAGGAATTGAGGTTAAAGAGCAGATAAAAGCCCCTTGGAAAGACTGGCCTCACACCTTGTCTATGTAGTTCCTTTACAAGGTTTCTGACCCAAAGAATGCCACTTTCTAATAGGCCCAAGAACCTTAAATTATTCTGGGACCTTGAAAAGAGAGAAATTCACCCAATTCATACAGGTATCTGCAAGCACAGATAAATCCTAGGCTGGGTTCAAGAGGCCTTTAAAAACCTTATCTGAGATTCCTTATGGAAAAGTTTCAGCAAGTCAATTTTGAAAGAGACAAATGGCCAACAATTATTCTTGCTGTACTTTATGCAAATAATCTGACCAAGTACAACAAGACTAAAATGTATTTGCAACTAAGCTGTCCTGCTATGATTTGGTAAAAATGGGGTATTAAAGAGAAAAATTATGTTTCCAAAGAAACTATAATATACCTATTATTAGATTCTAGTTTTATCTATTGGTTTTCATTTTTTATTATTTGTCTACAATTTGGACTGAATCCTGAAGTATTTCCTGACTACAAGTCTCCAAACGAATGTTTTCAAATTGTGTTTTCTCCTATTTTTCTGACTTGAAATCACTAGAAATTAAAACTGTACTTTTCTTAAAGCTCTGCAAGCTGAAGCTAGACAACTTAAACTTTGTAATAACAGCAATATAGATGTATATCATATATATATTATATAACATATATGGGGGTGGGTGTATACACACATGTATTAATATATCAGTTTTGTGCCTGCCTTCTCAGAAAGTTCATTTATAACACCTGATTCAAACTACCATCCAGAAAAATCTGTCATATTGCTACTGAAATTTAAAAACGCTTCAGGTACTTAAAAAAGCCCAGCTAGTCTATAAACTTCTCCAGACACACAATAGTCAATGCACAACTGAAAGAGTTAAAATGACGATTACCCAAAGAATAGCTCTGATTAAAGAGGTGGTAATATAGCCTAAATTAGTTTTCCAGGATTGCTTTTCTTTTGTCGCTATAATTTGATCTTGGTCTCTTTTTCCTTTGAGACAAAGTCTCACACTGTCGCCCAGGCTGGTGTGCAGTGGGGCGATCTCAGCTCGCTGCAGCTCCACCTGCTGGATTCAAGCAATTCTCTCTCCCTCAGCCTCCCAAGTGACTGGGACTACACGCCCGGCTAATTTTTGTATGTTTAGTAGAGATGGGGTTTCACATTGCTGGCCAGGCTTGTCTCAAACTCCTGACCTCGTGATCTGCCCACCTTGGCCTCCCAAAGTGCTGGAATCACAGGAGTGAGTCACCGCACCCAGCCTCTCCTTTCTTTATTTCTTCCTCCCCCTATTTTTCTCCTTGAGACATGAAAATTGACAGCCTCCTAGAAATTAGCCTTCTTTGGAATGTGGGACATGACCTAGGAATGAGCCTTCCTAGCAACATGGGATTTAACCCGCTAGGAATAAACCATCCTAGCAACAAGTGATCAGACCAAACGTATGACCAGAGATTCATGTACTTCTACAATGCTTTCCCCAAAAGATTTTTAAACAGGGAAAATATGAAAGAAAAATAGCACCTCGGGACCCAGTGGCACTATGCCAAAGGGAAAGGTAAGCTTGGGAACTGAACCACCAATACTGTCTTCCTTTTGTTCCCAGATAGCTGTAATTTTGCAACCCCATTTCATAGCCTTATTTCCCCTACTACTTTTCACATGCTTACTTTATCTTATGTAAAATGTGGATCTACTGAGAAGCAATGCATAATTGACATTTCCTGGTTTTTTTCACATGTAAAATATGGATTTACTGAAGCTAATCAGAGCTTCACAGGAATGTGACCATCACTGCCTACCCTTTTTTTTCTTTTCTTTTCTTTTTTCCTCCCTCCCACTTGGTCTTTTTCTTTTAGATATTTAAGTTCACAAAACCCCTTTGGAAAAGACATAGATCACAGATACTCCTGTGATTTGTGTTCTTCCCCCAGCTTGTCCTCAACCTTGGCTAAATAAACCTTGAATTGATTAAGACACCACCTCAGTCACTTTTTGGTTTACATTCCCTATCTCCAGCTATCTCAAACTGTGCTCCTGATATTTTTCCCTTATAGTCCACTTTTCCTCTATCCACACACACACACACACACACACACACACACACACACACACACACACAAATCTACTCTACCAGCTATGTTCCTCATCTCAGTAAATGTTAATTCCATCCTTCTCATTTCTCAGGCCAAGAAAGTTGGAGTTACTTTTTATTTCTCTTTTTTTCCTCATACTCAAGATCAAATTTACTTGGATATCCTATAAAATATATCCAGAATTGAGACACTTCTTACCTCCTCTATTGATACATTCAATTCGCCGTCACCTTTCTTCTATATTACAGTGGTTAAGTGGTTTTTGTACTTTTATCCTTGCCTAGTTCCAGCACAGTGATCCTGTTAAAATGTAGAACAGATCACATCTCTCCTCTATTCAAAACATATAATTCGCTCACCTTTCATTCATTGTAAAAGGCAAAGTTTTATAGTGCCTACTGGCCCTGTACTTTTCGGCTCCTCAATACCTTGCTGATCTTCTATCTTCCTCACTCTCTCTGTTGCAGTCACATTGAATTTTCTGTTATTTTTCAAATGCAGCAGAAACACCTCCACCTTACCTTTAGGGCTTTACATTTGCTTCCTTTTGCTGGAATAATTCTCTCCTAAATATCAGCATGCCTCCCTGATTCCCTTCAGTGTTTACTCAAATCTCACCTCCTCATTGAGACCTTGCCTGATCACACTATTAAAATTGCACATGCATGTACTTAAAACTACCCTTCTTTCATCTCCTTATCCCCAGGAGTAGTTAACACTGAGGAAAATACTGTCTATGCTACATTTTAATTATATTTATTTTCTGGCCCTACTCACTAAAACATAAACACTGTGATGGCAGGAATTTTTAATGGAATTTTTTTCTTGAGTGCTGTGAAAAATTTGAGGAATATCTGGGGCATAATTATTGTAACACGAATAACTGTTGAATTAATTAGTGAATAAGAAGGTGGGAACAGGCACTTCTATAGTGCTATTTTCATCAAAAACAATACAAAGATATATTGTCATTGTCTAACTTTTCAATTACATCTTAACCTTCTTGCCTAAATCCTGTAAGCTTTGTTTTTGTTTTATAAAAATCAGTGTTAGGGTCGGGCGTGCTGGCTCACACTTGTAATCCCAGCACTTTGGGAGGCTGAGGCATGTGGATTACCTGAGGTCAGAACTTCAAGACCAGCCTGGTCAACATGGTGAGACCCCTTCCTAAATACACAAAAATTAGCTGGGCGTGGGTGGTGGGTGTCTGCAATCCCAGCTACTCAGGAGGCTGAGGCAGGAGAATCGCTTGAACCCAGGAGGCGGAGGTTGCAGTGAGCCAAGATCACACCATTGCACTCCAGCCTGGACAACAACAGAAAGACTTCATCTCAAGAAAAAAAAAAAAGTCAGTGTTACTTCAGATGGACCTCCATGTTTACTTTTAAAAAATATATGTGTATATATATACTTTACCTGAGTCATTCTTTTATTTTAGCCCTTCTTTTGGGATCAGTTTGATTCTTTTTGAAGTATATTCTTTCGACATTTCTCTAGTGATGTCTATTGGTTTAGTAAAATCTGAAAATTTCTTCTTCTACCTTTATTTTGGACTCAGTTTAGCTGTTTATAAAATTAGGGATTACTACTTGTATTCTCTTAGAACTTTGAATACATACTTTCACCATATTCTGGCTTTTTTCACTGCTTCTTTAAATTGAGAAGTTCTACAGCAGTCTAATTGCCATCCCTTTGTAGGTAATCTGAGGGTTTTACTCTGGTTGCTTTTGAGATTTTCTCTTTGTGAATCACTGTACTTCATGAAGCTGAGGATTCATAATTTTAGAAAGTTATTAACTATGATCTCTTTGCATGCTTTTTCTCTCATTGTCTATTTTCTTCTTCTAGAAGTCCTATTAAACATATATTTTATCTTCTCAATCTCCATTTTCTATATTTTGAACTCTTATTTTACATTTTCCTTCTATTTATGTTACTATCCTGCATTTGGGGTAATTTTTTTAGGTTTATTTAATCTATCTTCAGCTGTGTCTCATCTGCTGTTTAATCTATCCTTTACATTTTTAAGAATTACTATGTAATTTTTTTAAAAATAGGACTTTCTGCTTAAATATTACCTTCTCCTTTTATGTTTTGTGCTCCTTTTATTTCTTGATGTATTTTTCAACATGAGGGAATTTTAAACAGAATCAGTTGTATTATGTGGAACTGTTGCAGATACAATTAGCTATTTCTTCATCTTATTTAAATGCAGTTATCTACTATGTAAAGTGGGTGTGAAAATCCTCATGGAATTTTTCAGGTGTGTTTTATGAAATACTTACTGTGATAAAGTAAACAATACCAACTTCCCCTTCTCTGAAACCAAATGAGATAATTTGTGTACTACATAAGGAAAAGGGAAAAAATGTTTAAATAGAATATGTTTTCTTTTTTAATATATGATAGATTTTCTGGTTTGCATGTAAGTGCATTTACTTCTTAACCACATTCAAATAGGTTCTCTTTGGTCTCCTGTTTTAGTGGTTCACATGTGCATGACAAATTATTTTTAATGTATTCTATATACTTGGAGCCAAATAAGTGAAATTACAACAGTTGAAAGGAGTAACTACACAAAACTGAAATATTTTGAGAATCTTACATGGTATAGGAGGAAAGAGCAGTTGATGGGTTTTATTTTAGAAGTCTGCTAAGCTTAAAAGATGGCATTGAAATTGCCTCATAATAGGATTTCACTTTTAATGTACAACGGTTCATAAAACACTTGATTATATTAATCACTATGCTTTATAAAGAAGCTGGAAAGATAAGTGCTGTTAATTAAATAATAGAACGTATAATTTCATAGGTATAAATTATCAGAAAATGGCTGTAAGAACCTTGCATGTTATGGCACAGACAGGTTATATAAGCTGTCATTCTGAAATTGCAAATTTTTCATGAAAATTATCTGAATTATATCTAAAGCCCCATTCAGAAATAGTCATGATGAATACAGTAATCAAGCAGAGTTCATTGTTTTACCATGTTTCTAAATGTCCTGCAAAGTACTAGATACCATATTCACCATTTTAGTTTCATTGCCGCCTTGATTACATTTTTTGATTCCCAAACAATCCTCAATGTCTTCAATTTTCAATATCAAAAATGCAAAGATGAAGAATAAACCACTTATACTACCAATGCAAAATCATCATTCTGACTGAATTTAAATACGCTGCTCTTCATTAGCAAGATTAGGCAGAAAAATATTAGGTGTGTTTCCTGTATTCAAAGAAGAATGTGAAGGAAGAGAAGCTACAATGTTAAAACTACCTTTAAAAGTGGATAACTGACATAAAACAAACTAGGTCAGAGACTTCATAATCAAACAGGGTAGAAGGAAGCCCCCAATTTATCGGCTGCTCTTGCCTGGAATCTTCCATCATGCTGAGCTGGGGGATTATGTGAGAAGAATGCCATGACTCAAGTGTCGTAGACTTAATGTTCTTACAAAATTGTTCTGGAATAAGTGATTGTTCTTATTCTAAAATCATTCTCACCAGCCATGGTTGCTTCAGTGGAGCAGGTCTGTGGAACTTCTCCTGCCACCATTCTAGAAGTGTAATTCCCATATCTTTTGTGTTCTGATCAATTCCATCAGTTTCCAATGACACATTGATGGTCTACCCACTTACCCACATTATTGAATCATGCTTATGCTAACTTCCCAGGTTCCCAAGTCTTACAGGTTTGCCTGCTATTACAAAAACCTAGATTCCGTGGAGCATAAATGTTGAATTGGGGCAACTGGGTGAAAATCTTCTCTGACAAGTCATCTTTTCTTTTTTTAACAAAATGGAATTATATAAATGAGCTACTGAAAAAATATCCTGCAGAGTGACAATCTTTAACTGCAACCCACAACTGTCTGAACCTGACAGGTATAAAGTGTGATATCCACGTGAGTGGCAGTCTTTATCTTGCAAAGAAAGGTTAGTTTGATGACAGCAGCCACATTCTCCAAAGAAGGCATTCACTCTTCCAGAATTAACAATAACGTGTAAATTTATCAAGCTGGAATTTTAGAAATGCTGGGTTGTGTTCATTTCTTATAGAGGCAGAGTGTGTTTCCTTGGAGTGTGTTTTCATAGTTTGTGTTTCCTTGACTGGTTGCTTCTTAAACCAGTGCCATGCATCATTTTAATGAACCAATGAAGTTAAAAATAGAGTGTCGCTGCGAATATGACAGATCTTGTTATCTGTATTGCTGAAACGTAAATCCACTGAATTCTAAATTGAATCTACAGGGCTAAAAATAACTCAGTGTATTTCTGCTCAATAGGCAATTAAAATTGGCACAAAACCAAAGACAACTATTTCATACAATACATTAACTCTAACAATTCTGAAAGAGAATACATATAGAAGCTTATACTATTCATCTTCTTTCCAGGACAAGCAGATGGAATTCTCAAACTTGTTTGTACTATAAGCAGCAGGATTCTGTGTACCATTATCCAAGGCCTCCAGAAATTTAGATTTTGATGAAAGAGACAGAATGTTACCCAATATAAACTGATTTTTCAGGGAAAAAAAAGTAAAACTTTTATAAACTTGTTTAGCATATCCATAGACAGCACAACAGTTTTTTTTTTTTTTTTTTTTTTTTTTTAGTTGGATTCCATATACCTTAACAAATAACAAGACAGAATTCATAGTTGGGGGATGTTTAAACTGATTCCAGTATTTTTTCTCTATTTTAAATTATGCTTTTGTAAACTAAGGATTTCTGAATAAGAACATTTCACCTGCAGTCAATTCGTTTAATCTACGATAATCTCCATACATGCTAAAAGAAAAGTTATTTTTATAGTTAAAACAAATACATATTATACATTTAACAGGAAATTTAATCCCTCCAAATAAATTTTGAAGAGAAAAGGGGAACTTTCTTTTCTTTTAAAAATAAAACATTTGAGTTTGAGGTTGATGGGCAATTCTTTGGCATAGGTCAAACTTATATGATTCTTTCAGCAAGAGCTTTTAAAAAAATCCAAATTACTTTATCTTTATATGGACAGGATTGAATGTAACCAGCACAACCTTTATTTAATAGTGAATGCCCTTTTGTCTATTTGGTATATATAGGGCAATGGTTGAATTTCTTCAGTCAACAATATAAATCTTGGTTTTATTATCAGACACAAAAGCTGTACCAAAAGCCCAAACAGAAGATTTTGGCCTTTGTATGTTCCTTTTACAACTAGCAGGAAAAAAGTTGCTTTATGACAATCTCTGACTTTTTAGAGAACTAAGGGAAAAAAAGTTCATTCAGACTATCTTATCAAAACTTCTTTTACAGAAGTATGTGAAAGAAACTTTCTAAGCATTAGCTAAAGACCTTAGAAACTGACTTAATTGAATGGAATTAATCTAAGTCTAGACTCACAAGTGATTCATTCAGGGCCTACTTTTGGTAAAATATTAAAGTGGGTATCTTCTTTTTCATTTTTTTTAAGTAGGAAAGCAGCTTAATGTCATTGAAAGAGCATTCATATTTGTTATGAACTAAATCATGTCCCCCCAAAAATTCATATGACATTCTTACCCCCAACATGATGACATTTAAAGATAGGGCCTTTGGGAGGTAATTAGGTTATTAGGGTGGATCCCTAATGATTGTCTAAGACAGGATGCAAGAGAGGTCTTTTTCTTTCTCTCTCCATCATGTGAAGAGACCGGAGGAAGAGGGAAAGCCAGGAAAAGGGCCCTTACCATGAGCCAAATCAGCTGGCACCTGATCTTAGGCTTTCCAGCCTCTAAAGTATGAGATATAAACGCTGGTTGTTTAAGCAACCCAGCTTATGGTATTCTGTTATTCTGTTACAGCAGCCTGAGGAGATGAATACAGTCTGGGACCTAGAAACATTTTGATTCAAATTCCAGCTAGACTTCTTACTAGGTACACAGTCTTGAGCAAGTTTAATTTCTGCATTAAAGGGGATACTGTATTTTTTAATGTTGAAATGGCATCACACATGCAAACCACTTAATAAAGTAGTTGTTGCATACTAGTTGACCAGCAAATACCAGTTTTCTTTCCTTGCCTTCACACTTTCACTCTCATTGTATTTCTACTCAGAAGATCTCTCTTCTACCTTCATTCATGCTATCTTTCAGGAGACACTATAATCAATACAATTACAGGTATTAGAATTATGTATCACATGTTCCAAATGATATATTTACTTATGAATAGCAGCCTCTGAAACAATGGCTAAAACAGAAAGCAACTATGAACATTTACACAATGGGTCAATGTCACATGCCTGTGTTCACTGACACATTAACAATATCCAAGACACTGAATCAACTTGTGTCCATCAGACAAATGGATTAAGAAAATGTGATGTACATACATACTGGAATACTATTCCACCTTAAAGAGGTGAAAATGGTGTGATTTTCCACAACATAGAAGAACTTGGAGGATACTACACTAAGTGAAATAAGTCAGAAACAGTAAGACAAATGCTGCATTATCTCTCTTACATGTGAGATATAAGAACATTGAACTCATGGAAACAGAAGTAAAATGATGGTAACCAGAGGCTGGAGGGTGAGAGAATTAGAAAGATGTTGGTTAAAGGACACAAAATTTCAACTAGGAGGAATAAGTTCAAGAGGTATATTGCACATCATGGTGACTTTAGTTAACAAAATATTGTATACTTGAAAATCTCTAAGGGAATAGATGGTATATGTTGTCCCCATTTAAAAATAATAAGCATGTAAGGTAATACATATGTTAAATAGTTTCATTTGACCATTGCATAATGTGCACACATATTGAAACATCATGTTTTGTGCCATATATATATGTATATATACACACACATACATACACACACAATTTGTACTTGTCAATTAAAAAAAACTTTAAACATATGAGTCAGTGTCAAAATACTTTGGGGGCAGTTGAACTTTTGAGTATCTTACAGGTATTACCATGTGACTGGTGGCTCCACTGCAAGTATATAGAGAAAAGCCATTGATTTGATCATTCATGTTTATAACCTAAGCTGGGCCAGGCATGGTGGCCCACACCTGTAATCCCAGCATTTTGGAAGGCCAAGGTGGGAGGATTGCTTGAGCCCAGGAGTTCAAGACCAGCTTGGGCAACAATGTGAGACTCTGTCTCTGCAAAAATAACATATGTTAAAAATAAAATTTAACAGGCAGGTGAAAAAATACACAAATGCACACATACTTTTCAAAACACGGCACACAAGTTCTTCCTTTACAAAATATACCTGGACACTATTGTGTTCTATAAGGCTTTATCTGATCTGACCATGACAGCTTCTGACTCGCGTTGCATGCTCTGCCCCTCATTTATTGCACTTCAGTTATTGGTCTCCTGGTTGTCCTTTAAGCACACTAAGCTCAATCACTTTTAGCGCCTCTGTACTTGAGTTTTGTTTTGTTTTGTTTTTTTCCATAGCTTTTCTTTGGAAGCCACATTCTCGTCATATAAGTTGCTTTTCCTTCCTTCACTTATTCAACAAATATTCATAAGGTACCCATTATGTGGCAGAAAGTATCATAAACCCCTGAGTTTCTGAAGCTTACTTTCTAGAGGGTAAAAGAGACAATAAACAATAGTTATATAAGTAAATTATATAGCACATTAGAAGATAAGTGCAAGAGGTAGGAGAGTATGGCAAGGCAATCAGAAGCGGGGAAGGGGGTTCAGTTCTGATAATCAAGAAAGCCATTCAGATATCCAAAGGAAGAAAATTTCAGTCAGGAGAACAGCCAGTGCAAAGGCCTGAGGCCAGAGTGTAATGAGTGAAGGCAATAAAATAGGAGATGAAAGATTATGGGAAGCCAGAATGAGAAGAATCTGGGAGACCTGAGGATTAGTTAAAGAGCTTAGAACAGAGGATTAATATAGTATGATTCAGTGTTTTTAAAAAATTAACCTGGTTGTTGTGATGAGAATAGACCGTAGATCAGGGATTTTCATCCCTGGCACTGTTGACATTTTGGAATAGATAATTCATTATTGGAAGCTGTCTTCTGCATTGTAGAATGTTTAGCAGCATCCCTGAAATCAGCTTGCTATATGTCAGTAGTAACCCCTGCCCCCTGCCACTCGTGACAACCAAAATGGTCTCTGAATATTACCAAATGTCTTTTGGGGGCAAAATCATTCCTAGTTGAAAATCGTTGCTATAGAGGAAAAGGGTGGAGGCTTACACATCGCCTCTGCAAAAAAAGTCCTCCAGTCCTCCTTGATTACTCAATCTCAAGCAGCAACCATGAGCCCCATTCACCATGGCATCACCCTGTTTAGTTTTCTTCACAGCTGCTAATGGTCCCAAAATTTATATGCTGAAAACCTAAATCATCAATGTGATAGTATTAGGAGGTGAGGCCTTTGTGAAGTGCTTAGATCATCAGGATGAAGCCCTCATCAATGGAAGTAGTGACCTTATAAAGGAATCCTCAGAGAACTGCCTTGACCTTTCCACTATATAAGAATGCAACAAGAAGTCACAATCATTGGTGCAGAGAGGAAGCCCTTACCACACACTGAATCTGCTGGTACCTTGATCTTGAACTTACTAGCCTCCAGAACTTTGAGAAATAAATTTCTGTTGTTTATAATCTGTTGTTTATAAGTCTATCATATTTTGTTATAGCAGCCTAAAGACGTCACACTTCGAGGAATTATCCTGATCATTTATTAACATACTTATCAATTTTTTTCTCACTGCCCAATGCTACCATAAGTTCACAACAGTAAGGACCTCGTCTTCATTGTTCATTGTTCTGTTTCCCAATGGCTTGAAAGAATCTTTGGCAAAAATCATTGCTGAAACCATTTAAGATTTTGTAGTGCTTTTTTATTACTTATGCAAAACATGTACATACGTTCTCTAAATAACTTAGGTGAATGCTGTGATTCTACAGTGGCAATTAAAAGAGATCTTAACTGCATTTAGAAGGCCCATAGAAGAGTATAAAATGGACTTGGGGAGACCTTACTGCTCGAGTAGGGCAGTGTTCTACATTGGATGTCTCTTTGACCACTTTGGCCCACATCTTTACTCTCCTCTTGATGGTTATTATTTTTATCATTTGTATTCTATGGGGAGTCTTGGGGTACCTTGGTAATATTCAATTGCTGAGCAAAATTTCATTTCTGAGTGCTTTCTACTTTTGTGTTCACCATTCATGGATCATGACTAAAGTTAGGGGTATTTGGAATCAGAAAAGTAGAGCTTGCAGGAGGATGCTGGTAGTCTAACAATTCATACTATAGAAACACTCAAATGCTGATTATCCACGCTGTAGTATTGTCCACACCTCAGTGTATCAGGGTGGACTGGGCGAGATCCTTGAAAACTATATGGTAGACTCTGTATACATGACATCAAGCTTCACAATATGACTATGGTGACCCCACAGAGGCTTCAACAATTACTGGTAACAGACTAAGAACATGAATCTTTAATTTCACTAGTCATCTCTTTTCACAAGAATAGTAAAATACTGGGAGATGAAAAGATCTATTTATTAATTGATTCATTGAACAGATGTCCACTGAGAACATCTTTGTTCCAGGTATTAAGCAAACCCCTGAGCAAAACTAAAGGTTTTGTGTATTTAAAGTCTAGTCAGGGAGCTATGAATTAATTATATAATTAAACATTCTGATATGTACTATAAATGGAAATTATAGGATGTTATAAAATTAATTATGTGGGGGCCAGGCTTAATTTCAGTGAATGAAGGAAGACTTCCCTAAGGAAATTACATGTGAAAGAAATCTACAAATTGGGCAGGAACTAAAAGGTGAAGGATGGGGTTTCCAGGAAGACAATCACATGTACTAACAGCCCTGTGCTGGGGTCTAATAGCAAGTGAGGAATCTCTGAAAGCAGTAGGGTCATACTGTGAAACCACAACTCAAGTCCAGAAAGTCTACAACACAATGATGCTTTCCCTCAAGGGTATCACCTCCTGTGGTCCTTATGTTTAAGGTCCTGCCCTGTGGAGAGTGAGCCTTGAACATTTCTTTATGTGGATGTTTGCAGTACCAGAATCCTGCCTCTAGACTTACTCTTCTGAACCAATACCCTTAAGTTTAGCCTTGATCCAAGAAAGATGTACATAAATATTGAAAACAATCTCAATATAGAATGGAATGTGAAATGCTACCTGACAATAGCATAAAAAAGAGAACTGTACTTTTGGAGGTTAACCTGGCAATGATATTAAAAACATAGAACTGAATTAGGGAAAGATAGAGGGGGACAGAAAAATATGGTTAGGTCCCATTAGAATAAATCACAGAGGTAAGGGGAATCTGAAAAAGACAAAATGGAGGGGAAGCAATCAATTTGAGCAAAACTGTAGCACTAGTAACAATACAACAGAAGAATTGACTGGCTATCAAATTGGAGGACGGAAAAGGTCCATTTTAATCAGATCAATTTATTCTTTACATGGCAAATAAATAAATAAATAAGCAAGCCAGGTTTTAAAAATCTGCTCACCCCTCTCCTAAGTCCTCCATTCACAGAAGTAGGATTATTGAGGAGAAGATATCTGGTTGTTCTCTTCTATCAAATTAATTTTCTTCAACCGCCATATGCCAATTGTTACACAGACTGTTCTAACTTTTGATCTGGTGCATTATTGATGAGCTCTTAAAAAGAGATTAGAACAATAATCTCCTGGTAAATGTCCCTGTCTCACAGTTTTGAAGAGAGTAGTGATTCACCCAGCATGGAGGTTGAGATCTGAGAACTGACAGACTGCCTGCTCAAGTGGGTCCCTGACCCCCGAGTAGCCTAACTGGGAAATCCTAACTGGAGTGGACCTCAAGCAAACTCCAACAGACCTGCTGCTGAGGGTCCTGACAGAAGGAAAACTAACAAACATGAAGGACATCCAAACCAAAACCCCATCTGTACGTCACCATCAAAGACCAAAGGTAGATAAAACCACAAAGAAGGGGAAAAAGCAGTGCAGAAAAGTTGGAAATTCAAAAAATCAGAGCGCCTCTCCCCGTCCAAAGGAATGCAGCTCATTGCCAGCAATGAAACAAAGCTGGACAGAGAATGACTTTGATGAGTTGAGAGAAGAAGGCTTCAGTCAATCAAACATCTCAGAGCTAAAGGAGGAACTATGAACCCAGTGCAAAGAAACTAAAAACCTTGAAAAAAAAATTTTGACGAATGAATAACTAGAATAAACAAAGTAGAGAAGTCCATAAATGACCTGATAGAGAGGAAAACCATGACATGAGAACTACGTGAAAAATGCACAGGCTCCAGTAACCATCTCGATCAACTGGGAGAAAGAGTATCAGTGATTGAAGTTCAAATGAATGAAATGAAGTGAGAAGAGAAGTTTAGAGAGAAAAGAGTAAAAAATGAACAAAGCCTCCAACAAATATGCGATTATGTGAAAAGACCAAATCTACGTCTGCCTGGTATACCTGAAAGTGACGGGGAGAATGGAACCAAGTTGGAAAACACTCTGCAGGATATCATCCAGGAGAACTTCCCTAATCTAGCAAGGCAAGACAACATTCAAATACAGGAAATACAGAGAATGCCACAAAGATACTCCTCAAGAAGTGCAGCTCCAAGACACATAATTGTCAGATTCACCAAAGTTGAAATGAAGGAAAAAAATGTTAAGGGCAGCCAGAAAGAAAGGTCAGGTTACCCACAAAGGGAAGCCCATCAGACTAACAGCAGATCTCTCGGCAGAAACTCTACAAGCCAGAAGAGAGTGGGGGGTCAATAGTCAACATTCTTAAAGAAAAGAATTTTCAACTCAGAATTTCATATCCAGCCAAACAAAGTTTCATAAGTGAAGGAGAAATAAAATCCTTTACAGACAAGAAAATGTTGAGAGATTTTGTCACCACCAGGCCTGCCCTACAAGAGCTCCTGAAGGAAGCACTAAACATGGAAAGGAACAACTGGTACCAGCCATTGCAAAAACAGGCTAAAATGTAAAGACCATCGATGCTAGGAAGAAACTGCATCAACTAACGAGCAAAATAACCAGCTAACATCATAATAACAGGATCAAGTTCACACATAACAATATTAACCTTAAATGTAAATGGGCTAAATGCTCCAATTAAAAGACACAGACTGGCCGGGCGCGGTGGCTCAAGCCTGTAATCCCAGCACTTTGGGAGGCCGAGACGGGCGGATCACGAGGTCAGGAGATCGAGACCATCCTGGCTAACCCGGTGAAACCCCGTCTCTAGTAAAAAATACAAAAAAATAGCCGGGCGAGGTGGCGGGTGCCTGTAGTCCCAGCTACTCGGGAGGCTGAGGCAGGAGAATGGCGTAAACCCAGGAGGCGGAGCTTGCAGTGAGCCGAGATCCGGCCACTGCACTCCAGTCTCGGAGACAGAGCAAGACTCTGTCTCAAAAAAAAAAAAAAAAAAAAAAAAAAAGACACAGACTGGCAAATTGGATAGAGTCAAGACCCAATCAGTTTGCCGTATTCAGGAGACCTATCTCACGTGCAGAGACACACATAGGCTCAAAATAAAGGGATGGAGGAAGATCTATCAAGCAAATGGGAAAAAAAAAAAAGGTAGAGGTTGCAATCCTAGTCTCTGATAAAACAGACTTAAAACCAAAAAAGATCAAAAGAGACAAAGAAGGTCATTACATAATGGTAAAGGGATCAATTCAACAAGAAGAGCTAACTATCCTAAATATATATGCACCCAATACAGAAGCATCTGGATTCATAAAGTAAGTCCTTAGAGACTTACAAAGAGACTTAGACTCCCACACAATAATAATAAGAGAATTTAACACCCCACTGTCAACATTAGACAGATCAACGAGACAGAAAGTTAACAAGGATATCCAGGAATTGAACTCAACTCTGCACCAAGCAGACCTAATAGATATCTACAGAACTCTCCACCCCAAATCAACAGAATATACATTCTTCTCTGCACCACATCGCACTTCTTCCAAAATTGAACACATAGTTGGAAGTAAAGCACTCCTCAGCAAATGTACAAGAACAGAAATTATAACAAACTGTCTCTCAGACCACAGTGCAATCAAACTAGAACTCAGGACTAAGAAACTCAATCAAAACCGCTCAACTACATGGAAACTGAACAACCTGCTCCTGAATGACTACTGGGTACATAATGAAATGAAGGCAGAAATAAAGATGTTCTTTGAAACCAATGAGAACAAAGATACAACATACCAGAATCTCTGGGACACATTGAAAGCAGTGTGTGGAGGGAAATTTATAGCACTAAATGCCCACAAGAGAAAGCAGGAAAGATCTAAAATCGACACCCTAACATCACAATTAAAAGAACTAGAGAAGCAAGAGCAAACACATTCAAAAGCTAGCAGAAGGCAAGAAATAACTAAGATCAGAGCAGAACTGAAGGAGATAGAGACACAAAAAACCCTCCAAAAAAATCAATTAATCCAGGAGATGGTTTTTTGAAAAGATCAACAAAATTGATAGACTGTTAGCAAGACTAATAAAGAAGAAAAGAGAGAAGAATCAAATAGACACAATAAAAAATGATAAAGGGATATCACCACCGACCCCACAGAAATACAAATTACCATCAGAGAATACCATGAGCAGCTCAACACAAATAAACTAGAAAATCTGGAAGAAATGGATAAATTCCTGGACACATACATTCTCCCAAGACTAAACCAGGAAGAACTTGAATCTCTGAATAGATCAATAGCAGGCTCTGAAATTGAGGCAATAATTAATAGCCTACCAACAAAAAAAGTCCAGGACCAGACGGATTCACAGCTGAATTCTATCAGAGGTACAAGGAGGAGCTAGTACCATTCCTTCTGAAACTATTCCAATCAATAGAAAAAGAGGGAATTTTATGAGGCCAACATCATCCTGATACCAAAGCCTGGCAGAGACACAACAAAAAAAAAGAGAATTTTAGACCAATATCCCTGATGAACATCGATGCAAAAATCCTCCATAAAATACTGACAAACTGAATCCAGCAGCACATCAAAAAGCTTATCCACTATGGGCTTCATCCCTGGGATGCAAGCTGGTTCAATATACGCAAATCAGTAAATGGAATCCAGCATATAAACAACCAAAGACAAAAACCACATGATTATCTCAATAGATGCAGAAAAGGCCTTTGACAAAATTCAACAGCCCTTCATGCTAAAATCTCTCAATAAATTTGGTATTGACGGAAGCTATCTCAAAATAAAAGAGCCATTTATGATAAACCCACAGTCAATATCATACTGAATGGGCAATACTGGAAGCATTCCCCTTGAAAACTGGCACAAGATAGGGATGCCCTCTCTCATCACTCCTATTCAACATAGTGTTGAAAGTTCTGGCCAGGGCAATCAGGCAAGAGAAAGAAATAAAGAGTATTCAATTGGGAAAAGAAGAAGTCAAATTGTCCCTGTTTGCAGGTGACATGATCATCTATTTAGAAAACCCCATCATCTCAGCCCAAAATCTCAAGCTGATAAGCAACTTCAGCAAAGTCTCAGGATACAAAATCAATGTGCAAAAATCACAAGCATTCTTATACACCAATAACAGAGAATCAAAATCATGAACTCCCATTCACAATTGATTCAAAGAGAATAAAATACCTAGGAATCCAACTTACAAGGGATGTGAAGGACGTCTTCCAGGAAAACTACAAACCACTGCTCAATGAAATAAAACAGGACACAAACAAATGGAAGAACATTCCATGCTCATGGATAGAAAGAATCATTATCATGAAAATGGCCATACTGCCCAAGGTAATTTGTAGATTCAATGCCATCCGCATTAAGCTACCAATGTCTTTCTTCACAGAACTGGAAAAAACTACTTTAAACTTCATATGGAACCAAAAAAGAGCCCGCATTGCCAAGACAATCCTAAGTCAAAAGAACAAAGCTGGAGGCATCAGACTACCTGAATACTACAAGGCTACAGTAACCAAAACAGCATGGTACTGGTACCAAAACAGAGATATAGACCAACGGAACAGAACAGAGCCCTCAGAAATCACACCACACATCTACAGCCATCTGATCTTTGACAAACCTGAGAAAAACAAGAAATGAGGAAAGGATTCCCTATTAATAAATGGTGCTGGGAAAACTGGCTAGCCATAAGTAGAAAGCTGAAACTGGATCCCTTCTCTACTCCTTATACATAAATGAATTCAAGATGGATTAGATACTTAAATGTTAGACCTAATACCATAAAAACTCTAGAAGAAAACCTAGGCAATACCATTGAGCATATAGGCATGGGCAAGAACTTCATGTCTAAAACACCAAAAGTAATGGCAACAAAAGCCAAAATTGACAAATGGGATCTAATTAAACTAAAGAGCTCATGCACAGCAAAAGAAACTACCATCAGAGTGAACAGGCAACCTACAGAATGGGAGAAAATTTTTACAATCTACGCATCTGACAAAGGGCTAATATCCAGAACCTATAAAAAACTCAATCAAATTTACAAGAAAAAAACAACCCCATCAAAAAGTGAGCAAAGGATGTGAACAGACACTTCTCAAAAGAAGACATTTATGCAGCCAACAGATACATGAAAAAATGCTCATCATCACTAGCCATCAGAGAAATGCAAATCAAAACCACAATGAGATAACATCTCACACCACTTAGAATAGCAATCATAAGGCCGGGCGCGGTGGCTCAAGCCTGTAATCCCAGCACTTTGGGAGGCCGAGACGGGCGGATCACGAGGTCAGGAGATCGAGACCATCCTGGCTAACACAATGAAACCCCGTCTCCACTAAAAATACAAAAAAATTAGCTGGGCGTGGTGGCGGCGCCTGTAGTCCCAGCTACTCGGGAGGCTGAGGCAGGAGAATGGCGGGAACCCGGGAGGCGGAGCTTGCAGTGAGCCGAGATCGCGCCACTGCACTCCAGCCTGGGTGACAGAGCGAGACTCCGCCTCAAAAAAAAAAAAAAAAAAAAAAAGAATAGCAATCATTAAAAGTCAGGAAACAACAGGTGCTGGAGAGGATGTGGAGAAATAGGAACACTTTTACATTGTTGGTGGGACTGTAAACTAGTTCATCCATTGTGGAAGACAGTGTAGTGATTCCTCAAGGATCTAGAACTAGAAATACCATTTGACCCAGTCATCCCATTACTGGGTATACCCAAAGGATTATAAATCATGCTGCCATAAAGACACATGTACACGTATGTTTATTACAGAACTATTCACAATAGCAAAGACTTGGAACCAATCCAAATGTCCATCAATGACAGCCTGGATAAAGAAAATGTGGCACATATACAACATGGAATACCATGCAGCCATAAAAATCGATGAGTTTGTGTCCTTTGTGGGGACATGGATGCAGCTGGAAACCATCATTCTCAGCAAACTATTACAAGAACAGAAAACCAAACACTGCATGATCTCACTCATAGGTGGGAATTGTACAATGAGATCACTTAGACACAGGAAGAGGAACATCACACACTGGAGCCTGTTGTGGGGTGCAGGGAGTAGGCAGGAATAGCATCAGGAGATATACCTAATGTAAATGACTAGTTAATGGGTGCAGCAACATCAACATGGCACATGTACACATATGTAACAAACCTGCAGGTTGTGCACATGTACCCTAGAACATAAAGTGTAATAATAACAATAACAACAACAATAATAAAAGAACAACAATCTCCCACTCTCTTTCTGGGGGAAAAAAAAGCAAGCAACAAAGAATTGCCAATTTGACTAACATGAACCATCTAAGCAGTAATTTATATTTATGGCATACTTTTTCCAAGCCTAACGTTAGTTTATTGGACATGTATTTCTGTGGGCCTACTGTGTATAATGCACTGTGCTAGACAATTTGATTAGATTTATATTAGTATCCATCGCCAGCACTCTTAGCTAATCTTAGTTCTGAAGATATTGCTTACTTATTACTAACTCAAGTTGGCAGTTTCTAAATCCCTTTTAGGAAATAATTTCCTAGTCCAGCACATCTATATTTGGGACTTCATTGAGACTTATTTCTCAATTTTTATTTATAATAATTCTTTATCAAAATGGGGTAGTTGTTTTTTAAAACAGAATTCTCTATGCCTGAATTTAAACATTTTAAATTAGAATTCAAATTCTGTATTGCCAATGCCATGAATTCAATAAGTAATGATGATGTTGAAGTATATATACTGAAGCCCAACCTATTTTATGTGCCATATCTGATAATAGACTAATATAAACAGTCAAACTGCAAGAAAAAAGTACTATTATTCATAGAAATAATCTTGACTGAGTTCAAAGAAGTAAACAGTAATTCACTTAATTTTCTAGATTCAGTGAAGCATTTTTCATTGTATTTTTAATTCATTGGTGACTGATTAAATCTATAGTTTTTCTATTGCAAAAGCAATATATATTTAGTGTAGAAAATTTTGTAAAAACGGGTAAGAAGTATGATTCATTATCACACTATCCAAAGATACTTAATGTTAGTATCTTATTTTGTGTCCTTCCAAATCTTTTCATGAATACATCCTTTTTTTTCAACTAAAATATAATCATACTATACACACTGCTTTGTAATGTGTTTATCTTCCTAAATAAATATTTGCTGGTATATCAGCAAATATTCTTCTATAACATACTTTTTAATTATCACACTTTATTTGGATATTATCTATTGTTGTATATACCATTATTTATGGGATCCTTAAATGTTGGGCACTTACATTGTTTCTAATATATAACATATGTTATAATAAACAGATGTATACATATACATTTCTACAAGTATATTTGCAATTTGCTTGTTTCCTTAACATAGCACATTGTCACTGGCTTGTCTATTTCTTGAGGAGCATAACTTGTTTCTAACTATCACTATCTGCATCTCTGTGGCTCAATGTTTTTTTCCAGAACTGCAGAAGCCAATCAGCCCAAGCTTACAGCACGCTGAAAGATTAGGGAGTTAACACTCCCACAAGTAACTTTCAACAATGACTCTTGAGAGTTAGTGTAGAAATACCTCAAAGTCTTTTTCCCCTCAGGTGGATAATTCTGAGGTGCATATTTGTTGTTTCCAAGAACTGCACACCGGATCCAGCTCCAGCAGCCCACTGTGGCTAATACATCATTTATTGACCATCTTCTCCTCCCTATGTCACTTCCCCATTTTTCTCCTGATGGTACCTCCCAAACAAATTATTTGTTTATCTCTGAGACTATTTCTGGGTGGACCCAAACTAAGACACTAGTATAGTTACCCAGAAAGAAAATGACTAAATTTAAAAAGTAATATATTTTAAGATTTTTAACATACATTACCAAGTTCTCTTTAAATGCTTTACATTCCATCATTTACATGATTTTCATCATGATCTTATTAAAAAGTAGATATTTTTATTTATTTATTTATTTATTTTTATTTATTTTTTTTTTTTTGAGACAGAGTCTCGCGCTATCACCCGGGCTGGAGTGCAGTGGCTGGATCTCAGCTCACTGCAAGCTCCGCCTCCCGGGTTCCCGCCATTCTCCTGCCTCAGCCTCCTGAGTAGCTGGGACTACAGGCACCCGCCACCTCACCCGGCTAGTTTTTTTTTTTTTTGTATTTTTTAGTAGAGACGGGGTTTCACTGTGTTAGCCAAGATGGTCTCGATCTCCTGACCTCATGATCCGCCTGTCTCGGCCTCCCAAAGTGCTGGGATTACAGGCTTGAGCCACCGCGCCTGGCCAAAAAGTAGATATTTTTAAATGCCAATTTTGATATGTACAACTTTCTAAAATTAAATTTGTTTTATTAATGAGACAGTTTATTTTTTCATATGACTACACTCACTTATATTGCTTCCTTATAACTTATTTATTTATATTCTTGGCCCATATTTTAAGTAAAAAACTCATGTTTTTATATGATTTACAATAATTCTTTTAAGTGTATTAATTCCTTCTTACTAAAATTTTAATATTAGTTTGTTAGGGTTTTTGTACAAAATAACATCAAACTCCCAACCAGCTAAAAAACTAATGCTTCTTATGGGCTATGTCTTATTGTAGAAAATAAACATGTTTTTATTAGTAAACATCTATTAATAAACAATTTTGTGGGGAAAAATAGTCATTAGACTAGTTTATTTCTGTTAGGGTCATAATATACCTGCTAAACATAAATAATCTAAGTTTGAAAAAACAAATACTGTGGGTTTTCTTGCTAGCAACATAAATGCATTCATTATATGACTCTAAATTATATAAATTCTGCATTCTTACATCTCATCTAAACAAGAACTTACCTGTTTTCTTGAACAGGAGTCTAAACCAGCATTACCATGACCCTGAGCTTTTCAGATATAGTTGCTATCCAAATATACGAAACCAGTTATTAAATCAAGTTTCAAATACCAATAGACATTCGTAGAAGTAAATTAGCCTTTTTATCCCTAACATTTCAGCCATTTTGACAATTTTTTGTGATCTCGTCACTAACCCTGATTAAGGCAATTTAGACCTTATGACTTTTTAAAAGCATTTCTACTGATATATCATTATGATCTTTAGGAACTTTAAAATGCTTCTGAAATCCAAGTGTCACTCTGAGCAACAGTAGGAGTAGTGCTAATTCCATGATTTACAGAATTGACCTCCTTTGGACTTGATATCTCTGCCTCAGTGATGGATTGGCCAGGCCTACTGTTTAGAATATTTGTTGTATTATTTCTAATCAACCTTTCTTTTTTTTACTGTCACAATAATTTCCAAATTTTGGCTGACTGCGTCACCACTCAGTGCCAACATCTTTCATCATAAAACATGCAAAATGATTAACTTTCAACAATTGGTAGCACATTGAAGTCAAAGGACTTGTTGATTCATCCTTGCCATACTAGCTTTTTAAAATTATACTTTGGCCGGGCGCGGTGGCTCAAGCCTGTAATCCCAGCACTTTGGGAGGCCGAGACGGGCGGATCACGAGGTCAGGAGATCGAGACCATCCTGGCTAACACGGTGAAACCCCGTCTCTACTAAAAAAATACAAAAAACTAGCTGGGCGAGGTGGCGGGCGCCTGTAGTCCCAGCTACTCGGGAGGCTGAGGCAGGAGAATGGCGTAAACCCAGGAGGCGGAGCTTGCAATGAGCTGAGATCCGGCCACTGCACTCCAGCCTGGGCGACAGAGCGAGACTCCGTCTCAAAAAAAAAAAAAAAAAAAAAAATTATACTTTACGTTCTGGGATACATGTGCAGAATGTGCAGGTTTGTTACATAGGTATACATGTGCCATGGTGGTTTGCTACACCCATCAACCCGTCATCTACATTAGGTATTTCTCCTAATGCTATCCCTCCCTCCCCTAGCTCCCCATCTCCCAACAGGCCCTAGTGTGTGATGTTCCCCTCCCTGTGTCCATGTGTTCTCATTGTTCAACTAGCACTTATGAGTGAGAACATGTGGTGTTTGGTTTTCTGTTCTTGTGTTTGCTGAGAATGATGGTTTCCAGCTTCATCCACGGCCCTGCAAAGGACAAGAACTCATTTTTTATGGCTCCGTAGTATTCCATGGCATATATGTGTCACATTTTCTTTATCCTGTCATTAATGGGCATTTGGGTTGGTTCCAAGTCTTTGCTATTGTGAACAGCATACTACAGGGATACAGTAACCAAAACAGCACAGTACTGGTACCAAAACAGATATACAGACCAGTGGAATATAACAGAGGCCTCAGAAATAATATCACACATCTACAACCATATTATCTTCAACAAATCTGAGAAGAACAAGCAATGGGGAAAGGATTCCCTATTTAATAAATGATATTGGGAAAACTGACTAGCTATATGCAGGAAACTGAAACTGGACCAGATTAAAGACTTAAATGTAAAACCTAAAACCATAAAAAACCCAGAAGAAAACCTAGGCAATACCATTCAGGACATAGGTATGGGCAAAGATTTCATGACCAAAACACCAAAAGCAATGACAACAAAAGCCAAACTTGACAAATGGGATCTAATTAAACAAAAGAGCTTCTGCACAGCAAAAGAAACTATCATTAGAGTGAATAGGCAACCTACAGAATGGGAGAAAATGTTTACAATCTATCCATCTGACAAAGGGCTAATATCCAGAATCTATAAGGAATTTAAATTTACAAGACAAAAAAGCCATCAAAAAGTAGGCAAAGGATATGAACAGACAGTTCTCAAAAGAAGACATTTATGTGGCCAACAAACATACTAGCCATTTTACCGCTTCTCCAAGGTGGAATTTTTGTGCCTCATCAGGAACTTAGTTTGCATCAATACTGCCTTAAAGCTAAGGAGGATAGGGGCACAACTTTCAGAGATGTCTGGGAATACACACCCATCTTCCCACCCAACAGCAACTCTCAACCCCAGTGTAAGCCCAAGTAGGTCAGGAGGTGATGTTTTTGTACCATTTTCACCCTGTGGATGATTTTTGAGTACTTAGGATCTTCAGAGATTGTGCTAAACACTTTTCAAGTACATGCTGTTTAACCCTCAGAACCATATGAGATATATATTATTATTATCTCATTTATAGGTGAGTAAACTGAGGCAAAGAGTTATTCTGTAACTCACTCAAGGTCATACAGCCATAAGAACTGGGTACCAAATTTGCACTCAGGCAGTTAAAATATAGTCTGTGCTCTTAAGTATTATGCTAAAATTATAATCAGCAAAATTAAAATGTAAATAAAAATTGAAAAGCAGTATTTTAATATATATAATGTAGTATCATCACCCTTAGTATGTAAAGAACTACAACAGGAAGATTCATTTGTCATGCATGTCTGTATGAGGAGACCATCAAACAGGTTTTGTGTGAGCAATAAAGCTTTTTAATCACCTGGGGGCAGGCAGGCTGAGTCCCAAAAGACAGTCAGCAAAGGGTGGTGGGATTATCATTAGTTCTTATAGGTTTTTGGATAGGTGGTGGAGTTAGAAGCAATGTTTTGTGGGTAGGGGGTGGATCTCACAAAGTACATTCTTAAGGGTGGGGAGAATTAGCAAGAACCTTCTTAAGGGTGGGGGAGATTACAAACTACATCAATCAGGGTGGGGCAGAAACAAATCACAATGGTGGAATGTCATCAGTTAAGGCTATTTTCACTTCTTTTGTGGATCTTCAATTGCTTCAGGTCATCTGGATATATATGTGCAGGTCACAGGGGATATGATGGCTTAGCTTGGGCTCAGAGGCCTAACATTCCTGTCTTCTATTAATAAGGAAAGCAAAACAAAGCAGTGGTGAAGTGTTGGAGTGGTGAAAAATTTTGGGGGTATGGAGAGCTAATGGGTGATATTTCTCAGGGCTGCTTTGAGCGGGATTAGGGGTGGTATGGGAACGTACAGTGGGAGAGATTCAACTGAAGAAAGATTTTGGGGTAAGGGGTGATATTGTGGGGTTGTTAGAAGGAGTATTTGTCGTATAGAATTATTGGTGATGCCCTGGATACAGTTTTGTATGAATTGAGACACTTAACAAAAGACACAATGTCCAAATAAGAAAAGAAGAAAAACAGGTATTAAAGGACTAAGAATTGAGAGGACCCAGGACATCCAATTAGAGAGTGTCCAAGGGGGTTCAGTGTAATTACTTGTTTGGTTGGTGAGTTTTGGGGCTGTATTCTTGACAGAGTCCTTTTTTAAAGTTGGAGGCTGAGCTTGGTGAGGTGTGTGTTTAAAAGACCATTAGTCCGTTCTACCTTTCCTGAAGACTGAGAACAGCAACGAGTTTGAAGGTTCCACTGAATACCAAGAGCCTGAGAAACTGCTTCAGTGATTTGACTAACAAAGGTCAGTACATTATTGGACTGTATAGAGGTGGGAAGGCCAAACTGAGGAATTATGTCTTACAAAAGGGAAGAAATGACTGTGGTGGCCTTCTTAGACCCTGTGGGAAAGTGTCTACCCAGACCAAGAGGTATTTTAGTTTCCTGACTCAGAGAATGTGAGTAAAGTCAATTTGCCAGTCCTGGGCAGGGGCAAATCCCCAAGCTTGATGTGTAGAGAAGGGAAGGGGCCTGAGAAATCTCTGAGGAGTAGTGGAATAGCAGATGGAACACTGAGAAGTTATTTCCTTAAGGATAGATTTCCACAATGGAAAGGAAATGAGAGGTTCTAAGAGGCAGGCTAGTGGCTTATAACCTACACAGAAGAGGTTATGAAATGACAATTGAATAGAATGGGCCTGTGAGGCTGGAAGGAGATATTTTCCTTGGTCCAAGAACCATTTGCCTTGTGTGGGAAGAGATTGATAGGTGGAAGTTTCAGTGGGAGAGTAGATGGGAGTGACTGATGAGAAGCAGAAAAACTGACCATGAGGGACAGAAGTTGGAATGCTAGCTGCTTCTTTAGCTATCTTATCAGCATAAGCATTGCCCTGAGCAATGGGATCTGATGCCTTTTGGTGGCCCTTGCAGTGTATGACTCCGGCTTACTTTGGATGTAAAGTGGCATTGAGAAGAGTTTTTATTAAAAAGGCATTAATGATGGAGGACCCTTGCGTAGTGAGGAAACCTCTTTCAGCCCATATAACAGCATAGTGGTGCAGGATATGGAAGGCATATTTAGAGTCAGTATAAATATTGATGTGTAATTCCTTTGCAAGAGTGAGGGCTTGAGTTAAGGCAATGAGTTCACCTTGCTGAGAGGTAGTGGAAGGGGAGCAGAGCAGTAGCTTCAATGATAGATGTGGAAGATACTATAGCACAGCCTGCCTTTGCTGGTGTGTGGCAATTACGCCTGGTGGAACTGCCATCAATAAACCAGGTGTGATCAGGGTGAGGAACAGGAAAGAAGGAAATATGGGGCCAGGTGTTATCAGAGTGATACAGTCATGGGGGTCAGGTGTGGTATCCAGAATAATCTGGGAGACTGGATTGAAATTCAGGCCAGGAACAATGGTAATTGTGGAAGACTCAACAAAGAGTGAGTATAGCTGAAGGAGCCGGGGAGCAGAAAGTATATACGTCAGGAGGGAGGAAGAAAATAGATTTTAGAAGTTATGAGAACTGTAGAGAGTGAGTTGAGCACAGTTTGTTATTTTGAGGGCCTCTAAAAGTATTAGGGCAGTGGCAGCTGCTGCACAGAGACATAATGTTCAGCCTAAAACAGTGAGTTCAAGTTGTTTGGACAAAAAGGCTACAGGGTGCGGTCCCAGTCCTTGTGTAAGAATTCTGACTGCACAGCCCTGCACTTAGCTATTTGTAATGAAAAGGGTTGGGATGAGTCAGGGAAAGCTAGTGTGGGAGCAGTCTCTAAAGCTGCCTTCAAGGAATGGAAAGAGGGGTGGGGAAAGGCTTTAGGATCTATGGGGTCAGCTAGGTTTCCTTTTGTGAGTTTATATAATGGTTTTGTTAGGATGGCAAAACCAGGTATCCAAAGGCGAAAGTATTCAACCATGCCCAGGAAGGAAAGGACTTGTTTTGTAGAAGGGGCTGGGGTTTGCAAGATCAGTCGGACACGATTGGCAAGGAGAGCACATGTGTTTTTATGAAGAATTATGCTGAGATACGTAATGAATGAGGAAGAAATTTGGGCTTGACTTAAGTGATGGGGGCTATCCGTGAAGGCTTGCAGCAGTACAGCCCAGGTAAGTTGCTGAGACTGATGGGTGTTGGGGTCAGTCCGCATGAAAGCAAAGAGAGCCTGGGATGAAGGGTACAAAGGAATAGTAAAGAAAGCATGTTTGAGATTCAGAACAGAATAATGGGTTATGGAGGGGTTGTGGAGGGAGGTACTGAGGATAGGAGAGTATATGGCTTTGGCACCACGGGGTGGATAGGCAAGACAATGTGGTTGATAAGGCACAGATCCTGAACTAACCTGTAAGGCTTGTCCAGTTTTTGAACAGATAAAATGGGGGAATTGTAAGGAGAGTTTACAGGCTTTAAAAGTCCATGCTGTAACAGGTGAGCGATAATGGGCTTTAATCCTTTTATAGCGTGCTGTGGGATGGGATATTGGCATTGAGCAGGGTAAGGGTGATTAGGTTTTAATGGGATAGTAATGGGCGTGTGATCGGTTGCCAGGGAGGGAGTAGAGGTGTTCCATACTTGTGGGTTAAGGTGAGGGGATAAAAGAGGAGGATGCGAAGGATGCTTTGAACTAGGGAAAAGGGCAGCAATGAGGTGTGGCTATAGCCCAGGAATAGTCAGAGAAGCACATTAAAATGTCTCAACCTAATAAGCGAACTGGGCAGCTGGAGATAACTAAAAAGGAGTGCATAAAAGAATGTTGTCCAAGTTGGCACCAAAGTCGGGGAGTTTTAAGGGGTTTTGAAGCTTGGCCATCAATACGCACAACAGTTATTGGGGAAAGGGAAACAAGTCCTTGAAAAGAAGGTAATGTGGAGTGGGTAGCCCCCATATCGATTAAACAGGGACAGACTTACCCTCCACTGTAAGAGTTGCCCAAAGCGTGGCATCTGTGATGGTCCAGGGGGCTTCCAAGGCAATCAGGCAGTGCCAGTCTTCAGCTGCTAAGCTAGGAACTCTGCAAAGGAGTTGGCCAAGAAACATTGGGTTTGGGCTCCAGGGACTTTAGGAGCGGCGGTGATGTGAGTTGGACAGTCTGACCTCCAGTGGGGGCCCACACAGACAGGGCATGGCTTAGGAGACATCCCAGGCTGCGGGCATTCTGAGGCCCAGTGGCCAGACTTTTGGCATTTGAAGCAAGGTCCACGAGAATGTTTTGAAGGAGCCCCTGGGAGCTGTGGTTTGGATGTTCTGAAGTTTTTGTATGCTGGAGACGTGGTTGTGGGTTGTCTTACAGTGGAGGCAAGTAGCTGTAACTCAGAAATGTGTTGCTGTGTGGCTACCTCCTATTATTGTACACATTGAAGACAAGGTTGATTAATTTCTGTTGTGGGATTTGAGGGCCAGATTCCAATTTTTGAAGCTTTTTTTCTAATGTCAGGAGCTGAATGGGTGATAAAATGCATATTAAGAATAAAGCAGTCTTCTGGCCCCTCTGGGTCTAGGGCAGTAAAGCGTCTAAGGGTTGTTGCTAAGGGGGCCATGAACTGTGCTGGGTTTTCATTTTTACTGTGGGTAGTTTCTTTGAGTTTGTCATAATTAACAGCTTTGTAAGCTGCCTTTTTAAGCTCTTCAATTAGGCAGGAAACCATGTAATCTTGCCTAGCTATACCTGGGGAATCTGCCTGATAGTTCCATTGCGGATCTTCTCGGGAAACTGCTCTAATGCCTTCCTGGAGGTCTGGCTCATGAAGCCAGTGGTTATCAGCATGAGATTGGGCTAGAGAAAAAACTCTTTCCCATTCATCTGGGGAAAGGGTAGAAGTTAGGATGACATTTAAGTCACTCCAGGTAAAATTGCAGGACAGAGTTAGTTACCAGAATTCCTGCATATATTTAGTGGGGTTTGATGAGAAAGAGCCTAAATGCAGGCTGATTTGGGAAAGGTCTGATAGAGAAAAAGGCACATGTACCCTGACTATGCCTTCAGCTCCAGCCACCTCTCTAAGAGTAAAGTGTTGGGCAGGTCAGGGAGAGCTATTCTCAGAACAAAACTGTAAACCAGACAGGGTATGGGGAAGGGAAGTAATAGAATAGTTATAGGGATGGGGTGCAGAGACTGAAAAAGAGCTGGAGCCTGATGCAGTCCAGCGGGGAGAAGCTTGAGGAGGAGCAGTCTGGGGAGGAGGTGAGAGGTCAGATGGGTCAGTAGAAAAGGAAGATTCACAAGACTCAGTGACACTTGGGGTTGGGACTGAAGGGACAGGTGGGAGGGAAAGGAGGAGGATTTGGGACGATTCACATTGGGAACAGAGACTAGGGAGGGAATGAAGTGTGAAAAATGCCTGGATGTAAGGCACCCCAGACCATTTGCCCATTTTTTGACAAAAATTATCTAGGTCTTGTAGGATGGAGAAATCAAAAGTGCCATTTTCTGGCCATTTAGAATCATTGTCGAGTTTGTATTGGGGCCAAGTCGTGTTGCAGAAGAAAATAAGATGCTTAGATTTTAGGTCAGGTGAGAATTGAAGAGGTTTTAAGTTCTTGAGAACACAGGCTAAGGGAGAAGGAAGAGTAATGGAGGATGGAAGTTTGCCCATAGTGAAGGAGGCAAGTTTAAAGAGAAGGGTAGAGGCACGGAGAAGTGGGGTGGGGAGCAGCCCTGGGCTGCAATGTGGGTGAGCAGCCAAAGCAGGCGTCCCCACAATTGACTTGCCACCAAGGGAATGTGGGTCAATGACCAAGGCAGGCATCCCTGCGGTGATCAGATACCAATGGAATGTGGGTGAATAATCACGCAGGCATTCCTGCATTGATTAAACACCAAGGGAAGACTGTCTTCCTGAGTCCGTGACTGGCACTGGAGTTTTGGGTCCACGGATAAAATGTGTCTCTTTTGTCTCTACTAGAGAGGAAAAAGAACTGGAATTGGAAGGACAAGGAGATTGAAGGGTAGTGAGAGAGGCTGGAGAAGACAGTGAAAAGAATGCTTGCCCAATTTGAAATTGATGAGATGTTCGTTGGGTTGGTTGGTCTGAGGAACTGAGGTCATAGGTGGATCTCTTCACGGAGTGAGAGTGAGGACAGAGGACTGGTCTCCTGAAGGAGTCCCTCTGACCCAGGTCTTCTGCATCAAATGTCATGCATGTCCGTGTGAAGAGACCACCAAACAGGCTTTGTGTGAGCAATAAAGCTTTTTAATCACCTGGGTGCAGGCGGGCTGAGTCCGAAAAGAGAGTCAGCAAAGGGTGGTGGGATTATCATTAGTTCTTATAGGTTTTGGGATAGACAGTGGAGTTAGGAGCAATGTTTTGTGGACAGGAGGTGGATCTCACAAAGTACATTCTTAAGGGTGGGGAGAATTACAAAGAACCTTCTTAAGGATAGGGGGGATTACAAAGTACATTGATCAGTTAGGGTGGGGCAAAAACAAATTACAATGGTGGAATATCATCAGTTAAGGCCATTTTCACTTCTTTTGTGGATCTTCAATTGCTTCAGGTCATTTGGATGTATACGTGCAGGTCACAGGGGATATGATGGCTTAGCTTGGGCTCAGAGGCCTGACAATATTTTATGACAGAATTGTAAAAGCTAATAAGCATATTAAAAAGCTCAACCTAAATGAGTAAAATGTGTATGGGTATGTGTGTGTTATGTAGCTAACTGGCAAATTTTTAAAAAATAGTAGTCTATACTATTGGCCAATAAGGAAAACTTCCAAATTCATAAACCATAACCATACAAAATGTTCCTCATCTTTGGAATAAATTTGGCATTAAAATTGCCTATCCTTTGCTCTGGTAACTTTAAGATTTTATCCCAAGAAAATCACTGTGGATGTGTACTGAGATTTGTCTATAGGGATGATCATTACAACATTGCTTATTATAATAGTGAAAAATAAAAAAACCTCAAATGTCAAATAGATATTGTTGATCATTAATAAATGGTATGATGAAAGAACAATGGCATAGAAATGTTTATAATTGGAAAAACTGGATAGCCATATGCAAATCAATGAAATTGGACTTTTATCTTATACTGTACACAAAAATCAACATACAGTAAATTAAAAAGTTTTAAATGTAAAACCTGAAACTGTGAAACTCCTAGAAGGAAACATAGGGAAAAATTTTCAACATTGGCTTTGGCAAGGATTTCCTGGATATGACAGAAGTATATTAAATATTAAAAATGAAAATAGACAAGTTGGACTACATTAAACTAAAAAGGTTTGTATAGCAAAGAAAATAAGATCAACAGAGTAAAAAGACAACCTACAGAATGGGAGAAAATATTTCTAAGTCATATATCTAATAAGGGGTTAATATCCAGGATATGTAAGGAATTCGTATAATTCGATAACTGAAAAACAGGACAAAGGCAGTTAACAGACTTTTTTTTCAAAGACTACATACAAATGGCCAACCGTTATATGAAAATGTGTTCAATATTACTGATCATCAGAGAAATACTAATCAAAATCACAAGAAGATATCACTCTAAGATATCAAAAAGATAATCACTGTTAGGATGGCTATTATTAAAAAAAGATAATAAAGGTTGGGAAGAATGTGGAGAAAAGAGCACCCTTGTACACTTTTGGTGGGAATGTAAATTGCTGCAGTCACTATGAAAAACTGTACGCTGGTTCCTCAAAAAGTTTAAAATAGAGTTACCATATAAATCCAGTAAGCCAACTTCTGGATATATTAATATATTTAAAAGAACCGAAGACAGGATTTCAAGGAGCCAGCTGAACTGCCATGTTTGTTGCAGCATTATCTACAATAGCCAAAATATAGAAACAACCTTAATGTCTGTCAATGGATGAATGAAAAAGGATGTGTATATATATATATACACACACACACGCACACACACAGACCTGAATGTGATATATGTTTTTAACATATATACACACATACATAAGTGATTCAGCTATAAAAAAAGGAAATCCTGCCATTTGTAACAACATGTATGGACACAGAGGACATTATGCTAATTGAAATAAACCAGACTCAGAAGGATAAATACTATGTGAACAACTTATATTATAAATTAAAAATAGTCAAATTCATAAAAACACAGAGTGGAATCGTTGCCAAGAGCTGAGAGAGAAAAACTAAAAGGGAAATGTTCATTAAAAGGTCCAAAGTTTTAGTCATACAAGATGAGTAAGTTCTAAGAATCTCTACTGTACCAAACAGCACCTATAGTTAACAATGTGGTATTTTATAGAGTTGACCATTGAACAACATGTATTTGAGCTTCATGGGTACATTAATACTCAAATTTTCTTCAATAAATATATTGGAAAATTTTTTGAAGATTTGCAAAAATTTGAAGAACCTGGCAGAAAAACTGCATAGCCTGGAAATATTGAGAAAATTAAGAAAAAGTTAGATATGCCATGAATGCATAAAACAAATATAGATAGTAGTCTATTTTATCATTTACTACCATAAAATATACACAAATATAAAAAGTTAAAATTTATCAAAATGTATGACACAAACTTACAGATGATACATGCCATTCTCAGTTGAGGAAAATGTAAACAAATGTAAAGATGCAGTATTAAGTCATAACTGCATAAAATTAATACATACTATACCACTGTAATAATTTCATAGCCACCTCCTGTTGCTTTTGAAGTGAGCTCAAGTGTTGCCAGTATCTGTTTAAAATGCTGTGATGCTAATCATCTCCATGTGAGCAGTTCTTCTCTCCAGTAAGTTGAGTATCACAATAAAAAGATCTCTGGCAGTTCTCATGTATTTTTCATTATGCTTATTGCAATACCATAAACCTTGAATAACACCATGGAACCATTCAAAGTACCACTAATGATGTCAAAAGTGCTCCCAAGAAGTCATGGCATTACAAGAAAAAGTTAAATTACTTGATATGTACCATGCATTGAGGTCTGAAGCTGCAGTTGCCTACCATTTCAATGGAAATGAATCCAATTTAAGATTATTTTTTTAAAAAAGAAAATTTGTGACACCTTAATTGCAGCTATGCCAGCAGTTCCAAAAACCTTACATTTTTTATGAAATATCTTTTTATCTGGTATTGAAAATGCAGCATTTATTTGGGCAAAGATTGCTTCAAAACAAGTCATAACTATAGGCTATAATGTTTCAGGAAAAAGCAAAGTCAATATATGACAACTTAAAGCAAAAAGAAAATAACAGATCTAGAGCTGAAGAATTTAATGCCAGCAAAGGATGGTTTGACAATTTTAGAGAGGTTTGGCATTTAAAAAAAAAAATGTCAAGCTAACAGAAGCAGCAGCTTCTGCTGACCAAGAGGCAGTAGATGAGATCCCAGAAGCCATTAAGAAAATCATTAAGGAGAAAGGATATCTGCATGAACAGGTTTTAATTCAGACAAAAGTGTCCCATTCTGGGAGGAAAAAAGCCACAAACATTTATTAGTAGGCAAGAGAATTGAGCACCACTATTTAAGGTAGGAAGGGATAGGCTAACTCTACTGCTTACTGCAAATGCAGTCAGATGTATATTTAGGACTGCCCTTATCTCTAAAGCTGTGAACCCCAGAACCTGGAAGGGAAAATATAAAAACATCTATCAGTCTTTTGGTTGTACAAGGCGGCCTGCACAACAACAACCTCTTTTCTGTACTACTTCTATTGCTGCTTTTTCCCTGAAGTCAGGAAGTATCTTGTCAGTAAAAGACTACTTTTTAAAGTTTTTTGATATTGGACAATGCCCCTGGACACCCAGAACTCCATGAGTTCAATACCAAAAGTGTTGAAGTTGTGATCTATCTGGCCCCAAGCACAAAACTTCTAATTCAGCCTCCAGATCAGGGGGCTATAAGGATATTTAAGGATCATTACACAGTTCTCTATGTAAAGAATTATCAACATTATGGACAAGAACCCCAGTAAAGACAATATTATAAAAGCATGGCAAGATTACATTATTAAAAATGCCAATTTTACTGCACTCCAGCCTGGGTGGCAGAGCGAGACTCCGTCTCAAAAAAAAAAAAAAAAAAAGCCAATTTTACAGAAAAAGCTGTGAAAGCCATTGAATCCAAAATAATAAATTTCTGCTGGAAATAAAAAATAAACTAGACTGTAGCTATGACTGTACAACTGATTGGGGTACCTGAAACAGACAGGGAGAATGGAACCAAGTTGGAAAACATACTTTGTGATGTTATCTAAGAGAACTTCCCCAAGCTAGCAAGACAGGCCAATATTCAAATTCAGGAAATGCAGAGAACCCCAGTAAGATACTTCACAAGAAGGTCATCCTCAGGACGCATAATCAAATTCTTCTAGGTGTATATGAAAAAAAAAAAGAAAAAAAAGTTAAAGGCAGCTAGAGAGAAAGGTCAGATCATCTACAAAAATAAGGTCAGCAGACTAACAGCAGACCTCTCAGCAGAAACCTTACAAACCAGAAGAGATTGGGGGCCAATATTCAACATTCTTAAAAGAATTTCCAACCCAAAATCTCATAACTGGCCAAACTAAGCTTCATAAGCAAAGAAGAAATAATATCCTCTTCAGACAAGCAAATACTGAGGGAATGTGTCACAGCAGGCCTGCCTTAAAAGAGCTCCTGGAGAAGCACTAAATATGAAAAGGTAACACCATTACCAGCCACTAAAAAAAAACACACACTGAAGTACAAAGACCGGTGACACTATGAAGCAACCACATAAAGAAGTCTGAAAAATAACGAGCTAGAATCATGCCAGTATCAAATGTACATATAATACTAACTTTTAAATGTAAATGGGATAAATGCTCCAATTAAAAGACACAGAATGGCAAGCCAGATAAAGAGCCAAGACCCATAGGTATGCTGTCTTCAAGAGACGCATCTCACATGCAAAGACACACATAGGTTCAAAATATAGGGATGGAGGAAAATTTACCAAGCAAAGGGAAAACAGAAAAAAGCAGAAGTCACAATCCTACTTTCTGAAAAAACAAACTTTGAACCAACAAAGATCATAAAGACAAAGAATGACATTACATAATTGTAAAGGGTTAATTTAAGTAAGAACTTATTATCATAAATATATATGTACCCAAAACAATAAAACCCAGATTCATAAAGCAAGCACTTAGAGACCTGAAAAGACACTTAGACTCTCACACAATAATAGTGGGAGACTTTAACACCCCACTGACTATATTAGACAGATATTTGAAACAAAAAATTAATAAATATATTCAGAACCTGAACTCAACTCTGAATC
The DNA here is from genome assembly GCF_037993035.2 of Macaca fascicularis. Classification (NCBI taxonomy): domain Eukaryota; kingdom Metazoa; phylum Chordata; class Mammalia; order Primates; family Cercopithecidae; genus Macaca; species Macaca fascicularis. Next base: position 35,661,318 of record NC_088388.1, on the reverse strand, counting down.
AAGTGGACCTGATAGATATATACAGAACTTTTCACCCTAAGAGAGAATATATAATCTTCTCATTGCCATGTGGCACTTGCTCTAAAATTGATCAAATAATCAGAAGAAAACACTCCTCAGCAAATCCAAAAGAACTAAAATCATAAACAGTCTCTCAGATCACAGTGCAATCAAATTAGATATCAAGATTAAGAAACTCATTCAAAACCATACAACTTCATGGAAGCTGAGCAACCTGCTCCTGATTGACTCTTGGGTAAATAGTGAAATTAAGTAAGAAATCAAGACATTCTTTGAAACTAATGAGAACAGACAACGTACCAGAATCTCTGGGATATGGCTAAAGCAGTGTTAACAGGGGTACTTATAGCAATGAATGACCACATCAAAAACCTAAAATGATCTCAGGTTAACAACCTAACATTACAACTAATAGTAGTGGAGAACCAATGGCAAACAAACACCAAAGCTAGCAGAAGGAAAAAAAAAAATCAGAGCTAAACTGAAGTAGATAGAGACATGAAAACACCTTCAGAAAAACTCAATGAGGCCAGGCACGGTGGCTCATGCCTGTAATCTCAGCACTTTGGGAGGCCAAGGCGGGTGGATCATAAGGTCAGGAGATCAAGACCATCCTGGCTAACATGGTGAAACCCCGTCTCTACTAAAAATACAAAAAAAAAAAAAAAAAAAAAATTAGCTGGGTGTGGTGGCAGGTGCCTGTAGTCCCAGCTACTCAGGAGGCTGAGGCAGGAGAATGGCGAGAACCCAGGAGGCAGAGCTCAGTGAGCCAAGATCATGCCACTGCATTCCAGCCTGGGTGACACAGTGAGATTCCATCTCAAAAAAAAAAAAGCAAACAAAAAAAACCTCAGTGAATCCAGGAGGTAGTTTTTTGAAAAAATTAATAAAATAGATAGTCTGCTAGCTAGACTAATAAAGATAAGAATCAAACACAACCAGAAATTATAAAGGGGATATCACCAATGACCCCAAAAAAAACACAAAGAATCATCAGAGAATATGATAAACACCTCTATTCACATAAACTAGAAAATCTAGAAGAACTGTATAAATTCTTGGACAAGTACCCCTCCCAAGACTGAATCAGGAAGAAATTGAATCCCTGAATAGACCAATAGTAATTTCTGAAATTGAGGCAGTAATAAATAGCCTACCAACCAGATTAAAAAAAAAAAAAAAAGCAAGCCCAGGACCAGATGGATTCACAACTGATTTTTATCAGAGGTAAAAAGAAGAGATGATACTATTTCTATTGAAACTATTCCAAAAGAAATGAAAAGGAGGGATTCCTCCCTAATTCATTCTATGAGAGCAGCATCATCCTGATACAAAACCTGTCAGAAATACAACAAAAAAAGAAAACTTCAGGCCAATATCCTTGATGAACATCAATGATGCAAACATTCTCAATAAAATACTGGTAAACCGAATTCAGCAGCACATTAAAAACTCATCCACCATGATAAAGTTGGCTTCATTCACAGGATGCAAGGTTGGTTCAACATACACAAATCAATAAATGTGATTCATCACATAAACCGAACTAAAGACAAAACCACATGATTATCTCAATAGATACAGACAAGGCCTTCAATAAAATTCAACATGACTTCATGTTAAAAGAAAACTTTCAATAAACTAGATATTGAAGGAACATGCCTCAAAATAATAAGAACCAAATATGACAAATCCACAGTCAATATCATACTGAATGGGCAAAAGCTGGAAGGATTTCCCTTGAAAACTGGCACAAGACAAGGATGCTCTCTCTCTCTCTCATCACTACTATTCAACATAGTATTGGAAGTCCTGGCCAGGATAATCAGGCAAAAGAAATAAAGCATATTCAAATAAGAAGAAAGGAAGTTGAATTATCTTTTTTTGCAGATCACATGATCCTGTATCTAGAAAACCCCATCATCTCAGCCCAAAAGTTTCTTAAGCTGATAAGCAACTTCAGAAAAGTCTCAAGATACAAAATCAGTGTCCAAATATCACTAGCATTCCTATAGACCAACAACAGGGAAGCAGAGAGCCAAATCATCAATGAACTCTCATTCACAATTGAATGAGATTCAATTGAATGAGCTGTATACCTAGGTATACAGCTACCAAGGGAAGTGAAGGATCTCTTCAAGGAGAACTAAAAACCACTCCTCAAAGAAATCAGAGAGGACATCAACAAATGGAAAAATATTTTATGTTCATGGATAGGAAGAATCAATATCACGAAAATGGCCATACTGCCCAAAGTAAAATATTGATTCAATGCCATTTCCATTAAACTACCACTGACATTCTTCACAGAATTATAAAAAATATTTTAAAATTTATCAGAATGAAATGAGAGTGTGAATAGCCAAGATAATCCTAAGCAAAAAGAACAAACCTGGAAGCATCATGCTACCCAACTTCAAACTATACTACAAGGCTACAGTAACCAAAACAGGCTGGTATTGGCACAAGAACAGAAATGTAGATCAATGGAAGTTGAATATAGAATATAGAACTCCAGAAATAAGACCACACAGCTACAACCATCTGATCTTTGACAAATTTGACAAAAACAAGCAATAGGGAAAGGATTCCCTATTTAATGGTGCTAGGAGAACTGGCTAGCCATATGCAGAAAATTGAAACTGGACCCCTTCCTCACACCATATATGAAAAATTAACTCAAGATTGATTAAAGGTTTAAATGTGAAACCCAAAACTGTAAAATGCTAGAAGAAAATCTAAGCAATACCATTCAGGATATAGGCACAGGAAAAGATTTCATGAGAAAAATGCCAAAAACAGCAACAAAAGCAAAAGTTGACAAATAGTATCTACTTAAAGACCTCCCACAGAGCAAAATAAACTATCATCGGAATGAACAGACTGCCTACAGAATGGGAGAAAAATTTTTCAATTTATTCATCTGACAAAAGTCTAATATCCAGAGTCTACAAGGAACTTAAATTTACTAGAAAAATATATATATACACCATGGAATGCTATGCAGCCATAAAAAATAATGAGTTCATGTCCTTTGCAGGGACATGGATGAAGCTGGAAACCATCATTCTCAGCAAACTAACACAGGAGCAGAAAACCAAACATTGCATGTTCTCACTCATAAGTGGGAGTTGAGCAATGAGAACACATGAACACATGGGGCCTGTTGTGGGGGGTGGGGGTCAAGGAGAGGGAGAGCATTAGGACAAATACCTAATGCATGCAGGGCTTAAAACCTAAATAATGGGTTGACGGGTGCAACAAACCACCATGGTATGTGTTTACCGATGTAACAAACCTGCACTTTATACACATGCATCCCAGAATTTAAAGTAAAATAAAACTACTTTCCTCAAAAAACAACAATACCATTAAAAAGTGGGCAAAGGACATAAACAGACAGTTCCCAAAATAAGACATACATGTAGCCACGAAACATACAAAAAAAGCCTCAATCATCACTGATGGTTTTGATTTGCATCAAATCACAATGAGATACAATATCATGCCAGTCAGAACGGCTATTTAAAAGTCAAAATAACAGATGCTGGCGAGGTTGTGGACTAAAAGGAACACTTTTACCCTGTTGGTGGGAGTATCAGTTCTATCATTTCAGAAGACAGTACGATGATTAATAAAGTGTTAACTTGATTGGATTGAGGGATACAAAGTATTAATCCTGGGTGTGTCTGTGTGGGGGTTGCCAAAACAGATTAACATTTGAGTCAGTGAGCTGGGGAAGGCAGATCCACTCAATCTGGTGGGGAAAATCTAATCACCTTCTAGCGAATATAAAGCAGGCAGAACAACATGAAAAGGAAAGATGGGCCTAGGCTCCCAGTCTACATCTTTCTCCTGTGCTGAATGCTTACTGCCTTTGAATGTTGGACTGCAAATTCTTCAGTTTGGAACTCAGACTGGCTCTCCTTGCTCCTCAGCTTGCAGGCAGCCTATTGTGCGACCTTGTGATCATGTAAATTAATACTTAATAAACTCACATATAGATATGTAATAAATATATATAATAAATAGTAAAAGTATTTTCTCTTCCTTATGGTTTTCTCAATGTTTTGTTTTTTCTCTTCTACTTTGTTGTAAGAATAAAATACATACTACATGCAACATAAAATATGTGTTAACCAACTGTTTTGGTTATCCATAAGGCTTTTTGTCAACAGTGAGATTTTAGTTAAGTTTTTGGAAAGTCAAAGTTACACACAGATTTTTTACTGCATGAGGCCAAGGGATTGGCACCTCTAACCCCCATGTTGTCCAAGGGTCAATTATTCATCAAAACTTGCTTTAAAAATGTAGCTCTTTTATTAAGTGTTCTTACCACAAAGTAATGATAATAAGAAGGCAGAAGGAAGTTTTTGGAGGTGATGGATATATTCATAGCATTGATTGTGGTCGTGGTTACACACAGATATACTTATTTCCAAACTCAAATTGTATACATTAAAAATCCGCAGCATTTTGAATTTCAATCATACCTCAGTATTGTGGTTTAAAAATAAAAGAAAAAGGGTAAAGATTATAACATTAAGACAAAAGTCTTGAAAAATGTTACATTCAGTGTAGACTTGTATTCCATATATACTTATTAAAATAAGAGTGGAAGGATATCTACCAATATAACTTTAGTTATAGCTGAATGGTAGAAGTGTGGCTGACTTATTTTCTCATTTCTTTTAAACATTCTATAACAGCATTTATTATTTTTACACCTCAAAAATTATATGAAAATTAAAGTCTATTTTGCTCCAAATATAAAATGGACCAATTGCACACCTCTTCCAAGAGGGGTATGGTTGTTGTACAGAGAGAATGGCATGAGTTATTTATGTCCCTGTTACCTGTAGGAAGCCATCCAGCTTTCACTTTGGGATGGGGCAGCACTCCATCTGGGGTACCTAATTAGTGATGATAGCTGTAATCAGTAACTTCACTGCTTTGCTGATTGAAAGTCCTTTCTTTCCTTGTAGAGTGCCAGTTTGTTTTAGAAACTACACACTTCAAGGTTATTCTTTTTTAATGAAGGTTTTTTAGTTTAAAGTCTCATTTATCAAGCAGATTACCAAATAAATTAGAGGAAGGACGGAAGGACAGAAGGACGGAAGGACGGAAGGATGGACATGTAATTTATTTTAGGGTAATGCCCAGACACAAAATATCTGTAGGAGAAAGAATTTTCAAGGATGTGTAATTCAACTTCTTCATCATACAAATAAGAAATTTAAGTTGGAGCAAAGGGAAAACCTCTGGTGTCCTGGCAAGGTGTGGATTCAGGTAACAAGGAAGCAAGTAAAGAAGGGGCCACTTGGAGAAGCTTCTTAACCACGGGCTTATTTTGCAGTCTTTATTTTCACTTCTGGGTGGCCTTGAAGGATTTCCATCAATATAATATGACTGTCGTAATAATCAAAGTCTTCTTTAAATGCTTCATTTTTATCTGTAAAGTCGATGTACAGAAAGGCGAAGCTCATACTGAACTGTTGTCTCTTGAAATTTGCCCTCAGTTAAAATTAATACAGACATCTTAGTGAAACTGAATGGCAACTTGACAGATTTCCTGAAAGCGAAGACCTTACATTTGAAAAAAGAAAAAAAAACAATATGGAAAACTAAATGCAACTTAAAATAAAATTGAGACTGAAAGTGTCTTTTTGTCACATACTGAAGACTAACACAAGAGAAAAAAATCACTCATGGTGTTGTCTGTATACTTTGAAACTGCTAGGCAACCTATTCGTTGTTGGATGGCTCCAATTTATAAGAAGAAATGAGGTAGAAAGAGCTTAGAACTTGGAGTCCAAGAGAGCTATATTGAAATTCTACCTTTTGATCGAGTTGAGTAGGTGACATTAGTGAATGCCAGCTTCCTTTATGTGTAAAAATGTGGACAATTCTTATTTTATGAGCTATCCATAAAGATTAGAGGAAATGACATATATAAATATGTATCTTAATACATCACAGAAATTATATAAATACTTCCTTCTTATCTAACTCTATTGGCTCTGCTTCTACCCGAGAGCCATTATGCCCCCCAGTAAATATCCTATTCTCCAGTTCAAAAATCCTGTTTTCAAATATTTTTTACTCCTCATGTTCTGAAGCCTGATCGTTTCGGTGGTTCTATATATACACCACAATTTTTCAATGCCCATCTAAAGTGTGGCAGCAAAAACTGCCCTCAATATTAAATCATGGTTGTTCTGAAAAGGAAAGATTGATTCATGCATTCTTAATACAATGCTTTTGATTAGTGGAGCCTCAAATCAAGGGGTGTGTGTGTGTGTCCTGATTCACTGAGGTTAAAAACCTCTAAGACCTCTTCATACACAATATTTATTTTGTGTACCAGGTGCATAATTTTTATGTACCAGGTACTCAGCCCTCTACATGAAGTACTAACTTAATTATTAAAGCAGTCCAAGGTGGCAGTTACCATTATTATCTCCATTTTATGAATTTTAAGACTAACATACAGAGGTTATTTTCAACTTACTAAGTGAAAGAGGATCTGAGCCTATGCAACCTGACACCTTCTCAGTAATAAAAGGATAATTAAAATGTCATATAAAGATGCCTCATATTCCCTTAGTAAAAGAAAAGAAGCCATTGCTCCTGATATGAACATCTGTACAGGCCAAATTATAAACACGTACATCATAAAACCGAAACCTCAAAATTCACAAAGCAGAATCAAAAGCAAGAGTCAAACAATGGGGAACATGTCCTCTAATGACTAGAGCTAAGCTTATATAGGGAAAGGAAAAAAGCAAACAAAGCTTTAACCAAGGTAGTTGTGTCTTTTCCATCAGAGGGAACAAGAGTAGAATCCATTCCCTTCCAGCCACAGGTTTCTACTGAGGTTCCTTGGAGTGGGCTGATAAGTAAAGGAGGAAGAATCTGAACAGAGAGAACCTCCAAGGTTCTAAAACCCAAATTCATTCCCAGGAGTTCTATCCTCTCTGGTTTTATCACGTATTGGGCTTTTTCATGATATTTCATTTGAAAAAGTGGTTGTCCTATTTTGAAAAGTCTGAAACCACTTGTAGAATGAGCTTTTGTTAGGGGTCGAGAGTCCAGTGACCGTATATAATTACCTGTGACCTTGGTCACGACTAACACTTTATCTGAACATCAACTTTAACCCTACCTTATGGGATTATAAAACATAAGCAAGATTTAAGAGGAGTGCTTTTAACTATTATAATATTTAGCACACCAAAAACACTAAAATGCTGTATGAATATGAATGATTTCCATGGCCCATCAGCAAGAATAATCATTCTTAGCTAAATATAAGAGGCAATAATGTTTAAATAGAATGAGATTTTGAGTCAGAAATCATTGGATTCAAATTCCACCTTTATTAGGCTGTATGACCACAGGTAAATTACTGCAGCTTCCTAAACCTTACTCCCATAGCCTGTAAAGTAGGGCTACTGACAGCAGGGTGGTTGCAAAGACTTACTTCAATGAAGTTATGTATCCAACGTGCTTTCATGCTTTGAACTGGGCACAGGACAATCTATAAATGGAAACACTGATGACCTATTAATACTCATATCAATTCTTATCAAGTTTTCTACCTTCTTTGTGAGGAAGTCTCAAGGGGAAAATAGACTTCAGGCATACTCCTTTATTCAGGAGTGAATCCTGAGCCTCCTTATCTGATCTCCCTTTGCCAAAAAGCATCCATATTCTGTGATTGCTTTGCAGCATACTAGTAACAACATGGCCAACTGCTCCAACAATGACTCAGGCATTGTTCTGAAATAGAGCTGGTGCATGCAATGGGAGGCAGTGAAGCTCTCAGGTCTGAGTCACCACAATGGCACAGCCTTCAGGCCCCAATGTTCCCACGTGCCTTCACATCTTCACCCCCATAAGTCCATACTTGGCCCAAGGATATCTCAAAGCTTCTAGCCTCATTGACCCACCACAATTCCCTCACCACCTGCTACATACTCTCCCACCTATTGCTAATCTAGTCGTCCCACACCAGGGCAAGATCAAAAGCCACCTCTTCAGCAAAACCTACCCAGATGACCCTATTCAGCACAATGACTCTCTTCACTGAGCCTCCCCTACCCTCCTTTATCTACAAGACATTATAAGCTCATCAATGTTGTCCTTATGACATTCCACAGCAGTGTTTATGCACAGGTGACATTTTGATGTGGACATTTTGATTTGGCTAAGGATATATTTTGACTTGGTCTCAACAAAACAATTGTAGATGCTAAATTTGTTGAGAGAGCAAGATTGTTATATTATTCATTCTATATTCTCCCAAAGTATAACGTACACGGTACATGCTCAATACACAATAAAGATGAAAACATAAAATACGTCCTGCTTTTCAATGTAGGCCTAACAATGTGCTACTTTAAATGACATGTAAAAATTGAGAATGTTGATAATCACTTTATTCACCTCTTACATATTTTAAAATTCAGTATTTGATGTGAAAGCTCAGCCTCTAAACTCAGTATCATTAAAGTTTAATTGAATACTATAAAAAGAAAAGTGATGAGTATTTTAATACAACTATTTTTAATCTATTTTCTCCATTAAAGATCAGCTGATACATTTATGTGTTTCTAAAACAGTAATTTGTAGGGATTTTGGCAGTCAGGCAGTCCTGGCTTCTTCTGAATTTGAGTAGCATATTACTCCTCAGAACTTGCTGTCAACCCAAATTAAAGTAACTAAATTGAGCTCATGAACTTCCTCCAACACCAGTTTCTAGTCCCAATGACCCTGCCTTTGTCAATAATAACATCATATCTATCTAGTGGCTACAAACAAAATTTTGAATCAAGCACTATGAAAAAGAGAAAACACCACACAGATATAAGCTGCTAGTTTTTACCTATAAACATTTAACTGCTGTTGAAATTTTATGCAAAGTGTTTTTTTTTTCTCACCAGTTTTTTTCTGTCCATCCTCCTAGACAGATATTCTCCTTGCCCCCAAACCATCTCCTTGTACTTGGCTAACAGCAGAGGTCTCTTGTCAGACTCCTTGACTTTAAGCTCACTTGATCTGATCTATTTTAAGTGCAGCTTCAAAGCATTTTCTTCCTTAAATAGCACTTTCATAATGTTGCTCCTGTACTTAAAAACCTTCTATGGCTTGTGAGTTCTTACAACTTCACAGCTAAACTCTTCTCCCTGATCCTGTGTAGGTACTTTTTCAATTACTTCTAGTTAGATGAATTTTGAACACATTTCACCAATACACAATGAAGGTGATTCACTCAGCTCCCACCAACCAAGTGAACTGTCTGTGCCAAACACTGTGTAACATGCTGCATGAATGAGACGAAGCCCCTGATTTGATGATGTCATGAAAAACCAGGGAAGACAGAGCACAGTTAGACTGTCAAAGTACAACTGTATCCTGGAGTGAGCATAATATGCCATGCGGGTATAAAATAGGAGGCCAGTAAAGTGGGTTACACAGGTTGGAAGGACCTTATGTCAACATGGTAGAATTGTCCATAACCTATGGGAACAGAACTGTCCATGTTGCACATTTTACCTAGTCCTTCACTAACAGTTCACTTTTTTTTAATCTACCCATCCAACACTAGTTAAGTCAGCACTACATGGTGACTCAAGAGAAATCTTGATTTGGGTTCCCCTAGAAACATATCCTGAGACAAGGATTCCAGTAAAAGTAGTTCATTAGTGCTGTGATCCCAAGGAAACTCCAGGAGGAGGAGGAAAGAAAGGCAGTTGGTAAGTAGTATATCATCAAGTAAATTACCACTGTGGATGACCACAGCTTAATCTCACAGGGACAATCCTAGAAAGACGGTATAGAACACATACCTCAGAGCTTTCCCGTGTGAGGAGCAAGGAATTTGGGCATTTAAACACCAAAGTCTGTCACTTGTTGATTGAGGTTTGCTTGCGGGATGGTTAATTCTTCAGCCCTTCCAGTCTTCACTGGATTCAGGCAGAACAGCCGCCCTGGTTGGAAGTCCTCAGGTGAAGAGATGCAGATGCAGGCAGTTGGTACTCTTTCTTTGGAGCCTGATTTGGAGGATGGTATGAGCCAGCAAAGACAGAAACTAACAATGGTGCTGCCTCTGCTTCTTATTATGTATGCGCCTTTGAGACGTAAATTTTCTGAGTCTCAGTTTCTTCTTTTTTTGAAGGAGAGAGGTAGATATTATTGGTGAATTTTCAACTTTTTAAAAAAGATAGCACAGCCATTGATCCCCAAAGAAAATCTTTAATAGAACCCTAGGCCAGGTGTGGTAGTTCATGCCTGCAGTCCCAGTGCTTTGGGAGGCCAATGTGGGAGTATTGCTTGAGGCCAGGAATCCAAGACCTGCCTAGGTAACATATCAATACCTTATCTCTACAAAATAAAATAAAAATTAGGCAGGAGTGGTGGCATGTGCCTGTAGTCCTAGCTATCATGGAGGCTGAAGTGAAAGGATCACTTGAGCCTAGCAGTTCAAGGCTGCAGTGAGCTATGATCACAATACCATACTCTAGCCTAGGTGACAGAGCGAGACCCTGTCTCTAAAAAAATAACCTGGATATATAAAATAAGCAAGAGTAGAGTTGTTCAGGTGGATGCAGTAGCAGGGAGTTTTAGCTAAGAAATATCTTCTTGGATATTTGTAGTTTCTGGAAAGCAACAAGTAAAATACCTGAATCACAAGAGAGTATCTAAGATCACCCCCTGGCATCATTGCATCCCCTCCCCACCAACATGCTTTGGTGCTTAGTACTCAATTTCATTCTATACCAGAGAAAGGCAACACCATGCATTCACTGAACACAAGCCAGACACACTGACCAATAATGTATGTACGATCCCTCTAATGATGGCTCAAGCATGTCAGTATGGGGGAACAGTGATTGACAATCAAGTCAGAGTATAGTTTAGGGTGCTAGGTTTCTTGAAGTTAGATAAACTAATAATTTTATTTATATTGTACAGCCTATTTGCACTGGCTTTGGGGATGGTGAGAGAGATTATGGGGTGATTAAAATTTTCCAATGTTGACTCTTTGAGACCACCACCATTTCTTCCATTAAATTATTACAGATATATAAGATAGATGTTATTACTATGATTACTATCATTACTATAATCATTATTGTTTCACAGATAAGAAAATATGACTCATGGAGGGGAAGAGTCTTACCCAAAGTTCATAGTAAGTTAATGGCAGAGCTAGGACTCAAGCCCAGGTCTTCCTAGCTCTGGAGCCTACCATGCCACACTACTTAACTACAGCATGTGAATGTTTTACAACATTATTTGTTTCCACAACCAAAGTCCTAGAAATATCTGGCTCACTGATGATTGACCACATACTAGGAACTTAGTATCTATTGAGTTACTGAAGCTTACATTTTGAGTTTTTTGCCTGAAGAACCAAGTATGGAAAATCATGATTATTATTTATTTCATGCAGGAAATCATATACAAATGCTGCAATTGAGAATTAGCTAAAAAGGTGAAGGATTTTCATTTCTTTCATTCATTAATTCAGCCCTTTTGGTATGTCCTTTAAGTAATTGAGCCATACCTATACAGCATATTAAAATAGTAACTAAGAGTTCAGTTTTAAATGATGTATAAGGAGGGAATATGTGGCAAATACACAAATACTACTATACATCAATTAATATCACCTTACATATATGCATATATAATCATTGTATAACAAAATGAGGAAATCAGTTCTTGTTGAGATTCAGAAAAAGGTCATGGAGAGGGCATTATTTGTGCTTCTTTTTTCTTTTTTTTTATTATTATACTTTAAGTTCTAGGGTACATGTGCATAAGGTGCAGGTTTGTTACATATGTATACCTGTGCCATGTTGGTGTGCTGCACCCATCAACTTGTCATTTATATCAGGTATAACTCCCAATGCAATCCCTTCCCCCTCCCCCCAATAGGCCCTGGTGTGTGATGTTCCCCTTCCCGAGACCAAGTGATCTTATTGTTCAGTTCCCACCTATGAGTGAGAACAATGCAGTGTTTGGTTTTCTGTTCTTGTGATAGTTTGCTGAGAATGATGGTTTTCGGCTGCATCCACGTCCCTACAAAGGACACAAACTCATCCTTTTTTATGGCTGCATAGTATTCCATGGTGTATATGTGCCACATTTTCTTAATCCAATCTGTCACTGATGGACATTTGCGTTGATTCCAGGTCTTTGCTATTGTGAATAGTGCCGCAATAAACATACGTGTGCATATGTCTTTATAGCAGCATGATTTATAATCCTTTGGGTATATACCCAGTAATGGGATGGCTGGGTCATATGGTACTTCTAGTTCTAGATCCTTGAGGAATCGCCATACTGTTTTCCATAATGGTTGAACTAGTTTACAATCCCACCAACAGTGTAAAAGTGTTCCTATTTCTCCACTTCCTCTCCAGCACCTGTTGTTTCCTGACTTTTTAATGATTGCCATTCTAACTGGTGTGAGATGGTATCTCATTGTGGTTTTGATTTGCATTTCTCTGATGGCCAGTGATGATGAGCATTTTTTCATGTGTCTGTTGGCTGTATGCATGTCTTCTTTTGAGAAATGTCTATTCATATCCTTTGCCCACTTTTCGATGGGGTTGGTTTTTTCCTGTAAATTTGTTTGAGTTCTTTGTAGGTTCTGGATATTAGCCCTTTGTCAGATGAGTAGATTGCAAAAATGTTCTCCCATTCTGTAGGTTGCCTGTTCACTCTGATGGTAGTTTCTTTTGCTGTGCAGAAGCTCTTTAGTTTAATGAGATCCCATTTGTCAATTTTGGCTTTTGTTGCCATTGCTTTCAGTGTTTTAGACATGAAGTCCTTGCCCATGCCTATGTCCTGAATGGTATTACCTAGGTTTTCTTCTAGGGTTTTTATGGTATTAGGTCTAACAGTTAAGTCTCTATCTTGAAATAGACAAACAGAAAGCCAAATCATGAATGAACTTCCATTCACAATTGCTTCACAGAGAATAAAATACCTAGGAATCCAACTTACGAGGGATGTAAAGGACCTCTTCAAGGAGAACTACAAACCACTGCTCAGTGAAATTAAAGAGGACACAAACAAATGGAAGAACATACCATGCTCATGGATAGGAAGAATCAATATCGTGAAAATGGCCATACTGCCCAAGGTAATTTATAGATTCAATGCCATCCCCATTAAGCTACCAATGAGTTTCTTCACAGAACTGGAAAAAACTACTTTAAAGTTCATATGGAACCAAAAAGGACCCCGCATTGCCAAGACAATCCTAAGTCAAAAGAACAAAGCTGGAGGCATCAGGCTACCTGACTTCAAACTATACTACAAGGCTACAGTAACCAAAACAGCATGGTACTGGTACCAAAACAGAGATATAGACCAATTGAACAGAACAGAGTCCTCAGAAATAATACCACACATCTATAGCCATCTGATCTTTGACAAACCTGAGAAAAACAAGAAATGGGGAAGGGATTCTCTATTTAATAAATGGTGCTGGGAAAATTGGCTAGCCATAAGTAGAAAGCTGAAACTGGATCCTTTCCTTACTCCTTATATTTGTGCTTATTCTTAAGGAATGATTTGGATTGGGGAAATTTGGATCAGAACATTCTAAAATAAGTGAATGGTGATGCAAGAATACCAAAACAAGAAAATTAGTGACATGTGCTTGTTCAGATACAAAGGAAATGAGCATGTCTGGATTGTATGCTTCTGCAAGCAATGGAAAGACGTATTGAGAGGACACTGCAGGTCAAGCTTAAGCATCTTGCTTCTTATTCCATTAGCAGTGGGGGGCAATAAGTATTAATATTTAAGAAAGCTGCATGATTAGAGCTGTGTTTGAGATGTATATAGTGAGTAAAAATGACAATCCAAATAAGAATTGACAAAACCTATTATGTGCTTACTGTGTGACAGGCATGGTGATAAAAATTTTACTTGACTGTGCTCATTTAGACTTCATTTCATCCTGAAAAGGTTGTGTTATTATTTCTCTTTTAGAGTGAGAACACCAAAGTTAAGAGAGGGTAAATAATATCCTAATGACTTAAGGGTAAGTACAACAACTGAGATTTAAACTGAAGATATTCTGTACCATGATCACAGATTTCTTATATGAACTACAGATGGAAGAACCATTAGGTATGGAATTACTTGGAAGATTATTACAAAATTGCAGCAAGAACTAGTTTCACACTAGTAAAGAGATTTGAGTTTTATCCAACTCTGCATCACCTTCAACCCCAACCATTCCTTCAAATGACAGCATCCAATCTCTGATCAAACCACTTTCAGATACAGGGACTTCAAAAGCTTATGATTTTCCCATCTTACCATCTTAGTAGTCAAAATTTAGAAGTAGAGCTGCCCCCAAATAAACTGGCTGCTTCCAGAGATGGGAACACATTAATTCCTAAGTTTACATTCAGTTCTACCACTTCCTAAAGGCAAGTTCACCGGCCTCTTGAATTCTTCATTTCTTCTGTCTCTTCATCTAGGAAGGCATAGTTTCTTCCTAGAAGATAATTAATGACAATCTAAAGGAAGTATATGAAATATGGCTGAGTGCAGTGCCTCATGCCTGTACTCCCAATACTTTGGGAGGTCCAGGCAAGAGAATGACTTGAGCCCAAGACTTTGAGACCAGACTGGGTAACATGGAAAACCCCTATCTCTACAAAATATACAAAAAACTAGCTGGGTGTGCTGGCACACATCTATGGTCCCAGCTATTCAGGAGGATCACGTGACCCCAAGGACATCGAGGCTGCAGTGGGCCATGATCACACCACGGCACTCCAGTCTGAATGACAGAGTGAGACCATGTCTCAAAAAAAAAAAAAAAAAAGAAAAAAAAATAGGTGTGTGTGTGTATGTGTGAAATGTTGCAGGCAATCAAAAATCTTAAACATTTATTTGATGCTTCTGATCACTAATCCTATTTTTCCTCACTGAGGACATCCAGATAGACATTCACATGTATAAAGTCCCTACTAGACAAATAATGACCCTCAAATATCTCTATATCTTAATCCCTGGAAACAGTAAATATGTTAGATTACACAGCAAAAGGCAATTTAGAGTATAGATGAGATTAAAATTGCTAATCAGCTGGTCTTAAAAAATAGGAAGATTATCCTAGATTACCTAGGTGGGCCTAATAAATCCTTAAAATTGTGTAATTGCAGAAGAATGTCCTGTCAGGGAGATGCTACATGCAAAGGACTTCATCCATGATCGTTTGTGTTAAAGGGACAGCACAAGCCAAGAAATGTGGGCACCACTAGAAGCTGGAAAGAGAGAATGGATTCTCCCCTAGAGCATCTGGAAAGGAATGCAGCCATGCCAACACCTGGATTTTCACCAAGTAAGACACATGTTGCACTTCTGAACTCTATAACTTAATATATTCATGTTGTTTTAAGCCACTAAGATGTGATTAATTGATATAGCAGCTGAAGAAAACAAATACACATAACCTGGTTTCTGCCAGATAAATTGCTTTACTTTCTTCATCTGTAGTTAATTTGACCCAGTTTTGAATGGCTTCCCCAGCCAAGCTATTGAAGAGCTAAGGAGAGGAGATCTGAACCTTGAAGAGACTGCCCTGATCAGAACACTGTACCTACTCTAGCAGTGGTTGTAGATACTCAGAACAGCATGGACCTCTCACCTCCCTTGCTGCAGGCTTTTCTATGGCAACCTATTTTCCTCTCAGCATTTTTTAAAAAACAGTTACAGGAGGGCACTGTAGATTCACACTGAAGTGTTAGTCAACTAAGGCATCTAAATTGTTTTCACATAAATTACCTTTTTTTTTTTTGAGATGGAGTATTGCTCTGTCATCAGGCAGAGTTCACTGCAACTTCTACCTCCCAGGTTCAAGCAATTCTCCTGCCTCAGCCTCCTGAGTAGCTGGGACTACAGGTGTGCACCATCACACCCCACTAATTTTTGGATTTTTAGTAGAGACGGGGTTTTACCATGTTGTCCAGGATGGTCTTGATCTCTTGGCCTTGTGATCCACCTGACTTGGCCTCCCAAAGTTCTGGGATTACAGGTGTGAGCCACCATGTCCGGCCCACATAAATTACTTTTAAGGCACTTCATTATGGTAGTAACATTTTTGGAATCTCTTATATGGAGAAGATAATGTGTTCGTGACATTAATGGAATAATGAGAAATTCGATGGCATCTACTCCATGAGCAGGCATTTAAGTTGAGCTTTGGCTACTTATTACCAACAGGCAATGTTTTGCCCAACTTCTCTCCCACCTTGCCAGCTCAACAATCTCCTAAGCAAATGCTTGATTCCAGTCCTCCCTGATAATATGTCGCAGAAACTCTGTCTCATAAGACATAAGAGCCTTCTTCTCTGGTTTGCTCTGGTCAACGACCAGATTCCAACAGTGCCTTGTCTTTGAATTATATGGTTCTAGGAGAGGGATGTTTCCTTCTCCAGTCTCGGCTCACAGGACACCTACCAGTCAGGTCTGTAGCCCTCCTCTCTTCCCCACTTTCCTGTCTAAAGAGAAGATTCAAAAAGGTGGCATTATCCAGCAAGCACTTTTCCTTGTAGAAAAAGTCAGAGCCAGAGATATAAAAACCTCTAGGAGACAACTTCAACTAATGGTTAAGGGTGTGGACTCTACAGGTAAAAGATCACAGATTTAAAAAAAAAAAAAAAAAAAAAAAGGCACTATATAATAACTGTTTGGTTGCATTTAACTTACTTCACCCTCTAACCTTCCTCTATAAAACAGAAAAAAAATGTCATAGGTTTGTGGTAGGAACTACATAAAGACAGGTCATCCAAAACCTTTAGTATAGTGTTTGGATCAGTGTTGGTGTTCAAAATGTGTTAGCCATTTGATAACAAGGCTGATTATGATGAGGTTGATGATTCTGGAGAGTCATATACATAGTATATTAAAGACATGAGTACAAACAAAATCGCCAAGGAACAATTATGGAAAGAAAAGTGAAACAGGGGGAAAAAAAAAAAAAACACCACAGAACATTGGTAACACTTATATTCAGGGTGTGTTAGATTACATTTTGCATAAATGGTCATAAAAACATGTTACTCCAACACGTTTTTCTAGATCCGTGCCACTTCCCCCCTACCCCTATCATGAAGTAGGGGCTATTTCTCTTCCTCTTTAACCTGAGTGGGCTTTTTGATTACCTAGAGAAATAAAATGCATAAGGTTGAGGCTGGGCGTGGTGGCTCACGCCTGTAATTCCAATAGTTTGTGAGGCCGAGGCGGGTGGATCATTTGAGGTCAGGAGTTTGAGAACAGCCTCTCAAACTGGGCCAATTTGGTGAAACCCCGTCTCTACTAAAAATACAAAATAATTAGCCAGGCATGGTAGAGGGCGCCTGTGATCCCAGCTACTGGGGGATGCTGAGGCAGGAGAATCACTTAACCCGGGAGACGGAGGTTGCAGTGAGCCGAGATCACGCCACGGCACTCCAGAGTGGGCGACAGAGCAAGACTCCATCTCAAAAAATAAAATAAATAAAAATAAAAAATAAGTCTGCATGACTGCTAAGAATAGGTCTTACCTTGAAACGTGTGTACCTTTGACTCCCTGAGCTGCCAAGTAGGATGTGTGGCTAACCCGAAAGCATATTGGAAAGTTTAGGCCATCATTGCCAGCTATAATACGGAAACTAGGAAACTAACCTAACTAAATCATCTAAGTAAGTAGATCTCCAAACAGAGCATTGAAGTTGCTGCCTGCCTTGTTCTAGCTGCCTATATAGTAAAGTGCAAGAGAAGAGAGACAATCTAAAGAAAGAATTGTTAAATATAAAGGAGCAGGGACTTGCTAGATAAAGAAAACATTTTCATTCTGAGCCTCTCTGGAGGTAAAATAACGCTAAAATTAAGAAATGAATTTAGGACAGAGAAAAAGTCTAGCATACAATCAAGAAAACATGATCTAAAGATAAAACCAAGAATATGACTGTAAAAACTTTTGTCAAGAAAAATTTAAGGTGTTATCTCAAACTGACAAAAGATTTACTAAGAATAGTAAGGCATGTCTCATAGATCCTTTCTATTACACATTGGGCTTCTAAGAATCTGAAGCACATTGTCCCACAATAGTCACACAGGAAGTCCAAAGTAGCACAAGAATTACACTGAAGAGATCTTTGGTTGTGGCTTTTATATAATGGAGTAGATTATAAAATTGATACACTTTTTAAAAAACACAAAGTTTTCAAAGGTATGAGATCAGCTTAGAGTGAAAGGCACGGAGACAGTACAATATTAAAGAGGACTTTGGACTCGAACTTCTACAAGCAGAAAGCAGGCAGACAAAACTATTAAGCCTCACACACAGACTACATTTTATAGAAAAGGTAAAGCCAAGGGCTATGAAAAAGTCATTCCCAGTACAACTGAACTTTAATCAAGGAATTGGCAACATATACCCAGGTACTTTTTCAGAATTACTATGAACCGATGACTGCTATACCTCAATTTCCCCTTTTTAAAATAGGAATGTCTACTGTGATTATGTTACCTGTCCCACCATTATATGCTGGGTGTGAGAGAGAGCCAGACAGCATGTCACTTCCGTGTAAAGGTCTTAGAACAAGAGATTCCTCAAGAAGTTGTACACAAGGAACCACACTACAGAGCCTTATCCACACTGAACCTTACTTACATGCCAAGATCATCGTCTTTCAGCGTGAGTCCAATGTCAAATGGAATGAGACTTTCTTTGGTAAGTGAGCAGGATGGGGTGTGTTTTAGGGGACCAGGACACAGAGTGAATCTATTTTGCATGAAGAAACCAGAGGGCAAATTGTGGTTAAGTTTTATTTTCCCAAGGTGGCCACAGAAATATTTCTTGTTCGACATGCTCTTGAAGAATCTTGTCTGATTCCCAGCAAGTGTGGGGTCTATTTCTCTTCCCCTTGAACCTGAGCAGGCTTTTGTGATTGTCTTGATGAATAAAATGTTTCAGAAGTGATCATTCATGACTTCTGAGGTTAGGTAATAAAACGTTGGTTCTCTCTCTCCGTCCTCTTGCACTTTTTAAGTCTTGAGCCACCGTGCAAAAAGCATGGCTGCCTTAAAGTTGCTGTACTAAAAAACTGTGAAAATGTGAAAAGAGACACTATACAATCAGAGAAAGACGCTCCAATTTCTGCAGTTTCTATCTACTCACATCTCCTCCCTCTTTCCCAGGAGCCAGACGTGAGTGAATAAGCCTTCAGATGATTCTAGCCCAGCATTCCTGATTGCTGCTTAAGAGAACCTAAGTAAGAAAAACCAGGCTGAGCCAATCAACCTCCAGAACCATGAGGGATAAAAATAAAATGATTGTCATTGTTTTAAGCCAAGAAGTTTGGAGGTGGTTTGTTATGCAGCGATGGATAACCAGAACGCAAATTTTTCAAACACTGGAGGAAGTGGTGCAGTCACATAATGAAGCAGAACTAAGATGGGAGAGCTCTGTGGGAGCCAAAGGAAGAAATTCAAGAAAAATAAAGTATTCATCATTATAAAAGCCTTCAGAGAGGAAAAAAGAGAATAAGAACTAGAGAAAGGTCACCAAAAATTAAATGCATTTTCCATCTCTTGCCTGGAATGTAAAACTGATTTGTCTTCTAAACATAAAAACAGTATCAAATATAGAAAAGCACCAGCATATGTTCCCTTTACCAGGCTCCTTCTTGTCCCACTCTTCAAATTCTTTTTCTCCAACCTCATCCAAAAACCTCAATTAAAAAGGAAAGCAGCTCTCATTATTTATCAACTATGAGCAAGGCAAACACAATGTAGGTGATTTACATACATTATTCCCTTTAATAATAACAATCAGTCCATTAAACAAGCATTATCTTCATGTTACCGATAATTCATATAAGGTTTGGGAAAACTGAATCATTTAAAAACAAACAGCTAGTAAAAGGTGGACCCATTTTTTAAACCTTGTCTTGTATGATTTCAACAGGCAGAATGAAGACAACTGTAGTCAGCTTTTTATGATCAGAGCTAGTCCAATGGAGACTAAACTAAACTATATTCTGATGACTTAAGTCCTGGTCCTCTCTGAACTCTTCCCTCCTCCATATGGCATCCTCCAGATGGTTGAGAGCTTGAGAGAGTGATCTGTGGCCATCAGTTTTTCTCTTCCCAACAATGCCAGTTCATGTGTTACTTCCCCATAATCCCCTGGACTCCAAGAGAACTGCCTTCTGTAGGCACACATTAAACCTTCTCTATAACAGCATGCGGAAGCTAAGCTCAAAATTCTAAAAATGAGCTGCAGAAAAAGTATATTTAATACAGGAATAAGGTTCCAGATTGTGTCCTGTTTACGAAGGCACATAGTGTGCTAATAGTAAAACCAAGCGAGTTCTACTTTTATAATGGTAGCCTAAAATGAATACCACCCACCCACACCCCCAGTCTGCCCACACTCACGCTCCATCAGCGCAATTAAATCTTAAATTCACCTTGCTCTGAACTACACAGACAAATGGAATTTTGTGCACATATTTGTGTGGTTTGTTTACCATCTTCTCCAAACTGCTTTACCAATTGCAATGAAAGAACTAGCTCACCCACATATGCATTCTGGGCTTCTAAGTTTTAACTCACAAGATAAATGTACTTTCATAGTGATCTTGGAATAACCACTCAAATGAAACAGGTGTGGTTCATTGCCAGAAGCCATTGCTTCAAGCTATACTTGAGTATTCTATTTTCCATAAGATGCTAATAGTTATTCAGTAATAATAGAGTTTTGCGGGCAAATAATTTTCTGAAACACTGAAGCTCATTTTACTTTCTTGGAAATACACTGGCACATTAGCATTTTAAAGATATAGGAAATTATCCAAGGTACAAATCTGTTTGTACTTAAACCAGGATTCCTGAAATTTATTTGGCCATAAGCTCTTATCTTAATACTCATCATGTTTCTTGTAAAATATAACTCTTCAAGTAATATATTAGGGCAAACACCACTCTCTTTCCTTTCAATCAAATTGCTTTGGATCAATTGATAGAACAATGAAGCCATGAGCTTTTATCCTTTTCAACCTGCTTAAATATCTAATGTTGATTATTAGAGAATATGAGGAAATATAGAAGCAAATCAAATGCTATTAACATGCAGAGGAGTTTGAGAAGAAAACACACAAAATTGAATAGATATTCAGTTACTGAACACAAGCTAATTGTAGTTATTTCAGGGAAACAGTTTGAAATGGTAAAAAAGATTATGAGCTTCAGAGTCAAAATGGTCTGACTAAAATTCTATTTCTACCACTTATTAGCAGAATAAGTGCTTTTAAAACAAGATCATTTAATCTCCCTAAGCTTTATTGTCTTCCTTCTTGTATAAAATATAGATAAAAATAGCTATTTTGTAAATGTGGTTATGAGAATTAAATAAGCTATAGTATATAAAATGCCTTCCACATTATAGGCATGAAATGACTAATATTCCCCTTCCTTTCTGATTACTTTAATTCCTCATTTAATTTTATGTTGTTACAGATAAAATGATGGTCCCATTTGAACTTAAAAAGAACATACAATTTCAAGCTACTGACATTCAAACTCAAGTTTACACAACTACATAAACCCCTTAAGAACTGCAGGGAAAAAGGAAAAATAGGCCTCTCTAGGCTGTTCTTAAAGAACACCCAGGCACGATCTTAAAGGACGCATCTTAAAGGAAGAGCTACTCAACTTTCCTACCAACTCTTCTTGTGCATCTTAAAGTTTTCCTTCCCAATGAAGAACCTCAAAATCATTCTGCCATTTAAAAAATGTTAGAAAGAGAATTATGTGTCTACATCTATGTTTTCTTACTAAGAGATATGAAAACTTACTAACATCAAATCAAGTTCTTATCTATATCATCTTCCTTCTTCGTGGCTCCCATAGCACCCAGCATAGTCCTCAGCTCCTACTACACCCTTTAGTGAATAATTATTGTTTTGAGCCATTTGATACTGTAGAAAGGTGCTATGGACTGAATTGTGTCTTCCCAAAATTTGTATAGTGAAGCCTTAACTCCAACATGATGGTTTTGGAGATGAGGCCTTTGGAAAATCATTAGTCTTCCCCCTAATGATGACATTAGTGCCTTTATAGGAATAGACACAAGGGAACTTGTTCGCTCCCTCTCCCTCTTCCTCTCTCCATCCCCAGCCTCCATGTGAGAACACAGCAAGAAGGTAGCTGTCTACAGGCCAGGAAGAGAGCCCTCAGCAGTAATTGACTATGCTGGCATCTTGATCTTGGGACTTTTAGCTTCCAGAACTGTGAGAAAATAAATTTCTGTTGTTTATGCCACCCACTCTATGATATTTGTTATGTTTGTTTCGTTAGACAGACTGAACTGCCTAAGACAAGAGGAGTAAGATTTGGAATGCTGAGAACTGAAACCAATCAGTCAATTTTCCTCTCTGGTATTTTCCCTTTGTGGATTCAAACTCATGTTTTGAAATGCCACTTTTCAGTTGGTTGCATGAGAGCTGTAGAAATCAATCACCAGTCATTTCCCTTCTGGATGATCTCCTGAAAAAAGTTTTTATCATAGTATCTGTGAAACCTAAATCCTAGAAATCACAGATTTTAAACCCACGATTTTGAAACTTGGGTTGGGTAAGGGAAGTTACAGTGCCATATACAAAGTTTACTATCTGGTGAATCTAGAGGAGGGAAGCACTTACAATTATCAACTATATTAATCTATGACTAATAAGTGGGCTGAAGCAGTGGATACAAGTACTAATAAAGATAATGATAATAGTAACAAGTCTTTGCTAGAAATCTATAACATACTTGTTATTTAATGCAGTTAAAAAAAGAAAGACATTTTTTAAAAGATCATTCTCTGAAATAATTCAGCTTTGGAAGACATAATTTAACAACCAAGAATAAAGAACACAGTGAAAATACCAATATCTAAGTAGTATTCACATAGGAGCCTTCAAGTCAAATCATAAAATAAGTAATATAAACAAGGTAGTCCACTGGGCATCAGAAAGACAGAACAAATATTGCTCACATGTTTTGTTCCAGAACAACCCTGGTAAATTTTTTAAAAACTTGGAGAGACACTAAAGAAATTAATGCATTCCACCTACCAAATGGCAACCCATCAACTATCAAAAGTGAGGTAAAGTTTTAACTATCGAATTAAAATGAATAATGCATTTGAAACAGAAAAGGGGGTATAAGAGATAGATATAAGGATAGCGATATGAATACTTGTATTATAAAACTATAACCTGGATATCACAAGAGAAGGTATAAAAGTTTCTGCTTTATTGTCTTCATCAACATAATTTTTGGTACCCAAATCCTTCCAAGACCAAGATTTCCCCCTGATAGTGGGCTTTTGAAGATAAAGTTGCCACTCTTTCCTTTCGACCTTCAGAAGGTGTTGGCTGCCTCTGTGTTCTCCCCTGTGGCACCAGCTGACCTCTTTCAGGGTGTTGGAGCTTACTGTTCCCTCGAAGAATCACTCTTCTATGGCCCCTGCACTAACCCCAGGGCTTCTGCAGTTGCTGATGTTCCAACCCCATTCCCACAGCAATCAATTCTCTCCATAAGGAAGAAAAGAATTGCCAACATTGTTATGACTCATAGGATCACAAACAGGAAAGTCTCATTCTTTCGAGTTCTTATGATGTCCTTGATGTTGTCAATTAGTTAAATGCCTTGTTCTTGTCATTTTCAACAGCTACCTTTCCTGGCATGGAAATCAGCATGTTTCCTGAGGAACTAGGCCAAAGGCAAAACAGGCAAGATTCTACAGAGAGTGACACTCAAAATCACCTTCCTCCAATCTCAGTGCTCAAATAGTGTCCCTGAACTATTTTGTAGATAGACTCTGTTCTAGGAAAGTATTTTTCTCTCGTATCTGGTATATTACTTAAACATGACAGGTTTTACCCTTAAATTTTTATAAGTACCAGTCCTGAGGCTATTATTAGTTGCTGTGATAATTATCTAAAATATCATACTTGGCTCTCCTAGTCATGTTTAAATTCCTTTAAAGAACTCATAGAACAGACACTCTTTGGTCATACTGACTTTCAGTGAGTATATTTAATTGCGAGGCAAGTATTACAGAATTGGTGTCTAATACAATGTTATATATAACTCCTATTCTGTGATAAATATTTAAAGGCAGTAATTATAAGTAAAAACCCGCTTGCTATACATATAAGGAGTTTTATGAGCTAAAATCCATTTTAAAAAGAGTTACAAACACTGAGATATATAAAATATGTAAGATGCAAACCACTATTGTGAGAAAGTTAAATTAAGTAAACATGGGAATACATTACACTTTTAATGTGAAGATCCTTAACACATCCCATGGAAAAAGAGATGAAATGTATTTTTTATGTAAGTGTACTTAAGTATTCCAGACAATTTCATCACCAGGAGATTAGAAATGACTAAGTAAAATAGAATCAACTGGTACTATCTCTGAACACAATATAATAAATGGACAAAAACCAGGTTTGTTTAGGACAAATTTTTATCTTTGTTTCCACAGATAGAATGAGAAATGAGAGTTCTCAGAATTTTGGGCATGTACACTCAAGTAAAATGCCTTATTACTGAACAATCCATAAAGAACAAGAAGCCTTGAAATCAAGCTAGACAGAAAATGTGAAGCTACTGACAATTTGTGAAACTATTGACAATTGTCCCTGTAGCATCTCAAATTGAGCAGTAGCAACTTTTATACGCAATAGAGTTACTACGGCTAGAGATAGATCTCCCATAAGCCTTATCAATTATTGAGCTATAAATGTGATATGATATATTGCCAAAGATACTGAAATTTCCTATGTCTCTTGGGAAACAATGGAAGAAATAAAATTCACAACCATTGTAAAGGTTGGTCAGAATTATTTTTAAAATGAGTAATGTATATTGGGATTTTAATTTTGCAATCAAAACCCAACTTTCTTTTATATACACATCAGTCAGATTTGTCTGAATTAAGTTCATCTAATATGTATTTAAATATATATATATATTTCACTGAGGTTATTGTTCATAAAATAAGCATACATTTTTCTAATAATTTGTAGAGATAAAGAAGCCCTCCAGCAGCACTGCATTTCATGATAAGCAGATGGAAAGTTTACTTTTATGGGAGGGTTTTCCAAGGTTGACTCCTCGTAATTCAGAAGGGTAGGAGTGAATGTTATTTTCTGCTCTAAGAGTTAGCACATGTACCGTACAAGTATGACACCCATCATCTCACTGTCACTGCTGGAAGGTTGTAGGAGTATTTGAAAAAAAAAATGCATCTCATGAAAGCAGGTGCTGTTGTATGTAACAATATACTTTGGTGTCTGACTGGTCTCTTGGACAATTATTGCTTATTTGTATTCTTTTGCTTTATTTGCCAGCATTTGTTTTGGTTTACCTGTTTCTTCTTGCGTATAAAAAATTCAGTGATTAACACTAAGCAAAATGTAAATTATAGGATTTAAAGTTAATCTGATTTAATTACTTATATGTGTACATAAATGTTATTGTCAAGCAATTTCCATCGGGAAGTACTATGAATGGGTTGGTAATAAGTCTAGTGTAAATTTGTATTTATATAAATCTTAAGAGAATTAAATGCCTGAAATGTTGCTCTCCATTTTTTCTATTTCTTTCAACTTTGGTAATATGAACACATGATGAATACAACAAGGCAATAACTACAACTTTAGCAAAATCATTTTTTGTCATGTCAATGCATTCTGGGCCATTTGAACAGTAAAAATGTCTTATAGAAAAGCAAAAGCTTTTCATAATAACAGAGTAAAAATATATCAAAACTCATAAGTCAACATGATATTAGAAAAAAAGAGCACATAAGTTTTAGAATCAGACATATCTGGCTGGGTTGGAATCCCAGACTTGCTACTTGTAATGTGGTTGATATGGTTTAGATTTGTGTCCCTGCCCAAATCTCATGGTTAATTGTAATTCCCAATATTGGAGGAGGTGATTGATCATGGGGGTGGATTTTCCCCTTGCTGTTCTCATGATAGTGAGTTCTCACAAGATCTGGCTGCTTAAAAGTGTGTAGCACCTCCTGATTCACTCTATTCCTCATGGTTTGGCCATGTAAGACATGCCTGCTTTCCCTTCACCTTCTGCCATGAATGTAAGTTTCCTGAGGCTTCAGCTATCCCTGCTTCCTGTATAGCCTGCAAAACCATGAGCCAATTAAACCTCTTTTCTTTGTAAATTACCCAGATTCAGGTATTTCTTTGTATAAGTAGCATTGTGAGAACACACTAATACAGTGGCTTTGGGAACATTAATATTTTTCATTTTTTTAATGAGGAAAAAATGGAGACAAATACACCTGCCTCCAACAATTCTACTTCTGGTTATATAACCAAAAGAATTGAAAGCAGGAATTTGAACAAATACTTGTATGCTAGTGTTCATAGCAGCATTATTTACCATAGCCAAAAGGTGACAACAGTCCAAATATCAACAGATGAATAAAAATTGGTATATACATACAATGGAATATTGCTAAGTCATAAAAAGGAATGAAATTTTGATGCATGCTATAACATGAGTGAAACTTTAAAATTTTATGCCAAATAAAACAAGACAAAAAGGGACAAATGCTGTACCATTCCACTTATATGAGCTAACTAGAGTAGAAAAATTTATAGAGACAGAAAATAAGATAGAGGTAACCAGGGGCTGAGGGAAGGCAGAAGTGGTGAGTTGGTTAATGGATAAAGAGTTTCTGTTTTGGATGATGAAAAAGTTCTGGAAATGGAGAGTGATGATTAATGCAACTGAATTATACACTTGAAATAGTTAAAATAGTAAATGTTACATGTAATTTACAACAATAAAAAGACGCTTGCCTCAAAGAGTTGTGAAGATTATATAGCCTATCTTTTAAAATACTAGCACAAATAGGCATCTGACAAATGCAACTCAACTCACCCCCAACTCCTTTTCCTTTCCTTTATAGAGAATAGCACACATGATTTTAAGCAATGTTGAGTTAATTTACATTGGCAAAGAGAAAGGAAGAGAAGCTAGGGGAGTCCATGTATATTGTCCTGATGAGAAATATAAACACAAATATTTTTGCCAGAGAACTCCTGGCCCACTAGTGGCCCTTTGTATTAGATTAAAATGGCTCTGCGACTTCTCAATAAGTGGTCTACATTCTGTTATTATAAATCCTCTGGGTTTCAAAACTCTATTTAAAATGGTGTGAGTACAAGTTAAGGTTATTTTCCCTTACCAGAGAATGTATTTTTGTATTTCTTTAAAGCAATACTTGAAATAAACATACTTCACTTATTCATATAGACCACAAATTTTTAATGAGCATTAAATGTATAGGGAACAGAAGGCCCCAAGACTTGTAATACTACATTCTTATCCTTTGAAAATGTAGTAAAGACAAGAGATAAAAATAACAGATTTTCTTCTAGGTCATGGAAATTCCTTAGGACTGTGTTCAAGGTATACTCATACTATAAAAGGCATTTTTGTTGCTTATATTGCCATTAAACCTCATTTCTATTTACCTCTTCCCTCTAGCTTCTCCTACAGCTCCTAACTGCTCTTTGAAGTATGTGTGTCTATATGTATTTATGTATGTATACACATATACACAAACACCTGAAAACATATCAATATCTGCACAAATACATATTTGTTTATGTATCTATAAACATACATACACACACGTAAAGAGAGGGAAGGTGAGAGAAAGAAGTTATTGGAAATTAACTCTAGTGCCTTCTCTACTACTCTTCTGTCTTCTTTTTACTTGCAAATTGAGTAAATTATGGTAATTTTCTCAAATCCCTCCTATGCTCCTTAATCTAGTGTACTGTTTCCAACCTAATTATATTTCCTTTTCATGGTTGACCAACAACTCTCCTGTTGTAGAATCCCAGAATCCAGTGGCATTTTTCAGGCTGATTTGCTGCGAAGTTTTTGCTGTATTTGACTTTACCCATCATTTTTGAAATTCCCCCATACCTTGGCATCTACCCTTCACAAAATCTGATTCTTCCTCTTCATCTCAATCAGCTTCTCTGTGTATCACTTCATTTTTTTGTCCTACACCTAAATTCTGCCGTTCTCCAATACTCAATGCATTGTTTTATTTCCTTGTTTCTTTACAGTCTTGTCCTAGAAATGTCAGTTCAGGGTAGCCTATGACCTTTCAAACCATACCTCCATTTGTATCCTTTGGCCTGATTCCCAAAACTTATTTTTTTTTTTTAAGATGACTAGTGAAAATTTTCACTTACATGTTTTGTCATTATCAAAAACAACATTTTCAAAATCCAACCCATTAATTTTTCCTCTTTCCCCAAATTCATCTCCATAACCTTTTCATTGATCCAACTATTTGCTTGGGAAATTGGACTCAAAACTATCAATTCATCTGTGATTTATTTTTGTTAGTTCTTCAACATGATATTCATAAATATTTAGGGAGCCTAAATTCCCACCTACTCCACCCTCACTCAGGCCCTCGACATATCATGGCTGGATTACTTCAATAGCCCTCAGTTGTACAGATTTCAGTCTTTCTTATAAGCTGCTAGAAGACCAATCTTCAATATTATGACTTAAAAATTGTAAGCCTTTTTTAAGTTGAAATGATTAGAAATGATTACAACAGAAATGTTTCATGAACAACTCAGATCCATTAATTACTTTTGTCTTCTAAATCAAATAAAAACTTTGGAATCTGGATCTGACATTTTTTATGAACTGAAATCACCCTCCCTACCTATGATCTACCTATTACTCCCCAAGATATAATTTACATTTAATTATCCAGTTAATCAACCTCCTGCCCACTCACTTGTTGGCCATACTTACTTCTGCATATTCGCTCCCTCTGCCTAGTGAAGTTTTGCCACCCCTCTAGAATTAACCAAAAGCATTCTCTTTTATGGAACATTCAGATATATTCTGCAACCCAATGTCATTTTCCTTTAACTTCTTTGCCTTTGTGATGTAATTTAGCAAATAGTGATATCCTTGATTATTATTTATCCTTAATTCAAAATACCTCCATTTTGGTATAGTTCAGAATTTGTTTCTAGAGTTTAAATTTTTGCTTTGCTGTCTAGTAAATGCATGGCTTGCAGAAATTTTTACTTCTGAGTACAGTTTGAGTTTCTTCAAAGGGATACCTTTTCATAGTATTAATGGGAAATATAGTTGATATATAATAGTGATTAATTAACTATTGGTGCTATAACAATTAACAGCTGTAACCTCACATGTAGTAGTAGCTCAAAATAACACAAACTTACTATCTTAGAAGGTAAGAAGTTTAAAAGGGCTGGCAGGCCTATGCTTATTCTCGAAGCTCTAGGGAAGAATCCATTTCCCTTCCTTTTCCATCATCCTGAGGCTGCCCACATTCCTTGGCTCACAGTCCCACATTACTGCAAACCTTGCTTCCACAGTCACATCTCCTCTGACTTTCCTGTCTCCCTCTTTCATTGATAAGGAGCCTGTGATCACATTTGAGCTCTCCTCAATATTCCAGGATAAACATCCCAAATGAAGACCCATAGTTTAATCACATCTGCAGAGTCTTTTTTACATGCAACATAACATATTTACAGGTTCTAGGAATAAGAATATAGACATCTTCAGTCTACTGCATATTACCTAATATATATCAGTTCCTTTCTCTCATCGCCTAAATTATAAACTACATAAAGGCAAATACGAAGCTTCATTCCCCCTTCTGTTGCCTTTCCAACATTTACATGGTGCAGATGCTAAAAGAAAGGACTGTTAATTTTTATCAAACTCTATGAATGTCATATTTGATGGGATTGAATTATTCACTCCCATCTCCATTACACAGCCCATTTTGTAGGACTGCTATATGCAGACCCTACAGGCTAGCACAGAAAACAGCAAAAACATATTTCAATCCATCCCCAGTAGGGCTAATTCAAGACTTTAATTTTGTTCCCAGTCCTACAATAACTGTTTTGTTCTAATTTGTTTGGGTAACTTCACCTGACTTCTCAGAATTTTCTTTCATAAAAAGTATATAATTTGCCATTTATACTTTCATATTTCAACTAAGAATTTGAGGAACAAGTATTTATTCCTCATATGAAAATAGAAATTCTATTACAAATAGTCATAATTTTTAAATAATTATTTTATAAAACCAATCTCTAACTACAAATGGTTAGGAGAATATATATTCTGTTTTGCTTTTAAGCTTCACAAGGTGGTATACAGTGTCATAATTCTTCTCTTAAGAAAAAATAAAGTATCTTCATTCTCAAATAGTTAAACCATCATATAATCTTCTTAGGAGATATGTGGACATAAAAGTCTATACTTCAACATAGAAAGCCTCTGAATTAGAATTTGGAGTTTTCTTCCTTTGATACAATTTTTTAAAGACACATGTTTTCCCAGGTCATTTCAAGTTTCCTTGGTTGTGAGTTGAGTTTTTATATTATCCTGAGAACACAAAATTCCACTAAAGCAGTCATCCTGGTCATATCTGTAGGGTCCCCTAGCTCCCCGTGCTTTCTTTCTACGTCATGACTAAAAAATCGCAAAGTGCCCAGCCAGCTGCAGGTGTTTCCCAGTAGGCTTGAACTCAAACCAGGGCCTTGAACATTCCCAGGCACTCATAAAGGTATCCAGATTGTTGTCCAAAACACTGAAAGAAACTGGCCGCAACCCTGAGCCGAATTCCTTAAGCCTTCATATATACTCCATACCTGCTCATAGGGGGCAGACCACGGTAGAACATTCCTATCCTCTCACTGTCGTCCATCACGAGGACATTCAGCAGCATTCTGTGCATAAGTTCCCCTGATAAATCATCCTGGGGCTTCACATTTCTTTCTCTGGAACCCCAGTCAGCACCACATCAAGATGGCTGGAGCGCTCACTTGTGGGAATTCCCCGCCTCTACTTTTGGGGCAATGCCAGCCTCTGGGTCAGCAGTACAAGACATCAACTTAGCTATCACAACTGAAAATGAAACATCAAAAATGCCTCTGAACATGAACATCCGTAGAACACACAGTCATGTGCGTACACACACACACAGAGTTGTGAATGAAAACAAACAGAAGGAATGAGTCTAAATCAACCACTAACATAATGTTACAGGGGTCACTTAATCAGGAACCCAAACTTAATCATTGGAGTCTATGCTACACGCAAGCCCAGAAAGCCTTTCACTGGTAGAAATGTCCCTCGTGCCTGAGGAATTTTGCATTCACAAATTAGCAAAAGATAATGTGTCACGGCTTTGACCTTAGACCTTACTTGGTTGAGTCATACTTCTAATGTTGTTTTAATGTGATTTTCTGAATTGAATTAATTGTTAACTTGTTCCAGTGTGAAGACTTTTTTTTTTTTAAAACCAGGATTTTATCTGTTTCCGTTTCCTACTATCAGGTGTTACTATTCCATGAGGAAAATAGCCCCCAAGGCATCAAAGCTTTCACAGGCAGCAACAGAAAAACTTATTACCAAGTTTTGCTATCAGACCAAAATGCCAAGTTACACACAATTGTCTGCCGCTTTCTCTACCAGAAAAACAAAAAAAATCTCAGGGTTTGATATAATGCTAAATCTTTTCATGATATCAAAGCCTCCCTTTTAGATTACTTTTGCTCCTACATTTGAAGATTATAAAATATGTATAATTCATTTTATAATTTATAACAAAAATAACATATATAATATGAATTTCTAGAAAACTTAAAGATGGTTACAGAAGCTCCAACCATTTCTATCTGGAGAAACTTAACTTTGCATACTACAAAACAAAACAATCTTTTACAAACCACCCACCCCCTCCCCCACATAAATATATAACTTCCTCTAGTTGCCACATCGTTTTAAAATTCGAAATTTTCATTCCAAATTAAATTTTTTAAACTGTAAGCACTGGATGTGGAAAGCCCCTGTGTAAGTCGTATTGAGAGATTCAGATCTGAACATGGGCTTCGCCTGCAAAGAGCTATATATAAAAATAGAGTGATGAAAGAGGATCTCTAAACCTCATATCTTAGAATTATATCCCTTTGTTGATCAAACTCCCCCCACCCCATGGAGAAACTACCAATATTATATACACAACGTAGCTTCTGGGAAAAACAGAAAGGTTAATTTTATCATCCTTATAAATGATAAAATGATATATATATATTGAATACCAACCAAGGGCAGACTAAATATATTCTATTACATTTTCCTGCAGAATTTCCATTAAAAGTACAAGAGAAAATGTGTCTATCCACAAAGGAATCTGTCAGTAAAGGAAAAATGCAGTACCTTTGTGTAGAACACAGGGTCTTGAAATATCTGACCCCCACATCTGTGATCTCATAAAGCAGGAAAATGTTGAGGACAGAAGAATTCCTGCTGAGAACAACAGAGAGACAGAGAGTTCTCTACTCACACGGTTTGGGTGGACTCTTCCCAGGGGCCAGGAGGTCTTCTACTGCAATGATCCGACCTCTGCTGGCCCCCTAACCGCTGACTCACTTATCCACAACAATAATTGATTCCTCTACTATAAATGCAGCTAAAGGAAAAGATAGGAAAGGAGTTTTTCAGCTCATTTTAAGTAAATGTTTCCAAAGAGAAAAGTATAAAGTCTTTTTCCTCCCCTACCTTTCTCTATCCCTCCCCGCCTTTCTCTCATTTATCACTCTCAGACACAAAAGCTCAGATATTATTTCACATGTTTTTTTTCTCTGAAGCCAAATAATTTAAGAGCCATGTGCAGCCACACAGAGAGTCATAAAGGTGATAATGATGTCTTCCTATAAGTCATGTAGGTTTGAAGTTCCACAGCCCTTTAGAAGCTCACTGAAATGCTGATTGAACGGAATGTGTATGTGACTCGAGATAGAATCACAGGTTTGGTAGTTAAGTGGACTCTCAAATTAGGACAAGGTGAGACATTTTGGCCATCACATTTAACAGTCATGTGCACTTGGGCTAGTTCTTTATCTTCTATAAGCCTTCATTCTCTCTTAGGTGAAGTGAGGACAATGATACTTACCTTACAGCATGATTGTGAGGTATGCTGCAGATGGTGGTATCACAGCATCTAGAGTCCTATATTTAGAATGTAATAACTGCTCAATAAATTTTGTATTTTAAAAAAAGGAAACAAGTAAATGCAATATGAGGAAGATTTCTAAAATCTGTTGATATCCTTTTTCTGCTTTGGCAAGTAGAAGATATTGGTGGCTGAGGGTCACAGTGACTTTTCAGCATCGACCTAAGTCAGAGCTACAGGTTTAGTAGGATACCATACCAGATTGAATATCTGCCCCAGAACCTACCTGTTTTTCTTTTCCCTCATTCTTTCCTTCCTTTTATAAAAATCTACACTGAGTAACTACTGTGGTTAGATTGTGCTATAGGCTCGTGATAGAGAAACAATATTATAGTTAATGTTTCAGGGAAGTCTCCATCTAGCTGGGAAAAGGGAGAAGTCAAATGGTAGTCATTAGGAAATCAGTGTTAGGACAGGTATGTTCTAAGGTGTTTTAAAACATCAAAGGGAGGTCAGCTGAATTGGATCGGGAGATTGAGGGATGTCTTCTCAACAATGATAATTAGGAAGAACCCAGCCAAAACACATGGATATTCAAAGCTTCTGCCTATTCAACACATGACACACTCAGCATAAAATGAGCCTTAAGGCCATGTGTACATGAGGAACTACTTTCTGATTTGGCTCACTGAGCACCAGAATCTTCACTATCAGATTCTCAGGTCAGTACTCCCAGTACTTCAGGTAGCTAAGTATAAAAACACATGAAAAAGTTATTTAATTCAGAGATTTATGAAGTCCACAAAAGGTTTTGTTAAGAACGACTGTGTTCTCACTGTGAAATAAGAATGACCTACATTTTACCAGAGCTGAAAAAGAAAAACGAATAAAACAAGCTACAAAAGATTTACAGTGTGATCCTGTCAAATTTCACCTCTCTTCTCTAAGGAACTAATGAAAATGCTTAGCAGACCAATGTTTTAGCAAGGTTTCCATTTTTCTTCTTGTATGATCCACATTTTTCTGTTCCACTCTTTCCTTTTTTATTTGCCAGCCTAAGCTGGTACTACTTTCTTGAATTGGGGTTGTTGCTACTATATAAGATTTTTCAATCGATATGAATGTGACAGCATTTACTTAGCTTATTATATTTGCAGAAACTAGAACTACTGTGTGTTTAGGTGCACAACAAACATTTGACATAGGAACAAATGCTTCCCCCCCAAAAAATAAACACTGAACTTGATAGAAAAAAAAATTTTTATCTCTGCGCAGTCTTTTACTCCATATCTTTCTTTAATCTAGTTTCAGAGCTGTGTCAATGGCAAATATTACATTTTGTTCTTTGTGGCTAGAAGAAATAGGTCTGAATTGGAACTGGAACACAAATTGAAAATGGAAGTGCCATTGGATAGAAATATGGCTGTTTCTATTGAATCAGTTAGGACTCTTGGTGTCTAACCTTGACATCCCACCACCGAGTAGAACACACAGGAAGGAACATGAAAGAAATTAAATGGGTGGATTGGATCGGGAGCTGCTTTGTATTCATCATTCAGGGGTCTGGAGGGTCCTGTAGGAAGTAATAGTCTGGAGTTGAACCCTGACAGGTCATATGAGCCGTGCCATGAGGTTAGACGAACATCAGGTGCAGTAGGGATGCAATTAGATTCAAAACTAAACTTTGCTGACATTTGTAGAAATTATAAAAAATTATGTATTTTAATAGTCCATTTAAATAAAATTTAGTGAAATAGCCACATTCAGATACTGCTAATTAAAGTGTAGTTTTGTATCAACACTTCTAAAGAGTAGTTTAACAAAATATTTCAAAGATAACTTTAAAAATCTATAACCTTTGGTCAAGATTTTTTATTTTGAGGAATTTATCCTAAGAAAAAATCAGACATACAAACATGTTTTTATCTGCAAATATATTATGTACAATGTTAATTACAATGTAGCTAAAAATAGTGAAACATTTAAATAACCCAAATATTCAATATTAGTCTTGATTATCTAAATTACAGCTTATCTATTTAACAGAAGATCATGTAACTGTTATAAATCATGTTATGCCACATGCATTCTCAATAGGCACTAAAATTGATGCTTTGGGGGAGTTAAAAATCCTGCTCTTTCTATATAAAATGCACAGATATAAATAAGTGCACAAACAGATATACAATGTATCTGTGGTATTAAAATTCCATGGAGGAAGCAATTAGGTAGAAAATGTTTTAGACAGCTTCTTTTGTAGGCAATAATGAACCAAACATTGAGAAATACTATTGTAGAGGAATATTTATTGACAAGGAAAATATTCTTGATAATTATTACCACAGTAATCACTGTTATTATAACAATATCTAATCAAATGGGCCACTATGTGCTTTAAATAGACAATATGATTCAATTCTCAGAAAGTACTTGTGAAATAGGTATTATTCCCACATCATAAGCAAAGAAATACCAAGTGAGAAACACATTTCCCCAAAGAAAACTGAGGGTCAATATGCCCTATGTAACACTACAGTAAGAAATTCAGACCGAGGTCTAGATCTGTCTGAATCAAGTAAACATAATCTTAGCAATTATGTAACTTTTCAAATGGTGTAATGATGTACACACACACAGAAGCACATAAACTAAATATTAGTGAAAAGTCTATGAAAGTTTAATTTCTTTGGCTTTTATTATCAAATATTCTGTCTGGTATGCATATTATTTTTAAGAAAGAATAAGCAGTAAATCTTAAATAAATAGCTAACCTTGCCCTCAAGGATCTTTCAGATAAGCAGGAGAAAGAAGACATGAAAGCAAATAGGTTGTGAGTGGGATTAAGTCCTACTTCAGTCACTCACTAACTTATTTCTTGGGCAAGTTCTCCACACCTTCTTTGGGTCTCAGATGATAAACAGAAATGAGAATATCTGTGAGGATAATTATGAAAAGAATCAGAGAAATGGGAAATAAGCCTCCAACTCCCCTCCCTGCTGCCCCACCAGCCTCACTCCAGGGGTTCAGGTGCAACTGGTACCAAGGCTACAGAGGCCATGTCCCAGGTAGGGCATGTGGACATGAGAGTAACCTTGAATACCAGGCTAAGGAATTCAGACAAAACCCAGAAAATGTTCTCTTTAATTCCTAATATCAGTGGGCTCAATTTTCTACTTTTGTTTTTTGTTGTTGTTTCATTTTTTTGTTTGTTTTTCCTTTTCTTATCCTTGCTTTCAACCCTCCACTTTTAGAATAGGCTAAGGAAATTTTTAAGTTAACTTCAGGGTTCATATTAATTGAATTTTTTGTTATTTCTTCATATAAAGCTTGCTAGAGATGTCTCCTGCACTAAAGGACTTATTAACAGGGGAAATGGCTCATTCTGCAGCCTGCCAGCAGAATTCAGAGCAGCCTGGCACCTGCCTTGTTCAATTAATAAGCAGGTAAGGGTTATATCTGATCACACATTTTTTCTTCTCCTCTCCTTATCCACCTTGAACAATCATTAGAGCCAAATAGGTTCTGTTCTATGCTCCTGGGAAAGGTTTCCTCCCAAAGTCATTCTTCTCTGGACCTCCACTTGTTGTGGCCTTCCTTGGGCAGATGGTGTCTGGAAGGCATGATTGATAAACATGTTTAAATATAGAAGGCAATCTTTTCTGGGTGCCAAGCAATTACTCAACATCACAGATAGGCCTGCCATGGACCAACAAATAGCTATAGTTTATTATTTCACACATTGAGGAAATGGAAAATTATTAAGAAACCATCAAATGACAGTGTGTCCATAAAATCTGGAAAACATTTGCCAGCCACCATTTGCAAGCAAAGCCACCAGATTCTAGTTAGGCTGAAAGTCACCTTGCCTTCTTCACACACTGTAGAGTCAGTTTTGTGAGATGAATCTCCTTCTAAGGAAAATAGCTCCACTTCAGAGCAAATTTTAAACTAGCCAAACTACACCTCATTGCAACCTGATTGCTTTCTTCCCTGCACCTGACATAAATGAATGTAATAATCATGAGTGTTGCAATATCTTTGACATCACATGGGCCATGTGCCATATCAAGCACTTTACACACATGGCCTGGCTTGATTCCCATGACAAATACTCAGGTGGGTACTCTTACATCCCAAATAATAGCTGCAAAAAACTAAGGCTCAGGAAGGTTAAATTGTTTAAGGTAAGCTTATTAAGTGCTAGAGGCAGAATTCATACATTGGGGTGTCTGATTCCAAATCCTATGTTTGTTTCGCAGGTCTAGGATGACCCTCACTTCACTATAACCCACTCAACACACTTTAGGCCTCTTCAAGTCCTCATCACAAATATCCTAGCCCTACACTACCACCTTCTCTAACTCTAGGGTGTGTGCATGTAGTAAGGAATACATATTGGAAAGGATCCTCTCAGACAACAAAATGGCTTCAAGTTTTAAAGATTAAATTATGGACACTGCCTAGTGTTTATGAGGAGAAAGAGCTGAACTGACCCATTTAATATAGAACAAAAAATTGAAACAAAACCAACAACTAAAAAGATCAAAAGCAGCAGGAAGAGGTTTTTTTTTAAAAAAAAAAAAAAAAAAAAAAAAAAAAAAAAAAAAAAGATGGAGTCTCACTCTGTCGCCTAGGCTGGAGTGCAGTGGCATGATCTCGGCTCACTGCAATATCTGCCTCCCGGGTTCACACCATTCTCCTGCCTCACCTTCCGAGCAGCTGGGACTACAGACACCCGCCACCATGCCCTGCCAATTTTTTTGTATTTTTAGTAGAGACGGGGTTTCACTGTGCTAGCCAGGATGGTCTCGATCTCCTGAATTTGTGATCTGCCCGCCTTAGCCTCCCAAAGTGCTGGGATTACAGACATGAGCCACCGCGCCCGGCAGGAAGAATTTTTAGTAAGGACTGAGTTAACCATAATCTAACCACCACCATATCCCTCCCCTACAACAGCATGGTTTTATGATCAAAGTATTAGAGGCTTAAAAGGAAGTAAGACATACCTAGAGAGATGGAAGAGTGTCAGATTTAAATTAAATTCTTCTTGTATTTATTTCCTTTATATGGATCTATGTTTGTAGAACAATGCTTGGGTACATTTCTCAGATTAGGTAAGGAGATGGGGGATAATCACCATAAAGAGGAGAGGGTCCACAAGGGAGCAATAGAAATTTTATGGAATGAGGCTTGGTGTAGTGGCTCATGCCTGTAATCCCAGCACTTTGGGAGTTAGAGATGTGCAGATCACTGAGGGCAAGAGTTTGAGACCAGCCTGGACAACATAGCATTAACCCATCTGGAAAGGAAGGAAAGAAAGGAAAAAAAAAATATGGGATGAAAAAATCCTGCTATATCATATGTTTTAAAAAGTTACTGTGATGGTTAATATTAAGTGTCAATTTGATTGGATTGAAGGATGCAAAGTATTGTTTCTGGGTGTATCAGTGTTTCTGGGTATTGCCAGAAGAGATTAACATTTGAGTCAGTAGACTGGGAGAGGAAGATCCACCCACAATGTCAGCGGGCACTAGCCTATATTGGCTGTTAGCGTGGCTAGAAAAAGCAGGCAGAAGGTGAAAGAAGCTGACTTGCTCAGTCTTCCAGCCTTCATCTTTCTCCCGTGCCGGATGCCTCCTGCCCTCAAACATCAGACTCCAAGTTTTTCAGCTTTTGGACTCTTGTACTTACGCCAGTTGTTTGCCAGAGGCTCTCAGGCTTTTGCCACAGACTGAAGGCTGTACTGTCAGTTTCCCTCCTTTTGAGGTTTTAGAACTTGGACTGGCTGCCTTGCTCCTCAGCTTGTACATGGCTTATCATGCAACTTCATGATTATGTGAGTCAATTCTCCTTAATTATAAACTCCCTTTCATATATACATATACCCTGTTACTTCTGTCCCTCTAGAGAACCCTGACTAATACAGTTACTTATTGATGACTGTGTGTTGTGTGTCTATATTTTATGGTTATAAATACAGAAAAAATAAAAATACAGATGAAACCCTAGATTTCCATTTGACTTTATAGTCAAAGACATGACAGTAAAAGTGACTCTACAATCATTGGCTTCTCCTTTAGGCTTCTCTGCACCATCCCTGACCAAGGAGCATGAAATTTCCCAATATGATAGTCCCTCTATAGCTTAAAAACCTGGAGAAAAATATTTGCAAATTATAGTTCAGTAGCCCTACTAATCATAGCTAACCTTAATTAAGCATTTAGTATATGTCAATGTGCTAAGTGTTTGACATCATTACCTAGCTTATCCTTACAACAACCTTATGGGTAAAAACTATCATTATACTCACTTTACGGACAAAATTAAGTTCGGAGAGTCTAAGTAATTTATTCAGATTCAAGAATTAGGACTTGAGCCCAGGACTGCCCTGCTGAATTATTGATAGTTTTCTGGCTTTGATATTTGTTTTTACCCATCTACTTCGCCACTGAGCACTTTTCTATCGAGATGTCAGTAACGCACATAGTGACTCAAATATTTTTTTTTTTTATTATACTTTACGTTCTAGGGTACATGTGCACAACGTGCAGGTTTTTTACATATACATACATGTGCCATGTTGGTGTGCAGCACCCATTAACTCGTCATTTACATTAGGTATATCTCCTAAAGCTATCCCTGCCCCCCTCTCCCCACAATAGGACCTGGGGTGTAATGATCCCCTTCCTGTGTCCAAGTGATCTCATTGTTCAATTCCCACCTATGAGTGAGAACATGTGGTATTTGGTTTTCTGTTCTTGTGATAGTTTGCTGAGAATGATGGTTTCCAGCTGCATCCATGTCCCTATAAAGGACACAAACTCATCCTTTTTTATGGCTGCATAGTGATTCCATGGTGTATATGTGCCACATTTTCTTAATCCAGTCTGTCACTGATGGACATTTGGGTTGATTCCAAGTCTTTGCTATTGTGAATAGTGCTGCAATAAACATGCGTGTGCATGTGTCTTTATAGCAGCATGACTTATAATCCTTTGGGTATATCCCCAGTGTTGGGATGGCTGGGTCAAATGGTATTTTTAGTTCTAGATCCTTGAGGAATCGCCACACTGTTTTCCACAATGGTTGAACTAGTTTATAGTCCCACCAACAGTGTAAAAGTGCTCCTATTTCTCCATATCCTCTCCAGCACCCGTTGTTTCCTGATTTTTTAATGATTGCCATTCTAACTGGTGTGAGATGGTATCTCACTGTGGTTTTGATTTGCATTTCTCTGATGGCCAGTGATGATGAGCATTTTTTCATGTGTCTGTTGGCTGTATGAATGTCTTCAAGAAGTGTCTGTTCATATCTTTGCCCACGTTTTGATGGGGTTGTTTTCTTCTTGTAAATTTGATTGAGTTCTTTATAGGTTCTGGATATTAGCCCTTTGTCAGATGAGTAGATTGCAAAAATTTTCTCCCATTCTGTAGGTTGCCTGTTCACTCTGATGGTAGTTTCTTTTGCTGTGCAGAAGTTCTTTAGGTTAATTAGATCCCATTTGTCAATTTTGGCTTTTGTTCCCATTGCTTTTGGTGTTTTAGACATGAAGTCCTTGCCCATGCCTATGTCCTGAATGGCATTTACCTAGGTTTTCTTCTAGGGTTTTTATGGTTTTAGGTCTAACATTTTAATCTCTAATCCATCTTGAATTAATTTTCATATAAGGAGTAAGGAAAGGATCCAGTTTCAGCTTTCTACTTATGGCTAGCCAATTTTCCCAGCACCATTTATTAAATAGGGAATCCTTTCCCCACTTCTTGTTTTTGTCAGTTTGTCAGAGATCAGATGGCTGTAGATATTGGTATTATTTCTGAGGACTCTGTTCTGTTCCATTGGTCTATATCTCTGTTTTGAGACTAGTACTATGCTGTTTTGGTTACTGTAGCCTTGTAGTATAGTTTGAAGTCAGGTAGCCTGATGCTTCCAGCTTTGTTCTTTTGGCTTAGGATTGTCTTGGCAATGCGGGGTCTTTTTTGGTTCCATATGAACTTTAAAGCAGTTTTTTCCAATTCCGTGAAGAAAGTCATTGGTAGCTTAACAAGTATGGCACTGAATCTATAAATTACCTTGGGCAGTATGGCTATTTTCACAATATTGATTTTTCCAATCCATGAGCATGGTATGTTCTTCCATTTCTTTGTGTCCTCTTTTATTTCACTGAGCAGTGGTTTGTAGTTCTCCTTGAAGAGGTCCTTCACATCCCTTGTAAGTTGGATTAGTAGGTATTTTATTCTCTTTGAAGCTATTGTGAATGGGAGTTCATTCATGATTTGGCTCTCTGTTACTGGTGTATAAGAATGCTTGTGATTTTTGCACATTGATTTTGTATCCTGAGAATTTGCTGAAGTTGCTTATCAGCTTAAGGAGATTTTGGGCTGAGACCATGGGGTTTTCTAAACATACAATCATGTCATCTGCAAACAGGGACAGTTTGACTTCTTGTTTTCCTAACTGAATACCCTTTATTTATTTCTCTTGCCTGATTACCCTAGCCAGAACTTCCAACACTATGTTGAATAGGAGTGGTGAGACAGGGCATCCCTGTCTTGTGCCAGTTTTCAAAGGGAATGCTTCCAGTTTTTGCCCATTCAGTATGATATTGACTGTGGATTTGTCATAAATAGCTCTTATGAGATACTTTCCATCAATACTGAATTTATTGAGAATTTTTAGCATGAAGGACTGTTGAATTTTGTCAGAGGACTTTTCTGCATCTATTGAGATAATTATGTGGTTTTTGTTTTTGGTTCTGTTTATATGCTGGCTTATGTTTATTGATTTGCATATGTTCGACTAGCCTTGCATCCCAGGGATGAAGCCCACTTGATCATACTGGATAAGCTTTTTGATGTGCTGCTGGATTCGGTTTGCCAGTATTTTATTGAGGATTTGTGCATCGATGTTCATCAGGGATGTTGGTCTAAAATTCTTTTTCTTGTATCTCTGTCAGGCTTTGGTATCAGGATGATATTGGCCTCGTAAAATGAGTTAGAGAGGATTCCCTCTTTTTCTATTGATTGGAATAGTTTCAGAAGGAATGGTACCAGCTCCTTGTACCTCTGGTAGAATTCAGCTGTGAATCCGTCTGATACTGGACTTTTTTTGGTTGGTAGGATATTAATTATTGCCTCAATTTCAGAGCCTGCTATTGGTCTATTCAGAGATTCAAGTTCTTCCTGGTTTAGTCTTGGGAGAATGCATGTGTCCAGGAATTTATCCATTTCTTCCAGGTTTTCTAGTTTATTTGTGTAGAGCTGATGGTATTCTCTGATGGTAGTTTGCATTTCTGTGGGGTCAGTGGTGATATCCCTTTATCATTTTTTATTGTGTCTATTTGATTCTTCTCTCTTTTCTTCTTTATTAGTCTTGCTAGTGGTCTGTCAATTTTGTTGATCTTTTCAAAAAACCAGCTCCTGAATTCATTGATTTTTTGGAGGGTTGTTTGTGCCTCTATCTCCTTCAGTTCTGCTCTGATCTTAGTTATTTCTTGCCTTCTGCTAGCTTTTGAATGCGTTTGCTCTTGCTTCTCTAATTCTTTTAATTGTGATGTTAGG
Organism: Macaca fascicularis; assembly: GCF_037993035.2. Taxonomy (NCBI): domain Eukaryota; kingdom Metazoa; phylum Chordata; class Mammalia; order Primates; family Cercopithecidae; genus Macaca; species Macaca fascicularis. The sequence goes on along the minus strand of NC_088388.1, from coordinate 35,618,634 downwards.
GTGTCGATTTTAAGATCTTTCCTGCTTTCTCTTGTGGGCATTTAGTGCTATAAATTTCCCTCCACACACTGCTTTCAATGTGTCCCAGAGATTCTGGTATGTTGTATCTTTGTTCTCATTGGTTTCAAAGAACATCTTTATTTCTGCCTTCATTTCATTATGTACCCAGTAGTCATTCAGGAGCAGGTTGTTCAGTTTCCATGTAGTTGAGCAGTTTTGATTGAGTTTCTTAGTCCTGAGTTCTAGTTTGATTGCACTGTGGTCTGAGAGACAGTTTGTTATAATTTCTGTTCTTGTACATTTGCTGAGGAGTGCTTTACTTCTAACTATGTGTTCAATTTTGGAATAAGTGGGATGTGGTGCTGAGAAGAATGTATATTCTATTAATTTGGGGTGGAGAGTTCTGTAGATGTCTATTAGGTCCGCTTGGTGCAGAGCTGAGTTCAATTCCTGGATATCCTTGTTAACTTTCTGTCTCGTTGATCTGTCTAATTTTGACGGTGGGGTGTTAAAGTCTCCCATTATTATTGTGTGGGAGTCTAAGTCTCTTTGTAAGTCTCTAAGGACTTACTTTCTGAATCCGGGTGCTTCTGTATTGGGTGCATATATATTTAGGATAGTTAGCTCTTCCTGATGAATTGATCCCTTTCCCATTACGTAATGGCCTTCTTTGTCTCTTTTGATCTTTGATGGTTTAAAGTCTGTTTTATCAGAGACTAGGATTGCAACCCCTAGCTTTTTGTTTTCCATTTGCTTGGTAGATCTTCCTCCATCCCTTTATTTTGAGCCTATGTGTGTCTCTGTATGTGAGATGGGTCTCCTGAATACAGCAAACTGATGAGTCTTGACTCTTTATCCAACTTGCCAGTCTGTGTCTTTTAATTGGACCATTTAGTCCATTTACATCTAAGGTTAATATTGTTATGTGTGAACTTGATCCTGTCATTATGATATTAGCTGGTTATTTTGCTCATTAGTTGATGCAGTTTCTTCCTAGCATCGATGGACTTTACATTTTGACATGTTTTTGCAATGGCTGGTACCTGTTGTTCCTTTCCATCTTTAGTGCTTCCTTCAGGATCTCTTGTAGGGCAGGCCTGGTGGTGACAAAATCTCTAAGCTTTTACTTGTCTGTAAAGGATTTTATTTCTCCTTCACTTATGAAACTTAGTTTGGCTGGATATGAAATTCTGGGTTTAAAATTCTTTTCTTTAAGAATGTTGAATATTGGCCCCCACTCTCTTCTGGCTTGGAGAGTTTCTGCGGAGAGATCTGCTGTTAGTCTGATGGGATCACCCTTTGTGTGTAACCCGACCTTTCTCTCTGGCTGCCCTTAATATTTTTTCCTTCATTTCAACTTTGGTGAATCTGACGTTTATGTGTCTTGGAGTTGCTCTTCTCCAGGAGTATCTTTGTGACATTCACTGTATTTCCTGAATTTAAACATTGGCCTGCCTTACTAGGTTGGGGAAGTTCTCTTGGATGATACCCTGCAGAGTGTTTTCCAACTTGGTTCCATTTTCCCCTTCACTTTCAGGCACACAAATCAGATGTGGATTTGGTCTTTTCACATAATCCCATATTTCTTGAAGGCTTTGTTCATTTCTTTTTACCCTTTTTTCTCTACACTTTTCTTGCTTCATTTCATAAGTTTGATCTTTAATCACTGATACTCTTTCCTCCAGTTGATCGAGACAGTTACTGAAGCTTGTGCATTTGTCACATAGTTCTCATGTTACAGTTTTCATCTCTATCAGTTCTTTTAAGGTTTTCTCTGCATTGATTATTCTAGTTATCCATTCATCCATTCTTTTTTCAAGGTTTTTAGTTTCTTTGCGTTCGTTATGTAGTTCCTCTTTTAGCTCTGAGAAGTTTGATGGACTGAAGTCTTCTTCTCTCAACTTGTCAAAGTCATTCTCCATCCAGCTTTGTTCCGTTGCTGTCAATGAGTTGTATTCCTTTGGAGGGGGTGATGCGCTCTGATTTTTTTTAATTTCCAGCTTTTCTGCACTGCTTTTTCCATCTTTGTGGTTTTATCTGCCTTTGGTCTTTGATGATGGCAACATACTGATGGGGTTTTGGTGTGGGTGTCCTTTCTGTTTGTTAGTTTTCCTTCTAACAGTCAGGACCCTCAGCTGTCGGAGTTTCCTTGAGGTCCACTCCAGACCCTGTTTGCCTGGGTATCAGCAGCGATGGCTGCAGAAGATAGAATATTGCTGAACAGCAAGTGTTGCTGTCTGATTCTTGCTCTGGAAGCTTCGTCTCAGGGGTGTACCCTGCTGTGTGAGGTATGAGGTGTTGGTCTGCACCTAGCAGGAGATGTCTCCCAGTTAGGCTACTCAGGGGTCAGGGACCCACTTGAGCAGGCAGTCTGTCCATTCTCAGATCTCAACCTCCATGCTGGGAGATCCACTGCTCTCTTCAAAGCTGTCAGACAGGGGCATTTACCTCTGCCAAGGTTTCTGCTGCTTTTTGTTTAGCTCTGCCCTGTCCCCAGAGGAGAAGTCTACAGAGGCAGGCCGGCCTCCTAGACCTGTGGTGAGCACCACCCAATTCGAGCTTCCTGGTAGCTTTGTTTACCTACTTAAGTGTCAGCAATGGCAGGCGCCCCTCCCCCAACCTTGCTGCCGCCTTGCAGTTAGATCTCAGACTGCTGTGCTAGCAATGAGGGAGGCTCCGTGGGTGTGGGACCCACTGGGCAAGGTGTGGGATATAATCTCCCGGTGTTCCATTTGCTAAGACCCTTGGTAAAGGGCAGTATTAGGGTGGGAGTTACCCGATTTTCCAGGTATTATGTGTCTCACTTTCCTTTGGCTAGGAAAAGGAATTCCCTTCCCCCTTGCACTTCCCAGGTGAGGTGATGCCTCGCCCTGCTTCAGCTCTTGCTGGTTGGGCTGCACCCTCAGACCAGCACCAACTGTCCGACATGCCCCAGTGAGATGAACCCAGTACCTCAGTTGAAAATGCAGAAATCACCCATCTTCTGTGTCGCTCACACTGGGAGCTGGAGGCTGGAGTTGTTCCTATTCGGCCATCTTGGGCACGCCCCCATATCTATCCTTTTTTAAAATGTGTAACAATATAACACATAATTTTAAAAATGTGTAACAATAATTGAACAGTGTAACAAATGTCTTATTTGTAACAGCAAGCAAAAATATAAAGTAGCTCAATGTAAACTTAACATTTTTAAAATATGCAGTACCTGTTAAAAAGCCTTAAGATGTTCCATGAAGCTTGGGATCATAAAGGAATATAGAAAAAGAAAGGCAATCTTCCCAGATAAGAACAACTCAATTTTGAATAGATGAAGCTTTTTCCAAATTAAGGAAGTGTTTAATTCAACTCTAATCAAAAGGTCAATAAGATTAGCCAGAACGAAACTAAAAGGAAGATCTAAAAGTTCACTTGGTAGAAAAAACTAATTAAAATGAAGTCAAAACATTTTTCCAGGAAAATTGAGAAGGTAAATATGTGAAACATATTACAAAGCTACAACATTCTTCCTTGTTATTTGATCTGAACATATTTACTGAAACTCTCAATGCCTCTGCTTTCTACCTGTGAGGAATACCATCTATTATTATTAAGAGCTATTTGCAGTAATAAGGTTCATTAGGTCGTCAATAAGCAAATCTTGTTTGGTGGATTATATAAAATAATGTTCATAAAATACCAAGCAAGCATATTAAAGCTCAATAAGTCTTTCTTGCCTGCTGAACAGAAAAACCCAATACACTAAGATAGTAGGTGTTGCAGTAGAAGAAGAGCTTAATAATCATGGAGCACCGAGAGAGGAGGACAGGAGATTTTGCTCAGATCTGCCTCCCAAGAACTCAGCAGCTAGTGTTTTTAAGGATAAGTTGACAGGCAGGGGCTAGGGATGTCTAAATCATAGGGATGTCTAAACTATTAAATCAAGTGTCCTCGTGTGCTGAATCGGTTTCCAGGTAGGGCTCACAGGACTAATCAAGTCAATTCTGTGGTATGGGTCATGGGTCTGGGTGGCATCAGTTGTTCTGCCACAATGCAAAAGTCTGAAAAATATCTCAAAGACGAGTCTTAGGTTTTGCAATAGTGACATTATATATGGGAGCAATTGGGGGTAGTTACAAATCTTGTGACTTCTGACTATATGACTCCTGAGCAGCAACTGTAGAAAAGAAAACTAGGGAGCAATGGCTGTTTATCATTTAAGTAAGCCTACATCATAGCAGAATTCAGCCCCTTCCCATAATTCTAACCTTGAAGACTTTCATTAGCTTTACAAAGGCAGTTTCAGTTCCCAAACAAGGCGGGGGCTAGTTTTGGAAAGTGACTATCATCATCCTTGATTTAAAGTTAAACTATAAGCTAAATTTCTCCCATAGTTAACTTGGCTTATGCCCAGGAATGAACAAGGGCAATTAGCTTGTGAAATTATAAGTCAGATGGAGTCAGTGATGTTACATTTCTCTCACTGTTACATTTTTTGCAAAGGCAATTTCTAGCAGACAGATTATCAAGAATAAGTACTCAGTAAAAGTTAGTAGCTATTGTCATTATTTTTACAGCATAATACTTGGCTAATGATACACACCAAATCTATTTATTCATTTGCCCAAGGAACATATTTGCTGAATACATACTATATGCCAGGCAATTCTTGATGCTGGGGAAATTGCGGTAAAGCAAACAGACAAAGCCCATGTTTTCATGGAGCCTATACTCCCAATGTTGAAGACAATACAATTAAATGGACAAGCAATTTTGGATACTGCTAAATCCCAGAAAGAAACTATTAATAAGGTCAAATGACCCGATTGATAGGAAAGTATATCTAAGATAGGCAGATCAGGAAGACCTCTTTGAAACAGACAAAGCATAAGGAATAAGCCATATGGAGTTCTGGGAAGGAGCCTTCCAAGCAGGGGAAGCAAATGTTAAAACCATAAGAGGAACCAGCTTGGAGAGTAAATGAAGACTAAGAATTACTCTCTATGTGATTGGTGAGTAATGATTCAAGGGAGAGTAAGGGAGACCAATAGATATAGCTAGATAGGCAAGAACCAGATAAAGAGACAGAGGTGAGGAGAAACCAGAGTAGACCCCTAACTCTATGTCGCATGCCAAGATTACTTCCAGAGAAATCAAGATTAAATATAAAATATGAAAACATAATAATTGTAGGGGATTATTTATATGATTCTGGAAAGGTGAAAATGTTTTAAAGCACACAATTAACAGCACAAATCATAATGGAATAAACAGCTATATATGAACACATAACACCTTCCAATTCCCATGCATTAAAAATACAATAAATAAGTTGGGCATGGTGGCTCATGTCTGCAATCCCAGCAGTTTGAGAGGCTGAGGTGGACGGATCACCTGAGGTCAGGAGTTCAAGACCAACCTGGCCAACATGGCGAAACCCTGCCTCTACTGAAAATACAAAAATTAGCTGGTTGTGGTGGTGTATGCCTGTAATCCCAGCTACTTGGAAGGCTAAGACAGGAGAATCGCTTGGACATGGGAGGTAGAAGTTGCAGTGAGCCGAGATCATGCCATTGCACTCCAGCCTGGGTGACAGAGCGAGACCCCATCTCAAAAAATGATATATATACATATATATATACACACACACACACACAACCACAAACACACATTAAAAAGAAAGTTAGAAAACATTACAAGCTCTGAGAAATATGTGCAATTTAGTTAACAAGTGTTAACGTGTTTAATAACTTATTTGAGTAAAAAATAAGTAAATCTAAATTAAAATACAAACACAGGAAGAATACAAATCTACAAATGGAAATATATAAATACATGAATAATTACAAAAAGTGAAATAGTGATAACCAATAAACACATGCAACATGTTATCACTGTACTAGTAATCAAAAACATGCAAAAGTAAAAAATGGAATATAACTTTCTGATCATCAAATTCATAAATTCAAAAAAATTATAAATTCAGTGTTGATAAAAGTCAATTATGCTGCCCAAATGGGATATGCATTCCAACTGAGGTCTTTAGAAAGTGTAAATCTAAGGGTAAATTTGAATATAAAAGGAAATGTAAGTTAACAGGCCCTTCTAGAAGTTAGGGGCCTCAAAAATCTAAACATGTTTAGGAGGGGAAGGCAAGATGGTTGACTAGATGCAACCAGGTGAAAGCTCCCACCAAGGAACTTAGATGGCTGGCATGCTCCTAACAGATCTTTGGAGGGAAGGCACTGAGAGTAGACAGAGGAAAGACACAGAAGCTTGACTGAAGGGGGAGAAAGCTAGGAACCATACATGAGGCTATAGTGTACCTACAGTGGTTCCTGGTCTCCAATGGCTCCAGGAGAATGGGTAAGTTGAACCATCAAGGAACAAACTGTTCTCACTGTGAGCCTCTGGAACCCCAGCAGAAAGAGATCAAGGACACTTGAGTTGGCAAGGAGAACTGCTTAGAGAAGTAGTAGGGGCAGCAAGCCAGCTGATGTGGAGCACAGAGGGTTTGGCATGGGAGTGCCAGTAGCGGAGCATGACCAGAGATGGCCATCCCCCTAAGATCCACATGCTCTCACAGGAGACTTTTGCTTTAGGGAAACTGTTGGTCCTAAACTCTGCAGTGTGGCCTTGTCCATCAGATGGGACCAGTCTGACCTGAGCACTCCTTGGTCTGCTAGTCTGTCCCAGGGCCCCTTGGTCACACCTGTTGCAGGGCAGCCTTGGGTACCCGGGAGACACTTACCATAGCTTATGCACTGAAAGACCATGACTGACCAGTGAAGAGCTCCAGTGGGGTGACCCCTATGGGCAGGCACCAGCCCATACACTTCTTCCCCATACTGCAGCTCCCCATGGGCCCACTGCAGCTCCCCAAAGCAGTTTGCTAGCAAATATCTGCATCAATGGGTTTTGATTGTTTTGCACCAGTTGTGTGTGGGCATACAGAGTTCTTTCCTTCCTCCCCCCACACCACTGACCACCAATGCAGATGGAACTTTGGTGGGCACAGAACCAGCCAGGTCCAATTCTGTTAGTGCCCTGATCTTGTGCTAACACTGCACAGAGAAGAATAGACACCCCTCTGCCCTAAGCAACCACTCCTGCTTGTAGGGTACAAAGAAGGCACCCAGACCTGTGTTTACCAATACCCCACCACCCACCCATCACCACCCTCCACTATGACCACACACACAGCTGTCACCAGGGGACCCCACCCATACCCCCTGAGCTGCATTGCCTCCACAACTGTGGTGAATGCCCACAGGGAGATAGGCACCCCGGTGCCCACTAGCACTCTACTGTAGCTGCTGTTGCACTGTTGAAGACACATGCAAAGGAGGGTGGATCTTGCTTTCACTACACTATGAAATGCTTTGGCTGACACAATTCATTGGAGTGTAGTGATCAGTGATCTGGGAACATCTCAGTCCCCACAGAACAGTGGATTCTTAACTTTAAGGAGCCAGAGAAAAGTTGGGTCCAATACAAGTTCCCGAGAGTTGGAGCACACAGTCAAGGAGTTGGGAGCTAAGGACTGGCCCCCTAAAATCTTACAGAAATGAGGCCAGTGAGCTGAATCCACCTTATACCACAATCAAATCCTGAAGGTCATCAGGTAGGATAAATGAAAAAATACCCATCCACAAATAATCAACCTCACAGATTGAAGAGATAAGCCCACAAACATAAGAATCAGTGCAATGACCTTGAAAACTCAAAAAGCCAGAGTGCTTTCTCTCATCCAAATGACCGTATCACCTTGCCAGCAAGGGTTCTGTATCAGGCTCAGATGGATAAAATGACAGAAATAGAATTAAGAATATAGATAGGAACAAAGATCATTTAGCTAGAGGAACATGTTGAAACCCAATTCAAGGAGGCTAAAATTGTGATAAAACAATAGCCAATAGCAAAATAGCCAGTGTAGAAATAGTGTAACCAGCCTGATAGTCAAACAACACTCTACAAGAATTTCATAATGTAATCACAAGTATCAGTATCAGAATAGATCAACCAAAAAAAAGAATCTCGGAGCTTGAAGACTGGCTTTCTGAAATTAAACAGGCAAGAATAGAGGAAAAAAAAAGAATGAAAAGGAACAAACAAAACCTCTGAGAAATACAGGATTATATTAAGAGATCAAATATATGACTTATTAGAGTCCATGAAAGAGTTGGAGATAACTGAACCAACTTAGAAAGCATATTTCAGGATACCATCCATGAGAACATTGTCAAACCTAGTTAGGGAGGTCAACATTCAAATTCAGGAAATGCAGAGAACCCCAATAAGATACTTCACAAGAAGATCATCCCCAAGACACATAATCAGATTGTTTAAGATCAAAATGAAAGAAAAGATGTTAATGAAGCTAGAGAGAAAAGTCAGGTCATCTACAAAAGGAAGCCCATCAGACTAACAGCAGATCTCTCAGCAGAAGCCCTATAAATCAGAAGGGATTGGGAGTCAATATTCAACAATCTTAAAGAAATTCCAACCCAGAATTTCATATCTGACCAAACTAAGCTTCATAAGCAAAAGAGAAATAAGATCCTTTTCAGAAAAGTAAATGCTGAGGAAATTCATTACCACCAGACCTGCTTTATAAGAGCTCCTGAAGGCAGCACTGAATATGAAAAGGAAAGATTGTTTTACCAGTCAGTACAAGAACACACTGAAGTACATAGACCAGTAACACTATAAAGCAATCACATAGACAAGTCTGCAAAATAACCAGTTAACAACATGACAAGATTAAACCCACACATAACAATATTAACCTTAAATGTAAATGGGTCAAACGACCCAATCAAAACGAACAGAGTGTCAAGCTGGATAAAGAACCAAGACCCATTGGCATGCTGTCTTCAAGAGACCCATCTCACATGCAAGGACACACACAGGCTCAAAATAAAAAGATGAAAAATCTGCCAAGCAAAAGAAAAACAAGAAAGCAGGGGTTGCAATCCTAGTTTCAGACAAAACAGACTTTAAACCAACAAATATCAAAAATGACAAAGAAGGGCATTACCTAATGGTAAAGTATTATGCACCCAACACAAGAGCACCCAGATGTATAAAGCAAGTTCTCAGAGAGCTTCAAAGAGACTTTGACTTCCACATAATAGAGACTTTAACACTCCACTGACAATATTAAACAGATAATTGAAACAAAAAATCAAAAAAGATATTCAAGACTTGAAGTCAGTACTGGATCAAATAAACCCGATAGACACCTACAGAATTCTCCACCCCCAAACAACAGAGTATGTATTTTTCTCACCACCACATGGCACATACTCTAAAATCAATCATATAATCAGAAGTAAAACACTCAACAAACGCAAAAGAAGTGAAATCATAACAAATAATCTCTTGGACCACAACACACTGAAATTAGAAATCAAGATTAAGAAATTGACTCAAAACCATACAATTACATGGAAATTGACCTGCTCCTGAATAAGTCTTGGGTAAATAATGAAAGTAAGGCAGAAATCAAGAAGTTCTTTGAAACTAATGAGAACAAAGAGACAACATACTCGAATCTGGGACAGAGCTAGGGCAGTGTGAAGAGAGAAATTTCTAGTACTAAATTCCCACATCAAAAAGCTAGAAAGATCTCAATTTAACAACCTAACATCACAACTAAAAGAACTAGAGAAAGGGGCTGGACACAGTGGCTCACGCCTGTAATCCCAGCACTTTTGGAGGCTGAGGCAGGCAAATCACAAGGTCAGGATTTTGAGACCAGCCTGGCCAGCATGGTGAAACCCCATCTCTACTAAAAATACAAAAAATTAGCTGGTCATAGTATCAGGCACCTGCAATCCCAGCTACTTGGGAGGCTGAGGCAGGAGAATCATTTGAACCTGGGAGGCGAAGTTTGCAGTGAGCCAAGATTGCTCCACTGCACTCCAGCCCAGGCAAAACAAACAAACAAACAAACAAACAAAAAACCTGAAGAGTGAAGAGCAAACAAATTCTAAAGCTAGCAGAAGACAAGAAATAAAATCAGAGCTAAACTGAAGGAGACTGCACATGAAAACCCATTCAAAATATCAATGAATCCAGGAGCTGTTTTCAGAAAAAGTTAATAAAATACATAGATTGCTTGTTAGACTAGTAAAGAAGAGCAAAGGTTCAAACAAACACAATCAGAATTGACAAGGGGAATATTACCACTGACCCCACAGAAATACAAATAACCATCAGAGAATATTATGAACACCTCTACACACAGAAGCTAGAAAATCTAGAAGAAATGGGTAAGTTCCTGGACACATACACCCTCCCAAGACTGAGCCAGGAAGAAATTGAATCCCTGAATGGACCAATAACAAGTTCTAAAATTAAGTCAGTAATAAATAATTTACCAACCAAAAAAAGCCCAGGACTAGACAGATGCACAGCTGAATTCTACCAGAAGTACATATGAGATCTGGTACCATTCCTGCTGAAATTGTTCCATAAAATTGAGGAGGGACTCCTCCCTAACTCATTCTGTGAGGTCAACATTATCCTGATGCTGAAACCTATCAGGAACAGATGGACACACACACACACACACGCATGCACACACTTCACGCCAATATCCTTGATGAACACTAATGCCAAAATCCTCAACAAAATACTGGCAAACTGAATCCAGAAGCATATCCACCATGATCAAGTAGGCTTTATCCCTGGGATGCAAAGTTTGTTCAACATAGGCAAATCAATAAATCTCATCCATTACATAAACAGAAGATAAAAATCACATGATTATCTCAATAGATGCAGAAATGGGTTTGGATAAAATTCAACATTCCTTCATGTTAAAAACTCTCAATAAACTAGGTATTGAAGGAACATACCTCAAAATAGTAAGAGCCATCTATGACAAACTCATAGTCACCATCATACTAAATAGGCAAAAGCTGGAAACATTTTCCTTGAAAACCATCACAAAACAAAGATGCCCTGCCACCACTCCTATCCAACATAGTATTATTAAGTCCTGGCCAGGGCAATCAGGCAAGAGAAAGTAGTAAAGGGCATCCAAATACTAACAGAGGAAGTCAAACTACCCCTGTTTTCAGATGACATAATTCTGTAACTAGAAAACCCTATAGTCTCAGCCCAAAAGCTCCCTAAGCTGATAAACTCAAGCAAATTCTCAGGATAAAAAAATCAATGTGTAAAAATCACTAACATTCTTATACACCAACAACAGACAAATCAAGAGCCAAATCAGGAACATAATCCCATTAGCAATGGCCACAAAAAGAACACAATACCTAGGAATATGGCTAATCAGGGAGGTAAAAGATCTCTAAAGGAGAACTATAAAACACTACTCCAGGAAATCAGAGATGACACAAATGGAAAAACATTCCAAGCACACGGATAGGAAAAATTAATATTAAAATAACCATAATGCCCAAAGCAATTTACAGATTCAATTCTCTTCCTATTAAACAAACATTGACATTCTTCACTGTACTAGAAAAAAACTTTTAAAATTCACATAGAACCAAAAAATCATAACAAACAATCTCCAGGACCACAGTACACTGAGTAGCCAAGGCCATCCTAAGCAAAAACAACAAAGCTAGAGGCATCATGTTACCCAACTTCGAACTATACTACAAGGCAACAGTAACCAAAACAGCATGGTACTGATAAAAGAACAGACATGCAGACCAAGGAAAAGCAGAACAGAGAACCCAGAAATAAGCCCACACATCTACAACTATCTGATCTTCAACAAACCTGACAAAAACAAAGCAGAAAGGATTCCCTATTCCATAAAAGTTGCTGGGAGAACTGGCTACCCATATGCAGAAGAATGAAACTGGACCCCTTCCTTATACTATATACAAAAATTAACTCAAGATGGATTAAATATTTCAGTGTAAAACCTAAAATATAAAAACCCTGGAAGACAACCTAGGCACTACCATTCTGGACATAGTAATGGGCAAAGATTTCATGATGAAAACACCAAAAGCAATCACAACAAAAGCAAAACTTGACAAATGAGATCTAATTAAACTAAAGAGCTTCTGCACAGAAAAAAAAAAAAAAAAAAAAAAAACTATCAACAGAGACAACCTACAGAATGGTAGAAAATGGTTGCAAACTATGTATCCAACAAGAGTTTAATATCCAGCATATGTAAAAACTTAAATTTACTAGAAAAAAAAACACATTAAGTAGACAAAGGGCATGAACAGACACTTCACAAAAGAAAAGACATGTATGCAGCCAACAACCACATGAAAAAAAAGCTCAGTATCACTGATTGTTGGAGAAATCCAAATCAAAACCACAATGAGATACCATCTCACATCAGCCAGAATGGCATCAGAATTATTAAACAGTCAAAAAATAACAGATGTTGGTGAGGTTGTGGTGAAAAGGGAATGCTTATATACTGCTAATGGGAATGTTAGGTCAGCCATTGTTGAAAGCAGTTTGGCAATTTCTCAGAGAACTTAAAACAACTTCCATTCAACCCAGGAATACCATTTTTGGATATATACCCAGTGGAATATAAATCGTTATACCATAAAGACACACATGTGCATATGTTCATTGCAACACTATTCACAATAGCAAAGTCATGGAAGCAACCTAAATTCCCAACAATGGTAGACTGAATAAAGAAAGTGTGGTACATACACACCATGGAATACTACAGTCATAAAAAAGCACAAGATCATGGTCTTTGCAGGAACATGGATAGAGCTGGAGGCCCTTATCCTTAGGAAACTAATGCAGGAAGAGAAAACCAAATTCCATATGTTATCACTTATAAGTAGAAACTAAATGATGAGGACACAGACACAGAATGGAACAACACACACTGGGGCCTTTTGGAAGATGGAGGGTGGGAAGCAGCAGCAGATCAGGAAAAATAGATAATGGGTACTAGGCTTAATATCTGGGTAAGGAAATAATCTGTACAACAAACCCTTATAACACAAGTTTACCTATATAACCAATTGGCACATGTACTTCTGAACTTAAAAGTTTAAACAAGAATAATGAGGATATATTTTATATATAATTGATAAGAAAATGGATATATGTATACAGCAGAAAAATTTGGGGCTCATTTTAAAATTCTAGTTTTCAAAAAAAATCATTAACAAAGATGTATAGTCATTAAAGAGTAATTTCTATTGAAGTAGAAATTTAAAAAAATTCTGTACAGGTTCTATTGCATCTTGGTCTAACTCCTATCTTGGTTCTATGCAGTAAAGCTGTGTTATTAGGAAAATAATATTTTAGATCAAGCTGTTTTGGAACCTCCTTTAGGAAACTTGCTGGGCTAGGTACATGATGGAGCTATGTTTTATAATACAATTATGAAAATTATAACAAAGTCCCAATAAATGCAACTTCATAGTAGAAAAAAATAAACATGTTTAACTCATTAAGTCCATGTTGGGAAACCTAGATTTAGAAATATAAAATATTGACAAACAGTTACAAAGACACTCATCTTATTATATGCTATTAAGTAAAAAAAGGAAAGCACATAACTTTATGTTGAATGAATACGACAATGGAAAAATGGAAATAAAAAAGGGAGAAACAATAGCCTGGAAGGAAATGTAGAGAAATGCTGTTAGTTGCTTTAGGATGCTAAGATTAATGTCAGGATTTTTATGCCCCTTCACATTTTCCTCATCTAATATTTTCACCATTTTTGAAAATAAGCATGTATTTTTAATTTAGCCTGTAAAAATTAATATTTGATATAAACAGTATTCTATATCCTGTAATATTATCTATTCTCAAATTTTCCCACTCTGCCCTTTTTGTTATCTTCTGTTATATACTTTGGTCTGTCTTCTCCACCAGGCAGACTTTATCAAGCAAGTAGAAAACACACAAACCTCTTTTAGCACCATACCAGTGGTATCTGCATATACATATATCTGGACATACATATTTATTTTTGTCCTACAAAGAATTTTACAAGGCTAACAGGATATATAAACAAAAATAATTACAGTGGTGTAATTTGGGAAATACCTATATATCTATAGAGACACAGATACACAGATTATCACTGCTTCCCCTTTGGCCCTAAAGATCTAGCTACATCAGACTAAATATGCAGTTGGGCCAGGCGCAGTGGCTCATTCCTGTAATCCTAGCACTTTGGGAGGCTGAGGCAGCTGGATCGCTTGAGCCCAAGAGTTCAAGATCAGCATGGCCAACATGGCGAAACCATACAAAAATACAAAAAATTAGCTGGGCCTGGTGGTGCATGCCTGTGGTCCCAGCTACTCAGGAGGATAGGTGGGAGGATCACCTTAGCTTGGGGAGGTCAAAGCTGCCGTAAGCAATAATCGAGCCATTGCACTCCAGCTTGGGTGACAGTGAGAGCCTGTCTCAAAAAAAAAAAAAAAAAAAAAAGCAATTGAACAAGTATGTGATAAAAGCATCTTCAAAGCTAAATGGTAGGCTAATGTAGGTCTACAGCATTATTGTTTCAGTCACTGACTTCACCATACATGAAACTGTTTGCTCAGCTTATTTTGAACAATCTAAGAATATCCACACAATTTGTTTTGTTTGGAGCAAAACTAAGAAAACGCACGCCCTGAAACCTCTCATCTCCCTCTAACACATACTATCTCTAACCTCACTGCAGTCCACATAAGACAGTTTCATTTACTCCGCAAAGCACATGAAAATGTTAATGGATACCAGGGGGACAAATGAATGTGCCAAGAGAATTTCCTGATGTCAAAGAAAATTAGGGATTCCAAGGCAGCTGAACTCTGGCCTTTCAGGGCACACACGAAGGAAGAAGGAGGTATTTTTGAGCAAAGAAGTCCAATCTGCTTCAGCCTATTAATTCCACTGTTGACCAAATGGATCAAGCACAATTCAGGATTATTTCAACAAACCCTCACAAACCCTCTTGGCAGGTAAACATTTTCTGCAGACTGAGGCTCTTTCTGGCTATGGCAAAATGAATTGTGTAAACAACACTGAGGTAATATTAATATAAATCAAACAATAAAGCAATATCATGCTTGTGTACCCAGCTGCCCAGCTGTTGATAGAGACCAAGACAATTTGAAGAGACTAAATATGCTATTCAGAAAAAATTCTTCATGATTTCCTCTAGCAGACAATTATTTTCTGGTGCTATTTTTAGCAATGAAACTTTTTTCCTTATGAGATTCACACAAGAAATCCCAATTCATAAAGAATATGATCTGGAGCATTTCCGAGTGATGTGGTCAAGGCCCAGCCATTTCAAATATCTATTTCAAGTCCTTTCAGTCACTTTCGTGCAACCCTAGGATGCATACAAGATAGGCTGAAATGCCCACTTTAGAAAACCTAACTCAAAAAACTGAACGGATGTCTATGTTTATCTTGATATTTTATATGAAATCATTAGAACACAAAACATTCTGTAAGCAAAATCACCAGTGTTTGTCTTTTGAGTGTCCTCCCACCTCCATTTTTTTATCCACCCTATCCTCCTCCTCCATCACTCTTACCCTCTTCCCCAAGGTATATACCCCTGCCAGAGGGGCCCTAGCTAACCAGAGCTCCACCTCCCTCTCACTCCCCCAGACAGCCACCATTGCATCTTCTCAGCAGCCTGTTCTCCCAAAGGAACAAATAATTGTAGAGCCTTTTCAGCGAGCATCAGTATTTTCGTCACCCAGTTTCCATTCAGTTTTCCCCTGAGAGCATTTCCTCTTTCCCTGTGTTAGTCTTGAGGGTCTGTTAATCAAGCTGCTTCGCCCTAGATAATCCCTAATCCACGTGGAGGGCTTTTGGTCCCGGTTTCTGGTTTCTCCCGGTGTCTCTGTCTACCCCGCCCCTCCTTGCCCCTGCTTCCCCCTCCTTCTCTCCAAGGATACTCAATCTTGAGAAGATCTCAAAGAGAAAGGCAAGGCTGATTCATCCTGGTGATGACATCCAGACAAGACTGCCCACTTGTTATCATTTGGATTCCTGGTCCAGCAGCCCCGGTTACTGTGCTTTCTATACCTGGCATCCCATCTTTGTCCTTTCCGTTAGAAAATTAACCAAGGTCTTTCAGTAAGTTCCTTTTTTGCTGAAGTTAAATGGCATCTGTGATGTTTATATCCAAAGAACCCCAAAATGATACAAGCTTTTTAAAAACACTTTAAGTTTTATTACTTAACTTGGCCCCAGAATAATCTTTTGAAGTCAGGTAGGGAGGTACTATCGATCCCAATTTCCAGGAAAGTAATAGAGGCCTGAATGAGTTAATCGTATTGTTCAAAGTCACATATTCAGCACAGTGTGACATGATTCAAATCCAGTTCTTCTGATCCCAACACATATTCTTTCTTCTGCCATGTTGACTCCTGGGGTAGTACCTACTTTCTGGATGTAACCCTCCCAGTGAATTGTGCTTTTTTATGTTTGATTTTCCCAGTGCCTCCTGAAATTACCATGAGTTAATTGCAAGAGCCAATTCTCATGAAATAAAAGACTGATAGAGGGTTCATATGTTTTCCTTCTCAAGGGCATTTATTTTCAGCAAGTCAAACAAGCATATACTTCCTTAATCCACAAAAATGCCATGGAAATAAATGAGCTTTAAGAAGACAAACTTTAGAAATATATAATATATATATTCTACATTTTATGTTTTCAAAGATACTTGGATCCACTAATCCAAATATTGCTTGTCAGCTATTCTGCAGAGAGCACCCAAACTCAGCATTGCTTGATTTCTGACAGTTAAAACTCACATGTAACACAAACTGTTACAAATACATTGGAAAATTAATAACATGCCACTTGGATTATAACCAAAAAAATAGAAAATTAAATCCCCAAGCTTCAGAACTAAATAACCTAGACCATAAAATTATCATTTGCATTTAGAATCAACATAATTATTATTGTCATACTGCTGTACTGTGCTTATCAAAGCTACTTGTAAAATACTGTGAATCAAATCAAAGAAATAACTCAAGATCTCTCCCTTGCCCAATCCAACACACACACACACACACACACATACACACACCATTAGATTTCCAACATTATGGATAGTTTGTGGGGGGGAAATGTCTCTTTTTTAAAGACTTAATTCTAGTTTCAACAATCTGTCC
The DNA here is from genome assembly GCF_037993035.2 of Macaca fascicularis. NCBI lineage: Eukaryota > Metazoa > Chordata > Mammalia > Primates > Cercopithecidae > Macaca > Macaca fascicularis. The sequence goes on along the minus strand of NC_088388.1, from coordinate 35,601,532 downwards.
AGAATTACTACCCCTTTCCGATGAAAAGAAAACTCCACTCCCTCCTTTCACCTATATTTCTACTCTTCAGATTATCACACCACAGAAGAGGGAAACAGATAAAATAACATAGTACTTAGAGTCAAAAGACCAAATTTCGAGCCCATTTTCCACTACTACCCTCAAGGTGACTTTGGGAAACTGTCAGAATGATCTAAGCCCTTGTTTATTTCCATTTAAAATGGATTTTCAGTTTATTATTGATGCAGATAAAAATAAAGCTGTAGCAACAATCTGGACATCATCTGATAGATGCTAGCCAGCCATTCAGACAGATTGCTATGGCATTTTTCTTAGCCTTATAGAGGAGACTCAAAAATCTGGCCTATCAGTGTGCATAGAGAGGCGCTCTCTCTCTCTCTCTCTCTCTCTCTCTCTCTCAGGGGTAGCCTCACGTTAACTAAGTTCATGAGACTGCTTTGTTAACCAGAATATCCTGCTACTAGTTTACAATAAATATAAGTGACCCTCAAAATAGATTAACCTTTCTTTATGCTTCGTGGACGCATTAATATAAATATATGCCTGCATTCAAATGAAGTCCCATATACATTAATACATAATTTGCGACGTCTCTGCATTCTCACCTACCCTTTGAACACTAACTCCAACTTGCTTTACAATTTTTTTCCCTCAAATATATCTAAGGATCTCTAAGATTGTTCATGTGTCCAAGAGTCATTGCTTGTCACTGTTTTGCACCTGAAAAGGGCACAGCCCTTAAGACTGAACTTGATATTTACTGAAATTAGCATTTACATTTGCTGGCCCCCAACAGTCCTGCTTGCTAGTTTTGGTTAACATCATTGTCACTGAGTTGCTGTATGTATTTTCGCATTGCTTTTGGTAGAGACTTCCATGGATTCCCCAGACAAACATGGTTCTGTGCTGCGTGGTAAAGAAACAATGCTGTTACCTTTGAGCTACACTCACTTAGTAGTCCCGTAGCAAAACTGTTAAATGCCTAAGAATTTCCATGTTTTAGACAAGTTCTTTCGATTCAACCATATGTAAATGTTTATCCCAAGGCATATCCAAGGTGTCAGGGTGGTTGCATCAAGATGGTTTCAGTGTGTCAGTAATCCTAGGCATGGGATCAGGACTACCCCTCCTTCGAAGTTTAGCCCCTAAAGAGAGACACAGCCTCCCTCATCAGAATTCCTTATGTCTCCAAGAAAGATGAGTTGTTTTTTTTCAGCACCTCCTTGCTATTTCTCATAATTTGGAATTTATCAAGGCCATCCTAATCCATCAGACATATTTCAATGTCTTTGAATATCTTTGAAACTTAAAAAAAGGAGACTCAAACCCTATTTCTTTTCTCCCTGGAAACTCTTCTTTCCCATGTAAATTAGTGGCACAAATAAATTCTAGCAAGAGTGATGTCACCCAACTTTACCCTGAGGCATCCAAGCTACAGGAGTTTAGAGATATTTCAGAAAACTGATAAAGCAATTGTCTTCATCAACAAAGTTTGAACCCTAGACCTATCTAAAATGTCCTATTGTATGCACATACACGCGTGTAAACACATTTAATCCAACCCCTTTATTTTATAGCTGAAAAACGGAAGATCTAGATTGATGAAGTGACTTCCCCAAGGTCACCCTGCTCTTCTGAAACAAGTTTTGGACTAGAATTTTTCCATGACACTCTACCACTTACGATTCCTTCTTATGTAATATTTGCTTGAAAGCTTGTCCTTTTGCTACTTAGATTTTAATCAAATCTGTTGAAGAGATAAGGGCACACAGTTCTTGAGTCAGAACACGCAAGGCACAAGAGTTGTACAGAAGCCTCATTCCATCCTACAGCAGGAAACTCTTACTTGTAGCCTTCACAAGTAATAATAGTAATAACACTAATAATTATTATCATGTGTTGAATATTCCTCATTCTTTGGGCACCATGATAAATACTTCATGGTTTGTTTTTGGTTTTGGGGATATTAGTCCTCACAGTAAACACATGGAAATGAATTTAGAGAGCTTAGGTAACTTGTCCAAGGTACCTGGTTACTAAGTGACAGTCTAGGATTCAAGCCCAGGCCGACTGACAGTACTCTGGAGGGAGAAGCAGATTAAAGCCAGTTGTTTAGCATACTTAGCTGTGAAATAACACTTTTTCATAACCTTTCACCACTCTGACACCTGTTCTACTTTATTACCCCCATTATTGATCTCCGCATCTCCTATTCAGTCCCTCCTTCCACCAATCTGTACTGCACACTGCTACCACATTCACCTTTCTGAATACTAAAGTGTGTGTCACACATTAGTGTGACAAAACCATTAAGCGGCTCTTCAGTCTATTTAATGACTTGATATATAAAGCCTCCCTAATCTGTCCCAATCTACTTTTCTAATATTAGATCCCTTTTCTATCAAATCCTTTCTCTTGTTAATCAAAGTCACTTCCTATCCTTAATATATAACATATCTTGCAATTTATTCTTCACTCTTCCACATTTACTGAGTACCAACTATGTGTCAAGCCTTGTGTTAAACATTGAAAAAACAAACAGAAAAGAGACTCCCCTTAAAGAAGTTTAGCGTGTTATAGTCAGTCATTCCAACAAGTGATTTCAGTCAAGCAAAGAGATTACCATACCTCAAGCTGCTCAAAATTTGATGGAAACCAAGGTGAGCACTGAGCTTTCACCTTTAAGTGTTTTTGTTTTGTTTTGTCTGGTATGCCTTTCACAACCCACAGCTCCATCTTCATCTAACTAGATCCCATAGAATTGGGTACAAATGCAACTTCCTTCACAAGATTTTGCCTCATAATCATGCATATGTATCTTCCTAAAAAATACAGTGAAAGTTCCCATTAAATGAGTTTTATTTATTTTAAAATTTTGAAAGTTTATTCTTAGAAAAGTCAGAAGCAGAAAATAAATGTGCCCAAAGTCTAAGTGTGAATTGCAAGGATTCTAGTGGTGAAAAGCAATGATTGTTTCTGCTTATTTTTGCTTCAAAACATCTGACTCTCCCTTCCCTACTACACCGTATATTGGTTTTTATATTAGATCACAACTAGATTGCAAAGGGGAGAAGAGTGTAGAAGAATTTTGTAATTTGAATAGCAGAGAGAGAAAAGAACACTAAAAAGCAGACGTGTGTATTGTGACAGCAAAGTTGCCTTAAATGAAATAAACTGGATTGCAGCAATGAAAGTTACCTGAAAATGGAAGCATAAGGGGGTAGACTCTTGATCTAGACTAGAGTCTTAGATCAAACCAGAAGTATTGATCTAGTCAGAAGAATCCTGAAGAAATGCAAAAACAAGCAGTTCCAAGACCAGCCACTAGGCAATGCAGCCTACTCAGATGGACTTTCAGGACTACTTCTAAGAAACAAGCAAGTTAGGAAGCTGCCTTTACCAGCCAATCATGTTGCAGTTATCTGAATATATCCTGAACACAGGCTTCTTAAGTGCAGGGGTCCTGTCAAATTTCATGTTCCACAATGTCTAACACACTCTTGGGTACATCGCAGGTACTCAAATTTTTGCTGAACAAATGTTAAATGAAAGAATAAACCAACACTTGCATGGTTGTAAAGGGCAACTCTAAACTACTATACTTCACAGTTTACTGTCTATACTTCACAGACTTTTTTGTTTTGGCATACTATATCAGTAGTGCTTCTGAGTGCGTCATCACTCCAGTAAATGCTGCAATAAATCTCTGGACAGGTATAGCTTATAGCACACCCAAGAATTTGCTGATGCCTTTCCTCTACTCCTTTATATAGAAAAGGAAGTAAAAGATGTTAGCTACAAGGATAGAAACAATAAGCCAAGAGGGAGAACGTTTCAAGAGTGTTGCTAGACTTGGACAAATTGCAAAGTTTCACAATTACTCTGAACTGGGTTCTTAGTGCCCACCCAGCACACTGAGAAGCAATTACTGTCCAAGGGCTCTGAGAACTGAGATGGCCACAGTGAAACCACTGAAGATAGCTTTTTGATCCCCTACTTGCAGTGTATTTATTGGCCCCTACAGCCTTCTATCTTAAGCCTTGAAAAAAAATTATAAAAGGGAACATGATGCGGGAAAATTAACTAGACTCTTCCCCATGGCCAGATAGTAAATCATGTGACTAGATGGCCTACAGCTATTTAAACCTACCAAATTTCCAGCACTGGCCAGAGGCTATGATGCAAGGAACACTAGTTTCTGTATATAACAGCCAGACAGAATAACAGAATTTGTTGCACTAAAAGAACCCTATAATCATCTAAGACCAGTGGTTCTCAACCTGTTTTAGTCATGGAGTTCTTGCTTCAAGTAAAAATTTTTCAGGCGTTCAGTATAACTGAGCAAGTAAAAGTTACTCCTGGAGAAAGTATGGAAAGCAGTAGAGACAGAATATCTAGAGCTTCAGAAAATAACATTTGAACGTAATTATTCTAATCCACACCCTGATATTATATATGCAAAGGGTAAGAAAATGATTTTACCTCTACTATATAGACGAGAATATTGAAGCACAATTTAAAATTTGTTGCCAAGATTATACAGCTAGTGCAGCAGTTGGAGTCTCTTTTGAAAACAGATGGCACACTCAAATTTGGATAATTTAAAGAGGAGTAAATAGAGAGACTATTTACAAAGGTAAGAGCAGGGTTTCCAAAACCAATAATGGATAGTGCAGTACCGTGGACTTGGTTTTTTAGGCCTGAGAAAGGGCCTAAACTTGTAACAAGAGAATCATGTAGAAAGGACCACCTTAAGAGAAAATGTAATCTGTAGATGAAAGGCACAGCTAGCCCTAGGCAACCTTACAAGGAGGGAGCTAGAGGAAAACACACACGATCCTTGTTCACTTTCTCTCTGATCTCCTGCCAGGGCTTCCATTGGCTGAAACAACTAGAAATCAGCCAAGAGAGCCTATTAATGCATTCCATACAGATCAGCCTCCTGGAGTACTTACTAAATAAAACAGAAATTAGAAGAACGTGGATATGAAAAGGCAAACCTGAAGTTATCTGCTATAGTGTGAGCTAGTGCCAGAGCAAGAATTATCCAGATATCTATAGGTCAAAGCTATGATCTTGATCATAGTGGCATTCAGCATTCCAAGAATTTTTAAAACCATGTAACTATTTGATGACAAATGTAGTATTCAATATGATTCCTCTCCACTAATCCACAAATATGTTTTGTCTATTATTCTATAAACTTATTGAGAAGGATGCCTCAAAATATTCAGAAATACTTCCAATTTCTCAGTTATCATGTTTTCCTTAATATAGTTGTCCTAATATACATAACATTGAGGGTCTGTGTTTTAATACTCAATTCTAACATTTTAATTACATACCTTTAGTATGCCAGTTCATCTTCACCATGTGCAATGTTTAACATACTAAATTAAGAATGTTTGGCCAACACATGGGACCTACTTGCTCAGCCTATGCCAGCAGTAGACATCACTATATGATAATAGTTTTCTTTCTTGCTGAAAAACCTACTTTGAATCTTTCTCAGCACAGTCAACTTCCAAACGATTATTTAGCACAGGGAAGAGGCCCATATTTATCTTCTGAGGGAGAAAAATATAGGAGCACAAAAAAAAAAAGTCTGTGAGACTCTAAGAACACAAGCCTGAATGCCCCAACACATGGAATGCCATTTTTAAAGAACTCTCATCAGAAGTGAGTCACTTTTAGAACAGGCAAGAGAAAATAAATACATGTTGAAACAAAATACCTCATTGCTCTAGGGAACAAATCTACCCTTAGTTAAATCGAGAATATATAACATGGGGTAGGTAGTTTTAAATTGTAACAAAATGGATATAATTTCACAATGAAAAGCATTTATAAAAAGCTGTTCCATGGAGAGTTTAACATTCTCTTAGGGATGAACAGGGATTTATTCTGCAGGAAACCTGTGAGAAGAATTTTGAGCCAAGAAGTGATTCTCCTCCCTTTCAGCAAAGAGAAAAAGATGTAAACAGAGTTGAGAGGAGGGCGGGAGAGGGAAAAAAGAGTATGAGCCTCACTCAGAAAATAATGATGTGAAGGGTCTATCCCCTCTTCCTTATACCTGACTGTACTAGATCATGCCCCTTGTTTAGAAATCATCCTGATTTATGAAACTTGTAGAATTAAAACACAACGAAACAAAACAAAAACTTACCACAAAACTTACAGAATAAAAAACAAACTTACTATGACCTACAAGAATCTACATAACCTACCCACAGCCTGGTCCTCTTACTTAGTTGCTTGTCATTCTCTCACTTGTGCATTACACTCTACTCCCCCTGCTCTACTTGCAGTTCCTTGCAAATCGCAAGCTTTTTTCCTACCTTAGGGCCGATACACATTACTCTCTGCCTGGAAGGCTTACCCACCCCCACACCCACCCACTTCATGGCTAGCTCCTACCATCTTCTTTAGAAATCAGCTTTAAAAAATACCTTCTCTGAAAAACTTAAAGTAGGTTCCTTCTGTTGCTCTCTAACTCTTGTTCCTTGTCTTTTTTTCTTCCAATTTTATAGTTGCATCTATTTATTTATACTCCTATTTATCTGTTCTTTGCTGGGTTCCTACACTGGGATGTGAGTCCTTTAAGAGCAACCACCATCTCCATCTTGATCACTGTTATGTCCCAGAGCCCACCACAGTGGCAAACACACAATGAACTTTCCATATAATATTTGTGGCATAAGATAAACTCTTGAGAAAGTTCTTTTTTTTTTTTTTTTTTCTAGCCTATAAATCTTTCCAACTCCACCTCCAGGACCTGCAAGCCAAAAGCATGTGAAATTGTGTGGCGATTTAATTTGCAGGAAAGAATCGCCAAAACTTACTGACCACCTACTTACTGTCTGAACACAATCTTAAGCGTGTGTGTGTCTAAGTAATTTGAAACCTCACAAAATCCCAGTGGGATACACAATTATCCCCATTTACAGATGAAGAAAATGAAATTGACATATTTAGTTTTGAAAATTGTATGGAGAAAATTGTATCAAAAGAGTAAGTGATGTGAAGATATGCAATTTGAGTATCTTTCTCAATGTAGCTAAGCAACCAAGATGACCCAGGTGTGCTGTCTGGGAGTTGTTCTTGAGAGGCAGCCAGAGTAGTATGGAAAGAAAATGGGCAGAGTCAAGGACACTGGAATCAGACCCCCTCTTTTCCATTTATTATTTATATGACCATACTAAATCTTTCACCTCTTACTTGGTCTTAGATTCTTTACCTGTCAAACTGGAGCTGGAACTAGCTGCATACTGTGGTGTTTTATGTAACTTAGAGATGTGCCACCAGACCTAAGAAATAGCTTCATATAACAAATATTTCTGATATGATGTTGATTGCCAGAACCTGTGCTTTGTGGTAACTGTTCCTGGATTGGCCATAACAGATCACAATATTGTGTTCTGAATGTAGATAATTAAAAATTAACGCTAGCAGACAAAATCCCAGCTAGAAACTGCTAGCTGGGATTAAAGTGGTAGTTGGAGTTGAATAGAAAGATTTAGGGATATGTTTCCATCAACAGAAAACTCAGTGAAAATAATTGAATTAAAATTCAATTTAAATACACAAGAGAGATGTATTTGTTGTGTGTCTCAACGCACCTCAATAAGCAGCAAAAATGCTACATTATCAAAAACAGTTAACATACTGAAAAAAATAGTGTTAGCATGATTTCATATTCAACAGCAAGTTATGGATGTTTGGGGAAGAATATGAAAATGAAAGATTTCTCATCTATAAAATGAAAAGTTGAAGCAGAAAACCTTGTAGACCTCCTCAAGACCTGTACAATTCTGATTCTGTATTTAATTAGTGCTTATTAAACATTCCCCACAGGCTTAATCCCTTCTCAGGTAGAGCGAGTCACACAGAATAAGAAAACATCATCCCTGCCCTCAATAAGAATATTATCTAATTGTAAGATTACTATAGATCAAATTGATTAAACAAAATATGTATTTCCCATATAAGATATAATTTCAATTTAGCCACTGCCTTATTCTATAAGTCAAACAAAGTAAAATATAAATTTAATTTTCACTTATAGATACAGGATCTTGCTCTGTTGCCCAGGCTGGATAGAGTGCAGTGGCAAAATCATGACTCATTGCAGCCTGGAAGTCCTGGGCACAAGCGATCCTCCTGCCTTAGTCCGAGTAGCTGGAACTACAGGCATGCACCACCACCACACCTGGCTAATTATTTTTATTTTTTGTAGAGTGGGCCTTGCTATGTTACTCAGTCTGGCTTCCAACTCCTGGCCTCAAGCAATGCTCTCTCCTTGGCCTCTCAAAGTGTTGGGATTACAGGTGTGAGTCACTGTACCCAATCAATTTATTTTTTATGAATAAAAATATAAAAATATTTTAGACAATGGAAAGTTTTAGAATATTTCAGACATTATAATTAGTAATATTGGGGTAAAATTCGAGAGGAATTGACTTTTGTTGCTTAAGTTAATATAAACAGTGCATTTTAATAGAGATGAATTTTGAATTTAATTGGAAGGTTATGTTTTCAGGAAATGGAATTCTCTTGGAGCACAATGACAAAATAAAAAGAACAAAAGGCCTTGGTTTAGAAAAAGGGGGAAAGGGATCCAAGTGTTAGTAGGATTAAAACTTCAAACATTGCCTAAACCCAAATGATCATTATTATAGTGGTGCTGACCGGTGATAAGTATCAAATAGAAAAAAATGTAAAGATAAATTTATCCCAAATATAAAATGTATGTAACATGAACAGCAATTACAGTAATTACAGGAAACTGATTACCCTCAAAAATTCTTTTTGCATTCATAAAATATAAAAAAACTCTAGAATTTTACATTCAGAAATAAGTTTTTGCTAATAGGCTGCCAATATAACCAAGATTTCGAGAAATAGTTGAAGACAAAGATAAATATTGAAATTTAAATTATCAGTTTCTCCATGTAAATATGTATATTTTAAAATCAAATCAAGATCTTAAAAGATCAATAAAGATAAAATTCAGCTAATTAGGATCTACTTTTTAAAAATGAAGGAGAAAAACGATTATTATAAGTTAGGAATTCTCATATTGTGAGTAAAAAAAAATACCTATTTTGAGAAAAACTTCCCAGGTATTTTAATTTTTATAAAACATATTTTACCCACATGAAAATGTAAGATATCAACAAAGTAGATGTAACAAAATCATATGTATAATAAAAACAAAAGCATAGAAAACCATTCATTCATTCATTAATTCAACAAATACTTCTTGAGCATCTCTGTGTTGGTCCTGTGTCCAGTGATAATATAAGATACAAAGTGATTACAGCATGGATCTCAAAATCCCACGGAATTTATAATGAGGGTGGGGGGTAAGGCAGATACACATACAACTAACCATATAAAAAAGACAACGGTGTTGTATCCTACATTGATAATATGGACATTAAAGGCAATAGAACATCTAAGTTAGCGATCATTCTGGATGACTGGAGATGGCTACCAAAGTAGGTAGCCAAAGTGATAAATATTAAAGGATGAGTGACTTTTCAGAAGTTTGGGTCAAAACAGAAATTTTATTATTTATTAGATGTCCGTATGAGAAACTGACGCAAGACACTTGAAAACTATATAATGTCCAGGAGTTAGAAAATCTCGATTACTACAATAAATATGTTATGCCTAATATTATGGGCAAAGGTGGGTCACCATCGCAGTATACACATGGCATAGAATTGTAGAATCATAAAGCTGTTAGAGATTGGTGGCAGCTGCAGGTGGCAAGGAAAGTGCTGAGAATAGCAGATGACACCATTGCCTTCTTCTTTGTCCATAGCAGAATTCCATAATCGACTACCATTCTTTCTGTTGATTCTACATGACTTAAAATGCCATCTCAAAACAGTATTCCACAAAGCCACTGCCAATCTCACTGAGTTAAATGTGAAGTTTGAATCTTTGTCCAGTGTTTTGTTGTTTTATTTTTGCTTATCCTTCTACATCTCACAGTCAACTGTTTGACCAGAACAAGTTATCAAATCAAGCTCTGTGCTAGGCAACAGTGGAAAAGAAAATAGACCCAAATTTAATCAATACTGTGTTTAGGAATGTTAGAAGGGAAGATAGCTGTTTATAATCTCTGAAATAGTGTCGGCTTTGGGAGGAAATAATCTATGCTCTTTTATACCACCGTCAGTTTTTGGAGTAAATCGTGTCTGAACTAACTTGATGGCAGTGGGCCTGGAAAGGGAAGCAGAAAAGAGATAGAATACAGTGCTTAATTCAAATCACTTAGTGCATTGTTAGTATTCACTTCCAGTGCTCCATAATTCTGACATCTGAAAATGTTCCCTGAAAATATCATGCTTCTTTATACTTTTAGATGGGTTATTCCCTTCGTCTGAACCTCTCTTGCCTTCTTTACTCCTTGGTGGACTGCCTACCCAAATCACAGGTCACCTCCTCCAGGATGCTTTATCCAACAATCACTCCTTACTGCTTCCACGATGTTTTATACCTCTATTTTAGCCCTTATCACCTATGTTTAGCATCTTCTTGTTCCTAAGGTCTCTACTGGTTTTCTTCCTCTTCACACTACCAATAATCAGCAGTGTGCCTGCCACCCAATGGGCTGTTCAACAACATGACTGGAATGAATAAGGAAATGCTTAAATTGAACTTCAAAATACATGATATGGATTTTTACAGGTTTATCATATTTCCTAATTAGACATGAGTTTTAAAACATCCCTTTGTAGGGCTTCTAAAGCATTCTATTTACCTTGAGAAATTCAGGTCAAAATGACAGATTTCCTATGACTATTTCATAAAACAAGTAATCTCTAAAGTTGACATATGAATTTCTGTACTAGGAAAAATATATGTTTAGCTTGGCACTTCAGTGGCCTCTTGGAGACACGAGTTTCAAATCCACACATCTTTTAAATAATTCTGTTCTTGTAGTTGTTTATTAGTTTAGAGACCATCTGCATTTTCTATGTCTTTTTGGCCCTATCGCCCCAGGGTCATGTTTAAAAATGGGATGACCAGAGACATGGTTGTAGAATACTGCCTCTGTTCTCATGAGATATCACTGTCTTGGCCTATATGCACAGAGGATGGTAGTATGAGTGAAAACTTCAGGACTACAATAAAAGCTTTATAGGAAACCTGAAGTTCAACTTCAAACAATTTCAACATAATCAGTCTTTGGCTTAGTGAGAACCTACTTTGTTCCTATTGTTGAATTTTAATACTCACAAAACCCTGTGGAAGGTTTTAGCATTGCTTCTATTTTAAAGATGAAAAAATTGATATTCAGGGTGCTCAGTCCCTTACCAAATCAGGAAATGGTTGAACCCAGATTTGAACTCAGTATCACAAGAACTTACTAGCCAGCAATAATTACTATTACCTAGGAATTCTTAATTATAACATCACTAACTTTGCTGTTATTGCCAGTTTCAAGGTTTCTTTGCTCATTGGGCTCCCATGTACCCAATCAACAAATGGTAATAATTATAATAATTCTAAGGAAAATGAAAGAAAAGACTCTTTCCTAATTCCCAACAGGAAAAAGATAAAAGTACTACTAAATGTGAAAAGGGACTCAAGCAAATTGAACAATATGCAAATATGATTTTTGGTTTTCAAATAGGTCAAAATTTAAAAGATCGATAACTGTTGTTAGTGAAGTTCTGAAGGAAATACCCGGTTACACATTTTCTGATGTGAATAAAAATTGTACCAACATTTTTAGAGGACAATTTGACAACACCCATTAAATTTCAAATGGGATACTCTTTGACTTATCCATTCCAGTTTTTAGAAACTTTTCTACAAAAATATTTGCATACATACATACTCAAGGGCTTACTTTCAAGGATGTTTGCCGGAGCAGTATTTACAATAATGAGAAACAGGAAGACAACCCAAACAAGCACCAGAAGACTAATGAAATATGTTATGAAATATTATGGAGCTGTTAACAAGTGTAATAGCTCTTAATATTCCTAATAGAAGTAATAGTAATGTTGGAAATATCAGTATAGAGTAGCTACCATTGTCATTATGGTCTTCTAATGGCCTGAAATGCTTTTAAACATTGTAAGAGTTTGGGCTATTTGCCTATTTATTAAAACGTTGTTTCCTTTGCTTCATAGTAATATGGATCTCTTTAATTCAACAGATTTTGCCCCATATTCAAGAATAAAGCCCTGGCTTTCAGCAGAGAATTTCTGGATTAAGAAAACAAATACCCTATTTTCAATTTCAAGCTTATAAATTGATGTATAATACTTATAAAACCTTTTACATGTACATTCTTGGACTCCAAACACTGCCTTTGGAACTGTTAGCTGAAGATCCCCATCTGCAAATCCCTTGGCACTTCAAATTCATTATGTCCAAAAGATATTCACCATCTTCCTTCTCAAATGGTTTTCGCCTTCTTTCTCTTACAATCAATGGCATGTACATGCTCCTAATGATCCAGACTTGAATCTAGAATTATAACTGACTCCCCATTTATCTGTCACTAAATCACATGCAAAATCTTGTCCATTCTATGACCCAATATCCCCCTCATTTAACCTACCCCCTTTCCATTCCTATCACTACTTTATTTCAGAATTTCAATGCTTTTTGCCTGGATGATTGCAATAGCTTTTCCCCATTGTCCTCAATTCTAAACACCTTCCCCACTGATTGTTATCTCACTGCTCAATTTCTCTTTGAAGAACAAAAGTAAAATGCCTCTCTCCTGCTCATTAACATGCCCCTGATCCCTGCCAACCAATTATCTTGCAAAAATAGTTAAAACTCCTAACCTGTCATCTAAGACCCTCCTGCCTCCCAAGTTTAGGCTCTAAACTAACAGGCTAGTCTGTACCCTTTTCTATAACTATTTTCTAGCCAAAGAGAAAAATCTAATATTCCCCAAACTTAAGCATGATTCTGCACCTCTGGAAATCTTATCAGCCTGCCTGTCATTCATAGTCAGGCTTAGGCACCACCCTAATCTCCATAGTCAGAGGCAAAGTCTTAATCTAATCTCCCAGAAGAAATCTCTGAACTTTTCTCAACAAATATTACCTGGTATCTTCCTGCAATTATTTAAATATCTTATTAACTACACCAGAATACAGAATGCTTGAAGGCAAGCCCACAGATGTTTCGTTTTTGTTTCACCTATACTATCTAAATCAGTGCCTTGAACATAGCAGGTACTCAACAGAGGATTTTCAGCTTGGATTTTTGCTTTAAATTAAAATTACTAGTTATAGGATGACCCCCTCAATATTATTTTTTCTTTATAGTTTCGGTGACATTATCATCATTTTTAACTGAAACTCTTTGACATAGCAAATCTGATATGCAATATGTGATATATTTTCATTCCATACAGATCTGCCTTCACTCAGTGCTCACCCTAGTGCCCACATATATCCTGCCAAAGAACACAACATGTAGTCAAGCTTTATTTTCTATAGTTTGTACTATGAGACAACAGGCTACTCTTATTTTCTAATTATGAAAGTATTGCTCTGAATACTTTCTAAATGTTCCTTTTGTCCAAAAAAAAAATCACCACTATAATCAGTATTTACATACAAATGTTTACTACTGACTCCTGCCTTGGCCTCAGATGTAACATGGGCTTACATGTTCTCATTTAAAGTACTTATAGAAATATGCTATCACCCTATTCATGTGGCCTGATACGCACTTCTGGCTTTTCTCTTTCATGACAATGTAACAGCAGCAGATTTTAACTAATCACACTAATGACTAGAGACCCTTTGTGGATTTTATGAATTAGTGATAAAGTGGAACAAATCTGCAAAGTAAAGGAAAATACCTCATCAAATTTATTCATTTATTTTGACAAGAGCAATTTTGGTTTAATTACTTATGGTGGCATTTCAGCAAATGTGCTGCAGCATTTTCTCAAATTAATTAAGCCCCCTTTACCCACTAAGACACTGCTTATAGAAAAAGGAAAAAAAAAACATATTTCATTGAGACATTCATTGGTTTCTGGGTTCCTCTGGGAAAATATATAAAAATTTTTCAAAATAGTTTGTTTCCTTTTGAATATATATTCCATAAACTCATCTGGAGAGACAAATAGGTATTTATTTGGATATGAATTGAATTTGGAACTAAATCTGTTTTTCTATTTGTAAAGTACATTGAAATATGTTCTAAGGAAAGCTTCAACTAAGCTGTTTTTACTACTTTCCACCAGAGAATCAGAAGCTGAAATAAAAAATAACAAAAAAAAAACCTCTCTTTACTAATTCATAAACTTTCTGGATTAAAACTAATTTTTACCTAATATATTAATAGATGCAATATTTTGTATTTTACACCGCCACATATCATGTTATGAAACAATTCAATACCACCACAATGAAAACGAAGTCCTTTGGTTCTGTGAGGAAAATTTAAATTTTTGGCTTGCTCTCAATGAATATATTGGAGGATATATAGCATATTGTTTTGGGGCAAGGACCCTGGAGGCAGACACATTGGCTTCATACCCCATCTCCACCCATTTCTCACCTATGTGACTCTGGATGGTGATATGGTTTGGCCGTGTCCCCACCCAAATCTCATCTTGAGTTCCCATGTGTCATGGGAGGGACCCAGTGGGAGATAATTGAATCATGGGTGTGGGTTTTTCCGATGCTTTTCTCATGATAGTCAATAAGTCTCACAAGATCTGATGGCTTTATAAGACAGAGTTTCCCTGCACAACACTCTTTGCCTGCTGCATCCATGAAGGACATGACTTGTTCCTCCTTGCCTTCTGTCATGATTGTGAGGCCTCCCCAGCCATGTGGAACTGTAAGTCCATTAAACCTCTTTCTTTCCAGGCTTGGGTATGTCTTTATAAGCAGTGTGAAAATGGGCTAATACAGATGGGTTCTTTATAATTACTGAACTTCAGTTTATAATCTTTTAAAAATGTAAATACTAATAACATAGTCCACATTATATTGTTGTGAGAATGAAATGATATAATGCATGCAAAGGGTTTTACACTGTTCCTGGCACACAACAAGCACTAATAAATGTTAACTATTTTTAGTAACTTGATAACCACACTGTGGCCATGAGGAACAGCTTGATCCAAGCATAGGATTCCGAATCTGATTTCTACTAACACAGATTCACTCACTGACTTGGGGCAAACTAATGAAGTCTCCCAGGACACTACTTTTCACTCCACAAAATGAGATTTGGTGACTAATCAAGAAGAAAAGTCTACGCTTGGTAAATTTAAGTCCAGCATAATGTCTTTACAGCACATAATCACAATTTGTATTCTCTTTATTTTGTACATAGAGTAAAATACATAATCCTCACTAACTCATGGTGAATAATGCATATTTTAACTCATTAAAATCTTTCTCTGACCTTGGAAAAAGATGCTTAAATGACTGAGTTTTATGTTTCAATAAGTGGCACTTCATTTTTGCAAATGAAGTCTACTGCAAAAACTAACTCAATTCAGATTCATGGCTAAAGTTCCACATTCTAATCTTATTGTCCCATCCTGCTCTTGAAGCAAACAGAAGACAGCCATGTTATGCATTGGCAGCAGGCACCAATTATATATACATGATAAACTGTTTGGCATCAGGCTGCGTTGTGAAAATAACTTCCTATCTGTATAAAGTATTATATATTGATACTTAATTCCAAAACTCTTATTTCTCTTTAAGGCTAAAAACTCCTATGTTGTTGACAATTGCTAATGACTTCTGGGTAACAGAGCCAGTTCTGCTGAGAGCACAAGAGGATAGTTCATTTGTCCTAAACTTAATTCTCTGTGCTTCCCAAGCAGCAGCAAGGTTGAGGCTGGAAAAGTGACTCACAACACGGGAAAAACGCACTCGAGAAAATTATGTATCAGTAGCTAACAAACTAACAAGAATGGAATTATATGTACGTTAAAAAAAAATCTGAAGAAACTCAAAATAACACTTTATTATAATAATTGATTTATCACCTGTTTTGACTGAATTAATGCTTTTGAGTCTTCTCTCCTTCCTTCCCCATAAATGGCTTTTGATAGACATTTCTAATCATTTCATATTATAGTCCTCATTTATCATCTGATTTTATGCCTACTTATAGCCCAGAGACATATAGAAATGATTTGGAGATTCTACAATCAATATACTTGCTCTGTACAGAGCACAGCGCAGGGCATGCAGGGAAAGAAATATAGAAGACCCAGTCCCTGTTCTCAAAGAGGATTATCCATCATGCTATGATCTCTTCTGTCCCATGCATTCGACAATGACAATGATTTGTATAAAGCTACAGGAAGGCAAATACACAAACGTTAAAAATGTAAAAATAAGCTTACAAGTAGCTCTGACACAAATTTCTCTATTATTTTTCTACCTAGTAATCTACATTCTCATCTTTCCTAGTATAATGAGAAAACAATATTCTGTACACATATTTGAATTGGCTTTTTTATTGTCTTCAAATGCAGTATCTTAATTATACAGTAACAGGTGCTGAATTTACAGTAGGACAACTATAGTAGATTTTGCATTCTTATATTACATAGCTGTGATACATACCTTGTTATAGCAGTCAGAGCCAGCCATCTAAATTTTTAAAAAGGTGGACACAAAAGAAGCCTAACAAATTATATACAACTCACAAGTGGGGGATAGGACAGCCCAGCTCTTTATCCTGACCTACTACTACCAAGTCAGAAAAGCTCTTATTTGAATGTATATAAAGAACAACAAAACAAAGCAAAACGATACACACCAACAACACATATGCACAAGATTACACACAAGTGCCCAGCAAATTTGACATCATTCTTTAAAAATTAGAGTTTATAGTTGAGTGAACCACTGGATAATTTGAATCTGCTAACTTTTTTACACTGGCATCTGTATTATGCTGACTGTCTTCTGCCCCAATGAACTAACACATAAAAAAAGCATCTTAACTGTTATGATTGTTAATGCTTTATTATACAATTCTTATATAATCAACTCATGATTTAGACTCAGTGAATTTAAAATTTTTGATATGACCAAGAATTAAACTAAAGCTTAACTTTGTAACAAAAATGAAGAAAGTATTTGTAATCAAAACTGCAGAAAACAACCGACTGAAAGACTTTTAATGATTCAATTGCATGCAAATAGGAGTTTCTAACTATAAATAAGTCTTACTAATTGACTCTAATGGGACCACTATTAGGAAGAATTTGTTAGCAAGGAATTTGAGGAGTAAACAATCTAACCACTGAGAAAAGACTTAAAGGAATTTCATTGAATTTATTTTAGCACCATTCAGGTATTTCACTGGAATCTTGGCCCAATTACTCTGAGCACACAGCCTAAAATGCAATTTTAGTACTAAAAAAATAAAATGGCATTTTAAGCAAATAATTTTTATAGTAGCCTTACCCCATATTTAAGTGTTTGACAATGGATACTAAGCAAATCAGAAGGTGCAAAGATCATCTGTTAACAATGTGGTGTCAGCATAACCTAATGCTTTATCAGGGATGTCAAATAAGCAGCTCAGCTCCTGTGAGGATATTTTCCTTCCCATGCCCAGGAGAGAGATTGTTAATCTAATGTGTCACTCTTTCTCATCAAGTTCAGACCACAGCCTTGAATCTTTCTATGGATATCCCTTTAGATATTAAAGAACAAGTGTATATAGTTAACACAAAAAGCAACCCTTAATTGTTATCCCAGCCTTAAGCAATTAAAACCCCTTCTGAATCACTGACACATTTTCACATAGAAAGTCAGTTAAATCTTTGTCTTCAGCTGAGGACATGAATATTGAGATAGGCAAGGCGTTAAATGAGGTCTAACTAAGCATTCCACATGTGTATTTCCCATTCAATATTATTGCTTATGGAACAGAGATCTAAACTCTCCTACCAAGGACCTCTCAAAAGGCCATGGGATATTTTGGACACACAGAGCAAGTGTCAAAGCATATAGGTACTTGCTATTTTATTCTGAAAATATGTTTGTGTATCTCTCATAGCCAGGAAAAAATATAATGAAAAATAAACAGATTATTAGTAATATACAAGTAGATCATCTGGCTTGTATAACTACTTACTCAGCTCCAACTTCCAGCGCCCTAAGGTGAAGCCTCTCTAAACACCTTAACTCCAGGCTCCAGGTGGCACAGACCATCTTTAACACTTTTCACCTAGGAATGCACTTAAGTACATCTGGAGCCTTACTGCTCAAAGAATGCTAAAACACGAGTAGCATCAATATCACCTGGGAACATGTTAGAAATGCAAAATCACTGCCCTCGTGGAGAGCAAGTGAAGCAAATTCTGCATATTAACAAGATACCCAGCAAATGTGCAGGCATACTAAAGTTTTAGAAGCATTAACTGTACTCTTAGAAGCCCAGATCCAAGAGTTATTTCATAGAATTTCAACAAAAAATTTCAAAAATACTTATTTCTAATCCTGTAAATATCATTGACCAAATTCTGTGAAACAAAAATCCAATAAGATACTCTGCCAAAAAAATAAAAGGAGGAGGGGTTATATTTAAAAATGTGAGAAAGTCCGCACATCATCCTCATGGAAATTCACTACACACATTAGCAGATTGTAGGCTCTGAGAGGTGCCACAAAGAAATTAGTTTTACTGTTTGACTCAAAAATTCAAAAACAGTTCCTTTTTTCAACTACTATTAACTACATACAGAAATCCTTTGAGAAAACTGCTACAGACTAATTCCTTGTAGCCTATATATATATATATAATTATATATTTCATATTATAGTCCTCATTTATCATCTGATTTTATGCCTACTTATAGCCCAAAGACATATAGAAATGATTTGGAGATTCTACAATCAATATACTTATTTTATATATTATATATAATATGTAATATATATTATAATTATAAGATTATATATAAATATATAATTATAATTATTATATTATATAATTATATATTTTATATATATACAACACAGGATATATACACACACACACACACACAGCACACAGAGACCTGTACTACCTCATCCATGGAATCCATATTATAAAAAGACAGAATTACAGTGAAGTCCTTTTGCTATATCTGGTTAAAACTAAAAAGGCAAAAGAAAAATGAAAATCTTGGCTAGGGCTCCAGAATTACCTGTATCAAACAATTTTTGCTACATTAGATGGTATTCACAAGGCTCCTGTATATTTGCCTGGAGTCAAAGTACAAACAGGGACCTAGAGTTTGAAACTGACTCATTTTAATATAGCAGCACATCCTAAAAAAAAGATTTTAATGCCTTCAGCTCATGCTTTAGAGTTAGAAGTTCTTGGAGTGATTGTATTGCTCAAGATGATTCACAAATACTGAGAACAGAATTCTGCCCTTGTGACTTTTTTATCATTCACAATAAGAACATAATTGCTGTATTAGTCTGTTTCACATTGCTATAAAGATACTACCTGAGACTGTGTAATTTATAAACAAAAGAGGTTTCATTGACTCACAGTTCTACATGGCTGGGGAGGCCTCAGGAAACTTGCAATCATGGTGGGAAGCAAAAGGGAAGCAGACACTTTCTCCACAAGGCAACAGGTGAGAGACGGTGTACGTGAGAGAAACTGCCATTTTTAAAACCATCAGATCTCGTGAGAACTCCCTCACTATCACGAGAACAGCATGGGGGAAACTGTCCCCATGATCCAATCACCTCTCACCAGGACCCTCCCTCACCATGTGGGGATTATAATTCAAGATTAGATTTGCTTGGGGACACAGATACAACTCATAATCAATTACTCCCTGAAAACTGCAATAAATAAGTCAAATACAGGGTATGATCCAACACTCACCTGGACTAACCATCCCATAACACCCACGTTCATATATTTAAAGAAAGCAGATAGAACTTAAACAGGGTAAAGCCACAGCTGAATGAGAAACTGGGTTGACAATGGTATGAAAAAAACATTCCAGGTCCTTATACTCCCAACAAATCATCCCACCCCAACGCATGTCAAAACTTGGTTAGATGGATTCACACATATTCTTATCATATTCCCAGTTTCCATGTCTTCCAAAAGACATATTGAATAGGTTCTAAAATTTCACAAAGCTTCAATATTTTGTTGACTTTTACTTTTATCTTCTAGACATTTAGCCTAAAGCAAAACTTCAGCCTGTTGTTAAGAGTAACCAGGGCCCCCAGGGGAATTCTGTATCTGTAACCCATGCATCACTCAGCTGCCTGCTCAGATGAGCAACACCTGATCATAGGATCATGCATAAACTCTTTTTCTCTCCTCACAAACTTCTATTTGTTGAAGTCCAAATGCAGAGACAGAAACAAAACAATGACATGGGTTCCTTTCTGGGAAGGCAGATTTTCCTCTCTGAATCTTCATCACTAAGATCTTACAAACAGTGAGTTAATGGTAGAGGATATCTTTAATGAGAATTTCCATCCAAGAATGGAGGACTAAGCCATGTCAGCATACAATTGCTATATCCCAAATCAAAAATAGAGGCCCTGGGAATGTTTTATTATGAGCCAGGAAGAAACAAAACCACAACCACATTGCCGAAGTTTCCCCCAAGTATAAACACATCCTCATCCTCTTACATCACTAAGACCTATTAATAACTATTAAAAGCTATAAATAACTATTAAGAACCCTTAATACTTTATGCTGTAATCAGATTTACCCATCTTGGTACCAAAGAGTCAGTGCTGAAATTTAAAAGATACTAATTTTTTTAAATTTAAATCCCAAAGAGGAGAAAATGATATATTTATTAGTAATAGAGCTACAATTTAGTAGGTTTAAGCTATATTTATACATACATACATATACATATATATGTATGCATATGCACATACACACATATACATATATATGTATGTATATACACATACACATTGGATATATTAGGCCTCAAAATTGTATCCTATGTCAAATAATATATTCCAAGTTTGATTCAGAAAATGTGGCCATTCTAACATTAGCAAAAGTGTGGGTATGTGAAATACATAGAATTTGGTAAAGGTTGTATGTTTTTTAAAGTAAGTAAGAGGAAAATGTCAATTTGAGATTCTCAACTAGTTCAAGCTGTAAGTCACTAAAAGACAGCAGCTCCAAATAGCTGCTCGGTAGCCTGTGCAAAATGAGTCAATTTTCTAAATTAGGTCTGCCGAGGCCAATGGAGGTCATACTGTGATTAAAATGGGCTGTGATGCCGAGTCACACAGGTGGAGCCAGCTGTGCGGGCAAATGTCAGGGGCAGGATTTCCAGCACCACACAATCCAAAAGAAAAAAAAAAAAAAAAAGACAATAGCTTATTTTCTCAGAAAATCTTGATTCCACAGGCCATGAATAATTCCCAGCAAGAGCATACCCCAAAACTAGCCCTAAATCTCTGCAAACCACGCACAAGAGATTAATTGGATCCATCTCACTACCAGAAGTTATTTTGGGGAAAAAATTACTTGCCTCTTAAAACATAAATAAAATTATTGTATTTGCATTACATATACCTTTGAGAAGTGTAGAAAAGCAATAACCCAGAGTGCCCTTGCAGGAAAGGCAATTAATCTTTGACGACACAAAGGCATAGACAGAAGCTATATTGAAAGAGACAAAACCAGAAAATCCAAGCACTAGGCAATGCACACAATATGGCATAGAAGGTAATCCAGTGGGGAGATCAACCAGGAAACAGTAGCATAAATCACAGGTCCTATATCTCTACAAGTCTAGATCCTTTTCCTTTTTTAGTGGCCAGCTAAAACGCCATGAAGATGCTCTAAAGGGCTTTCTCTGATCCCTATAACATAGTTGATCTCTGAACTCCAACAGCTCCTTATTTGGATGGCTCTTGTTCCACTCATCACCTTCACCCTGTACTACAATTATTTATAGACATCTCATCTTTCCTACTAGACAGTGAGATCTCTGAACTAGGAAACTAACAATTAGGAAGCACCTGCTCTGTCCACACATTGTATTTCATATTTGCACAGATAATACCTCAATGTAATCCTTATAACACCCCTGTGAGGTGTGTGTCTCATTTTTCCACTTTTGAAGGCAAGGAAACAAAATCAAAGGGGTTAAGTATTTGCCACAGTCTCACTATTGCTATGGGCTAAAAAGGAGATAAGAATTAAAGTTGAATCCTAAGTTGATAGCTTTCCTACTACGAAAGGTTGTGTCTCATTCATTTTGGTATCCCCAGCGTGGTTCTTTGAACATAGACTATGCTCAATAAAAATGTACTTATTGGGTTAGCTAATTCACAAATGTTTTGTGAATACAAATGACAAGATCGGGGGGGCGGAGCAAGATGGCCGAATAGGAGCAGCTCCAGTCTCCAACTCCCAGCGCGAGCGACACAGAAGACCGGTGATTTCTGCATTTTCAACTGAGGTACGGGGTTCATCTCACTGGGGAGTGCCAGACGATCGGTGCTGGTCAGCTGCTGCAGCCCGACCAGCGAGAGCTGAAGCAGGGCGAGGCATTGCCTCATCTGGGAAGCACAAGGGGGAAGGGAGTCCCTTTTCCTAGCTAGGGGAACTGAGACACACAACACCTGGAAAATTGGGTAACTCCCACCCCAATACTGCGCTTTAAGCAAACAGGCACACCAGGAGATCATATCCCACACCTGGCCAGGAGGGTCCCACACCCACGGAGCCTCCCTCATTGCTAGCGCAGCAGTCTGTGATCTACCGGCAAGGCAGCAGCGAGGCTGGGGGAGGGGCGCCCGCCATTGCTGAGGCTTAAGTAGGTAAACAAAGCTGCTGGGAAGCTCGAACTGGGTGGAGCTCACAGCAGCTCAAGGAAACCTGCCTGTCTCTGTAGACTCCACCTCTGGGGACAGGGCACAGTAAACTAAACAAACGCAGCAGACACCTCTGCAGACGCAAACGACTCTGTCTGACAGCTTTGAAGAGAGCAGTGGATCTCCCAACACAGAGGTTGAGATCTGAGAAGGGACAGACTCCCTGCTCAAGTGGGTCCCTGACCCCTGAGTAGCCTAACTGGGAGACATCCCCCACTAGGGGCAGTCTGATACCCCCCACCTCACAGGGAGGAGTACACCCCTGAGAGGAAGCTTCCAAAGCAAGAATCAGACAGGTACACTCACTGTTCAGAAATATTCTATCTTCTGCAGCCTCTGCTGCTGATACCCAGGCAAACAGGGTCTGGAGTGGACCTCAAGCAATCTCCAACAGACCTACAGCTGAGGGTCCTGACTGTTAGAAGAAAAACTATCAAACAGGAAGGACACCTACACCAAAACCCCATCAGTACATCACCATCATCAAAGACCAGAGGCAGATAAAACCACAAAGATGGGGAAAAAGCAGGGCAGAAAAGCTGGAAATTCAAAAAATAAGAGCGCATCTCCCCCGGCAAAGGAGCACAGCTCATCGCCAGCAACGGATCAAAGCTGGACGGAGAATGACTTTGACGAGATGAGAGAAGAAAGCTTCAGTCCATCAAATTTCTCAGAGCTAAAGGAGGAATTACGTACCCAGCGCAAAGAAACTAAAAATCTTGAAAAAAAAGTGGAAGAATTGATGGCTAGAGTAATTAATGCAGAGAAGGTCCTAAACGAAATGAAAGAGATGAAAACCATGACATGAGAAATACGTGACAAATGCACAAGCTTCAGTAACCGACTCGATCAACTGGAAGAAAGAGCATCAGCGATTGAGGATCAAATGTATGAAATGAAGCGAGAAGAGAAACCAAAAGAAAAAAGAAGAAAAAGAAATGAACAAAGCCTGCAAGAAGTATGGGATTATGTAAAAAGACCAAATCTACGTCTGATTGGGGTGCCTGAAAGTGAGGGGGAAAATGGAACCAAGTTGGAAAACACTCTTCAGGATATCATCCAGGAGAACTTCCCCAACCTAGTAGGGCAGGCCAACATTCAAATCCAGGAAATACAGAGAACGCCACAAAGATACTCCTCGAGAAGAGCAACTCCAAGACACATAATTGCCAGATTCACCAAAGTTGAAATGAAGGAAAAAATCTTAAGGGCAGCCAGAGAGAAAGGTCGGGTTACCCACAAAGGGAAGCCCATCAGACTAACAGCAGATCTCTCAGCAGAAACTCTCCAAGCCAGAAGAGAGTGGGGGCCAATATTCAACATTCTTAAAGAAAAGAATTTTAAACCCAGAATTTCATATCCAGCCAAACTAAGTTTCATAAGTGAAGGAGAAATAAAATCCTTTACAGATAAGCAAATGCTTAGAGATTTTGTCACCACTAGGCCTGCCTTACAAGAGACCCTGAAGGAAGCACTAAACATGAAAAGGAACAACCGGTACCAGCCATTGCAAAAACATGCCAAAATGTAAAGACCATTGAGGCTAGGAAGAAACTGCATCAACTAACGAGCAAAATAATCAGTTAATATCATAATGGCAGGATCAAGTTCACACATAACAATCTTAACCTTAAATGTAAATGGACTAAATGCTCCAATTAAAAGACACAGACTGGCAAACTGGATAAAGAGTCAAGACCCATCAGTCTGCTGTATTCAGGAGACCCATCTCACACGCAGAGACATACATAGGCTCAAAATAAAGGGATGGAGGAAGATTTACCAAGCAAATGGAGAACAAAAAAAAAAGCAGGGGTTGCAATACTAGTCTCTGATAAAACAGACTTTAAACCATCAAAGATCAAAAGAGACAAAGAAGGCCATTGCATAATGGTAAAGGGATCAATTCAACAGGAAGAGCTAACTATCCTAAATATATATGCACCCAATACAGGAGCACCCAGATTCATCAAGCAAGTCCTTAGAGACTTACAAAGAGACTTAGACTCCCATACAATAATAATGGGAGACTTCAACACTCCACTGTCAACATTAGACAGATCAACGAGACAGAAAGTTAACAAGGATATCCAGGAATTGAACTCATCTCTGCAGCAAGCAGACCTAATAGACATCTATAGAACTCTCCACCCCAAATCAACAGAATATACATTCTTCTCAGCACCACATCATACTTACTCCAAAATTGACCACATAATTGGAAGTAAAGCACTCCTCAGCAAATGTACAAGAACAGAAATTATAACAAACTGTCTCTCAGACCACAGTGCAATCAAACTAGAACTCAGGACTAAGAAACTCAATCAAAACCGCTCAACTACATGGAAACTGAACAACCTGCTCCTGAATGACTACTGGGTACATAATGAAATGAAGGCAGAAATAAAGATGTTCTTTGAAACCAATGAGAACAAAGATACAACATACCAGAATCTCTGGGACACATTGAAAGCAGTGTGTAGAGGGAAATTTATAGCACTAAATGCCCACAAGAGAAAGCAGGAAAGATCTAAAATTGACACTCTAACATCGCCATTAAAAGAACTAGAGAAGCAAGAGCAAACACATTCGAAAGCTAGCAGAAGGCAAGAAATAACTAAGATCAGAGCAGAACTGAAGGAGATAGAGACACAAAAAAACTCTCCAAAAATTCAATGAATCCAGGAGTCGGTTTTTTGAAAAGATCAACAAAATTGACAGACCACTAGCCAGACTAATAAAGAAGAAAAGAGAGAAGAATCAAATTGACGCAATTAAAAATGATAAAGGGGATATCACCACCGACCCCACAGAAATACAAACTACCATCAGAGAATACTATAAACACCTCTACGCAAATAAACTGGAAAATCTAGAAGAAATGGATAATTTCCTGGACACTTACACTCTTCCAAGACTAAACCAGGAAGAAGTTGAATCCCTGAATAGACCAATAGCAGGCTCTGAAATTGAGGCAACAATTAATAGCCTACCAACCAAAATAAGTCCAGGACCAGATGGATTCACAGCTGAATTCTACCAGAGGTACAAGGAGGAGTTGGTACCATTCCTTCTGAAACTATTCCAATCAATAGAAAAAGAGGGAATCCTCCCTAACTCATTTTATGAGGCCAATATCATCCTGATACCAAAGCCTGGCAAGGACACAACAAAAAAAGAGAATTTTAGACCAATATCCCTGATGAACATCGATGCAAAAATCCTCAATAAAATACTGGCAAACCGGATTCAGCAACACATCAAAAAGCTTATCCACCATGATCAAGTGGGCTTCATCCCTGGGATGCAAGGCTGGTTCAACATTTGCAAATCAATAAACATAATCCAGCATATAAACAGAACCAAAGACAAGAACCACATGATTATCTCAATTGATGCAGAAAAGGCTTTTGACAAAATTCAACAGCCCTTCATGCTAAAAACGCTCAATAAATTCGGTATTGATGGAACGTACCTCAAAATAATAAGAGCTATTTATGACAAACCCACAGCCAATATCATACTGAATGGGCAAAAACTGGAAAAATTCCCTTTGAAAACTGGCACAAGACAGGGATGCCCTCTCTCACCACTCCTATTCAACATAGTGTTGGAAGTTCTGGCTAGGGCAATCAGGCAAGAGAAAGAAATCAAGGATATTCAGTTAGGAAAAGAAGAAGTCAAATTGTCCCTGTTTGCAGATGACATGATTGTATATTTAGAAAACCCCATTGTCTCAGCCCAAAATCTCCTTAAGCTGATAAGCAACTTCAGCAAAGTCTCAGGATACAAAATTAATGTGCAAAAATCACAAGCATTCTTATACACCAGTAACAGACAAACAGAGAGCCAAATCAGGAATGAACTTCCATTCACAATTGCTTCAAAGAGAATCAAATACCTAGGAATCCAACTTACAAGGGATGTAAAGGACCTCTTCAAGGAGAACTACAAACCACTGCTCAGTGAAATAAAAGAGGACACAAACAAATGGAAGAACATACCATGCTCATGGATAGGAAGAATCAATATCGTGAAAATGGCCATACTGCCCAAGGTAATTTATAGATTCAATGCCATCCCCATCAAGCTACCAATGAGTTTCTGCACACAATTGGAAAAAACTGCTTTAAAGTTCATATGGAACCAAAAAAGAGCCCGCATCTCCAAGACAATCCTAAGTCAAAAGAACAAAGCTGGAGGCATCACACTACCTGACTTCAAACTATACTACAAGGCTACAGTAACCAAAACAGCATGGTACTGGTACCAAAACAGAGATATAGACCAATGGAACAGAACAGAGTCCTCAGAAATAATACCACACATCTACAGCCATTTGATCTTTGACAAACCTGAGAGAAACAAGAAATGGGGAAAGGATTCCCTATTTAATAAATGGTGCTGGGAAAATTGGCTAGCCATAAGTAGAAAGCTGAAACTGGATCCTTTCCTTACTCCTTATACGAAAATTAATTCAAGATGGATTAGAGACTTAAATGTTAGACCTAATACCATAAAAATCCTAGAGGAAAACCTAGGTAGTACCATTCAGGACATAGGCATGGGCAAAGATTTCATGTCTAAAACACCAAAAGCAACGGCAGCAAAAGCCAAAATTGACAAATGGGATCTCATTAAACTAAAGAGCTTCTGCACAGCAAAAGACACTACCATCAGAGTGAACAGGCAACCTAGAGAATGGGAGAAAATTTTTGCAATCTACTCATCTGACAAAGGGCTAATATCCAGAACCTACAAAGAACTCAAACAAATTTACAAGAAAAAAACAAACAACCCCATCAAAAAGTGGGCAAAGGATATGAACAGACATTTCTCAAAAGAAGACATTCATACAGCCAACAGACACATGAAAAAATGCTCATCATCACTGGCCATCAGAGAAATGCAAATCAAAACCACAGTGAGATACCATCTCACACCAGTTAGAATGGCAATCATTAAAAAGTCAGGAAACAACAGGTGCTGGAGAGGATGTGGAGAAATAGGAACACTTATACACTGTTGGTGGGATTGTAAACTAGTTCAACCATTATGGAAAACAGTGTGGCGATTCCTCAAGGATCTAGAACTAGATGTACCATATGACCCAGCCATCCCATTACTGGGTATATACCCAAAGGGTTATAAATTATGCTGCTATAAAGACACATGCACACGTATGTTTATTGCAGCACTATTCACAATAGCAAAGACTTGGAATCAACCCAAATGTCCATCAGTGACAGATTGGATTAAGAAAATGTGGCACATATACACCATAGAATACTATGCATCCATAAAAAAGGATGAGTTTGAGTCCTTTGTAGGGACTTGGATGCAGCTGGAATCCATCATTCTTAGCAAACTATCACAAGAACAGAAAACCAAACACCGCATGTTCTCACTCATAGGTGGGAACTGAACAATGAGATCACTCGGACTCAGGAAGGGGAACATCACACACCGGGGCCTATCATGGGGAGGGGGGAGGGGGGAGGGATTGCATTGGGAGTTATACCTGATGTAAATGACGAGTTGATGGGTGCAGCACAGCAACATGGCACAAGTATACATATGTTACAAACCTGCACATTATGCACATGTACCCTACAACTTAAAGTATAATAATAATAAATAAATTAAAAAAAAAAAATGACAAGATCATTTGTCTACATTTCAGGTCACCTGAAAGGCACCCCAGAAAATAAAGCAGCATTAAAGTGACCAACTATATCCTCTATAGACTGTACAAATTCAAACTGCCAAAAGAGTAAAAAAGTAAAAGGAAATAGAGGTAGTGAGCCAGTTTCTAACTTATCCTTGGGTGAGCTCCATAAAAACCACATATGTTTGTACATAAAAACATGCTGTTCTAATTGACTATAGCATCCTGATACACTACACAGATGAAACGTAGGAAATCAAATGGTACCAGAAGTTTTCTCAACAGCCCATTAAATAGTCTCTCAAAATAAGCAAGGCACAAGTCTAATCATGCTTTCTGTTCATAAAAATCAATTGTTTACCATTTTTAGTATTAGTATGAATGTCTCTTAATTTGGGCCTGAATGAGAATTATTCACAAGGATTATATTTTCCCTCTGAGGAGGAAGAATTCTGGGCTGCACAATTTCAACTGGAGCCACAGTTATAAATTTTATAGGTTTCTTGGGGAAGCCCTAAGGTACTTTTCCCTTTTTAAAAATGTCACTGACCTAATTTTGAAGTATCCAGCTCCTCTGTTAAGTGTGTCAAAATTGAAGTCCAAGAGGGTAGACTGTCACATTTCAAAGTGGCCTCAAATTCAGTTTTCAAATACTATTTGGAATTGTATAATGTGGACTCTTAATAAAAACTGATAAATTAGCCAGTGGGCATAGTTTAAAGAAATGCTGCATAAAGACAGTGGAAAAGTCATTTGATTAGGGATCTAAGACCTGGGCTTTAGTCCTAGGTGGTATAATCTTTATCCACTGTTTTAGTTTTTTTTAATCCCCCAAAGGCATGATCTGAAATATTTATTAGGTCTAAAGTTCTATCATTCCATCCAACATGTAATGATCATGATTTTCACCAGATCTTGCATCAGGCATAATAATGTACCTCAAAGATGTTCATGTCCTGATTCCCAGGACCTGTGATAGGGACTTTGCAGATGTGATTAAGTTAAGGATCTTGAGAAGGGGGATTATCCTGGATTATCCAGATGGGCCTAATGCAATCACAAGGGTCCTTATAACAGGAGGGTCAGAGTCAGAAAAGGAGATGTGAAGCAGGGGGTTGGAGAGATATGGCTGCTGGCTTTGAAGATGGAAGAAGGCCAGGAGCCCAGGAAGGCAGTCTGCCCCTAGAAGATAGAAAAAGCAAAAGACAGATTCTCCCCTAGAGCCTCCAGAAGGAATGTAGCCCTGGCTGACACCTTGATTTTAGGGTTTATGACCTCCAGAACTGTAAGGTAATAAAATCGTGTTGTTTCAAGCCACTAAATTTGTGGTACTTTTTAGAAGTAGCAATAGGAAACTAATGCCTGAATATGTTTCATTGTGACTTATACATAGATTAATCACAAAAAGAAAAATCTGGAAAGATTCTGTTATCATTCTTCTATTTGTCAATTTGATATATTGAAAGGTAAACATTTTCTGTTGCTAATGATTATGGGGAATGGTGAGAAATACTTCAATTATTCAATCTGACATAATCATGAGACATTCATGCAAATGTAAAGTGGAGTAATGAGAATAATAATCATGATCATGACCAAACATTGAGCACTTACTATGTGCCAGGTACCATTGTAGGCACTTAACATGTGTTATCGTATTTGTGGCTTGCTCTAATTTCATTGATTTTCTGTCCCTGCCTTCTCACCTGCTCCACAAAATCAGCCTTCAACACCAGCAGATAGAAACCATGGAGTAGGAAGGCAAGGTAAGATTAGTCAGGACTAGGTAATGTTCTTCAAAAAAAAAAAAAAAAAAAAAAAAAAAGACTGAGGTTATTTTTTTTCTGCAGTACTTCAGGGAGAATACTCAAGTTACAACCATGAAATATGAGACAGCCCTCTTATTGGACTCACTTTAGACCAATCAGACACTAGTCTACAATGCATCTGATAATTACTCTTCCATCTGAGACTCAAACATACAAATACTTTGTATGAAAGCCATCCCTCATAAGCCAAAAGCAGAAATGTAGACATAAATGACTAATATATCTGCTTACCTTGGGACTCCTGTGAGAAGAATTATATTATTACTTAACTGGGGTCCATTCTATCATAGTTTTGAGAAAGAGAGAACACAGGAATGAACTAGGTACTGTCTCACTTAATTCAATTACCCAGAAGAGCAAAATGCTGTAAGTGGAATTCCATTATTGTTAAGATGATCAATTACTAACTTTCTGCAAGGCTATTCTTTGCAAAAAGTAGATGCTGGAAAACAACCAAAACCCACTATGAGCAACAAAATTGTCAGTTCATGAAAATACCACATTAGTGATAGCATGAAGAAATCATGAAGACCAGCAAAGATAGACACAACCCAATTGTAAACACTAATATCTGAATTTAGAATAATCCTCAAAGAAAATATATCATCATTTGTCAGAATGTCCCTGCTTTTGCTCTATTCTAATTCATTGCTCCCCAGCATCTTTATAAATATGGGCTATAAAATACTTTTTTCCAGTAGGAAACATTATTCCAAAGACAAATGACAAAACACAATTAACACTATTTAAGGAATACTAAAACAACAGTTCTAAATACATATTTCCAACAATATTTTGAAAAATAAGCATAAGATCAAACTTTGTGTGTTTTCCCCTAAAGAGAAGGACCCCTAAAGCAATGAAATTGGTCTAGCTGACTAAATTAGTTTTCTTTCCCCCACACCCCCATGAGTTTTCCAGAAGGGTCTGGTATAAAAGGCGTGCCAAGTAACAATGAAATTTAGGTTCCCATGGCACTGGGTATGTACTCTCATTAGTGTGTTTCACAATGTACTATCATGATTTGTTCCCATGTCAGTCTTCCTTGCAAGACTCAAGGGTAGGAATGAGTGTCTTCTTGATTTGTGTTTATCTTCACAATACGGAACATTTGCTGACTCATAAAGGAGTGGTATGGGTACTCACTGAGTTTTCTGAATGATAAATTAATAAATTGATTCCAAAGACCTAAATGATACCCAAATCAAGAAAATGTATCATCATCACTGGCACAGTAGAGTATTCTATATATACAGTACAGGCTCACTAAATATTGGTTAAAGACCTAATTAAGAAATGATTATACCATATATTAATGGTGTTTTGAATTTTAAAATAAGTGACACATATCAAATTATAATAATTTTACAAAACCCATAACTGTCCATTAGCCCATCTGATGTATTTTCTCCCTAATGGAAGAGTCACTATTAATACGGTATGAATCAAATAATAAATGGCAATTTTCTGTTACTAATGCTCAAAATCAACTCACCACAGCCTATCAATACCTCTGCTCAATACCTCTCCCACTGCTCATGCACTCACCCACTTAGCCAACTTGTTCACCAGGGGCCCAGCCTGTATTTAGAAGCACAAGTAGAACCGCCTAATTGGTATGTCATCATGACTAAGCCACGGTATGCTGTGATTAGTTTAGC
This sequence comes from Macaca fascicularis, assembly GCF_037993035.2. Lineage (NCBI taxonomy): Eukaryota > Metazoa > Chordata > Mammalia > Primates > Cercopithecidae > Macaca > Macaca fascicularis. The sequence goes on along the minus strand of NC_088388.1, from coordinate 35,569,488 downwards.
ATGAGATGGAATGAGATAGAATCCCAGGAGTCTCATACAGTCAGTGCAGTCAAAGCATCTATGAGTAGGAGGAAGGAAATGCTATTGGGGTAGAAGAGGAAGGTGCTTTCAGAAGCTTAATTAGTTATTTAGAGAGGTGTGTAGTGTGTGTGTGTGTGTGTGTGTGTGTGTGCAGAATATATATATGTGTGTACATATATATGTTTGTGTGTGTATATACACTATCTTTACACTGATGCAGTGGTCAAGTAGTTTAGCAAAACATTTTAAGGAGATGCATTTGGAATTCTTTTAGGAGAGCAAACTAAATGATGCTACAAAGATCTTAAGGCAGCTTCTAAAACAGAAATCCCACTGGGACCAGTTCTAGGAACCTTGCCAGGGTATAGGATACAGAACTTGCTTCAGCAATATCATTGAGATTTCTGTGTTAGGAAAGCAAAATTTCATAAGCAAGATAGTCAAAGCAGAGCTGAAAAAAGAATTTCTTTTCTAGTGGCCAATCCTTCCCTGGAGGATCTTTATGATTAGAGGAAGAGAAAAATGCAAATGCAGATGGAAAATGAAGGAGGAAGAAAACTGAAGACAGAAAAGAGGAGACAGAAAGGAAAATTGCATCCGAGAAATTAAAAATGTGAATGTACTTAGAGAGTAATATTAGATTTAGGAGGTTAAGTCTGAAGATTTAAAAGAACAACTCCCTAAACTCGCATTGCTTTTAACTTCAGTAGCAGTGCTATGGTTGGAAGGGATAAAACCGGTCTTCTTAAATCTGCCTCAGTGAAGAGGCTGCTGCTCTCCTGGTGAATGCAACTCCCAGCTCAAATGATTGTCACCTTAGGAACAGTAACAAAAGTCTCAAAAAGCTTAAATTTTGGATTAGGAATATAAAAAACCTTTCATTTCATTTACCAAATTTTATAACAGAAATCTCCCTACTTGTCATGTATGGTTTCTTTGAACCAAGGAAGTGCTATGTTGAAGGGCTGCTGATTTACTTAGATGTCAGCATACATTTCTACAGGAATCCTCATCATTGCTGCCATCAAAGTGGCAAAATGGGCCAGAGATAAAAAAAGTTTTCTCTGGAAGAAAAGATCATACATTCTTGATTAGAAACTATTTACTTTGGGACAAAAAATCAAGAACTCATTTTTTTAATTATAAATAATTCCACATAAATATACATGCCTTATATAAACTCTTAACAATATATTGGTTCTTTAGTAGTGTGTAGTGAAACTATATATCAATGTAGTATGGTAAATGACAACATATAAATAAAAGTAGGCTTAAGGACATAAAACTATTAGCAGGTGGTACTATAGAGAAAGGTTTGGTGGAAAAAAAAATATGAAAACAGAATGGACTAAGTGTCCAGCAAAAGGTAAATGGATAAACAAAATGTGGTATATCTATGCAACAAAAAGAAACCAACCCTTGATACACATAACTACTTGGATGGGTCAAAAACATTGTGCCAGGTAGCCAGGAATAAAAAAGTCTACAGCACATGTAACTACTTATACATAATTGTAGAAATTGCAAACTATTTTAAAGTGACAAAATGAAGATTTCATTGATTGCTAGAGCCAGAGATCTGAGAGCCAGGGAGGAACGGACTGAGAAGAAAACTTTGGATATGACAGAATTCTGTATGTTGATTGTAGTGGTAAGTTCATGGGTGTATACATTTGTCAAAATTCATTGAATCATACACTTTAAATGGATATTGTTTATTGTACATAATTTATACTTCAATAAAGATGATTTTAAAAGAAGAAATAATTTTTAAAACATGGTTTGGATCTGATGTTGACATATTTTCCAAGAAAAATTAGTAGGCTATTTAAGAAACGTAAATATAATAGAATTAATAGGTTGAATTTGCATGGTGTGGCCAGTATTTCTAGAGCTTCAACTGTCATTTCTACTACTTCACACCCATTGGGGAAGTGGGAGGATCAAGTATCACTGATCCCTACTGTCAGAAGGGAGGAAACCAAGGCATAGAAGACCTCATAATCAGGACAATCAGTGCAGATGAGTGCACTATAAGCAATAAGCAGTCCAAGAAAACAATTTCTTGCTCCCGTTTTACTTGTAGAATGTGATCATTCACATTTTACAGTGATATAAAGAGAGATAACTAAAGGTTTCATCAACATGGTAAAGGACACGGAAGAGAAGTCTAAGTCTGGCCAATTGTTTTGTTTTTGACAAATACTTCATATTGCAAAGTCTTCTAGATCCCTCAATTGTCATCACCACCGCTTCTCGTTCCTGGATTTTTTTTTTCCTCTGACTAATATTGGCTGCCACATCACTGGGCAAAGAGCATACAAGAAGTGGCCTATAAGTATGCTATTTGTTTCTTTATGAAAAGCTAAACAGCCCGGTGCCGTGGCTCACACCTATAATCCCAGCATTTTGGGAGCCTGAGGCGGGCGGATTACCTGAGATCGGGAGTTTCAGAGCTGCCTGACCAACAGTGAGAAACCCCATCTCTACTAAAAAAACAAAATTAGCGAGGCGTGGTGGCACATGCCTGTAATCCCATCTACTAGGGAGGCTGAGGCAGGGTAATCACTCGAACCTGGGAGGCAGAGGTTGCAGTGAGCCAAGATAATGCCATTGCACTCCAGCCTGGGCAACAAGAGCGAAACTCTGCCTAAAAAAAAAAAAAAAAAAAAAAAAAAAACTTCAAGAAGAAAACAGAAGGGAAATTTATGAAGTAACTTTTTACTACTACTCTCTTCTCTCATTAAATAAAAATTTACACTTTCATTATCTTCCCCTAGGAATCCCTGAAAATGGAACATTAAATGAAGCCACTCGCACCAAGCAATGAGTATGCATATTATCTAGTAAACAAGTGTTTAGAAAACATACTTATTCTAACTATTATTCAAACTTTATGGCGGGGTGCGGTGGCTCACGACTGTAATCCCAGCACTTTGGGAGACTGAGGCAGGTGGATCACGAGGTCAGGAGATTGGGACCATCCTGGCTAACACGGTGAAACCCCATCTCTACTAAAAACACACAAAAAAATAGCCGGGCGTGGTGGCGGGCACCTGTAGTTCCAGCTACTTGGGAGGCTGAGGCAGGAGAATGGCGTGAACCCGGGAGGCGGAGCTTGCAGTGAGCAGGGATCGTGCCACTGCACTCCAGCCTGGGCGACAGAGCGAGGAGACTCGACTCAAAAAAATAAAAATAAAAATAAAATAAACAAACTTTATAGACATCCAGAGAACACTAAGAGAATTCTGTTACATTGTATGTATAGAGAGGTGGTTCTGTGAGAAATTTAACCGATGAAAGTATACACAAAAAAGGATTTCCTTTGGTTATTAAATAACCCTGACGCTACCCAAAGCACTGACTTTGCCACCGAATAGCTATTTGGAAATAAATAGGCAATTCTCAGGTATGAAATTTAAACATAACAAAAGAAGCATTCAAAAACTTTTATGGATAGGAACAAAGAATTTAGACTTTTGAGCCATGGGGAACAAGAAACAATCACATATGTGTTGATACAACCACAGCAAAGGAGATAATTAAGCAACTATTACTACGTGACTATGGGTAATGATAAGAAGCTTTCTAAATAAATGGATCTGTCTGTTCCACCAATGATTTTCCAGAGCTCCTGAAAAATAAATAATTTGCTAATATATAATACTATCAAATGCATTTGGAAAAATAACTTTACACCATGGGAAGGAGAAAGAACATAATAATTCTCAAGTCATTTCCTCATAGGTACACTAGAAAAAAATACCAGCCTTTTTGTCCTATAAGTACAACACATATATAATGAACATGGCAAGAGAAGTACCAAGTATAGCACAGCTATTATTAACATCAGCATTTAGCCAATATGAATGCTCTGGAATCACCTAAAAAATTGTTATAAGTTTGATACTACAGTTAATAGATATCAAATGGCTTGTAGGGTGTGATATAGCATTGTTAGATGTTTCATAGGCAGCAGACTAGAACCAGTCTACTGGTCGATGAAATTCCTGTGCTCCACCAATGAAAAAATAGATCCAAAGTTGGATACATACTTCCTAATAAAATTTGATGCAAGATGAGCTTTAAATTCACCAGAGAAAGCAATCTTACTGACCAAAATTCAAGGCCCAAAGAGGTAGTAGAGATGTATTAATGCAAAGATTTATATTTTTCAAATACTTGCTTTAAACAACTACTCAAAAGTACAAAGAATCACAAGCAAATATAACAAAATGATAGAATCATGCTTAATGTGAAATTATCATCTACATACAGCCAGTGGAGCATAGAGTTTAGCAAATAACAATGATGTTCAGGCCCCAGTCTAGGGAAGAACACCAAAAGAAACAGTGAATCCTTTGTCTCTTGAAACTTATAATTTGTTCAGGAAGGAAAGAAATTTAAAAAGAAAAACCTAATAGAGAGAAATAATTTTAACATATATTTTATAAAATAATACCTTCACAAACACATATAATCTAGAGTCCATAAATGTCCCAAGATTGATCAGGCAGAAGAAAGTTTGAAAACCAGGATAAATTAAAATATTTCACCTTCTTCCCATGCATACATTCCCCATACAAGAATAGCTATCTTTAAAATATTTGTTCTGGGTTAGTTTCTTTATGAGAAGAAAAATGGTCACAAAAAGTTGTTGTGAGCTGAAGAAAAATGTCAACGAATATTTCACAGCTTCTCTTATCAAAAAAATGAAACCTAGTTCTCCGCTCCTTGAATCTGGAATTGGCTGTGTAATTTGTTTGACTAATGGAACATTAACAAACAGTATGTAGACAGGGGCTTGAAAAGTACTTGGAACATGTTTACCCTCTCTTGCTGCCTTTGGAACCCAGCTGCCCTGTGAAGCAGCCCAAGCTATGTTGTTGGATGCTGGAGATATGTGGTTTGGTCACTTCATCAGTTTCCGGGCATGTGTTTGAGGCCACCTTGGGAAGAATAGCCAAGAGCAGACCTCCCAGCTGACTGTGGCTATATGCAGGAACTCTGGTTATATCAGAAGAAGAAACACCCAGCTGAACACAGCCTAAACTGACACTTGTTGGGCTCCATAGCCTCAGCTGAATACTTAACCAATACAAATGCATTTCAACGTTTAACAACTGGAACTGCTGTGCCACTGCAGTTAGCACCAAACACAACTGATGAGGCTTCAAAAATAGAAGCATTATTCATAACTTAACTTTCTCATTTAGCTAATTAAAATGTTCTAAATCTTTGTTTACTCAGTTGTTGTAGAAACTGAGATTTGGCTCCTGGCTTTACTGCCTCTTCATTGAAATGGCTGACCCCTAAGGCCCCAAGATACTATGGGGTATCTCATGGTTTAAAAAACCAAGAATTCACAAATGCAGTTGGCAAGCTGTTTACAAGATATCATACATTGATTAAAAGTTTTAAAAGGGAAAAAGAAACTTGTTTATTTCTACAGTATCTATCTAGCATAAGAGATGGCTCCGGGAATAATTGGAAACAACAGTAATCGAATTGGATCAGTTCCCCCAAACCAGCAATCCCAAAGATAAGCAGATAACAAGAAACATAGTAAAAGATTATAGGCTCAGAGCTCAGAAAAAGTAGAGTTTTAAAAAGATTCCAGAAATCTTTCCGGAACTCCAGAAAAGGAGCTGAAAATATGCTTTTAATTGCCATTGGAAAGAAAAAAAATTATTTGCTCCTTCCAACCCAGCCTTTTCATTAAAATGTTGAAGATAGTCAGACAGAGATTGTTCTTCAAGAACAGGAATTATTATTCTCAGGAATAACTTGTATTATTTCCAAAAACAATTACAATAAAAAAATGTATATTTATTCTCTGTAAAACTCAGTAGTCTATGCAGCTCAATTCTCTTACCAGGAGATAGTATGGTAAGTTTCATCTAAACAGTTTTAAGCTCTTCTAAGAGATCTTCCAATTCCAAGTAGGTAAGAAACAAGTGTGTCCAGGGTTTCCCAATTATTACCTGTGCCTCAGTATTGAATCATCAAGTCAGCAAAAAGTTCAATATTCAATTTAGGACACATAAAGAAAACAAATTGAAGAAGGAAGAGGAGAACGAAGAGGAGAAACAACTGAAGATAAAAACAGTGTCCAGTTGTTAAGTATCCCTTCATGAAATTACTAGGAAACCATTCACAAGCCATACAGAGATTAAGTAATTCAGGACATTATGTTGTCTCAAGGACAAATCAAGCCACTGAGTGATGGTAGAATTAAAAGAGATTAGAGAGCTGAAGGCAAGACCTTTAGCTAAGACAGGGAGAGATAGAGACACATAATTAACCTGATCACCATGAGCCAAATGAAAAAGGTGCACGAGTCTGCTTGCAGTAGAAGAGCAGAAAACAAATAGGAACACGTTGTCATCAGCTGCTCAAGCAACACTTATCATCGAAAACAATTTGCTATATAAACAGGCAAAGCTGAGGTCAACATATAGGTATTACATTATTGATAATACTTACATAATTAATGCTTGTTCAACTACTGAGAACAGCAAATGAATAATTTTCAAAAGTTACTTCACGCCCCACTAGATTTATTATTAATATATTATATTGTAAAAGAATGCAATATCATTTAAACTTAAAATCTCTTTATTTAAAACAACTTTCTCTGGGAAGATAGCCTAGAGAATAGTAAAAAAAAAAATATTATTTTTATGAAAACATTCATCATAGTTTGATTTAAATAATATAACAGTATAATTTTTAAAAGTAAAGCAATCTAGAAAATATACTGAAATGACCAAGAAAGTATGTACATCAATTGAATAAAATATGATGCAGACACAAAATCACAGCAAAAAGATGAAATAAAAATTAAAAAGCTACGTAACAACAGTTTTGTTAACCACATAGCAATTAAGAGGAATAGTTTTGCTAACTACATAGCAATTATAAAGAGGTAGAATAAAGATGCACAGGGAAAAAGGAGTTAGAGATAATTAGGATAACAAAACATCTCCTTTTCCTCTTTTCTCTATTTTATATATTGAAAACATAATATAGTAATATTATAGTAAAAAAAATTAACTTCTTGGGCCTTAATTGCAAGAGTTGAAACTCTTTTTAATTATGATCCCATGCCATCATGGCTACATGTGATCATTATATTACTATATATTATATTTTATTCCTATCATGAGGTAAACATACTTCAATAGTGCTTTTCTAAAAATCTGAAAGCAATCGCACAGTATCCACAAAAGCAATGTAGCAAACGATGTACCTACCAGAGAAAGGCAGTGATACTATGCTTGGAGAAAAACACAATTCAAACCTAGATTATTAATACAGTAATCTCCCCCTTAACCTCAGTTTCACTTTTGGTGGCTTCTTTCAGTTACTGTGGTCAACTCTGGTCCAAAAATAGGTGAGTACCATTCAATAAGATATTGTGAGAGACAGAGACCGCATTCACATAACTTTTATTACACTATACTAATTGTTCTATTTTATTATTAGCTATCATGGTTAATCTCTTACTGTGTCTAATTTATCATAGGTTGTATGTATAGGACAAAAACATACTATATAGAAGTTCACTACTATCTGCAGTGTCAGGCATCCACTGGGGGTCCTGGAATGTATCATCCTCAGATACAAGGGAACGTTGTATCTGAACGCTGTATGTTACAATTATAAGGAGGTAGGATAAAGATGAATAGCGAAAAAGGAGTTGGAGAGAATTCAGATAACAAAACACGTTTTTTTTCCTCTTGTCCCTATTTTACATACTAAAAACACAATATAGGAATGTTATAGTAAAAAAATATTTAATATAACTTCTTAAGCCTTAATTACAAGAGTTGTTACTGTTTTTCATTATAATCCCATGCTATCATGGCTACATGTGATCACTCTATTACTACATATTATATTACTTTATATCATGAGATAAACATTTTCAATTAGCACTTTTTAAAAAATATAAAAACAATTGCACAGCATCCACAAAAGCCATGAGTGAATAATTTGGTCAGCTTCATCAATATAAAGGCACGATTGAAATACTCCAAGAGCATCTTACAAATTGCTGGAATGCATAGAGCACATCCCATCCCCTTGAGTCTCCAATGTCCTTAAGTAGCCTAAGCCTGGCTAAGGATGAAGCTTATCTTCCACTAGCATGAATACAATTGAAGACTCTGTTTTTTTGGCTGTATATGAGTCTCTTTTAAAATACTTCACGGAGATAACAAGCAATCATTAAGCACTTTATCCACCAAAGAATGAATGTCTTGAATTGTACAAACAACATATGTGGCCAAGACTACAAAAACAGACAACTGCTTCTTCCAAACACTCCATTGCTACCTGATCTCCATTTCAAAAACAGAATAGGAAAAAAAAATTACAACTGTCTACACCTTTCTTCTCTGAGAATCTGACAAATGACAGAAATATGACAAATGCTTTAAGCACAATTATGTTCATAAAACTAGTAGCCATGGATGATGGTAAACTTCTATGACCATGTCTGCCCATCAGCTAACTCTTAACTAGTTGCATTTACCTCCTAGGCATCCCTGAAAATTAACAAATTATTAAAATGTGCTGATATTAGCAGGCTAATGATAAAAATCATAAGATAATAGGTTTGTGGTACAGCTTCTGGCATAAATACATAAAAGGCAAATTTGCTTTATTCATGATTAATCCAGTTTTGAACTTCTTGCACTTGTTATCTGTTAGTTAGAATACCAAGAATTACCTATAATTAGGACTTGCTTGGATGAATAGCAAAAATTAAAATAAAAATATTATTTTATTTAACAGCAAAACCTCTATACTGATGTACTTCATCCCCAATTTTTTATTTGACCGTACACTACTAATTAACAGCTGGCAACTAGCATGGTTTAAAAGACAGAGCTATGGCATCATTCAACTTGCTAAGAACCTAGACTTTTTTATGAAATTGAATCATTTAAGATGTCTGTACTTTCCATTATATACCCTGGGGTTGTCTCTAATACTGTCCTTGAATACTTGCCATGGAACCATCTTTCTGGTAAAAGTTTTACATAAAATGCTTTTAATACTATTCTATGGGGAGCAACAGGTTTACTTCTTCACAGTAGTCAGGTTTTGATAAATAGTATGACCAGGTTGTAATAAATAGTGAAATAATGTGCTTGAAATTTTTAAAAGACAAAAAAAAAAAAAGATTACTGAGAAATTGCTCTAAATAGCCAGTGAAAAGAGGAATTTTGTCTTATGTGTTAATATCTCAGGGGTCAATCTGTACAAATTATTAGTTCCTCCTATTTTTAATGTAAATTTTAATACTTACCTAATCTAAAATCAAGGTTAAAGATATTTAACTTTTATTATTCAAATAGGAACATAAAAAAGTATTTTCTTCTGAAAACATAACTGATATTCTAGGGATATAGACTTTAAAACTGTCAAATTATTTTCACAACATTCACACATAGCCTGTTAGGCTATTTAGTATGCTAAAAAACAAAAAACAGGCCTTTAATAGGGTAATATTACATAATATGAATATATTTTAAATACCAGAAATGTAATCTATACAATGAAATACCACATTTCAAAATTACATTTCTAGTTAGGTGTAAAAAATTATAATGTTTGTTATATATTGACAAATTATAGTTGTATATATTTATGGAATATAAAGTAGTGTTAAGATTTTTGAATACAATGTGCAATGATTAAATCAAGCTAATTAACCTGTCCATTACCTAAAATGTTTAACATTTGTGATAAGAGCATTTGAAATTTATTCTCTTAACATTACTGAAATGTACAGTACTCAATATTAGCTATATTCACCATGTTGTGGAATTAATCTCAAAAAAAAGTCAAACTCATTCCTCCTATCTGAGCCTTTGTACCCTTTGACTGACATATTTCAAATGTATTTGACATCCATTGAAGAACTTCTGAATGAATCACACAGAACATTTTAATATCCATTAGAAAATCTAAATAAATATATGGCCTTTGGTCTTTTTCAGAAAATGTAAATAAATATATGGCCTTCCATTTTCACTTTCCAGTGTGTAAAAAAATTGTAAGTCATTTCCTTCTTCATATAGTAATAATGAGCAACGCAGTTATTTGTCTAAAAATCTTCAAGTATTAACTGTGTGTCAGCTAATTTTGGTTAACAAACATTTTCAAGTTTGCAAATAGATTTCATGAAAAATTGTGAAGGAAAAAAAATGCCTTCATTTTAAGATAGAAAAACCATGGTTTCATTTGCATTTTTAATATACAGAATGTCATAGTTCTAAAGCACAAGAAATAGTTGCAGTTTGCCAAAGTAAAACTAAATATCCCATACGATAATGGTTTTACAATTAAAGGTATTTCCTTGACAGAGTAGATAGCAATTGAAAAATGCCCAAAGTTAAAGACAATCCAGGATCTGTTTGCTTCTAATGGCTTTAATGAAGCAGAATTGAATCAATGGTTTCACAATGCCAGACAATCATCTTGGCTTTTTTTTTTTTTTTTTTTTTTCTTTTCTTCACTGACTCCACCAATTGTTTTGGCTTCCAATAGAAGCAGCTTCAATTAAAGATCATGGTTGTTTGGCTTGAATGAAGACTAAAAGCCAGGGACTCTAATATAAGTCCTGAAATACTCAGAAAACAAACAAGGTGTTTTTTAAAATACATTTCATAGAAGTTGTTGTTCTTAAGAAATTAAAGCTAGTTGGGGACAGCTAAAAATGTTATTACAACTGTATTTCAAATGGTAAAGCCTTAACTTTAACTTAATGTATCAGACATTATCTTGAAAGCAAACGGAAACCTGAGCAAACACCTTTTGAAATCGATCAGTGCAGATAGAAGGCACCTCGGAAAAATCCCTAAAGTTGGCCTCAACTGTCCTAACTTAGCCATGTAATTAAAGCAATTCCATTTGGTTTGCCTAGGTAGTAGGAATATCCACAAAAAGAACAAACCTTTCCACATGCATCCAAGAAATAAACTCAGGTTTTTAGTCAAGCCAGAATTTGTAAAGGAATCATCAATGGCACTCAAAACTTTCCCAAATAGAAAGATACAGATGGTTATTATTAAAAAAAAAAAAAAAAAAAAAAATTTGTGTGGAAAGAAGAACCATGGTCATAGCAAATTACTTTGAAATTAAAAAAAAAAAGATTGTTTATTGCTTTACAAATGTTTAATATTTCAGTTAAATCTGCTTCTTTCTTTGAGTTATAGTTTAATCACATGTTAGTGAATAGAAGAAATACATTACAGGAATGAAAAGGAGTAAATACGGTTCATATAATCACCTCTGCTATTTGAAAACACTGAGTATTGTCCTTGCTCATGCAAGAATCATAAAAAATTGGCAAGTTGGATTCAGGCCCATTTACTCTGCAGTTTATACAGAAGCTATTACAGAAAATGAAGCACATAACAGAAACGAGATAGAACTTATAAAAAGGAAGTATTATTAAAGCATGATGCCTGGCAATTCACTCCCCAAGGAGAAAGCAGACCTAGCCACACATACAGATTCTAAAGGGGGAAAAAGGAATCATCATAATAAACAAGAATCCTGCTATCTAGAAAAATGAATATATATCTCAAAAAAATCCTTACATGAACTGTAATTCTCTGAAATTTTAGTACATCTAGAGATTGGGTACATGACACAGCCTAGCCAGCTAGTACAAGCTTAACAAACATCTGTTGAAAGAATAATTAGAAAAGGAAAAGGCGTCTACGCATCTTTTTTATTCTAATTTTAGCCCTGGGTAAGGAAACAACTAACAGCACCTGAATTAAATTTGTCGCTTTCACAATACCATCCAGTTTTATAAATCTGCAAATCGTCATAATAAAGTATTTATTGTCTTTGAATGTCAATCCATCCCATCAGGGCTGAAGTCAGCCACAAAGGAACCAACCTAAAAATAGACTGTGGCGAGTGAGAGGACTGTCGCGTGCCTGCCTCTGTCAGCTCCTCTTGCCAGCAGTGAACGGAAAACTCAGGTGCTGCCTCATTGTGTATAGACATTTCCCCTTAAGCAAATAAACGTTAACAGCCAAAGCATAGCTTCGATAGTCTAAGGAATAATGGAAGAGGCATTTTAAAGTTGCTAAATCAAACCATTTTGCCTAGAAATGGAAATGAGAATGCTGTATCAAACATGTTTGTAAAGCAGACAATAGTCAAAACTGTTTGCCCGTAATTTTCTTGATTCAATTCCTAATAACAACAGTTGCATCAGAGCAGATTTTTGCTATTATACTCCCAGGTTGTTCCACATTGGGGTTGTTTCTACACAGTAATAAAGCATCTGGGTGAAAAATGGAAAAAACACAACTAATCATCCAGCTGTTTCTAAAATCCCAGCTGTTCAGTAATAGGCAGAAAATAGCTAACATAACAACAGAACATAACAGACCCACATTGCAGGTGGTTGTAGAAGCTTTCTGGATATGCACTGGCATGACCTGATTTATAAAATGGGAAGATGTCTACCCGAATCACACATAAAAATCTCTCCCTGAGAAATCTGCAAACAGGGACTGCAAAAGCCTTCCTGATCTGGGCTTTTGTTGATGCAAAGGTGAATGGGATGAGATAAGCTGGAGGGAAAGTGGAAAACCAAACATTTTACATGTCTAGATCTGCAGTTAAAAAACAACAAAAACAAACAAACAAACAAACAAACAAAAACTTACATGGGGGAAGAGATTGGAAGGAGATCTCTGGATACTTTATTTTGAACAAGTTTATATTTGGTCTGAAGTTCTATTAGACTCTCCTACCTTGAATTTCGTTCTGAATCTGACAGGGTTGCAGCACAATTTTGACAATTGAGAGACTTTTTGAATCTCTCTTGCAAAGCTTATAAAACAACTACAATTTTTCTTAACCGAAATAAGGAAAAAAAAATGTTTCCAACATGTAATTTTCAGTTTGTTTTAGCAATGACGGAAGAATGTATCCCCTTGCTAGACTAGACTGATCTCTAATAGTGATACTATAGACATACAAAAAGGAAATGGTAATTCCTGAACAGAGCTTCTCCCATCCAAAGATTCTGCTTAGTCCCTTGAGTGAGTAAAAATAGTCTCGTGTCACAAGATGATTCACACCTTAAAATACTGTATGCTGCTTCATCCTTATCTATCGAATCTAACCCTTTCTTTCTCCACTGTTTCTCACACTGCCTTGAAACCTGTGAAGTATGTGGATTCTAGTAGTGAAATGACACCTCTTTTCTGTGTGGATGAGAAGCAGCAGCAGCAGCAGCAGCAGCAGCTAAATCAGCAAGGAGCATATGATGGCAGAGTTCTAATTAGGTTGCACAAATTTTATGATTTTTCCATTCCTCTAAGAATTACGCACCAGCAATAACCAACATAAACACAACATTCAGCTCTGTGTTAGTGACATTCATTCTCAGGGCTTCTACTGGTTGCTTACTTCTATCTTAGCTTGAATGTACTGCCATGCTGATATTCTATATTAGAGTAAGGGGGAGAATTCTCTCCCTTTGGAACGTAAATGTCTAAGTGGTAATCTCCTAAAGACGTGAGTCCCTTACTCCAAAGGGAAAGGTGAATCTTATCCTTAATGAGACATATAGTTTTAATTCCCAGCAGCAGTTTTATGGTTTCATATGTCAGTGCCCTCGAAGACGAAGAACAAAGGGAACATTTGGACATATACACATATATACCTACTCTAAGAGATTAATTCACTTTCCTGGATTCTTTGGTTTAACAAAAATTAATAGTTAGCATGACAAAATGAAGCAGTTTTTAGACTGACCTAGCTATTTGCACCATCAAATTAGTGACTTCATTTAGGCATAACTCCTTGTACCTTGCTTACCTCCCTGCTCCTGTCCCTATCTCCCAACTGGCACTGATCCTGTTTATATCTTGTCACTACTCTACGGGAAAAAAAAAAAAAAAAAAAAAAGGAATTTGCTAAATTCTCATTGGCTAGATAAGATCTGGAGGACATGGGTCAAGAGCTCTAATAACACTTCTAGGAACTCAAAAGGAAATCCTATTCCTAATATTCATGCTTTGTCATTTAGATTCTAATATAGTATAGTACATAGCCATTTCTCTGTGTTGTAATTCACATATAATGAGATCAGCTTCTAAACTGATCAACAGCAAATGTTGCAAAGAAAGACTATCAGACAATCTTGTCATCCTCTAATCAATCTGTAGCCAAGTCTTTCACTTAATTTGCTAGAAGATAATGATTATATAAAATCCACCAATTTAATCATGAATGTGAAAAAGACACACACACACAAAAGAAGTAAAGGAGGTACCATTTTCCTCTCAAGAGGAATTCTGAAGTGTGACAGGGTTGCAGCAAAATTTTTGAAAGTTGAGAGACTTTTTGAGTCTCTCTTGCAAAGCTTATAAAACTCAGATTTCTCAAGAAATCTGAAAAACTGAATCATTATTCTTTGGATACATCTCTCTCCAAATAACTATTGCAATCTCCAAATCTCAAATTAAATTCTTAAAATTTTTGGAAATATTCCTAAAGCTAATAAGATAGTGCAATACTTATAATTTTGAATTGCTTTTTATCAAGTCATTTTAGTATTAGGTAAATAATCCTAAAATTAATATCTTTCCCCAACAGTCATGCCATAATGACACCAACTAGGAATGGCAAGTAAATAAATAAAAATTCTAATGCATTCGCTAGAGATTCCATCACTTCTTGATAGATTTGAGTCCAGTGGGAGCTTCATTAATTATTTCCTTCTCTGCCTGATAGCAAATGAAAGCCTCATTTGGATCATGATCCCTACCAATTGACAGGAGGGAAAAAGGCTCACTCAGATGCTATCAACAACATTAGTGTTCTTTAGGGAAATCATCATTCTATTCAGGTACAAGTGCATTAAGTTTATAAATAGAAAAACATGCATCCTCCATGTTAACTAATGTGGCTGCTATCATAGAGAGAGTTCAGGTAATATCACCTTAATCTCCAAGAGATATGCTATTTTCCAACTATTGAATGGTTGTTTGTGTGCCCTCAGAGCCTAAGAAAGATATTGGAACATTCACCAAAAGCAAAAATAACCTGAAACTTTTAATGGGGCAATTGAATCTGAGAGAATTAAGTAATTCACATCAAACAAAAGCTACCACAAAAAATACAGAAAGATAATGGCTTCTAGTAATTCTATTTCTAAAGAGCACACAGTAGTTCTACAGGTCATATAGTCTAGTTTCCATGCTATATGCATCCTTTATATAATGAGAATAATGTGTATTAAAAAAATAAAATCAACATTTTACAATGTTCCATACAGCATAAAAATTAACCCTGTCTTCTGGGAATGAAACTCTATATACCCTTATGGAATGTCTCAGAGCTTAGGACTAGTATTATTGTGGTTATAGGGCACAAAAATCCAACCTAAAGTGTAAAGAAAGGTTTTTTAATCCTCCAGCCTCACCATTTCTCCAAAACACATGCATTTTCCTACTAATGAGAATTATACACTTTTACTTCACTTTGAGGAGTCTCTTTCAATATCTCAGATCATTCATTTTGCTTATATTTGTTGGCAGAATGTAAAATACATAATATATGTTAACATATGAATATATTATACATTCATATAATTATTTTGAAACAAATATAATTCTTAGACTTAGCACTGACACAGCTTTTGTTGATATCCACAGGGACTATTTATTTAACTGCTTTGACTGATTTAAGAGGTAACTGGCCCCTCAACAGCCAATAGCTTAAGTAGCTGTGAATAAAAATGCCTTCAGGCTCTTTGACTTTGAAATAGCCCTTGATGTACAGAATCATGAGAAACAATCCAAGTACATTTCCACATAATACTAATGAATACTAATTACTGGGAAAAACACCAGCATATCTTCCATATTTATTAGTCATTCCTAATAGGTACTATTAAAACCACTGCTAAGGTAGGTTGGCATTTCTATCATTTTCACTGAAAATGTTAACCTATATATTCATGGGGCAGGTTATTTCTGTTTTATGTCCTCCATCACAACAGTCACCTCTTGGCTATCTCTGCTAATGGTGAAGAGGTAGGACCAATGTTACCCTAAAATCCTGCATAATTAGTTCTAGTGCATGTAACAGTTTGAACAACAGATTTGGCTTCCCACTTAGGTTTTGCTTGGCTGTCTAGTTCTAGTGTTTTTGTTGTTTCTTTGTACCGGATTGTTTTATCTTTTTATAATTTTACCTTTTCTGGACTGATTGTTTAACACAAGACAACAGGCTTCTGAACCTGAGTAAAGCCAGCCTCAGGTGAGAAACCAACTATGGATAACCTACAAACCAGATTGCTTGCAGGTAGGAAGCAAGAATGGACTATCTGTGGATCAACTACCAAAATCATTTAGTTCCTGGCACCCTGGATGCAAAACTCTCCTTCCAAGACACCAGCGACAACAAATGGACCAAAAAGCTGAAGCTTAAGTCAGCGACGCTACCTCCAGTGAATCTGGGAATATGCTTTTCAAGATGACAGCACGACTTCATATTCAGCACATTATTTGCCTTATACATTTATTCCTGTCCCACAGGCCTGAAAGGGGGATGCTTGCATCTCACTTAGAGCCACTGCTCATTAAATATGTGCCATGTTTTTAAGCAACCAACTTATGCCCTGGGATTAATTTATTTATCCATAAATAAGGTGACCATATTTTCTAAACCTCAAATGGGGCCATATGGTCTGATATGTATTAGCATACTTTTATGAAGAAGACACTGTGAGAAATTGGGACTGCTATGGAAACAAAACCAAGCCAGAAATAAAACTCATATCACAGTCCTAATCTTAATTTACTTTTCAGAAGTACATATTCCCATTTATTACAAAAAATAGCTCTTCCTCCTTCAATATTAAACAAAACTACTCCAACAACCTTCTTCTCAAATAGGAATACTGATTTCCATACTAGAAAGTAGCGTGCTGTCTTCTAACCTGCAACGGCTACATTGGTCTGGAAGATCCTGTGCGTAGAGTCAAGTTTCTTTATAGGCAGGAAAACCAAAAGGTACCTTATATTCACATCAAATGTCCCTTGAAAAATTCAGAATGACTTTTGGGTCAAGGAGATTTACTGGAACAGGCCCTTTTGTCACTGAATGATACCCCGTAATCATTTTAAACTGTATCAATAAAAACACATACACACACATAAAGAAGGATGTTACACTGTTTCCTGCACATGAGCACATCACCACAGGTTCATTTTAAAAATGTGAAGTGAATCTAGGTGTAGTTCTCACTTTCCCTAGCAATAGCTGTAATGTTAGTACTAAAGGCTCATCCAAACCATGAATATTAACAACAACGAAGAGCACAATTTCTGATTTGTTGGAAAGTAGGGGGGCTACTGTTTGGGATTCCAATGTGATTAAAAATAATTTTCCATTGGTTAATATTGACTTTTTTAAAATGGGAAAATATGTATCTTAGTTCAGAGTATTTTCTTTACATATTTCTGATTCATATATTGGGTTCTATTTCAACACATGCTTAATGAAAAAATTTTCAGGAAGCTTCAGTGATCCTGTTTAAAACAAACTTGACAAAGCATGCAGTAGCACTTGTGAAACACTACATGTGTTTAAGCATAAAATGAGTTCCCTCACACAGGTCAAAATACTGTTTACAGACAAGACTGCATGATAACAAAGCAAGACATCAAAATGTTTACTTACCAATTTTCACCATATGAATTCAACTGAGGACTGAAGAGTTATTTTTCATTAAATGAATCCCTTCCCTTTAGAAGTTGTTAGAATAACAGCTTCAAAATACATCCTATTCATTCAGCTTAGTCTACATTCGAAAAAACTCAAACACCTGTTCTGCGGTTAACCTAACAGTGAGATTTTTATTTTTATTTATTTATTTTTGCTCCTATTACTTACTAAAAAAATCCAAGCTGATATGACTTGAATGGTACTTAGAAAATATCAAGCTAGTCTGACATTTCTTTTACTCCACAGTAGAATTGCAGTACTAAAATGAAACAAGTAATAATGTGGCCCAATACCCCAGTGTTAGCTACACACACACACACACACACACACACACACACACACACACACTCCTGAGGATCAAGGAGATAAACGATTTGCCCACGATTAACAAGCCAGCTCTCTTGACTCCCTAGACCAGCTGTCATTCCTCTAGCACCCACTGGCTCCCTTTCACAGAAATTCAAAAGGACTATTTATTCCTCCTTTCTTCCCCATAACTGTTATTCATAACAGTTTCCTTTCCAAGCATTTGCAAGAGAGAACAATGCATCCACCCTTGAAAAGACTCTGATTAGGATGACCCTCAAAGAGTGTGCTTTTGGTAACATCTATTATCATCTGAAAAGCAATAAAAGGATCCTAGATCCCAAGAATTAGGATCTCTAAAGAAGGTCACTTCCCTTTTATCTTACAACCAAATGTGTATAGTGGCCTCTAAGATACAGTTTCCTAAATTAGTTACAAATACATCCTGAAAGCATATTCATCAGTATACATTTTTTACAAATGGTTCTAAAGCACTTTGACTAGTTTCAACTATGAAAAATGTTATGAATTCACAACTGCACTAGATGTCCTCACTTCATAAATTATCTTATAAGAGAAGTGTTCCATATAGAAGTACCCCCATACAAGTCTTGAGGGCTTAAAAGCTTCCTTCTCAGTGTGGGATCAAGATCCAGATACCCTAAAATAAATGCATCTTGCAGGGCGAAAGAAACCATGGGTTTAGTAAGATGACCTAATAATATTTGGTTTGAAAGCTCATGTCTGTCACTTCTTGACCTTCTCATCCTGGAAAAAACAAAAAAAAGCCATGTGCAATAAAGGTAAGCCGCAAATGACTACATTTCCTGGATTCTCAGAATTATCAATATAATATCTTTTGTCAATCAAATTTAATATAACTTTCAGATTTAAAAGGAGGTATTATAGAAACAATGAAATACAGTACATTTCCCTTCCAAACATAACCAAATCATTGTCATTGCTATTACAGAAAGTTTAATAAACATCCCTTATATACTGAACAGCCCTTAAATTATTTTGAGATATAATCTGACCTAGTTGGCTATATTGTAAGATACATGGTCTGTTGTTCACAGAGTCAACTTTCTATGCTATAGCATGCCTGAATCTATCAGCAATAGACTATCTTGTGTCTGCATATCAACTTCTTGTAAGGACTGCAGAGTTAAAGCAATTACCCATAATTTTTACAAAATCCTAATGAAGTAGATGTATGCTTCTGGGTTCTAAATCCCTTTTTCTCCCAGAGGAAGATTAAACAATTTAGAAATAACATCAGGCATTTGTATGGAACTCAACATTTCAGATGTTTTGCATGTTCTCATTTGTTTGGCATAACTCTGTAATGTAACATGCTTCATTTGCCCTCTTCTTTACCAATCATGAAATTTGAGTACAGAGATGTTAAGTGATTTTTCCAAATGAATTATAACCAGTCCAAATAGCCTTACCCCTAGTCTGACGCTTGTTACGTTTTTGCCCCAAATCCAAAATGTATTAAAACACTATCTTTTAAATCTTATTGCAAGATGGTATTTTATTTTATCATTCTCTATTGTCTTCTATTGATCTTTGTTCTTCACAATCAAAAATGTGTTCTAGAAAAGTGTTTCTCTACAAGTGGTGGAGAAAGTGTGGAGAGGGGATGCAGTTTTACTTTTAACCCTAATGTTGAATTTACTTTGAATTTCAAATACCATTAAAGGAGAGGTAGGATTTATGTAATTATGAAATGATGGCCTGGATTTTAAAAAGCTTGAGAAAGGCTATTTTAGGTCTGTTTGTTTGTTTGTTTGTCTTTAGCTCACAGTTACCAGAGTTCACTATGTGCCAAAATAGTGTATGCAGTGTTGCTTGTTCTGTTTTCCCCCCTCCCCCACCAACCAGAGCCCAAGACAATCATTTTATAAAGAATAGAAGTTAAATAAACATTGTGGAAAAAGGCCTCTTATGCATTCCGAGTTTTCTAACCTATAACTAGTGATGATTTAATAGTGCAAGGCTGATCACTAGTTGTTATCTCACATTCTAGAATGCTTTGTCATGAGTTAAATGCAGTTATATGTGTCATAAATTCCTTTAATAAAGATGATGGTGGTGATGTTGAAACGAAATGTTTGACACAATTCTTCCTTATATCCGTTTTAGCAAATATACTGTAAAAATCTGAGGTTAATCCCCAAATTCTGTTCTTATATAACTGCACAAAAAAATAAACTTAATAAATCTAGCGTTTATGTTTCACATTTAATAGAAAATTTTTAAGCCATAATCACTGTAGCTGCTTGGCATCTTATTTCTTCAAGAATTCTTTCAGTGCATGCATTAACTTTGGTTAAATTATTCTGGAGTTAAAAGGCAGAAGAATATATAAAATAGTATGATTTCAGAAGCATCATTGTAACAGACCAATTTCAAAAGATTCAGTTGCTAAATTTTACTTCATAATTCCTTTGTCAATCAGTTATTTAGGTTTTAAAAGAGAAGAGAATCATGTGATGTTATCTGCATGGTCATTAGTCTCACACAATGAAAAGAAAACAATAAAATAAGACTAAAGAAATCATTCTTCCAATGATTGTCATTGAACTGTTACATTGGTAAACATTCACAGTATGAAGTCTCTCTCAATCTCCAGCATATAAAGTAGTGCAAAGAAAAAAAAAATCCAGTCCTGTTACCTGCAAACAAAACTTATTACATATTCTCCAATTTCACTTATTCTATGTTACACATTTGCTGTTAAATCTTCCCAAAATTAATAACAAAATATAATCAATTTCTAAAGGCCCTTGCAGCCTTTTTAAAAGTTAATTTCCAGTTAAAAATAAACTTTAATTAAATCCAAGATAAAATTGTGACCTATATTCTATTAAATAATTTACTTTCTTTTTTCTCTACACAGTATTTCTTACAATTTTTAAAAAACACCTACTGAATCCAAAGACATATTATATGCTGTTAAAGCACTGATAAATGACTGCTCAGATTCATTAGTTCTTACATAGTAAATACTTCAAAATGCCAACTTTTCCCATCACTGCACAATTACTAACATTGACAATTTACTTCACACACACACATACGCACACACACGCACACACTCTCTCTCTCTCCATCTTTACTGTCAACATCTTTTCCAGTTAATGTGCAAAATTCTTGCATTCTAATAAAAATATAAAGATAGATTTGCTCCTATTTAAGCCTCCCTCTTCTCGAAGATGTATCATTTATTTGATATGTAATACAAGTTTAGTAACAATTATGCCATGTATAACCATTAAATAGTGTACTACTGTATGCATTGGATCATTTGCATATTTCATTTTCATAACTGCACTCTCTATGCATAAATATATTTGGAGATGCTGAGAGGGGGGCAGTGGCAGGTGGAGAAAGAGATTCACACATCAGTCTCCACAGCCTTTGCATTAGAACAGTTGTTTTTATCTGTCTCACTGTCATCCCCCTTTCCCTGACACTTCTCCTCCTTTGCACACAGAGATTCCTTAACTCCTTCTTCCATTTCTAGATACTCTGACTTGTCCCCCAGGGAAGAAGAAGTAGAGCTCCGAAATTTCTTGAGCAAATTAGAGGGGAGGTATGGGCAACTGACTGCATTCTGTGTTAGCTGTGTCTGTTCCTCATTTTCAGTCTCTCTGTGGTAGAAATAGTTAAAGTTAGAGACAATCACTGGCACTGGCAAAGCAATGGTTAATACACCAGCAATGGCACACAGAGACCCAACAATCTTGCCCCCCACAGTGATGGGCTTCATGTCCCCATAGCCCACAGTTGTCATGGTCACCACAGCCCACCAAAATGCATCTGGGATGCTTTGGAAATGGGTAGTAGGTTCATCCGCCTCTGCAAAATACACAGCGCTGGAAAAGAGGATGACCCCAATGAAGAGGAAGAAGATCAGAAGGCCCAGTTCCCGCATGCTGGCTCTGAGGGTGTGGCCCAGGATCTGCAGGCCTTTGGAGTGCCTGGAGAGTTTGAAGATCCGGAATACTCGGACCAGACGAATGATTCTGAGGATGGCAAAGGACATGGCCTGCTGCTGCTGACCATTGCCACCCCCCTGTTGCTGGGCCAGGTCAGTGCCCAGTGTGATGAAGTAAGGCAAAATGGAGACAATGTCAATGATGTTCATGATGTTTTTGAAGAAGAGTGCTTGGCTGGGACAAGCAAAGCAGCGAACCACAAACTCAAAGGAAAACCATACAATACAGACTGTTTCCACGATGAAGAAGGGGTCATTGAATATTGTGTGCCCTGAGTTCTCTGGGTGGGGTGCTGAAGTGTCATTCAACAACCCACCGTGCCCACCAGCACTCAGTGCCATGACGAGATCCCGGTCGTCCCTAAACTCAGGCAAGGTTTCCAGGCAAAAGATGACAATGGAGATTAAGATGACCAGGACAGACACAATGGCTATGCCCCTTGCAGGACTGGAGCTCTCTGGATATTCAAAGAGGAGCCAAATCTGCTTTTTAAATTCATTCTCAGGGAGGGCCCTGTCCTCCTCCTCTCTCACAAAGCCCTCGTCCTCCCGAAACTTCAACAGGGCCTCCTCCCCCAACTGATAGAACTTCACCTCCTCAGTGAAGATATCAAAGGGGACATTGACTGGCCTCTTCAGGCGGCCTCCTGATTGGTAATAATATAAGATGGCATCAAAGCTGGGGCGGTTCCTATCAAAAAAATACTCATTGCGCAAAGGGTCAAAGTACTGAGTCCTCTTTTCAGGGTCTCCCAACAAAGTCTCTGGAAACTGGGCCAGAGTTTTCATCTGGGTCTCAAAGCGTAGGCCTGACACATTTATCACCACCCGTTCACAACAGTCACTGTAGCGGACTGAACTGTAGCCACCACCGCCCTCATCCTGAGGCAGCAGGTCCGTGTAGGAACACTCATCCCCATGGTCATCTTCACTATAGTAAAACCTTCCCTCCTCTTCTTCCTCCTCCTCCTCCTCCTCGTCTTCCTCCTCCTCACTCAGCTCCCTCAGGATCTTCTCCTCAGAACCACTGGGCATCAGGTCAGAGCAATGAGAGAAGCTGCTCTGCCGTTGGTGGACTTTCTTCTTCTCAAGCCGCTGTCGCCTCCTCCTCCGGCTACCCCGGCTGCTCTGAGGGTCATGGGAGGTGCAGGCCCCACGTGACTGGTGGTGGTGGTGGGAGCCACCAGAACCCCCGCTACCTTCAACAGCAGCTGTGGCCGCTGCAACAGCAGCTGCTGCAGCTGCCCTGGAGTGAGCAAGCCTCTCCCGCTCCCGGGCCCTGGCCTGGGCAGCATAACCATAAGGCATGTGACTGTTGCACCCTGAGCTCTCCGCACTCACCATTGCAACCTCCATGGTGGTGGTTTTCGGAAATGGCTGGTTCCAGTTGTAGAAGAAGAAGAAAGAAAAATAGGGCAGCTTCTTTTCTCACCAAATTAAGGTAAGTTTGGAACCCTTAAGCAGATTGCTTGGAAGACTAAGGATATTTTCAGTCCAACTTTGCATTTTCTGTTTTTAAATCAGCACGCCCCATGCTCCCTCTTCTCAGGGATTCAACATTGCTCTCCAGAGCTTGGCTGGTCGAGATAAATAGCCTAGCACTCTCAAGACTAAGAAGTCCGAAAATGCTGGAGTGTCTCAGACACCTATGTTTTGGGGGTAGATGTTGAGATTTGGAAATATGTCTGGGATGTGGTTAGTGATGATGCTGCAAGATTCAAAGGCAGCAAGTGTCTGACAGCCAGAAGTTGTGCCTAGAAAATGAAATACATTTTTCTGCCATGGAAATTGGCCAATGCTCAGTCCATTAAATTTAAATAAAATGCAAATAAGCCTTTACTGTTAGCACTTGCCTTCTAGTGATGGCTCGAACCATAATAAGATGTGGTTTGAAGTATGTCCAGCCATTTCTACTCAAAGTCTATCAGGACGATTCTGCAGGCTCTCCTTTTAAGTTCATCAAAGGCTTCCTGGACCCAGGTACGATGCCAAACCATAGATAGAGGCAAAGACCCTGGGAGGTAGAGAAGGTGCTAGATGAGGTGTCAGCAGAAGCAAAACCAGCTCTGAGGTCTCCATAGAAATCAAGGAAATGCAGAGCATTCTTCAGCCAAAATCATGCAGAAGAAGCACTTCACCTGAAAAAGGATTGGAAACAAGCATAGGAGAAAAGTAAAAAGGAAACAAATCATAAAGAGCAAAGTGAGCATTTCTCTTCATATACACATCCTTCTCTTTCTTCAAGAAAGTCACATAACACACCAAACACCCATACATTTTCAAGAGTATGGGGCACACTATTCTCACTCACTAAACATCATTCTTTCCTTCTTCTTCAGATATTATTTCAGCTCAGTTTATTTTTATGGTAACTCAATTATTTTTCCTCTCTCCACTCATGGCTCACATGGCTCTTGCTTCTATCTTCCCCTTCACCAATGCCAGGTCTTAATTCTCACTGTCACTCTCTTCATTTCACAAAAATAATGCTGTGACTTTACAGCTGCTTCCATCATTCATCTATTTCAAGGCAATTTTTAAAATTTCCACTCATAAAGTGTTTCTGAATTAAGTGCCCTTCCACTCCTCTCTATCTTGACTCAGGATTGGGGAAGTCGGAAAAAAGAAAAAAACAACAACAACAGTATTCTTATTCTTTATGCAGGCAGCACCACTTGAATGCACTTCAGTCACCTCATCTATAAAGTACAAATAATAACACAACCTCCCCCATCTCATGTTTGTAAGGACTAAATGAGATAATGGATGTTGATAGAATATCACAGTGCCTTTTACCTAATGAATGACAATAAACACTAGCAGTAATGAATAACGTGACAGCAACCTACATTTTTATTGTCTGTCTACACAGCTCCAAGTGTTTGTGTCCTTAGGCCACTAACTAAAGTAGGGGAAGATGGGACATGAGGACATACAGTACATCCTGAGACTCACCAGTGGCCGTCGTTAAGTTGGCACTGCCTGGCTCCCTACCTCATGTCCCCATTGTTTTTCTGTTCCCCTGAATCCTGAACACTCTCTACCACCCACAGGCTAGGAACTAATGCCAGTTTCCACATCTCTAATAACCATCTTCTCTCTTTGGCGGTCGCTCCATGTTCACCTCAATGGTTCCTCCTCCACTCTGCTCAAGGTGCTATCTCTTATTTTTTAAAATGTCAGTTTGTGTGAACTTCATTCTTAGCCTATCATACTTACCCCCACTTCAATAAAATCCACATCCCTAACATCCCTCGTCCTCTCTCTCTCTCTCTCTCTCTCTCTCTCTCTCTCTCTCTCTGCCCACTTTTATTTACAATCTCCCACTTCCGAATTGCATGTCCCTTGCAGTTCCAATCTGCTCCCTCTGTCACCTGTTATTCCTGGCCCTTCTTCTTCCTTAGTTTGCTCTCCCAAGATCCAGGTAATTCATCTCCTCAGCCAGGTCCTATAAAAGCCCCCATCCAAATCTCCTGTCTCCTCTTGATTTTTCCATGTACTCTGTTCAACAGGACTTCCAAGAATGCAGGGAGTAACCCAGAGAACTGGAGAGAATGATGATAGTCAGAATTCAGGGCATCTACCAGCTTCTATTACTGGAAGCACTTGGAAAGCATAAGAGAAATGGCTTTCTGAAGCCATTAACAGGATTCAGCTCTTGACCACCTGCTGCTCCTTGCTGATCCTGTCAGCCTAGCAGCCTAAACACACTAAATTTTATGAAGTGACAAGCATGGAAGTGGCAAACAGAGGTCTTCCCAATCATACACCCCTTCCCAATCATACACATTTTCCTAGGGCAAGGAGGGCATTTGATTGCAACACAAACTCCAGAAAATACACCACTGAGGGCCTCTCACATGCCATCTCCCTTCTTTGCCTTACTCCTAACATCATCTCATACTCTGAAATGTTTACCCCCAAGGAGTTACTAAATCCCTACTTACAAAACCATCCTGGGGTGACATTCACCGTGGAGTGTCAGGCCAA
Source organism: Macaca fascicularis (assembly GCF_037993035.2). Taxonomy (NCBI): domain Eukaryota; kingdom Metazoa; phylum Chordata; class Mammalia; order Primates; family Cercopithecidae; genus Macaca; species Macaca fascicularis. Next base: position 35,543,378 of record NC_088388.1, on the reverse strand, counting down.
CATCCTTTCAAGACTGGTACAGACCAAATAGCCTGAGAGTTTGCTCAGTTTCTTCCCCAACTCCCCCAAAACAATTATAATTTCAATGAAGCCCCAGTGTAACCCAAGTTCCTGTATAGTTGAGTACTACACACACCTACCCTCCCACCCAACTGACTCCCAGAAGGTCATAAATTAGAGAGTCTTCTAATTCACCATCAGCTCTTCGGGAGTTCTAGAACTGCCCTCTTTCTGCTCTACACCAAATAATTTCACATTTATTTATTTATTTATTTGGGATTATTTGTCTTTGTTTATCTAACTCCCTCCTCCACCCTACAAGTAGCAAATTGCCTTCCTTTTAATCATCTACTAGTTATTTCACTATCCCTGATCTAGAAAAGGAGAGAGAAAGAAAAAGAAGAGAAAAGAAAAATCATTCCTCCCAGCAAATCAGACTGGTTTAAAATCTCTCTTCTTTCTCAGGGTACTCTTGTTAGTAGAATCTATTCAAGCCAATTTCCAGGAGCCTTTATGATATAGATCTTTGCAGAGGAATTTGTCTTCTTCTTTAACACCATTAAACTAATAGGATTTTGCAGACTACCTATTCCCCAATCCCGGCGCCCCCAAACAACAGCCAAGCATCCCACCCCTCCTCCTCTCACCCCTCCAACAACAAGGCTGTTCGTCTCTCAGTGCTAATTCCTGCAACTGTGTCAGTGTCAGGGTGGTACCCGAACCTTAGAGAGAGAGAGAGAGAGAGAGAGAGAGAGAAGAAAAATTGAGAGAGGGAATCAGAGAAGCCAATACCGTGAGAAATATACACTTCAACGCACGCCATTTATGCAGCCCCTATGTATGTTGCTCAAATGCTCGGAAAATGCACGCAAATCCAAACGTTGGGAGAGGCAGCAATTCAGACTCGTTCACCGGCTGTTAACCGGTGCGGCTGGAAGGAGGTGAAACGATGCTAAATCTTAACCCCCCTCTCGTTGGGAAACGACATCTTTAATCGCGCCGTCGCCTCCAGACCTCGGTTCCCGCTCCAGCACGTTAAGCAGGGCGCACTCACCGCATCCCCGGGGTTGGGAAAATAACAACTGTTGGCCCCCTGGAGCGCCGCGCAGCATCCGCACCTCCCTTCTCCCACCTCCTGGTTTATTTTTAACCGCCTTCCATTCATGCCCTTCTGTCACATTCCCGATATTATTTATCCCTCAAATGTCCACTGTTTCTTAACAGCCAAAAGAAGAAGGTGGAGGAAATATTTAAAAAAAAAAAAAAAAAAGGTATCATACTTACCGTTCCCCGGCGGGGCGAAAAATAAAAATAAAGAAAATCCACCGGCTGGCTTGTTTTTCCCCCTCAAGCTGCAACAGCTGGAGGAGGGGAAGAATGATCTTGGGTGAGGGGGGTGGTAAAAGGAATCACTCGGGTTTGGCAGGTGGAGGGTCCAAATATCCACGGAACAAGTTCTGTTGCCTGGCCCGGGGGGTGCACAGGGTTCTCGCGGCTGGAGTCTGGGGGTGGGGGTCGGGGCTGCCCCAGAGAAGACCCCAAGGCTCCTGGTTCCTCTGGAGTTCAGCACAGGAGGGATTGCCTGGGAAAGGAAGTCAAGGTTCCTCCGAAAAGAAACAAAATCCTAGACAGCAGCGATCACTTGTTAAGCCCGAATTCCTCCTCCAACATCCATCCCTCTCTGGCTCTCGCTGGCTGCGGGAGCAGCACACGCCTCCCCTGGCCGCGAACGCGCGCCGGGCGGGGGCGGGGCCAGGGCCGAGCCGAGGGTGTGGCGTTCGCGACGGTCGCCAGGGGCGCCTCCTGGCGCGGCGGGGCGGGCGCAGTCACGACGCCGCGACTCCCCGCACCCCGGCTGGGCCCCCCGACTCCCAGGATCTGGGATCAATTCCAGGAGTCTTTGGCTCTGGTCCCCAGAGGCGAGGAGCAAATCCTGGAGAAGTGTCCCCGTTGGGGCCGGAATAGGGGTTTCGACGGCAGCGCGGGAGTCCCCAGAGGGCTTGGGAGCGGGGAGCTCCAATGGGAGGTGCAGTCCCGAAAATGGGGTCCTTTGGGACATCTCCTCTCCCTAACTTGCTTTCTCTATATCTCCCCTCTAGCCCCGTCTTCTTTTCCCCACCCCACCCCCTCCCAAAGCGGGTTTGTTGGGTTGGGAGGCGGGTGCATCTCCGGCGAGGCCGCTGGCGGGGAGCCCTCCTGTGCCTGCCAGCGCGTGCAGATCCCTCAGTCTCCGCCTCCCTTGTACACAGTAGTTGAGCGGCTTCAGCGCCGGGGTTGGGCCTCCGGGGCGCGGAGGAGACCGACTTTCAACCTGTGTTCAACCCCGGGCAGGGGAATGTTACAGAAATTGGAATCAGGCCCAAGCTAGGGGCTGCGCACGGGAGGCAGCAGTCCTAGGGGAGGAGGGTTGGAGAGATGAGTAAGTGGCTGGGTGGGCCAGGGGCTGGGGGCTTTGGAAGGCGGGGGAAGAGCACGCAGCCAACCTGTTGCTGCAAAAAGAAATACGCCTCTGGTACCGACTCCCTGAGGGCTCTTTGGATCCTTCGGGATAGAAATCAAGGGAGATCGCAGCAAAATACAAGTTTTTTTGATTTTTCTTTCTTTCTTTTAATTAAAGCTTGTGCGCACAAGGGAGCTAACACCAAGAAAAAAAAAAGTGGGCTGTTCCTCGAAGTCAGGGTGTGGTTTCCTTTACGGGCCTCTGCCGTAAGGGGAAATAAGGGGAACTATAGGCAGGGCATGTAGAGGTGGAGTTTTTCTGGTGCATGCATAGTGGTTTAACATGCTTCTTCACAGGACGTATGTATCATTAGCATCTTAAATCTCCACGTCTGGGCGTGATTGTTTGCATTAAATTAAGGAAAAGGTCACTGTGAATTGAAAGTTAAACCTAGCTGTGCATGCCAGGGCCTGGGACAAGTCCCTCGTCCCCTAAAGCGGAAACTTCTGGTTAATAGCTTCTTGGGCTTTTCATGCTAATTGACTGGAGTTACAGTTTGAGGAAGAGTCTTTCCTTGTTTCTTGTTTATTTCTTTGGGCCACATCAAAGCAGGAAAGTAGACAGCTTGCCTGTCTCAGGCTTGCCAGAATCAACCGGGCGAGAAGTTTGGCTCCTGGGGGGTCTCCATCCTTAGTGATCTCTCCCATTGCCCACCTCCATTTAGAAAAAAAAAAAAAAAAAGGTTTTGCTGTCCATCCCCACCACGCACGCGCGCACACACACACACACACACACACACACACACGCGCGCACGCACACAAAAATAACCAGAAGCCCACGTGGCGACAGGGCCTCCTTAGACATCTCTCCCAGCTCGCCTGATGGACCAAGCAGGCAGTGGCAGCGCGATGCCCAGACTGCTGGAGCAAATCCGACCTTGGGCTGGTTCGTTGGCGCCGGGACTGTCACTGTAGTCCTCGGGGCGGCAGCTTTGTTCTAGGGCCCTATTGGGCCTCCTCCTTTTGTGATGCTCAATTAATTATTAAGAGAAACACTCCCGAGCTGAATTATAGATATGCCCTCCACTCACTCACCTAACCGCTGCGGGCTCGGAAAAGGACACCTGGAGGGCTGCTTTTTGTTGCTGTTTGATTTTTCTTTTATCTTTTTAAATAACTAGACACACACACAAAATCGATTTGTAATCAGTGTGAAAGAAAAAGAGGAAATGAAACCCGGAGTGGACCCTGGTTTTTCTAACTTCTTTCAGCTAGTGCAGCTTGAAATTGTGGCATGAATAAGTTTAACTGCAACCCCCTGGCCTCAACCCTGGTGGAGCAGCTGAGAGAAAGGTATCTTCACGCTGGCTCTAGAGACGTTCTTTGCCTCAATTCATTCCCTACTGCAGTTCATCCGAAGAGCAGGAAGAGCGGGTTTCTCCAGAAGTGAGAATGATCATGTTCACTCGCCCCAAACCCTCTCTCTGTACCTCCACAATGTGATATCACTGTGCGGTTTCATGCATACCAGAAGCAAATAACTGATAATATTTATTGTTGGCTCATTAGAAGGATATTTCTTGGGATAGTAAAAAGCAGGACTGGGACCTGTTTCCCAAAAGCAGTTTATGAGATCAATCCAGTACAGCTATGGAATGCTTTCAGGGAGATGAAAAATGAGATGGAATGATGTACTAAAGATGATAGTTGTATTGAAGCTTGGATATTTTAATTGAATCATGTTAAAACTTTATGAATTATGCTTCCCTTTTGCTGTTTGTTCGTACCCCAGATAATTTTAATGTTTTCAATGCCTGAGGACTTTATAAATATTTGCATGTTTTAGGTGTCAGTAATCCGAATTACTAAAATACAACAAGAATGCTGCTGAGGGACAATTCTGCTCTCAGGAGGACTTGGTCAAGGCAGGTGAGATTAACTGAGTGTCTGCCTCATACCTGGCTCTCTGTTAAGTTCTTTGAATGTATATTATGTAATTTTATTTGCATAACTAAATGCTTTTTTATATGGTAAGTACTATTATTACCACTATTTTATAAAAAAGGAAATGAAGGCGTACGATGATTACCTAACTTGCCCAAAGGTTATATAGCTAATTATGTAGCAGAACAAGGCCTTACATATCTGACTCTGCAGTGTAGACTGACCCCGTGCTAGTGATGTGGTCTTTGCCCATTTGTTCATACAAGCTAGTGGTTGTCACAGATGCATACACAGATTATGAAGCAAGGGGATATGTGTTATGATGGAGGTTTAAGAATGTTGCTCCTTGGTGCAAAGAGTAGAGTAGCATCTAGTGTGGAAGAAGTAAGCAAGCATCTAGTGTGGAGGAAGTAAGCAAGAATTCTCAATGAAAGGGGAGCAATGTCTGAAAAATAGAGTTGGAGTGGCCACCATGGAGAATGCACAGGCACATGGTGATGGGATGGAACAGAAGCAACTAACTGGAGCTAGAGATAGGTTAGGACCAACTGGGAAGAACATGCCCCCTCCCAGCCTTCTCCCACCACATGCACACACACCCCTACCTCTTTGCCCATTTAAATAATTAATTCATAAAGCAAGCAAGAAACATTATGTTTCTCTCCTTGACATCATCCTAGGAATTCCTAGGAACTCATAAACAGTAGCAAAAAGATTCTTTGCTTGAGACCTGTAAAAATCTACCTTGTCTTAGTCTCCAAACCTCGTTTACTTTTTATTTTCTTTTGAAATGGGGTCTCACTCTGTCACCCAAGTTGGAGTGCAGTGGGATGATCACAGTTCACAGCAACCTCGAACTAACTCCTGGGCTCAAGTGATCCTCCTGCTTCAGTCTCCAGAGTAGCTGGGACTACAGGTATGTGGCACCATGCCCTGTTATTTTTATTTATTTATTTATTTTTAGTTTTTGTAGAGACAGGGTCTCACTATGCTGACCAGGCTGATCTCAAACTGGCCTCAAGTTCTGCTCCCACCTCAGTCTCCCAAAGTGCCCATCATGATTACAGGTATGAGCCACTGTGCCCAGCCCCTCTTTTCTATAAAGAGGAAAAAATTATTTTCTTGCCTTTCTTAGTCACCAACTAGTCAAAATTCTTTAAGCTCACCACCACCAAAGACACCTATTACCACAAAGAATGTATCACTGGCTTTGAATTCTCTCAGTGGTGGTACAAATGTTCCAGATCACACTGTGAAGTCTTTGCTTATATAGAAAGCGGCAGAGGCCAACAGATCATCTCCGTACAAAGCACGATAGGAAGCCCTGTGGGATACAAGCTAGGCCCATTATAAATGTTTTTGTTCTCTTTGAGGACTGTGGTCCACAGTGAATTGCAATGTTCTGTTTACTCTTCTATCTCCCCAAACATGCCTGTGATACTTCACTGAGAACAGGCATTATATCCTGAGCAATGAGCATTGTACTTGACCCAGAGTAGAATGTGAATGAATAATGGAAGAGGCTTCCCTTTGCCAAGAAAGTTCAGTGAATATGTTGTGAGAAAACTAGATCGCTTTTGCACCTGCTCACCCCAGCCTCTCAACTATCTATCTCACTTTTAAAGTTCTGAAGTGATGGGGGTGGGGGTGAAGAGAAGGCCCTGGAGATTTGGTTCCATGCTCCCATTCCCAAATTTATGGATGGGGATATTTTGAGCAGCTCGTCCTTCTCTGTAAAATGTGAGTCACTCAGCTGGTTTATTCTTGGGGTTTTCAGGGACTGTTTACCACCACTTCCTAATCTATCTTATGCATATCGGCACTGGTCAAAACTTAAGATACCAGAAAAGCATATTTGTTTCTTACTACAATGAGTGTTTTATTCCATTTCAGCTGCTATAACAAAATAGCATAAATGGATTAGCTTATATACAATAGAAATTGATTTCTTACAGAGCTGGAGGCTGGGAAGTACAAAATTAAGGTATGAGCAGATTCAACATCTGGTGAGAGTTCATTTCCTGGTTCATAGATGGCGCCTTCTTCCTGGGTCCTTACAAAGTAGAAAAGGCAAGGCAGCTCTCTGAGGCCTCTTTTATAAGGGCACTAATCCCATTCATAACGGCTCAGCCCTCATGGTTTAATCACCTCACCGTAAATCCTATATCCTAATACCATCACTTTGGGGGTTAGGATTTCAACAGAAGAATTTAGAGAGAACACATTCAGACTAGAGCAGTGACAAAACATCAACTCTGGAGAGAAAGACTGACTACTCATTCACTGACTCTCTGATTGCAGCACGGTGCCAGGCACGATGGTGATTAAGACAGCTGCTGCCTGTCCTGTGTGGACACTTGTGGTCTAGATGGTAAGAGACAGACAAGTCAACACACTTGGGTGGTAAGACAATGATAGAAGTCACACAAGGGGCAGAAAGAAGTGGCACTTAATTGAAGTTATAGAGAAAGGTTCTCAGGGCAGAAGGAGTCCCATGGCAAAAGCTCATGGAACAACAATAGCATGTGTGAAAACAAAGAAAGATAACTGAGGATCCACTATGAAATGGGAAAGGGAAGCAGTGAGGGAGGACTCTGATATGCCATGCTCAAAGTAGGATCCATGAAAAAACACTGCATGATAGGATTCTCAACCCTTTCCACCTTTACACACAGGACAGATATAGTTCATATGCACCACACACACCCTTGAGCAAACCCAGATTAGCAACTGCAGCATTCACTAAATAGACTGAGTTGCAGACATTTCCGGGCCTCCTAGCTGCAATGATATCACTTTCTCCTTCATTTATGAATGCATCTCAGAGGCCAAGTGGGTGAAATTGAATTGGCATAACCTTAAATAATCTCTGATTTTGCTTTCTAAATGCAAGTCTATTTAAAAATGCCCCTCTTTAATTGAAGTAACTTGGTTTTTGCAACACAACCCATTATTAACACTGATACTGTGGTGCATCACTGGTGTTGAGATCCACTCTGTCAGAGAGAATCTCCTTTTAGCTCTTTGTTTTCCTTATATGTGCTTAGGAAATAGGGTGGCTGTGGAGATTCAGTGAAAGTGAAGTACCAATCCTGGTGCAGACAGAAAGCATCCACAGCCTCATCCACTGGCACCAATCAGGAGCAAACTTGGGGCAGAGGTGAATCAAGACAAGGTTTGGGCATGGTATGGTGTTTCAGTTCTACAGATACTACCACCACCATGTCTTTTGCAGTAACGAATAATAGTTCATGTCAAAGAGTTTTCCCCAGATGTCTAAACGTGATCCTTTTTATAAAAACTAGAGATCATGATATATCCCCTGCAAAAAAAAAAAAAGAAGAAGAAGAAGAAGTATTTCAAAATCCTTGGCAGCCCCTTTAAATACAGTCAATGACATTAAGACTTGCTGGTGTTTTCTCTTGAGAGCTGACTCCTCCCCTTCCACTCTCATTTTGATTTTGATCAACACTTTTCACCTAATGCCCAAGGACAGCCATCACCAAAGCTCACAGAGAGCCTCTGTTCTCCAGCATAAGAATGTTTACATGCATTTCTACAGGCTGCCAGCATTCTGACTACTTCATCAGACCAGCATTCCTTTTGATTTGGTTAAGTGTTAGAAAAAGCTTGTCCAGCACATGCTTTTCAAAACAAGGACCATACTTGTAGGAAGGATACTCTCATGTGGAAGAAATTCCCACAGGGTACAGATCAGTTGGGAAATCTACCCAAAATTAGTTCTGTAACTTGCTCACTTTTTTTTCATTCCTGGCGAAAGATAGAAACACAATTTTAGCGATTAGCCGACTGATATATTTTAAAACAAAAATTTAAAACAAACAAAGCTGAGAGTATGGGTGTCATAAGGATGCTAACTTTCGACTTCTCATCATTGACTCTGGAGAACAGCATGTCACACATCAGATTTTATGTACACTTGAAGCTCCTCCAATTTATTTCTCAGTTAGTCTCACATATCAGCTCTTGTTCCGAGTAAACAAGAGATCTTAGGCTGTCATCTCCAAAGGCTATATGGGGGTACAAACCTACCCATTTCCTTTGGGTGGTTTTTAGCAAAGAGACCTTTTCTTCATATATAGGTTTAAACTTGAAAGTAAATTTATAACTTTAAATTTGTAAATTTACAGTGAAATTTTAACTATTCAGAGCAACCCTTGAAAAGAGCTATGTACACATTTGACCAAAGCAATTGCTCTTGAATTGCTTGAGGGTCTGGACCAAAGACCAGATCCTGGGGCTGTAGGTTTTTCTCTCCAGTCTCTTGGCTTCAGAGCCTCTGGCTAAGACAACTCACCTTTGTAGGCCTCAATTTTCTTATAATGAGAAAATGATTTTACATATAATGTAATATAATTTTACATATAATGTAAAAATGAGTACTATAGCATCAGTCCTATTTCACAAAATCATGAATATGGATCATATGAAAAAGTGTATGGGAAAGAATTCTACAACCATAAAAATATACATAAATATAGGACATCATCATTTTAAAACAATAACCATCTGTCATGTACTGAATGCTCGTGATCTCACCAAAATCCATGTGTTGAAGCCCTAATTCCCAATTGTTATGGTATTTGGAGATGGGGCCTTTGGGAGGTAATCGGGATTGGATGAGGTCCTGAGGGTGAAGCCCTCATGATGGGACTAGTATCCTTATAAGAAGAGATACTATTTCAGGAAGCACACAGAAATCTTACATGAGTACGCAGCAAGAGAGCAGCCACCTCAAAACATAGAGAAGAGGCCTTGAAATGAAACCTACTATATCAGCACCTTGATCTTGTACTCCTCAGCCCCCAGAACTATAAGAATATAGATTTCTGTTGTTTAAGCCACTCGGACTATGGGCACTGGTTGAATAGAACAAATCCAAAAATCCAAAACCCAAAATGCTTCACAATTCAAAACTTTTTGAACACTGACATGGCACTAAAAGGATGTACTCATTGGAACATTTCAGATTTTGGATTTTCAGATCAGTAAATGTAATGCAAATATTCCAAAAAACAAAAAATTCCAAAGTTAGAAACACCTCTGGTCTCAAGCATTTCAGATAAAGGTTAATCACTCTATTTTGTCTTTGCAGCCTGAGCTAAGACCCCATCAGAACTGCGTAATAGATATATAGACTTTTTACTAGCAAACTTCACAATGGTATCTGAAACTCAAGAATGTGTTGGCTATAAATGGTTCTTACAGGTTATCTTTAAAGGAATTGATAGAAAGGTTTGCAATCAACCCACCAGTGTGATAACATGATACTAAAATTTTATTAGGCCTTCATAATCTAAAACTTACTCCTCAACCAACTTGGAATTTTTGGCAGGTTTTCTTGTAAAATGGCTGTAGATTACATTAGCTTGAACATTCAGAATGTTAACAGTATTCATTTTTCATTCAGTCAACAAAATTTTACTGAGCATCTACATTGTCTCAGGCATTAGTCTAAGCACTAAGTAGTGATAAGTGAAGAGAAGGTCCTTACTCTCGAAGACAAGAAATTGCAGACAACAATAAATGTTACCCAGAAAATAATACAGAATAATGGAGTGTCAGGGAAGGGAGTTTCAATTCTATTTGGGTAGCTAAGGAAAGCCTCACTGAGGTAACAGTTGAGCTGAGGACTATATGACAAGAAAGCTTGCTCTGTGAAGATCTGGGGCAGAAAAAAAAAAAGAAAAAAGAAAAACCATTAGGCAGAGTGATTCAAAAGTTAGTAAAGAGTAAAGGCTTTCCCAAAAGGACCCCATACATTTGAATACAAAGCATCTAATGAACAATTTAATTCTACCACACCACTACCTAATACACCGCAAGTTGGGATCTCAGAAACACATCTCTCCTTCCTTCACTTAGCACCTAATTCTAGGCTCAGTCACTCTTCTCAGTGCGGGGGGGGGGAAGATAGGAGGGCACCCCTAGGAGGTTAGACAGTCCTAGGGTTAGAGGGGAGTGTTCACAGTTCTGCATCTGAATACCACTCACATTTACTTAAGAGGCAGTGATGATTACTAGCCCCAGGTGTCCTGATTTGTAAATGTAGTTAAGTATTCCTTTCACTGGTCTGGTGCTGCCTGTTCTCTGAAAGGCAAGATGGGCTGCATTCTGTTATAGCTTCTGTTCTATTAAAGGTTCTTTTGGTAGCAAGGAATGGAAAGCAATTCAAGCTAGTTTATATATAACGGAGGTGAAGAGTCAGATTTTACAGGAGTCCAGAAAAGAGCTGAGGAACCAAGATTCAAAGACAGAAACAGATGATTAGTCTTCTCTCACTCCCTTTCCCCATCCCCCACCCCACATCCCCTTCTCTCCCTCTCTCTCAATTCTGAGTCTCTGCTTTTCCCATATCCCCAGGTATGTGGGGATGAGTTTGTCATTGTTACTTGATCTTTCAGGTCAACAGTCCTTCACATACTTTCAACTTTCCAAAAGGAGGAATCTAATTGATTTAGCTGTTTCAACAAGGCCACTCAAATCACAGTTTACCAGCTTAAGTGGTCAAGTCACCTGTGTCCCAAATCAAAGTCACTCATCTGAGTCTGTGGGTGGGATGAAATTTTCTGAACAGAAGCCAACACAAGTCCAGTGCATTAATTCTGACAGCAACAAGCCCAGTTGGTTCAAACGCTTGGGAAACCCTTGGTACTTGTACTTATAACAGACCCTCCCAGGGCCATATCTAGTGTGCTTAAAATTTACACATTCCATATAAGAGTTTATGTAAACTATTTTACAATTGAGTTGCAGCAAACTAGTATACAATGTTACAATGAAATTATGTGGGTTTTTTTTTTCCCCTGTAATTCAGAGCTAAGAATTTCACTTTCAGAACACAAACATTTTATAACCATATTAAAAGCTTATAGGCACAAGGCATGGCCCAGAAACCAACCATAATCCCTGCACAAAGAAGTAGCTCGTTGATTACTGTAAAATCCTTAAATTTATTGGCTTTTAAAGAATTGTTAGATCATCCATGGGGTGATAAACTCCCTATGAAAAGTATCCTCACTCACCTGTTTGTTTGTGTGTGACTTATATGCTGACGTATGTGAATGCAGCCTGTGTTTATGTTGTCTTCTATGTTGTGTGTAAGCTATACTAGGAAAGCTAATTATTAAACTCTGCAAATACACCGAGAGGCTACTGTGAACGATGCACCCAAAAATAAAATCTAAAAATAACTAAGCAATAAATAAACATTTGCAGATGGGAATTGTTCCTGCAGTTTTCTAAACAACAGCAGGTTTCTTTAAGACATTATGATATTTCCTGATATTTTATTAGCTGTACTAAATCTTGCTCCACTTAAAAGGCAGATAATTTGAATAATGCGTGATAAAATTGACTGGATCCTAATTAAAGTTATTTTTAAGACAATATCAAACCATTGCTTTTATCTTAGAATAATTTCTTGTATGCATATTCTTCTGTGTTAGTTAAAAGTACCAAGAGAGTCATTTCTGAGAGGCAGAGCATTCCAGCAATTATTTTAGAATCTTGCATTGACACAAATGTTAAGGGCCACTCTTCAAAGTAATATCTTGATTACTTGTTCTATTTGTTCAGGTTCATTCAGAGAGAAAAAAATTTTTCAAAAGTAACAAACTAGAGCTAAAAAGTTCTCTATGGCCTTCTTTATTGCAGAAATTGGTATGTGAGGAAGTTTCAGAATTTGCAGTGAGATACTTACTGAAAAATGTAATGATTCTTAGCAGAGTGACTTACTAACCTTTACAAGACAATTAAAATAATATTAAATAAGATTTAAGATCAATATGCACAAAATTAGCTTGATATGTGATCATCTGGGAGGGTTTTTCTATCCAGGAGTCATGCAAAGTATTTGGTGCAATCTTTCAAGGGAGCTCCAGTTTATATGGTCTTCTGCCACCACTAATGTATATGTACTTAGTGGCCCAGCCATGTGCTTCAAATTTAGCTCAACACAGTCCCAGTACTAATAATATATTTAATAACATATTAATTTTCTGCTCAAGATAGTGCTCATCAAATGGCGAACTTTGGCTCTGGTTTTAAGCTAAAAGAACAGTGTAATATACTCTTCTCTCCAACTCTAAGGAAGTTACTGCATATTTCATTCCTAAGGTGAATGTGATGTATGAAAAAATAATGATGTGACTCATTTATGTTGATATATAAATTACAGTTTAAGAGCACACACTTTAAAATCAGAAAAAAATCCATCAATTACTAGCTATATGACCTTGATTAAGTTTTCTAACTGTAATGTTCTTGATCTGCAAGATGATAATGATGATGCCTGCTTTCTAAGGTTGTTGTGAGAACTGGATGAAATAAGTTATATGAAAGACAAAATGCAATGGAGAATTGAGGAAATTATTTTATTTAGCCTACTACAACATGAAGAGCATCCATTAATGAGGACAGTCTCAAAGAAAAGGAAGGAGCCTGGTGTTTTATGGAGGCAGACACATAAGGTGCTCACCCTGGAATCCTATGGGTGTTATAGGACAGATGATAGGAGGAAAGATGGAGGTGAGCATTAACTTGAAATATGGCTGAACAGGGTGGTCCTTTGTGGCTTTTCTTCTTATGGCTTTTTTCTGGGAACACAGAGCTCAGATAAAATCCAACATTGTCAGTCTTTTCCTTTTGTTCAAGACAAACGAAAGTCATTCTTCACTCAACATTCAACAACTCAGAAGCAATAACAAGCATCCCAGGTGGGGTGAGGCAGGGTTAAAGAAATAATCTCAATGGTTCTTATTGGCATTTTTACTATAAAACTAGTTGAGTCGGTCAGTTGTTTTAGAGGTCTGAGGTGAGGCATCTTAAAAGAGTGATGATGCCTAAACTGGAAAAGAGAAAATATTAGTATAATAGGTGTCACTAAAGAGTCAGTTATTGAACCTAAGAGTAATCAGTGCAGCAGATTCTAAGAGGTTGCTGGAGGAAAGCTTACAGTTATGCAATAACATTGGTTAAGTGTCTTGAAGCTCGCCAGCTAGAATGTGCATGTTCTTGGTGATATTGTCCACAGCCTTCCTTACTTTTCATAGTCTATGTGAAAATCCATGGTTTTCTTAAATAATCAAGGATATAATAAAGTCAGTATAAACCATAGGTTAGTCTGTTAAGACCTAAACAGAATCTTTGCTATTGAGGTAGATTACACAGAAGCCAAGAAATAACCATTTATTTACTCTTATGAAGAGCAGACCAGTAATTTTTAAAATACTACTTTCATAGAGAAAACTAAATGCTAGTTTTGCAACAGTGTAATATTTGATAGAATATTCTTTTTAAAAATGTTATAAATAAATCAAACTTTAGCCAGCTTTGGCTATGACAAATAAAATTCCTTTTCCAAAAGTCTTTTATATCTTTTTACAGCCATATATATCCTTACAGTACAACTCTTCAAAGTGGTGAAAATGAACATGATCATTAACAAACCCAAAAATATATAGCTTCTTTATAGCATATAAAAGTAAAAATAAAAAGTAAACAAACTTAAAACTATGATAAGTAATTGTTTTGATATTTTGTTACTTAGAAATAATCTAGGAATCTAACAAATAGCCCATAAGTAACTCAATTTATTATCAATTCAAGGTTTCAAGCTACCTAAAGGTTTTGGAAGTTATCTTCAAGCTAGCATACTAAAAAGTATAACTGCTAATGAAATAATAAAGTTTTATTCAATTGGTAAATACAAATAATTATTCAATTTGGTAAATACAAATTTATATTTTTTATGACTTAAACACTAAGTAGAAGAAATGTTAGCATAGTTACCAGTAAACCTGTAAATTTTAGGGAAAACATAACCAAGTAAAATAAAAATCTACATGAGTATTATAGTTAACATTGATAAATTAAATAAAACATGGCTGCTTTATTAAACTAAAAATATTAATGTCTCATTGGTAAAGATTTGCCTACATTATGTAAGCTTGAAACCTTAAAACTTTTCTGAGTTAGTTTTTAGAAGGACATTTTTAAAATTTAGCACACTGAAAGTCTTAGAATTTCTGGTAATTTTAGGAATATTCAATTTCTAGGCAATAATTTACCTCTAAGCCAATTAGAATAGAACTTGAAGAGATTTTATGATCAAATTTGGTAAAACTATCTAGAAGGAGGAAAATATTATACTCTCATACAATGAGAGGTAAAAACCTTTCTGAAATACAGACATAAACGTATAAAGAAAGAGAAAAAGTTTATAGCCTCAACTCTAAAATTCAGTCATGGATTAAGCATAAACACAGAAATACAAAACTCACTAGTCCATGTCAAAGAGCTATTCTCATCTCAGTGGGTACAAGCTCTTGATTGATTTGTCCTCAAAATAGACATGTAGACAAACACAAAATACTAACACACTAGAGTTTCTAACATCTTTCACCCAACAAAGACAAGATCTCTATAAATCATTCATTTCTTTAAGAGATCAGCAAATGCTCAGACCACAAAATCAAAATAAGTGGGCACGAGAAATCAAGTGAATATTCAAAAAAGAAACAAAATCAAATCATTACCATGCTACTGGTAGACAAGAGCCCACATCACAGGACCAGAAGTCAGAATCACCACTGGGTCCTGAGTCCCAGATCATCAGTCAGGAATGGATCACAAAGGGCTCTAAGAGGTCTTACCTAAGTAGAGTAAGCAGGTATTCCCAAGACAAGAGCTGATCATATCCTGGTTATGGCACTAAACTGCGAAAGACAAGTGTACCAAAGAGGTGATTTTATTTAGACTACTGCAGTAGAGAGAATATTCATTAATGAGGAACATCTCAAAGAAAATGAAGGGGGTCTGGGGTTTTTTAGAGACAGGTAAGCAAGGGAGCCATCCAGGAGTTTGTGGGAGTAATAAGAAAGGATAGAGGTGGATCTTAGCTTGAAATACACCAGCTCAGGGTGATCCTTATGTAGGAGGATTTCTTCACCATTGCTTCGTTCCAGGAGCAAATGACTCAAAATTCAACATTGTCACATTGTCAACTATATGAAATATTTGTTCATAAAGAACAAAGTATTAGCAGTTGTTAGAGAGGGCAGCACACTTCAGAGTGCACTTCCTATATTCTAACTGCCTAGGAGCAAATCCTGACTATTCTTCACTAGCTATATGACTTTGGGAAAATATACAATTTCTGATTCTTATTTTTCTTATCAGTTCATTGGGCATTACAACAGTAGCTTCACCATAAAGCTGTTGCGAAGATCAAATGCAGTAAAGATGAAAAATTCTGAGACCATAAGCTGGTGAGCTGTGATAAACAATACTATTATCATCACCAGTTAGAACTAAATGAATGCCAAAAGAAAGGAGATAATTATTCTATTCCTAAAATCTATTTGACAAAGTAAACATTTTTATAACACAATGACTCATTTTTTTTTATTTGCCAGGTTAGTTTGGTAATTTTAATAGAAATTTTTGATAACTCTTAACTAAACATTTTCATCACTTCATTAAGATGGGGGGAATTTTTTATTTGTTTCTTCAAAAGAAATATTTTTATTGCAGAGTAAATGGAAGATAAAACAATTAATTGAATATTAACAAATTAAACCAACATAAAATTCAAAGAAAACTAAATTTGGTATTTCTCTGTATTGTGTTAACATCCATAATTCTGCTTTTTTCTACCCTAGCTGATGTAAACTACCAAGACAACTGTCTGAGGATGGTTTGAAAAAAAATATGTATTTTAAATCTTACCATCTTCTTTTTCTTTGGATGAGTGAAATAAATGGAAAGGAAATCTAACCAGATCAGAGTTTATGTGGACATGGTTCTGTGAGAGCAAAGGTTTTGCTATTGAAGAACAGCAAATAAAGCAGGCCTATAAATTCCTTAACAATCATGTTAATTATCTTCCTCTACTTGGACTTTAGAGTGCTTTGTCACAGGTTAAGTCTACACCTTTTTCAGTTCTCAGTCTCCCACTGATGGTAGTAATGCGATCTAATTAATGACCTTTACAATATCAAGGAGGAAAATAATTTATGCTGAATTTCTTGACTCTCTACCTGTGATGAAGAAAAGTTTACAAAAGATGGGAGGTGGGCATTATCTTCAGCAAACTAATGCGGGAACAGAAAACCAAACACCACATGTTCTCACTTATAAGTGGGAGCTAAATGATGAGAACTTATGAACACAAAGAAGGAAACAACAGACACTGGGGCCTACCTGAGTATGGAGGGTAGAAGGAGGAAGAAGGGCAGAAAATATAAATATTGGGTACTGGGCTTAATTCCTAGGAGATGTCCATATCATTATCAGCATTTTTGTCAAAGCCATTCAACAAGTTTTTAGGGAGTTCCAAACTTTCCCACATTTTCCTGTCTTCTTCTGAGCCCTCCAAACTGTTCCAACCTCTGCCTGTTACCTACTTCCAAAGTCACTTCCACATTTTCAGGTATCCTTTCAG
Organism: Macaca fascicularis; assembly: GCF_037993035.2. Lineage (NCBI taxonomy): Eukaryota > Metazoa > Chordata > Mammalia > Primates > Cercopithecidae > Macaca > Macaca fascicularis. The sequence goes on along the minus strand of NC_088388.1, from coordinate 35,526,529 downwards.
TAGTACCCCACTCCTGGTACTAGTTTACTATTTTAGTCCATTTTCACACTGCTGATAAAGACATATCAGAGACTGGGAAATTTACAAAGGAAAGAGGCTTAATAGAGAACTCACAGTTCCATGTGACTGGAGAGGCCTAACAATCATGGTGGAAGGTGAAAGGCACATCTCACGTGGCAGCAGAGAAGAGAAGAGGGCTTGTGCAGAGAAACTCCCCTTTTTAAAAACCATCAGATCTCATAAGACTTATTCACTATCACGAGAACAACATGGGAAAACCTGTCCCCATGATTCAATTACCTCCCACTGGGTCCCTCCCACAAAACATGAAAATTCAAGATGAGGTTTGGGTGGCAGCACAGCCAAACCATATCAGGGTGGAAGGCCCACATGAAAGGACAAGGAACTTAGTATTGTGGAGAGGCTAGAGGACACTGGGGAACATGAGGAAGAACAACTTCAATGTGGCATTGGGGGCTGACTAGGACGATGGGTTAGCCTGAGGCTCAGTGGGCTTCCTAAAAACCAGAGTCAGAAGAAATTGGCTATAGGCAGACCAAATCAAAAAGACTCAAATAACAGGAAAAGTCCAGATTCTCTGCCCTTGTTGTATCAGCTTGCTATAGACTTGATGTTTTTGTTTCCCTAAAATTATTTTAGTGAAACCTAACCCCCAATGTGAAGGCATTTGGAGATGGGGCTTTTAAAAGGTAATTAGATTATAAGGGCAGAGGCCCCATAAATAGGATTAATATCCTTATTAAAAAGACCTAAAGACATCCCTTCCTCCTACTGCCATATGAGGATGCAGCACAAATATAGTGGCTATGAATGAAGAAATGGGCTCTCATCAAAACCTGATACTGCTGGCACCCTGATTTCAAACTTCCAGCCTTCAGAACTGTGAGAAATAAAGGTCTGTTATTTATAAGTTATTCAGTTTATAATATATTGTTATAGCAGTCTGAGATGACTAAGACACCGCCAGTTTACTGGCTTTTTGATAAATAACAGATAACTGATTATTTTAAAACCCATATGGGTATGGGAGCAATAGGGAGAGAAAAGAGGAGATAAAATACACATGGAAATTGGCACATGCTCTCTAGGGTTTTGCATAAACCAGGTGGTAGCCCCAAAGGAAAATCAATAACCACTGCTTCTATCTGTGGCTCTGTTTCCACAGAAACATGTTGGTGGGTGAATTTGGAAGGCAGATTTACAATGCCAAAACAATCAGTCCAAAAAGCAGAAAAAATTCCAGTCAAATAAACTTTTTTACTGTAGTAGCAAATGTTTTTTACTAACATTTTTTCCATTTAATTAACTGAATTTAAAGAGGTGTTATCAAATAAGCTCAGTCATGCTCCTGTAAGCACAATAATATTGAAATGTGGGGACAATATTAGCTTCAGTGTAAATGGAATATGTGGAAGGTTGTTGGAAAATACTTGGCTGACTGGTCAAGTTGAAGCTATCTTCAAGAATAACAAATATAGTCAAACTTAACTTTAGGGAGCTGTGATAGTGAGGTTACCAACACTAATTAAAAGGAAAAAAATAACGCTTTTGATTTCTGCCTTCCTCTATCTTAAATGTCATGCCATACATGTTTTAGGCCCTCCATTAAAATGTTCTTGAAATTATCTCTCAGAGGGAGTATGTATACATGACTCCCTACTACAGGCACAATAAAATTCTTTCTAAGACCCATTCATTAGTAAAATGAACAACAGTATCAAACTCAAAATACTAAGTGTTTAGAACTTTAATCATTAAAAAACATAAATTTGTGACAGTTCACTTTTAAATACCAGTCTATCTAAGTCTCTAAAGGCAATGTGATCCTCATATATTAGAAGGGTGCTTTAGCATTGAGTCTCAGATCTGGATCTTCCTAAATTCTCCTAACTTGTGAGTTTCCCTAGACTCTGGAGTAGTGATGAACCTGCAAGAGTTGTAGAGGACAGGGCAGGAGGATGAAGGTAATATCATTGGCCTCAGCTGTGACATCTGTGAGAGATTTGAAGAAAAATGAAATTGACATCTAGGTAGATTTTCATATTTACAAGGAAATCTCATTCTTGCCATAACACTCCACAATCTCCATAAATTATATAGATTAACCAAGTTTCTCACTTCTTAAATCAGATCCTCCCAGTTTACTTATCTTCTACTATCTTATCTGAAATGAGCATTGCTAGTTTCTTACCTACCATCCTTTATTCCCTTCTCCCTTAGAAGCAACATCCCAAATTGAATGGCCATCATCTCTATTGACACTACGCTAAATGCCTCCTTAAAACACCTTTCTGCTTCTACTCTAATTCCTTAAGTTCTTTCTCCTCACCTCACATCAGAGTTACCTTTGTAAACTTTAATCATATCAATTCCACATTTAGATGAATTTCCCTGGTATTGAGATCAACACCCAACCTTCTGACAGAGACTCACAAGGTTCTAAGTGAGTCGATGCCTCAGTCTCTGACTTCAGCAATCTTCACTCTTACCAGAGACCAATCACAATGGCCTTTTGGCTCCTTAAATACACCAAGCTCTATCCACCCTCAGAACCCCTGTCCTTGCTGTTCTTTCTGCCTGGTAGGCCTGACCTAAGTTCTTTCCATGGCTGGCTCCTCCTTATCATTCAAGTCACAGGCAGATATCACAGGCCTTTCCTGCCCACCTAGTAAAGGACCCCCACTGCCCAGTCACCATCGCAGCATCCTGTTTCACGATGTTCATGCCATTGATCATTATCTGGAATACTCGTATTTATTATTTGTGTAATTTTCCTAGACTAGAAGCTTTTTAAGTGCAGAAGGGCTTTCACTACTCTCCTTCCAGAGCTTAGTAAGTGTTCAGTAAATATTTGCTAGATAAAAGGAGGTAAAGGAGGAGAGAAGGAAAGAGAGAAGAGAGGGAAGGAGGGAAGGAAGAAAGGAGGGGTTTAGTTAGGAACTTCAGTTGCTCTCCATTTATAAGTAATCAATATACATTATAAGATTTAGCAAGCCAACTAGCTGAGGAATATGAAACTACATTAGTATCTTAAAAGTATAATGAGACACCTGAAATAAAATTTTAAAAGCACATAATTTTAAATTCAGTGATGACATAACCTATTTCTAATGATTTCACTGCTTTCCTTCAATGTTGTACCCTAGTTTGATAAAATTGTTCATGAGTAAAGTAACTGGATGGTTAAAAGGTAGGATTAGACAATAGATGCTGGGTTACTCAGCACAGTTCTTGCACAAAGAATCTGACAAATCTCAACAAGTATTAAAGTGTTTTAGATTATATCTTGTTGTCAACAGATTTTCTGAATAAGCACTTGGCTCTCTCATTTACAATAAGAGCAAAAGAATGAGTCACCCAGCATTGGGTCCATATGCAATGTTTGATACTATGTTCTCTGAACCTTGGCAGTATATTTGCTTCCCCTTAATAATGATAGTAGCACTTTCTTCAGCTGTCAGCCAGCCATGCCTGCTAGGCCTTTATTTCCTTTCTATAAAGCTCTCTTTTATTGCAGCTTCACATATGCATCTGATTTGGTCTCTGCTCTGTGTGGCTGCCAATGTGTGGAATCTGTTTGATCTTGACGAAACTATAGGAGTAGGGTTAGAAAGTTATCAGAATCTTACATTCTTTTTCACCTTCAATTGGGTTGGGTACCTTGAAGATAAAAAATAAAGCAGCATTATTTTCAGGCTGATTCCTAGAGAAAACTTCATGTGAACTCAATAGCTAATAAAAGGCACATAATGGACTATAAAACCTTTCAATTATAAACATGTATTTAACAAAAGTTTAGAATAAAATGTAACAAAAAAGCAGACACCGACAGATGCAGAAAATAAATAACCCAATCACTCCTAAACTCTTAGAGCAAGGCACTTATCTACTCCTTGCAATACGAAATTTCCATGGAGAAAAGATACAAAGATGCACATTAAACCAAAGTTCTGAATCTGATTGAACCTTAGTTTTACAGTTTCATATTTTCCTGATATTTCTGTGGTCTGTGCTTATATGCTTATGACAGCCTATCATGAAATGAGGCATAAGCAAGATAAAAAACTTTCCGTGATACACTAAAGCCAAAAAAAGAAAAGGCGATGAAATAAGGAAGTGGAATTTAGAGGAAGGTTAATTCTCTTGGAATTCAAAAAGCACAATATTTCATTGTGATAAATAGCTCTTTCCCCAATAAATGGGGTGTAATTCTAAATCTTTCAGTTGTGGGCAAAAGTTACAAATGAATCATGTCATTATAGGGGAGCCTATCTGGCAATTCATACTTAGATTCAAAGAGCATTTACTATCTGCCAAGTGCTATGCCTGGCAGTGCCTTATGTTACCTTATTTCTCACAATTACCACATAGAGAAAGCATCATGGTCAGCTTTTGTCATATGAGAAAACAGATGCTCAGTGAACTAAATTCACTTGTGCTTAGTTGCACAGCTTAAAATGGCAGCTCTGGAAGTCACACCTATGTTTATTAGATTCCAAGTTATTTGACGGACAGGCTCAGAACTGTCAGAAGAGAGAAATGAATCCTGGAAAGTGGGAGGTCAGGACGTATGAATGAAGAAAAAGTTTACAGATAGAAGGAAGGGTAGGTCGCCTGGAATCCCAGTACTTTGGGAACCTAAGGCAGGAGGATCACTTAAGGAGTTCGAGACCAGCTTGGCCAACAGGGCGAAACCTTGTCTCTACTAAAAATACAAAAATTACCCAGGCATGATGGTGCATGCCTGTAGTCTCAGCTACTCGGGAAGCTGAGGCACCAGAATCGCTTGAGCCCGGGAGGCAGAGGTTGCAGTGAGCTGAGATCGCACCGCTGCACTCCAGCCTGGCTAACAGAGTGATGCTCCATCTCAAAAGAAAAAGAAGAAGAAGAAAGGCTATGAGGTTTAAGACAAAATTCTCAGAGAAATAGGGAAAGGATTAAAGGGTTTCCTACTCCTGAGAAAAACTGTAAACACCATTTATAATCTGTCTTGCTCTGCTGCCTCAGCTTATCACCCTGACCCTAAATATGGGTAATCCCCAAGGCTCTGCCCTCATCTCCTTTTGTTACCTTCTTCCTCAGGGATATCATCCTCTCTGTAGGTCACCTATATAAAGACAACTCCCAGATGATACCTCTAGCCTTTACCTCGCATGGAACCTCCAATCACATCATGTCCAAATGCTGGACATTTTCACCAGCATATTATAACCTCCTCTCAAACTCAATACTTGTAAAAGAAGGAATGCCTCTCCTCCCACTTTGGCACTCAAACTTCGCTTCCTCCTGCTACCCCTATTTCTATCTACAATAAATCATCCATCCAAGCTCCTCGACACAAAATTCAACAGCATCATTTTTTTTTCCTTTTTCTTAACCTTCACATTTTTCACTGGTTTGTGTTGATTCTATCTTTTAAATCTCTTACATTTATACCTTTATTCTCTTATATCTATATAGATATATATATTATATCTATATAGACATATAGATATTATATCTATATAGATATTAAAGAATAATGTTTTTTAAAACTATATAATCAAGACTCTCATGTAATTAAACACATGTTAAATATGGTAACTCTTTTAATTAACAAGTAACCAGTGAGCTATTCCAATCAAAGAATCACCCATATATAAGCAATAAGAAATACTAACATGAATTTATAAATAGAGGTAAATAATTCCTAAGTAGATATAAAACGGGTTTACTACATAAGTAGAGGGGGAAGGAAAATGAATTGTTCCTACAGCAGACAAATCTCATTTGCATGTCTATAAAGAAGATTAATTTGTATGACAATCAGTTAACCACAACTCACATTGTAAATCCTTGGAAAACAGCTCACAGGCAATGAAAGACAGAAACCCCATAGATTCAAATAAACTGGCAGAGTGCTCACTAGAAAACACCTACTTTATCAGCTGAAAGCACCTAGTAATCTTTTTCATTTATTTCAAGGCCTTTCACATATTTTCTTGGTTCAGGTGTTAGTCCTTCATTTTGGACTTCAGAACATCACATGTGGATTATTGCCATAGTTTCTGACTCCTCTCCCTGCATTTATCCTCTGAATGAGTTGGCCTTAACACTCAGCTTGACTAAACTTTAGACAAGTTGTGTGTGCGTGTGTGGACTCAAATACAGAAATAGGGAGTCCTTCTCAGGCCATGTTTAGTTTGCTTTAACAGATATAAATCTTCTATAACCCAGGACTGTCTGAAGGACCTGGGAACCATCCTTTTGAAATATACTCATCAAGAAAGATAGCACTCTTATCGTCCAGTCTCTGTGGAGACATAGGAGCCTAAGTTTTAAAACAGCCAGTTAGCAATTACAGACATTCTCATCACATTGATCAACCTCTCCACTAACTTCCTTCAGTATTTTTCCACTAGTGTATCTCAGTACTTAAAAACTCTCCCACTTTTCATTCCGCAAAATTGAATTCAATTTCTCTCCTTATTGTGGTAATCTTGAATAAGGTCTTCCTGTTTAACTGGTCTGATGCAATTATTATTATTATTATCATCATTATTATTATTATTTTGAGACAGGGTCTTACTCTGTCACCCCCGTTGGAATGCAGTGGTGGTATTTCAGCTAACCTCAGCCCCCACCTCCCCGATAAAACAATGCTCCCACCTCAGCATCCCAAGTAGCTGGGACTATAGATGCACACCATCATGCTTGGCTAATTTTTTAATAAATTTTTGTAGAGACGAAGTCTCACCATATTGCCCAGGCTAGCCTTGAACTCCTGGGTTCAAGCAATCCCACCTCAGTCACAAAAAGTACTCAGATTGCAGGTGTGAGCCAGCATACCTGGCCTGAGGCATTTTTTCTTTTATATCTCTACCTCATCCAGTCTATCACAAACACCAAATCTTCCTAAGACACCATTCAATTCATAGCCTTCTCTCCTACCAAAATTGTTACCCACCATCACCACCAAAAGCTCTTGGGCTACAAATAAGACAAATGTGTTTTATTTGAGCTCTATAACATTAAATAATTAATCTAGTATTTTCAAGTCAGTAGATTTTACATAAGTTTTTTCTTGAACAATCACAAGAACTGTCAACCCTACAGAGGTTGCTTTCGAGTCTGGCTATAATCAGCTAGAACTGCATAGTAGAACTCACTATTAGCAAAGATTTGGTTTTTCACATCCCCCATTCCTATGTCCATGGGGCCTGTTGCACTTACACCTGGCCGTTTTACTTACTCATAACTTGCCTGGCCCCTGTGGGCATTTCTGTTTTTAAATCCTCCTAGTCAATGGGATAAAATCCAAACTGCTAATGTTTCTCTACCAAGTTACTTATATTGAGAATTTTGCCTCCTACTTTGTTTTGCCACCTCAGACTTTTCCCTGCTGCCCTAGAATAGGTGTTTTTTTTGTTTGTTTTTTTGGGTTTTTTTTTGGCTTATACTGTTCTTTCTATCTGGAATGTACTTATTTCTCTTGTTTTATTACCCTTATCCTCAGTCATCAAATCCTATTTGAGATTTAGAACCCAGCTCATGTGTTGCCTCTTTCAGAAAGTCTCCCCTAACTATCCCAGCTATACCTAGTCAGTAATAATTATTGTCCATCCAACTCACAACAGCCTTTATCAAGACCTCAAGAACAAAACTGTTCTTATTTTCTGTACACCTACTCCATTCTCCACACTCCCAGCTTTCTAAAGCACAGTGGTTGAATATGGTTAAATGAATCGTATCTGTTCTTTCCACCTAAATTGTTTTAGCCTAAAATTAGGGTCAAATATTAAACTTTCTCTTAATCTTTATAGTCTCTGGCCCAAGGTCTTACATGCAATATACAATCAGTAAGTGAACAAATAGGATACTTCCAAAAACTTACCTGAGAAAAGGTCAAAGATTTGTTAAAGGGATTTTAGGCTCAGAATCCATAGGAGAAAGCAACTAATTGGGCTTGTCAGGTAGTTACAGATGAATATTCATATAAATGAATTTAGCATGTACCAGATTTCTTTTCTTTCTATAAACTGTAATAGTAATTCTTCCTGCTCCAAAAGCAGGATGATTTAAACAAACATTTATATGAATATAGAAAGAAAAACCAGAAGCAGGCCACAGTCTGAAATATGAAGAAGGTAATTCTCTTTAATTCCTTTAGTTGTGAAGTGCAGATCCCTGGCAATGGAACCCTTCCACGGGGGAACATCTTAAGTATTTTATTAATTTGTTTTTAGTGGCTTATAGCAACACAAATTTATTATCCCATGGTTTCTGTGGGCCTAGAACCCAGTGCAGATTAGCAGGATACTTTGTCTCTGGGTCTCTGACAAGGCTACATTCGAGGGTCAACTGGGGATGGATTCATTTCTATGCTCACTCCAGTAGTTGGCAAGATTCATTTTTCTCACACAAGTTTTGAACTGAAGGCTTCAATTACTCCTGAGCTATTGACCACAATACGTATCATCTAAGAAGTGTCCACTCAAAGACAATTTCATTTCAGCATTAGGGAAACCAGCACAGGTACTCTCAGACCATCTGAAAGACAAGAAGGTCAAGTCACAATAGGTATTGGCCACAATAGGTATCATCTAAGAAGTGTCCACTCAAAGACAATTCCATTTCAGCATTAGGGAAGCCAGCACAGGTACTCTCAGACCATCTGAAAGACAAGAAGATCAATTCACAGCAAGGTCAAATCACTTGTTCAAGGGCACATAAAGGTTCAAGGAGTCAGGGCTGAAGTTAGATGCCTGACCACCCAAAGATGCAGTAGGAGAGAGGTGGCTGCAGGGAGACTGTCGGGCACCAGGGAATTTACAACCAGTTCTATAAGTGGAGCCCATATAGGAAACAGGAAAAAAATGACACATAGATATACACATCCAAAATGGGACAACAGGCAATACGTTACTGTAAGGAACAGGGCTGTGCTTTGGTCAAGGAATAGGCTGAAGTGGGCATCCCAGCCAGAGTTTGCAGTGCACGTGCACAATTCCATGTATAATGTAAACACAGCTGTGTAGCCACAACATGGGAAGGCTATCCCTTGGCTCTATGCCACTATTGTCTATAAAAGGTATAATTGCCCTGCTGACACTGTACAGGCATGTGCCCAGAGAAAGAGAGAGAGAGCAAGAGCTGTTCATCTTTGCAGACAGAAAGGAGAGAGCCAGAACACAGCTCAGCTTGCTGGTGCCCAGAGAAAGAGAAAGAGAGTCAGATACGTCCATCTTTACAGACAGACAGAGGGCAGCCAGGACACAGCTCAGCTCACTCATGCCCAGAGAGAGAAAGAGTTAAGCTGCTTACCCTGAAGGCAAGTGAGAGCCAGCCTCATAGCTGTGTGTGGGAGCCGCCAGATTAAGCAGCCAAGACAGGACAGACAGAAGCTGTCGATGAGACCTGCTACTGAATAAAGCCATATTTCACCCAACTGTGCCCCCCCCCCCCCCACCACCACGAGTGTTCTTTCAGCTTTCTTCTCATCCACCCACTCCTTTCGGACCTCAACATGACATTGTTGCGGTCGTGAACCTGACAATTGGTGATGTCAGCAGGCTGAGGTGAGTGGGTCTTCAGCCCCTGAGGGCCCCTGGTGGGTTATGTGACCGCAGTATGGGCTGTGGTACCTGGTGGTGGCAGTGCTGCTTGGAGCTCACCCAGTGGAAACGTGAGAGGCAGTGAACGGGTCTCCAGCAAGTGTGGAGAAGGCACTGAAGCAACTGGAAGCTCACAGCACCAAGAAGGAACACACCTTCACTGGCAGAGTCAGGTGGGCATTTCTGACAGTACTATGTGAAGTGCATCCTCGGTCCCTGTGGGACATAGCACAGGTAAGGGACCTCCAGGCACAAGTTGAGCACCTGGGGGCCAAATACACAGCTTGGAGCAAAACCTTGGGGTGAAGGACCTCCAGGTGCAAGCAGGGTGCTTAGAGGCTCAGATAAACAGCCTGGAGTCGCAAACAGTTGTCAGCAGAGACTTTGAGCCGGATCTCCAGGCGGGACACTCCCACTCAGTCTGATGCTGTTGCAGAGGAGGAGGAGGACACTCCTCTGCTATAGGCTCATCCTGTGATCCCTACGCCAGAAGGTAGAAGATGAGCAGCCGATGGGACCCCAGGGGAGAGCCCAGCCCCCCCTTCCCCCGCCCAGTGGTGAAACACACCTCTTATAGTGCTTATACCCCCACTGAGTTGCAGGAGTTAGGTAAGCAATGCAGGCAGCACCCAGGGGAGCACCTCCCAGCCTGGTTACTCTGCCTTTGGGATGAGAGGGCTGACAGCATTTCTTGCTCCACTTTTGAGATGGAGAAGCTGGCTTCTATCACAACTCATCCCTCCCTTCGTCAGCAGCTGCAGATGTGCTGACAGTTGGCACAAGGGCAAGGTGACCACATGTTAATTGAGTGGCTGATGGCAGCCATATGGACTGTTTGGAATGATGCTGGAGAGACAACAGAAATTGTGAGTAAATGGCAATCGTACACTGATTTGGTGCAGGTACTCCAGGAGATGGGTATGCAGCAGGCTATGTTTGATCTGAATACCCAGGGGCCAGATGATGAACATTTTACCTCCCACATGAGGGATCTTATGCTGGGCTCAGTACCCCTGAGTGCTTTTGGCTCTCTAGCTGCAGTTCACTCCGTATGTGGGGTGCCACATACATGAAATGACGACTGCTATGGCAGCCCTCAGGGAGGCAGAAGGCCATTGGCAGGACTGGGGAACCCAGGCCATAAAGAAGGAGAAGGTGTCCCCTCTGCAGGTAACCACCCCAAGAGATCAAAAGGGGCCCCAGGGGGTGACCCACATGCAGATGTGGATTGATTTAATTGCAGCTGGGGTTGCTTGGGAGAAAATCGACAGGCAACCCAATGGGATGCTGCCGGCTCTGTGGAGGCAATTGTCCCCAGAGCAGCAATTCCAGAAAATGTCCAAAAGGGGACAAAATACTTTTGCTCAACCCAGCCCCACCCAGATGCTGTACTCAAGGACTATTTGCTGACAGCCAAAGAGATTGGACCCTTCCTTTGACAGGGAACTTGCCACGGTGACTGGCTTGAGCAGGGGGACTCGATGATCAGAGGCCATATGTGGAACTGGCAATCCACTGGCCTCCCATCAATGTACAGTGGGTCCTAGAACTGGTAGACACTGCTGCAGACTGCAGCTTTGTTTATGGAAACCTGGGTAAGTTTCCGGGCAAAGCTGCATTCATTGATGGTTATGAGGGCCAGTTGGTGAAAGTGAAACCTGTGTCTCTGCATCTTAGCAATGGCCACTTGGCTCCCCACCTGTATACTGTGTAGGTTTCTCCTTTACCTGAACATATTCTGGGGGTGGACATTTTGCATGGTCTGGACTTACACACCAGGGCCGGAGAATTCGGATTCTGGGTTTGGGTAGTAAAGCCAGTACTGCATAGACAGACCCATTACCAGTCCCATGTCTTATATAATCATAGCCATGTAGACATAACATAGAGAAGCTCACCACCTGGCTCTCAGCCATTATTGTTTGTGTGGTGTATAAATGTAACACTGACCCTGTGAAGGGGATGCTGAATCAAACCATGTCTCGTTTACCTACTGTCTCTTGCGTGTTCTTACAGCTCCCTGCACCACATCCACCCACTCCCCTTGGCCCTTAGCTGGGGCTGGAACCTGACCCTTAGCATGACGTTTGGCGTAGTCATGAACCTGACAATGACGAACTTCGTTTAAAAAAATTACTTAATAAAGGAACTTAAGCAAGATATTTCATGAGTAAATTTTTTGTAAAGCTTAAAGAAATGATTTTTATACTTTTCCAGAATTTCCCCCAATTTTTAAATGTAAAGCCAAAAGCATACAAATAACTAAATATAAAATATTTAGCATGGAAAAATAAAACCACAAGTTTACTCACTTATGAATAGTAACACCAGTTTATATATATATAAGACCTTAAAAGAATAATACATTATAACCAAGTGTGTTTCATCCCTGAAAGTCAAAGATGTGTCTATATTAGGATGTTATGGCAGAGATAACCAGCTGTCCACTAAAAATTCTTGTCCCATTATCTGTGGTATATTATTTGCTGCTGGAAATTAACTGCCAAACTGAAACTACATTTCCCAGCTATTCTTGCAACTGGATGTGGCTATATGATTACATGTTAGCCAGTAGAATGTAGGCAAAAGTAGCATGTGCCACTTCAACGTACATCTTGCAAAGAACTGCTGCATTCCCTTATTCCCTTTTAAGTGGTTGGAATGGAAATGATACCAAGATCTTGGAGCTATTTTTTTTTATCTTCAACTTTTATTTTAACTTCAGGGGTACATGTGCAGAATGTGCAGGTTTGTTACATAGGTAAATGTGTACCATGGTGGTTTGCTGCACAAATCATTACATCACCTAGGTATTAAGCCCAGCAACCATTACCTATTTTTCCCGATGCTCTTCCTCCCTCCAACCACCCCCACAACAGGCCCCTGTGTGTGTGTGTTTTTGCCCCCAGGTGTCCATGTATTCTCGTCATTCAGCTCCCACTTGTAAGTGAGAACATGCGGTGTTTCGTTTTCTGTTCCTGTGTTAGTTTGCTGAAGATGACAGCAGCTATATTTTGAAGATGGCAGAGACTGTCAGTCTGGGTCTCAAATGATTATGTGGAGGAAGACTGCCTTATTAACCTACTCATCTCTAATTCTGTCTCAACAATAAACTTTTGAACTATTGCTCTTTGATTCTGTTTGTTGTAGAAGTTAGCCTACCCTAACTAATATGTGTCTATTAATATAAATCATCTAGATGACAAGAAAAAAGACACAATTATTATTAACACATTTTATGAAAGCATTTGATAAAATTCAAATTCTCATCTCTGGTGTCAATTAGTTTTGAGATCCGACAGCATTGCTGACTTTCTTGCAGTTGGCTGTCCATTCTCCATTTCTAAACCTGTTAATGAGTTTCCCTTTTTTGCTTAAACTTACCTGACCTACCTGCTGTCACATGACACAATGATCCAACTAAAACAAGCAAAAAAAAAAAAAAAAAAAAAAAAACAAGAAAAAGAAAAACCCCACAAAAACCCAAAATGCAGTTGGTTTTAAAGATTAATATTTTTCTTCTACTTTTTTTCTTTATCAGAAAAAAAGCATAGTCATCAAGAGCAAGAATAATTTTGATTTTCTTCTAAGTAAGCAGAATACCTTCCTTCTTTAATCCCAAAACGGTACAGGGTAAATTTATTATTTTGCTAGCACTTAGAAGAAAAAGGGCCTATCAAGGTTCTGCCTCATATTACAAAATAATATCACCTATTCTATGACCCAGTAGCAAGAAATTGGCTTTGGTGATGAATTGACATATGTTCGTTTAATGCAATCAGTCATCCAACAAGATCAGTAAATGAACAAAATGTCATTTCTCTCAGGTAAAAGAATCCACAGCACTGGCAACATCTTTGGTAGATACTGTAGCCCTTCTTTATCTAGGCTTTGTGTAGTGTTATATAATGTTCTGTAACTTTTAATGAACAAGACTTAACAGACAAAAGCTTCTTCTGCTTACAACTGTAAATTGATACAAACTTATTATCTTTCATGAAAGCCATTGTGGGTTCACAGCAGCCTTCTACTTGGAAATAATTCCTGTTTCAGAAATTACAAAACTTGCAGAAGAGCAGAGGAAACACCATTCTGTTCTTATACAGTGATTCCTATTGGAAGCCTTTACAAGTAAACAAGGGTAGACATGCTACTGAAAAATAGAGTTAATATTATTTAAAATATATGATTACTATGACCATTCTTTTTGCTAAAAAAGCTTTGAGTTGCTTCTGGGATCCTGGCTTTTCCCTTATAGATTACAGTTATTCCCTGACTTGACATAATTTCTGTATTAATCAGGTACTTTTGAAAGCAAGTGACAGAAGCCCAACTCAAAACAGTTTAAGGAAAAAAGTGGAGAAAGTAATTTATATTGGCTAATGTACTTAAGAAATTCAGGAGATTATAAAGCTTAAAATAGGCTGGATTCAGGGACTCAATGTCTTCACTTTTAGATAAGTTCTCATGTGGTGGCAAAAATGACAACTGTCAATTCTAGGCTTACATCATACTTAGACCCAGAGATCCTACTGAAAAGTTCTTTCCTGAACTTTCGAATCAGTGCCCTATGTCTTGTCATCTTTGAACCAGTGACTGTCTTGAGCAGATACAGTGCTCTGATTGGTCAGGCCCTGTGAGACATATCTCTTTAAGTCTTAGTAATGCATATTGTAAAATTCTCTTTGAGCAATCGATTCCTGTTGGTGGGATTTTTTTTTCTTCTTTTTTTTTTTCTTGGCTGATGAAGAAAAGAAGAGTCAGCTTTAGTCATTGAGTAGTTCTTATTTCTGTTCAAAGCTTTCTGAACAATGACTAAACAGAAGTGGGATCACTGCTCCACTGACATCACGCCCCAACCCTAATCAGTTCAGAAAGTCAGCAATAATTATGATTCAGATCAACTACAGAAAGATACCAAGAAGGAAGAAAATGGGAGAGGGGTAGAAAGAGAAAGAGAGGGAGGGACTGAGGAAAGGAGAAAGGAAGGAAAGAATGGAGGGACGGAGGAAATCAGCATATATTACTTGTCAGATTCTCAGCCCACAACATCAGGCATGCAAGAAATTTCTCATTAAAATTTATTTTCAGACAACCTAGTACTGACTGTGGCCCCCAGCTTCCTGGGTTAAAAGGTGATCTAACCTGTCATTGTTGTAGCATTCCCCACCCTTTACCCCAGAGTTGTGTAAAACACCAGGATCAAAATAGCACTAAGACTTTGGGGAGGCCCATCTGGTGATCACTCATCCATACTGATGCCCACTCAGACACCCATAATCATCTCAGTTCACATGGTCACTTCAGGAGAAGTTGCTCTGCTGCTTTCCTGTGAGGCTGGAGGCATGTGACCTTTAGGCAGGGTGGGGAGGCCTAGGAGATGGCAGCCATTTCTGTCTTAGGTCTTGACATCATTGCAACATAATCCCTGAGCACAGGTATCCTCTCTTCTCTTCTGTCTTGTTTTTCCAATTTCTTAGAAGCTTCCCTCCCTGCTCAGCTTATTTCTGATTCATGCATCTGCTCCCAACTATCTCTGTTTCAGAATGCTAGCATAATCTTTCATGGCTTTAAAATCCTGAAAAAAATAAAGCTCAACAGAACAGAAAGAGAATTATCAAAGCTCTGCTTTCTATGGAATACATCATAAACATTCCAGAGGCAAGAAATTACAAAGCATAGATATGACTTTAAAATGAAGGGGAAGGCAAATGTGGAGAAAAAAATCACAATTTAATATTTCCTACTAGATTTCTAGCCCCATATCATTGGAAGAAAGAGAAGATGGAAAAGAGAACAAGAGGCTAAGTTCTGAAAGTTTAAGTAAATTAGCAGTAAGTGGTAAAACCTGGGTATTTTTCAATCAGTGCTCTTTGCAAACTTATCTTAACCCAATACATCATTCAATTTTAAACTTTAAAAAAAAATTAAACTCCAAAGTTAAAATCCTCTGTTAATTTAATAACTTTTCTAGTTGTTTCATTTCATCAATTTAGTTTACTATTCCTTTAGAAATAGCTTGGATTTCTTGGAAATACGCTTGGTTTTAAGCCCTTGATTATGTTAGCAATGTCTTTTAGACTAAAAGTTTTCATAAATTCCCATAGTATAACTTAAGATTCAAAATGGCACAGACACTAGAATGTTATAAAAAAAAAGTAGAAACATTGAAGGTAAAGTCCCTAAACTCCCATTTCTTACAGCTCCTTGATAGCAAAGTGGAATTGGGGGTCTTATTTTCATTTGTGATTTTTCCAAGCTGTTTTACTCATCCCTAAGATGTCAGATACCTGAAACTAAGGCAGATGGTAGATTTCCAACCATTGAATTTGTACCAGCAAGGAATCAATATGTGAATCCTTTGCTTTTACTCGGTATGTTCAAAGACCTGTGAAAGTTCCCAGAAACTACATGGGTTAGCTGAAGTCCAAATACTATGACAGAAAAAAAAATGCACTGTGAAGAGTTGTTTAGCAACAAAGCTAACACAGTAGGGTCATTTCTTAGCTCTTTATGATAATGGACCTTCTTGATGTCCCCAAGCACTGAATCCTAGAGCCCTTAAGACTTCTCCAAAATTTAGAACAATGGAGGTTCATTTAGGTAGAGAATTATGATTCTAGAAGGGAAATTCAGGGAGTTTACAGATGATTAGATAATATAGTTTCTGCAGGTTTCAAACATTGTTACTGAAATTCAGTGGGGTCTCATCATAGATGCATTTAACTCACTTGAATTAGATATATGCAAAAACAACTTTAAGAAAAAAATCTCAGCTGTTGGTTTTTGACTTCAAATAAGCCATATCCTGCTGGTGATTATAGGGGATTTTTTAAAGTAATTTGGCCTTATTCAAATTTAGTCGTAAGTACTAAATTTTGAATATAATCCTCACATAATAGGATGCTACTGCAGTGTTGTCAACCTGAAAATCATGGCCAGCTTTTTAGTGGGATGATGTTAAAAGGCCTGCAGCCAAGACCATTCTTTCAGCTGACTCTATGTAAGGCACTTCACCTCCAGTGAAGTGACTCTCATTTCCTCATCCGCAAAGTTGAGATAATAATTATCACTTCCCTTCCATCACAGTAGGGCTTTTGTAATAGTCAACTCACATAATACATATGATAGTATTTGGTAAAATTCCAAAATTTTACCTGAATAAAGAGGATACAGATAGCCGAGAGAGAAGCACTACAAGTAGCCAGGTAGGTAAAGCAACACTTACTGGCATTCTAATTTCTTCACCCAGTTTTCAGTCCCAGAGAAGCCTCATTCTTTACAATAGCTGCTTATAGTCAATACATTCAAATTGTCTCCTTACATTCTTTTTTGAACTTCCTGTAGGTGTTATCCTCCAACATCCCACCAAAACTAATAAGTGCCACATTGCCAAAGACATGGCCAATCTTGTCTTATTAGCCCCAGGAAAATAAGTTGATAGGCCTCATCACTCTTTCTTCCTTCACATACTTTCTTCCTTTGGTTGCCAAGACACCACAGTTTGGATTTCCATTCTCTGAACTCTTCTTGGGATTCTTTGCTGGCTCTTCCTCATATCCTTTTCCTTTTCATGTTGGAATGCCACTGGGCATGATCTTTTAACTCTGTTCTCTTCTCTGTCTACCTATTGTTTTTATGGCCTCATTCAATCACATCTATTTACCTATGACTTCAAAATTGATATCCCCATCCTGGATATTTAATCAGAACTCCACACTCAAATATCCAACTATCTAATATTTTCACATAGATATTTATTAGAAATTAAAAACAATATTTCCAAAACAACATCAGAAGCATGATCCAAAAAAGAATAAAGTCGATAAATTGAATGTCATTAAAATGAAAAAACCATTGTACCGCAAAAGGCTTAATTAAGGAGGCATGTTCTTGGCATATTTGAGTAAGAACCTGAAAATTCGATTCCTTCATAAAGGCAATAAAAACGTTGGCAAAATTTGAATAAATCAACTTTCTCAGAATTCAGGATATTAGGCAAAGTCTTAAAAAAATCCAAGGAGTGTTTGCTAATTTTTTTTTAAAGCGAATCTCACTAAGAACAATGAGTTCTGTGATATTTTAGCTTACCCTATTTCCGTTACCCCATCTCCAACTCTGCAACAACCTTGAAAATCAATAGTCTCACAACCATGAGAGCTGCAAAAGACAGCAGACTAGCAGCCAACAGACAGGAAAAAATTGATATTTGGCATTTCTAAAAAGCCCCATACCCTGAGAACTAATACTAGTTGACCTGTCTGAAAATGTTTTGAATAGCTCCATTCTTAGAGTTTATGTTTATTTGACCTAATTTAAAGCTCACTCTGTGCAAACAGTCCTATTCCTAGGGCATTTGTCAAAAGCAATTGGGGCAATTACTTAATATCACAGCAGCTTCAAGTATTAATATCTGTTTAGACTTACAAGAGGCTCCACGAAGACTTAAGGGGAAAAACTGAGGAATGAGATGGCCATAGGAGGTTTATAAGCTTGTGAGAATCTGTAAGGCCACATACATGTGCAGATTGTGCTTATGCCCAGGAAAAGCAGACGAAGAAGTCTCTAATCTTTTCCCTCTGGTTAACCTCCAGGCTCTGTTCAAACAGGGAGTATAAGCTAAGGCCGAGTTGTAAACTGCCTAACTCAGCATTGAAGGTATGCCTCAAAAAACACACAGAAACCCTACAGAGATTAGGAGGATAATTTGTTCAAAGAATTTAAGAAAATCCCAGTCCAATAATGATCTGGCCACTAAGATAACTGAGCAAAGACTATACTACAGTGCCAGACTACTCACACAGTGGCAAAACTACATACAACAAATAATACAGACCTTACAAAATTAGTCCAGGAAAGTCACTAAACTAGCCATCAACAAAAGCAAAAACAACAAATCCTGGTGAAGGAAAAATTGGATTTCCAAAGTTGCTACTTATGTTATTTAAAATGTCTAATTAAAAAAGAAGTAAAATGATGAGACAAAGAAACAGAAAAAGTATGGTGCATATACAGGAAAAAAAAAATCAGTCAATAGAAATTTTCCCAGATAAATGTTGGACTTAATAGACAAAGATTTAAAATCATCTATTATAAATATATTTAAAGAAAGAAAGAAAACTACATCTAAAGAACTAAAGAAAAACATAAGAATGATGAGAATCAACATACATAAATATTCCATAGCTGAAAAGTACAAAATCTGAAGTGGTTATGGGACTCAATGGCAGATTTGAACTGACAAAAGAAAGAATCAGTAAACTTGAAGTCAGATCGATTGAGATTATGCAGTGTGAGGGACAAATAGTAAAAAGATTGGAGAAAAATTAACAGAGCCTCAGAAACTGTGGGACATCACTGAGTATGGCAGCATGTGCATAATGGAAATCTCAGAAAAGGAGAAGAAAAAACAAAGAAGCAAGAAAAATATTTGAAGAAATAATTCTCAAAACTTCCCAATTTTGATGAAAAACATGAATTTATAAACATAAGAAACTCTAAAATCTCTAAGTAGGATAAACTCAAGCAAGTCCACACATACACACATCATAAAATGCCTATTGAAAGACAGATTCTTAAAAGCATCAAGATAGAAGAGGCTTATATACAGGGAATACTCGCTAAGATTAACAGATGACTTCTCATCAGAAACCATGGAGGCCAGAAGGAAGTGGGATAGTATGTTCAAAGGGCTGAAAGACAAAGACTGTTAATGAAGAATTTTATTATTTTTATTTTAATTATACTTTAAGTTCTAGGGTACATATGCACAACATGCAGGTTTGATATATGGGTAAACATGTGCCATGTTGGTTAGCTGTACCCATCAACTCATCATTTACATTAGGTATTTCTCCTAATGCTATCCCTCCCCCAGTCCCCCACACCCCAACAGGCACTGGTGTATGATGTTCCCCTCCCTGTGTCCAAGTGATCTCATTGTTCAATTCCCACCTATGAATGAGAACATGTGGTATTTGATTTTCTGTCCTTGTGATAGTTTGCTTAGAATGATGGTTTCCAGCTTCATCCATGTCCCTCCAAAGGACATGGACTCATCCTTTTTTACGGCTGCATAGTATTCCATGGTGTATATGTGCCACATTTTCTTAATCCAGTCTATCATGGATGGACATTTGGGTTGGTTCCAAGTCTCTGCTACTGTGAATAGTGCCGCAATAAACATACATGTGCATGTGTCTTTACAGTAGCATGATTTATAATCCTTTGGGTATATACCCAGTAATGGGATTGCTGGGTCAAAGGTAATTCTAGTTCTAGATTCTTGAGGAATTGCCACACTGTCTTCCACAATGGTTGAACTAATTTACACTCCCACCAACAGTGTAAAAGCATTCCTATTTCTCCATATCCTCTCCAGCATCTGTTGTTTCCTGACTTTTTAATGATTGTAATTCTAACTGATGTGAGATGGTATCTCATTGTGGTTTTGATTTGCATTTCTCTAATGACCAGTTATGATGAGTTTTTTTTTTCATGTGTCTGTTGGCTGCATAGATGTCTTCTCTTGAGAAGTGTCTGTTTATAACCTTTGCCAACTTTTTGATGGGGTTGTTTTTTCTTGTAAATTTGTTTGAGTTCTTTGTAGATTCTGGATATTAGCCCTTTGTCAGATGGGTAGATTGCAAAACTTTTCTCCCATTCTATAGGTTGCCTGTTCATTCTGATGGTAGTTTCTTTTGCTGTGCAGAAGCTCTTTAGTTTAATTAGATTCCGTTTGTCTATTTTGGCTTTTGTTGCCATTGCTTTGGTGTTTTAGTCATAAAATCTTGCCCATGCCTATGACCTGAATGGTATTGCCTAGATTTTCTTCTAGGGTTTTTATGGTTTTAGGTTTAATATTTAAGTTTTTAGTCTATCTTGAATTAATTTTTGTATAAGCTGTAAGGAAGGGATCCAGTTTCAGCTTTCTGCATATGGCTAGCCAGTTTTCCCAGCACCATTTATTAAATAGGGAATCCTTTCCCCATTTCTTGTTTTTGTCAGGTTTGTCAAAGATCAGGTGGTTGTAGATGTGTGGTGTTATTTCTGAGGCCTCTGTTCTGTTCCATTGGTCTATATCTCTGTTTTGGTACCAGTACCATGCTGTTTTGGTTACTGTAGGCTTGTAGTGTAGTTTGAAGTCAGTTAGCATGATGCCTCCAGCTTTGTTCTTTTTGCTTATGATTGTCTTGGCAATGCAGGGTCTTTTTTGGTTCAATTTGAACTTTAAAGTAGTTTTTTCCAACTCTGTGAAGATAGTCATTGGTAACTTGATGGGGATGGTACTGAATCTATAAATTACTTTGGGTAGTATGGCCATTTTCACAATATTGATTCTTCCTATCCATGAGCATGGAATATTCTTCCATTTGTTTGTGTCATCTTTTATTTCCTTGAGCAGTGGTTTGTAGTTCTCCGTGAAGAGATCTTTCACATCCCTTGTAAGTTGGATTCCTAGGTATTTTGTTCTCTTTGTAGCAATTGTGAATGGGAGTTCACTCATGATTTGACTCTGTTTGTCTATTATTGGCGTATAGGAATACCTGTGATTTTTGCACATTGATTTTGTATCCTGAGACTTTGCTGAAGTTGCTTATCAGCTTAAGGAGATTTTGGGCTGAGACAATGGTGTTTTCTAAATATACAATCATGTCATCTGCAAACAGGGACAATTTGACTTCCTCTTTTCCTAATTGAATACCCTTTATTTCTTTCTCTTGCCTGATTGCCCTGTCCAGAACTTCCAACACTATGTTGAATAGGAGTGGTGAGAGAGGGCATCACTGTCTTGTGCCAGTTTTCAAAGGGAATACTTCCAGTTTTTGCCCATTCGGTATGATATTGACTGTGGGTTTGTCATAAATAGCTTTTATTATTTTGAGATACGTTCCATCAATACCTAATTTATTGAGAGTTTTTAGCATGAAGTGATGTTGAATTTTGGCCTTTTCTGCATCTGCTGAGATAATCATGTGGTTTTTGTCTTTGGTTCTGTTTATGTGATGAATTATGATTATTGACTTGCGTATGTTGAACCAGCCTTTCATCCCAGGGATGAAGCCCACTTGATCATGGTGGATAAGCTTTGTGATGTGCTGCTGGATTTGGTTTACCAGTATTTTACTGAGGATTTTTGCATCGATGTTCATCAGGATTATTGGTCTAAAATTCTCTTTTTTTTGTTGTGTCTCTGCCAGGCTTTGGTATCAAGATGATGCTGGCTTCATAAAATGAATTAAGGAGGATTCCTTCTTTTTCTATTGATTGGAATAGTTACAGAAGGAATGGTACCAGCTCCTCTTTGTACCTCTGGTAGAATTCAGCTGTGAATCCATCTGGTCTTAGACTTTTTTGGTTGATAGGCTATTAATTATTGCCTCAATTTCAGAGCCTGTTATTGTTCTATTCAGAGATTCAACTTCTTCCTGGTTTAGTCTTGGAAGGGCGTATGTTTCCAGGAATTTATCCATTTCTTCTAGATTTTCTAGTTTATTTGCATAGAGGTGTTTATAGTATTCTCTGATGGTAGTTTGTATTTCTGTGGGATTGGTGGTGATGTTCCCTTTGTCATTTTTTTATTGCATCTATTTGATTCTTCTCTCTTTTCTTCCATATTAGTCTTGCTAGCAGTCTATCAACTTTGTTGATCTTTACAAAAAACCAGCCCCTAGGTTCATTGATTTTTTGAAGGGTTTTTTATGTCTCTATCTCCTTCAGTTCTGCTCTGGTCTTAGTTATTTCTTGCCTTCTGCTAGATTTTGAATGTGTTTGCTCTTGCTTCTCTAATTCTTTTAATTGTAATGTTAGGGTGTCCATTTTAGATCTTTCCTGCTTTCTCTTGTGGACATTTAGTGCTATAAATTTCCCTCTACACACTGCTTTAAATGTGTCCCAGAGATTCTGGTACGTTGTGTCTTTTTTCTCATTGGTTTCAAAGAACATCTTTATTTTTGCCTTCATTCCTTTATTTACCCAGTAGTCATTCAGGAGCAATTTGTTTAGTTTCCATGTAGTTGTGCAGTTTTGAGTGAGTTTCTTAATCCTGAGTTCTAATTTGATTGCACTGTGGGGTCTGAGAGACAGTTTGTTGTGATTTCTGTTCTTTTACATTTGCTGAGGAGTGCTTTACTTCTGATTATGTGGTCAGTTTTAGAATAAGTGTGATGTGGTGCTGAGAAGAATGTATATTCTGTTGATTTGGGGTGGAGAGTTCTGTAGATGTCTATTAGGTCTGTTTGTTGCAGAGCTGAGTTCAGGTCATGGATATGCTTATTAACCTTCTGTCTCATTGATCTGTCTAATTTTGACAGTGGGGTGTTAAAGTCTCCTATTATTATTGTGTGGGAATCTAAGTCTCTTTGTTGGTCTCCAAGGACTTGCTTTATGAATCTGGGTGCTCCTGTATTGGGTGCACATATATTTAGGATAGTTAGCTCTTCTTGTTGAATTGATCCCTTTACCATATGTAATGGCCTTCATCTCTTTTGATGTTTGTTTGTTTAAAGTCTGTTTTATCAGAGACTAGGATTGCAACCCCTGATTTTTTTTTTTTTTTTTTTTTTTTTTTTTACTTTCCATTTGCTTGGTAGATCTTCCTGCATCCCTTTCTTTTGAGTCTTTGTGTGTCTTTGCACATGAGATGAGTATCCTGAATACAGCAAACTGATGGGTCTCGACTCTATCCAATTTGCCAGGCTGTGTCTTTTAATTGGGGCATTTAGCCCATTTACATTAAGGTTAATATTTTTATGTGTGAATTTGATCCTATCATTATGATTTTTGCTGTTTATTTTGCCTGTTAATTGATGCAATTTCTTCATAGCATCGATGGTCTTTACAATTTGGCCTGTTTTTGCAGTGGCTGGTACTGGTTGTTTCTTTCCATGTTTAGTGCTTCCTTCAGGAGCTCTTGTAAGGCAGGCCTGGTGGTGGCAAAATCTCTCAGCATTTGCTTATCTGTAAAATATTTTGTTTCTACTTCACTTATGAAGCTTAGTTTAGCTGGATGTGAAATTCTGGTTTGAAAATTCTTTTCTTTAAGAATGTAGAATATTGGCCCCTGCTTTCCTCTGGCTTGTAGGGGTTCTGCTGAAAGATCCACTGTTAGTATGATGTGCTTCCCTTTGTGGGTAACTCGACCTTTCACTCTGGCTGCCCTTAACAGTTTTTCCCTCATTTCAACCTTGGTGAATCTGATGATTATGTGTCTTGGGGTTGCTCTTATGGAGGATTATCTCTGTGGTGTTCTCTGTATTTCCTGAATTTGAATGTTGGCCTGCCTTGCTATGTTGAGGAAGTTCTCCTGGATAATATCCTGAAGAGTGTTTTCCAACTTGGTTTCATTCTCCCCATCACTTTCAGGAACACCAGTCAAACATAGATTTGGTCTTTTCATATAGCCCATATTTCTTAGAGACTTTGTTCGTTTCTTTTTACTCTTTTTTCTCTAACCTTGTATTCTCACTTTATTTCATTAATTCGATCTTCAATCACTGATACACTTTCTTCCACTTGATCAAATCAGCTATTGAAGCTTGTGCATGCATCATGAAGTTCTCATGCCATGGTTTTCAACTCCATCCAGTCATTTAAGTTCTTCTCTACATTGTTTATTCTAGTTAGCCATTCGTCTAATCTTTTTTCAAGGTTTTTAGCTTCCTTGCAATGGGTTTGAACATTCTCCTTTAGCTCAGAGATATTTGTTATTACCGACATTCTGAAGACTACTTCTGTCAAGTCATCAAAGTCATTCTCCATCCAGCTTTGTTCCATTGCTGGCAAGGAGCTGCGATCCTTTGGAGGAGAAGAGCCACTCTAATTTTTAGAATTTTCAGCTTTTCTGCTTTGGTTTCTCCCCATCTTTGTGGTTTTATGTACCTTTGGTCTTTGATGTTGGTGACCTACAGATGGGTTTTGGTGTAGATGACCGTTTGTTGATGTTGATGCTATTCCTTTTTGTTTGTTAGTTTTCCTTCTAACAGTCAGGTCCCTCAGCTGCAGGTCTGTTGGAGTTTGCTGGAGGTCCACTCCAGACCCTGTTTGCCTGGGTATCACCAGTGGAGGCTGCAGATCAGCAAATACTGCAGAATAGCAAATATTATTGCCTGATCCTTCCTCTGGAAGCTTTGTCCCAGAGAGGCAGCCGCCTATGTGAAGTGTCTGTCGGCCCCTACTGGGAAGTGTCTCCCAGTTAGGCTACACAGGGGTCAGGGACCCACCTGAGGAGACAGTCTGTCTGTTCTCAGAGCTCAAATGCCATCCTGGGAGAACCATTGCTCTCTTCAGAGCTGTCAGACAGGGATGTTTAAATCTGCAGAAGTTGTCTGCTGCCTTTTGTTCAGCTATGCCCTGCCCCCAGAGGTGGAGTCTAGAGGCAGTAGGCCTCGTTGAGCTGTGGTGGACTCCACCCAGTTCAAGCTTCCCGGCCATGTTGTTTACCTACTGAAGCCTCAGCAATGGTGGACACCCCTCACCCAGCCAGGCTGCCATCCTGCAGATCGATCTCAGACTGCTGCAGTAGCAGTGAGCGAGGCTCTGTGGACGTGGGAGCCACCAAGCCAGGCAGGGGAGAGAATCTCCTTGTCTGCTGGTTGCTAAGACCTTGGGAACAGTGCAGTATTTAGGTGGGAGTGTCCTATTTTTCCAGGTAGTCTGTCACGGCGTCCCTTGGCTAGGAAAGGGAAATCCTTGTGCTTCCTGGGTGAGGTGACACCCCACCCTGCTTTGGTTTGCCCTCTATGGGCTCCACATACTGTTCAACAAGTCTTAATGAGATGAACCAAGGATTTCAGCTGGAAATGCAGAAATCACCCATCTTCTGCGTCAATCCTGCTGGGAGCTACAGACCAAAACTATTCCTTTTTGGCCATCTTGGAACACCCTCCTAATGAAGAATTTTATATCTGGCAAACCCGTCTCACAAAAATTAAAGAGAAATTAAGACATTGCTAGGTAAACAAAACTGAGAGAATTCATCTCTACCAAACCTGCCCTATAAGAAAAACTAAAGGGAGCCCTTCAGGTGAAATGAAAACAAATTAGAGAGTAACTCTAATACAAAGAAATAGAAAGATTAATAAGGGTAATTACATAGGCAAATGTGAGAGACAGTATAAATATATTTTAGTTTGTAACACTTTTCTTCTTGCATATAGTTAAAAGACATAAAACTGTGTTGATGTTCTTGAAATGTACTAACATGTAATATGTACAATAATAGCACATGAGTAGGGAGGCAATGGAGCTACAAGAGAGCAAAGTTGTTGTATACTATCAAAATTAAGTTGTAAGTTTGAATCCATAATAGATTAAGTTAAGGTGTTGTTTTGCACAAAGCTTCTGCATGAAGCCTTAACACAACCCCTTTTGCTCAGGTCGTCAGAACACTTATTCTATTTTATGGAATGAAGTGTTGCCCAATTCTGAAATCACAATAAAGCCAATTGAGATTTTAACTAAATTTGTTGTAATTTTGTCTTTTGACACCAATCACTTGGTGAATGGATAAACAAAATACGATATATCCATATACTGTACTGTTCAGTTATAAAAGAGAATGAAATATTGATACATTTTATAACATGGCTGAACTGCAAAAACATTACGTGAAGTGAAATCAGCCAGAAGCAAAGGACTACATATTATACAATTCCATTTATATGAAATCTGCAGAAATGTCAAATCTATAAGAAATCAAATTAGTGGTTGACTGGGGCTGGAAAAGGAACAGAGATTAATTGTAAATATGCTAAAGGGAAATTTTCATGATTAAATCTTCTCAATTGGATTGAGAGAATAGTTGCACAACACTATAAATTTACTAAAAAATGATTGAATAAGATACTTAAAATTTGTGATTTTTTCGGTATATAAATTATACTTCAACACATGTAAATATATCTTAATATATAAAATTCATAAAAGTTATAAGCATCATCCCTTCTACCATTTACTTGCTTTAAAATTATTCAATGGATTCCTAATGTTCTTAAGCAAATTTCAAAATCCTGCATACTCGAGTCCCTGCTTGTGCTTCCAGATTTGTCTGATCCATCTTTCCTTTCTCATTGTACACCCTGGCTTTATTGACTTCCTCTTGTTCCTTCAAAAGCTCTACTTGGGGCCAGGTATGGTGGCTGATGTCTGTAATCCCAGCACTGAGGGAGGCCACAATAGGTAGATCACGAGGTCAGGAGATCAAGACCATCCTGGCCAACATGGTGAAACCTTGTCTCTACTAAAATATAAAAAATCAGCTGGGCATGGTGGTGCGTGCCTGTAGTCCCAGCTACTTGGGAGGCTGAGGCAGGGGAATTGCTTGAATCTGGGAGGTGGAGATTGCAGTGAGCTGAGATTGTGCCACTGCACTCCAGTCTGGCAACAGGGTGAGACACTGTCTCAAAGAACAACAACAACAATAACAACAAAAACAGTTCTACTTTATTCCTTTCTTGCTCAGATCTTTGTTCTTCCTTCCTTCTTAAACATTTTTAGAGGTATAATTCATACCCCCAAAACTGCACATATTTAATGTTCACATCTTGATGAGTTTGGACATATGGGACATATGCACACACCAATGATGCCATCACTGTAACCCAGGTACTAAATATATCCATTACTTCCAAAATTTGCCTGTGTTCTTTTGTGTGTAAGGGTTTTTTGTTTTTTGTTTTTTTGTTTTTGTTTATTTGTTTGTTTGTTTTTGTCATTTAGAGTTTTTTCCTTTTTGGCATTAACACTTAGCATGAGACCTATGCTCTTAAATTGTAAAGCATACAATACTGCATTGTTAACTACAGATTCATTTTTTCCCTCAGATCTTACAAATGAGCTATCCTCTCTGCCTGCAAATTGCATCCCACCCTCCCTTTTCTCCCTGTTGAAGAGACATCTCACCAAAACACCACCAGTTGTGATCATATTATCCTCATTGTTTATGTGTATTTTCCTCTTTGTTTATGTGTCTGTTTCTCTTGCCATCAGGGTAGTGACATTTTATCTCCCAGTGTCTAGAACAGTGTCTGGAACATGGTGTATGTTCAACCTACGTTTACCTAATTAATGAACATAAAAGAGACCTGTCCTCAGCTCCCATTCTACTCTCTCCTATCATCTTTCAGTCTCCCAACTATCTACCTGACAGAACTAGCGTAGTGTAGTACCGGTTCACCTGTTCAATCTCAATTTCAAACATGGATCTTCTCTTTAACATTTAGATTCTCATATGAGACATTGATCTCAGTAAATTATTGTTCTCATTCCATATCCCAATTCTTCTTCCTTTTTTTTTTTTTTTAATTTTGCTTAAAATTGGTTGTTGGCCCCTGACACAGAATACTTTTTCTTGTCAATGGACACATGTTGTTATATATAAAACAAGCAATTGTTTGAGACAGTCAATTTAAAGATGAAATTCAATATTTGGTCTCACCCGCTATAACCCCTGCTTACCAGGGACAACATGGCAGACCTCATTTCTGGGAATTATATTGACTTCATTTCACTTGCTGCTTTGGCAGCCATGGGCATAAAAAGATTAAGCAAATAACAAAGGAATTTAATGCTTCAAAAACTCAGAGGCACCATTTTCTAAGTCATTGTCAACCCCCATGCAACTAATGATGTCTGTGCAGATTTTAAAATGAACCCATGCTGTTTGCCATAAATCTTATTTTAAACATAAAAGGTGGAAATCAATATGCAGAACTGGGCTGCAGGCAACCGTGAAAATGGGAAGTCCATTTCAGGCCTTGCGAAATTTTAAGCAGGGCTTCCAAACCCAAGCTGGCCCGAGTAACTGTTTTCCCAGCCCTCTCTCAAAGTATGGAGAGAAGATAAAAGTAAAAGTTAGAGAACTTTTGCCCTAAGAATCTACAGTGCATTAATTTCAAAATCCTTTCTCTGTACCCTTTGGTTCTCCCCACATGGAGGTGAGCACTCCTCCTCTTTTTTCTTATCCTCCATGATGGAGCCTATTACACCAAATTTAGATGCACAGATAAAAATTTGCCTCTTGTGCTTAGAAGGCAAAAGTTTAGTCTTAGCTATTGATACTTAAACACTTCCAATCTAAACTCATTTTATTTTGGGTAACCAAATTTAGATTTCTTCTCCCACTGCTTCTCTTGGGAGATTATCTAAATTTCTAGCAGAATTACTTATCGTCCCAATTTGAAGAAACCAATGGCTCTCTTGGTGTCCATGGCTGGTATATATAT
This sequence comes from Macaca fascicularis, assembly GCF_037993035.2. Taxonomy (NCBI): domain Eukaryota; kingdom Metazoa; phylum Chordata; class Mammalia; order Primates; family Cercopithecidae; genus Macaca; species Macaca fascicularis. The sequence continues at coordinate 35,497,692 of NC_088388.1, read as the reverse complement.
TGCCCATTTTAAGTAATAGAGACAATAATTTTACTCAGAAACCTTTTCCATCTACCCTCCCAATCCTTGTTTACTTGGGTCATGACTCTGCCTTCACTGACATGACTGAGCTCCAAGACTCTGCTCTACCTACACTCAGGCTGTGTCTTGTACTTCTCATGGTCTCTGCTATGGGGTTTTCTTGACCCATTAGAGACACATGGCAGGAACCTTGGGTCTAAACTCTTCCAGGTTTCATTTCACTCAAGGATGTGGAGACTTTTTACCCTTATTCTCTGATAGGCTGGGTGCATTCTGCATTCAGCATGCTACAATTCTCCCCCAGCACCTCTCTGCATTTCCCCCAATATGTATCCTAATAAGCATATATTCTCTGTCTATTCTTTGGAGTTCACCTGAGTCTGGCATAGCAGATCAAGAATCCTGTTAAATACGGCTCACAGCTCGGTTGTGTTCAACTAGCAAAAATCCTAAGCATCCTTTTCTGCTTGATTTTAAATTTGACATGTTGGGAGAAGGAGGTTGCCTTCATAGAAACTTTTGCTTCTCTAGTTAAATGAGAGTTTTGCTAATGACAGGATTCTATTAGTCACAATCTTTTACTAAAAGATAGCTATTTATTTTATAAACTCAAATAGATTTTTCCTTTGAGCCAGTCTCAGTCAGTGTTGTGAGGTGACGGTTTGGCAATAGGAGGGTTCAGTAGTCCCCAATGGTGATAGGGGAAAAACCCCCATCTGAAATATGCTTGTAAGCTTTGCTGTTTCCTACCAGGGAACAAAACTAGAAATGGGCTTGGTGAGAAGCTGTTCTGGAGGTGCCTGGCATACCTTTAAACTACATATAAAGCAGACAGCCGTTGTAGACATAGCATGCAAAGAAAAATAAGTGGTTTCATTTTTTTAAGGGGAGAGGCAGTTTAAAACAGATTCTTTGTGTGCTCTATTGAAAATACCGTGTGTTTCTTAGGAAAGGCTCTCTTTTCCACATGGAAACTGACATTCTCCTGCTCTCCTATTGCAGTTACAAAAATTCTGATATGGGAAAAACATTCTAATTCAGTCCAGAATTGAGCTTCCTACATCATTTGAATCATGCCACAGTAGCTTCCACCTCTGTGTGTGCTAAGAAAACAAAAACAAAACACAAACAAAACCATGTTGATTAATGCTACTCCTGAAAAAAAAAGACCACATAGTAATTACCTTTTCCTTTTTAAAAATGGAACAACAGTTACCCATTGTAGATCCATAGCACCTACGGAGCTTAAAACATTCTCTAGGCAACTTGAGAATGTACTATAATCCTAACCAGAAATAAAATGTAACAGTGTTCCCACTTTATGAATATTAAAATGAGATATGGGAAGAGAAGAAATTTCAAATCATAAAAATATAATAATAACTCATATTTAGTGAATGTTTAATACGTGGTAAGCACTGTTCTAAATAATTCATGTACAAAACTCATTTAACCCACATCATAATCCTATGAGGTTACTACTATTATTACCCTCCATTTTTACAGATGTACAAGCAGGTATAAAGCAGTTAAGCTACTTGCTTAAGGTCACAAAGACTATATGTAATAGAGTTTGGATTTGAACCTTGGCAGCCTGAATCCACTGTCAACACTCAACACTACACATGCTGCCTTTTTAATACATGTGTAGTGAAGCTTCATTATACAGCAAACTGGAATCCTGCTTCCATATTAAGAGGCATTTAGTTATTCAGTGTGTTTTAAAATAAAAAAATTAGGATTAAAAACTGTTCTCGGCCAGGTGTAGTGGCTCACACCAGTAAGCCCAGCACTTTGGGAGGCCAAGGCAGGAGGATCACTTCAGCCCAGGAGTTCGAGGCTGCAGTGAGCTGCGATCTCACCATTGCACTCCAGCCTGTGTGACAGAGTGAAACCCTCTTAAAAGAAAAGAAAAAAAAGGATTCTCTGTGATGGTAAATGAAGAAAAATTTAAGAAGGAAACCAAACAGATTTTCAAAGATTTAAATTGCCCTCCATATAGAGAGATTTAAATATAAGAGATAATAGCAATGTAGCTGGGCTTATCACTTTCTAGAAATTATTCTTTATAAAATAAACCCAAGGGTTTGTTTTGTTGAAATATTATTTATCCATTCTAAAGAGCTTTGTCAATTGAATCAGATGAAATATAAATATATGTGAGAAGAACCTATGTTAATTTAATAGTTCCTCAGTTTACTAAGTAGCTCCCTATAGGCATCACATTTTTTATTTGTTCTTTTGCACAGTTGAAGAAGCCCAATGAAACAAGTGTCTTGTTCAGGGTTATATAGGTGTGAAGTTATATGATTGTGATGTAAATGAACTCCATTTCTCTTTCAACTATACATATGGGATATTTTAGCACTTTGCCACTTATAGAGTATTTCCATGTACGCATATTTACTATGTTCTTGTAGTAGCCCCAGGGGGGTGATAGTGTATAGCACTGAAGAATATGGACTTCCAAGTCAGACTGCCTTTGTTCAAATTCTGACCCTGCCACTTAGCAGGTGACCTTAGAGGAGAAACTTAATCTTTTGGTGTTTCAGTTTACTCATCTCTTAAACAGGATTAAAATACTATCTATCTTGCAGGGAAGAGGGGAGGATGTGTAAGTATTAATTGAGATGCTATAAGGAAGACATCTGGAGTAGTGCTTGGAACAAAGTAATATATATGGGCTTTTAAAATCAGTGTATGTTAGTGCTTACATGGAGAAAAGCTTATGGTGTCAATTTTTTTCAAAATATATTTTTTCTTTTGAAAAAATAAATTTTATTGTGTATATTTGAGGTTTACAACATGACATGACGGAATACCTATGGATAGTAAAATGATTATTATAGTGAAGTATATTGACATATCTATCATCTCACATAATTCCTTTTTTGTGACAAAAGTCACTAAAATCTATTTATTTAATGAAAACCCTGAATACAATACAATTTTATCAATTTTAGTCTCATATTATACATTAGACGTCTAAACCTGTTCCTCCTACACACTACTCTTTTGCATCCTATGACTTACATCTCCCCATCTCCTCTCCCCCAACCTCCTTCCCCATCCATTGTAACCTGTTTCATTTTCTATCACTGTATATCTGAGCTTTTTTTTTAAGAAAAAATTATATTCCACATGTAAGTGAGATTATGCAATATTTTTCTTTCTGTGTTGGGCTTACTCTATTTAGCAAAATGTCTATATTCAAGCAGATTCATTCATGTTGTGGCAAATGGCAGAATCTCCTTTTTTAAGGCTGAATAATATTTCATTATATGTATGCCACATTTTCTTTATCCACTCATTCAGCAACAGACATTTAGGTTGTTTTCATATTTTAGCTATGGTGAATAATGCAGATTTCTTTACAAGGTAGTGATTTCATCTCCTTTGGGTATACACCCAGAAGAGAAATGACTGAGTTGTATGGTAGTTCTATTTTTAACTTCTTCAGGAACCTCCATATTTTCCATAATGGCGATATCAATCTACATTCCCACCAACAGTGTACTTATTTGTGCCCGTTTTGTAGATAAAAGAACTGTGGCTTCAAGTTGAATGACTTACCATTGAAGTGGAAACCAAACCCAATTCTACTGACTCCCAACCTACTTCTTTCTCACTGTACCAGCTTGTTTTATGTACAAATCTAGCCTTTACTGACTTTTATTCAAGTTGGAGAATTATAGACAGGGGTTCTAAATCAGGCATCCATCTGTGGAATTTAGGGTTTTTGAGAACTCCCTACAATCATATGAAAAATGTGCCTCTGTATATTTTTCTAGAAAAGGGCTTTTAGTTGACATCAAATTCATAATAAAGGTCCAACACCCTTAAAGGTTAAGGGCTATTGATTTTGAGGTAGTATAGAATAATGTTTAAGATTCCAGGTTTTGGAAATGCCTAAGTTCAAATGACAGGTGTAACACATAATAGCTCTGTGACAACGGTCAAATTACATACTTTCTCTGTAACTTTATTTTCTTGTCTGTAAAAGAAGTATGATAATTTGCAAGGATTAAATTAGTTCAAAATTTATAAAAACACTTAGAACACTGCTTGGCACATAAAAAAAAACTCCATTTAAAGATTGCTATTATCATAATTGTTGTGGCCAGGGCATATTTAAAAAAAAAAAAACCAACAGGAGTTTCTTCACTTAGGAAGTGAGTTATTAATGTAGGTCATATCTGTGAGAACTCAGCACTGTGCCTGTCCCAATGCAGTGGTACATGACCCCTCACCTCTTGGTTTTCACATCCTGCTCTTGAGTGGGATTTATTGACCAACTTTTAATGAATCAAATTCAGCACAAGGGCTGGGATATTACTTCTCAGATTAGATTAGGTGTTCTCTCTCTTTCTTTGCGGAGGTCACCTTACATGTCATCAGGCAGCACTGTGAAAAGATCCATGTGAAGGGAAAGCTCCAGTAAGTAGTTACCAAGGAAATGAGGCCCACAATCAAACATCTCTAAGGAATAGAGGCGCACATGAACACACTTAAAGGAAAATCTTCCTATCTTCCTCCAGTAACGTTTTCAGATGAGACTTCAGACTCAGCCAACAGTTGGGTAACCTCCTGAGAGAACTTAATCCGGAAGCACTCAGCTAAACCAGGCCCAGATTTCTGACTCATAAACAGCAAGATAACACATCTTCACTGTTTTAATCCACTAAATTTAAGAGTAATTTGTTAATGTAGCAATAGATGACATACATGTGCCAAGTACTTTATAGACATTATTTCATTTAGAATTCATAACCACATTGTGATGTAGAGATTGTTGCCCCGATTTACAAAGGAAGCCTGGAGAAATCAAAAGACCAACCAGTCTGGTAGTGAATTCTGCCTGACTTCAAAGCCCAGGCTCTTTCTTTGTCAGGATATTAATTTTGTTCACCCATTTTTGAGATTACTTTTAATTTGTGTAAATTTTGTTTTTAGTAATTAAAATAATAATTATTAAAGTTATTCAGGAGTAAACTTCAATATGGTTTTGAAATATATTATTGGTGTGTATTTTAACCAGAAGTTGGAGTGCTGAGTAGCTCTCATTTAGCAAGACACTAGGTTTTGACAACATTTATGCTGTAGGGAATAGGATCCAAGATTTTACGATCATCAAATTATTAACTCTAAATCTGGCCTCTTTACTTCAACCTCTACATTATTATTACAACTTATTTTTGGAACACAGCTCTTTAAAAAATATCACTCATTGTGCTTGAATTAATCATGGCTTTAAGTAAAATGAATAATTATCCATTACCTACTCACTCCTATCTTCAAACAGAATATTCCTCAACAAGTTAGTAGTCTCTTGTCTCCAGGCCCTTTGGCTCTTGGGCAGCAGTCTATCAGTTATATCCTCAATTTCTTAGTGGAAGAAATATTTAAAGTCCTAGGACAGTTAATGATCCATGCCAAATCGTTAGAGAAAGCAATAGAACCCATTTACACTTGTAGTCAAATTTGAAAGAAGACACTAACAAAGAGATATTTATGACTTCTCCAGAATATAGCTCAAGTCTCACAAACCAATTCTTTAACAGAATTCTCTCTCTCTGCCCTTTTTAAATAATTAGTGACTTTAACTCAATGGAATATTAAAATTTGATCACTGGTTACTGTAGCAAATTGAGACCAATTTGAAAATCATTAATCCTGCAGATAAAAACGTCAGTTGTCTTGGGTATAGAGATATTCCAGTGAAATATGTTATTAAAATTATTAGATATGTTTTAATATTTGAGATACCTATATTTCTATCTATCTATTTTTCTTTCATCTATGTTAGAATAAGCCTGGCACTATTGAAACTATCACAAATTTTAAAGTAGATGTACTTTATGCTCTTTATCACTTTGTTTTATCAAACACCTCTAAGATCACTAGTACTCTATAGAAGTAATACAATCATAGTTATTTTTTTTCAGAGGTTGAATTATTTGAATGTTCTAAGGCACTTTGGACTGGATCCTAATGAACATACAGTATAAAAAAATAAGTTAGAAAATGAAATTCTAGTTTTTGATACTGCATATACTATAAAATATTTTAAATTTAGTTTTATCATTTTAACATCCATTTAAAAATCATCTTGATTGACTTTACTCATACTACTTGCTGAAGATTAAAAATTCTTTGTGTAAATGTAGACAACATATACCTCTGTGGGTATGGTGAATCCGCGATATGATTAGTCATAAAAATTAGACCCAGAGATTTGCCACTGAAAATAGTGAAATTTTCAAGATTGACTATCAATACTCATTGCTTTCGCTTTGCTGAGCTCCCCACTTTTTAAAGATGAATTCAGACAAGAAATTGGCATAATAATTGATACAATATCAATCTCTGCACTCTATAATGTAGAGTGCATTTTCAAAAGTACACATACATTATATGGGGTGGTGTAGTAGAAAGAGAAACAGGCTTAGGATCAAGAGCTGTTGGTCCTGTTTTGCCACTGTGTGACTTATAACGCAATTTTGAAAAAGCTGCTTTACCTCTCTAGAGTTTATCTTTCTTATATATAATGTGATAAGATTGATCTTTCTTATGCATAACATGGTAAGATTGATCTCAATATTACTACTCTAACTAAATAATTATGACACGATCTAAAATACCTTCAAATATTCAAATAACTCAACCTCTAAGAAATTGTGGTTATGTTGATTCCTTTAGGGTACCGGTGACCCAAAAAATATTTATTTCTAAGTACAGTGGATCCTTATTGTTCATGGATTCTCTGTTTCTTTTGTTTACCTGCTCACCAATATTTACTTGTAAGCCTAATATTAATACATGCATTGCCTTCATGGTTATTCATGGACATGCACAGTGTGGCAAAAAATTTGTCACCCAATGCCTATGTTCCAAGCTGAGGCCAAATAAAGCAATGAGCTTAAAAGCTCTCATGCTGCAAGTAGTGTCCCTTTTGCAGTCTATTTAGTGCCCTGCTTTTTGCATTTTTTACTTTTTGCTATTGATTTTACTGTTTAAAATGGCCCCAAAGAATAATGCTGAAGTTCTACCTAATGTTTATAAGCCCAAGTAGGCTGTGATGTGCCTTATGAAGAAAACACACGTGTTAGACTAGCTTTGCTCAAGCATGAGGTATAATGCTGTTGCTATTTCAATGTAAATGAATGGACAATATGTATTAAGTAAGGTGTCTTTAGATGGAAACCCACACACAAAACAGTTATGTATTAACAGGTTACTAAGTATGTTATGACCAGAGACTAATAAGAACGGTATTTCCCCTAGTTGCATGCAATAAGTTCTTTCTAAAAAGAATCCCTCTAAAGAAATTCTTTAGGAAACTTATAAGAGAATTTTATTTTCATACAATGTTTCAAGTGCTCACCAAGGTGTGACAATCACATTGTAAGGTATAGCTAAATATTTAGGATTCCATCATGTCTTTTCTACTAAGAATACTCCTCTCTGCTATATCTAAACATTGTCATCATTTTCCAACTTATTTCCACTTGAGTAGTATCTGGGCAGTTCAAGATTTCATTTGATGTTATAACTGTCTTCAAAAACATGATTTTCCAGGGTCCCTCACTTCCTATCACCCAATAAAACACTTACTTCCTTTGAGCGCACATTCAGCCTGCTCAGTATTCTATCTCTGGGAATGAAACAGCATCATTTTGACAGAAGCATATCTGAACATCTTAATAGACTGGAGAAAATGCGTAGGAAATGGGGTATAGGTGTGGGAGCAATATAATTTCAAAGACAGAACTTGCTTTTCCAATAAAAACTGAGCACCTGTGATCTGTGAAAAATTTGATAAACAGATATAAGAGAAAGGGTGGGGAAAAAAGGTTGCTCTTGATATTTCACGCCTTGCTGACAGCAGATTGCTAAAGTTACCACTTTCAAATTTTGCAGCTATTGAAATTCTATTTCAAACTCACACAGGGAATGGGTTTTACATTATATTGCAACTATAAGTTAAACAGAAAGATATGCATCGTATTTCACATAGTGTAATCTGTATGTGGTAGAAAAATGCATTGGGATATTAATTTGCCTTTTCTTCACTGCTGTAAATAATTTGCAGTTCTGTGTCTTAGAAGATAGCAATGTTTTTGTCTTCCCTTTTCCCAGAAATGGGAAAAAATACAAGTGTACTCAAAAGATCAGTTGCAATCTGGACTTTTTTTTCAAAACTCAACACTCATAAGAGAATATGGAATTAGATGATGCGAGAGAAGAGATTTCTGGGTTGGGAAAGGTAGTGAGTTAGTTTTTGGAGAAGGGTATTGAGAGAATTTTCCCAGCCAATGGGAGAGTAGGAGTCTGGGAAGTTCACAAGCAAAGGGGAAATGATGTGTTGCTCCATTTTCTACAACCAGGGAGATGGCAGCTGCTATGGTTTGGATTTGTGTCTGTACCAAAATCTCATGTTTAATTACAATCCCCATTGTTGAGGATGAGGGGGGCCTGGTGGGAGGCGATTAGATCATGGGGACAGACTTCCCCCTTGCAGTTCTTATAAAGTTAGTGATTTCTCATGAAATCTGGTTGTTTAAAAGTGTAGCACCTTCCCCTTCTCTCTCTCCTTCCTGCTCTAGCCATATAGGATGTGTCTGTTTCCTCTTCACTTTCCACCATAATTGTAAGTTTCCTGAGGTCTCCCAAGCCATGCTTCCTGTATAGGCTGCAGAACCTTGAGCCAATTAAACCTCTTTACTTTATAAATTACAGCAAGATATACCTGTGGTGGTCAGGGATGAGAGACTGCAGCCCTTGGCATCAACCAAAATCTAAATGCCCCTTTGATGGAGGCAGATAAAAGATAGGTAACAGTTGTGACTAGTATACACTGCAGATCCAAAGACTATTCTTCAAACGTTCTTTAAGTACTGTGATTCTTTCAGGACCCTAGGTTCCCCATAAACACATGAATTTCAATTTTATTTTTATCAGGTAGGGAAAGGTCCTACCTGATAGGTCATTGATATGATTTTTACAAGAAAAATAAAATTATGTTTCTTGTACTGTATCATAGACTAGATCTTGCACTGGATCACAGACATAGATCATAGCCATATGTTAGTTCATGTAACCCTCATAACAACTCTAGGGTATAGGTACTATTAAACCCATTTTACAGATAATAAAAGTGAGGCACAGAAAGGTCAATACCTTACCTAATGTCACAGAGCATGGAGGTGGCAGAGCTGGTATTTGAACCCAAGCAGCCAGACCTGACACTGTGCTCTGGACTATGCCACTATTCTGCCTATCCTGTCCTGTTCCTGTCAGGCCACATAACTATTTTAAAGTGGACTGCTACAAATAATTATTGTGCACGTGTTTCATCTTCCTTTAGCTTTTAAAAGTCTGGCATGCTTCTTATTCTTTATATTTCCCAAAGTGCCTGATACTGACCCTGGAAAAACATCACCCACATGAATGTGTAAAAATCAAACTTGCTCACAAAACAGGTCTGAATATATATGTGTGCAGATAATGACACATGCACACATGTATTTATATATGTATATAGGTATATATGTATATATAGTCTTTAAAACATAGATGGTCAGGATTGATCAGATTAAACGTAACAGATATCTATTTTAAATGCCTATAGCTATGCAATCACATATCAAAATACATTCTCATCAGAGAATACATTAATATTTTTCAATATCTATTTTCCTCATGACTTCAGAATATATAATAAAAATGGTAATTAGATGGATTTTTTAAACTGCAGGTAGTAAACTGGTTCTGGAATTTATTCTAAGTGGTATTACAGAACTATTTTGAGCCAGGAATATATGACTTTTAAAGAACATGCCATAACTAATGCAGTGGCCTCTGTTGTGCACACCCAGATCCCTCTTCAGATCTGAAGCACTTATGCCCCCAGCTGCTGGAAATGCTACCCATTGCCGATTGGTTTTCAGCCCTCGACAGAAATTAGTCCCAGCTAGGGAGAAAAAACAAAGAGAAAGACATCATGCTAAGATGTGTCTGTTTCTTCAGAGGCTGCCTGCAACTGATGACTAGTCAATATGGGAATATAAAGGTCCCCCCCCCTTTTTTTTTTTTTTTTTTACAACTTGGGACTATTCTGGTGGGCCATCATAACCTTCAAGTTCCCTGTACAGAACAGCTGTGGCTTTCTTGGTATCAAAGCCCAACTTCTACATCTGCTCACACTTTTTTCCCTTTTCCTTCCCAAGTGTTGATCCCGAGAGTCTTCCAAATAAACTTCTTTCTGTCATTCTTCACGTCAGCATCTGCTTCTTGTGGAAATCAAGCTGTGACATCTAATGCATCCAAATGCATGCTACATGCTAAACTGACATCACACTTGTTTCTCTGCAGGAGTGCTCAATACATTTTCTTGCAGTTTGTAGCATTTATGTGACTTAACCTAATAGAAGCAGATAAGTCATGTCCAAAGATTCAAGTTGATCTTGCCCTGCTGTAATTTACAACATTGAAATGAGAAGATCCCTTTGTAGCTAATCATTAGATCCTCATATGATAGTATCCACGAATTGCAACTGTTGAAGCTGAAATTGGGTGCTGATAAGGTGTCAGGCATTATGCCAAATGCTTTGCATGTATTATTTTATTTAAGCCTCACAATGACCGTATGAGGTAAATACTATTTTTATTTCCTTTTACAGTGATGCTTACAGTAGTAGTTAAATAACTTGCTCAAGGTTACAGTATGACATGGCATTCTGTCTACAGCCTCTTAATACTACTATATTGCCTCACTTATATACATAATGAAAAAGAGCTATAAAGAATTCAGTAATGCATTTAAATTACTTTCTATTTTATTCACCATAAAATAGCATCTGAATTCATTTGAAATATAGTAATACAATAAGTGCTATTTTTATTCAGCCAGCAGATAATTTGTGGAGGGCATATGCAGTTGCAAATTTCTTTCAAAAGCTCTGTACCTCTCACAGAGTCCTCTACTACTGACTCAATAGTTAGTGACCATTGCCCTCAACATTTTATATAACCCTCCCATTTGGTGTTCCTGGTGCCTAATGTTATACATTCTCCCTTTGTACACCTAAAAATATACATATAAAATAGAAAAAAAAGCAAAAAACAAACAAACAAAGGCAAGAAAGAAAAAAGTTCAAAAGGGGCAAATGTTATTACATTGAAAAGCAGTAGCCCACAGAAGGAAGTAGAAAATTTTGGTACAGTGTGTGCAGATTCTAAAACTTACTACCATTATTGCTTATTGACAGACATTTTGTGGAAAGAAGGTGAGTATTCCAAATCTTGAGGTTTTCACTGATATCTCTAATTTGACAAGAAGCGGACTAAAGGATATGTAGGAATGTAGGAAAAAACAGGCTAGGCAAATTCTTAAGAGTCAATGCCATTTGTCAGATGAGTAGATTGCAAAAATTTTCTCCCATTCTGTAGGCGGCCTGTTCACTCTGATGGTAGTTTCTTTTGCTGTGCAGAAGCTCTTTAGTTTAATGAGATCCCATTTGTCAATTTTGGCTTTTGCTGCCGTTGCTTTTGGTGTTTTAGACATGAAGTCTTTGCCCATGCCTATGTCCTGAATGGTACTACCTAGGTTTTCCTCTAGGGTTTTTATGGTATTAGGTCTAACATTTAAGTCTCTAATTAATCTTGAATTAATTTTCGTATAAGGAGTAAGGAAAGGATCCAGTTTCAGCTTTCTACTTATGGCTAGCCAATTTTCCCAGCACCATTGATTAAATAGGGAATCCTTTCCCCATTTCTTGTTTCTCTCAGGTTTGTCAAAGATCAGATGGCTGTAGATGTGTGGTATTATTTCTGAGGACACTGTTCTGTTCAATTGGTCTATATCTCTGTTTTCGTACCAGTACCATGCTGTTTTGGTTACTGTAGCCTTGTAGTATAGTTTGAAGTCAGGTAGCGTGATGCCTCCAGCTTTGTTCTTTTGACTTAGGATTGTCTTGGAGATGCGGGCTCTTTTTTGGTTCCATATGAACTTTAAAGCAGTTTTTTCCAATTCTGTGAAGAAACTCGGTAGCTTGATGGGGATGGCATTGAATCTATAAATAACCTTGTGCACAAGAAATAAACAAACAACCCCATCAAAAAGTGGGCAAAGGATATGAACAGACATTTCTCAAAAGAAGACATTCATACAGCCAACAGACACATGAAAAAATGCTCATCATCACTGGCCATCAGAGAAATGCAAATCAAAACCACAATGAGATACCATCTCACACCAGTTAGAATGGCGATCATTCAAAAGTCAGGAAACAACAGGTGCTGGAGAGGATGTGGAGAAATAGGAACACTTTTACACTGTTGGTGGGATTGTAAACTAGTTCAACCATTATGGAAAACAGTATGGCGATTCCTCAAGGATCTAGAACTAGATGTACCATATGACCCAGTCATCCCATTACTGGGTATATACCCAAAGGATTATAAATCATGCTGCTATAAAAACACATGCACACGTATGCTTATTGTGGCACTATTCACAATAGCAAAGACTTGGAATCAACCCAAATGTCCATCAGTGACAGACTGGATTAAGAAAATGTGGCACATATACACCATGGAATACTATGCAGCCATAAAAAAGGATGAGTTTGTGTCCTTTGTAAGAACATGGATGCATCTGGAAACCATCATTCTCAGCAAACTATCGCAAGAACAGAAAACCAAACACCGCATGTTCTCACTCATAGGTGTGAACTGAACAATGAGATCACTTGGACTCGGGAAGGGGGACATCACACACCGGGGCCTATCATGGGGAGGGGGGAAGGGGGAGGGATTGCATTGGGAGTTATACTTGATGTAAATGACGAGTTGATGGGTGCTGACGAGTTGATGGGTGCAGCACAGCAACATGGCACAAGTATACATATGTAACAAACCTGCACGTTATGCACATGTACCTTAGAACTTAAAGTATAATAATAAAAAATAAATTAAAAAAAAAAAGAGTCAATGCCATGCTGGATGATGAGTGAGCAAGAGCAAGAACAGAATTTTCCAAAGTTACATTTTGATGTGAATGAATTGACTGAAGGCTTAGTGTATTCTACCAGAAAAATAGGATATACCTTCAACCAAGTGAAATAAAACCATAGTACAGGATATTTGAGAACATCTCAGAAGAAAAAGCAAATACTAAATGTTTTAGTTTCTTGTCAAAGCAAACTGCAATACAAGGAACTAATAAGTTGTTATCCTTCTCTTTCCATGCTTGTATTCTAAGGTTAAAAAAAAAAAGAAATAAGAGAAAAGGAAAAGAAAGAGAGAGAATGGAAGAAAGAAAGAAAAAGAGGGAGGGAAAAAGGAAGGAAAAGAAATCACTTTGGTGCAACAGCCCAGCTAGTTAGTAGTGCAGGGGACTTGTGGGTGGTGGGAAGAATAGTCTTTGAGTTGACTGGAAGAGGATCAAAGCTAATTTATCTATATTATATTAGAGCAAACAGAAGATCTTGGCAGAGCTACCCATGGCAAGCACAAATAAATGAAAATGAACACAACTGAATTAATATAAATTTTATATTGTAACAAAATGAAGACCCAAGTCTGGAAGAAACAATAATTAGAGTGAAAGAAGAATATTCTTTTTTAATGTACTAAGCTATCAAAGAACATAATAAAAAACACACACAATAAAAAAGAGCTCAAAAATGAAATTACTAACAGTATTCAATTGAAAGAAAAATTACAGAGCCAATAAATGAATTATGAACACCAAACAATTTACTATTAAAGAGGAAAGATTTGAGTTAATAATATGCAGAGAAAATTGGAGAAGAGAACAAAAAGGTTAGAAGATACTATACATGTAAGATAGAAAAAGAAAAATCATTAGGAAATTTGTGTTCCTCAGAGAACCTAACAAGTAGAACAAAAAGTATATGCAAAGTTAAAAGGTCCAGTGTGGTCAGGGAAATCCAAAAAAAAAAAATGATCAATATAAGATATATTCTGATTAAATTTTTTGACATCTAAAAGTAAAAAAGATTACCTCAAATACACAGGCAGGATTTTTAAAAAAACCACACACACACACACACACAATATAACAATTAACAAAATCAAGCCACATTTACTCTATAGCAATAATCAATGCCAGGGACAATAAATTCAAATGTTCATAGCTGTGACCCAAAGCTAATTATCAAGTGAAGTAATCATTCAAGTATAGAAGTTTCTGGCAGAAATTTTTAATAATAAGAAAACACAAGGTATAAAGTACTCAAGAGTTGTTCTTGGGAAAAAGAAACTCTGGAACTGTAATTTTTGAGTTTGGAGAACTAAAATATGAATAGGAAATTTCTAATAAAACTATTAATGAAACATGAACAGTTGAGAAAAGTATATAAAGTCCAAAGGGAAATAAAAATGACTCGAGTATTTCATATCCAGACTCATATTTCTTGGAGTAGAAAAACATCTCACAAATATTCTTAGACATTAAGAAACAAATAAAGGAATTCAATGTCTCTGAACTTTTATAAAAAGTCTTTCAATGCAATACAATAAAATGCAGCAAACCAAGAATGGAATCAAAATAAAGAATTCAGAAATGGAGAAACATAGTAAGGTCCTGGGAGAAAGCAGTGGGTCCATGTATTAGTCTGTTCTCACATTGCTATAAAGAACTACCTGATAATGGGTAATTTATAAAGAAAAGTGATTTAATTGACTCACAGTTCCACAGGCTGTCCAGGAAGCATGGCTGGAGAGGCCTCAAGAAATTTACAATCATGGCTGAAGGGGAAGGGGAAGCCGGAAACGTCTTACGTGGACAGAACAACAGAATGAGAGATCAGAGGGAGGTGCTACACACCTTTAAACAACCAGATCTCATGAGAACTCACTATCACAAGAACAGCAAGAGAGAAATCCACCCCCATGATCCAATCACCTCCTACCAGGTCCCTCCTCCCACATTGGGGATTACAATTCGATATGAGTTTTGGGCAGAAACACAAATCCAAACCATATAAATCCACTTAAAGATAAAAATAAACCTAAACAAATGTGGAAATATGGTTATACTACAAGAATTAAGAGTTCAAACTCTGATAACAGTTTGGAATGGGTTTAAAATGTGGCTTCACTGCTTATTAAATGTATGTTGGGCAATTACTCAACCACTTTGTATCTCAGTTTTCTTATCTGTAAGATGGGAAAATAATACTTGCCTGAAAGGATCCTGGTGAATATTAAATTATATGATAAATATAAAAAGCCTGAACAAGCTAAGAAATATAATATGTTGTCAGCCAAAAATGAGTATGGGCCAGCTCTCAGATTAAAGAAAAAGAAAGGGCTGGATGCGGTGGCTCACGCCTGTAATCACAGCACTTTGGGAGGCCGAGACAGGTGGATAATCTGAGGTCAAGAGTTCGAGACCAGCCTGGCCAACATAGTGAAACCCTGTTTCTACTAAAAAATTACAAAATTAGCTGGGCGTGGTGGCGCGTACCTGTAGTCCCAGCTACCCGGGAGGCTGAGGCAGGAGAATCGCTGGAACCTGGGAGGCAGAGGTTGCAGTGAGCTGAGATGGCACCACTGTGCCAGCGTGGGCTACAAAGCGAGACTCAGTCAAAAAAAAAAACAAAAAGAAGGAAGGAAAGAACAAAGAAATTTAAAAAAAGAAGGGAGGGAGAGAGGAAGGCAGGCAGGCAGCCTTAGAGTAATGTTTGTAATCTGCAGATTTCCATAAATGTCAGCCATTATGTTTTTATATAAAATAATGTAAATATTACCAATTTTGACAGAACAAACATGCTAATATAAATAACCAATACAAAAAAGTAAGGGAAAATGGAGGAAGCAGAAATGTAAATACAAATTTTTCCTATTCTTCATAACATGCAGGAATTTGGTACTATTTAAACTTGAAGTCTTGAATTCAAAGAAATGACTTGCTACATCTTATTTTTCACAATATTTTACTTACCTTCAGAACAATCTATTCGTAACAAATATATATATTTGTTTTATATATATGTGTGTGTATATATGTGTATACATACATTTATTTATGTGTGTATATATACACATATAAATTACACATATATAAACATATGTATATATACACACATGTAAATATAAACATATTTACATACATGTTTTCAGAAGAAATGATTATTGGATGCTCAACTGTTTATTTTCATTCGATATTTTCATTATTTCATTATTTCAATATTTTCATTATTTCATTTATTTTTATTATAATAAAATTAATTCAATACATTTCATTTAAAATAGAATGTATTTCTGGATGCCATTTTATAAAAATCATTTTCATTCATTTATCTACCCGTTCATTCTTTTGTTTATCTGTAGACAAAAATATGTATCTGCCATTATGCTCACCTAATAGTGACGGTGTTTATCTTTGGGTGGTTAGATTTTTGTTTTCCCTTATATTCTTGAAGTTTTCTTAAAAATAGTTAATTGTGCATCATTTTTATACAAATAATAAAGCTTTTTTATGGAGAATGTTTTATAAAGACCCACTACATGAAAAAAGGCTATTTATTCAGTTTGCTATAGCAAAAGAGTCAGCCACCATTACTTGCATTTTGGCAGAGATTCAAAGGCAGGGAAGAGTAGCAAGAAAGCTTTATAGTGGAATAGAGGGAAGACTTCAGATGTGTCCTGATTAGGAGCTGTTGTCATGAACAGCCCCTAATGCTAATCTCTTATCCTGATGAAGGTAGTATAACTAGAAGTGGGACTTCCTATGTAATTGCTTAGGGGTACATATTTGGCTTTCTCTAGCTGGTCTTAAATTTGAAACAGGGACTAAAATTAGGGAAACTCAGTTAATTATTACAGGAGTTACTATTTGGCTTTCAGGGCTGGTTGTTAGAGACAGTGGTCTGACTTTTTATAAGTCTGACTTGTAGATAGTAGGCAGGCTTCCTGGGCTGGTTACTATAGATAATGGGTTGGTTTCCTGGGCTGAGTGCTCATACTGTGGGTCAGAGTTCCATTTTTTTATGTTTGGCCATTGTCTGTTTGTATATTTTTTTCTCTCACTTAAAACAAAAGATGAAAATTACAACAAATGAAATGATAAATTATGTGAAATATTCTTAAACTATTCTTGAGGTATTCTTGAGGAGCTTCAGAGATTGGCACAGTGATGGGAAGACCAATTAGTTCAAACTCACTATTTTCTTTTCCATTATATATGTGTGTGTGTGTATATAGATGTATACACACACATACATATATATACGCATATACCTATATGTGTGTGAGTGTATATGTATATACACACATATATACACATACACATATATATACACACACACATATATATACACACACACACACACACACACACAGATACACGGCTCTTTCTAAGCTTTTGGGTCCTTCCTACAACTGTGATTAAGAAAACACTTTGATTACAAAAGCTGGAGAACACTTAATAACATCTTATTCATCTGACTTATTCCCAGAAAACATTGCAATTTGACATAGGTATCAACACCATATGAAGTATAGTGAGATGGCTCCTTATTTGTTGTGTGACTTGGGACCGTTGACAAAACCTCATTTATTTTCTTCATCTTAAAATGGTAAAAATAATAAATAATAAACAATGTTAATACCTGCTTTTTAAGAATAAAGAGCTAATCTCAGAAACAAATTTAAGCATTTAACCTGAAAACACTGTCCAAGGAAATTATTAGTAAATATATTTTAAATTTAATATGTATGATTTGATTTCTAATTTGAATAGCTTTGTTGCTATATAAAAAGTAAGTGATCTGCTCTCAATACTCTGGCTCTGCTTATGCTTATTTTAATCTATATTCTATTTGATTCGATCATAATGAAACTATTTCTATTTCTCATTGAAAAGCACAAATTAAAATAGCTTTGATTCTTATCAAAACTGGATGTTGATTTTATGTAAAAATAGTTGTTCTTCTAAGTGACTTATTTCTCCTTTTTTTAACTTCAGATATCATTCAAGCCCATACTATAACTCATCAATTTTCTTTATTTACTTCAGCAAAGGAGCTATATTCTAGAGTTAATTTATCTTCAGCATCCATAAGTAGCCTCAGAAATATATAAAAGTTGGAACCAGCTATAAATATGTTATTTCTTTCTACATAAACTATAACTCAATCAGTCAGAAAGTTTGTGGGTTTTAGTGGTTAATACATAAAATTTAGTGTTAAAGAGACCTAAAGTCTGATTTTGCTCTTAATTATTTTGTATTTACCTTGGAGCTGTTACCTATTTAACTAATATTTGTCTCAGATTTTTAAATCTTAAAATGGGGGATAATAATACCCTTTGTTTGGCTAATGTCATTAGAGGTGTCTTGTCTAACTAACACATGCTATACAGTTTCCTCTGTAATTACATGATGTAGTTGCTTTGAGAAAAAGGTTACTGTGTCTCCCCCATCAATTAAGATCATCAGTCACATTTGATTAATTCAGTGCATTTTAATACACTCAGCAACTGATATATTTACAAAGGCAGCATACCAAGCATTTGTGCTGCATTGGGTAATAGTAAAACACATCAGTCAGTAGGCTGTCAATACTTGAAGGCATTTTTATCCAATCAAATGTCTCTTATTACTACTACACAGGGGATTGGATTCTAAAAATCTAAGAACTTTCATTTGTCTGTTTGTTTAATGCTTCTAAACCTAGAATTAGATTAAAATTATTTTTGTTTTAAAAATCACTATACCTGATTATGAATGATTTTATTTCCTTTGTTACATGATTCTCTATTCCAAACATTATGCAATAAACATATTTACTTTTATTATTAAAATAGTATCATAGGAAAAAAGGGAAAACATCACTACATTGAGTATTATGACACAAAATTCTTGTATTTAGATTACTACTCTCCACAAAAACAGAGCCTTATTTTACAATGACAAACCCCTTTATCCTGAGATAGGAAAGGGGGAAAAAGCTAGATAGAAGTAATTGCCACAAAATGCTCTTACGAATCAGAGCTGCAGCCAGGCATGGTGGCTTACGCCTGTAATCCCAGCACTTTGGGAGGCTGGGGTGGGCAGATCACCTGAGGTTGGGAGTTTGAGATCAGCCTGACCAACATGGAGAAACTCTGTCTCTACTAAAAATACAAAATTAGCCAGGCATGGTGGCGCATGCCTGTAATCCCAGCTACACGGGAGTCTGAGGCAGGAGAACCGCTTGAACCCAGGAGGCAGAGGTTGCAGTGAGCAGAGATCACATCATTGCACTCCAGCCTGGGCAACAAGAGTGAAACTCTGTCTCAAAAGAAAAAAAAAAAAAAAGAATCAGAGTTGTAAACAATGACTTAAGCCTGGCAAAGTGGTCCATGAGACAAAATATTACATATAAAGTCACTTTATTTTTCTTTATTATAAATGAATTAATTTATTCTGTCCTTTTTATACCTTCCTGTTTGGCTATTTTTTGTAATGAGTATATTACAAAATTAGTTGATTGCCATTCATTAATCGAGATAAAATTCATTCTCAATCTATATTGCTTACCAAGAGCCCCATTAGCCACTGCTGTGATCCAGTTTCAATTTCAAAAAATTGGCTGACATTGACATTGTAGGGTGTCTGCTCAGTTTTAAAAACTCCCTTTCCTTTAGAATGTCTACTCTCACTTGTCCAACCTCCTTCTTGACAGGTGATTGGAACAAGGGTCAAATATCTTGTCTTGGAATTTGGTTCACAGAAAGCCAGAAAGTTTGTTCTAGTGACTAGAGCTGAGATGGTATAAACTCTGGGTCAGTGGGATGGCGTACTCCACTTTGAAATTACGTGGGATAGCATACTCCACTTTGAAATTATGTGGGAAGCAGGGAGGAAGATTGAGAGAGAGAGAGAGAGAGAGAGAGAGAGAGACAGAGACAGAGACAGAGAAAGAGAAAGAGAAGAAAGAGAAAGAGAGAAGTTGAAGGCTGAGCATACTGTTCTCTGGGTTCCTGATTCTTTGGCAGTCTCTGAAGCCTGCTCCTTCTGGGGTTCTTGTACATCTTTCCCTCAGTCTCTTGGTCTCCATTGAATTGCCCTTCTTCTTTTGTGACTCAAACTAACCTTAATCATCAGTGTTAAAATTATTTCATTTGTTCTGCATTCATTTTCCCTTGGTCTTTACTTTTCACTTTCCTGGGATTGTAATATTTGACTTGTCCTCTCAGTTTTTCAGGAAAACCTCCTTATGGGATGAGTCATAAAAGAACATCTCACACAATCATCTTAAAAATCACTCCCTCTTCCTTTACCAGTTTCCCAAGACTGAACTGGAAACTGTACTTTGATTCTCTACCAACCTGTGGCAGGTGTCCGCTCAATCTAGGAGAGCCTTCAGAAAATTATAGGACATCACTTTTCCTTGTGAGTGTTGATCATATTTTCCTAACTATCCGAAATATAAGCCTATTGGGACTGGCACATGCCAGAACCCTCAGTGACCTGACCTTCTCCAAAAGTCCTCATATCTTAGAATTCCCAAGGGAACAGAGAGAAGAAGCCCACGTCAGGGTCCCTTGCTACATGTCAAAGAAAATTTCCGTCTGTTCCATTTGGCAAATGGTAACTTCCAGATGGCTTCATTTAAACCTGCCATTCCTCTCTCCTCCATTTAAGTCTCAATGGATACCATATGTCTGTCTGCAAATGAAGATTCTGAGAGGTAGTAGTTTTCTTGCCCAAATCATTTTCTGCCTCTAGACCTAAGATGTTTTATCTGTGAAATTAGGAGGTTGGACTAGATATTCTCTATGGATTCACTGTGTTTCAAAATTCTATAAATTTCTCTCTATGAAAGAGAACAGCCAAGAGAAATAATTCACATACTCCACTTTTAAGGAACATAAAAAAAATAAATTTTGTTTATGAAAAATGTCATAGTCTGTATATCAGTAATCACTTATACTTTTCAGATCTTAAAGTAAAAAAAAAGTTTTTATCTAGTAAAAATAGTAGCATAGTATGAAGAAAGCAGTAGGGAGTTTTAGTCTTTCAGATCTGGATTTAATATCCAGTTCCATTATTTACTCTCTGTGAAACTGGGCATACTACTCCATCTCCCTTGCTTTACACATCTGTAAGATAGGACAAATGATACTGAACTCATAGGATATTTTGACAATTCATGAGATAACATGTATAAGGCACCTAATAGAGTACATAATGAATATTAATACAGATTATGATTGCAATAATATTAATATTGCTTAAAGTTTACGCAAATTTCAGACACCATTAATATTTTTTCTAAGACCACACAGCATAGCTCAGCTGTGCAAATGCTTGTACTGTATTATTCATAAAGGTCATTTGATGTTGCACAATGGCTAAAAAGAGAGCTGACCTCCCTAAAAACCTTTTCCATATCTCTCCTTCCATGTTTATCCTCATATTTAGAGAAAGGAAATGAAGGCATTGGAAAGTTAAAGAGAAAATAAAATATTTTTTTCTTTTATCAGTTTACATATGCAGCATTCTTTCAAAATTAAAGTAAGAGTCAGCATTTCAACATATGTGTTTGATTTCTACTGACATCCTGGCTGAAATAATGTTCCCTTTTCATGAAGAAAATGTCCATCCTGACAAGATTATGCTCATCCCTCTAGATTAGTTTTATATTAATTCCTTGTGGCTTCAAATAAAATAAGATTTTAATGATGAGGTCTACACTAAAAATTTACAGCCTGATGATTTTCGTGAACTGGTGGGGAGCAAAATATTCACCCTTTTCAATATTACATTGGCAGATTATTATTTATTTCATGATCAATGAAACTGTTAGGAGTCATTGGTTGATTTTTTTTTTTTTTGGAAGCTCTGTTTTTGTTGAGGTCCACTTAATAAAACAGAAACCACTCTAGCTGTCATAAGCAGAAGGAATTGGTTTCACTAATTGGTTACTAGGTGATGAAAGAACTTTAAAAAATTAGGGGACAGTGAGGAAATCCATAGATTAACAACAGCAGGAAGCCACTACTACTCCTAGGGCTGGAGTACCATTGGGAATAAGAGGATCCCAGAAGGCAGATCCAACCATGGAGCCAGAGCCACAGTTTGCCATGAGGAAGGCAGAACCCCAGAGGAAATTCCACTGCTGCTAGATATGTCACCACGGTAACTCCCATTCTACAATGTCCTCCAGTGTCTTCATTGGCCAAACCTACAAGAGTATAGTTTTCTGGGGGGAAAAAAAAAAAAAAAAGGTACAGTAAAGAAAGATCTGGGAATGCACCGGAGAACAAAAAAGAGATATGGTTGACCAGCCCAAGTTAAGCTAAAGTTGTAAGTTCCTGGAGAACAAAGACTGTATCTAGTTTCTGAGTATATACTCACCACTAACTCATCACCATGTACAAGGATATGTTTAACATTTATTAACCAAGATAATGAATACGTGTAAGTTAGTTGTATCAGACACCTTGCAGGCACTAATCAGATCTGCTCAACCACTTCTGTTTCTTTACCCCTTAGCTACCTGTATTATCCCAACTCCCATAGCAACTGACATTAGTAGGTAGAAGCCAACAATATGTCTTGTCTCCCATCTCCCATTCCAGAGGAATTCATTCAAAGCCTACATATGCACAACCTATGGATTGATGCTTCACGGGAGATTGCAACTGGCAGATAAACATCTCTCTTTCTCCTGCTAATGGAGTATCTTTTTATTATTATTATTATACTTTAAGTTCTGGGGTACATGTGCACAACGTGCAGGTTTACTACATATGTATACTTGTGCCATGTTGCTGTGCTGCACCCATCAACTCATCAGCACCCATCAACTCGTCATTTACATCAGGTATAACTCCCAATGCCATCCCTCTCCCCTCCCCCCTCCCCATAATAGGCCCCAGTGTGAGATGTTCCCCTTCCCGAGTCCAAGTGACCTCATTGTTCAATTCCCACCTATGAGTGAGAACATGCGGTGTTTGGTTTTCTGTTCTTGCGATAGTTTGCTGAGAATGATGGTTTCCAGCTGCATCCATGTCCCTACAGAGGACACAAACTCATCCTTTTTTATGGCTGCATAGTATTCCATGGTGTATATGTGCCACATTTTCTTAATCCAGTCTGTCACTGATGGACATTTGGGTTGATTCCAAGTCTTTGCTATAGTGAATAGTGCCGCAATAAACATACATGTGCATGTGTCTTTATAGCAGCATGATTTATAATCCTTTGGGTATATACCCAGTAATGGGATGGCTGGGTCATACGGTATTTCTAGTTCTAGGTCCTTGAGAAATTGCCATACTGTTTTCCACAATGGTTAAACTAGTTTACAATCCCACGAACAGTGTAAAAGTGTTCCTATTTCTCCACATCCTCTCCAGCACCTGTTGTTTCCTGACTTTTTAATGATTGCCATTCTGACTGATGTGAGATGGTATCTCATTGTTGTTTTGATTTGCATTTCTCTGATGGCCGTCCTTTCCTTACTCCTTATACGAAAATTAATTCAAGATGGATTAGAGACTTAAATGTTAGACCTAAAACCACAAAAACCCTAGAAGAAAACCTAGGTAATACCATTCAGGACATAGATATGGGCAAGGACTTCATGTCTAAAACACCAAAAGCAATGGTAACAAAAGCCAAAATTGACAAATGGGATCTAATTAAACTAAAGAGCTTCTGCACAGCAAAAGAAACTACCATCAGAGTGAACAGGCAACCTACAGAATGGGAGAAAATTTTTGCAATCTACTCATCTGACAAAGGGCTAATATCCAGAACCTACGAAGAACTCAAACAAATTTACAAGAAAAAAAAAACAAACAACCCCATCAAAAAGTGGGCAAAGGATATGAACAGACATTTCTCAAAAGAAGACATTCATACAGCCAACAGACACATGAAATAATGGAGTATCTTTAATTGCTGTTACTCATAAACACTCCCAGAAAAAAACGGTCCCATGACATCAAGCAATCAGTAGCCCTAGATACCAAAAAGTGATGTTCTTGGTTACATGGCCTCCTAATTGTGCTCCCTCCTTTCTTGCCTCCTTCGCTCTTTCCCTCTCTCCTGCTTTCCAGGGATGGCAGTCCCTCATAAGTAGTAGCCCATACACTTTTGTGTCAGCCTTTGCTTCCTGGGGGAATCCAGGCTGAGGCACTGGTAAAATTGAGAAGCATGGAATCAAGAGTATGGGTTCAAGTTTGAGCACTACCTTGAACTAGCCATTTGACCTTTAGCAAATCTGTTAACCACTCAATACCTAAATTTTCTTTATTTACAATTTATTTATTTGCTTCCTTCTTTTTCATTGTTTCCCCCTCCCTCCCTCCCTCCTTCCCTTCCCTTCCTTTCCTTTCCTTTCCTTCCTCCCCTACCTCCGCTTCCTTTCCTTCCCTTTCCTTCCTTTCCCTTCCTTTCTTTCCCTTCCTTCCTCCCCTGCCTTCCCTTCCTTCCCTTCCCTTCCTTTCCCTTCCTCCCCTGCCTTCCCTTCCTTCCCTTCCCTTCCTTTCCCTTCCTCCCCTGCCTTCCCTTCCTTCCCTTCCTTTCCCTTCCTTCCCTTCTTTCCCCTTCCTTCCCTTCCTTTCTCCCTTCCTCCCTTCTCTTCCCTTCCCTTCATTCTTCTCTCCCTCTCTCTTTCTTTCATTCCTTCAATAGAGTGTCTCACTCTGTTGCCCAGGCTGGAGTGCAGTGGCACAATCATGGCTCACTGCAACTTCAAACTCCTGGGCTTAAGCAATCCTCCCACCTCAGCCTCCCAAGTAGCTAGGATTACAGGCATGCACTACCATTTCTAGCTAATTATTTTAAATTACTTTTGTAGACACGGGGTCTTGCTATGTTTCCTAGGCTGGTCTCAAACTCCTGGCCTCACGTGGTCCTCCTGCCTAGGCCTCCCAAAACACTGGGATTATAGGCGTGAGCCACTGTGCCTGGCCAAATGTTATTTGTGAATATTTTTTGAACAGGGGCTCTGAGCCAAGTAATGTGCTTGGTTATAAGACACAAATTTAAAAAGAATGTGATCTTGGCTCTCAAGGACTTTACATATTAAGGAATGGCAGATTTGTAAATGAATAATAATGACCTCATCTGTAAGGTAAGAATTACCTCTATAATTCAACAAGTCAGAAATTCAAAATTCAAACTTGGGACATTACATAAGTGTCTCAAACTGTTACCCTTAAAGATCTGATATTTCCATTCTGAGCTGAGCAGTGTCATTATACAGACTAGCTTGAATTCTGAATAATGGTTGCCCCCACTTATGTTACCCTTATAATATTTAAAAATAAGAATATTCAAGGCTATATCTAAAACAACTTCACTTGGCAATTTATCCTATAAAATAATCAGAGATATGTGCAAAGATGCGTGGACATGGATGCTTGTAACAGTACATTATGTAAAAAAAGATGTTGGAAACAACATAAATGTCCAATATAGGCTAAATAAACTATGAAGCATTCTTATGATATTAGTCTCTAAAATTAATATGGATGTTTATTTGTAACAGAATATTGGAGAGATTTTTAAGTGGGAAAAATTTATATTTTAAACTAGTAGGTAAAATATACTATCTCTGTAAAAAATTACATATACATACAAATCTAGAAGAAAACATTAATTTTAGCTGCCCCTGGATGGTGGTTTATTGATATATTCTAATTTTTCTCCTATATATATTTTATAGCTTAATAGAATAAAAAACTTAAAGAAATCAAAGTAATCTAACAAGTTTTCCCAATCAGGCACCACTACAAGGAAAGTGACAATTTAATTCTGTACCACATGCTTTCTTCTGTTAATCTACTTTAAAATACTATATATGTGTGTGTATATATATGTGTGTGTGTGTGTGTGTGTGTATACTTACATTTAATGGTAAATGTGTGCTACAGTGGTTTGCTGAGTCTATCAACCTATCACCTAAATATTAAGCCCCATATGGATTAACTATTTATCCTGATGCTCTTCCTACCCCTGCTGCCCACCCTGCCCCAACAGGCCCCAGAGGTTGTTCCCCTCCCTATGTCCATGTGTTCTCATTGTTCAGCTCCCACTTGTAAGTGAGAACATGCAGTGTTTGGTTTTCTTTTCCTGCATTAGTTTGCTGAGAATAATGGCATCAAGCTCTATCCATGTCATCTTATTCCTTTTTATGGCTGCATAGTATTCCATTGTATATATGTACTACATTTTCTTCATCCAGTCTATCATGGATGGGCATTTGAGTTGATTCCATGTCTTTGCTATTGTGAATAGTGCTGCAGTGAACATACGCGTGTATGTACCTTTATAACAGAATGATTTATATTCCTTTGGGTCTATACCCAATAATGGGATTGCTGGGTCAAATGGTATTTCTCATTCTAGGTCTTTGAGGAATCACCACGCTGTCTTCCACAATGGTTGAACTAGTTTACATTCCCACCAACAGTGTAAAAGCATTCTTTTTTTTTTTTTTTTCTAAGACGGAGTCTTGCTCTGTCGCCTGGGCTGGAGTGCAGTGGCCAGATCTCAGCTCACTGCAAGCTCCGCCTCCCAGGTTTACGCCATTCTCCTGCCTCAGCCTCCCGGGTAGCTGGGACTACAGGAGCCCGCCACCTCTCCCGGCTAGTTTTTTGTATTTTTTAGTAGAGACGGGGTTTCACCGTATTAGCCAGGATGGTCTTGGTCTCCTGACCTCGTGATCCGCCCGTCTCGGCCTCCCGTAAAAGCATTCTTATTTCTCAACAGCCTCACCAGCACCTGTTGTTTCTTGACTTTTTAATGATCACCATTCTGACTGGTACGACATTGTATCTCAATGTAGTTTTGATTTGCATTTCTCCAATGATCAGTGATGTTGAGCTTTTTTTAAATATGTTTGTTAGCCACATAAATGTCTTCTTTTGAGAAGCGTCTGTTCATTCTTTTTTTTCACCTTTTCATGGTTTTTTTTTTTTTTTCTTGCAAATTTGTTTAAGTTCCTTGTAGATTCTGGATATTAGACCAGAATCTACATATGGAAAGACTGCATATGGAAAGACTGCAAAAATTTTCTCCCATTTTGTAGGTTATCTGTTGACTTCTGCTGTGTCGAAGCTCTTTAGTTTAATTAGATCACATTTGTCAATTTTTGCTTTTGTTGCAATTGCTTTTGACATTTTTGTCATGAAACCTTGCCTGAACCCATGTCCTGAATGGTATTGCATAGCTTTTCTTTTAGGGTTTTTGTATTTTTGGGTTTTACATTTAAGTCTTCAATCCATCTTTAGTTAATTTTTGTACAAAGTATAAAGAAGGGGTTCAGTTTCAATTTTCTGCATATGACTAGCCAGTTCTCCCAGCACCATTTATTAAATAGGGCATCCTTTCCCCATTACTTGTTTTTGTCAGGTTTGTCAAAGATCAGATGATTGTAGACGTGCGGTCTTATTTCTGAGATCTCTATTCTGTTCCATTGGTCTATGTGTCTGTTTTTGTACAAGTATCATGCTTGGTTACTGTAGAGTATCATGTTTCATGTAGAGTATCAAGTATCATGTTTTGGTTACTGTAGACTTGAAGTATACTTTGAAGTCAGGTAGCGTGATGCCTCCAGTTTGTTCTTTCACTTACGATTGTCTTGGCTATTTGGGCTATTTTTGGTTCCGTATGAATTTTAAAGTAGTTTTTTTCTAATTCTATGAAGAACATCAATGGTAGATTAATGGGAATAGCATTGAATCTATAAATTACATTGGGCAGGATTGCCATTTGCACGATGCTGGTTCTTCCTATCCATGAGCATGGAATGTTTTCCCGTTTATTTGTGTCCTCTCTGATTTTCTTTAGCAGTGGCTATGGTTCTCCTTGAAGAGGTCCTTCACTTCTCTTGTTAGCTGTATTCCTAGGAAAATACTAGTAATATTAAGTATTTTCTCTACATTAAAAAAATTAATAAAGAAAAATTTCCCTCATTATTATTTCACATTAAATGCAATTTTTATGAAGTATGTTTAGAGTTTAACAATTTTGATGTTCCTTGGAGCTCATTAAATTGGGATTCACTCTGAAGAGTAAATTAACTTTTGGTGAATCATAACCTGGGGTAGAAGGGAACAAAACAGTACAGTATTGAGGACACATTTTGAGGTCTGAGAGTCATAGTTTTAAATCCCAGCTTTTCACCTACCAGTTGTCTGGACTTGCACTTTCTTCAGATGAAATGTAGAAATATTAAGACCCAATAAACAATTGTGAAGCTGAATGGGGATAATCTGAGAACAGCCTAGTGCAGAATTTCTATCAAAAGTTAGTTCTTTTCCCATTTTCACCACCCCAAAGTCTATAAAGAAATAACTAGGGGTGAAAGGGAAGTGTAGATTATACATCTGAATCTATCCTACTTTCCTAGTTTCCTGGATTTTTTTTTTAACATTTTGACATATAAGAAAAACAAAAAGAGATATTTAAAAAGAAGAAACTAAAATACAAGTGGAAAGCTGAAATGTCTCTCTAACCAGAAATATTGCAATTACCCAAATTTATTTCTGAGTAGTCCAAATTTAAAACAAATCTTTGTTTTAGTTTTTACAAATTGGAACAGATTATTCATCTATTTTTCATTTAGGGAAGGAAAAATGTTATCTTTCATAAGAGCAGTTTCAGTATGATGTACTTTTCTATGTCAGAAAATTCATTTTTAGAATTTTCATATTGCTGCTAAAGTATGCAGTTAAATGATTCTCAATCCACTATAATGCACCAAATTCTAGGAAAATGAATCTCTTAAGTGTAAAAATTAAGTCTCTTTCCTGTCATGTTCATACCATTAAGCTATGCGGTACATTAAAAAAACAAAAAAAGGAAAAAAAGATATCTATATTTTTCAATAAAAGTTCAAAATGCCCCAGAGAAATAAATTGTTCTTATCATAATTTCTTATGTAAATTGACCATTTATACAGAGAAATATAAGCAATTGGGTGGGCATTGGAATAGATATTGATAAGAATATAGATACAGATACATCCTAAATGATACAGATACATCCTAAATGTGCTATCTCAGGAAGTCTTAAAGAATATTTTCCTCTCAATACAGCCAATGTGACTCTATTTTGGATTTTCATGTTTCATCTCCCCATTTTCACTTTGGTACCTTCTTTAAAGCAACAAACAGCTTTTTCTTCTGTCCTAGAACCATATCCATAGTGAAATTTTAACCTCTCATTGAAGTGGCAATGAATATATAGAAAGCTAAGAAGAGAGGAAGTGACAAGAGGTAGCAATAAGGACAAAAGAAAAACAAAAGTTAGAATAGTTTTGCATTGATCCACCCTACTCCTTTCCAAAAGCATTAAACATCGAATGAAAGGGAAATGTGGCCCATTGTCTTACTCTGGAAGCCACAGGGAACTGAAACGGGGCCAGTAAATAGCAACAGGACACTGATTGGTATGCAGTTCTAGTCTTGTAACTTATTTACACCCCAAGATCCCTATGGAGAGGACTCTGAGGGGAACTCTATTATTAGGCTGAGAGAAACAGGATTGGGTATGGTATTAGGTCATGATCCATTGGGGTGCCAGCTATATATTTTTTCCTTGGCATTTAGGAGAATCACACATTTTTAAAGTGGAATTCATATTTCCTGATTTTTTCTTGTGTAAGGATTATTTTGGAATGACCAAGCTTCTAAGCATCAATCCTATCTCCATTCTCAATTAGAAGTTTCAAAGCACCTTAGAAAATAAATTCAACTGTTTAGACTTCTGTCAGAGCACAAGGTCATGAAAATCGTGAAAATAACACTGTAAAAGAGTTAAACCACTCTCACTTCTCCAGCAGACCAGCATTTTGTGTTTTCTGACCTGGAGAAAACCAAAAGCAAGCAAGAGAGGGTAGAAAAGAGAGAGAAAGGCTTGGCTCCCAGGCACAATTACACATCACACGAAGCAAGCTGTTGAGCAAAGGAGGATTGAGGGGTTGAAGAGTAGTGTGCAGGAATAAGAATCAGAATATTGATGAAACAACATCTTATGATTATGTGCAGAGTGGCATGGCAAAGCCAGTTCAGCTCCAGAAAAACACACAAAAGGAGTGTGTTTTCACAGGTGAGTGAGGGTTTAGCTCTGAGGAGGTGCACACCAGCTTTATAAACAGCAGGTATAGTGACCCTACAGGGTTACTCAGAGAAATCATCTGCAAACAAGGCAAGGCGGGGCAGGCATGGAGGTCTGGAATTGACACTGAAGGATGAAAACAACAAAATCATTATCCCTCATCTCTCTGAAGTCAGGGCATCTTCCATTATCTGAAGTAGAAGGCAGCATACCCCTTTGTCAGCTGAGTAGAGGGAGGGGACCCACTGCCTGGCTGAAGTAAAGGTCAGGGTTTCACCCGCGGTTCCAGGGTCCTGAGGGAAATTGAAGAAGCTCAAGGGACACAAGTTGAAGGGAGTAGGAGAGCAAGTCCCTGCCTCTTCATAAAAGGCCAGCTACAGTCTTGGTTAGGGGTATATTAATCTGCTCTCATGCTGCTAATAAAGGCATACTCGAGACTAGGTAATTTATAAAGGAAACAGGTTTAATGGACTTACAGTTCCATATGGCTGGGGAGGCCTCACAATCATAGTGGAAAGCAAAGAGAAGCAAAGGCACATCTTACATGGCAGTAAGCAAGAAAGTGTGTGCAGGGGAACTCCCCTTTATAAAACTACTATAACCTGTGAGATTTATTCATTATCACAAGAACAGCACGGGAATAACCTGCCCTATGATTCAATTACTTCCCACCAGCTTCCTCCCACGACAAATGGAAATTATGGGAGCTACAATTCAAGATGAGGTTTGGGTTGGGACACAGCCAAACCCTATCATTTAGGGGTCTCTGACATTCATTCCATTGCATGCTTTCCCTTTTCTTTAGATTCCTCCTTTTCTTTAGAAAAGCTACTCTATGCTGTCTTCTGTTGCTCAGTATCTTAAGTTTCTTATTTCACCCCTTTGGCTCCTGATTTCTATTCCTGGAGCTCCATGCTTTTTAGAAACTCTTCCTTCACCTGGCACTGTCTGTCACATACAGGTTCCACCCTCCAGCACGATGGGCAAGAGGCTCTCTAGCATCCTTCTAGGCTCTGGTCCTCAGGATTTACTCAATCCTCCATCAATTATACCTGCCCATCCTCCCTTAATTTCATTCTAGAAGTAACACGGGCCAGTGAGCAGTCTTTTGACAATAACCTTCAAGTGTTTGTGCTTTAAGCCTTTGAATAGGAATGGCCAAGATTAATTTCAAGGCTCTATTGATTTGTGGGGTTAAAGAAGCCTCCTAGAGATCTCTCAAATCCGTTCTATAGTCTCCTTCCCCACTATGTAGTTCCAGCTCTATAATATCTGATCTTTATTGGTCCAACAGCTTCCATCTCTTCTTCCTTCCTCCAGTTTCCCACAACACTTCCACAAATCTATTTTACACAATATGATGAGATAATTTTCCTGAGATAAAACCTGACTACATCATCGTTCAGCCAAAAATTCTTCATTAACTTCCCTTGTTCTTAGGATACAATGAAGTGCCTTAATAACACCTTCCAATCCCTGCATGACACCCTATTTCTTCGGCAACTTCTCTCTCTGCTCCTTCTCACCTTGACACCATAAGCTCCAACCACAGCAAGCCACTGTCAGTGATCTGGACATATCTAGAACTCTCTCACTTCTGTGCCTTTATATATGCCAGAAATTTCCTCTTCACCATTATTCTTCTAACTTTAGCTGGTTAACTTCTACCCATCCTCTTGGCTTTAGCTACCTCCAGGAAGCCTTGTCTGCTCCCACAAAATTAGGTCACATGGCTCTTTCTAGCTGCCACAGCATTTGCTTTTAGCTCTCTTATGATACTTAATGGCATTATATGCTGATTGGCCACTTATTTTCCTAAATCCCCATTAAACTCTAAGCTCCACATGGGCAGGGATCACTTCTGTCTAGCATAGAGCCTGGTGTGAAACCTACAATTATTACGTTTTTGTGGAAGAAACAAATAATGGAGGAAAAGGAGAGAGACTACCTGGATGTGTTAATTATACTCCTGGAAATGACTTATAAATGGGTTACTTATAAATAATTTCCTTCTCATGAAGAACAGGTTAGTACACTGCCGGTCAAGACTGACACACAGTGGGTATACACCCAAGTCAAACTGTGCCTCCTTCACAATGCTGCCCAGGGCAAGCCCTTTACAATATCAAAGTGGACGAGCCCCATTACATGTCTGCCTTCACCCAGATGGAGGGTACACAGTAAACACAACATCACCTAAATGTTACTGCTCTGGTTGTTTAGATATCTGAGGGGGAAAAAGGAGTGGTGCCACAGTATGAAGGTGTCATCTAAGGTATGTGCTCATCTGCTTTCCAGGATTTATCTGACACATGATGAATTCTGACACATGTAACACCATGTTAGGAATATGCTTTTGCATATGAAATGTATGTGCCTTGGAGATTTCAGTTTCTACCACAGAAGATAATCTAGGGAAATGCATAGACAAGAACACATAAGAATTCAGGTGCTCAATCAAGTGAATTCCTCAGTCTACATTCAAACTACAGAGAGAAAATTCAGAAAACAGTCTCCAGTTCATTGATTGCAGTGTGATGGGCTCTGAAAAGCCACTTGAGAAACTGAAGAGAGAAAAAAAAATGTTACCCATACTCTCTTGCTCATAGAGTGAATGTCATTTGAGCACAAGCACCATGTACTCAGTCATGATGCTTGGAAATTTCGCATTCAAAGTTAGGAATACAAGTGAGATTCACGTATTCAACATTCAGCAAATATTTATTAAGTACCTACCATATGGTGAGTATTGTTCTAGGCACTAAGGATATAGTAATGAAAATGTTTGTTAAAATACTAATTCTTGTGGAGCTTAAATCCCAGTACAGTATCTAATATATCAGATGGATATAAGTGATATAGAGAAAAATAAGGCAGAAGGGAGGATATACAATACTGGGAAGAAAGGAGGTTGTAATCTAACAAAAAGTAGTCTGAGAAGGCGTCTGAATCTGTTTAGGTGGCTATAGAAAATGATATAGACTTATGCAACAAATATTTATTTCTCACAATTCTAGGGACTGGGAAGTCCAAGATGAAGGCACTGACATATTCACTGTCTGATGAGAATTTGCTTCCTAGTTTGTAGACTGCACCTTCTCAGTATGTCCTCACATGGTAGGAAAGGGACAAGAGAGCTCCCTTGGGTCCCTTTATAAGGACACTAATCACATTCATGAGGGCTCCACACTTGCACCATTCATTGTCTCTTCTATTTCTGAGACTGCAATTACACATATGTTGTATATTTTAAAAATCATTTCCTCTCTGTTCTTCAGATTAAATCACTTCAATTATTTTTTCTTAAGTTCTTTGACACATCTGCCATTTTTACTATTCTGTGAAGTACATCCAGTCAATGTTTAAAATTTCAGAGACTGTACTTTTGCATTCTAGAATTCTAGTTTTAGTGTATGTGTTTTAAAAAGTAATTTCTGGGTATACACCCAAAGTATCATAAATTCTTCTACTGTGAAGACACATGCACATGTATGTTTATTGTGGGATTATTCACAATAGCAAAGACTTGGAACCAACCCAAATATCCATCAAGAAGACTGGATAAAGAAAAACACATGTACACCATGGAATACTATGCAGCCCTAAAAAAGGATGAGTTCCTGTCCTTTGCAGGGAAATGGATGAAGTTGGAAACCATCATTTTCAGCAAACTATCACAAGAACAGAAAGCCAAACACCACATGTTCTCACTCATAAGTGGGAGTCGAAGGAGAACACATGGACAAAGGGAGGGGAACGTCACACACTGGGGCCTGTTGCGGGGTGGGGGGCTTAGGGGAGGAAGAGCATTAGGAGAAATACCTAATGTAAGTGACTAGTTGATGGGTGCAGCAAACCACCACGGCATGTGTATACCTATGTAACAAACCTGCATGTTCTGCACATGTACCCTGGAACTTAAAGTATAATTTTATATATATATATACACACACACACACACATATATATAAAAAACATTGTAGAATAAAGCCAACAATTGTGCCAAAAAAGTAATTTCTATTTATCTGATTATATTTTCTGTTTTTTTATTCATGTACACATTTTTTCCAACTTTGAGAATACTTACAATTGCTGACTTAAAACCCTTGTCCACAAATTTCAACATCTGGGTTATCTTGGTGTCAGCCCCATTAATTGTCTTTCCATTTCAGAATAAGTCACATTTTCCTGTTTCTTCATATGTCCAATAATTTTGGATTACAACCTGGATATTAGGAATGATATATTGTAGAGATTCTGAAATGTTGCTGCCAAGAATATTGATTTGTTTTTAAGCAGGAAGTTCACTGGGGCTCTAAGCAAATTTAAGTTCTGTCCCCACCGCAACTCAAATCTCAATGTATTTCTTTTAGGTTTAGCTGGGCTGCTTGGAAGCTGCCCCCTGCTTCCACGTTTCAGGGCCTGTTAAGAGATTTTGACAAAGTTTATTCACAGGATTTTGACATTTTCTTTGCTGGTTCTATTGCTGCTTCTGCTGTTGCTGTTGCCATTGTTACTGTGGTTTTCCTGGGATTCCTCAGAATGACTGTAATTGCTCCAAAATGGCAAGACCATGGGCTTTATATCAGAGTTTCAGTTACTGTATTCAGAGCAGACTGGAGCACGCTCTCAGATGAAAACTTCTAAAACTAGAAATTCACTCTGTGCTTTTTTCTACCAAATGTTGACTCCAACCAGCATCTACCTGCTTTTGATCACTTTCCAGTGCCCTCAGGAAGCATGTGTATCTACACATTCATAATTGTGTTTATTGTCTACAGTAGAATTGGTCTGAAAGGAAAGACTTGATCATGGTTAGAAGCTGAACCATTGAGAAAGTATTGAACAAAGACCTAACAGAAGAATGAGAGATAGCCATACCTGTGTGGGATGCATTCCAGGACTCCATGTGCAAAACCCTGAAGTGGAGCATGGCTGCTGTGTTTCAGAAAAGGCAAGGAGGTCAGTGTGGCTACAGTAGAGGAAAAGAGAAGTAAGAGATAAGATGAGGGCAGAGAGATAACAGAGAATCGGGTTGTGTCAGACAACTGAGCCACTTTAAGTACTTGGAGTTTACTTTGATGGAGGAAGACACTGGGGGGTTTTGAACAGAGGAGTGGCATGATTTAGCTTGTGTTTTAAAATGCGCACTCTGGCTCTATATTGAGACTATGGGGGGCAAAGTATGGAAACAAGGATACTACTTAGGAGCCTCTTCAGAAATCCAGGTGAAGTAGCTTTGGCTTGAAGCAGACTGGCAATACTGGAGATGGTGAGAAAGTGATCTGCATATATTTGAAGTCAGAGTATAAATAATTTGCTAAGAGTTTGGATTTGGAGTGTGAAGGAAAGGGAGGCATCATGGGTGATTCCAAGGTTTTCAGCTTGAGAAACTAGAAGGAAGGAGTAGAGAAAATCAGTAAGGTTTCAGACATTTAGATTTGATGTGGCTGATGGGCATCAGGGTGGGAATATAAAGGAGGAAATTGGATTTGAGACTGGAGTTCAGGGGAGAGGTCAACGCTGCCAGTGTAAAATAGTAAATTGTGTATAGAATTGTATTCACAGTCAGGAGAAGACACGAAATCACTAAGCAACTCTGTTCTCTAACTAGAGAACAGAAGACTTCCAACGATATAGCTCTGAGGATGGTGTGATTAGAGGTCACAGAAAAGAAACCAATAAAGAAACCGAGAAGATGTCAGTGTGGTAGGATGTGAACCAGGTAAGAATGGAGTTCTAAAACGCAAAGGAAGGAGGCATTCTAGTGTTTCAAGAAAGTAACAGTTGGCTATGGCAATTAACACTGGGAGATCAAGTTCTATGAAGATTGAGAATTGGCTCTGGGTTTGTTGATAGAGAGGTTGTGGTTGATCCTGAAAAGAGCAGTTTTGGTGGACCAGTGAAGCAAAAACCCTGACTGGGACTGGAGGGAGCACATCTACCCATAATATGATTATGGCATGACTATAGAAGTCTAGCATTATCAGATGCTATAAAATGAGGGAAAAAAATCATTTGTAAGGAAGGGAATAAACTAAGGAAGAAAAATCTATGAACTTGAGGAAAATTTCCAAAGGGCAAAGAACAGAGGCACATTTTCTGTCCTCTAGGGCTGGAGCATGCTATACAGAGAACTGACCTCACAGTGTTTTGCCGTATCACAGCTGGCCTCTGAGAAGATTCCAAGAATCCACTGTGGGATGACCCTCAGGTTCAGAACCCAACCTGCCAGTCCTACTCAAACTGGCTTCTGGGACCAGCCTCTCATGGCTGGACTCATTTGATATTCCTGTCTAACTCCTTTCCTGAGATTCTCCCTATGCCTTACTGAAACTCTCTCATCCTGACCCTTTTCTGACTTCCAGACTTTCTTAGTTGCAAATTTTCTTAGAGGCAAATATGCCCTTTTACTCATTTGACTTGCTTTGCTCTCAACTGACCTCTTGGGCTTGATTCTAGAGCATCTGGCCCAGTCCCCACCATATCTGGCCCTTAGATTATATTCATTCTACTCTCAGGTCAACTCATAGCCTGGATTCAAATATTTAAGGTATGATATAATTTTAAAAGCCCTGGATTTGAAGTCAGAGAGATAGAGATTCAAGCTACCACTTGGCTACTTAACTAGCTGTGTTACCAGAAGCAAGCTCTTAACCTCACTGACAATCCCTTGTCTACAGAATGGAGATATTAATTATTATCCTTAAGGAACAGTAAAAATTGAATGAGGTAACACATATGTTAGCATATGGGAAAAAATCTTGTCTTTTTAGCAGCTAGTAAGAGATGGACTTACAATGTAGGAAGAAGACTGACTGTTATGTTGAGAAGATGCCTCTCAATAAAGTTATAGTCTACAGAGTTCAAGCAGAAGACCCAGTACTGTAAATAAGAGAGGGTGGGAGGTAGGGTGACAGGGTGGGCAAGACAGGTCTTAAATGCTGCAGGCTTTTCAAATGCAGTGTAATTCATTTTTCCAGGCAAATAAATTCACCGGCTGATTTGATGTCTCATGGAAGTTTAAGGGCTAAATTTTGCAAAGCCTTGGAAATAATGTTGAAGCAGAGTTAGAACATGAGACCACGGAGCACACCCGGGCAGCTGTTTACATTTATGACATTCCTAGAACCTAGTAGACTCTTTATAAATGTTAGGTCTCCAATTATCCCATCTCTTCACTTTACGTATTGTCCACCATCCACCAGCAGCAGGAGCCCTGAGTGAAGAGTGTACTAACAGTGCAGGCTCTAAAATCACACCAACTGGTCACATCCCGGCTTTCCCACCTAATTCATGACCTGGGGCAAGTTACTCTACAGTAATGGACCTCAGTTTCTTCATCTGCATAATGAAAATTATAATAATAATACCTTTCTCATGCAGTATTTTTTGAGAGAGAGCCTTTCCCATAGCTTATAAAAGATTAAACGATGTAATACATGAGAAGCAATTAGGCAAGATTCTGGTACAGAGAAAACATTCATTATTTCCAAATAATATCATTATTTCCAGCATCACACTTGCCAAAGTACTGTGAAAAATTCACTCCAAGAAAGTCAGGTGAATCAGTCTGAGGAACAACCTGCATACAATTCATTGAATCTTAACTAACTAGGGATAGACTTATTGTATAGGGTATATAACTTAATAGAAATTTTATTTAACTTTGTGTTATTGTTGACATTTAAGTTGTTTTCTCAGCTTCTCCAGAAAATGAAGCTCAGTTTTCATTTCTCATGTGTCACTTTGAGAAGTACGGAGCTCTGGCTTCAAAGATGTCACTCGGTTTCACGATGTGATGCAATTTACTGAACTAAAGCAATCCAGGGTGAGTCAC
This sequence comes from Macaca fascicularis, assembly GCF_037993035.2. Taxonomy (NCBI): domain Eukaryota; kingdom Metazoa; phylum Chordata; class Mammalia; order Primates; family Cercopithecidae; genus Macaca; species Macaca fascicularis. The sequence continues at coordinate 35,459,737 of NC_088388.1, read as the reverse complement.
TGCAAAAACAATGCATCATCCAGGCAATTGTATCTTCTTAAGAAGGAGGCAGCAAGGCATAGCATTTCTTTCTGAGCTCCTTAGTTGTAGCTGAGAATAAAGGCAACTAAAAAAAAAAAAACTGCTTCTGTCTGTATCATATATTCTCACTCGAGTGCAGACAGAATACTAACAATGTAGATTGTGATGTCAGACAGACATAGCTTTAGATTCTGTCCCTGTCACTTGCCAATTGTGTGACCTTTCACAATCTACTTAACCATTGTGCCACAGGAATGGCTGCTGTCCATCAAAGATGTATCCTTTTCTTTCATAGGGTAGAGCCTTTGTCGGGAAGCAGCTGGACAGTCAGCGACTGCATTTTCAAGCCTTTATTAAATCTAGAAAGGGCCATGTGAATGAGTTCTGGCCAAGAAAATGTGGGCAGAATTGATAAATTCCACTCCATATCCTGGACCCATAAAATCCCACATAATCCTCTGGGCTGTCTTCCCCAATCTTCCAGCTGGATATCAATGTCCAGGGCCACCACAGCACCCTTGTGTTGAAGATGGTAGAACTTCTCTCAGCCTAGATTCCTGAATGACTATGTGGGTCATCTCCCTGCCACCACCAAGACCTTCTTTCCCTAGCATTGGGCTTTATGAGAATGATACATACACTTCTACTGGAAGAATCCAGTGAGATTTCAGAGTTAGCTGTTACAGTATTTAGTATCACTTTAAATAATACACACTTCAAACCTCTGTTTCTTCATCTGTAAAACAGGAAGGATAATAGTAGCTACCCAGGGTTGTGATAATTAAATAAGATGAGCCAGGTAAAGTACTTAGCACGCTGCCTGGAACATAGTTAGTGCTAAAAAATTATTAGCTACTAAATATACTAAATGAACTTTTTTTTCTTTTATTGCTTCTGAAATTGTTGTAAACAACTCCTTCATTAACAGCTACTTCTAGAATAAGCTGCTCTTAAACTGACAGTGAATCTCACAATCATGGGTTTCTCAGCACTGAAAAAAAAATATGGTACTAATATTTTATTAAATATCTGAATTTTTACTAAATCCTCTGTCTTTCCTTTTGCTACAATATCTTTCTGATAACAGTCTATGCCTATTTACAGCAATGTTAACCACTGTCATCCATCCTTAAGAATAACTTTTTGTTTGTGAACCAAAGAAGTGGTAAGATATACAAGCCTGCTGCAAGCAATGGTCTCAGATCAACCTACAGCCCTCAGCAAGTCCTCTAAGTTATTTTAAAGTGCCACACAAGAGATGCTACCTGAGACATTGCTCATCATTACTTATTAAGTGCCAACATATTCTTTAGTGCAGGACCTACCATACAGCAGGAGAGGCGGGTGAGCAAATCTTTTAGTCCCTGCCTGCTTCTGGCCCTGCACTAGCTAAATGTGGGTGTTGAAGCCCAGCCACCTGTGGCCAATGCCTCTTCATTTCAGAACTGATGAGAACCAGTATTATATTATCATGGGATGTCCTCTATTCTTCACATTGTGGGTAAATAAAAGGCTAGGATTTATCTGCTGCCCTGAGCTGCATGTGCAGAAATCAGAATTTGAACATCAGGCTGTCTTCCAGGCTGACCTTCCTCTTAAACTCCTGCATGGATCCTCAAACAGAACAACCGGGTTTACGCACACTCTCTCCACTACCATCCCACTCCTATTCCTGGCTTACGCCATATTTTTTTTTTAAAGTACTCTGCCCTAGAGCATAAAGATCACCATCGTCATCATGATCGCTATCCCCATAGAAAGAATAATAACTACCTTAATGGGCATCTTCTGTGTATCAGGAACTAATTGCTTCACACACATTATCTTTTTAAAATTTCATGACGAATCTTCAACATCAGCATTTTTATGCTCATTTTAGAGGTGTGGGAACTGAGGCTTCAGGTTGTTAAGTAGTTTGCTAATAAAGAGTAGAGCCAGAATCCATATCCAGCACTGATTTTTAAATCTGGGTGTGTGTTTTTAGCTGGCCATTTCTTATCAGGCTGAATCCCTGAATCTCTACCTATTTCTTACCTACAAGAGTAGACTCTGTGCCTTTACACAGCTGATTGGCTTAGGCTCTGCATTCATTTAAATGGGATGCTTTACTTTCTTGTGCCAAAACTGTGCAAGTACTCCAACCTCTTTGATAGGAATTCATAAATGCTGACCAACCCCTAGGGACACTATGAACACCCTAGCATCCTTTGGACATGGAGTTTTGGCTAGCTGACCCTTTCTGGAGGAAGAAGGTAGACAATCTAACTCCATGTTGGTTCCCTAAGTCCTGGCCTCACCACTCCCAACTTACACCTCTTCTGTAGGTCCTATAGTGTGACAGCTCTGCCTCACATTCTCACAAGTTTTGCTAAAACGTAATGAACAAAATAGATATCTGAGCTAGTATGCTTATTATGAAGCAATTAATGAAGTCCTAAAACAATTGCTTAAGTGTTTATTTAAATGCCTCTCTTCAGGCTGTTAACTCCTCAAAGCAGTGATAGTATATGGAATTTTGAACTCTAAAGATAAGGACCAACATCTATTAATGATCATTTCAAAGTGGAGCCAAATGAAAGATGTGACAAATTAATGATAAAATAACCAAATGCCCCCCACAATCGTCCTTCAGTTCTGAACAGTGGACTCACAAATCCAACACTAGCTTGAACAGTTTCTTTAAAGCAAGCAAACAGATTATAAAATATCAGGCACCACATTGCATCTGTCTAATGCAATGCGGTTGTTTTAAGGACATGTCCTGGGCTCACCTGTGTCATGGGGCCATGCAGAGATGAACATCATGGCAATCACAAGCAGCTGTGAGAGAAGCAGCATAGCAGAATGGGGAAGCCCACAGACTCTGGAGCCAGGTGTGCCACACTCTGCCACCTGCTAGCCACATGACCTTCGGCAGGCAACTTACTTTCACTACATATTAGTTTCCTGGCCTGTGAGTGGTGGTTTATAATTGTATCTGGCTCAAGGCAGATTCATAAGGAATAACCAAGTGTAAATGCCTTTTGACAGAACCTAACATGCATTAAGTACTCAATAACTGTTAGCTGTTGTGAATAATGCTGCAATGAACATATGCATGCATGTATCTTTACAATAGAATGATTTATATTCCTTTGGGTATATACCCAGTAATGAGATTGCTGGATCAAATGGTATCTCTGCATCTAGGTCTTTGAAGAACCGCCACACTGTCTTCCACAATGGTTGAACTAATTTATACCCCCACCAACAATGTAAAAGTGTTCCTTTTTCTCCACAACCTTGCCAGTATCTGTTGTTTTATTGACTTTTAAAAAATAGCCATTCTGACCGGTGTGAGATGGTATTTCATTGTGGTTTTGATTTGCATTTCTCTAATCATCAAAGAGGTTGAGCTTTCTTCAAGAATTTCTTCCTCTGTTTGTCATTGATTTTAAGAAGAAAATGCAAAGAATAAAAGCTAAGTATAGATGGGAGGACTATTGGAAGGAAGAGTGAAGTCAAGTTTAGAATAATTTTTATTTTTGTGTCTATGTTTACTTTCCTGTGACTTGTTCAGCAACTACAGGATCTGCAGGAATAGAACACAGGTTGCTGAATGGAATGTCTCTACAAGCACCGGTTTTAATTAAAAAAAAAAAAAAGAAATTAAGGTCTCCCTCAAAAATCTATTAGCTATTACAATGAGCCTTGTTCCCACACTGGCCTTTGATAGCCCCCAACACTCTCTCTAACTGCCCTGATCAGAAACTCTCATCATTTTTCCTGTTTGTTTTTTAATCTACTCTGCTGTCCATTTAAAACCTACTAAAATACCCCTCTGGGTTCTTGGCCTTGCTTCTCAGTTTACTGTTTGTATCTTCCTTTTTCTCCTCTTCCTTCTCCTCCTCCTCCTCCTCTTCCTCCTTTTCCTCCTCCTTCTCCTCCTCCTCTTCTTCTTCTTCATTTTCTTCTTCTTCTTTCTTTCTTTCTTTCTTTCTTTCTTTCTTTCTTTCTTCTTTCTTCTTTCTTCTTCAGTTATTTTTGGTTAAGATTAGCTGCTTTATAATATGTTAAAGGTGACTTGCATCATGTCAGGATCCCTCCTCCCTTCCCCTTCCACGTAGCTGTGGTCCTAAGTGTGGACAGACATACTCCGGTGCCTGGGTCAGATAGTAACCTTAATTTGCTTCAGTACTTTTCATGTTCCTTGTCCCTTTCCAAATATCTATTTATTTGTGTTTCCCTTTGGTTTTCTGTGTCAGGTTGTTTCATTTATTTATTTGTGTATGTCTTTCTTACTTGCTATAGGTGCTCTAGTCCAGATTCTCTAACATTTGGTTTACATTCCCCTCTCTTTCCCCTAGGACTCCCAGAAACTTAGTCTTCTGTTAAGAGCATCCACTACCAGAGCAGCGATGAATGGTTACAAGAACTAGACAGCCACTGATCCTCAACTCCATCAGCTGATGAATGGCCTATTGAGAGTACTTTCTTATGCTTCTCAACCCTTATGAAGGCTCTCCTATTTTCTGGCTCATGTTTATCCCGTTTGCCAACATCTGAACTCTCTCTCTAACTCATGAGGCCTCTACAAATGAACATAACTCCTTATTAAGTTTTTGAAGCTGATATGAGACTTAGAACTTCTCAGTAATGGAGTAAAGAAATGCATTGTTATACAATGTCATTTTGTCTCTACCTAACAACATAAGGACGGTGTTACTAACTTGCAAAAGAAAATTTGCCCTCATTCTCAAGCAGAAAATTGTGTCTGCATTTCCTATATAAAAGATGCTTTGTGTAATTAGAAGAAGGGATGAGAATGAGTATAAATTCAAAGTGCATTCTCTTCTTCTACATATCTTATTTTGTTCAGAGTATAATTAAGAGAAGGACTTGGCACTTATCTTTGAAAGATGGTATGAAACCCGTCAATGAATTTTGAATATTCATCCATCAAGGATTCCATGTCTGAATGAACAACCTAGTTAAGATTTTGTTCATGCATATTGAATGCAGCCTAAAGAAGCCCAATTCACAGCTATCACAGTTTATACCTCACTTACATCTTTCCTCTTCACCCTATGGTACAATAGAGGACCTCCCCACACCACCACAAAAGAATAAATGCAAGATGTCTAAAGATTAAACAGTTATATTTTTAATAGTTTTAAAATGTGAAATGTTGGGTACAGTTAATTTTTAAAATGTATTTTTTTAAAAAAATTATTTTCTTATATTGCAGCCTAAGAGTGACAATCTGAGTCTCTGGAATTTCCACTTGATCTTGGCCAGAGATTCCTTAGGATTAAATAAGAAAATTTGTGGAATCATCTGGCATAGTTTTTGGCACAGAATAAGTGTTCAGTAAATGTTGTGTCTAAATCTGACATTCTCCTCGGCTGACCCAATAATAGAGGGATAGATTAGCCATCTTCCCCTCCTTTCCCCTCATTCTCTAAGACTTTATTAGCAGAGTTCCCAGGGCCATCCAATTCCATAAAGATGAGAGCTTTCAAAATGATCTGGAAGCAGTGGCAGTAGACACAATTTCAAAGCTAAGGAAAGACAGGTGAGTCAAGAAGTAGAACTGGGCATGCTGCCCACATAGACGAAACAGGTACTTAAGTGGGAGATTCAGAAATCAAATAAGGCAAGAAGGCATATCTCTATGACCTTTCAACATTCTTTTCAATTCTGAGATCTATAATTCCTCAATCCTTAACATACAAAGGAGGAAAAGGCCATTAACCGTTCATGGCGAATTTTAGTTTCCCACATCCTTATACTGGCAGATCCTTTAATCATTCACAAAGCAAAACCATAGCTGCAACTTCCTGAAATCATAAGAGATTTCTCTTATCTATAGTATCCTGAAAATTTCACAGTCTGCTACCCCAACTATTTAATCTTCCAGCAACTTTCAGTTGCCCAGATGCCAAGACCTATCTTGAAACAGAGGAGAGAGAACTGGAATTGATGAATTTATAAAGCAGATACATGGAATCCTGCCCAGACAATGTCATGGAAAATGCTCTGTCATTGACTCTCAAGTTCTGTAGTTAAAACAAGCTCCTTCCTCTAAACAGAATGTTCTACAAATACCACCTTGTACATAGTAGGTGCTCAATAAACAATGGTACCTGATTCCCATCTGTTTTTTTTTTTTTTTTTTTTTAATTGAAGATATATTAGTCTTTTACTTTGGGGAGTTGATTATAATTGGCTGCAAAATATTTTCATCTCTATGCTGATGTCCCTTTGCAATGTGACGTTGCCATTCTTTTCATAAAGAAGTGGAATCTAGGTCTCTACCCCTTAAATCTAACCTCAGCTATGTCATTAGCTTTGGTCAAGGGGATGTTAGAAAACATGACATGGGTAGAGGCAAGAAAAATGGATGCTCAATGTCACTTATCCTCTTTTGCTGCTCTGACACCACCTCTGAAGAAGCTCAAACTAGTCTCCTAGAGGAGGAGAGAATTAATGAAGCAGAAACAAGTTGCCCCAGTTGAGACCCAACAGCCCACCAGCCTGATGACTGCCAGGCACATGAAGGAGATCATCCTAGACCAATTAACATTAGGTGATCCACCAACTGCCTGCAGAACTGTGTGGTTAATGCACAGACTGATGAGCAATAATACAACATTTGTTACTTTAAGCTACCACCTATTGAAGTGGTTTGTCACCTGGCAATGGATAACTGGTACACCTTGTTTGACAATTCCATCATCCACCACCTCCTATAAGCATTATAAGATTCATTTTTTTAAAATGGTCATACACCAGACGAAATATCCCTTTACTATATTTGTCACTGTATTTATATATTGCTTTCTCTCATTGCATAAAGAATTTAAAGCAGTTTACAACTAGAATTCACAAAATACAATCATTATAAATAGAAACAAGTAATTGAAAGAAGGTAATAAATAAAAATAAGATGAGAAATATTAAGATCAAATGAAGAAGAGCACAGAAATCTTGGTCATAAAGAGCTATATAATTTGTGGAATTTATTTTTAACTGTGTCTCTAAGATCCCTGGCAGCCAAACGAAAAGCAAGTTACATTTTTTTCAACATCAGGAAAAAATAAGCATACCAGTTCTTCAGTAGAAACAAATGTTTCTTGTATTGAATTTTGGTAAGTTTTTTTTTAAGTGGATTCCTCTTATACAAGACAGGAAATGACATGGAAGACAGAATTTTCCTAAATCAATCTAACAGCTAGCTTTAGTACGTAGTAACCTTCTAGAAAAATCAAGAGTATCACATGAATACAGAATTTCATGGAGCTAATTCTTCCAGAGGCTGCTGAAGTTAATCTTCTTTTAAAATTTTCAGGACTCTCAAAATGTATGTTTCCTGCTGTGAAGCATGAATAGCTTTTGGAATCAATAATCAAAAGAATCTTTGATCACTCAGTAAAGACTTTGGTTTCCTCTTTCAGGAAAAACTAAATTTCAGTAGTTTTGTCACTGCAAAATGTGAGTCTCTGGATAATGTGCCCAATTCAAAAGTAGCAAAATTAAAACCTGAACTCAGATCTTTCTGATCCCAAAGTTTGTGACTTAAAAGTAGATTCATTGGTGTTATCAGTAATTAAATAATTAATTTCTGGTTTAAATAAACTCAGTTCCTCATGGAAGATAATGCACTTGCATTTTAGTAGGAGATTTCAACATCTTAAAGTCAAGATGTGCATAAAGTGGGAATTTCTAGTGCTTAAGCCAATCTGAGAAGAACAGATGAGGGAGAAAAAAGAGAGAGGTTGAGATTTTCACTGAGTTCTTCTGTCAGCCCTCAAATGACAGCATTTGGATCTATGCAACCAGCATTCTGCATCTTCTCTGTCCAACACCGCTCAACCAGTGGGGCAGGCCGACTTCTAAAACATGTATGCATCAGCAAATGCTATATCAGAAACTGCTGGAATGATGGAATTTGCCACTTTGGCCCAACTTGGAGTACTGACCCACAAACAGTTAACTTACAAAATGAATAAAATGCTAGTATTTTGATTTCTCTGAAAATGGTTGTGCTACTTTGTCAAATAAAACATAACACTTAACTTTTTTGTGTTTGTGCCCTCGGTAAGAGTATAGTGGATTCACAAAGCCTCTGAGCTCTACCTCTGGCCTGATTATTTAATAGCTAATAAATAATTACAAAGCTAGAGGCAAGATTTTCCAAGTACTTGAGGCCTCAGAATACACCAGCTATTAATCACAAGCAGCCCATTTTCTAATTATCATTCTGGAATGGGCTGTTTGCTCTCAATTTTTTTAATGACCATGGAAACCAGAGCCACACATACATTAGAAAAGAAATTTCTATGTCTGCCTTCATGCACTTTTCATAACGGAGACAACCAAGATGTGGTGCTAATTCTATTTTGAATACATTCATGTGTTCGGTCATCCACGGAAATGTGCCCTGTTGAAAGAAATGTCATTTGAACCAATAATTGACCCTTTCAAATACCAGCATGAAAATTGCTTATGACACAGTTAGAGTCTATGACCCCATGAATATCCATCAAGAAGTGGACCATTAATAAATTGTACTACATTAAGTACACGGTTTCTAATTGGATTGTTTGTTTTCATAACAGATAGCGGGTGCAATCGATGGGGAATTAGCTGATTATAACAATATTGTCCTTCCTGAGATAGAATAAAATTCAAAATAACAATGGGTTAATATTAATATAGGCTTATCATATACAAACACAATATTAAGTATTTAATGTGTTATCACTCATTCACCAAATATTTACAGAATTAATATATAGCATTTTTCTATGCTCTAAAATAAGGTCATAAACCAAATGCAGTCCTTACTCTTAAGAAGTGGACTTACAGCTGTAAAGAGAGACATTAATTAAGTAATTGTTGCCTTACTTAATGCTCACAATATTGTGTTTATTTTCCTAATATTTACAGAAGTAAGTAATACTTAGAGAAGTTAAATACCTCTCCTAAAGTCACCGTTGGTAAATACAGTTAGGATTTGAACCTAGAAGCTTCCGACTTTAATGATTTTGCTCTTAACTATATCATTAAATTGCTACCCCTCTATGTATTTGTATCATTTACTAGATACTTCACTAACTTGGTTCTTTTACAAATTTTCTAAACACTTTTTCCCCCTTTCTTTAGCACATTCATTCAACCCAGCCAGCATCAAATATGTGTTGGGTACATTCCAGGCACTGGGGATACCATATACTTCAATGAGTGCACTCAGTGGTAAACACTGTGCTAGGATTTATCCATTAGCACAGTGTTTATCCGTTCATCTGACTCCATCTCCAGGACACTTTTTGTTCCTCCTCTTACATTAAATGAAGGAACATCTTTCTATGTCTAAGTAATATTCAGTTTAGCTTGTATCGACATAACATAATTTAACAGATGCTTATGAATGAATGCTAATGCCATTTAACAGATGCTTCTGGGACTTTCAACAATTAGGCAACATCTCTTTTCATGGTAATTTCTTTTAATCCATACTTGTTTTGAGTTCTGGGTGACTTCAGATGCTAAGGGAGAACAGAAGTACTCTAGGATTCTTGGAGATTATCTATTTTATTATTCTGTGCCTTTCTAGTGTTGATTCATACAGGTGGTTACTTGTTGAAAGAGCTCTCATAGAATTAAAGAGTTAGCGGTTTTTGTTTGTTTGTTTGTTTGTTTGTTTGTTTTTTCAGAGTCTCACTCTGTCGCCACACTGGAGTACAGTGGTGCGATCTCAGCTCACTGCAACCTCCGCCTCCCAGGTTCAAGCTATTCTCCTGCCTCAGTCTCCCGAGTAGCTGGGACTACAGGTGTGCGCCACCATGTCCAGCTAACTTTTGTATTTTTAGTAGAGATGGGGTTTCACCATGTTTGCCAGGATAGTCTCGATCTCTTGATCTTGTGACATCTCAGGGGTTTCAAAACTTGGCTATGGATTATAATAACCTATGGAGATCATTAAAAATAGACACCCAGGTATAGATCAATGGACCAGACCAGAGAGCCAAGAAACAGATCTGTGCATGTATGGTAAAGAAAAACAGGATATATTGTTTCATCAAATTAAAAATATTTACTCTTTGAAAGACATTATATTAGTTTGCTAGGGCTGCCATAACAAGATATTATAGACTGGGTGACTTAAGCAATAGAAATTCATTTTCTCACAATTCTGGAGGTTAGAAGTCCAAGAACAAGGTATGAGCAGGCTGGTTTCTCCTGAGACCTCTCTCTGACTTGCAGATGGATCCTTCTCAATATGTCCTCACATGGTCTTTCCTCTGTGAACATGAATCCCTGTGTGTTCACACTCTTCTTTTTATGAGTACATCAATCTGATGGAATTAGCGCCTACCCTATGGCCTCATTTTAACTTAAGCACTTTTTTAAAGGTCCTATCTCCAAATATGGTCACATTCTAAAGTCCTGGGAGTTAGGGTTTCAACATAGGAATTTTGAAGGAATGACACGATTCATTCTATAACAGAAAGTATTAAGAAAATTTAAAAGGAAAGATACTGACTGGGATAAAACATTAATAGTACATGTATCTCACAAAGGATTTGTATCCAGAATATATAAAGAACTTTAAAAACTCAATAACTGGCCAGGCGTGGTGGCTCACAACTGCAATCCCAGCACTTTGGGAGGCCAAGGCGGGCAGATCACAAGGTCAGGAGTTCAAGACCAGCCTGGCCAACGTGGTGAAACCCCATCTCCACTAAAAATACAAAAATTAGCCTGGCATAGTGGTGCATGCCTGTAAACCCAGCTACTAGGGAGGCTGAGGTGGGAGAATTGCTTGAACCCAGGAGGTGGAGGTTACAGTGAGCCGAGATCACACCACTGCATTCCTGCCTGGGCGACAGAGCAAGACTCAGTCTCAGGAAAAAAAAAAAAATCTCAATAACAAGAAGACAACTTAATAAAATAGGCAAAAAATTGAATGGACATATCACAAAAGAAGATATACAAATGGCCAATAATGGCACAAAAATATATTGAACAACATTAGCCATAAGGAAAACAAAAATTCAAACCACAATGAGATTCCACTACATACTTCATCAAATGGCTAAAATTCAAAAAGACTAACAATGTCAAGTATCAGCAAAAATGTGGAGCAACTGGAATTTTCACACGCGGCTTGTGGGAAGTTTAAATTGGCACAACGACTTTGGAAAACAATTTGGCAATTTTCTACAAAGTTAAATAGATACCATACAATGGGACAATTTCAGCCCTAAGTATTTACCCAAGTAAAATGAAAATGTCCACCCAAATACTTGTATATAAATGTTCATAGCAGCTTTATTCATAATAGGCAAAAATTCAAAACCACCCATATACCCACCAACAAGTAAATGAGTAAACAAATTGTAAAATATACAGGCAACAGAATATTACACACAAATAAAAAAGAATAAACCACCTGTATACTTGGGAACACAGATGAATCTCAAAAGCATTATGCTTAAGGAAGGAAGTCAGACACAAAGAGTACACACTGTAGATTCGATAGATCATATGCTAGATCCAGAAAAACTAATTTACGATGACAAAAAGCATACCAGTGGTGGTCTGGACCTGAGAGGGAAACAATTGACTACAATGACATTTTTGGAACTTCCAAGGAAGTTTCTGGAGTTATGTAAATGTTGCACATCTTGATTTCAGTGAGTATATGGCTACATACATCTGTCAAAATTCATCAAACTTTGCACTTGAATGGATGCTCTTAAAGTATGCTAATTATAACTCACAGATGTCTGGGTCCAAATTCAGATCTACTAAATCAGAATTTTTGAGAAAAGGACCTAGGAATGAGTTTGTTTGTTTTTAAAAATCCCATCCACAGGAGGTTCTGATGTAGCCATGTGTAGGGGTGATGATATGGTCCAACCAGTGCAGGCATCCCTGTACCACACTGCCCTCAGATGGCCATGCAACTTCTGCTCGGTGCCCACCACACCTCTACTCCCTCCCCTCCCTAGCCGGAGCTCACTCTCTTGCATGGTAGCCAATTCTACTTTAGAACAGCTCTTTTTCTCACTATGGCTTGCACCTAATCCTTGGTTATGTGACTGCTAAAGCAGTAGATTTCTATGGTCCTTTGCTTTTCTCTCTTGTCTCTCCTCTGATAATTCAGGGTTGCTTTAGGAGTAGATAAAAAACAAGGGGTCCAACCAAAGTGAACACAACACCTCTTATATGTTCAAATTAATGTATTCAATTAGCATGCACTGATGACTCACCATTTCCTTGTCACTGGGCTAGATTCTGGAGATAGAATAAAGAATAATATTTATAAAGATGTCCCCTGTTCAGGACATGTGCTGGATGTAGGACATCTACATGTGAGGGAGTGATTTAGAGAAAAACAAGTAGATAAAGGCATGTAATCACTTTCAGCTGGGCTTAATGCCCATGAGAGTTTCCTCTCTGTCCATGGCCAAAATTAGGACTCTAAGCTCTTTATATTGAAGGCATAAAAAATATCTTTACAGGATGGAATGCAATCACTTATACAGTCTCATTGGTTCTAGTGTCTATTTTTACCATTCTCTCCTCTTTTCCCCCAGATGTTCTCAAGATCTTGGTGGTCTCTGTCCCACAGCAGCACCCTACTTAGACCTGCTCTTTCCCTTTGAACCACAGTCTGAATCAGAGTCCTGGGCCCCACTGGCTCATAAGACAAAGTCAACTTGACAACTGTACTGTGAGAAAGTGAACAATGCTTTTATAGAGGTAGAAGCAAAGTATTCCGGGAGCATTGAGCCAGATTACTTCAGTTTACAAATTATTTATCACATATGTTATCTTATTTGAGATGACCTGGGACTGATAACAACAGTTGTCACCATTTGTTGAATTCCTACCATGTTCTAGGTTAGATGTTGTACTAAGTGTGTTGAATTTTTTAAACCTCATTTGTTTCTTACCACAAATTGTATGATGTATGTAGTATGTTATTCTCATTTTACAGATGTGGAAACTGAGGCTGAGAGAGTTTAAGTAACTTTTCCAAGGTTAAATAACCAAGAAGTGGCAAAACTGGGATTTGGAAGCAGTTATACATGACTTCAAGGCCTATAATCTCAATTACTACTGTCATTAATGACCTTAGTTTAATAATACCCTGTTTTCAAAAATAATAGGTTTTTATTTTCCTTTCCATGTTGATCCTAAAGTGGTTTACTGAACCCCAGGATGAATTATTTAGGGAAGATTCAACTAAATTAAGATCATGATATAATCTCAGATCCCCCTAAAAATTCATTAATGTAAAGGTGCTTGGTATCTCCAGATAATGCACTTCATTGTACTGTTCACTAAGCATGACCTTCTCCTTTCCTTCAGGCCTCTTCTCCTTCTATGTTCCAAACATCCAGCCCTGCATTGCAACCCATTACAGGATATCTTCTGTGCATGAAGGATAATACAGAGTTAATCTAAGATTCCTTAAAATGAGAAGTCAAACTTCCACTAGCTCCATGGCCAAGCACAATCTCCACAATCACAGTGATACCCAGCAGGGTGGCAGCCTTGCAAGATCTTTGGTTCATGGGAAGAGGGCCTCCTTCTATGTTTCATGTTCCAACAAGATGTATTTCCATTAGAGTTAGACTGCTGGTCCTGGCCTCTCTCTGCCCACCTGCACTTTCTCTAGGAGGGAAGTAAATTTTTGATTTGGAACTGCACTGTGTGTGGCTTAGCCCCTTTTACAATCTTCTTGGCATCTGACTGCCTGGAAGGAACATGCATTCTGATCTGCTGTTGGGGTCATGAATAGGTGTATTGGAGTAGGTTCTGCCCCTATGTAGGCACAGGATTAGGCCTGTGATTTTCTGGTTTTGTCCTTGACTGGGTAGGTAAGATGGCTTCTTGGGAATATATTAATAAGGTCATTTTTTGCCACACACATAAGCTACATGTTTCAATCTAAGATACTTGTGTGGCATGTAATTTATAAAAGGTCAGTATCCTCTATTAAGAGATTGCTATAACTTTAACTGATAAATCTTAAAATCTCAGTAGCATAACATGAAAGCAACTAATTTCTTGCTCATGCAAATTCCAGTCTCTGTTTGGGAAGGCTTCCCTTAACTCAGTAATACTCCAGGTTGCAGAGGCTCTTCTATCTTTAACACTTGGCTTCGAAGATCTCCCTAATCGATAGTAGCTAACTGGCAGATGGGAGGAGAGAAAGGGTAGTAGATCACAGAGGAGGCTTTTCTTGGACAGGCCTGAAAGTTTGCATGCCTCACTTCTTCTCACATTCTATTATCAGAAGCAAGTCACAAAACCTCACCTAGCTGCAAAGCAGGATGGAAACAGTCTAGTTTCGTGCCCAGAAGGGAAGGGGGATAGGTTTGATGAACAGTTAGCCAGTCCCTACTACATATCCAGAATATATAAAGAAGTCCTTACAGATAAATAAGAAAAAGCCAACAATAACCTAATAAAAAGTAGGTAAATGACAAGAATAGGCATTTCACATGAAATGCAAATAGCCAACAAACATATCCAGAGATGTTAACTCTGTTAGTATACCGAAAAATGGAAATGAAAGCCACATTGAGATATCATTTTATACCCAATAGATTGGCAAGATGTAAAGACTCTGACAATGTCAAGCATTGGCCAGGATACTTAGTGTAGAAGACACTGCCAGTGCTTGGCATATCTTCTTTGGCTTACCCTAGATGTCTCCTGCCATCAGCATTCATGTGCAGGCTTACAGGAACAATTCTAATCCAACAAGGGATAGGATATGGTAATTATACATGCTAGCTTCCTCAAAGGATCCCCAATGAGAATGAGCCCCAATTGGCTATACATAGTATTAATCATCCATATAACTTTTCCTATAACTTGTATTGATTTTCCTCTCTTCTTTAGCTCTGCATTACAGTCCACAGTGCTTTCTGAGTTCACCCTCCAGAAAAACCTGTTTGTACCCAAATTATTGTCTCAGGATCTGTACTTGGGGGAAGACAAACTAAGACTGCATAACAGGAATCCTCACTCTTCTCACTGCTGATGGGAGTGTAAATCTGTAGAAAACCTTTTTTTAAAAAACCCAATTTGTTATTACTTAGTGAACTTGAGAAAACTAGCTCAGA
This sequence comes from Macaca fascicularis, assembly GCF_037993035.2. Taxonomy (NCBI): domain Eukaryota; kingdom Metazoa; phylum Chordata; class Mammalia; order Primates; family Cercopithecidae; genus Macaca; species Macaca fascicularis. Next base: position 35,444,585 of record NC_088388.1, on the reverse strand, counting down.
AATTTTATTCTATATATATTCCCAAGAGAATTCTTGCACTAATATGCCAGAAAACTTGTATGAGGTTTCACAACAGCATTACTTGTACCAGCAAAAATCATAGAGTGAACTACATAGCAGGTGTATCATGCTGGGATTCTAGATATAACAATGAGTTTGGGGGATTTCTAAATGTTTAGAATGTTCCCAGATTCTTGAAATTCAACCCCATGCCTCCATATAGAAGTCCTCATTGTTTTATTCACTCATTTCTTCATTCCCTCAACAAATGTTGAATGTTTTCTGGGAGCCAGGGAGCTCTATAGATGAATAAATCAAAAGCTTCTCAAGGAACCCAGAATCTAGTAATGGTCAGATGGAGAGCAGTGGATAAACTAACCAGGCTGAGTGCTGGCATAAGGTCAGACATGGAAGTTGTGCAATTTGGGATTTAGGAGTGAAAATTCTGCATCAAATAGATTTAGGTTTGAACTCATCTCAGCATCTCCTTGGTAATTTTGTCTCCTAGAGTGCAATCTTAGCCTCTCTGAGCTGCACTTTCCTATGAAACGTGTTAACAATCGTACAACAGAAGAACTAGGCAGCTAAGGAATATAAGTCCTTAGCATAGGCCTAAACATTGTACACACTTAATAAATGCTGCTACTGCTGGGGAAGAGGCCAAGACAGGGATGAGGGGCATTGTCAGGGGAATGAAGAAAGGCCTTAACAACATTCACCCTCCAAAATGATGGCTATTCAAGGACATGTGAGTAAAATTGGGAATGAGAGCTCAACTTCCTAATAATTAGACTTTGGGGTTGTTAAGATTATTCGTTGGTTTGGGGAAAATAACTCTCAAGATGTGAAGTTTTAAAAAACCTATGGTATTCTTTCTATCATAAGCAGCTTTTGATGACTATTAAAAATATTAATCTCTAAAATGTTTTGCCCTTTGTATATTAATACAATCTTCTGGGTGGAATTTTATTTTTCCATTTTTATAGTTTTTCATTGTCTATTTATTTTTCCATTTTCATTTTGGGTGATGTTTTTTGGTTAAAAGTCCTCATGATAATGCAGTCCCTCTTAGCAAGCACCTACAGTAAACATTTACTATCTGCCTGGGTCATAGTTAGCCCAGGATTGAGGTAAATTGTGTTCTTTCCCTAGTTAACCAGACCAACTATTCATTTCAACTACTACACACAAAATCATATTCCATCCATCATATCTTTCCATTCCCTTCTTTGGCTTTGTCAATAATGTATACATATTATAAAATTAGCTGAGAAACTACTTAAACCTTCTTAAGGGTGAATATTGAGATTTATATATAGAGTAAGATCAAGCCATGTACACACCATGGATTCAAATTGCAGCCCCACAGAATCCATCTCTCTATATCTTGGAGTCACTACTGAATTGCTACCCAGTGCTCTTTTCTTAAGGCTAAGAAACCTTAAGGTTTTCATCTGTTCTCTACAGTCTGTCACCCAAACCCATCCCCCAAAGCTTTTTCAAGTTTCTAGCATCCCACAGTCACGCTCCCATATCCAAGCCTGCATGTAGCAACCTTAAAGGTTGTTTGGTACATTTAATCATCTGGCTTCACAACTGCCATGAATTCTGCTCAAATTGGGGTAGTTAATAACCACTCGGGGTCTTTAACTTGTTCATACTGGCCACGGTCTCTTTATTCTGAAATTTTATACTCAACATGCCGAGTGTCAGGACCTGAATTGGAGAACAAAATGAATGAGATTCTGATTCCCTCTGACACACTTGCCCAGAGGGTCTATCTTCTGTCTTTGGAAGTCTATTTTCAAAAGTTCTGGCTCTCTCCTTTGGATACCCTGTTCTAGCCTGGTTAAGGGTGCTTCAAACTCATTTAGCATATTTGCACCTTTCTTTTCTTCTTGTCTAAAATTATGTCTTGCAAGCTAACACAAAGGTGACTATGTCAGGATTCTTTCCCTCTAGGAGTCAACCCTCTGGTAACAGACAAGGAAACACATGGTGATGATACTGTGCCATCAACACCATATCACAGAGTACTGTAGAATGACAAAAGGAAAGCGGGGAGAACTTCTTATTGGGCATGATACCCAAAATGTCTTTTGCATGACAAATGAGCTTACAAAGAGAAGCCAGGTCATTGGGAAAAGCCATGGCAACCCTCCCTTGCTCCATGAGAAATATCCTGGCATCCATTCTCTGGGTGTTACCTAATTCAGTGCATGTTCACCCTCAGAGTTTTGTCAGCTAGAACCTCAGTTTCCAAGGTGTTGACAAGCTACTATAAACAGTGAAACACACACTAGAAATGTTTCTTTAGGTTTTACAAAACATTACAGATGAGTTTCTGTTAACCCAATAGTGATTACCAATTAGTCCATGAATCACAACTATTACTCCTGGCACCCTGGCAGTGTGGATATTTCTGGGCCAGAGTTGGATAACCTCTTCAGCCAATTTGTAATAATGGAGGAGTCAAGGAAGCACTGAAGTTCACTAAAACTCCAGGAGCATTACATGAACTGTTGAGGTAAATGACCCTCTATGAATTCAGATAGAATTGAAAGTGAGGAAGAGGTGTACATATGGTTACCAATATATTGGTGTTGTTACTATTTGAAGTTAGATTGGAACATGTGTTTTATGTGTGTGGCACAAAATGGTATTAATACTGCACCCAAAAAGTTGCCTATTACATCAATCTTACTGAGAAATCACAGCCTACTCCACAAGAGCAGAGCCTACCCCAGTAAATTTATTCATGTCCCAGACAGCAGATCAGAACGTATTCTTTCCTGGTGGACAGACACCAAGAAGATCCTAGAAGGGGCTAAGCCACATTCAATGCAGATTCAAATTGAAAAGTCACTCTTCCTCCTAGGATCAGAGTGGGTCAGGACTAGGAGTCTAACTCCATTTTTTTTGTCTACATATCTATTTATCTGTCATAAATGTAAAGTGCTTAGACAAAGTGGATCTTCCTAAATCTCCTTTTTATTTCCAAAGGTCAGCTCTGTGCCTGATACATAGTAGACACAAAATACTTGATTGCTGAATTAATTAATTTCAGAACCTAAAATTTCCAATTATAGAAACGTTAATATTCTACTGCTTCCCACAATTATGTTGCCTTGATGCTACTATTTCATTTTACTCTTCATTTCTTCTCCTCACCCTACTCAGGATTTTGAATCCATCCTTCTTAGAACATTTCCTCTTCACCCTCACAAAACTTATAAACCTATTATTATGGGATTTAGTCTTAGAACAACATTAACCTTAGAAAGTAGTGATAATGGAATTATAACAGGAAAAAAATGAAAACAATTACTGAGAGGGCTTATAGTTTGTATCTCTGTGCTTCTTTCTGACAAGAAAAGAGGGAGGTATGGGAGGCAAAAGAGGCTGACCTTAGAGGTGTGTGAGGGGACAGGGCTCTTGGAGAGATTAGAATACTCATCACACTAATTACAGAGGCAGAATAGCCCAGCTATTTCATGCAGGGACGCTACATCCAGACTGCCTTGGTTGAAATTCTCAGTCTTCCACTTACTAGTTGTGACCTCGGGCAATTTTTTTTAACCTTTCTGTGCTTCAGTTTCCTTACCTTTAAAATAAAGGTAATAAAAAGAATTTCACGTGGTTGTTGTGAGTGTAAGTATATATAAATGCTTAGATTAGCATCCAATAAACAATAAGTACTATGTAGGTGACAGTTGTTAATACCACTTAAGGGTAGGTCCCAGGAAATTTAGGGAATAAATAGAATGAATAATATGGATATGGAACTAGGTGTAGTGTGTACAAGGAGTCACTTCAAAGACAGAAAAGATGTCCTAGCATGGCAAATGCTTGGCATCTATGTTCTCACTACCCTCACCTATGTCTATGATAGTCATTTCATATCAACTATGGAATTAATTCTCTCTGAGCCTGGACACAGCTTCATAATTTTACTTTCAATACTATCCCAGGCAGCTACTTCCAATCAAAGCCAAAAAATTACATGAAACTTATTTGCTGTCCCTGTTGGAGGCCAACTACAGGGTCAGTCAGCAGGGAGGTAACTATAATCTGACTTTCGGTTGGGACTCTTGGAGGCCAGGTGCAGACCAAATGGTTTACCTGGTCAAGGGGACTTTCTGTTTATAACACAACCCCAATGAAGTTCCATCACTAATAGAAGTCAAATCATATTTTCAAGCAAGTAACAAGGGAAACTTCCATAAGGATTACATGACAGTGACACCAAGACCCAAGTGCCTACTCTTGTGAATAGGCATGCATGAGTAGTTCTTGAAAACAAGAAACAGTGAAAGTGCCTAATAGGCTACATCACTTGGTCACTTTGCTCACTTTCCAGTCCTGGGGCCAGATCCTCAGGGTTTTCTTTTCAAAAGTTCTACCCTCCTTAATGTTCTCACTTAACTGGTCTTCTCAAAAATGTCTATTTAGAGAACAGACCCAGAGTGATGATGGAAATTAGGGAGGAGAATTAGAGAATAGTACTCATGGTCATTAAGATTGCTTTTGCAGATTAAATTGGATGTGTTGGAGGTTTGAACCTCTCTTTTTAGGAATAAAAAGGAATACAGCTGCCTTTGTCAAGTTGGACAGTCTTATGTATCAAAGTGTTCATCTGTTCTGTGCCTGCTTTTCCACATCTAGACCCTATGGCAGAATAAACATATATTGTAATCAAGCCCTAAACCCAAGGACAAAAGTCTATCATCCTGAAGACTCAAGGAAACTAAATGTTCTCCAAAAGTTTCCACTTAATTCCTATCCCTGGGGTAAACTATGCATCTGGAGGCATTGACACAGGAGGGGAAATCTGACCCTGGAATCTAATGGGAAATTGGTGGTATTCTTTTTATCCTTAAGCATTGCAATGGGCTGACTGTGCACATCATCTTACATTTCTCTTAGCTTATATATCCTTCTTACTGCTGACTCATTTTCTGAATTTATGCCCACCAGACATCACCATGGGATCACTCAAGGGAGCAAGGGATGAGAACTCTGCCTTCAGATGTTCCAATTTGGGAAACCCAATTACCAGCTCATCCCGTCGTTCAACATTTGCAAGTGATCACCTCTAGAGGGAGCTAACCCCACTGTCTTATTTCTTAATGTAGTAGGCAAGGAATTGTCAAATATGGAAATTTTTCAGTATCCAAGATTTGATAAATCATTGGGCATTATTATTTGTCTCTACATTAGCCCTATAATGATGCCCAAGGGCAGTGATTTGGGAAGGCAATTCATTCATGAAGGCAAAGGAAGAAGCTACTTGTAAAGAAGAAAGACTTGTAAGTTTTCTCAGCTCATAAACACCAACTGCAGGAAAAATAATGGCTGCACTTTGCTTTCCTAAATTGTTCTTCCAAGGGATACTGTTTACCTCTTCAAGTTTCTCTTTTCTTAACCTTAGTATATGTAATTGCACCTTAACATTCCCATTTATGGTAGTAGAAAAGGAAGGCCGTAAAGAGCAAAGAGGGGGTTGCACAGTCTGACTAGACCTTCAGAATTAACCAATCTTATAAGACACTTTCAACTTCACATTTAAAGTTTTCTCTGAGATGCAGACATTTGGGCTGGGGGGCTCTAACCAATGCAAGGCTAGGAAACAGCTATATGGAATCTGCAATTCCTAGATATTTTGTTAAGACTTGGCTGGTTCTCTGCAACATCTTCATGTTTTCACATAATACTTGGCTAAAAAGAATAGTAAATAATGAGCACCAATAGAATCAGACAGAAAAAGTATAGCTTCAGGCTGACAGCTGATGTGCAAATCACCGTTCTCTGCAGGTAAACAGGGCGCCCGAATTACAGCCTAGGAAGGCGAGAAACAAGAAGGTGATACTGCCAGTCTGCTGCAGCTCTGAAATCCCAGAAGCATCTGGGTTGATACTGTACAGCAATGCCAGAAGGAGTGCTTGGTAATGGAAGAGAGGCTCCTGGAGGCCCAAATCCTCATTGAAAGGAACTGAGCTGTTTTATAGTTTCCAAGGCAGGACAAATACTTAGCCAGAATAGCAATAACCTCCTTTACCTCTTCCCAAACACCTCCACCCTCAACTGTACAGGCCTTATCGGGCTGAGGACTCGGGGCCTCAGCCTATGCTAAAAAGGAATCCCTTGTGTCCTAATTAGTGAACTGAACAAGCTTAAAGGATGACTGGGATCAGGGGATTAAAAGAAAAGAGTGGCTAAGGGACTGTATTTCACCTGCAGTCACCCTGAGGCCAAAAAACATAGTAGGAAGAAAAGACATTGGAACCAAAGCAAATCCAAAATGGTATGTCTCAGCCCCGGTAGAGTCACACCTGGATCACAACAATTACCTCCCAGCTAGGGTTCCTGCCACAAGTCACCCTTCTCTGAGTTCATCCTACATAATGGTGGCAAAATCATCTTACAACTTTACCTTAATCATGTTATTATCTCTGCTTAGGAAAAGAAAGATGTATATTTGCTGTAACTTTTAGAAAGTAAGCTCCATCTATGTAGCTGTCCTTAGTCCTCAGCATAGAACTAAGCTCAAGTCAGGTTATGTTTCCTTAATCTTGGACCAACAAGCCATAAGGAGGCCCAACCAGAGCAGTAAAAACGTGTGTTTCAGGGTCCAAGAGACTTGCTTCCAGTGCCAGCTCTGCATTGGACTACCAGCAGATTATATTCACATTTTCCCTGCCCCATCAAATTTAATTTTCCCAGTCCCATCTGTAAAACAAGTATAATACCAAACCTCACAGTAGCTGTCATGAGAAAATGACAAAATGTGCTTAAAATGCCCAGAATCCTGGCACTTGCTGAAAATTCACTGACAAGATTTTTTGCTTATTAATCATAATGTTTTCCAAATAGTCTGTGATTTGCTCTTGGTGCTTTGATATTTAAAAATTAATTTTTAAAAAGGAGGCAATTGTATTACCTTATTAAAACTAGGGAACAGCAAAAATGTGTCTCACAAAAACAGGCCAGATTCTGGTGAGGGAGGATAAGACTTGGAGAAGTTCTAAGGGCAGGTTACAGCTATATTTGTTAGCTGATTTCTTTTTGTTTGCAAATTTATTACATAAAATCTTCCTAGCTTCCTCTGCCTTTTCCATGGCATCCTAAACTACTCTGGGACCTCAAATGATATAGTAATAGCAGTGCTACAGGAGGGCTAAAATAGAAGACAGGAGCCTCAACACACACAAGAGCCTACTCCACAGAAAGTTCTGATATTGAAATATCACTGTGTTGGGTCCATAGTTCCTGCTTATACAGTTCATATTTTCTTCAAACTGTCATACAACATGACTAGGTTGACAGCATACAGTTGGTTTTACACCTTTGAAGTTCTTCATCAGAAGCCATATTTCACATGAACATAGCATAGAGCCATATTGTGAAGATACCATGTGAGTTGTGCATGAGGCTGTGTGGAGAGCTTTGCCAAGCATGATATTCTGTGTTCTGTGTTTCTGCATGCTTTGTGTCCTAGAAGCTAAACTCCCATTTGGCTGTTCCAGTTTCTTCAAGAGATAAAGTTAAGTTTCCATCTTTAAGAAAAGCAATTCATAAAGGAAATGAATTTGAAAAGGAGATTAGATGGTGGTCATCATCTTGATAGCCAAATTCAAATGTCGATTTATCTCCAGGGCATAAAAGACACAGAAAATATCTTCAGGGTATAATAAACACAGAAATGATAACATCTAAAGAATAGAAGAGAGTGAGAGCAAATGTAGGATCAGAACAAGAGACTATTTTAAGAAAACAGAGATGACTGATAAGTGGAAATGGTAGATTTGTTCTATTGAAAAATACCAGTATATTCTGGAAATAACAGAAGAAGAATAAGGAAGTTTCATTACTGTATGTTTTCAGAAGCAAAGCAGCACAATCCAAAAAGAACTCTACACTTAACTTTGTATATAACATAGAACAATAAATGACTGCTTCAAAGGAAGCAAGAATACAATGATTTGCTAAAATGAATATTTTAGGGAGAAAGAGAGGAAACTTTCACCATTAGGAAACCAAACATCTCCTTCTGCAGCTGAAGAGACCTAGTTTTCAAGTGACGAGGGAAAATGAAAAATAACCTCATTTAACTAAATACTCTTTTTTTTTTTTTTTTTTTTTTTTTCTCACCTCACAAATTGATCCAGTCAACAGAAAGGACTATGGGTGCTTTTGAGCCCAGAGTCCACTACGTCATAAACATAGGGTTGTTGTAAACCAACACTGTGTGGAGCTATTGCCTTAACAGAGTCTGACGGTCAAGGCCCGAAACCTGGGTCTGACTCAGACTAGGAAACAAAAACAGTAGGCTTCAGAGCATGCCATAGACAGAAAACTAAACAAAACCTAGGAGAGGGCTCAAATTTTCAAAAAGAAACAGCTTCAGCAATTTGAACCATTAGTTTACCAAAGCCTAGTAAGAGAAGAGGCTTTTAGGAAACTTCTAAATAAACTTTATAGACCCAAATTAAATAGGTTGATATTAGAGCCTTGGGAAAGATTCAGAATATCCTAACCACTTACAATATTTCTGCCAACACCTTTTTTTCCTCTCTTGCTCCTTCTTCTTAAATGCCTGTTTTCTTACAACCCCAGTACTCAGTACTAAGCACTCTGGACCTTCTCCACGTTATCTTATATAAAAAGTGCATCCATTCTTTAAATACTTGTTTTATTTTACAGTTAGTGTCTTTTGTGTCCTCTCCTGGAGATCTTTGCTTTGTCTGAGGTCACAAAGATATGCTCCTATGTTTTCTTCCAGAAGTTGTATAGTTTTAGCTTTTACATTTAGGCTCCATTTTGAGTGAGGCTCCATCTTGATCCATCTTGAATTAATTTAAGTATATAATGAGACATAGGGGTAAATGTCTATTTTAGCCGAGTTGTCCAAGCACCATTTGTGGAGAAGGTTTTACTCATTGAATTAACCTGGCACCTTTATTGAAAATCAGTTGACTCTATATACGTGGTTTTATTTCCAGACTCTATTTTGTTCTGATGATGTATGTGTTTGTTTTTATGCCAGCACCACACTGCCTTGATTACTGTAAAATTTATAGTTATCCACTCTTAGGTTTAACAGATTACTTGATGCAGAGGCCTAAGACCTAAATTCTAAGGCAAGTTTTGGCATTAAGTGGCTGTGAAATTTTGAACAAGTCATCTAATCTCTCTATTACTTAATTTATTAACCTGAAAAATAAGAGAGAGTAGATCAGGGTTGAAAATTAAAATACTTGGCAGGTAACGTAACAGAATTAACCTGGAAGGTATGATACAATTCTACAACAGGGAGTGGTAGGTATTGTACCAATGTCCATAATCTAGTCTAAAGATTAAAGTTACCATCCATACTAGCCTGCAAGAATGCAAACTTGCTATTGCCACACCGTCTGATTTTTCCAGAGAAACCAGAAACCTGGATTTATTATGGGAAATCTTATTTTTTAGGCATCATGTAGGTCAAATAAAACATAAAATTCAGTTTCTGAACTGCCAGTTTGAGACCCTGGTCTAGCAAATATCTCAGAATGCTAATAGTTTTTTGTTTGTTTGTTTGTTTGTTTAACATAGTTACTGGGAAGAACAAACGAGGGAACATAAGAAAATGCTTGCACTGTACCTGATATAATTTCTTTTTTTCATATTAAACATTCTCTAACTTGTATCCCAAATCTCTACAACTAGCCCTGCATTTCTTGCAAGCAAAGGGTCATTTCCTCCCTTAAATACAACTATTAGCTCACTCTGCATGAGTTCACAGTCTGTCCTGTGTTGGGCTCTTTCCGTTACTCCCCTTCCCAGATGCTTTCGATGCCTTCTCCACCTTTCTCCAGCTCAGTCTGTGCCCAGGTAGACTGAATTATGTGAACTTTATGGACAGGCTTTTTTATCCTGTGGCTTCCTGTTGTGTTTAGCCAATGTAGACAACAACAAAAGACTGGAGGGTGAATGAAGAGTGAAGTTGGAGTATTTATATTCCCAGTACCCCACCTGCTAAGTCACAAGGCTTGACTTTGGCCTAAAGCCATAGCTGTCTTCAGGCTGTTCTCTCCATAGAGCCATAGTCAGTTCAGGCTTCTATAACAAAGAGAACCACACACTCAGTGACTTAAACAACAGAAATGTATTCCTTGCAGTTGGAGACTGAAAAGCCCATGGTCAAGGTGCTTGCCAATTTGGTTCCTGCTAAGGGCCCTCTTCCTGGTTTGCAGATGGATGCCCCTCCCTGTTGTATCCTCACATGGTAGAGAGACAGATCATCTTTCTCTTGTCTCTTCTTATGATCACATTAATCCCACATATGAAGGCCCGACCCTCATAAACTAATTACCTTCCAAAGACCCGACCTCCAATTGCCATCACACTAAGGATTAGAGCTTCAGTATATGAATTTGGGGAGACATAAACCATTCAGTCCGTAGCAGCCAAGCTTTTCTTTGGGTTACATTAACCATTTTTTCCTGTTGACCCTTCAGGCCAAGAGGCAGTTAATAGCTCTCATGTTCTTTTAAATTCTGTTCACTCACTTATAAATCATTCAGTTTGAGTGTGCTATATCATCTTGAGACCCCTGAACTAGCAAATCTTTCAGAATGTTAATGGTTTTTTTACACAGTTATTGTGAAGAACAAATGAGGGAACATAAGAAAATGTGTGATCATTGTCTAATACACCAGCTTCTCACCCCAGGTAGAGCTCCTCTCCTCTATTCCCTTTCTAAACCAATGGCGCCACTATCCTGCCTATTAACCAGGCATAAAGTGATGGTGCTCTATTAGAAAGGGAGGTTCCCATAGGATCCCTCTGCTTCACTCATCCCTAAACATGAGTAGCCAGGAAAATGAGAGAAACTTGGCCTGCCAAAGAGTAGAAGGATTGGTTAAGTTCAAGGTACTGAGCTGGCTACATTTTCTAGGAGTGGAGTTTCAAATTGAACTGATTTTGTGGCTGGAATTTCTCTTCCCTCTCCTCTACTGAACCAGAAGGATTAGTGCTCTGGGCTGCTCTGTGCAACCCTTCATTCTATCCTCTGTGAATATTCTCTCTTCATTCATGCATGGAGCCACCAGCACTTTCCTCTTGCACAGGGTACACCTTTAATTGGTCTTTCGACACCATCCGTTGAAGATCTGCTATCCAGGCTGAACCTGATAAACATAGATAGCTGTTTGACTTGCTTCAGATCTAAGCTATATATAGCCTGCTTCTGATGTCTTAAATTTTTTTCTACATGGTTCGCCTTAGCTTCCTAGTTTTGCACTGGAGCTTCAAGCAGAAGTCTCTGCTAATAATAGTGTTACTGTGCTTTCTCTTGTCTCCTTTGTCATGTACCCTTGTTTCTAACCTGCCTCAGAAGCAGGAGATTAGTATAGAAAAGAGCAGAATTTACAGACTCCTGATTATACTAATGTAAAATCCCAATTCAACATAAATAATCAATACCAAATTCTTGGCATAAATTTTGACTCATGCCAATTCTTTAGTTCCAGTATTCACTCTATCACACGCCCTTAGTTTGTTGCTTCAAAATGCCACTTATATCTCTCTCCTGCTCTACATTCTTATCCCCACTCTATTAATCTCAGTTCCTGACCTATTATGCCAATGATAACTTCTGCCCCTTCCAGTTCATCCTGCCCCACTCTGCCAGATTCAACTTTCTTATAGAATGCTTCCATCATATGACTCTTTATAATCTTATTTCAAATACAAATTCAGTGGCATAGGTTTTAATGATCTCCATGATATATATACCCAATCTCAATTGTCCTAGAGTTCATGGATGGGAGAGAGCAGTCTTTTCAGTGCTTCATCCACATGCCATTTTTGTTTCTATCTCCAAGCCTGTTCCCTTGCTGGATATGTCATATCCTCTTTCCTCCATCTATACCTGAGCCCTGTTCAGCTCACATTCTGCCTTCTCAATTAACATATTACTTCTTAAATTAAGCCCTACTTAACTCTTTCTATAAACTCAAATGGTACTTTTAGTGTTTTCCATACAATTTAACCATTTGAATACACATTATTTTATTTATTTATTTTTTGAGATGGGGTTTCACTCTTGTTGCCCAGGCTGGAGTGCAATGGCACAATCTTGGCTCACCACAACCTCCACCTCCCGGGTTCAAGTGATTCTTCTGCCTCAGCCTCCCAAGTACACATTATTTTATGTTGTTTTCTAATCACTTTAAGTATATTTACATTCAGGATATTGTTCAATGTTAATGATGATTTTTTAAAAAAAATGTTCTCACTCTGTCACCCAGGTCAGAGTGCAGTGGCACAATCATGGCTCATTGCACCTTTGACCTCCTGGGCTCAAGGACCCATCTCAGACTCCCAAGTAGCTGGGACTACACGTGCATGCCAGCATACCTGGCTAAGGTTTTATTTTTATTGTTTTGTAGAGACAGGGTCTTGCTTTGTTGCCTTGGCTGGTCTCAAACTCCTGGCCTCAAGAGGTCCTCCTGCTTTAGCCTCCCAAAGTGTTGGGATTACTGGTGTAAGTCACCAGGACCAGCCTCAGTGATGAGATTTTTGATGATATCATGAATAGGGGACCCAGGAAATCTTCCCATCTTGCTATTGGTCTAGTCATTCTTTTCCTCCTCATCAAGACCCTAAGAGAAACACTGTTAACAAGCAACAAAGACAAATGGGAATTCAGGTACCATCTTGTAATGGTTAGTTTTGTGTGTTATTTTGAATAAGTGACATTTCCCAGTTATTCAATCAAACACTAGTATAGGTAAAAATTTCTTATAGATGTGATTAAAGTCAATAATCAGTTTTCGTTTTTGTTTCTTTGTTTGTTTGTTTGTTTTGTTTTGTTTTTTGAGATAGAGTCTTGCTCTGCCACCCAGGCTGGAGTGCAGTGGCACCATCTTGGCTCACTGCCGCCACCACCTCCTGGGTCCAAGTGATTCTCCTGCCTCAGACTACCAAGTAGAGCAGGTGTGTGCCACTAAGCTCAGCTAATTTTTTTTTTTTTTTGTATTTTTATTAGAGACAGGGTTTTACCATGTTGGCCAGGCTGGTCTCGAACTCCTGGCCTCAAGTGATCTGCTCGCTTCTACCTCCCAATGTGCTGGGATTACAGGCATTGAGTCACCATGCCCAGCCAGTCAGTTGGTTTTTCAAAAGGGCAACTATCCTAGATAGTCTGATTGATTTCATCAATTGAAAGGCCTTGAGAGTGGAGCTGAGGTTTCCCAGGAGTAGAAATTCCAACTGTGGACCCCAGCTTTAGCTTCAGCCTGTGCCCAAGAGTTCCAGCCTGAAGTTCCTGACAACCTACCCTACGGATTTGGAATTGCCTGCATAGTCCCCACAATCACATAAACCAATTTCTTGCAAGAAAGATTAAAAAATATATCTCCTACAAGTTTCTGTTTATCTGGTTTAACCCTGACTGATATAGATTGGGATGTCTGGAAGTGGAGTAAGAAATAACTAAATGTGGAAGTGGCTTTGGAATGGGGCAATGGGTAGAAGCTGAAAGGATTTTGAAGAACATAGCAAATGTCTAGATCGTCTGGGATATACTGTGAGTAGAAATATGGATAATGACTCTACTAGTGAGGATGCAGAAGGAAGTGAAAAGCATGAAGAAAATCCATAGTAAAAATCTACATAACTTTACAGAATATCTAAATCTTCATAAAAGACTGTTGATAGAAATATGGATATTAGAGGCACTCCTGGTGAAGGTTTAGAAGGAAATAAGGAACAAGTAGAAAATGTAGAAAAAGAGGGTCTTGCTTTACAGTGGCAGAAAGTTTATTGGATTTCTATCTTACAGTTGTGGAAAGCAGAAATTATAAGTAATGGAGTTAGGTATTTAGCTGAGAAGCATTTTAAGCAAATTACTGAAGGTGCAGAATGATTTTGTCACATTGCTTATAATAATACGCAAAAGGAAAGAGATAGGTTGACAAAATAATTGTTAAAGAAAGAGGAACTGGAACTTGGTGATTGGGAAATTCTCATTCGATCCGGATTGGAAAAGATGCTAAAATTAGGAGATTTGCTGTCAGGAAAGACTACTCTGGAGAGAAAGTCAAAATGGCTGGACCACATTTTCCTAGTGGCTCAGAAGTATCAAAAGGTGAGAATTTCAATCACACAGAGGTATCCTGGAGAGGGGAGTCATGTGACTCACAGATCTCAGCCATCTAAGTAGAAGCCAGGAATAGAGATGGGATTATCCAGGAAAGATAAATGGAAGAGACTCTTATCTAATGGAGTGAATCCCCAAAATATTCACAGAAGACCCACAAAGCTCTTGAGAATTTTAAACCAACAGAAAGACAGAAATAGAGAGATGATGAAATGAAAGAAGATTGTTGGACTCCTAAAATTCTACAGGCAGGACACAGACTAATAAGACCACTCTGTACAAACACATGCTATTCCCTTTTTTTTTTTTTTTTTTTTTTTTTTGAGACAGAATCTGGCTCTATTGCCAGGCTGGAGTGTAGTGGCGCGATATCGACTCACTGCAACCTCCGCCTCCCGGCTTCAAGCGATTCCCTTGCTGAGGCCTCCCGAGTAGCTGGGACTACAAGCACGTGCCACAGCAACCAGCTAATTTTTTTAATTATTTTTTTATTTTAGTAGAGACGGGGTTTCACTATGTTGACCAGAATGGTCTCGATCTCCTGACCTCATGATTTGCCCGCCTGGGCCTCCCAAAGTGCTGTGATTACAGGCGTGAGCCACCACGCCCAGCCAACACATGCTATTCTTCATAAAAGAATGGCTCAGAAAATGAAGCCTCAAGTCATAGATTATTCCCAGGTCTTGAAACCTACAGGAGTTTGCCCATTTGGATTTCTAATTTGCTTGGAACTGGTAACTCCTTTTTCCTTACATTTTTTTCTTTTTTATTTATTTATTTTTAATGTGACTGTAACTGGTATCCTATCCCTGTTCCACCATTGTATTTTGGGATAAAATCATGTAACTTCTCTTGCACGAAAATGAGAAGAATAAGAGAGCCATGCTTACAAACTCATGGACTTCTAGCCTGTATTCTGATCTAGTCAGGATAGTATTCAACATAATAGTTAAAAGCTTCGGATGTGGAGTCAGACTGCCTGAGTTTGAATCCCCACTCACTACTGAGATCTAGACTAGAGTAAGATGCTTTTAACCTCACTGTGTCACAGTTTTCCCATCTGCAATATCACAATAGTAACTGGACCTTTCTTACAGAATAATTGTGAGAAAAGATGTACACAGTGATTGAAACAGTGTTCGACACTGTTACAGAAGAGACTAAAGAAAAAAATACGTTCCCACACCCCACCTGCCCCCATGCACACACACACACACACACCAGGAGTGGCATTACAATAATTATGAATAATGTGTAAGATGTTGCTAAGCTCAGAGTCAATTCTAACTGTATGCTTATTTATTGAGATGTTTCACAGCATCAAAAATCACATTTTTTATTGTAGTTGGCAAAGAAACCAAGTCTAGAAAGGATGTAGAGACAAATCCGAATGGCCCTGCTAATTCATTTAAAAGGCCCAAGGGATGGATGAGAAGCAGTAGCTATTAACTCTTTGGAGGTATTCCTCTCCAGTTTCTGGAAGGCACAAAGAATACTTTGATTAATGTGTTTGAAATATCCTTTCAAAGCTTTGCTCATGCCCTTGTTGTATTAATTATTTCTGTAAATTAATTTTTCTTCCAGGATCACTCTCCAGAAAAAACAAAAATGAATAAATATCATACTAGATTTTTCCATAGCTGAAGCCTACAAATTGAAAACACTGGGAATCAAGAAGTTGGCTACCCTAAGATCAAGGCTAGCCTCATAGATAAGCAGACTCAGTGGTACCTTCCTAATATGGATTTAAGTGGTAATTAGAATATTCAACTTGCCTGAGACTTCATCTAGCCAACTTCTAGAGAGCCTCTGACACTTCAACCCTGTCTTCCTATTATTTTTACTCACAAATTAATTTTGTTCACAAATTGAATTTGTTCATTCATTCATTCATTTTTCAAACAATTATCATCTAACACACACACATACATACGTATATAGAAACTATGAGGCCTGTGCAAGGCTTATAGAGTCTAGAGATGAATAAAACATTGTCCCTGTCTTTCAGAAGCAAAGACATTAGAACTCTTACAAGAAATGTGGATAACAAGTGTCTGTTTCACAGGCTGTTGTGATGATTAAATGAGATAATGAATATAAAGTCCTTTTATAAGTCCTGGAATATGATCAATAACTATTTCTTGTTATTACTGTCATCAATATTTGGTAGAGCTGTGAGGGGTCTCAGAGAACTTCTAGTCCAGTGGTTCTCAAACTTTTGTGTCCATCAGAATCACCTGGACAGTTTGTTAAAATGCCAGATGCTGAGCCCCACTCCAAAATTTCTGATTCAGTGAGTCTGTGCTGAGGTTCGAGAATTTGCATTTCTGGGTTCCCAGATGATGGTGATGATGCTGGTCTGAGACCACATTCTGGTAACCCTCTTATACTCCAGTCCCTTCATTTTACAAATAAGAAACTGAAGCTCAAGAGAGTTAAACTGATATAACTATAAACTTATCAATAATTCACTCTTTTGACCCCACCTATCATTATTACCCTGCTGCCCCTCTGTGATAGCTGCATATCATATCAGATATGTTGATTTTCTTAACCTTACAGAAAGCATAACGATAGGCATATAAGTGTTACATATTTTTGTACATGGATAGATTAGGGGAGAGGAGATATCTCTGGACAGAGAGGCTATAAAGTTGGTCATCCATGCATAAGGCCATCAATCAGTTTGAAATCATTTGTATTATTTACCTATTGCTGTATAACCAATTCCCCCTAAACCTAGAAGTTCAGCAGAGCATACATCTCAGTTTCTGTGCAGCAAGAGTCTAGGCATGGCTTAACCAAATACTCTGTTTTGGGATTTCTCACAAGGCTGCAATCAAGGTGTTGAGTAGGGCTGAGGTCCCATCTGAAGACTTGACTGAGAAAGATCTGCTTCAAAGTTCACTTACATGGTTTTTGGCAGGATTCAGTTACTCAGGGCTCTTGGACTGAGGGCCCCAGTTTCTCACTAGTTTATTGGCCAGAGGCCTTCCTCAGTTCCTTGACATGTGGGCCTCCCAATTGGATAGCTTGCTTCATCAAAATCAGGGAGATCAAGGCAGAGAGAGTGCACTTGCAAGATGGAAATTGCAATCTTTTG
This sequence comes from Macaca fascicularis, assembly GCF_037993035.2. Lineage (NCBI taxonomy): Eukaryota > Metazoa > Chordata > Mammalia > Primates > Cercopithecidae > Macaca > Macaca fascicularis. The sequence continues at coordinate 35,427,336 of NC_088388.1, read as the reverse complement.
TAGCCTGTCTGTGAAGGTGGCATCTCATCACCTTTTTCATAGTCTATTGGTTCGAAGCCAGGCACTGGATTCAGCCCACATTCAAAGCAAGAAGATTACCCAAGAATATAAATACTGGAGTGGAAATAAATGAGGCCCACATCAGACACTGCGTACCCACACTACTCATGTAAACTCAACTTCTCATTTCACAGATGAAGAAATTGAAGCTCAGAGACAGCAGGTGGCTTATGTAAGATCACATAGCCAGTCTACTTCCCTGACTAGAATTCTAATGCTCTTTCTATTACATCATTGTAAAATTCTCTCCATTTGATCTCTATTGTAGACATCATAAACAATATATCAATTGAAAACAGAAGAACAAAACATGCTCTGATGGAATAAGAGCAAATAAGTTTATCATATCCAAACTCTAGTTTTTAAAAAATAAACCATTTGCTGAATCATCATTGTAATCAAGAACCCAAGAGACAAAAAAGCAATATAATAGTTCCAACAAACAATCATTTATTTGGTGCTCTGTTCAAATAACACAAAGATAAGCATTTTTCTTTTAGATCTCAACATACACTCTATGAGGCAATTTTCCTACCTCTTTACCAGGAGAATGTACATTTCTTCTTGACCTAGTGAGGCTCTCTGTGTATTTTCAAAACTAAACGTACCTTGTAAAAATATATTATAGACCTCAAGTAATATTTATTTCTCAGACAGCTGAATAGAAAAAGCTAAATCATACACTTATTTCTGTTTCAGTACATATTTATTTAGCACTGACTGTATATAAGGTATGTGTCTGGCTCTAAGGAATCAGTGGTGAACAAGCCAGAAGCGATTATTGTTGCAATGGTCTTTCAGATATACCAGGGAAAACAGACATGTTTTAAACATTATAGATAATTAATTAGTGTGTAAAGTGGCTTTGAAGGTAGAAGATAGAGTGTTATGGGAGAATATAACTGTGGGTCTTAACTGAATCTGGGGAGATAGAAAGACATGATAATTAAGCTGAAACTGTAGAGGGCATAGAAATTTGCATATTCTGTTCCTTCTAAACAAATTTGGAAAACAAAAGCATTCCAGATAAAGTCTCCAAAGTGAGGAAGTTTATTTTGATTTGATTTTGTAAGATCAAATTATAGATCAGATCATAGAAAATAGAGATAAAAATTACAAATAATCTTTACATATGACTGGGAACTAGCTATATAGTCATCATTGACTATATGCTGTTGCTGCAACAGTTTTAATGGATCCCTGGGTGTGTCAAACTTGGCAGTTTGGGCTAAAGTTAATCATCACTGTAATCAAGAACCCAAGAGACAAAAATGCAATGTATTAGTTAATAACAATATAATTTAACCCTTGACAAAGGGTATATCTCTGGAGAGCAGAGCTCATAGATCCCCCCCTTCCTTACTTAAAGCAGGGTGGATATCCTGTTATTGACTTTGAAACAATTTCCCAAATTTCCAAAATGAATCCAAGATAAGGGTATGTCTTGTGAGTTGAGAAAGGATGGTATTCAGGACAGCTTAGTACTGTTTGTGGGGAACAGAAACTCCAAGAAGTGTGGGGGTGTAAGCAAACTTCCCAAGAAGGAGAGGTTTTAAAGATTAATCACTGGTAATTTTCATTAATGATGAGTCATTAGTGATAAATCATTCATGATCATCTTCCCGACAACGATGGATGAAGGGCTGCATCAGAACAGAGAGTTCTGTGCAAAAGCCAGAATGCCAGCTACTCAAGAGAACTGGGCCCCAGGACGGTAAGGTACCCCAGGAGAGTAACATATTTGCTGAATAGGAAATAAAGTTCTCCCAAAGGAAGCCACTTTTCAAAGCACTTTTTACAGTGCCATCTAGTGGAGATTAAAATTACTGCACAATTGTCCCACTGCTTGGGTTCTAGTCCTTGCTCTGATCCCAACAACTCAATTCAAACGCTGATTCCAGCTCCAAAATTCCAGCATGCCTTTATTTAGTGAGCAAAACCAAACATTTTCTTTTTTGTCATGACATTGACCTGTAAATCTAATTTAACTATAAAATGAAAAACAAGAGCTACTGCTAAGGGTTGTTAAACAGATTAAAATAAGTTACTTTTAAACGCTAGAATGTGTGAACCTGGTTAATGGAAAATAGAGGCAGAAGAGGAGGAGAGAGACTCTTAACACAGTAAAGAGTAAAGACGGTAAATGGTAAATATGAGCTGGTCATAAGCTTCCTTAGCTGCACCAATGTAACAGAGAGATGTCCTTGTGGACAGGATACAGGCTTTGGAATAAAGGTGGGTCTAAAGCTGGCTCCACTACTTAATAGTGTTTGACAATATAAAAAAGGCTTACTCTCTCTGAATCTTCATTCCTTCATCGATTAAAAAGAAGAAGGTGATGGCTACACCTACCACCTGTGGATATTGCCATTAGAAGATGCTTATGGATGCCAATCCCCTTCCTATCATCTGCATTAAACCCTCAGCTGGTTTTAGAGCGCAAACAATCCATTCTTTTCTATGATACCTCTTGAACTAGGTCTTCACTCTTCCAAATCTTCCTAATCCCTCTTCCTCCACTTCTTATTCTGACTCTCCTCATCCTAATAAATCAACTTGTTCCAATCTGACTGCTAGCGACAAGTCAGAGATCTCTGGCTAGTCTTTTCCCAGAAGCTGGTGGAAGGCTATTCGTGCTTCTGCTTGCTCCTTACAGAAAATCTATAGTGATCGTTGTTCCCATGGGTCAACCAACACAGAGAAGAAAGCTGCAGCCAGCTGCCGACTCTTAATCAGGAAGAGTTTGCTCAGCTGGTCCTTCTTCAACTACATTTCCCTCTTATTCTTCTCTCACCTTCAAAGTTTTTTGTTTCTCTTCACCAAGACATCAGTCTGTTGCCCTCACAGCATGACATGGCTTTTTGCCTTTTTATCCTATACATATAAGTCAGTAATGCCCTGTAGCTGGGCAAACAATAAAGAAGGACAAGGTTTTACTTCAATGCTGAGAAAAATAAGTATATGTCCCCTATTTTTCTGTAAACACTCATCTTTGTTGGAGAAAGTGTCATCATTTCAAAAAAAAAAAGGCTTCCCTCCTCCCTGATACTGGTTTGGCCCTCTCAGAGGTAGAAATAATATTTTCCTCAGCAAAGGTGATTTTCTTCCCATGAGGCCTATAGACAACCAAATTGATTTTTCAGGCCAAAACCATTTCGACGTCTATTTATCTTCTCAGGATGATGTCCTTCAGCAAATCATTTTGTCAACTCTTTGGTGTGGGTTTTTGTAACAGAGAAGATTGTAGTCATCATACTTAAAAATAAATAAATAAATTCTATCTTTCTTCTTTGCTGAAAGCACTATTCAACCCAGCCTTTAAAACAGAAAATTCTAGGTATGAAATAAAACACTGACCTTTATGTTAAGGAAAAAATAAAATGTTGAGGTTTATTTTTTTTTTTCGTTTTTTTACTCTTCAGATTGGTTTTTCCCACTAGTTCTACAAAAATGACTTTAAAGGTAAAATTTAGCAAAGGTGAGAGGGGGAAGTTGCAAAAAGAAAAAAAGCTATATTAAGGATTCAATTTTCACATTTATTTTTCTCCCCATTGGTATATTGAGGAAGAGCCTTGAGACACGAATTTTATTTTTTTACTATAAAAATCAATGCATACCCTGGTTAAAAAAGAAAAAACAAAAAGTTTCCCTTCACCATTACCTCCAGACACACTCTATATATATAGCTTTACATATATAAGTATATACAGAGTTCAAATCCTATTATCTTGCTTTTTCTATATAATATATTTTGGAAATCTTTTTATTCCAAGACTCATAAGTCTATTTTTAGCTAGTTGGATATCATTAATTTTTACACATATATCATGATTTATTTACCCAGACCCTGGCTGACATTTTTTCAGAAATTTTAGCAAATAGCAATTACCAATTAAGCTTCAAAGAACATGCTTTAAAATATATCTTTGTGTTTTTGAATTGGTAAATCTGCATGATATATTTGAAGATTAAAATTGTTAGGTCGACATAATGAGGAGGTTAGGAAAAACAGTGCAAAGCATTTCAGTTGAGAGGTCTGCAAGTTAAATTAACAGTAGATGCTGAGCTCCTAATATATCTACCCCAATCTTTAAAGAGGACCAATAGAAATAAAAGCCACTATGTGGCGTCTTTTTTGAGCAGGCAATAACTTGGACTCAGGTTGAAAACCATCTCCTTAGCTGCATGATACCTTTTGCTAAGGAGACAGATTGCAACTTCAGTCCAAGTTAATTGCCTGTTCAAACAAGACACAGAATTAGTTTGTCTCCATCAACAAATGAATGGACAACGGAATACTACTCAGCCTTAAAAAAGAAGAAAATATTGTCATTTGTGACAACATGACTGAACTTGGAGGACATTATGTTAAGTGAAATAAATCAGGCACAGAAATACAAATACCACATAATCTCACTTACACACTTAGAATCTAAAATAAAGTTGAACTCATAGAAGTAAAGAGGAGTATGGTGGTGTTACCAGGGGCTGGGAGGAAGGGGTGGCAGTAGCTAAAGTTGGGGAGATGTTGCTGAAAGGATGCCAACTTTCAGTTAGCTAGGAATAAATTCAAGAGATCTATTGTACAACATGGTGACTGTAGTTAATAACAATGTATTGTATTATTCAAAATTGCCAAAAGAGTAGATTTTAAGAGTTCTCACCACATAAGTATGTGAAGTGACATATACATTAATTAGCTCAATTTATCCATTCCACAATGTACACATTTTTAAAGGACATAATAAATACATACATTTTTCATTTGTCAACTAAATAAATAAAATGTAAAAAAAAAAAACTAAGTCCTGAAGACAGTAAAATAATACCTTTAAAGTGCAGAAGGAAAGAAAAGGGAAAGGAAAGGGAAAAGAAAGGAGGAAAGAGAAGGTCATCTCCAAATAATTGATAACTAACAGAATTTTTCACCAGCAGATATGCCCTGCAAGAAATGGTAAAGGTACTTAGACAGAAAGAAAATGATACCAGATGGAATCTCAGAGTTTTAAAGAAGGAATGAAAAGCATCAGAAATGGTAAATATTTTGGCAAACACAGAAAGACTATTTTTCTTCTTCTTTTTTTTTTACTGACACAGATGTACATTTTTGGGAGTACATATGATAATTTAATACATTCATATAATGTATAAAGATCAAGTCAGGGTAACTGGGATAGCCATCACCTTAAATATTCATCTTTTATGCTAGAAACATTCAGATCATTCTCATCTATTTTAAAACGTACAATAGATTATTGCTAACATAATCACTTTACTGATCAATTCAACACTGTCTTATTTCTTCAAACCATATCTTGTTTTTTTGATTGTTTGTTTGTTGTTTGTTTGTTTTGAGATGGAGTCTGTCTCCCAGACTGGAGTGCAGTGGCGCAATCTCGGCTCACTGCAACATCTGCCTCCCGGGTTCAAGCTATTCTCCTGCCTCAGCCTCCTGAGTAGCTGGACTACAGGTGTGTGTGGCCACGCCTGGCTAATTTTTGTATTTTTAGTAGAGACCGGGTTTTGTTTTCCTGTGTTGGCCAGGCTGGTCTTGATCTCCTAATTTCAAGGGATCCTCTCACCTCTGCCTCCCAAAGTGCTGGGATTACAGGTGTGAGCCACTGCATCCAACCTAACTGTATATTTGTACCCATTAATCCAGTGGTCTCCAACATTTTTGGCATGAGGGACTGGTTTGATATAAGCCAATTTTCCATTTCTCTACGGACGGGGGTGGGGGAACGGATGTGGGTGGTTTCAAGATGAAACTGTTCCACCTCAGATTACCAGGCATTAGTTAGATTCTTATAAGGAGCACACAACCTAGATCCCTCGCATGCACAGTTCATAACAGGATTTGTGCTCCCGTGAGAATTTACTGTCACAGCTGATCTGACTTGAGGTAGAGCTCAGGCAGTAATGCTCGCTCATCCACTCATCTCCTGCTGTGCCGCTGGGTTCCTAACAGACCAGTACTGGTCCAGAACTTGGGGGATAGGGACCCCTGCATTGATCACCCTTTTTTCCCCTCCTCCCTACTACCCTTCCTGGCCTCTGATAACTACCAATCTACTCCTATCTTTGTGATATCCACTTTTTTAGCTCCCACATATGAGTGAGAACACACAGTATTTGTCTCTCTGTGCTTGACTTATTTCAATTAACATAATAACCTTCAACTCCATCCATGTTGCTGCAAATGACAGCATTTTATTACTTTTATGGTTGAATAATATTCTATTGTATAAAGGTGCCACATTTTATTTATCCATTCCTCTTCTGATGGACTCTTAGGTTGATTCCATATCTTGGCGATGGTGAATAGTGGTAAAATAAACAGGAGAGGGCAGACAGCTCTTTAATATATTGATTTCCACTGTATTGGATATATACCCAGTGGTGGAATTGCTGGATCATATGGTAGTTCTACTTGTTGTTTTTCAGGGAACTTCTGTATTGGTTTCCATAGTACTTGTACCAATTTACATTGCTACTAATAGTGTGTGTGTTCCTAAGTAGAATGGTTGGAAGAAGTATTCATGCTAGAAGGCTCTGAATAACAATACTACTAATACAGAGGATACCAACCATAAAATACTATAGGGCCAAGCAGGTGAAAATAATTCAGTGAAATAGCTCACATCCAAAACCAAAAAGAATTAAGGACCAAGGTAAATTGGAAGCATATGCCCCATCTAAACAAATACTGCTCAGCTATCACCGATGGTCTTCACACAGAAATGTAGCCCTATATTGCTGAGTCTCTGAATTTTTCAAGATCTCAATTGTGACATAATTACTTAGTTTTTAAAACACTCTGTGCCCCAAACAGATAATATCTGAGTGCTAAAGGCAGCTAGTGAACTGCCCATTTGTGACCCTTTTTCTAATATTTTTAGTACTCTCAGCTTGTCTTGGTAGATAGGCCTTCTTATCAAATGTATGGCAAAAGCTACCCCAACCCAAGCTTTATTCTTAGCCTTTTAGAACCCAAGACTTGTGATTTCCATTGGTGCAAATACCTTGTAAATTCTTTCAGAAAAGAATGAATGACAAAAAGTGTGTCCAAATAGAATATTGTAAACTTACATTTTTCTTTTAAGATCTCTCAGGCTGGGGCCTGCGGTACGCCGCTTCAGTGAGGGGCTCCACTGCGGCCACCCGGCTTGCTGCCTTCCTGGGCGCCACTCCCCCACTCGACCCGACGCGACGCGCCAGTAGCGCAGCATCGATTCCTCTCGGGCTCTTGGGCGCTGCTCTGAGCAGCGTCACCCTTTACACCAGAAAGCTGGCGGGCACTATGGGGAAAAAACAAAACAAGAAGAAAGTGGAGGAGGTGCTAGAAGAGGAGGAAGAGGAATATGTGGTGGAAAAAGTTCTCGACCGTCGAGTGGTAAAGGGCAAAGTGGAGTACCTCCTAAAGTGGAAGGGGTTCTCAGATGAGGACAACACATGGGAGCCAGAAGAAAACCTGGATTGCCCCGACCTCATTGCTGAGTTTCTGCAGTCACAGAAAACAGCACATGAGACAGATAAATCAGAGGGAGGCAAGCGCAAAGCTGATTCTGATTCTGAAGATAAGGGAGAGGAGAGCAAACCAAAGAAGAAGAAAGAAGAGTCAGAAAAGCCACGAGGCTTTGCTCGAGGTTTGGAGCCGGAGCGGATTATTGGAGCTACAGACTCCAGTGGAGAGCTCATGTTCCTGACGAAATGGAAAAACTCTGATGAGGCTGACCTGGTCCCTGCCAAGGAAGCCAATGTCAAGTGCCCACAGGTTGTCATATCCTTCTATGAGGAAAGGCTGACGTGGCATTCCTACCCCTCGGAGGATGATGACAAAAAAGATGACGAGAATTAACGCTCCTGAGTACCAGCCCCTGTCACATCTGACTGGGTTTCAGGTGGGAAGGGAAGGAGTTCTACTTGTCTTGACACCATAGAGGTGGCTTGAGAAGATGTCCTTTGAAGAGCCAGTATAGTTTCTGTGCCCTGCAGCAGCCCAAGTGCTTTAAAGCCATTTCAAGCTGTATAGTTTGCACACCCATCCCAGTGGAGGGGAAAGGGGATAAGTGTTTCAAGGCAATCTTTTCTGCACTTTGCTGAGAAAAGCAAAGGGCCTTCTATGAAGGACAAAACTTGCAGAATTGGGTGTGTGGGAGAGCAAAAAAAATACTGTAGATCTTCAAAGAGCATCTCCACAACCCACAGCCTTCTTCCCAATAGTGTTAACTCTGCATTTTTACAGCGTAGCATGTGTGTAGTCTTTGGCTATTACTGGTGTATTATTTGGGGTAGGGATGGGGAAGGGAGAAAGGGAGATGGGTAGCATCACTTTGATTAACATTTGGGGCCTGATAGGGGAAATGGTGAAGCAATGGAAAAGAACAGACAACTAATGGTTTGCTTCTATGTCCAGAATATTTTACCTTAAAAAAAAAAAATGTCATTGGCACCATAAATAAGGACTGTGAGAGACTGTTTAAAAGCTGTGAATGTCTGAAACCTATAAGCCAAGGTGTTCCCTGCCTAAACTTATTGCTGTTCCCACAAAGGACTAAGCCATTTCATAAGTTACCAAAGTTGCCATTTTGGAGATGGAAATTGATGAGGAGGGAAAGTCTTTTATTGGAGAGTATACAGTACAAGCAGATCATTCTGTCTCAGAGGTGCTAATAAAATTAGAAGACACTTTCTTTTCCAGTAACGAAGTTATAAATATCAGCTTGTTCATCCAAGCCACTGGCTGAGGTGTTAGGGAAGAGGAAGAGGGTGGTAGAGGAGATAAGACAGTAGGGTAAGACAAGGGCCTGTGCTCTTAGTGGGGAAAACTCTTGGAGCCGTTCTCTTTTTTGAGCTTTGAACTCTGAAACCATTGTTGGCTTCAGTCGCTGACAGCACAAGTTTCACTGAATTGATCTAAGAGTTTAGTGATTTCAAAAGCCTTGGTCTCAGGAGAAGATTAAACTTCCATATTGGGCAGTGGTTCACTTTAAAACACACACACACACACACACACACACACACAATTTTTTAAGAAATCCTAAGAAGTAACTGATACCCAAAATGCTCTGTCTTGAGTCATGAGATCCATCAGTTCTTGATATTGTCTAGACTTGCATCTAGAGCTACATTGTAAAATCCTTTTAGGCATGTGTTAGATTTCTGTGTAAACTTTGTTTAAATGTAAACTTCATACTACACTGTCAGTTTTTGTCTTAATAAAACTATAGGTTTATTAAAAAAAAAATCTCTCATAGGTCTAGTTGGAGAAGGTCAAGTATTAAGAAATGATTCAGTGGGTAGTTAGCAGGGATGATTTCTGTGGTTTCTTTGACATTATCATTGAAAAGCCTGGTAAATCTTTCTAACCAATCTCATCCACATCTTAGCTCAGCCATCTGGGTCTCCCTTTCAGGATGCCCATTTGCTTGAGAGTAATGAATATCATGGTAATGACTTTCTCTGATAAACCAAATTAAAGCTAGATCATGCATTTTGGTCACATCCCAAGAATATATAGTACCTTTGACAGGTTACCTACTATTCCTGCAGGCCTATTTGCCAGCTAATTAATTGGGTCACAGAATAGTTTGGGCCACAAGAGTGGCATTTTCTAAAATGTTATATGGAATTCTAGATCCATGATGCTCTGTAGAAAAATGGAAGGACATTCTCTATTCTTCTATTTTTAGGAAATATGGCAAGATATATTCTATATACACACACACACACACACATACAAACACATACACCTTCAACACCCCCATTTTAGAAATTTCTCAATGAAACTGAATTAAAAGGTATAAGGAGTTATAACAGAATTTTGATGAACTTTAATTCAGTGTTTTCCAAATGTATATAAATAAAATACTCATTCATGTGTCTGCAGAAAATGCTTTTGAAACTGTTGATTGAAACCAACAATATGATTTCCCCACAAATGTCAAGCTACATTTTATGGAAATAACATATATTGTAATTTATGTTAAAATATATTTTTAACAGGTTGATGTTTCTTCATTTTCCCTATTAAATCTTCCCCAATTTAACATACAGTTCAATGTGAAACTCTGCAATATCATCATTAAACCAATTTATATAACATTTTATGTGTTACAGAGCATTTTCACAAATATTCCTTAATTTGATCCTTGTAACAAACCTCTCAGGTAAATACCTCCTTGTGTTTTGTTTGCTTATTTCAAAAAAAACTGGGAAATAAATGACTTGCCTAAAGTTACTCGGTGAATAAAGGTGAGATTGCAATTCTGCTGGCTCCTGGCACACTGATGCTTCAAAACTCTCACTCAGCTCTATAATATCATATGGCTCAGCGATGCTATATCTAGTATTGCTCTTCCAAACTTATGCATGAGCATGTAGTCACAAGAATGGCCTGTGTGGATAATAACAGGAATCAAAGGTACTGGCTCATGCTTAGAAAAGAGGCCCATTAGAAATTTGTGATGAGTATAAACTAGAAAGGCAAAGCAACATAACTCATTGTAGAGGTCCTTGACTCATATGTAAAGAGCAAAGCTATTCATTGGTTTAAACATTTGTACTTGAAAATTACTGTGGTGGACAGGTTAGGAATATGAATAAGATATATTCCCTATCTTCAAGTAACTGGGTAAGAAAAGTAGCCAACAGCTTTAAGACAAGGTGCATTATCTTAATCTTCCAAAGGAAATAGTCAAAGGAAAGAGAAAATGAGGTAGCTTGAGCAAGAAGGCTGAGAACTGAGGGGGAAAATCATGAGTTTCAAATCTGGAGATGACTAGTGACCTTGGAGAGAGCAGGTGCAGTAAAATGTTTGCCAAGGAAGTTGGCCACAAAGGGCTATTACGTAACCACATACACCTAAGAACATGCACCTTGTTAGAAATAAGGCTCAAAGTCCTAAGGAAAAACGAGCACTTAGATAAAGGATTTTTTGTAAAGTAATTTACTTTTGTGCAGAAGGATGTCTCCCCTATGGCTGGTTGCTACTAGAGTATTTAGAACAAAGGAGAGTAGAAGTTTTTATTTTTAACGTGACTTTTGCCTTTGTGTCTTTTCTCCCATTGGCGGGGTTGGACTGTATAATTTAAACTAGACTTGACTGGCTAAATATTTAAGTTTTTTTAGATAAGGTGGATGCACAATGGGAGAGAGGGGAGAGGAGGAAGGGGTCATCTGCAGCAAACTAGAGAGTCAGTCTTTTTTAAAATAAGGAAAGGAATGTGAGCTGCTGTTGATAACATCACTAGTTCTGTGGCATGCCTGGGCACATAGTAAAGTCAGAAAGAAGAAAAGGAGAAGAAGGAGGGAGCGGTATTGGGAATTAAAGAATAAAAGTTTGAGCAGGCTGTTTGAAGAGAAACCTTGCCATATCTCATATACCTCCACTCAAACTCAAGTTTGCTTATTTATTTATTTTGAGACAGAATCTTGCTCTGTCACCCCGGCTGGAGAGCAGCGGCATAATCACAGTTCACTGCAGCCTCAACCTCTCAAGCTCAAGTGACCCCCCCAATTCAACCTCCCTAGTAGCTGGGACTACAGGCACATGCCACCATGCCTAGCTAATTTTTGTTTGTTTGTTTGTTTGTTTGTTTGTATATTTTGTAGAGACGGGGTTTCACCATGTTGCCCAAGCTTATCTTGAACTCCTGAGCTCACCTGATCTGCCCACTTCAGTCTCCCAAAGTGCTGGGAGCCACTGTGCCTGGCATGGGCCACTGTGCCTGGCTTCAACCCAAGTTTAGAATTTGTTGTCATTTGGTCAGGAATCACTTAGTTTAGAAAAACCTCATGAACTACACCATTGCAATGTGTTAAATATGGTTGCATACCTTCCCTCTTTTCAACCTTACAGAGAGCAGTTAAATGCTCTATTCTTCCACACGCACATATCTTTGTTTCTGCTGCCTTTGAGCAGGAATTGAAGGATGCTCTCAAAATGCCTCAGCTTGAGCAGCTTTTCCATAAGACATAGCGGTTTCCCATAACTGACAACAAAGGGCATTTACTCAGGCCAGTTCTATGTGTTAACCAGGCCACGCTGAAGGGAAATCTCATAGCTCCTTAGCTGCAGGTATTCTCTATCTGGACTGACAGCTGGATGAATGTACAGCTCTCGTGCCCTGGGATTCAGCGAGCTACAAGTGCAGCCCTGAGGGAACCAGGGAAGACTGTAAACCTAGTTCTCTCTGCATCTGTTCTTTGTCTTTGAGCCTGGCTCCCTGATGGCCTTACATGTCCCCTCCAAGGGAAGTGACAATAACAGCAGCAACAGATTCTGTTTTCTGTACACTGGACATGGCTTGAATGTCTTATGAATTAATGTTCGCCTGACCTCCATAAACTGTTCACTGGTTTCTTGAGATGCCCTATCTATTTCTGTCTAATCCATTCCTACTCATCCTTTATAGCCCTTCTCAAATTACTCTTTCTATTTTGGAAATATTTTCTGATTATTTCAAGCCCACAAACAAACCTTCTCAGGGTACCACATTTCATTACCCAATGTTGTGATTATTTCCAAAGTATTTTAGGTATGACCTTTGTCCTGTCACTAAAACCTAAGCTCCCTGAAAACAGTGGGTGCAACCATGTACTGAAAGGTTTATGTGCCAAGAACTGCACCAAGTTCTCCTAACTGCCTTTGTGAATGAATTACTCTGTTTTCTATATGCTGAAATGAAGTTCTGAGGCTCCCTATTTCACAAAGCAAGAAAATCACAGAGCCGGTACTTAAAGCTAGCTCTCTCTGGTTGCAAAACCCTTGCTCCACCACAGAGCTACACTGCCTTTTGTACTGGAAGTTATAGACCACGTTGTATGTGCTAATGCTTTGTGTTTCTTCTGAGTTAGATATACTACCTCATTTCTGCATGGGTGAGGGTGTGAAAATACTTTGTCAAGAAAAAAAGTGAAGTATCATCTGCTGAGCCCTGAAGGAGACATAGCAGCAAAAGACCCTGTGGAAAACAAAGTCATCTAACCTAACAGTCTGATCAGTAAGGACAGAGGTTCTATATGGTAATGAAATTAGACTATATGAATGATAGGCACTTCTTTGCTCTGTGCTATCTCCTCAGTATCAAAGAATATTGAATAGATGTGGCATATTTCAAACACTTCAGAGTTAGTAGTATCAATAAAAATTAGGAATGGCTAAAACATTTCTATTTTTTCTAGAACTTAAGCTATCTTGACATGTAATTTCTTATTTTTATGATCTTTTATTGTCTATTATATATGACAAGTACCATTCAGCAAAGCAGATGGCATGTAGTCTTTGCCCTTAGAGAGGACATTGGGTAATGGGAGAGATATTTTAGGAAACATTTGCAATGGAGTATGATGAGTATGTCAAACGTAATAAAATACAGTAAGTAAAATGAAGAAAAAAGGAATCACCTCTCTTTAAATGAGCCACAGGAGGCTTTTGGTGGAGTTCCATAAGTTGAGCTTGAAAGAATTAAAGGGCTACCAGAATTTTCCAAGAATATTCAAAACAGAAGAAACAACACAGGATAGTCACCAGGACATAGAAAATCAGGGCATTCCTAGAGATGTCTAAGTGGTCCCTTTCCTGTTGAATAAATATAAGAAGCCTGACATACAATAGTGGGGAATGAGGCAGAGACATAGGTTAGGTCAAGCTGTCTACCATAAAGCTCCTAGGAAATATTTCTTAACTTGACTTGGAAAAATCCACTGAAGAACTCAAAAAAAATGTGTGTGTGTTGCTATAGCAAACTTTCAAGAGAGGATATAAATTTAAAAAGCTCAGGTAGAAACACAGATTGTTCAATTAGATGTACTTAGGAGAAAGGCAAGTTCAGCAGTTTTTGGAACACACAAATATGTGCATATTTAGGCAGGATAACATGAAGAACTGCAAGAGCTGAAGATGCCACAGCCTTGGGATACAAACACTGACTCTACAGGGAAGGGAGCTGGGCTTTGACTTTGCTGTTACTGCCTACAGCTACAACCAAACAGCTGAACGCTGTTCATCATATGTTCTTTCATTAATTTTCGAGTATTTATTGAGCCATGTGCCAGGCCTTGTTTTAGATTCCAGGAATACAATAGTGATTAGAAAAATTTCCCTGCCTCATGCATGGAACACTCACTCTAGTGGGAAGAATAAAAATAATACATATACAAGCAAGAATATAAGAGGATAAGTACCATGGAGCAAAATCAAAAAGAAATAATGGAGTGAAATGAAGAAAAATAAGTGCCATGGAGAAAAATAAAACATGGAAGGGGACTAGGAGTGGGAGTGAGTGAAATACAATTTACATAAAATGTTCAGGAAAGCCTTCTCCCATAAAATGGTGTTTGCATGGAGACCTACAAGAAGTAAAAGAATGAGGTCAGGCATGGTGGCTCATGCCTGTAATTCCAACACTTCCTTCAATACATGCAGGCAAGATTGCTTGAACCCAGGAGTTCAATACTAACCTGGGCAATATAGCAAGACCTCATCTCTACAGAAAAATTTTAAAACTAGCCAAGCATGGTGGTGCATGCCTGCAATCCCAGCTACCTGGGAAGCTGAAGTGAGCAGATAATTTCAGCCCAGGAGTTGGAGGCTGCAGTGAGCTGTGATTGCACCATGGCACTCAAGCCTGAGTGACGGAGCAAGATTCTATCTCAAAAAAAAAAAAAAAAAAAAAAAAAGAATAAGCTGTGAAGCTATCTGGAGAAAGAACATCATGTTTAGTGTCTGAGAATCAGTTAGGAGGTCTGTGTGGCCCAGAAGGATGGGTGAGGAGGATGAGTGGTAAAGATGAGATCAAGAGGTGATAAGACCCATGCAGATAGGACCTCGGAGGACAGGTGACCATACAGCCTGGTTTACTTGCTCAGAACCTTCCTACTTACTGGGTCCTCCACCTGCAGAGTTCATACCCCAATCTTTGCATAGTAGTTCTGTATTAGTCCATTTTCACACTGATATAAAGAAGTACCCAAGACTGGGTAATTCATAAAGGAAAGAGGTTTAATTGGCTCACAGTTCCACGTGGCTGGGGATACCTCAGGAAACTTAAAATCATGGCTGTAGGTGAAGGGAAAGCAAGCACCTTCATGCTGCCAACCTTAGTCAGCAGGAAAGAGAAGCACAAAGGAGGAACTTCCAAATACTAATTAATATGACAGATCTCGTGCAAACTCACTCACTATTACAAGAATAGCATGGGGAAAACCACCTCCATGATCCAATCAGCTCCCTCCCTCAACACATGGGAATTACAAGTCCCTCCCTCAACACATGGGGACTACAGTTCAAGATGAGATTTAGGTGGGCACAAAGAGCGAAACCATATCAAGCTCTTTCTTATCACTGAGGTATCAACTCAAATGTCATCTGCTTAGGTGCCTCTCCTGACTGCTAAATCTAAAGTGCACCCTCCCCTTCCACAGCTCTCTGCCATATTATTCAGTTTTATTTATGAAAATAAGAGATACCATGATAAGAGGTACCTGAAATAAACCAACATGGTTCTTGTCCGTCTCCCGTAACTACAGTGTAAATGCCAGTAAGTAGTAATCTTATTTGTCTTGCTTTCAGCTGTATGCCAGCACCTAGATTAGTACTCAGCACAGAAATGATACTCAATACATATTTGGTGAATAAAAGTATGAGTTGCATTTCTTCCAGCCTTTGTCCATCATCCTGAGAATAGGGCATCCTCACCTCACTCCTGCATTCCTTTAGTATCTGCCTTAGCTGGCTTCCCTAACTCCAGTGCCTTGTTCTCCTGAGGAACTTGATCACCACTTTTACCACATCACAATTCAGAAATTCTGTATCAGCCTATAACACCGTATTTCCAATCACAACAATTTTTTAGGATGTTTGGCATATCCCGACTTACTGTTCTTGTCCAACTCTACTTCTTCCTATTCCTACACAGACCCTTTTCTCTATGTAGGTCAGCATCTTTAGTTTCCTCCAAACTGCCACACTCATTACCTTCTCTACACTTAAGTGTCTATGGTGCTGTTTCCCAAGACTCTTCTCCACTTGCTCAAATTGTACCCATCCTTCAAAGCCCAGCTCATGCCATGTCTTCTTTTGGGCTACTCCAAGCACTGCTGATGTCCCTTTACTCTGTACCATATAACTTAGCACAAGGATTAGAACTCAGCTTTATACCATTTGTTAGTGTTTGTTTGGAATGTGGTTTTGAGAAAGATTCTAAGTCTCAGAGGAGAAAGGAATGTCATGATTGATTAGCGATGTCTGCCAGTAGGCCTACAGGGACAGAGAGAGACTTACTTAGCTATTACTAATGGGTTTCTGGGCATCAGTCCATATAATCTCTTGGGTATGTGGCCAATATATTACATTATTCCCATCACCCAGTCTTTTCTTAGTACAGAGACATGGAATGACTTGAATCCTGAAGTTAGGAAAAGTTCTGAATAACTCCTCCAACCCCCTCCTAACTTCAAGTCAGAGTGCAACTGAACTGTCTTACCTGGGTTTATTTATGCACTTTTCAACTCCCTTCTCCCTGACAAAGGAAGAAATAGTTCTAGGTACGAGTTGTTGATTGCTCACTTTTTTTTTTACTCCCAAGCCTGCAGTGCAAAAATATCCATTCCAGTTCTACTAGCAATTGTATTTACCCCTTTCATACTCCAATACAGACATTCATTTTTGTCTAGTCATTACCAAAATTGTCATCTAAATGGTAAATTTCCTGAGACTGGAGTATGTCTCTACATCCCACCCCAACTACAACATTTTGTACCCAGGATGCAACTGAGATCAAAGTAGTTGCTTACTATGGGTTGAACAAAAAGGAGAAGCATACTACTTTCTTATGATTCTACATCTTATGAAGCATTTTCTCATGGCACAAAGGGGAGCAGAAGATTCTGGAATATTCCACCATTCATAATTAACTAAACTTGCCATGTTTACAAAAGTCCTCCCCCATACACACACACTTTTAATAGGATGTCATTCAGATTTCTATTTATTTATTTATTTATTTATTTATTTTGAGATGGAGTCTTGCTCTGTCACCCAGGCTGGAGTACAGTGGTGTGATCTCGGCTCACTGCAAGCTCTGCCTGCCAGATTTCTCCTGCCTCAGCCTCCTGAGTGGCTGGGATTACAGGTGCCCGCCACCATGCCCGGCTAATTTTTTTGTATTTTTTAGTAGAGACGGGGTTTCACCATGTTAGCCAGGATGGTCTCAATCTCCTGACCTTGTGATCTGCCTGCCTCGGCCTCTCAAAGTGCTGGGATTACAGGCTTGAGCCACTGTGCCTGGCCCAGATTTCTAATAGCAACAATCACTTTAGTCTGAAGATTTTGTTAGAGATAAAAGCCAGAAAAATATTTGTCAAAGCAAGAAAATATCAGGAAAGTTCCATATACCATTAGTTGACAATTCAGTTAGACCTGAGGCTCTTTATCAACCTGATTTTCTTTTTCTTTTTAATCTGAAAAAAACACAGTATCTCAGTTTAACTTCATAACCTGGCTTTGGATTCCCGCTCCCTCAGCTGTCAATGCAGGGAGTAGGGAGAGAGAAACATTTACTGTTTCTTCCAGCTTTAAAGTTCATGATCCATCATCTAAATTGATATTTTAATATTGAATCTGCGAAATGAAGTTATTTCAATTAATATTTAATACAGAAAGTATTTTGTGATGAAAGGCCTAGCTTGGATATTAAACACTTGGAGGAAGCATTTGGCTATTTTAGAGCCTGTAGTTTAATCAGCCTACATACCTACACTTTTGGAAAACAGTCTATAACTACAGAATTGGGGAGATTGAATTTGATCACAATCCCAACTGCCACTTATTATAGTCTTTGCCAGTGCAAAGTGGCTTTTTACAATTTTGCTGCCTTCCGGTTCCAAATGCAGTTTCAAAACCAGCAATGTCAGAGCTGCCACTGCAGTTGGAGATTTTGTTTATCAAATGTGCCAATCTTAAGCGTCCCCTCAGTCCCTCATTTCTTCATTTGCTCATTTAATTATTCTTACTTTCTGCCTCTGCCTTCTTCAGGCACTTGTAATCAAAAAAGCCTCTATGGTTTCCCTGTTCTCTACCCATATATTTCTCTATGTAATATCCTTTCCTGAGCACTCAGGGCTCATGACCTCTTCCTATTGTAATGGAATGGCTCCCTTAATTGAAAGAAATCTGGGATCCTCCAGCTTTCTCTTTTGAAAGATAAGCCAATCATATTACATTTTCATGAATGCATCATATCTTTGTCCTCTTGCAGTTTCCTCTGCCTGAAACAACACGTCTCCAACTGTTGGCATAGCTAAATTCTTATCTCACATTGCAACCCACATATTCCTATCTCCACGAGGCCTTTGCTGATCCCCATCTCTCCAACAACTGCCATACTCTATTATCTTCTTACATATTTCCAAAATAACTTTAACAATTACATCATGCTTGAAATCAGTTTTTCAATCTCTGTAATAAATCCTAGAATATCACTGTACAACATCGGGGACTATGAATATCTTGTTTATCAGCTCATCACGATCCAGAGAATCCAGAAGTGTGCCTGCTGCCAAGGGGTCCTTAGTAAATATAATATAAATGAATAAATGGAAGGTAGAAATGAGAGATAGAGAGGGGAAGAGATAGAGAATGGGCTGGTCTGACACCATCTTAAGGTGTTACCTTCCCCTTGAGTTCACTGGCTTTGATCACTCCTTCTATCACCAGCCACCATAATACTCCTAGCAATGGGAGGCAGGATGGTTTTGTGTGCAAAGACCATGGTTTAAATCCAAGTTCTTCCATTTACTAACTCTAGAATTTGAGCAAGTTACCTACCCTGGCTAAACCTGATTCTTTATTTAGAATATACTTTGCAGGGTTGCTGTGAGGATAAAATGAGATCATGTCTAAAAAAGTACATGATGGTTGCTCAATAAATATTAATTACTTTCCAACTCCACTCTCCCCCACCTCCCACCCTAAGTGTGCCGCTGTTCCTTTAACACTTTGGCTCAAGTGTGGACAAAAACATCTTCTCTTGGAACCACATCTGACACAGACTGGCACTTTACTAATTGCTAAGAGAAAAATAAAAGGTAATTAAATATAGAGAGCAGTGGCAGGATAAAAGCATTATGGCTTCCTCCTGATAGAGTTTAGCCTGCAGTATAGCTACTATTTTTTCAGATTCAAAGGCCCTGCTGCATTCTAAATGAAATCCTAAAGGGAAAGAGATCCTATGGGGCAAACTATTTTCTTTCATTCACCTGTTCATTTATTCAGTAACTACTGTTTGCATCCAAATTATCAGGGAATTAGTGCAGACCCCCTAGTTTTTATAGCACATAGCATCTTAGACAGAAGGGAAAAAACATCAGTCCAGAGACTGGAAAAAAAAAATGCAGGAAAATGAGGGTAAAATTGTGTTCCTTGAGGTAGGAAAGTAACGTTGCCAGATCTTAGGGAGGCAAAAACAAGCAAGAAACTCAGCTAAATTTGAAAAATAACTCTAATTGCTGTGTTTTTCTATAAAAGCTGAAATAAGGACATTTAAATATCCTGACAAAATCATTGTAAGATACAAGTCAAAATTATTACATACAGGACATGTCCTGTATACACAGAATACCTGGTTAACCTACCCCAAGAGGCGGAGCCCACAATTAAAGGTGAAGTTGTATCTTTAACGTGAGGTTTGAGAAAAGCCTTTGATCAAGGGAGGAGACTTCAACCATTGCCAGACATACCATATGCAGAGGGTGCCTAGGATAGACTAGACAGAGGAGGACTGGGGAGAGCTGAGGATGGTAGGGAAGGGTGGCCCCAGGAACCGGCAGGACTAAAACAGATGATAAACCAGATGCAAAGAGAAGAAGAAATCCACAAGACCAAGAAGAGGGTCAGAGAGTATCTCAGCTACCTGTGCAAAAAGGTGATATTCAAAATACTTAGCAGCTGGTAAGCAGGCACCAAGCAACAAGAATGGATACAGTCCTGGGGTCCCTTTGCCATGCCAAGTATTAATTCTTAAGTTGCCGGACCTTGAAAAGGTTCAGGAGATCTTAGAGAGGGTCTATGGTGGCCAGGGTGCACATGCATGGGGTCGTTTAAGGAGCTAATGGCAGAAATACAATATTTTCCCCTGGAAAATACGTATTTCAATATTTTAAAAACAAGCATAGCAATTTTATTGTGCACCAGAAAATATGAGACCTGCCCTAGTCAGTTCTCAGAAGGGACAATCTACCCTCAAGGCTCAGAAACAGGCACTTATTCTGAGCCCTGCTGATCGTAGCCTGGAGTTTCTAACTGTTAAACATTTGTGGCGGGTGCTTGAGCTGACTTTCTGATGGGCATCTGGTATCTTTTTCAGTTAGGGGAGAGGCTGGGATAGAAGCCAGAAAAATACACATTAAGCCTCTCTCACTTATCTCACATCTACCTTTCCATTTGGCAAGGATAAAATCAACGTCTCCTCTCTTGGACTAAAAACTCCAAGAGGAAAGATACTGAGGCAAGTAAACATAACTATAATATCAGGTATAATATGGAAAACAGCATCACACAGGAAGAGTTTAAGTAATATTGGTGGTCATCTGTTTATTAAACATGCATTTCTTTCTAACATCCACCCTGTGATAGGCATTGTGCTTTGCCGCGGGATAATAATTTAAAAAACATAATGCTAGTTCTCGGTTAGTGAATGCTTCGTTTGTACAATTCTATGCTGTGTGCTTTATACACGTGTCCTCCATTAATCTTTAAAACTTTTCTGCAAGGGGGCATTATTATGCCCATTTTACAGATGAGCTAGCTGAAATTCAGATAGTTTAAGTAACTGCCAGAAAATGCACTGCTGGTAAGTGACAGAGTCAGGACTTGAACCCAGGTGTGTCTGACTACAAAAAAAAATCTGTCTTAAAAAACCCTACCTACTCATAAAGAAACAATAATAGTGTAGAGGGATAAGAGTTCTGATGGAGGGAAGTATAGGGTACATAGGAGCCAAAAAGTGAGCATCTGGTCCAGTCTGGGGGTATCAAGAACAGCTTCTCAATACACCCCCAAAGAAGGTAACATTTGATGCGGTCCTTAGTCCCAGATGATTCTCAAATCATTCCAAAATAAATGGCAGCAACTATATATACTGACTAATTTCTTTAGGTACACCAGAGGCAAAACACTTAGGAAATGATTACATCATTGGAGAATTTCAACAAATTGACAACAAGACAGGGTATTAGGAAAAATGTAAATCTCGACGAACAACTTAAAAGTGTAATGGGGCACATGGTGAGTCTCCCAATTATTATCATATATCCTGTCAGGGTGATTGATGCTACAGAGCATAATTCTGCAGAAATACTATCTATCTTGTCAAAAAGACAAGTTGTAGCTGCCATCGGGTAGCTGTGTGATGCCTGGCATCCCAAAGGAAAGAAAGTAGATACCAATTTGTAGGAATGGTAAGAATGGCATAAGCTTCTGAGAAATAAACAGTTACTAAGTGAAGGACTCACCTTAGAATGCTGCTTTGGGGTTCTGAGTGTTTATTCATCCACCAGAAGAAGATAGCCCTAAAAACAGATGGTGGAAGTGGTCAACTGTTGTCAGTAATTGCCTGGTGAAAGGATAGCAGAGCAGAGCGGTATGAGCACCAGGAAAAGTCTCAAACACTGAACTTCTCATTCCAGATCTCCTACTAGATGGCACTGTGACCTTGGGCAATTGCCTTAACCTTCTGGATATCTTCCTCCTCTCTAAAAAGAATCCAGTACCAGGGCTTCATTATCTGTAATATTCTTTCTATCTCTAAACGATAAGCTATTCAAGAGGCAAAATTCAGAATTAGTATTAGAAGAATCATTTACCTAAGAAAGAAACGAGGAGAATCCTTGGTTCTTTGCCTTGAGATGGTCCATTTAGACTAATCATTCCCTTTAGAAGACTATATTTCATGACAAAGAATTGATTTTTTACCCTTTTCCCACAAACCAGAAAAGATTAATCAAGGCAAATGGCATTTTCTATGACTTTCCACCAGATTTCACATACTTCAATATAAATAAAATTATGTAAATAATTTCACCACAGAACCTGGCTCTTAGTGGCTGCTCAATAAATATTACTTATTTCTGCTTTCTCTAAGGGTGTTGGGTATCTAATATTTACTGCATTGTTGGACTTGTCCATTCTAAGTAGAGACTCTTTACTCTCTGGTTAAAATTATAACTGTAGGTACAGGGAAATTGTTCCTTACCAGAGATCTCCACCCAGCTAAAGAGATCTACTTTGCCAATGATTCTCAGATTGGCCAACACTGGCCCGCTACAATACCCTCCAAATTTTCATTCCACATCTCTTTCCGAGTTCCAAAAATTTTGAGAAATAGAATCAAGAGGAAATCAGAAGTAACCACACATATTCCCATTATTACTAATAAAGACTAGGTTAAAGGACACAGACTGTGGTATGATAAGCCATCTTAGCCTGCAAGCTTCGTGCAAAAATTAGGTGAATACCTACTGAGAGGGAGGTTGGTCTTCACCTAAGAAGGAGGAAGAACAGTGGAAGAATGTTCTCTGTAGTAAAAGAAAGAAGTGCAGAGCAAAGCCAAACAGACCCAGTGATTCCTTCCAAGTTTACAGTCAGTTAAAACACTCCATCACCCCAAGGAGAAAGTAGTAAAGATTTTAAAGATTTTGAGAGGCTAGTACGGCCCTGTATGAGTCCATTTTCACACTGTTATAAAGAACTACCTGAGACTGGGTAATTTATAAAGAAAAGAGGTTTAATTCACTCACAGTTCCACAGGCTATACATGAAGCATGGTTGGGGAGGCCTCAGAAAACTTACAATCATGGCAGAAGATGAAGGGGAAGCAGGCATATCTTACAAGGCCGGAAAAGGAGGAAGAGAAAGAGAGAAGTGCTACACACTTTTAAACAACCAGATCTCATGGGAACTCGCTATCACTGAGAAGAGCAAGAAGAAATCCACCCTCATGATCCAATCACCTCCCATTAGACCCCTCCTCCAACATCAGGGATTACAATTTGACATGAGATTTGGGTGGGGACACAAATCCAAACTATTTCATGTGCCTAGGAAAATTAAAAAAAAAATCCCTCAGTATGGATCCCAGGAGTGGGCAAAATGCATTCCCCACATTTTTGAAAGATGTTCCCTCTAGAAAGTCATGAAAGAAAGAAATAAACAAACAAATTAAAAACCAGTTTTGCAGTTACACTAGGGAGAAGGAGTCCAGGCAATAGAAACCATACCATGATCCTCTGGAAGCAGTGACGATTATAAGACCTTCCTTTTAAACTCTTTGAATTTCTAAAGGTATACCTTCATATCAAAAGGGAAGTGAGTCTCAAATGAAAGCCTTGGCAATTTTGAAGTGCAGAGCTGGGGCTAATTTGTTGTGGCTAGCGAAATGGAGGGAGTCATATTAAGGGAAACAATGTCCTCTGGGATGATCACTGGGCCGAAAAATTACTTGACCAAATGCAAGCAGGGTGGCAGCTCCACAGCCCAGAAGGAGGCCAGCTCCTAATCACAATAATTCTCTGGAGAAGTGCTTCCAACAGTCTGAGTTGTTAGTTGATTAGGTTTCAGTTAAATCAATAAAGCCTCTAGAGTTAACTATCTGCGAGATACTGCTCTACAACTATAATGCATGGAATAGTGTTTATTATCAACTTTCCCTTTCTTTGGCTTAATTATTTAAGCACTTGTGACTCAGTAGTTATTTTCCTGCCTCCCCAATCTGAGAAAAACATTTCACAGAGGTCAGACGTATTTCCAATGGGCAAATGAAACAAATGAAAAATGGACTTATTTCTCAATTATATTCAGGAGGAGCACAATATAGTCAATCAATCAATGAGCATTTAGCTTAGAGCAGTGAGAATAACCATGCATTGAGTGCTTATCATGTGTCAAATTCCAGTTAAGTGCTTTGTGAACATTATCTCATTTAATCTTCACAGTTTCCTTGCAAGGTAAACCTTGTTATCTCCATTTTAATTTTTTTGTGTGTGCAAACACTATGGTGACTTAATCTCCATTTTAAAATGTGAAACTATGTCAAGTCAGTAAAGAAAGAGAAAGTATTCAAATTCAGGTCTATTGGTGTTATAGGTTGACTTTTGCCCCCCTCCCCACCCCCGCCACCTGTAATTCCTGTATTGAAGTCCTAACCTACGGTACCTCAGAATGTCACCATATTTAGTAATAGGGTTGTTGTAAATGAAATTAGTAAAGTTAAGATGAGGTCATACTGGAATAGGGTGCGTTTCTAACCCAATATGACTGTAAAAGGGAAACATTTGGACACAGCCAGGTACACAGAGAGAATGCTATGTGAAGCCAAAGGCAGAGATCAAAGTGATGCTTTTCCAAACCAAGAAATGTCAAAAAATGCCAGCAAACCACCAGAAGCTAGAAGAGAGGCATGGAAAAGGTTCTTCCTCACAGTCCTCAGGAGAAAACAGCCCTGCTGACACCTTGATTTTGAACGTCTAGGCTCTAGAACTGTGAAATACTAAATGTCTGTTATTTAAGCCACCCAGTTTGCAGTACTCTGTTATCACAGCCCTAACAAACATATAGAGTTAGATTCCAAAATCTATCCCTTTCCAATTGGTCACGTGGTCTACTGGGCACTACTGAGCCCATGCATCTGGTTGGACATGCTAGTACTGACCTTTATTGGATTTGGACTGACATTATGGAGATGCTTCGAACAGTATGTCTACAGGTTATGGCTTCTCTGAAATTTCACCTTCCCCTGGCTTGACCCCTTCCTTACCTGTCTAGTGTTTCTGAGAAACCCATATTGTTTTCAGCTTTTGGGTTAGCTGGCCACATGTTATTCATTCATTAACTTAAAAAATATACTTAATAAGTACCTTCCCTATTTCTACTAGTCTCTCATGGAGCTCACAGCCTAACAGAGGAGGATGACGTCAAGAAAATTGTCACACCTACAATTATGACAAGTATATTTTAGAGGCTTGTTTTAGGATCCTTCCAAAATCAAGATTGATCTTTTCTGTTCTAAGGCTTACTGTGATTCTTTTAAAAGTAAATAATAAGAGAGATATTTCAGATAATCAAGAGACAGAGGCGAAAGGGTTATTGAATAGTTTTCTTTACCTTGTATTAGAGGGAACGATAAGCAATATTTGACAATTACCTATACTGCTTTTGCAGAACCTTGCCGGTGAGATTTTGTCTCTTTGCAAATATCCAAGCAGTTTTGAACTTGTTTTTCAGGAGTACAAATTCTCTGAACTAGTCTTGTACTTCTACCATAAACAACTAGAAAACAAGACAATGTTTTTTTAATAACTATTTTTAGATATTGAATAATAGGCAGCACATAAATATGACCTATGAGAGATGGGAAAGAAGCAAAGTGAGACTCATAATTACCCCTGTTTTTTAACTGCAAGAATTTTCCAGATGAGGGAAAGGGAAACCAAGCAGAGCTAGGCAGCCTCCCTGGATTAAGGAGACAGAAATCAGTCTAGGAAAGCTGAAGCAGCTGAAATTTGTGGACCAGAGTACCAGACAGAAGGAAGCTACACAGAAAACAAGCTCCAGAAACCTGCACAGAGGTCCCCTGGCTTCCTCAGCTGAAAAAAAGCAATATGCAAGCATAGGGCAAGATTGTACAACGCCAGGCAAAAGACTATTGGGAGCTGTAAACTGAAAAATTCTCAGTGCTCACCCAGGGCTATGAGACAGTTCACTTCCAGCTACAGACATGTTGACTTGTTGACTTCGAGCATTCACAAGAGAATCCAGAAGGGTCACATCTTAACAGTGGAAACAAACTACACCAAAAGCTACTCTAGACTGGCTTCATAGCTTAAAAATGAACTTCAGAATTAAGCTTACACAAATAATTTAATATCCTTCCAAAAGGAGCCCCATATTCTTTAGAGGGAGACAGCAATAACTGGACCCTCAACATTGTGAAACTCACAGTGTATACCACCCAAACAAAAATTATTAAACATACCAAGAAGCATAAAATATGATCTATAAATAGAAGAAATGAAGAGAGGATAAAGGTAGCAGTTGAAGCTTTAAAAGTTTTAAATATCAAGAAATTAAGGGAAAAAATAAACATAATAAAGAAATAAAGGCACTATATATAAAAAAAAACACATGGAACTTTTAGAACTGCAAAATACACTTCTAAAATGACAATTTTATTGGATGGGCTTATGATCAGATTAGATGTTGCATAAAAAGGGATCAGTAAATTTGAAACATAGCAATAGGAAAAAGCCAAACTATAGGGCAAAGAGGAAAAAATTTTTTAAAGCCATGGGCTCAGTGACCCAGGGAACAATAGGAAGCTGTCTATGACATATAAATTGCATCTCTGAAGGGAGGAGGAGGAAGGAGTGTGGAAAAATAGGCAGAAAAGAAAAGTTTTGGGTAATAATACCTGAAATTTTCTCAAATTTGGTAAAACTATAAACCTATATATTAAAGAAACTCACTGAAACCCATGAAGGATACACCCCAAGAAAACCACGCCAAGACACGTCATAAATTAGCATAAGTTCAGCAAAGCCTACTGCAAATTAGTGGTAAAGACAAAATTTTAAAAGTAGTCAGAGGAAAAAAGACACATTACATTGAGAAGGACAAAATATATGACTCAGTATTCTCATCAGAACAATGCAAACAAACAAGACAAAGTACTAAAATAAAACAACCAACGAACAAATAATAAACTTGCTAACCTAAAATTCTATAACCAGCAAAAGAATCCTTCAAAAACTGAGTTAGGATTTTTTATCAAAAAATTTTTTGTTTTAGATTCAGAGGGTACATGTACAGGTTTGTTACATGGGTACACTGCATGATGCTGAGTTTGGGGGTATGTGGTGCTATGATTGTAGATTGGTTTTTGTCCATGGTTCCAAGCTCATAACTCTCATAGACCTTTTTACAGTCTTTTGTTATAAGGTTGGGTATGTTAAGCCTCGGAGGCAGGCCTCTGATCTGCCTTCCCTTCACCTGCCCCAAAGCAGGACTCTAATGTTCCTCTGCCTTGCTGATTGTGGATCTTAAGACCTTCCCATGAGAAGGTCCCACCCTATCCCTGAGGAAAGAAATGCTTCCATAGACACCCAAGAGGACAGGGTTCACTGAGATTCCGGATAGCTGAACACATGGATGTTCCCAGAGGGTGGCACACCTAGGGAGGAAATGGAAGCTCCATGCCATTTCTTCCATACCTCACCCTATGCATCTCTTTATTTGTATCCTTTGCAATATCCTTTATGATAAACACGTAAATGTCAGTGTTTCCCTGAGTTCTGTGAGCTGCTCCAGCAAATTAATTGAACCCAAAGAGGGAGCACCCCAACTTGAAGTCAGTCAGGCAGAAGTTTTAGGGACTTGTGACTGGGGTGATGGGGCAGGGAGATAGTCTTGGGGACTGAGCACTCAACCTATGGGATCTGACACCATCTCTGAGTAGATAGTGTCAGAACTGAATAATAGGACACCCAGCTGGTGTCTGCTGCTTGGTGTGTGGGGAAAAATCCCCACACATATGGTCACAGAAGTCTTCTATGTTGATGATTGTTATTGTATGGGAGTACAGGAAGAAACATGGGTACAGAGAGTTTTCTCTACACGAGTACAACTGATCCCATCACCCAGGGAGTAAGCATAGTACACAGGTAGTTTTTCAACCTTTGCCTCCCTTCCTTTCTCCTCCATCTATTTGTCCCCAGTGTCCACTGTTTCCGACTTTACGGAGTTAGGTTATTTTTAATAAAGTTAAGGTTGAAGGAATCTATTGTTAGAAAATGTGCATGTCAAATAATTTGAAAGGAGGTGTATTCGGAACACAATATTGTCATTATTTTATATCAGTAGGGAAATGATATAATGTGTTAAAAAAGGCAAATATATGGGCAAATAGAAATGATTTTTCTTCATTTTTTATTTTAAAAATATATAATTAACTATTTAGAACAGATAATAATGTAATGGGGGAATAGGACTATGTAGAAATAAAAAAAATGACAATAACTATAAAGATGCCAGGATGGAAAAAAATGTATCTTGCAAATACTGATCTTAGAGTGACTATATTAATATCGGATAAAATAGAGCTCAGAAAAAGGAAAGATTATCAGGTATAAAGAAGAACATTTTGTAATGACAAAATGGTCAATTCATCAAGAATATGTAAAAATCAAAAATATATATGCACCTAATAACAGAGCTTCAAAATATTTGAAGCAAAAGCCAATAGACTTGAGGCCAGGCATGGTGGCTTATGCCTGTAATCCTAGCACTTACGAGGCCAAAGTGGGTGGATCACCTGAGGTCAGGAGTTCAAAACCAGCCTGGCCAAAATGGTGAAACCTCATCTCTACAAAAAAAAAAAAAAATTAGCCAGGCATGGTGGTTGCCTGTAATCCCAGCTACTGGGGAGGCTGAGGCAGGAGAATTGCTTGAACTTGGGAGGTGGAGGTTGCAGTGAGCACAGGCTGAGGTTGCAGTGAGCAGAGATCGCACCACTCCAGGCTGGGCAACAGAGTGAGATTCCATCTCAAGGGAAAAAAAAAAAAAGCCAATAGACTTAAAAAAAAAAAAAAAAAGACTTCTCTTTCCATTTTTTAAAAATTTTCAATTATCATTGAAAATATCTCAGTAATTAATAGAGCAAGGAGGCAGAATAATGAGAAAGTATATAGAAGAGTGAAATAACTCTATCAAGTTAACTTAATTGACGTGTATAAAACATTTCACCCCCAAAGAGTGAAATGCGCATTCTTCACAAGTGCATCCAAACATTTAAAGAGATAATATTTTATAGGCTGAGCTATGAAATATACCTCAACATTTCTAAGTTGATAGAAATTACATGAGGTATGTTTTTAAAATACACTGAAATTAAACAATCAAATCAACAATTTTAACAAATCTTCAAAATCTTCCAAAATTTGGAAATTAAGCTACCTGCTTCCAAATCAAATGATCCATGGGTCAAAGAAGAAAGCATGAGAAAAATAGAAAATATTTTTAATGGAAAGATAATAACAACTCAACATGAATTAAGATTTTGAGATGCATTTAAAATGGCACTGGATGAAATTAGATGTGATTGGCCTTAAATGCTTATGATATAAAATAAAATAGTTGTAAAATAAATTATATAAGCTTTCACCTTAGGAAATTAGAAAGAGTAAATTAAACCCAATATAATTAAATAATAAATACACATACACAATTTAAAAAGTATATTTCATAATAAAAGTAGCTCTAATTTTATAACCATATTTGATACTACTTAGAAAAGCTGGAAGGAGCTATATATTTTTTCATAAATTATGTGTATAATTTGATTAATAAACACTATGTACAATTTAATTGTATCTTCATTCTTAAGCTGTAAATATATATTTATTTGTCCATATACATCCATTTCTAATGGTTTGCTGCATACTGGTAGCTTTAGTTTCATTTACTAATCAACATTAATGATGTACCTATTATGTGCAGCCTTTGCTAGATGCCAAAACCATGCATGTATAAGTATCACTCCTGCCTTCAAATATAGTATATTACAATCCACCACAGAAACAGACAAGAAAACAAATTACTACAACACAGCAGGTGTATGACTAGGTGCCAAGGCAGTCTGAGGAGAAGGGAATGATGAAGGCTGTCTTTCATATGGCTCCCCTGCTTCAGGTACAGTTAGAGATAAGGTCGTACCTGACATGGGGTCATGAAGCACAGAGTCTTTACATGCTGTTCCTTCTCTTTGAAGGTTTTGGCTCCATGGTAGGTATGAGGAGGAATGAATCAACAGTACATATAGGAGGTTGAAGACACAGTAGTGATCTGTGGTTAAATTGGCAAGTAGGATTGGGATTAGGCGGGCCAATGGGGACAGGAGCCGAAGGAAGGAATGTGATAAGGCCAGTGATGCAGGTGGAGGCAGATTATAAAATTCCAATCTGATCTTTGGGAAATTTATTATTCATCTTTATGACCTACCATCCTTAACACAGCCAAAAGCAATGCATAGAAGGAATTTGGAGTTCACCAAATCAAAGATACCAAAGAAAAATTTGCAGTCATGTTTAAACTAGCAAGGAAAGGAGAGGATGTGCTATTATATTGAATAGAATTCTGAAAGATTATCTATTTAAGCATTATTTTTCTTAATATATTGTGTTTAGGCAGTTCTAACAAGGTTTGATCATTTTACCTATTTAAATACTTGTTCATTTATTCAATGGTTAAGCCTCAGAACATTTTAATGCCCAATAAATCCAACAGATGTTAGATACACGTGATTTTTATATGGTAAATTTGAGACTTGTCTCTGTCTGTATCATTCCTAGCCAAGCCATTACACTACAGGTCTCTGCTTCTACAGGTATCAAGTGGGGATGCTTATGTTTGAAATTACTTATTTGAAGGACCTAAAAAAAAATTGAGACTCTCAGTGAAGAGCTTTTCACCATTGTTTTGTAGGTAGTCCAGGCATGCCAATTATATTTCTTATATAAAATTTATGTATATATTACAAGCAGGAATAGCAAGCAACTGATTTTATAGAACAGTTAATGTGGCCTTTAAAATATGCTTTTGGTAATCCAATGTGAACAAAAGTATATGTCTAATTTTGGTTAAACTTAAAAACAAAAATGAATTATCATGCATAAAATTTATTTTAGTAAAATTGAAATGGCCATTAAAACTAAGAATGAAGGGGCCACTTACAACAACATTTGCCTTGCTCCATACTAATCACTTTCATTTTAAAATAATCCTCTTTGGCATTTTAATCCTTAAAAAAATCTCCACTTAAAGAATTATATGGGAAGTTCTGACCTGTAATGTATTTCTCTTTTGCCAAAAAGCCCTTGCTGAAGCTAAATATGACTGTGGAATTTGGGGAGCGCTAATTTCAGTTCAGTTTGGCTAGGCCAGTGTCTGTAATAGTTGCAATGCTTTGGATTTCTAATTTTTTGCTTCCCAGCCCAGGATGAAGTTTTGTTTCCTTTCCTGTTGCTGAAAAGCAATCTGAAGCAATAGCTTTGAGCTTACTAACATTACCATTGCAGTACAGAAGGAAGAGAGTTGCTTCTATATAAGCAGCAGTACCATTAGATGTATGGGCTACTGTTATACTCAGGTGGGAACTTTGCTTTGCTGGAAGTGAAGGTGATAAGGGTCTGTACAAGGAAACATTCATAAGTCCCACTTTATCAATAATTTCTCCCTCCCAAATAACAGCCATGAGTCCCTTAGCCAACACTGTCTGCCTTGGGATTGAGGTTAATTACCATGATATCATTTAGATGTTTGGGTTTGGATTTGATTTGGGTAAAACAAATTTGGGGCAGCCCAGATTGATGTGAATGAATGATTTAATGTGCCAACCCAACATTTCATAAAAGCATTTCTATGCCAGCTTTACCTATTGAGAGGTGAACATTGGCATGGGTACATATCCATATTTAATCATGGAATACTGTCAATAGTCTCAAAAAGCCAGTTGCAATAATAAGAGGCACACCTCTGCAATAGGATAGTACCAAAATGCATTTCAAAGCCAAATTAAAATGGAAGCACCCAATTATAAAATTCATTCTATTGGCCCGCCTGAATACAAATGCTAACAAGCAGCCTGAGTACAATCAGTCCTTGTAAACTGTTCAAACCAAAATGAATAAGCAAACCCACTCCCCTCTTTATGTTTCCTTCTTTATGAGAACATCGAGTGTAGAAGCATTAAATCACTTGTCTGCATCCCCAACAGCTTCTTCATAATAGATCAGTTAAATTGGGGAATGTTCTTCTTTGCCATTTTTTATATCATCTGGCTGACAGTGCAGGAGCTCCATAAAATGAAATTTAAAGTGGCTGCATTTTAATGAATATACTTTATTTGATGTTAAATGAACTTAATCAATAAAATTCAGCTTACTACATAGTTTACAGCACATTTGGTGGGAAATAGATCCGGTGGCCAGTTAGAAAAAGGAATTAACCAGCAGCCCCTTTTCTTCCTTAAAACCATTTATTTTTCTCATTGGACAAGTAAAGGTGTGGGGAAAAAGTGGCCTCAGTTAAATATTCTGATGTTGAAACTGTGTCATACACTTTTGTATTAGGAACTATGCAAATACAGAATTTAAGGCAGAGGCAAGGAAGAACCTAAAAGGCAATAGAATGACCAGAATCTCATACGAGATTTCCCAATATTTTAAGCAAAGTATCAGTACCTAAGTTTTTGACTCTTATTTCTTTTTTAAATAGACATGGAAAAGTTTTCAGAAACATCTTTCTGAACAACTAAACCCAAGTATTATACAATTTTACCTGTTATAATATAGCTTCAGATTAGCAAGTGCAAAAAAGAACTTAAAGTTCAAAAGGTCATATTTTCTTTATGCCTTTATCTTTACATCCTTTTATACCACACACAAAGTTTTTATAGGGTTTCAGAAATATTAAATATAGGGGTACTATCATGGGTGGAAGAAGGCAGTTTTATTGTCTATTAACATTCACAGTACAGTTCAGAAAAGTAGCAAAGCATATAGTTCCTTTATCACGTCAAGTTTCTTGTGCTTAAGAATCCTAAAAGCTGTTCTTCAGGAAGCAAATATGAGAGCAAGCAGTATTAAATTTCTGTCTCATTTTGACTAAGTGAAATGGAAATTTCAGGCCTGGGGCCCAGCTACTGCTCCTTCAGTAAAATGAAATAATAAAGGACAGTGGACATTTTGGGCTACCAACACTTGTCCTGAAGGACCAAGATATTCAAAAAGTCTGTGTGTGTGCAATGTGCCCAGGGTGCAAACCTCTGGGCCAGGGGATCGTCAGACCCTAGGGATCCCTCGTCTACTGGGAGACGGAACTCCAGGAATTCAAAGTGCTGGGGTCAGGACCCCATCACACCTCAGCCCCGTATCCCTAGATCTGGGCTCTGCAAGTTTCATTCAACCCGAATTCATGGACTATAAGTTGTCTCTATTTTTTTTTATAGACTTTGAGGTCCTCTAGAGAAATCTCTTAATTATATAGATGAGAAAACCTAGACTTAGGTCTCCTTGGGCAAGAGAATTAAATGGAACATGACCTCCTGTTAGATTGTATGGCCTGCAAGAGCAGGGCCAGTATTTCTTTAGTGTTATGGACCTCTATGTCTCATTGTTTAATTTTTGAGGGGATACTCAGGAAAGAAGGGTAATGGAGGCATTCACTTTACTGCTTACCTTCAGAGGCAGTGGCATCACTTCCATCTGCCTGTATTTTTCTAGCAGACAGGTTGTTATTGATCCATGAGGGTGAGAGCTGGGGTGAAAGGTGGTAAGCCAGGAGGCAGTGCAAACATTTAGGATTTGCAGCCTAGTATATCACATTTTAGCAATTTCTATTTCAGATTTGAATTAAGAGCCCAGGTGAGAGATATTTATTTGGGTTTGTGGACATTCAGTTGCAAAACCAATGAATATCATTTCCTGAATTGTTAGTCCCTACATATGTCACTACTTGTAAAAAATTGGTTAAGAACTTACAGCCTCCTGAAAAACTCCCTCTCAGGCAATAAGATATATCACCTGTCGCTCTGCCATCTGGACCATAATCTCCCTCCATCGGTGGGATGGGAACCTTACTTGAAATTAACTTTTCAGAGGGATAGTTCTCCTCAAAAGTGTTGGAAGTCTAGAGAAAATAATTGTATTTTCTTGGCTTTCTCTACATCTGCTTTATCACTTGACTACATGTTCTCCCAAATCTATGATTTCTTTCCAAAGAGTACACGCTGAAAAATGCCTCATGACTCAAATTGCTTTTAAATATATTAACTCCTTTTTACCTCTACTTTGAAACATACAGATCAAAGATGTTATTCACCGAAGGTCCAAAGTTAGATTTTTCCACATTCTGTAACTACTTTCACATGATGATTGCATGTATATTTTTATAGTACTAGTGGAGACATCATTAGAAATCTATTTTAAATGATTCTGTAATTATCACCTGTGCCCAATGTTCACTTGGAACTATCAATAAGAATCCTGCTGGATTTTCGTGGTCCCCTTTTTTCTCTGAAATAAAACTACCAAAAATGGCTTCAGTGAAAATTTCTGTCATTTATTTAAGTCATCACTTCCTTATTTTATGCTTATTGTTCCCATCCCCCAGTGTACACTAAATTTGATTTATTCTCAGAAAGCCCTTAGCATATCTTGTTTGTCTGCAGCTTAGACTCAACAGGAAGTCTTCCTTATAACCTTTGTAATCTAGTTAAGCACTAGAGCTAATATATTTTCCAGCACATGGATATGAAGGATTATTCTTTCCAAATGACTTTTTTTCCATTCAATTTGAAATTCTCAAATTGAGTACATATTATATCAGTTGGTCTCTCCTAAGAATCATCTAATCTGCCTTGTCCTTCAAGAACAGATATAATTATATTTTTTGGTTGTCCAAAAAATAGGAGGACAAAATACAAGTTGAATCGAATCATGAAGTGGAGAGAGGACTGAAAGCCATCCAGTTCAATATTGTCATTTACTGGATGTTATCACTGAAACCTGAGATCACATAGGCGGTTTGTGATATGATCAGAAGTAGAACCCCACATTCCTTCTTAGGTTTAGCTTCTCTTTGGACTCTCCCTCCATGTTATGAAAACACTTTCTCAACCAAATTAGTTTATTTAAATATGGCTATCTAGAAAGTGCAGATCATCACACACATCTGTCTTCCCTACAACATTTTTATGCCACAATAGGCTGCAGCTTTGATGATCAAAATAATAACAACATAGTGCCTCTATGGAAACAGGAGTTTCATCAACTCTACTCACTTCTGAGTAAACCCTTGGCACTTAATAGATACCATTAATGGCATAATTAAATTGGATTGATGTAAACTAAACTCAGAAGCTTCATCTCCTGAAATTCTCATCCAGTTTTATCTCCGGGAACCATCCAAATCAAAATTAATCTCTTTTAGGCTTGAACAATATTCCAGTAATGAGAAAACCATGTTCTTCCTTGTAGCCTGAAGAATAGCAGTTCATTAAACTATTCTTTGAATAATCCAATTTTCAGTCAAGCTCTTCCACAATCCTGGTCAATATTCTTTTGTGTTAAGGGCTTATATAAAGTATGGGAATTCATAGAGGACAGAATTGACCTAGACTCGAGACATTGAATACCTGCAGACAATTGTTTTGTATGAGAGATCTTTAAAGCATAGAATGTCTTACCATTATGCCCCAAATAACGGATCCTGTGCCTGACACATACTAGGGCCTGGTGACCATGTCTAAATGACTGGATCCCAGGACTGTCTTACTGCTCCCTTAGTTTTTCATACTGAGCCTGTGGTCAAATGCCACTTCCTTTCACATAAACTTCAATTAATTTTATGTAGTAAAGCTTGAAGCCACTAAGGCAAAGCATTTCACCCATCTCAAAGATAAGCATTCTTTTCTTGCACTCAGTGTTACTACCTGCCAATATGATTCAATCTACTTTCTGAATTCAGATTTCATATTATTTATTCCTTCCAATTTCTTTTCTCCTCGAAAAACAGGAAAAAATATTCAAGGCAAGTGAAAGAAGGAAGTGAAAGATGTAAGACCTATGGAAATGTCAATATTTTGCTAACATAAACACAGAAACTTTGTTTACATATCAGGTGCCATCCAGAGAGGTAGCCAAGGAATATCAGCCTGAAAAAACCTGAGTGACTAATAGGTAATATAGTAGATGATTTAGAGCAAAAATGTGAATCCAAATCCCAGTGTGGCCCCTTTCTGTATGTTATTGGGCAAACTATGTAACCTCTCTGAGCTTGTGTCCTCATTTTTAAATTAGAGGCAATATTTATATAACTATCTCACAGTAAGAGCTAACATTTATATAGTAGCTACTATGAGCCAGGTACTATTGATTTATTAACACACTTAATCCTCATGTAGCCTTTGAAGTGGGTATTGAATTCTCATATAGCCCCTAAAGTGGGTGTTATTACTGTCTTCATTTTATAGGAGAAGAAACAGGTTCAGAGAGGTTAACTAATTTTCACAAGGCACCCAGCTATTAAGTGGTAGAGTTGAGATTTAAACCCAGGCAATCAGCTCTAGAGTCTTTGCCTACAGGCAGTACACCATACTGCCTAAATCAACATGAGCATGAACTCCAGGATATCAACTTTATTATTCCTTTTTTCATTGCCATCACTCCCCTCAGCAACAGGAAAGAAAAGAGAGCACTAGGCTAGAAGGAAGACTGGAATCCATTCACAGCTCCTTCCTGACTAGCTCTGGGACTCTGGGCAAGCTATTTTATCTCTCTGAGCCTCAGAATTCTCATCTGTAAGATTAAAAGAGCATGTCCAGGATTTCATGAATTCATGCTTAGAGATACCCAAAGAGTAAGGCAATGAATGGAACAGACCAAGGTAAACTCTTGCAAAAGAGAAACCCTTTACCTCCATATTTAGTACATAAATTACATGAACACACAGAAGCACTCAATGAAATAGTAGCTAACATCATCATTACTTTTACCTCTCTATTCCAGCCCTTACACCTACAGACTTTTTAACTGCAGGAAAAGTTAGAAATACTGTATTTCTGTCACTGTCACCACTGCACGATTCCAGAGAAATCTGTTGGTATAGAAATAGCCTTGAAGAGAAAGACCAGAGGAAAGCCAGCCACCAGCCCATTTCTGAGCCTGTTTAGTCTTCCAGCAGCTTGACCTTGACTTTTTGGGCAGCTCTGAGCCAGCCGCACAAAAGACTCTTTAGACCCAAGGCTATAAATGCAGTGTTCTGGAAGCAGTCATAACCTCCCAAATCTACTTAATCCCTTAATCCCCACCTCCCAGCAAGGCAGGAGCCCACACAGGATGCCTGCCTCAGCTTTCACCCGAGAGCATCATCAAGGGCCTGAGCCCAGTCTCAGCCTCTCTGCTCCACTCATGAGGCCTCAGTTCCAAAGTTCTCAAACCTGACACTTCCTGCTTGAAGAGGAAATGTTCTTGTGCATTGCTGGAGTTTGCTAATATGTAAGTGATGAAATCCAAAGTACATTTGGTATTTGGACAAATGTCAAATGTTTTCCCTGTGCACCAGATATGAAATATAAATGAGTTAAGTAAAAAAAAAAAAAAAAAAAAAAAGTGAAAAGCAAGCAGGCTGCTCAGTGCAACACTGAACCTCCTATCTGGCACTGCTTCTCTCCTCAAATAGAAGACTCTAGAAAGGTGAATGGGATTACCATTACATTCCAAAATATTGTCTACATTATGCCCTCACTCTTGCCATTAGTCCCAATGACAGCAGGAACAAAAAGAGAACACTGGTTAAAAGTTAGTTAGAAAGCCTAGGTTCCATTCACAGCTTCTTTATGAGTAGTTCTCTGACCCTGGGGAAGCTACTTTACCTCTCTGGACCTCAGAATCTTCCCTTGTAAAATGATAACATCTGGAGGTTCTCTAAGCATGGAATTCATGCTGAGAGAAGCCCAGAGAATAAAGCAATGAGTGAAACCGACTAAGGAGTCTTCTTTCAACAGAAAAACACTTTGCAAATTTAATACATAATAATATTCTCCACTTTAATAAATATGCTCAATTTCATTTCTTAATAAATGTTTTGTTTTAGAATAGTTTAAGATTTACAGAAAAGTTGCAAAAATAGTAGAGTCCCCATATACCACACTCCCAGATTTCCCTTTTGTTAACATCCTCCATTAGTATTGTACATTTATCAAAATTCCTTTCTCTTAAAATATGCCACCCTCTGAACCTATCTATAGAGGTAGATGCACAGGAGTATTTCTCTACGAGACCCAAATAGAGAGATAATAGGGAGGGGAGGAGACTACAACTAGCAGGCACAAATTCCAGCTTTGGGAAGAGCTGCAACTCATCAGTTGCTGGCTGTGCTGCTACACGAAAATGAAGATTACGTATTTCCAGGTCTCTGACTAGGGGAGGAAATTGTTTTGTTTTGTTTTGTTTTTTCTTTATTTTTTTATTTTTTATTTTTTATTATTATTATACTTTAAGTTCTAGGGTACATGTGCATAACGTGCAGGTTTGTTACATATGTATACTTGTGCCATGTTGCTGTGCTGCACCCATCAACTCGTCAGCACCCATCAACTCGTCATTTACATCAGGTATAACTCCCAATGCAATCCCTCCCCCCTCCCCCCTCCCCATGATAGGCCCCGGTGTGTGATGTTCCCCTTCCCGAGTCCAAGTGATCTCATTGTTCAGTTCCCACCTATGAGTGAGAACATGCGGTGTTGGGTTTTCTGTCCTTGCGATAGTTTGCTCAGAATGATGGTTTCCAGATGCATCCATGTCCCTACAAAGGACACAAACTCATCCTTTTTTATGGCTGCATAGTATTCCATGGTGTATATGTGCCACATTTTCTTAATCCAGTCTGTCACTGATGGACATTTGGGTTGATTCCAAGTCTTTGCTATTGTGAATAGTGCCGCAATAAACATACGTGTGCATGTGTCTTTATAGCAGCATGATTTATAATCCTTTGGGTATATACCCAGTAAGGGGATGGGTGGGTCATATGGTACATCTAGTTCTAGATCCTTGAGGAAGCGCCATACTGTTTTCCATAATGGTTTAATTAGTTTACAATCCCACCAACAGTGTAAAAGTGTTCCTATTTCTCCATATCCTCTCCAGCACCTGTTGTTTCCTGACTTTTTAATGATCGCCATTCTAACTGGTGTGAGATGGTATCTCATTGTGGTTTAGACATGTAGATTTTTTTTTGTGTGAAATGTACCAATTTTTAAAGGTTGACTCATTTTTGTTTTCTTTCTCAAAACATTATTCTGGCCAAACAAAACAGACATGCTCATGGAATTTTACCTGTGACTTTCCTTTTGTGATCTCCAATCCCATTAGTTTCAATGGGCTAAGGTCAAGGTGTCAGCAGGGCTGGTTCCTTCTGGAGGCTCTGAGGAAAGAATCCATTCCCTTGATTTTTTTCAGCTTCTAGTGGCCACTTGTATTCCTTGGCCTCCTTAATTCTTGCTCCATCTTCAAAGGGCGCCACTCCAATCTCTGTTTCTGTTATTAATTACATCACCTTTTCTTCTGACTCTGACGCCTCCTGTATTCTTCCTATAAGAAGTGTTACGATTACACTGGGCCCATCTGGATAATTCAGAATAATCTCCCATCTTAAGATACTTAATCACATCTGAAATTCATTTTTGCCATATAAGGTAACATTCACAGATTCCATAAAATTAGGGTATGTGGACATACATCAGGGAGTCATTATTTAATCTACCACATTAGTTTAGAAGCAAAGTTGCCTTTGAGCTTTTATAAGAAAATATTCTCTCCCAGCTCACTCCTAACCATGTAAGTCATTCTTATGATTCCATCTTCTTGGAATCCTCTCAGAAAAGACACTTTGGCAAGTATTTGTAGGGCAGATGCCATGTGCCCAGTAGTGTGCTAAGAACACAAGGGAGGAATGATTATAAAATAAAAAATATTCTCTTCTGTTCCAAAGGTTTCTGCTGTACTTGTGAAAGAACAAGAATTACAGAAGGTGCAATGCTCTAAGAACTCACTTTACTTCAAACATTTTCATTAGATATAGAGGAAAAAAATTGAAAGGTCCCCATTTATTTTTGCAGAAGAATATTGTTTCATATCATCCATTTACTGACACTTGACAGAACACTCATGAGTCACCATTACCACATAATAGGAGCTCAATAATCCGCACGAGGGAAGAGGCAGACTGTGAAAACACAGGCCCAGGATGAGGGTTATAAGAAAGGTCAATATCTCTGAGATGAAACTTTTGAGGGTGACCCAGCCAGGACCACTTTATTCCTCTAACCTAAGCCCTATATCTGAATACTACAGCCATAAAATATCAAGCAAGAGGGGCATCTTTTCATTGGAGCCCTGAAGTTGACATCTTTTGGAGTATCTGTACCATATATAAATCAGTTGGACATTTTTTGGAATATCTGTACCATATGTAGATCAATTACCGGCCCATTTTTCTCAGGAAAATACAGCTCCTTCTAAGTCACTGAAATGCATTCTTGGCATCTCTTTGTATTGCTGACCTCACTTGATTAAACCAAAGTAGGTAACTGATGCATACAGTTCCATCCCTGGACATTTAGAATTGAAACCAGCAGTCAAGTTAGTTGAGGCCTTTAACACAAAAGTTTGGAAGTAGAAGCATGATCACTTTTACCCATTGTAGACTGGGGATGTAAGGAGATAATGAATTGAGAGAGCAAGCGAGGCACAAAATCATCACACACAGAGAATAAAGTGATACCCAGAGAGGCTCATGGCTTTTACATTTCTGCTTCCAGTCACTTCCTGAGGTTTGGCTGCAATATTACCCCTGAGTTCCAAGAGCCAGTCCTGCTTCTTTAAAATAAATTTCCTGTCTTTCCTTAGATGAGAACAAGTTGGCTTCTATTACTTGAAACCAAAAGTCATTATAGTCTCCTGAGATGTCTCAAAGAGTTTCCCCTGAAGGCTCCCACCCACTGCTGTCTCCCATAAAAATGTCTTCCACTATTACTGCATTCAGATCTCTGTCCTTTAGGAACTATTTCAAAAGGATTTGATACCTGGTGCCTGTAAGGCTGGAGAACAGAGGACACTTGGCCAAAAAAATTCTCACATCAGAGTAGTAGCAGTGAAATGTTTGGCCTAATTTCTCAAAATAAAGTCATTTTTATGAGTGGTTAATTTTCTCAAGTCCCAGTAGCTGAATGCTTTCAGGTAAACCTTGAAAGTTTGCAGGGAATTTATCTACAGTGTCTGGACACTGTTCAAATTCTAAAGAATAAACTGGGGCTTGATATACACTTATTTGGTGCTTTCACTTATTAAATAATTATTGAAAGTATGTAAAGACAGAAATACTCAATGTATTCCACTAATAGAATATGTTCACCTACAGTGCCTCATTGATACACACAATTGTCCAACGAGAAAGATAGCGCAAGATCCTGT
Organism: Macaca fascicularis; assembly: GCF_037993035.2. Lineage (NCBI taxonomy): Eukaryota > Metazoa > Chordata > Mammalia > Primates > Cercopithecidae > Macaca > Macaca fascicularis. The sequence continues at coordinate 35,386,194 of NC_088388.1, read as the reverse complement.
ATTCCCATTTTACAGATTAAGGAGGAGTTAAATAATTTGACCTAGGGAAATGGCACGAATAATATGGCACTGAGCCTCTAAAGAGTAAGTATCAAGTTGAGCTAATCTTAATATGTGTATTAGTCCATTGTCAGGCTGCTATGAAGAAATACACAAGACTGTGTAATTTATAAAGAAAAGAGGTTTAATTGACTCTTGTTTCTACATGGCTGGGGAGGCCTCAGGAAACTTACAGTCATAGCAGAAGGCACCTCTTCACAGGGCAGCAGGAGAGAGAATAAGAACCAGCAGGGGAAATTCCAGACGCTTATAAAACCATCGGATCTCATGAAAACTCACTCACTATCATGAAAACAGCATGGGAGAAACTGCCCCTATGATTCAACTACTTCCCACAAGGTCCCTCCAATGACACATGGGGATTATGGGAACTACAATTCAAGATGAGATTTGGGTGGGGACACAGCCAAACCATATCATTCTACCCCTGGCCCCTCCCAAATCTCAGGTTCTCATTTCAAAACACAATAATGCCTTCCCAACAGTCCCCTAAAGTCTTAACTCATTTCAGCATTAACTCAAAAGTCCAAGTCCAAAGTTTTATCTGAGACAAGACAAGTCTGTTCCATCTATGCACCAGTAAAATCAAACACAAGTCAGTTCCTTCCAATATACAATAGGGGTACAGGCATTGGATAAATACATCATTCCAAGTGGGATAAACTAGCCAAAACAAAGGGGCTATAGGCCCCATGCAAGTCCGAAATCCAACAGGGCAGTTATTAAACCTTAAAGTTCCAAAACGATCTCCTTGACTCCATGTCTCATATCCAGGTAACACTGATGCAAGAGGTGGGTTACCACAATCTTGGGAAGTTCCACCCCTGTGGCTTTGCAGAGTACAGCTTTCATGGGCTGGTGCTGAGCGTCTGCAACTTTTCCAAGCACATGGTGCAAGCTGTCAGTGGATCTACCATTCTGGGGTCTGGAGGACAGTGGCTCTCTTCTCACAACTCCACTAGGCAGTGCCCCAGGAAGGACCCTGTATGGGGGCTAAAACCCCACATTTCCCTTCTGCCCTGCCCTAGCAGAGGTTCTCCATGAGGGCTCCGCCCCTGCAGCAAACTTCTGCCTGGACATTCAGGCATTTTCTTACATCCTCTGAAATCTAGGTGGAGGTTCCCTAATCTCAACATTTGACTTCTGTGCACCCACAGGCGCAACACCACATGTAAGTCACCAAGGCTTGGGGCTTCCACTCTCTGAAGCAACAGCCTGAACTGTACCTTGGCCCCTTTTAACCTTGGATGGAATGGTTGGGACACAGGGCACCAAGTGGGATTATGGGAACTATAATTCAAGATGAGATTAGGGTGGGGAAACAGTCAAACCATATCAATATGTTAATCACCCTGCACAGTAACTGACACATAGTGTTTCAGGGGTGATAAAGTAATTTTATCTCACAAAGAACTAATTCATAGATAGTGGCTGCCTGCAATACTGTATTAAGAAAGATCTCAAGATTGTATCTGGACTCTTTGGGAAGAGGTACTGTGACTGAGTTGAAGTGCCTGGTGACAGGAAATAGAGGGGAAAGTAACAGCACAGGCCTCAGTATTTCCATCCCTTTAGTAAATGCTCAGTAAATGACTAAACTGGCAGACTCAGGACTGAACACCATGTCACTTGGCTTTTTCCATTCCAATACACTATGAACGTCTCCACTCCAGTCTCTAATGTCCTAAACCATGAGTAAACAAATTATAACCCAAAGACCAAACCTGAGCTTTTTAATAAAGGTTTTTAAACTTTCGTTAAGGTTTTTAAGTAAAGGTTTCTTTGAATACAATCATGTTCATTTGTTTATGTATTGTTCATAGATGCTTTTGTGCAATAATAATGGAGTTGAGTAGCTGCAAAACAGTTGGGGTTGATTACAAATATTAAAATATTTACCATCTAACCCTTTATAGAAAAAGTCTGGCTAACCTCATTCCTAAACCAAATTAAAGTTCAAAGGAGTTCAAGAGAGATAAATCTAACCCTATATTTTCTTTTCCATACAACAAAGTTGCCTACATTTCTGCTTTGGTGACAAGAGTAAAGCATACACTGCCATCTCTAGCCTTCTAAGAAATATCAGACAAGTGTGTATTCCCTATTGGCATTTTTTAAAATTATACTTTATGTTCTAGGGTACATGTGCACAATGTGCAGGTTTGTTACATATGTATACATGTGCCATCTTGGTGTGCTGCACCAATTAACTCATCATTTACATTAGGTATATCTCCTAATGCTATCCCTCCCCCTGCCCCCATCCCACAACAGGCCACAGTATGTGATGTTCCCCTTCCTGTGTCCATGTGTTCTCATTGTTTAATTCTAACCTATGAGTGAGAACAAACGGTGTTTGGTTTTCTGTCCTTGCGATAGTTTGCTCAGAATGATGGTTTCCAGCTGCATCCATGTCCCTACAAAGGACACGAACTCATCCTTTTTTATGGCTGCATAGTATTCCATGGTGTATATGTGCCACATTTTCTTAATTCAGTCTGTCATTGATGGACATTTGGGTTTGTTCCAAGTCTTTGCTATTGTGAATAGTGCTGCAATAAACATATGTGTGCTTGTGTCTTTATAGCAGCATGATTTATAATCCTTTGGGTATATACCCAGTAATGAGATGGCTGGGTCAAATGGTATTTTGAGTTCTAGATCATTGAGGAATTGCCGAACTGTCTTCCACAATGGTTGAACTAGCTTACAGTTCCACCAAAGTGAAAAAGTGTACCTATTTCTCCACATCCTCTCCAGCACCTGTTGTTTCCTGACTTTTAATGATTGCCATTCGAATTGGTGTGAGATGCTATCTCATTGTGGTTTTGATTTGCATTTCTCTGATGGCTAGTGATAATGAGCATTTTTTCATGTGTCTGTTGGCTGCATAAATGTCTTCTTTTGAAAAGTGTCTGTTCATATCCTTTGCCCACTTTTTGATGGGGTTGTTTGTTTTTTTCTTGTAAATTCATTTGAGTTTTTTGTAGGTTCTGGATATTAGCCCATTGTCAGATGAGTAGATCCCATTCTGTAGGTGGCCTGTTCACTCTGATGGTAAGTTTCTTTTGCTGTGCAGAAGCTCTTTAGTTTAGTTAGATCCCATTAGTCAATTTTGGCTTTTGTTGACATTGCTTTTGGTGTTTTAGACATGAAGTCCTTGTCCATGCCTATGTCCTGAATGGTATTGCCTAGGTTTTCTTCTGGGGTTTTTATGGTTTTAGGTCTAACATATAAGTCTCTAATCCACCTTGAATTAATTTTTGTATAAGATGTAAGGAAAGGATCCAGCTTCAGCTTTCTACATATGGCTAGCCAGTTTTCCCAGCACCATTTATTAAATAGGGAATCCTTCCCCATTTCTTCTTTTTCTCCAGTTTGTCAAAGATCAGATAATTGTACAAGCGTGGTATTATTTCTGAGGGCTCTGTTCTGTTCCATTGGTCTGTATCTGTGTTTTGGTACCAGTACCATGCTGTTTTGGTTACTCTAGCCTTGTAATACAGTTTGAAGTCAGGTAGGGTGATGCCTCCAGCTTTGTTCCTTTGGCTTAGGATTGTCTTGGCAATGAGGGCTCTTCTTTTGTTCAATACGAACTTTAAAGTAGTTTTTTCCAATTCTCTGAAGAAAGTCATTGGTAGCTTGATGGAGATGGCACTGAATCTATAAATTACCTTTGACAGTATGGCCATTTTCATGATACTGCTTCTTCCTATCCATGAGCAGGGAATGTTCTTCTATTTCTTTGTGTCCCCTTTTATTTCCTTGAGCAGTGGTTTGTAGTTGTCCTTGAAGAGGTCCTTCACATCCCTTGTAAGTTGGATTCCTAGGTATTTTATTCTCTTTGAAGCAGTTGTGAATGGGAGTTCACTCATGATTTGGCTGTTTGTCTATTATTGGTGTATAAGAATGTTGTGATTTTTGCACATTGATTTTGTATCCTGAGACTTTGCTGAAGTTGCTTATCAGCTTGAGGAAATTTTGGGCTGAGACGATGGGGTTTTCTAAATATACAATCATGTCATCTGCAAACAGGGACAATCTGACTTCCTCTTTTCCTAATTGAATACCCTTTATTTCTTTCTCTTGCTTGATTGCCCTGGCCAGAACTTCCAACACTATGTTGAATAGGAGTGGTGAGAAAGGGCATCCCTGTCTTGTGCCAGTTTTCAAGGGGAATGCTTCCAGTTTTTGCCCATTCAGTATGATATTCGCTGTGGGTTTATCATAAATAGCTCTTAGTATTTTGAGATACATTCCATCAATACCGAATTTATTGAGAGTTTTTAGCATGAAGGGCTGTTGCCCAATTGGGTACAGGTACCCAATGCCTGTGCCCCTATTGTATATTGGAAGGAACTAACTTCTGTTTGATTTTACTGGTGCATAGGTGGAACAGAGTTGTCTTGTCTCAGATGAAACTTTGGTCTTGGACTTTTGAGTTAATGCTGAGTTAAGGACTGTGTTTAGCATAAAGGCTGTTGAAATACTGATGCAGAAAAAGGTCTTTTATGCATCTATTGAGATAATCATTGTTTTTGTCTTTGGTTCTGCTTATATGCTGGATTACGTTTTTTGATTTGTGCATGTTGAACCAGCCTTGCATCCCAGAGATGAAGCCCACTTGATCATGGTGGATAAGATTTTTGATGTGCTGCTGGATTCAGTTTGCCAGTATTTTATTGAGGATTTGTGTATCGATGTTCATCAGGGATATTGGTCTAAAATTCTCTTTTTTGTTGTTGTGTCTCTGCCAGGCTTTGGTGTCAGAATGATGTTGGCCTCATAAAATGAGTTTGGGAGGATTCCCTCTTTTTCTACTGATTGGAATAGTTTCAGAAGCAATGGTATCAGCTCCTCCTTGTACCTATGGTGGAATTCGGGTGTGAATCTGTCTGATCCTGGGCTTTTTTTCCTTGGTAGGCTATTAATTATTGCCTCAATTTCAGAGCCTGCTATTGGTCTATTCAGGGATTCCACTTCTTCCTGGTTTAGTCTTGGGAGAGTGTATATGTCCAGGAATTTATCAATTTCTTCTAGGTTTTCTATTTTATTTGTGTAGAGGTGTTTATAGTATTCTCTGATGGTAGTTTGTATTTCTGTGGGGTCGGTGGTGATATCCCCTTTATCATTTTTTATTGCTTCTATTTGATTCTTCTCTCTTTTCTTCTTTGTTAGTCTTGCTAGCTGTCTATCAACTTTGCAGATGTTTTTCAAAAACCCAGCTCCTGGATTCGTTGATTTTTTTGAAGGGTTTTTTGTGTCTCTATCTCCTTCAGTTCTGCTCTGATCTTAGTTATTTCTTGCCTTCTGCTAGCTTTTGAATGTGTTTGCTCTTGCTTCTCTAGTTCTTTTAATTGTGATGTTAGGGTGTCAATTTTAGATCTTTCCTGCTTTCTCTTGTGGGAATTTAGTGCTATAAATTTCCCTCTACACACTGCTTTAAATGTGTCCCAGAGATTCTGGTATGTTGTATCTTTGTTCTCATTGGTTTCAAAGAACATCTTTATTTCTGCCTTCATTTTGTTATGTACCCAGTAGTCATTCAGGAGCAGGTTGTTCAGTTTCCATGTAGTTGAGCGATTTTGATTGAGTTTCTTAGTCCTGAGTTCTAGTTTGATTGCACTGTGGTCTGAGAGACAGTTTGTTATAATTTCTGTCCTTTTACATTTGCTGAAGAGTGCTTTACTTCCAACTATGTGGTCAATTTTGGAATAAGTGCGATGTAGTGCTGAGAAGAATGTATATTCTGTTGATTTGAAGTGGAGAGTTCTGTAGATGTCTCTTAGGTACACTTGGTGCAGAGTTGAGTCAATTCCTGGATATCCTTGTTAACTTTCTGTCTCGATCTGTCTAATATTGACAGTGGGGTGTTAAAGTCTCCCATTAATATTGTGTGGCAGTCTAAGTCTCTTTGTAAGTCTCTAAGGACTTGCTTTATGAATCTGGGTGCTCCTGTATTGGGTGCATATATATTTAGGATAGTTAGCTCTTCTTGTTGAATTGATCCCTTTACCATTATGTAATGGCCTTCTTTGTCTCTTTTGATCTTTGTGGGTTTAAAGTCTGTTTTATCAGAGACTAGGATTGCAACCCCTGCCTTTTTTTGTTTTCCTTTTGCTTGGTAGATCCTCCTCCATCCCTTTATTTTGAGCCTATGTGTGTCTCTGCACGTGAGATGGGTCTCCTGAATACAGCAAACTGATGGGTCTTGACTCTTTATCCAATTTGCCAGTCTGTGTCTTTTAATTGGACCATTTAACCCATTTACATTTATGTTTAATATTGTTATGTGTGAACTTGATCCTGTCATGATGATGATAGCTGGTTATTTTGCTCGTTAGTTGATGCAGTTTCTTCCTAGCATCAATGGTCTTTACATTTTGGCATGTTTTTGCAATGGCTAGTACTGGTTGTTCCTTTCCATGTTTAGTGCTTCCTTCAGGGTCTCTTGTAGGGCAGGCCTTATGGTGACAAAATCTCTCAGCATTTGCTTGTCTGTAAAGGATTTTATTTCTCCTTCACTTATGAAATTTAGTTTGGATGGATATGAAATTCTGGGTTGAAAATTCTTTTCTTTAAGAATGTTGAATATTGGCCCCCACTCTCTTCTGGCTTGGAGAGCTTCTGTTGAGAGATCCGCTGTTAGTCCAATGGGTTTCCCTTTGTGGGTAACCTGACCTTTCTCTCTGGCTGCCCTTAAGATGTTTTCCTTCATTTCAACTTTGGTGAATCTGACAATTATATGTCTTGGAGTTGCTCTTCTCGAGGAGTATCTTTGTGGCATTCTCTGTATTTCCTGAATTTGAATGTTGGCCTGCCTTGCTAGGTTGGGGAAGTTCTCCTGGATAATATCCTGCAGAGTGTTTTCCAACTTGGTTCCATTCTCCTCGTCACTTTCAGGTACACCAATCAGACATAGATTTGGTCTTTTCACATAATCCCATATTTCCTGGAGGCTTTGTTCATTTCTTTTTCTTCTTTTTTCTCTAAACTTCTCTTCTCGCTTCATTTCATTCATTTGATCTTCAGTCACTTATACCCTTTCTTCCAGTTGATCAAGACAGCTACTGAAGCTTGTGCATTTGTCACGTAGTTCTCATGTCATGGTTTTCAGCTCTATCAGGTCACTTAAGGACTTCTCTACATTGGTTATTCTAGTTAGCCATTCATCAAATCTTTTTTCAAGGTTTTTAGCTTCTTTATGATGGGTTCGAACTTCCTCCTTTAGCTTGGAGAAGTTTGATTGTCTGAAGCATTCTTCTCTCAACTCATCAAAGTCATTCTCCATCCAGCTTTGTTCCATTGCTGGCAAGGAGCTGCGTTCCTTTGGATGGGGAGAGGTGCTCTGATTTTTAGAATATTCAGCTTTTCTGCACTGCTTTTTCCCCATCTTTGTGGTTTTATATCCCTTTAGTCTTTGATGATGGTGATGTATAGATGGGGTTTTGGTGTGGATGTCCTTTCTGTTTGTTAGTTTTCCTTCTAACAGTCAGGACCCTCAGCTGCAGGTCTGCTGGAGTTTTCTCGAGGTCCACTCCAGACCTTGTTTGCCTGGGTATCAGCAGTGGAGGCTGCAGAAGAGTGAATATTGCTCAACAGCAGATGTTGCTGCTTGATCGTTCCTCTGGAAGCTTCGTGTCAGAGGGGTATCTGGTCATGTGATGTGTTTGATGTCAGTCTGCCCCTAGTGGGCGGTGTCTCCCAGTTAGGCTACTCAGCGGGCAGGGACCCACTTGAGCAGGCAGTCTGTCCGTTCTCAGATCTCAAACTCTGTGCTGGGAGAACCACTACTCTCTTCAATGCTGTCAGACATGGACATTTAAATCTGCAGAGGTTTCTGCTGCCTTTTCTTTGGCTATGCCCTGTCCCCAGCAGTGGAGTCTACAGAGGCAGGCAGGCCTCCTTGAGCTGTGGTGGGCTCCACCCAGTTTGAGATTCCCAGCTGCTTTGTTTACCTACTCAAGCCTCAGCAATGGTAGGTGCCCCTCCCCCAGCCTCCCTGCCACTTTTCAGTTAGATCTCAGACTGCTGTGCTAGCAATGAGGGAGGCTTCATGGGTGTGGCACCCTCCGAGCCAGGCATGGGATATAATCTCCTGGTGTGCCCTTGGCTAAGGCCCTTGGTAAAGCACAGTATTAGGGTGGGAGTGACCCAATTTTCTAGGTGTTGTGTGTCAAGGTTTCCCTTGGCTAGGGAAGGGAATTCCCTTCCCCCTTGTGCTTCCCAGTGAGGCGATGCCTCGCCCTGCTTTGGCTCTCACTCGGTGGGCTGCACCCACTGTCCTGCACCCACTGTCTAATACACCCCAGTGAGATGAACCCGGTACCTCAGTTGGAAATGCAGAAATCACCCATCTTCTGTGTCGCTCATGGTGGGGTCTGGAGGCTGGAGCTGTTCCTATTCAGCCGTCTTGGAACCACCCAACTCCCTGTTGGCATTTAAAGAAGAATTAGCTCTAATATGAATTAAGGACTTTAATTACTTGTGCCTAAGGTGATTAATTCATTGAAAGGTAAAAGAAAAATACAACATAAAATGGGTAACAAAAGAATTTAAACCTATAAACTCCTATTCACCCAGAAATCAACCAACCAGACAGCCATAACTTTATTTTATTTTCCTTTTTGCTGGGAGATCACATACAAATTCTGGCTTATGAACTTGATAAGAGAATTAGTTTCCACATACTTACTCAAAATAACTGATTTTCAATTTTGCAACACCTAACCCTTATGGGTCATGTAAGAAATATTTGGTAATCTTTGTGAGATTTAGATGGCAACATTAAATTAATCAGAGTTAATGAACCAAGTTTTCCAAATCCTGAACAGAGAGAATAGTATATTGGGTTATCTTACAACTTTATGGTTTTATGCAATATTATAGGACTTAAGCCAAGAAATACAAATAAGTAAAATGTATTCTGCTTAGTTCTCTCTTTGTCTAAAAATATTGTTAGTTACAACACCACACAGAATGATGCTCACATAGGTGATCAGTAAATACTTTTGAGATAATTTACAAGGGGCCACCAACTACCTAAGGACTCCTAACCCAATTCACCTACTGTGATGAAAGAAAAGAGTTGGCAAGACATGGTCCAGTGGTTCGTTCCATAAAACTAAGGCAAGGTGTAAACAGCAGATGAGCAGATGCTTCTATACAATAAGCACTGTGTGTATTCATCAGAGTATAAATACTAGAGTCTTTTTTTCAGAGGGTTATGAAGATTAGAACTGGGAAATCATGTTCTAAATAGGTCATCATTCTTAAGTCCTGACAACGGAGCTCAGGTATGGAAACTGAATGAGAACCATGAGGAATTAAGAAAACCTAGAAACAAGGGAATGGTTAGGGAATTAATCAGGAGGAAATGGGCTAAATTCATCTGTACAATCTGCAAAAGTTTATAAAACACCTATGTTTGGAGTTTCAGAGATAATATCTCCCTCTTCCACTTATAAGACTGGAATCAATATAAAGATAAATACAGGAGTCAGGCAATTCAAACCTCACTTTTATGATTGATAAAGCTTATTAGAAAATTTAAATTTTTATCTGTGTTAAAGTCTTAATACTTCACTGAAGTAAACAATGATCTGGTCATTGGCCTAACTGGTGAACTGCAGATCATACTCATAGGGCCATACCCTATACCACACGGCAGAAGGAAGACTGGAATGCAGATGACTGGGTAGCTCTGAGAAGGGGAGAGAAAAGAATCTGAGATTAACATTATCAGTTCTTTTTAGCAGAACACCAATCAGAAAAGTCATTTCATTTCTCATGGGGAGAAGTGAGAAGTAGTGAGAAGCAAGGGAGTTATTCAAGAGGAGGACACTCTCAAATCTCAAGGGGAACGAGTAGTCACCCATTAGCACCAAGTATGTGCCAGCACTGTTTTGGGTGCTAGGGATATAATGGTGAACAAACGAGACAAAGGCTAAGTTCTCATGGAGTTTATAGTCTAGTAGGATGATGTGACAATAAAACATTAAACATGGAAATATACGATTAAGTATCTGATAGTTATGAACGTTAAGAAAAAAAAAACACTTTGCAATAGAAACCTTCCTGGGTTGCTTGAAAATATGGCAGCAAAATAATTCCTCATATCCCTGTACATGCATCTCCTTCCTCTGAATAAGCAAAGTTATTTTCCTTCCCCTTGAATCTGGGGGGGTCTTGAGATTTACTTTGACCAATAAAATGTAGCAGAAGTGACACTCTAGGATTTTCCAACCAGGTGTTAAGAGAAGTTTCTCTCTCTTGGAACTCAGCTGCTGTGCTGTGAAGGCACTCAAGGCAAACTCCCAAGAGGCCATGTGGAGGACATCCATGCTCCAACAAGCTCTTAGTTGAATTCAGCTGCCTATACTATGAGGAGCAGAAGAATCACCAAGCCAAGCCGTGTAAACCCACAATAATAAATTATTATAAGCCACTTTATTGTGGGATGGTTAGTTACACCAAAATGGATACCTAAAACAGAGACTGATTTCGTGGGGAAGATTATTTAGGCTGTTGGTCAAGAAAAGGTCTTATGAAAAGATGGTATTTGAACTAAGTGAAAAGAGAATAGCCATGAAACTCTGGTGTCAGAGTAATCCAGGCAGAAGAAATGGCAAGTGTGAAGGCCCCATGGCAGAAATAACCTGAGTATGGCTGAGAAACAATTAGAAGCCTGATATCACTGCAATATAATGAGAGAAGTTGAGTCAGAGATACAGGAAGAAGCTAGATCATAAAGGACCTTGTAAGCCATAATAAAGGGTTTGGAATTTTTTGAGTGAGTAGAAAACTACGGAAGTTTTTCAGCAAAGAAAGATACCAAGTGATTTCTGTTTTAAAAATATCTCTTTGGTTTCTGTGTCGAGAAGAGATTGGAGTAGTGCAAGAGTACAGTTGGAGAAACCAATCCTAGCATCCTGAAAAGGGAACATCAAACTTCATGGTAGCTTAAAAAATTACACAAATAAAATAATTTTTGAAGTCACCATAAAATCCATCCATTTCAAATGAGCAATTCAGTGAGTTTTTGTAAATGTAGAGAGTCATGCAATTGTCATCACAATAGAATTTAGCATAGCTGCATCACCCTAAAAAGTTCTGTAATGTTCCTTTTCAGTCAAACCACACTCCTACCCTTTGCCAAAGCAAACACTATAATTATTACTTTCCATAAGAGTAAACACTTACTTTCTATAACTATACTTTTGCCTTTCCTGAAAATTTCTTATAAACGAAATTAAACAAAATGTCTTTTTTGTCTGGCTTCCTTCACTTAGTATAAGTTTTTTGAGATTCATCTATGTTGTGTGTGTCACTAGCTAATTCCTTTTATGGCTGGGTAATATTTCAGTGTGTGTGTATATGTGGGGGTGTGTGTATGCCACATTTTGTTTATCACATTTTATATGTACATAAATAATTATATATGCCACATTTTATAAATATGTATAATTATGTATATGTGCCACATTTTGTTTATCCATTCACCAGTACATGATCATTTTGGATGTTTCCAGTTTGGGGCTATTATGAATAATTCTGCTATGAACATTTACACAAAAATCATTTTGTGGGCATATGTTTATATTTCTCCTGGGTAAATATCTAGGTAAGTGTATGCTTATGTAAAGGCATGTTTAACTTTTTAAAGAAACTGTCAAACTGTTTTCTAAAGTGGCTGTACCATTTTACATTCCTATCAGGAGTGAATAAGAGTTCTAGTTTCTCTACATTCTCATCAACACTGACTATTTTCTGTCTTTTCAATTTTATCCATTCCAAGTAGGTATGCTGTGGTATTTCATTATGGTTCTAAATTGCATTTTCCTATTGACGAATGATTAAGATTCTTTATTTGCTTTAGTGTGCTTCTTTGAAAAAAATCTATTTAAATCAGTTTCCCATATTCTATTGTTGTTTTTTGTTTCTTTTGTCTTGAGATGTAGTTTTGCTTTTGTTGCCCAGGCCAGAGTGCAATGGCGCGAACTCAGCTCACTGCAACCTCTGCCTCCCGGGTTCAAGCAATTCTCCTGCCTCAGCCTCCTGAGGAGCTGGGATTACAAGCGCTGCCACCACACCCAGCTAATTTTTTGTGTTTTCAGTAGAGACAGGCTTTCACTATGTCGGCCATGCTAGTCTCAAACTCCTGACCTCAGGTGATCCACCTGCCTCAGCCTCCCAAAGTGCTAGGATAACATGGATGAGCCACTGCGCCTGGTCTTTTTATTGTTACAGTATGTTGTTAATACATGTTCTTCATCAAATATATGGTTTACAAATATTTTCTCCCAGTCTGTGACTTGTGTTTTTATTTCTTAATGGAACCTTTAAAGAGCAAACATTTTAAATTTTGATGAAATCCAAATTTCTACTTTTTTGTTTATCATTTGCTTTTGTGTGCTACGTAAAAAATCTTTGTCTAACCCAAGTTCACAAAACTTTTTTCTCTATGTTTTCTTCTAGAAATGTTATAGTTTTAGCTCTTACATTTGAATCCATTATTCATTTCTTTGGCAGCATTTTATGTGCTGTGAGATCACATTTTTTGGGGGTAACCCTGCTTATTTTAAGGAGCCTAAATTTGAGGGAGATAATTTATTCTATCTTTAACCTACAAACATTTTAACCTATTTTACTCTAACTCAAAGAAATAAAGAGTCATTTTTAGAAAAGGAGAGACCCATTCATTTTTCAACCATTTTATGTTGGTCAAGACTGTATTGTTCCCTGGTTATGGCCTCATTTGCTCTATGACAAGCATCTGGAAACCAACTAATGCCCTCCACCCTAAATCTTCTTGACATTGGGGGAGGGTCAGGAAAGGGAGTAGGGAATGTTCTTCCTACTCCTGATATTCCTTTCCTGTGGTGGGAGATCTGCTGGCATAATGCTTCTGAACTTCTTTGGCCCCTTTGCTTGTTTAACAAGGAAGAAGAGTGAGATCCCTGTTTGTACATTTCTAGCTCTGCTCCTTATCTTCCCTCTTCTTGGAAGGTGGCCCATATGCGGAGAATATGTGTTCTTCACTGCCCTCAGTCATCCAGGAAATATGGCCCTCATGGTCCCACTGACCATGGGTGTAGCTTCAAAGACCCGCACTGCCTGTGACCACGTGGTAAGTCTCTCTACACAGGGACATATGCCCATTTGCCCATAGCTTTAGAGATATAGATTCAATATCAGCTTTAACTGTAATAAAGGTAACATTTTGCCTCCATTTGCTTAATCCATTATCTTTTCTTTCTAACTTTTATTTCAGTTTCAATGAGTACATGTGCAGGTTTGTTACACGAGTAAACTGTATGTCACTGAGGTTTGGTGTACAGATCATTTTGACACCCAGGTACTCAGCATACTACTCGACAGATAATTGTTCAATCTTTACCCTCCTCCTGCTCTCTACCCTCAATAGTCCCCAGTGTCTATGTATCTCTTCTTTATGTCCACATGTACTCAATGTTTAGCCCCCACTTATCATTGAAAACATACAGTATTTGGTTTTCTGTTCCTGTGTTAATTCGCTTAGGATTATGGCCTCGAGCTCCATCCATGTTGTTGCAAAGGCCATGATCTCATTTTTTATAGCTGTGTAGTAATCCATGCTTAATCTTTTCTCTGGTTTCTCATTTGGCTCAGAACTCAGATTGGGAAGAAAGCTACTATTTAGTGGAATACTCTCAAATATACCCCAACCTTCTATCCAGTGGGTTTCTTAACTCTATCCCTCTGACCTTGGAAATCCTCTTTGTCCCTTTCTGCCTTCACCAGATTGAAAATTCATTTTGATAGACAGTGGAATTTCTGTCTTTAAAAAATTATTACAAAATTTTAGACTATTTAGAAGATACAAATGCATAAAGGACTATTAATTTTTAGAACTGTGCAATACAATAAGGTAATCATTTGCTCTCTATAGCTATTTAAATTTAAATTCATTGTTAAAAATTAAGAATCCAGTGCCTCAGTCACACTAGCCACATTTCAAGTATTCAATAGCTACATGTGGCTCATGGCTACTGCATCAGGCAACAAAGATAGACCATTTCTATCATCACAGGAAATTCTAGTGGGCAGTCCTGCTCTAGAGAAAATTTAGTATTTAATATGACCTTCCATATTAAATTATATTTTCTATATACACATGTATTTATATGACCTTCCATATTAAACTGACCTTCCATATTAAATTATATTATCTACATACATATATACTTACATATATATGTATATAGATATAGGATGTTTTTTATTTTCTATATAAATTATTTTATTTTAAAAAATAAAATAAAATAAAATAAGTTTATAAAATAAAATAAACTCCTGAGGTCAGGAGTTTGAGACTAGCCTGGCTGACATGGTGAAACCCCGTCTTTACTGAAAACACAAAATAAAATAAATTATTTTATTTTCTATATAAATTTATTTCTATATAAATTTTCTATATAAATTATATTTTCTATATACATATATATATGACCTTCCATATTAAACTGACCTTCCATATTAAATTATATTATCTATATACATATATATAAGTATATATATAAGTATATATATATCCTATATATATACACATATATATAAGTATATATGTATACAGATATAGGATAGGATCCTAACAAAAATAGGATCAATTGTACATACTGTTTGTAACCTCACATCTCTTCTAATTTGTCATGAACATCTCATATATTCATCCTTCTATAATATCATTTTTGGTGACTACAAAGTATTTTTCTGTATCAACATACTGTAATTTCTGTAACCAAATGTTAAACATGACCTTTTGCCCCATTTCTTACAGCCAAAATTACAGTGACTATTCTTGAATATCTTCATAACTGTCTCAAATTCTTAAAATAATTTACAGAGTCAAAGGGTACTCACACTTTTAAACTTCTACAAGGCATTGCCAATTAGAAAAGGAGCCCTGGCTTGGAATACACATCCTTCCCTTGTCGTCTGAAAGAAATAGATGAGTTTGCTTCTCTACAGAAAGCTCTTTGAAAAACAGTAAGGCCAAAATGTTAGCTGTTAAGCTAATGGGCTAAGGAGTCCTGGGAGTTTGTAAATGGCAATCACATGAGCACACCTCTCAGAAGCTGCTGTTCTTTTTCATTCACACTCCAGTAATGTTCCTAGAGTCCCGTTAAACACAGTGAGAATCAATTGATCTCTTAGTGATGTTTAACGTTGTTCTCACTGGCAAATTGATATTAAACTTAAGGCTAACCACAGATATGTTCTGGCACTGGCATGTCCTCATTCTCTGGTTAGCATCTCCTGCTACATCATATGTGATACTGTTGACACTTTGGTTTCACTAGGGTGGTTAAGTGTGGCTCTCAAGGTGGGAAGCATCTTTCCAGATGTGTTAGGTGAGCATACAGACCCTGGGGACCTGTATAAGTCTGTTTTCATGCTGCTAATAAAGACATACCCGAGACTGGGTAATTTATAAAGGAAAGAGGTTTAATTGACTCACAGATCCACATGGCCACGGAGGCCTCACAATCATGGCAGAAGAGTAAGAGATGTCTTGCATAGTGGCAGGCAAGAGAGAATTAGAGCCAAATGAAAGGAGAAACCCCTTTAAAAACCACCAAGTTTCGTGAGACACATTCACTACCATGAGAACAGTATGGAGGAAACTGCGTCCATGATTTAATTATTTCCCACTAGGTCCTTCCCACAACATGTGGGAATTATGGGAGCTACAATTCAAGATGAGATTTGGGTGGGGACACAGTCAAATCGTATCAGAACCAATTGGTCAGGTTGGGATGCTGGTTCCGTCACTTGCTAGATGATTGACTTTTGCCATGTTACAAAGTTATTCTTGTTTCAGTTTCCTCATCCACAAAATGGGATAATTAATAGTATTACTATATAGTATGCCTGACACAGAGTAAACATTATGTGTGTGTCTGATAAATAAATAGCCTAATCAGTTAAAATATAGCAGCATTATCTTCTACCTTTATACATTATACTTTCGGTGGAATGAGAGAACATCAAGAACACTCCACCTTACCAGTGTGCCAAATTATTAGCTAAAACTGAACTTGAGTCAACTAAACACCTAGATCAGCGTTTCCAGGAGTTTGCTGCAGGAGTGGTACATTCTCCCTGTAGGGAAAAAGGATCACAATTAAATACATTTGGAAAATGTTGTTCCTCTTCTAGAGTTGCAATGTATATTAGTATATTTTGGGTTCTAAGAAGTCCTGCAATAAAGAAACCTGTTGAATTTTATTGAACTAAGCATTTTCCAAAACTTTTTGCTATGGACACTTCCTTTAGAACAGACTTTGGGCAATACTAGTTCCTATTAACAGAGTGTTTTTAAAGACATCAGTTTGTGAAATCAAGCTATTAGCTATTCGCTGCACTTTCCCTTAGAAATATCTGTTAAACCTCCCTCCCCACTTCCATCTTGGGCTTGTATCATTGGTTTGTTGAAAGTTTTGGCAGAATGTTACATTTTTTTCTACTCACTCTTATCTTGTTAGATTTTATCTTGCTGTCTTTTATTCTAGCTTATAAAATTTGGGAAGATCTTATGATTAAGTGTTCATCCCAGGTTCGTCTCCTGAGAAACTATTAGCTTAATTTTATTTTGTCTCCTCCAAGAATTTGGCAAAGATGCTAGCGAAAACAGGTTCAAGGATAGGATAAGTACTGCTCTGAATCATTTTCTAATTGTCTGTGTCAGTCATATCTAACAACTGTGAAAATAATTCTCACTAACATGTTGGTAGGGACAAATATTAAAGTAAAATATTCTTTCAAATATTTCAAATATTTCGATAGGAGCCTTATGAAGACATTAGCTTTGATGGAAAGAAATATTGGTGTTATTACAAGTACCTACTAATCAGTTGGTGGCTACAAGGGGCATGCTTTAAGACAGGTTTGGAAGCTATCTCTAGGATCTATAGTTCCTGTCTAGATATGAAAGAGAGGAGTTGGAGTATGTCACAGTATATATGTCACATATTTGCCAATTCTGCCTAAGGACCTCATCCGAAAACAAAGATTTTTTTTTTTTTCTACTCAGCCCGATGGCAGGCTTTGCAGACATTTTGGGTCAAATAGGATTCTAGAAACTCTTAGCTTGCTTTCACCTAATCTGTCCATACCTAGCATTACTCCCAGCAATGTTTCATTGATTAGCTGGACAAAATTTCTTTAGCAAAGCACACTTTATATTAACAAAGCATAAAGTATAGTTTAATAAAACTGCCTTAAACCCAAAGCAATGTAACCAAAGTCATTAGAACCTGGAGTCAAAATAATTCATAAAAACAAAAAATAGAAACGTAGGTTGCTATTTTTTCCACTTGCAAAGAGCAATGGAATTCTATTAAAATAGAGCTTATAGTAGTATTTCACATTCAAGTGTGTTAAGGTTAAAATTATGCCAGGGTCCCTTCTAAATAATATTATCATATTTTAAGAGGTATATTGAAAGTTTGTTTTTAAATGAATATTGAGAAACTACAGTGTCTTTGCACCATATGAGTAATTGTGGGGAAAAAGTGAGCAGGAAAAGACAAATGTCCTAAAACATTTGATTAATGAAATTGCTTTGTTTCAACTGTTACTGGCAATCAGTACTGATTTAGGTCAAGCCCAAACATTTCCCTTATTCTCCAGACCTGTATTTCCAACAAACTACTAACATTTATCTCTGTGGGATTACAGAGACATCAAAATCTACATGTCCAAAACTAAACTCATTATATGGCTCCTCAAACTAGCTCCTCCTTTATCATCTATGTTGGGAAAGGTACTGGCTGCTCCTCATGACCGAATCAGAAACATGGTGTCATCTTAGACACTGTCTTCTCCTCTTCCCCACCACCAGTCCTAAGAAAATCCAGGTGCTACAAAAACACCAAATAACAATAACAGCAGTAACTTATACTTTCTGAGTGCTTCTATGTACCAGGCCTCATTCCAATTGCTTTACACACATTAATTTATGCATTGTCTTAAATATTATCCAAATCCACTTTCCCTGCACTCCATTCCTACTGCCAACTTCCCAGTTCAAGGGTTCATCATTTCTCCATTGAATCATGGCAATAGCTTCTTAATCACATCTCTTGCTCTGGCCATTCCAATCGATAGTCTCTCCTTCACGTTGTGGCAGAGGCACTTTCTAAAACCAAACCGTAACCTTGTCATTTCTCTGTTCAAAATCCTTACCTGGTTTTCTATGGGCTGTAGGGTAAAATTCAAATTCCTTAGTCTGATGATGAACAAGCCTTCTTCAGTTTGCATTCCTTTTACTCACCACCTGCACTTTATTTATAAATCACTTGGATTTCCTAAAACACAGGTGCAGATTCACTCCCCAACCCTTCTCACATGCCTTCTCACATAAGTCTCTATAGAGTGGTATGCCTTTCCCTGCTCTATCCTGTCTTTAAAAAACTCAGAAAACTCAAGAGATCATTTCATTCTTCAAATTCCAGTTCATACTTCACCATGTCTTTGAAACTTTCTTTAGCTAACTCCAAAGTGCTAGCTCTGCATTTGTATTTACTTTCTTTACAAATCAGCCTCCCCTGAAAGACAGTGAGCTCCTTAAAAGCGAGTTTAAAAACTTTGTATATTTTGATATCCTCAGGGCCTGGCTGTGCAGCCTCCTTTCAGAAATTAAAGTTATACTTTATGGACAGTAAGACTATATAACCTTTCTTCTAGTTCTAATGTTCTATAATAATACATTCTTCGGCCGGGCGCGGTGGCTCAAGCCTGTAATCCCAGCACTTTGGGAGGCCGAGACGGGTGGATCACGAGGTCAGGAGATTGAGACCATCTTGGCTAACATGGTGAAACCCTGTCTCTACTAAAAAATACAAAAAACTAGCCAGGCGAGGTGGCGGGCGCCTGTAGTCCCAGCTACTCGGGAGGCTGAGGCAGGAGAATGGCATGAACCCGGGAGGCAGAGCTTGCAGTGAGCCAAGATCCGGCCACTGCACTCCAGCCTGGGGGACAGAGCAAGACTCCGTCTCAAAACAAAACAAAAAAATAATAATACATTCTTCAAGACAGAACTATATGTAGGGAATGCTTGATATTACAGAGATATGAATACCAGCTATCCCTCCAGTTGCTCATCCATGGCTTTCTGAAGATAAAGTGTGGGTAAGTGTACCAGACTGCATTTTCCAAAAATTGCCACAACATCTCCCATCCCACATGTGCTTCTTACAAGGTGACATTGACAATTTCCCCATTGAGAGGCGTGACTTATGTTCCTTCCCCTTGAGTCTGCGTGAGCTTGTGACTACAGATGGAGTATACTATGTGATTTCCAAGGCAAGATCATAAAAGGTGATACAACTTCTGTCTGGATCTCTCAAGATACTCACTCTTGGATTCCAGCCACCATGCTGTGCAGAAGCCCAACAGTCACAAGGCGCTGCCATGTGTAAGTGTCCCGCCAACAGCCCCAGCTGAGCTCCCAGCTTCTCCAGATATATGAGGGAAAGAGGCTCCAGATGATGCCAGCCAGCAAGTCACCCAGAGAGTCAGAGTCTTTCCAGCTGAACATCCAGACATCATGGAACAGAGACAACTTGTCCCTGCTGTGCCCTTTTCAAATTCCTGACCCACAGCATCTTCAGTGTCATATAATGGTTGTTCTTTTATGCCACTATGTGAGGGCTGGTATATTATGCAGCAATAGAAAATGATACAACAAGCAGTAAGTTAGGCCTATATTTCTTACACGACTCTCAGAGAAACCCTGGGGTCCTAGGGGATACCGCTAAGATTCCTAAGGAAAAAAACATAAAGGCAGGGGTGAGGTAGTAGTTCTGTGGTCACTGCTATTACATCTGCTTCTTCATCCCATTTATGCCTAGTGTTCCATTATTGGAATGCTAAGCATGTGGGAGTTATTTATTTCTTACTGCTCAAGGTCACCGCCAAGGTCTGATTGCAAAAATTCAAAAAATTGCAAACTCAGGCATAAATGGGTTAAAGATTGCCATTGCACAAGTGCAAATTAATATTTTTGAGAAGTCCAGAAGCTACAACACAGAGTACCACTTACAGAATTCCCCAAATGGATTTGATAATGCACTCCTTTTGTCATAGTGCACAAAACTTCCCCAAAGAAACAACTGTTCGAGCATTCATATTACAGTCTGAAACACTGGGATACATCAACTTAAACTCACCAAACCAAACTATCCCAAATGTTGGCCAATTATGTTGTTTATAAGGCCCTGTACTCAGGAGGGACAGCCTTAAATGAGAAGCATAAAGCAGTCAGGTTGTGGCTGAAATGGCTCAGCCACTACATTGTGTTTCTCTTCAGCAGTTACTATAGGAAAGCTGCACCTGAGAGGTAAGAAGATGAGGGAGGGAAGGCATTAAAAAGACCCCATACATGCCTGTTTTTGCACAAAGTGTGCACACCCCAGTTTTAGCTGTACTAATAGGAGCATGGCAGGTCTAAATGAGGTCAAGGAAAGGAAGGAAGGGAAAACAGGGAGAAACTTGCTCAAAGGGAAAATGAATGCACTACCAAACTACGGACGCTCTTGTTTTTCTGCACGGCTCATTTTTATTTTAAAATTAAAACAATTCAATAGCCAGAGCTAGAAAGTGATCCTCAGATGGCCCAGAACAGTTAATCTTGGTTGCTTATAGGCAATGGTAGCCTTGGAATCAGTGAGCTGGTCTCACACTTGGGGCTTGAGGCTAAAGTGGTATTTTCAGTTCTTAGGTTTCTCATCCACTTATGTTATTAATGTTCTGCATCAAAACACCAGAGCCTTGCTCTTTCAGTGTGATTCGATGCTGATAGCAGGCGGGGTGGTGTACAAGGTTATCCAGCATCTTGTTCCCAGGCACTGGCTCACAACCGGGATTACCTCTGCTGTGGGTGTGCACCACTGCCACCTTGTGGCCACCTTCCCAAAGCTCACTCATTCCTCAACGTAGCCTTGCAAGAGTCCTGACTGCTGTGACTTTAAGGGGGTGAAATTATCTAGGCCAAGAAAGACAAAGTAAAATATCTTCAGCTTTATTTCAAAAACAGCCATCTGCTAGCACCTCAAGATTACCTTTAATTTAAACATCAAGAGGCAGACCATATAGCAGAAAGCTCCTGGACTTTGTCTAAACAGAGCTGGATTTGGAGTTTAAAGATGGGTGGTTCTGAGCAAGTCACTGTATACCTCAGAGGCTATATTTCTTCATTTAAAACCAGAGAAATATGACATAAGAAGTACTGTAAACGTTGTTAAATATATGTGTGTATACACAAGTTAATATACACATATATATGTGTACATATATGTTATATATGTGTATCTGGAATATATTTGTATATGGAACAAAACATTTAACTTTCACAGTCAGTACATGGATATTTGCAGTATGTGTATGATGTTTCAAGAACTGGAGGGGAACAAAGGCCACTGTCAATGTAATACAAAAAGAACTATGTGATCTTCAGTCTTTGGCATGGGGTAAGGGTAGAGAAGAACCAGGCTAACTACTGATGCATCATCCTCTTTACTTCCCACAGTAGATCTGGGACTTCAGCATAATTTTCCCCCATTTGAGGGATGAGTAAATTGGGGCTTAATGAGACTGAACCATTTGTGCATAGTTTATAGTCAATAATAAATGGTGGTATCAGAATTCTAGTCTAATTAGTCTGGCTCCAAAAACCAAACTCCTAAAAATTTGACATTTTAGAAAGTATATTATGCAAGCTACAGTATCCCAGGTAGTGAAAAAAGGTCAAAACTGATGAGAGCTTAAAACCCAGTTACTGCAGGGTTTGCAACCTGAGTTCTGTAGAGAGGTCTCAGTTGTCCTAGTCACCTCACTCCTGTCATCATTCTTGGTATCAGTGATTTACTGTCACAATGATGCTGAGTATCAAATGATCACAAAGCCCTAATGGCACAAAAACCAAAAAGCATTTGTTGATCACAGGTCTGAAGTCAAGTGATCTGTCTGGGCTCACTCACATGTTTGAGGGAGGCTCAGTTGCTGGCTTATCTAGGATGGCCCAAAGGAAGATGACCAGGCAACTTAGATCTGCTCCTAGTTCTCTTATCCTCTGGCAGGCTAACCTGGGCACATTTCTAAGCAAGAGAAGAGGCACAAAAGCCAAGGCAAGTCTAGTCATGCAAATACTTTTTTCAACTTTCTGCAACATCCACTAACTGAAGAAAGTCACATGGCTGGGCCCAGAGTCAGTGGGAGACTGCTGCAAAGTCTATGGCTGTGTTAGTCTCCTGGGGCTGCCAAAACAATTACCACAAACTGGATAACTTAAAACAATACAGACTACTTCTCTCCCAGTTCTGGAGGCTAGAAGTCCAAAATCAATGTGTCAGCACGGTTGGTTCCTTCTGGGGTTTGTGAGAAGAATCTACTTCTCTCCAAACTTACAGTGGTTTCCTGCAATCCCTGGTGTTTCTTGACTTGTAGACACATCACTCCAATGCCTGCCTCCATCATCATATGATGTTCTCCCTACGTGTCTGCATCTCTGTTTTCTCATGGTATAAGGACATCAGTCACTGGATTAGAGACCACCCTAACCCAGGATGATCTCATCCTAACTAACTACATCCGCAAAGGCCCTATTTCCAAATAAAGTTACATTTGGAGGCTCCATATAGACATAAATTCTGGCAGGACATTATTCTACCCAAAACCATAGCAAAGGGTATGGATACAGAAAACAGGAACTGAGTCCTTTTTGTACAAATCACACTATCACATCAGCTATAGAGGCTTCATGTTTTTCTATTTTATTTGAAGTGGATTTGCTACTTTAAAATTTTGAAAATTAATAGTCAAGAATTTTTTTTTTCTTTGAGAGATGAAGAAAATGAAATCCAGGGCTAGAAAGTAGATGGCTCACAGAGAAATGCAAATCAAAACCACAATGAGATACCATCTCACACCAGTTAGAATGGCGATCATTCAAAAGTCAGGAAACAACAGGTGCTGGAGAGGATGTGGAGAAATAGGAACACTTTTACTCTGTTGGTGGGATTGTAAACTAGTTCAACCATTATGGAAAACAGTATGGCGATTCCTCAAGGATCTAGAACTAGATGTACCATATGACCCAGCCATCCCATTACTGGGTATATTCCCAAAGGATTATAAATTATGCTGCTATAAAGACACATGCACATGTATGTTTATTGCAGCACTATTCACAATAGCAAAGACTTGGAATCAACCCAAATGTCCATCAGTGACAGATTGGATTAAGAAAATGTGGCACATATACACCATGGAATACTATGCAGCCATCAAAAAGGATGAGTTTGCGTCCTTTGTAGGGACATGGATGCAGCTGGAAACCATCATTCTTAGCAAACTATCACAAGAACAGAAAACCAAACACCGCATGTTCTCACTCATAGGTGGGAACTGAACAATGAGATCACTTGGACTCAGGAAGGGGAACATCACACACAGGGGCCTATCATGGGGAGGGGGGAGGGGGGAGGGATTGCATTGGGAGTTATACCTGATGTAAATGATGAGTTGATGGGTGCAGCACACCAACATGGCACAAGTATACATATGTAACAAACCTGCACGTTATGCACATGTACCCTACAATTTAAAGTACAATAATAATAAATAAACTAAAAAAAAAAAATTAAAAAAAAAAAAAAAAGAAAGAAAGTAGATGGCTCAATTTAATGACAGAGCCAAGAACAAGACTTAAGCCTCAGGACACCAGATCATCTCTCCTTCCACAACTCTGCAATACTACACAAGGAAGCAGTTCCATTGTTGTTCCTGCTACTGTTGTTGTTATTTTATAGTAGAGTATAACACTGGGCACTGTGCTAGTAGAAGAATGCCCTCTCTTCCACCTCTAAGATGTCCACATCTTGATCTTTGGAACCTGTCATTATGTTAGGTTACATGGCAAAGGGGAGTTAAGGTTGCCATTGGAATTAACATTGTTAATCAGATGGCCTTGAAATGGGGGAGATTATCCTGAATTATCTAGGTGAGTGAAATGTAATTGCAGTAATTCTTAAAAGTGGATGAACAAGGCCAAATAGAAGCAATCAAAGGAAGATGTGACCACAGAAGAGAGGCACAGAGAGATGCAATGTTGCTGGCTTTGAAGATGGAGGAAGGGGGCCGCAAGTCAAGGAACGTGGGTGACCTCTGAAAGCAGGAAAGAAGCATGAAAACATTCTTCTAGAGCCTCCAGAAAGTAACATCATCCTGCCAACACATTGAATTTAGCCCACTGACACCATTTTGTACTTCTGGAACTGTAAGATAGTAAGTTTGAGCTGTTTAAGCCACCAAGTTTATGATATTTTATTAGAGCATCAGTAGAAAACTGATTTTAGATGATATTTTGTTAGAGCATCAGTAGAAAACTGATTTTAGGTAGAAATGCTTTTAGCTGCAAAGGTCCAAAAAAAAAAAACCCACAAAAAAACTAGTGGCCTCAATAACTATGGGCTTACGACTTTCAATAACGAGAAGCCTGGAGTTAGTGGCAGGGTAGTTCAGCTACGCAATGGTGTTACTAACGACTCAGGTTCCCCATTCCCCGAAGCCTCTCCATCCCTTTTGCCAATCTGACTTTACGTCTTACTGGAAACTGGGTTATATAGCTATACCTATCTGCAAGGGAAGGTAGAAAATCTAGTAAACAGTAATAGCATTATCAAGACTAGATCAGCCCAATCATAAATCATTGCTTGGAGCTGGGTATATTGCTGTCCTGAAACAAACTAGCAAGGATGCGGGGAGATAAGGAGGTAAATAATCTTTGGCAAAGACATGGTCTAACATCTGCCTGACTCTGAGCAACCTACAAGTCACAAGGGTGTTGGGAAAATTATTCATTTCTGCAAGCTCTATGAATCTAAATAGGGCACTTAAAACCAGTTGCATCCAAATAGAGGCACACAACATGTAAAGAGGCTAGGGTGCATGAATAAATCATGCACAAGAATTAGTACTTAAAATAGATATAAAGGATGAAAGTTACCATTACCATTTATGAGATAAGGAGACTATCTCCTAGGCTGAGAGAGGTTAAGTGATGTGTCCAAACCCACCTGGTGGGCAAAAGCATAAGTCCAGAATCACCTGCTTTCTTCTGCTGCTTTCTTCTGGCTGCAAGAGTAAGAGGATAATAAGTGCTAGCTGGATGCTAGTAGTTTGGAACTTCACAAATCACTCTCAGAGAGTATCCAAAGGAGGGCAGCCAAGCTGCTGTTACTGTGGCCACTGATTGAGGCCAGCTCTGAGGACTGACAAAGGAAAGCATGGAAAGTGGTGTATGATTTTTGCCCACTTACCGCTAGAACTCTTGAATCAGGGTGTGATTCCCCTTCTGCCAAAAAAAGTTAAGCTTTGCATAATTGCAAACTCTACCAAAATTGAAGGCAATTTATATTCTTGTTATAAGAAATAATCATTCCCTTTCTGTGGTGTGATGGCTAATTTTATGTGTCCACTTGGCTGGGTTAAGGGATGCCCAGATAGCTGGTAAAATATTACTTCAGGCATGTCTGTCAAGGTCTTTTCAGAAGAGATTAGCATTTGAGTCCATAAACAGAGTAAAGATCCTCCCTCACTGATGTAGGCAGGCATCATCCAATTCTTTGAGGGCCTGAATGAAACAAACATCAAGAAAGGGTAAATGTACTCTCTTCTCTTGAGCTAGGACATCCACCTTCTGCCTTTGGATATCAGAACTCCTGGTTCTTAGGCTTCACACTCCAGAACTTATACCACAAGCCCCCTGATTCTCAAGCCCTTTGAATTCAGGCTGAACACCACTGATCTTCCAGGTTCTCTAGCTTGCAGATGACATATTGTGAGACTTCCCAGCTTCCATAATCCTGGGATCCCATTCTTATGATAAATCCTCTTTTATATATCTATATCTAGATATCTAGATCTATCCTGTTTCTCTGGAGAACTCTGACTAGTATACCTGATATCAAAGAGTTATTTCAGGATTATGATCACTTCCAAGAAGGAAGGAAAGAGAATGAGATCAAAAGAGCTTCATAGAGACTGTCAACTAAAACTGTAATGTTTAATCTTTTAGAAAAATAAAACACTCGTATAAAAAACAAAACTGGCACAATATTAAGAAATATAAAACTAGTTGATGGGTATAAAGGGTTTTTTATAGCATACTATTCTCTACATACTTAAGATATCTCCTTATTGGGAAATATTAAAAATAAGAAGATAATCTAAACTCTACAATAAAAAGTAGGTTGTATTTATTCATTAAATATGTATGTGTTGGTGCTGGCTATGAGCTAGGCACTCTTCTAGAAGCTAAAGACCTGCAAAGTGACTACCCTCATGGAGATTACATTCTAGGCAAGGCAGACAGAAATAAAACAAGGTCACTTCAGTAAATGTTAAATAGTCTGAAGGAATAAAACAAAGGAGTGTCATAAATGTGACCCAGAAAATGTTTTCTATGAGGTGGACAAAAAGACGAACATCACTGAAGAGGTAGCATTTGATCTGAGATGTGAATAATAAAATCAAGTCATTCAAAAAATAAGAATAGTCTCCACAAAAAGCAATCAGAAAATGCAAAGGCCCGGAGACCTTTTAATACTGCAAGAACCAAGAACTAGCCCAACGCTTAGCAAGTAAAGTGATGAGAGATGTGATTAGAAAGGTAGTTGTGAGGGCTTTGTGGTCATGGTGAGAAGTATAGATTTTATTTGAAATGCAGTGGGCTGCCAATGGATGGAGGGCTGAAGGAAGGGGTTGTAAGGAAGGGAACAAGAAAATCTTTTACATTAATAAGTTACCATCATTTTTTAATAGCACTCTGCTGAATGGGCAATTCAGGAAAAGCAAGAAAAAAATAGGTACACGACCCTAGGCTATAGTAGTAATTCAAGCAAGAGATGACGCTGGCTTGGAAACAAATCTTACATTTCTTATACAGACATACAAGTCTGACATATGAGAAGATTAAAGAATAATATGATAGTAACTTACGTTTTCCAGAAAAAAAATGCATATTGTTCACATGGCAGAAGATTGTAAGATATTTATATGAATGTAGTGAGAATTCAGGTGACTTTATTATCTTTTCTAGATAATTATTTATATATTCCTCCATTTTTTTAATTGACCAGACATTATTTCTGATTTCCAAATCAGTACAATTCTCAGGAAATCATAATACCCTCTTACAACTCGCTGTCTTGACAAATGCCTTAGAGAGAGTTCTACTGGCCCTCAGACTCGAACTTGAGTGCCTGATTTTCACCACCTGGGAGGCAGGTGATGGTAGGGCTTCAGTTTTTTGTGTGTGGGTGTCTTTTTTTGGTTTTGTTTGTTTGTTTGTTTTTGTCGTTGTTGTTTGTTTTGTTTTGTTTTTGAGATGGAGTCTTGCTCTGTCACCAGGCTGGAGTACAGTGACACAATCTCAGCTCACTGCAACCTCCACTTCCCAGGTTCAAGTGATTCCTCTGCCTCAGCCTTCCAAGTAGCTGGGACTACAGGCACACACCACCATGCCCAGCTAATTTTTGTATTTTTAGTAAAGACAGGGTTTCACCATGTTGGTCAGGATGGTCTCAATCGCTCGACCTTGTGATCTTCCCGCCTTGGCCTCCCAAAGTGTTGGGATTACAGGCGTGAGCTACCGTGCCCGGCCAGGGCTTAATTTTAAATATGTTACGTGTGAGATGTCCGCATTGGTTTTCTAGGGCTGCCATAACAAAGTACTACATATTGAGTGGCTTAAACAACAGAAATTATTTTTCTCACAATTCTAAAGGCTGGAAGTCCAAGAACAAAGAAATCTTCTTAGGCCTCTCTCTTTGGCTTGTAGATGACCACCTTCTCCCTGTGTCTTTACATGGTCTTTCCTATTTGTGGGTCTGTGTCCTAATCTCTTCTTCTTCTAAGAGCACCAGTCATATTCGATTAGGGCCAGCTAATGACTTTAGTTTAACTTAATCACCTCTTTAAAAAACCTATTTCCAAATGTAGTCACATTCAGAGGTAATAGAGATTAGGGCTTCAACATACAAATATGCGGGATGGGGTGGACACAGTTCAGCCCACAGCAAAGTCCACCCATGCTGGGCAGGTGGGGGGAAATTTTTAAAGGTTATCAGAAACATGACTCTGCAGTTCAGTTTAGCACACTTGCTGGGAGGTAAATATGTTAGAGTCTTTCATCTATAAATATGAATGAGCTCACCCTAGGAGAGCTCATAGCATGAGAAAAAGTCAATGACAGAAGGAAGCAGAAGCAAAAAGCCTGAGAAAGAGATAGAGAAAGTGTGGGCCAAGCAGTAGGAGGAAGACTAGAGAGAATGAGGACATGCAAGTTTCAAGAAGCGTGGCCAACAGTGTCAAACTGCAGGTCCTGAAAACGTACCCTACAAACAACCTGTCTAAGGCCCCTCTTGGATGACACTTCTACCCTCAGCTCAAACCTCCCACCATGACTTCCACTGGCAATAAAACAAAATATAAGCTCAGTCTATCATCCAAGGCCCTCCACAGTATGATTCTAATTCCCTTTTAAACTTTATGTACCTTTAGTACCCTTCAGCATTCTCCAGGATTAGTGACACAGCATTGTTCCCCAGCTCTGACCCAAACCTCTGTGGTCTCTTCCTTTTGTGCCTGTTACCCCCTCACACAGGAATGCCCTTCCCATTCATCCTGTGCACCCTTCAAGGACACCACAACCCTTAGCAATTTTTCTATACCAAGTTGATTTCTGCACATGTCTATCTGCTGCACTGGGCTATGGACTCTTTAGGGAAAATCTTGTCTGTTATTTATTGTTGGCAGCCCTTGAAGCCTGCCATGGCTCCTGGTACCTAGCAGGTGCTCAAAAAATGACTTTCTGAATGAATGAACTAATGCTGTTTTGCTCCAAACAGAATTAAATAATAATCCAGCAGCTGACATTTGAAAATGTCGATGCTATTGACTCACCTGTTTGGGGGAAGGGATAAGTTTTCTTTGATGACTTAGTGGCTTTCACATCTGTCGGATGTGTCATATCCCCTTTAATGGTGGTTGCTTATTACAAGGAGAAACAGTTACTCAGGATTCAGGTAGTTTTGTACAGTGGATTATTATGTCTGGAATTTAATAGCACTCTGCTCTTTGATATTTATTTCAGGGTCAATAGAAATGTAACCATCCTCACTCCCTATTTGTGTTCAATCTAACCATTTAGCAGGAGGATTAGACCTGCCACAAACTGGGTTTTGAACATTTAAGAATGATTTGTTTGATTTTGATGCTATATTTCCCAAATACATTCATAGGCAATAATTAAATTATTAATCTTTTAATCTTCTTAATATGTTAATATTCTTCTTAACACGTTGTTAATCTCTGAATATTGAAGATGTATGTATTAGGTTGTTGACTTGTATACAAATTTTTTTTACAATGTTTCATGGTGATTATGTGTAGAAATAACGTAGGATACTGCTTCCTTCAAGGCCTTTATCAAAATCAAATTGGAATTCTATTGTGAAGTAAGTGTGTTAAGGCATTCACTACTGTAATATGTTCTGTATGATGCTGTTCAAAATCTTTCTGTGTCCATTGACACAGGTGACAATGCTTTGAGACAGTTTGGCTAATGTTATTGTCACCATTTTACTTCCAAAAACCTTAGATAAAAAGAACGCTTATTTATTTATTTATTTATTTATTTATTTATTTATTTATTTATTTTTCAGAGACGGGTCTCCTCTGTCACCCAAGCTGGAGTGCAGTGGCATGATCACAGCTCACTGTAGCCTCAAACTCCTGGGCTCAAGCGATCCTCCCACCTCAGCCTCCCAAGTAGCTGGGACCACAGGTGCATGCCACCATGCCTGACTAATTTTTATATTTTTTGTAAAGAAGAGGTCTGACTACATTGTCTAGGCTGGTCTCAAACTCCTGGGCTCAAGCAATTCACCCACCTTGCAGTCTCCCAAAGTTCTGGGATTACAGGCATGAGCCACTGCACTTGGCCAATGTTGCTGTTATTATTATCATCATTACTACATTCTAGGCTATATTTGTACTCTTAGAACAATGTTATAAGGACATTAAGGATAAATTAGTCAAATGTCTTCCTTGTATGAATTTTGTATAAACTAGGATCATGAATATAATTAGCTAATTGATGATATTCTAGAAGATAGAGTATTTAGATGCTCTGGAACTGGAATTCAACCAACTATGAGAATTAAAATATCCAGTCTCCTCACTGTAATAGAGACAAATTCTCTAGTGGAAATGGTTCAGCAAGGATTTATTAAAACTTTTCGATAGGAGAAAAAGACTCAGAGGATTTCACTATAAATAGAAAATATGTAGAATCAAACTTAAATCTGAAGGCTTTGATCTTTCCTTTATAAAATTCAGTAGAAGTCCTTTCAAGAAATGTAATCTATTTTAAATATTTACCAAACCTTACTCTCAACTGAAATGGGTGTCAAATCTCAAAGTAGAAAGTCTCCTTTTTGGTTCTGGTCCCTTTGGATTTGGTTGCAGCATTTCCTCTTATTTATATTATAAAGAGAAGAGCCTTAGCACAGAAAGCTTCAGTATCTGTAATGGAAACTGACAAATCAGTGAAAGAAAAACAAGATGGCCGGGCGCAGTGGCTCAAGCCTGCAATCCCAGCACTTTGGGAGGCCGAGACGGGAGGATCATGAGGTCAGGAGATCGAGACCATCCTGGCTAACACGGTGAAACCCCGTCTCTACTAAAAAATACAAAAAAACTAGCCGGGCGGGATGGCGGGCGCCTGTAGTCCCAGCTACTCGGGAGGCTGAGGCAGGAGAATGGCATAAACCCGGGAGGCGGAGCTTGCAGTGAGCTGAGATCCAGCCACTCCAGCCTGGGCGACAGAGCGAGACTCCGTTTCAAAAAAAAAAAAGAAAAAGAAAAAAGAAAAGCAAGACAGCCAAAGAGGAGTTGATCTCCTGTGTGTTCTTCAAAGGGGAAAACCACTTTTTTGACTATTAAGAATACAATTAAAGTAAAGCTTTAAGACAATATTTCTACCACAGACACAAGGGATGAATATTAAGCCTCTATTATGACCCAAATAATACATATGTCCTATCAATCTATCTTCACATAACCTTATAACAAAAGAATATTATTTCTTATAAATCTAAAATGCTTCAGAGACTCACAGAAGTGAGTGGCCTTGGTCACATAGCTAGTGAAACACAAAAGTGAATTTAAGTCCCAGAACCTGAATCCCCTCAGATACCTCAGGCTGTCTTTTTTCAACTGCTCAACAAAAGTTTACAGAAGTGCATCATTTTAAGTCGATTAGGAAACAGCTGGAGAAACAATGGTAATATATAGATTCTACTCTCTGGGTGTTTATAGCTCCAGAAGAGAGAACAGCAAATGTGTTAAGATAGCCATGAGAAGACTGAAAAAAGGAAGCACAGAAGAGCAGCTGAAACTCATACTTGCTCTGTCATTACAGGTCTCAAAAGGGGTTGCACTTTCAAAGACGCATCTATGACACCATATAGATTTATAAGCGTGCAAACTGAGAGAACATCATGACTTAATTTCATCAGCAGAACCCCAGAAATTCCATCCCTAAGTGGCTACCTAGGGTTGATCTCTACGGCATTTCTGAATTTTACTTATTTACTTTTTTGAGATAAAAACATTTTGCCTTTAATGATCTTTAAGGTGTCAACTTTATTGTTCCCTACGCTTATGGTATTATAGTTTTCCATATTAGTTAGCAAGTTTAATTTATTAAAATATAATAAAAATTTATTGCCTACTAACTACATAATATTAATTATAAAACCAGTACCTACAGAGTTACCAACCAAGTATGGATTGCAGAATAAGGATGAAAAGAAGGTAATTGAATGACTACCAACTATGTTTTAAAACGCAAAGTCAACTTTCTTCTCGGAGATACCTGTTAATCTTCAATATCTCAGTTAAATTTTAAAGGATACTGTTCTGTTTTGGTTAGAGAAGAGCATAGATCCACACAACTGGATCTTAAGGAACAGACAAATTAGATTTAACTGCTTTATGATTTCTCCCACATTGGCACACCAGCCAGAATAATGAGGGCTGATGCTATGCTGAAATTAGAGTGAATCCAAAATTGTAAGTCACAAAGAGTTTTTAGAGTCTATAAATTATCTCTTTTCCTGTCACACCTACCCCATAGGTGACTGTGGGGCAGTCAACACACCCCCTTCACAGTAAACTATCATTTTTTCCTACCATGTTCTTTTATCTCAGTCAGGACGCTAGGATTTTCAATTCTTCTTTCTTCATCCATCAGCAAAACTTTATTGGGCTCCTGCTATGTGCCAAGCAACACACCATGGGCTGGAAATACTGGAAAAAGAACGAAAGGACCCATCTTCTCCCAGATAGTTACTAACCTTTTACCCCTGGGGCAAATCTCCTTGCTTAAATGCTAGTAGCAAGAGATGAGTAAAGCGGTTAAGCTAGCCTAGGAATGGCAAATAAGATAGTTCAGCAAAGCAATTAGGAGCCCTGGATTCAGATTGTTGACACACAAATCTTGATTCCACCTAGTTGTTTGACCTTGAACAAGTCTCTAAAGTCCTCTGTGCCTGTCTCTTCATCATTAAATATAAATAATAATAGTACCTAGCACATATCATTGCTCCAGGATTTAAAAAGAGAATACATGTTGATTACTTAGAATAATTTCTAGCACGTAAATGTTCCATAAATGTTGGTGTGTCTTTCTTGCTAAGCTGATCAGTGTTTATACGAGTTGGGGTTTTGGCAGGTACAGACATGATAGAGAGGAATGCAAAGGATTTACTAGAGAATGATACCTGTAAAGGGAAATGAAGAGGAGGAAGGAATGGGCAGAGAGAGTGATCTTTACTTGCGTATCTGGGAGCTCTGGAGGACAGATTGTCCTTTAGAGGTGTCCCACACTGGGGAGAAATGGCTGGGTCCTTGCACCACAGCCTGCTCAAGCATTGGAAAGGAGATGCCCATGGAAGAACCTCAACTCAAAAGCCAAGACAGATCCTGAAGGACCTAATAGCTGAAGGCTGCTAGTAACTCTACTCTTGGCAGGTAGGCAGCAAGTCCTTTCCCAAAGGGAAACCTAAGCAGGCGTCTCCCGCCATCTTGGCTACAGGGGTTATTGTCTGGTGTGTTTGCCTGGAAGGGTTCTGAGGAAGTGTGGAGATTCAATGGACAAATGCAAGTGGAGACATCATGATTAACTGAGACGTCAACCACAGGCCTTGAGCAACAAGGAGAAGCCTACTTGCAGGAACTGGTCCTACTGGAATAGATTGTCTCCAAAGCTCCCCAACCTCTGACAAGCCCTGTTCTCTATTCCTTCTTCAGTAATTTCTCTAAGACCCCAAGTATGGCAGAAGGGCCCTGATGCTAGGACCTTCCTGCTTCCTAAACACTGTAGTGCATGTACCATGCTCTTCTGAGGGAGGATTTACAGAATCCCAGAGTATCACCCAAGCCCCACCCTCAGCCTTGGCTTATGTGTGCTCTTCCCAGTACCTCTTCTAAGAGTCAGAGATTCTCAGATGCATTCAGTGTCAGTCCATGCCTGGAAGAGCCAGAGCTTGACATAGAGAGAGCACCATTAATTATTTGCACCCCACTTTATTCCAAAATGGATTTACAGAATCTTCAAAAACAGTATACCAGCCAGGCCTGGTGGCTCACACCTGTAATCCCAGCACTTTGGGAGGCTGAGGCAGGCGGATCATGAGGTCAGGAGATAGAGACCATCCTGGCTAACACGGTGTAAACCTGTCTCTACTAAAAATACAAAAAATTAACCAGGCATGGTGGCACACACCTGTAGTTCCAGCTACTTGGGAGGCTGAGGCAAGAGAATCACTTGAACCCAGGAAGCGGATGTTGCGGTGAGCTGAGATTGCACTACTGCACTCCAGCCTGGGAGACAGAGCAAGACTCCATTTCAAAAAAAAAAAAAAAGTATACCTAGGCAAATTCTTCTAATAAGGACTTTTATCTAAATTAATGGTATATAAGTGAAGGG
The DNA here is from genome assembly GCF_037993035.2 of Macaca fascicularis. Classification (NCBI taxonomy): domain Eukaryota; kingdom Metazoa; phylum Chordata; class Mammalia; order Primates; family Cercopithecidae; genus Macaca; species Macaca fascicularis. The sequence goes on along the minus strand of NC_088388.1, from coordinate 35,352,035 downwards.
AAAACTAACAAAATATAGACCATGCAAACGTGGGGAAAGTTTCTGCAGAAAAGGGGCTTTGGATAAAAGTAAAATGCTATCAGGAAACAAAGTCAGAGTTATCATCGCAAATAGGTAATAGAGCATTTAAGCACTTAGGTATTTTCTTGTTGTTTTGCAACTGTGCTCTCAGCAGTAGGAACCTGTGATTTAGTAATAGGGCTCATTTTTGCTGTCCATCACATATCATTTATGGGTAGGCACAGTGAGGCTCCAGGTTGTGGTGGCTGCATGTTCAGCTGCACCTGTCAGAGAGCAGGAAGGCTGAGCAGCTGATGGCAGTATCTAGTTCTATCTCTCACCTGGTGGCAGCCACCTGCAGTGGGGTAAATCTCCTAGGAAAAACTAAAAGTCTTAATTGCAGTTTTAAAGTCTTAAATATCAGAACTGTAAGTACACAAAGGAAATAAGACAGACTCGGATGTTGCCACCTGAATTTCTGATTCCAAATGTCAGTTTACATTTTAAAGAATATTTCTTTGTAAAGCCTAACTCTCATGGTCATAAGCATTGCCTAGAATGGATCTGGTTTATCAGTTAAGTAAATGCTTGCTTATTGTTCAAGAAATAACAAGGCAAAACTGTTCCCCATCTGTGAAGTTCATGAAACAGGTTTGTTAAGTTTAAGACCAACATCCGTCATATATTATATGTTGGTCCCAATGTCCTCTTAATGAGTTTGCATCATGGGTATACCTTGCTCTTTTCCCCCTTAATCACCACCCTCACCTATCTAAACCATCATCAACATCTCACTGCCTCTCAAGCCTGTTAGGACACCTGCCCTTGACTTCTGCTCTCTAAAGCCTTTGATAACAACCTAGCATAGTCAAAACAGAGGTGCCAGGGCCTTCAGATTGGGCTTCCCACCCATCACCTCACCTTAGAAATTTAGACTGCGACTCACTTTAAAGGTCAAGAATGTAAATGGCCTGGAGGTGAGCTTTGGGATAGTTCCAACTAAACCGCTAATTGGATTCCTCCAAAATGCCACAGCCATGGTCATCTTTCCCATTTCCAGGCAACAAAGCACCAGGGAATGTTCAGTGACTCATCCTCTGCAGCTGATTTGAGGGCACCTGCACACCGCAGGCTGAACAGGTGGGGTCTGTCTTCTGTAATTGACTTGATGGAGCTCTTTGCATAGTCAAGTGCTAGAAGAAATGAAAACTACAGACATTAGCTCTTAAGTGCCTTCTGAAGAAACCCAGGGATGACCTCAGCTACACATTTGATACCAATAAAGTGGGTTTTTAAGGCCTTCCAGCTTCGTTTCCTGGCAGTCTTCTTGTTCTAAGATGTCCTTGAAGATCACACTTCACCTCTCCCCTGAACATATATCCCCACGTACCTATTAGAAAATATCGGTGAACATCTTGGGAGAAGGCTGTTCTGACCCTAGGGACTGGTTGCTCCTTTCTCTGTGATTTTATAGCAGGTGGAACATCCTATAGCCCACATCACATTGCATTATTGCCGGTTATCCATGTATTTCTCTACCTTGATGGATTATAACTTTCCCAAAGCAGGTACCAAGTATTGCTCGTCTTAACCTAGCACCTAGTAATCTAGTCAAACTGAATTTTAACTCATTTCCATTGACTCATTAAAAGAAAATCATGAAGAAAATGACTTATATTTGGCTATATTAATATTTAAAGATTCTTTATTAAAATAAATGTAATTCTTTTGCACATTTAAAAGTGAGCAAGTTAGATGAACCAACAATTCTCCAAAGAATTGCAAATAAACAAATGAGAAAATGTTCACTAGTCGTTATAAAAAAAATACAAACTACAATTTTTTATCTCACAAACTAGCAAATATACATGCATGTATACGTGCACTCAAATTGATGAAATTAAGATGACAAGCACCATCCTATATGCTGCTGAAAATTTATAGTGAATATCTTAAAAGAATATATATTTTCCTGTAAGCACAAGATGGAGAGAAAAAAAGAATATATATGTACATATGTGTATATATACGTATGTATGTGTATTTATACATATAATATATATATATCTCCATAGTAGATGTAGATATGGATATCAATATGGGCATATATATATATATATATATGTATGTATGTATATATGTATCTTCCTGCAATTCTACCTCTAGTAGTTACCTAAAGAAAAAAATCAGAAATGCAGATGAAGAATGAGGTATTAAAGATGTTTACAATATTGCTTGTAATCATGAAAAGTAAATGAAAATAACTTGTTTAATCATAAGAAAGTGGTTAGATCAGCCAAAGTTCATCCAACAATAGAAAATAAGTTTTATAAAAATATTCAGTAACATGGATAAAAGTTCATGACAAAATGTTAAATTTAAAAAGTGCAGGGGCCTGGCACAGTGGCTCACTCCTGTAATCCCAGCACTTTGGGAGGCAGAGGCAGGCAGATCACCTGAGGTCAGGAGTTCAAGACCAGCACGGCCAAAATGGTGAAACCTCATCTCTACAGAAATATAAAAATTAGCTGGCTTGATGGCGGGTGCCTGTAATCTCAGCTACTCAGGAGGCTGAGGCAGGAGAATTGCTTGAACTGCGGAGGCGGAGGTTCCAGTGAGCCAAGATCGTGCCACTGCACTCCAGCCCTGGTGACAGAGTAAAACTCCATCTCAAAAAAATAAAATAAATAAATAAATAAATAAAATAAAAAAGCAGGAAAAATAAAATTATTTTTCAAAGATAAGGAAAGAAGTCAATAGTGAAAATGATATGTGAAAGTCATGTAAGAGAAAGCCTAAAAAGTGAATAGCATATCAATTAGGCAATTTAGGAAGTCAAACATACTCAAAGTATTTTTTTCTTTGTCTATACCTTTAAAAAGAGCTGGTTATTTTCTGAGTGTTTAAACTGTTCCTGTGTTCTCTGAAAACTAGATGCAGAGAGAAGTGTAAACAATGGTGTGAGACTAGGGTTTACATCTTGATACCACCCATTATCTTGAGACCTTGGGTACATTACTTCAGCATTGATCCTCACAAAGAATCTAGCATAGTAACTAATAAATATGAGATGATAATCTTTTTTCTTTTCTTTTCTTTTCTTGTATATTCAATACATTTATAATTACTAGTCCCATTATCAGCTCCTGCTAACTGGACATTAACCAGGTGAACCTAATCCTTGACCATATTTGATAGGACAAGATTAACTGACTCTAGAGGATGCCCATTCATAAACTTATGTAAACATTTTTTTCACCTGAAAATCTGTATAAGAGATGAAAATTCCAGCAATTGGAAGAAAGTGGGCTAAAATATCAGCATATAGACTTGGAGCTAATATCATAGAGTCATGTACAGGATAAAACTCAATGAAAGCCCCCTAAAAGAGAAGAGTAGGAACAGATATGAAAAAAAGGAAGGGAGTGACTGTATTAGTTTTCCACTGCTGCTGTAACAAATTATCACAAGCTTGGTGACTAAAGTATCACAAATTTATCATCCTACAGTTCTGGAGCTCAGAAGTTAAAGATAGGTCTCATTGTGCTAAATTCAACGTCTTGGGCCAGGCACGGTGGCTCAAGCCTGTAATCCCAGCACTTTGGGAGGCCGAGATGGGCGGAACACGAGGTCAGGAGACCGAGACCATCCTGGCTAACATGGTGAAACCCGGTCTCTACTCAAAAAATACAAAAAACTAGCCGGGTGAGGTGGCGGGTGCCTGTAGTCCCAGCTATTCGGGAGGCTGAGGCAGGAGAATGGCATAAACCCGGGAGGCGGAGCTTGCAGTGAGCTGAGATCCAGCCACTGCACTCCAGCCCAGGCGACAGAGCGAGACTCCGTCTCAAAAAAAAAAATTCAACGTCTTGGCAGAGCTGCATTCCTTCTGAAGCTTTAGGGGAGGATCCATTCCCTTGCCTTTTCCAGCTTGTAGAAGCCACTGCCATTCACTGGTTTGTGGCCCCCTTCTACACCTAATGATGGATGCTGTGGCATCACTCCAGCCTCTGTTGCTAACATCACAGCTTATCTACCTCTATTTTTGTTGTCACATGACCTTCTCTATTATGTCCCTATTATAATTTCCATGTTGCTCCTTTACACTGAACCTACCCAAATACTCGAGGAAAATCTCCTAGTGATTATATTGGACCTACCCAGATAATCCAGGATAGTATCCCCATCTCAAGATTTTTAATCACATCTTAAAAGTCTTTTTTGTCCTGTAAGGTAACATGGCAGGTTCTGGGAGCTGGGATGCAGGTTGCTATTGTAGTCTTGTGTGGCAGAAACAATGCCTCTTGCTGAGCACATATGAAGACTATGTCTCTTGACCCCTTTGCAGTTAGGCTGAGACCAATAGAAGGGTTTGGCCTAATGAGATATGTGCAGAAGAGAGATAAGCCCTTGCTACTGAGGGATAGTGGCATCATCATCTCCTTGACAATTGCTAGAAATGCAGAATCTCAGGTTACACCTGAGACCTCCTGAGTCAGAATCCTCATTTTAAAAAGGTCTCAGGTGATTCTGATGCACATTAAAGTTTGAGAAGCACTGATACAGGCCATTTCCAGACCTGGCACTTTATTTTGTTGTTGTTTTCCTATGATAATAATACATTTAGAGAACTCTTGCTAACTGGTCTAGTAGAAAACAAATTACAATAGTTTTGCAGAATGTATAGCCTCATTCCATCTAGAAATAAAGGGCTACGCATAATAGAATGGGGAGCCCCCGGAGGGGCCGGATCAATTGGGAGGGAGGTGAGGGCTCTTGGCTGTTGCTCATATGCCAGTCCAGGTGACCACAGACTCTGCTGGCAGCAAAACAATAATTTTGTTTATGTATTTTTTTCTTCCAACTTTTCTTTTAGGTTCGGGGGATACACATGCAGGTTTGTTACATGAGTAAGTTGCGTGTCACTGGGGTTCAGTGTACAAATGATTTCATCACCCAGGTGGTGAACATACTACCTGATAGGTAGTTTTTCAATCCTCACCCTCCTCGCACCCTCTACCACCCTCAAGTAAGCCCCAGTGTCTGTTGTTCCTCTCTTTGTATCCATGTGTACTCAATGTTTATCTCCCAGTTTATACATTAGAACCTGTGGTATTTGGTTATTTGTTTCTGTATTAATTCACCTAGGATAATGGCCTCTAGCGGCATCCATGTTGCTGCAAAGGACATAATTTCAGTCTTTTATATGGCTGCATAGTATTCCATGGTGTGCACGTGTGTGTGTGTGTGTGTGTGTGTGTGTGTGTGTGTGTATCACATTTTCTTTATCCAGTCTACTGTTGATGGGCATCTAGGTTGATTCCATGTCTTTGCTATTGTGAATAGTACTGTGATGAACATAAGTGTGCTGGTGTCTTTATGGCAGAAAGATTTATATTCCTTTGAGTATATACCCAGTAATGTGATTGCTGGGTCAAATAGTAGTTCTGTTTGATTTGAGAAATCACCAAACTGTTTTCCCAAATGGCTGAACTAATTTACATTCCCACCAGCAGTGTATAAGTGTTTTCTTTTCTCTGCAACCTCACCAGCATCTGTTAGTTTTTTACTTTTTAGTAATAGCCATTCTGACTGATGTGAGATGGTATCCCATCGTGGTTTTGATTTGCATTTCTCTAATGATTAGTGATGTTGAACATTTTTTCATGTGCCAGACCTGGCACTTTAAAACACTGTGGAAAATCTAATCCTCCAGCTGTCTTTTCCTCTTTTACAGTAACCTTAGAGACCAAGAGTTCCAGACATCAAATGTACAACATGGAGGTCATCCAGCCAACAAGGGACCATGACATAAGCAAAAAATAAACTTCTGAGTAAAGGCACCAGTATTTCAGGGATTGCCTGTTTTAGCTACTCGTAATTATTCTGGTTTTTAGTAAGATATATTTGTTTGAGCTAGATTAGGTAGATTCCTGTTTTTCAAAACCAAGAGAGCTTTGCCCACAATAGTGGTTCTCAATTGAGTATGTATCAGTATCACCTAGAGGGTTTCTAAAACCAGATTGCTGGGCTCCATGACAGAGTTTCTGATTTAGTAGATCCAGGGTGAGGCACAATAATTTGCATTTTCATCAAGTTCCTAGGTGATGCTGAACCTGCTGGCCCAGGGACTACATTATGAGAAACGTTGGTTTACAACATTGCTGTTGGGTGCTTTCCACCTAGAGAAAGAGAGAGAAATATTATGCAGCATTAAAAAAGAAGGAAGGAAATCCTGCCATCTGTGACAACATGGATGAACATGGAGGATACTATGCCATGTATATATATACATATCTGCATATGGCCAGGGAGAGAGAGAGAGAGGGAGGGAGGGAGATAAATATTATGTTAATATAATGAAGCGGCATCATTGTCTAGGGTAAATACGCAAGGTTCGTAGTCTCATGCCAAGGAAATCGAGTATGCGGACACACAAGAAGTGGGTTTAGGAGTGGAGGTTTAATAGGCAAAAGAAAGAGAAAGGAGAACAACTCTCTCTCCGGGAGAAGGGCACCTAAATGGGACTTCTGGCCCACAGCAGAGTGCACAGGGTTTTATAGACAGGAGTGAGGTGGTGATGTCTCATTTACATAGGTCCCAAAGATTGGTTGGACTAGGTGTGATGGTTACATACTGCGACAGGAAGCTGGCCACCACACCCTAATCTTTTCTTATGCAGATGGAGTCTCTACTTGGCCAGCACCATGTTGTCTGCTCATTACTGTGCACGTGGTTGACAAGGAAGAGGAAAGATGGAGCCTCCATGATGGACATGCCTAGGCCCCAGGTAGCCTTTTCCTATTGGCATAGCCGCTGGCATTCGCCACTGAAAGCTTCCAGCTTCCTTATCTATGTCTGTGGCTTGGTTTTACAGGTTGCTCTTTGTTAGAAATTATTTTGGGGCTGCTTTTCATTAAAAGGAAAACCTTACCGAGGACTTTCTTACTGTCACTACCTGCCTAAATAATTTTTTTTAACTCTTGCATCAATAATATTATATTTTGAAAATATGGTTTGTGTAAATGTGTGTGTACATATATATAAGGATATATACAAACATGCATACACAGACCACACTTTTTTTTTACCCATTTATCCTATCTATGATAGACACTTAGGTGGTTTTTGTATCTTGCCTATTATGCATGATGCTGCTATGAACATAAGGGTACAGATATCTATCTCTTTGAGATAATGATTACTATTACTATTATGTTTCTAGAAAGAGCCATTTGTTATCAAGTGTAAGTCTCTCCATATATAGAACTGAAAAGATTCTCAATAATCAGTTAGAATTTTCAGATATCTACTTGTGCTGTGTTGGTGTTGTTTTGTACATCTGGAAGAATCCTGAGGCAGAAGGGGGGTTGCAAGAATTAAAACCAGGCAGTTGCTGCTGCTGCAAACACTCTTAATTACCTCACAACCTATCTGCTCAAGTTAAAAATCACAATGGCTTTTTATGTTTTTTATCATTCCAGGGTCAACTTAGTTTACTAAAATTAAGCTGCTTGTCATCTTCCAGAATAGTACACGAGACTATAATATATGCTCTTTCCACCTACTTCAAAAGCCCTATGACCTATATTTTTTTAATCCTTAAATGTACCAACTCACACAAAAGCACTCTTTAAAAAAAATTATTCTTTCAGGATTGTCCCTTTAAAAATAGTAGTGTCTGTAGAAATGTCATATCAAAAGAAATTGCTCAGAGATAGAAGTACTTAGCTTTTTTATTATTATATTAGAGGAGATTTGCTGATCTGAGAATGGAAAAAGGACTGATACTCAATAAAAATACCATGGTGCCAAAAGGGAGATGTATTTACTTTCTTTATTTATTCGTTTATGTTATAAAAATTTTGGCCGGGCGCGGTGGCTCAAGCCTGTAATCCCAGCACTTTGGGAGGCCAAGACGGGTGGATCACGAGGTCAGGAGATCGAGACCATCCTGGCTAACACGGTGAAACCCCGTCTCCACTAAGAAATACAAAAAACTAGCTGGGCGAGGTGGCGGGCGCCTGTAGTCCCAGCTACTCGGGAGGCTGAGGCAGGAGAATGGCGTGAACCTGGGAGGCGGAGCTTGCAGTGAGCTGAGATCCGGCCACGGCACTCCAGCCTGGGCGACAGAGCGAGACTCCGTCTCAAAAAAAAAAAAATTCACTTCATTTTTTCTGTTTGTTTGAAAACACCTTTATTCCTTTATTTTGCCTTTTTTTTTTTTTTTTAAGACAAGAGTCTCGCTCTGTTGCCAGGCTGGAGTGCAGTGGCACCATCTCGGCTCACTGCAACCTCTGCCTCCCAGGTTCAAGTGATTCTCCTGCCTCAGCCTCCCAAGTAACTGGGACTAGAGGCATAAGCCACCACACCCAGCTAATTTTTGTATTTTTAGTAGAGATGGAGTTTCACTATCTTGGCCAGGATGGTCTCGATCTCCTGACCTCATGATCTGCCCGCCTTGGCCTCCCAAAGTGCTGGGATTACAGGCATGAGCCACCGTGCCCATCCTTGCCTTCATTTTTTAAGAAACTTCAACTTTTAAGTTCAGGGGTACATGTGTAGTTTCATTACATGGGCACATCATGTGATGCTGAGGTTTGGGATACAATTGATCCTAACACCCAGGTAGTAAGCACAGGACCCGATAGGAAGTCTTTTAGCCCTTGGCCCTCATCCCACTCTCCTTTATCTAGCAATACTCAGGGTCTTTATGTTAGTATATACTCAATGCTTAGCTCCCACTTACAAGTGAGAACAGGAGGAATTAGGTTTTCTGTTCCTGTCCTAATTTACTTAGGATAATGGTCTCCAGCTGCATCCATGTTGCTGCAAAGGACATAATTTTGTTCTTTTATATGACTTTGTAGTATTCCATTCACCTCATATTTTAAAATCTGAATAAGATTCTGTATTGACTGGAGCCTGGTTCTCTTTGAGTCTCTTAGAGTCTCCCCAGAATTGATCCCTAAAAGGAGCTAGAGTTAAGCCATTAAGTTGGCTAACTGGCATTCTTACTAGTCACTATGTAAAGTCATGGTCTCTGATGCGCAGTTGTCAACCACATGCCCTTTTAGAACTTCTTGCACTCTGAGTTCTGAGAAGGTGCTGTGTTCTCACTTTTCTCTAGGCCTTTGCACAGCCTCCTTTTGTCTAAAAAACCTTAAGTCTGATATTTTGATGAGTCCTCTTTCTATTACCTTGTGACTCACCTTATGCCCAGATTTTGATGGCCCTTAGCCTCTCCTTTTCCCACCATCTCAGTGAGAATCCTACTGTTCCCTTCTCCAAAGTGTCCTCAAAGTGTAGGAGGTCTACAAAAGGGTGACTCTCGTGCCCATCAGCCAGTTGCCCAGTTTCATTCTCCCCCGAATGTCTGCCATGTTTCCTACCCTTGCTCTAGCTCTCATTCCCTAGGACCTGGGAACTACTGAGAGCAGTCCCCACTGCAGATGATGCCAGTTGCATGAATGCCAAAGTTCTTGCCAAGAATTCTGGTGTTGAACTACATGAATGGGAAAGAGAGGGATGCTGGCTTCCCTGATGAAATAGAAGAATGTTCCTCTCCCTCTAATGCGGTACCCTACTTTGTCACTGAGCCCCAAAGAAAACAGTTCTTTCATCTGCCTTGAGCAAGACCTCAAGCAAGAGCACACACATCTTTCTCCAACTATGAGGAACAGTTCTTCCTCATCAGAATAGTCTAAGTCTAGTCATTAAAAAATATATTGTTTTAAGTTCTCACTTTACCAACAGCCTGTTTTCCTTCTAAGTGGTCCCCCAGTCACACTGCCACAAACATATCCATTTTATAAAAAAGGCTCTACTCTATGTAACCCTTTTCCTAGACCCACAGCACTGAGCAAACGTAAGGGCAGATGCATACAATACAGTATTGGAAGCAAGCATCTTGTTAATCTCTCAACAATACACATAAAATGTCATTTAAATTCTTTCTTCATTTTTCCTGATCACTTTAGACCTATACTGAGTCAGCACTTGGGAATCCTCTCTTATCTCCCCCAGCTACCCTTTCCTACCCTTCTGCTCCTGGCTTGCTGTTTCCCTTCTCTCAGATCAAAGTCATAGATACATTTCTTCCTAGTTCCTCCATAGGTGCAGGCACTCTTCATAGCTGGGCATCTACAATCCAAATATTCCCTTCTTACTTCCAGCAGTACGCATCAACGTACTATGCTAAAAGACTGCTTTTCTACCAGCACTGGAAGGAAGAAGGAAGGAAATGGAGACAGAAAATCCCTCATGTCACATGTATGTTCATCTAAAAAGTTCTGCACCAAAGATGCATGAAAATATCCAGATTTTAGAAGACAAAAGCTGCAGTCTAAAAATGTCAATTTCCTCAGTTTTGATATTTCTAAGATCACAGGGCCAGGATTCACGCTCAGGCTAATCTCAAGGGACCATAGGCATCCTCTGCCCTCCATAGACTCTATCAAGGATAGTTATCAAACATATTTGACCTACGAATGGGATCTCTACCCTGAGATGATGACTTCGACTACATTATTTTGTTTGTTTGATTATTTTTATTTTTGTAGAGACAGGGTTTTGCTATGTTGCCCAAGCTAATCTTGAACTGTTCTCAAGCAATCTTCCAGCCTCAGCCTCCTAAAGTGCTTGGATCACAAGTGTAAGCTGCCATGCCCAGTCAAAATACTCTTTTTAAAATTATTCTTATAGTTTAAGTTCTGGGATACATGTGCAGAACATCGAGGTTTGTTATATAGGTATACACGTGCCACGGTGGTTTGCTGCACCCATCAACCCGTCATCCGCATTAGGTATTTCTTCTAATGCTGTCCTTCCCCTAGCCCCCAAACCCCCCGACAGGCCCCAGTGGGTGATGTTCCCCTCCCTGTGTCCATGTGTTCTCATTGTTCACCTCCCACTTATGAGTGAGAACATGGGGTGTTTGGTTTTCTGTTCCCGTGTTAGTTTGCTGAGAATGATGGTTTCCAGCTTCATTTTTGAGTTAGATTCATTCAACTAAAAGTAACGGAGACCCAAAATATTAGTGACCTAAATAGAATAAGGATTGTTTTCTGTCTTATGTGAAATTCTAAAGTTACACATTTAAGGATGGATTGGTAGTTCTGAAAAGTCCTCGGTAACTCAGGTGCCTTTTAGGTCACTACCCCACCCACTCAGTATCTTAGCTCAAGATGACATATCCACATTACAAGTGGCAGTATGGAGAACAGATGAAAAATAAGTTGCTTGCCACCTATCTCCCACAGTTCCTGAAAGCTGCCACACAGCATTCTACTTACATCTTGTTGCTCAACGTAAGGCCATTCCTGGCTGCAAGGAAGGTGGAAGGTGGAACACTGACTCTTTTTCTGGGCAGCCATATGCCTGCCTAAAATTCTATTTCTATGGCAGAACAGAGGGAGATTGACTATCAAGGGACAATTGGTAGTCTCTGCCACGTTGTGCTCCTAACATTGCTACCTTTTCCTGTGCCAAAAATAGACTCTGGAGCCACCTAAAATAGAATGCTTTAAATTACATGTTTTTATAAAAAGTCTGCCATTCAGTATAACCATAGGCAAGTCACTCAGGGTTTTAACCTTCTGGCTCATTGTGATAGTAATGTTTACCCTGTCACCTTAAAAGACTGCTCTGAGGAATATTTGGGAGTAAACTGAGATTAAAAGGTGAAAGCAATTTTTGAAATGTGATATAAATAATTCTAGAAACAAAGTAGAATTAAAAGGAGTAAAATATTTCTCTCTCTTTTAAAAATCTATTCTCTCATTCAAAATTATCTCCATTCTCTTTTGGGGTTCCTTAATGAATGTGGCAGATAAATGTCAAGAGAGCAAGGGACCAGCAAAGGAATTGGTCTAACATTAGGTGATTCGGGGTATTGGTCTATCAGAGAGAGAAAATAATTTCATAAAAATCACCAATATTTATGAAGACTCATACCATCAACCTGTTGTCTCAACCTGCTTCCTATATTTCATTGTTATTATTGTATACAGGATTTGATTTTTATAACGTAAATTATAGAATCTGAAAGGCAAAATTTCAGATTCTAGCAATCTTGTTTGCAAAGGAAGCTACCGTTGGCCATTTAGGACAAGCAGAGCAGCTATAAAATCAGCTGGTAGGTTTTTTAAATAATTTTCTGGAGCACTAAATTTTGCTGTCATTGTTGCTTCTGTCACTGTTTGTTTAAAAGCAACGGAAAGATGGAAAGCACCTAGTAATTCTAGACTGCTTTAAGGGAGGGAACAAATCTAGGCAAAAGGAGACTTGTTGGAGGTAACTTACGTAGATGCTACAGTTTTATTCCTGCTCTGCTGGAGGATCAGGTGGGGCACAGAGTGGACAGAGTCATCATATGAACTGAAAGACTTGGAAAAGCAAAGAGGATAATTCTGAAAATTGTCACAGAAGATCCCAGCTATACATATGCATGCTGTGTACACCTTCCATCCCTGCGGTGGCATCATACAAAGTCAAGCACACTGCTCAGATGCCCTCCAGGTAACATACCTATTAGTCGGAATATACTAGATTATAGTGCACTAACAAAAGAACCTGAAATTCTCAAGGACTGAACACAATAAAGGTTAATTTCTTTTCCATACTAAATATCTAACATGAGTCAGAGGAGATTATGCTTCACATAGTCACTCAAGGACACATGCTACCAGAATCTCTACCAAATTTTAGCTGTAGCACCTGGAAAATAAAGTCCCTACAGTACTCACAAAAGAGACTTTTACCACCTCAGTCTATGTATAATACAATTCACTTCTGCGCATAGTACATTGGCTGGAACTAGTCACATGACCCCAATCTAAATACAAGGAAGCTAGATAACGCAGGCTAGTATATGGAATATTTGGGGTGACTTGTCTACACTCTAGTGATGGTTAAATTATCTAAGAAATACTTCCCGCCCCACTTTTTCCTCATGCATTCTGACAATGGCAGGTTTTATTATGAGGAACTTTCTTTGGTAGGTGGAAAAACAGATCTTGGTCTTTTAGCACAATTCCCTCTACACAAAGATGTGTGTGCACATATGCACACAGAGGAGTAAAAATTCACTGTTGAGAGCATGGAGAGGCACATATATTTATTCTAAAATGGGCTGGATTTTATTCTCCTAAGAGTGGGTGGTAGAAAGGCATAGTGGTACAAGTGCAGACACTAGAACTAGACACCTTGAGTTTGAATTTCAGCTACCCTGTTTACCAGCCACGTGGCCTTGGTAAAGATACTTGAATTGTCTGTGTCACAGTTTCCTTATCTCTAAAACAGAGATGATTATAGAACTTTTTTAGGGTTGTGAGGATTAAATAAATTTAAATGACACATACAAAGAGCTTAGCATTAAGCTTGGCACTTATATCTTAAATAAAAGACAACTCATTCTTTAGTTTCTAACTTTCTAATGCATCTACTTGGATTAATTATTCATTGTACAGTTTGCTTATCTTTTTCTTCCATTTTCTTCCTAAGATTCTGTTTCTCCAGTCTCCCCAGTTGGTCCCGCTTTTCTTGGTGAAGGAATCAAATAGAATTTATATAAAATTTTTAAAAACACACCATGTTGATATTGAATAGTAATTGTGCCCTTCAGTCCCTGGATGCTTCTCATCCACTGAGTCAATCTGTCTAGCAAAGTTTATGTGTCTGAAGTAATATGAGGGATGCTGAAGTCTCCTTGCATAGTCTGGAATTGATGCTTTGCTACTTACTATGACATTGGTCACTTTAATGTACTTCCCTGACCCTTATTTCTTTATTTGTAATGTACAGATAATGATAATATGTACATCATACGGCTGGTGAGAGCATTCAGTGGTACAATGCATATAAACATTGAGCACAGTGATTGGTACAGACTAAGTGCTCAATCAATGTTTATACTATGCAGCATGAGGACAATAACACTTTCCTCAAAGGATATGCACAAACTTAAGATGTGAACGCACCATGAACTGTTACTTCAGTACTTTATACGTGTGTGTGTGTATGTCTCTGTGTGTGTGTGCATTATATATTATACTCTTTCCTAAAACACAAAGATGTAAAATCAACTGGCATCTGCATTTTGTACTGTGCATAACTGCTGGCCCATCAGTAGATTACTATCCTTTCAGCATAGCCCACATGAAGCATCAGTATATTGTTAATCACTTGGATGTACGCATCATTCTCAGCGCTTTATGCTGGAAACCTGCCAACCAGCATCAAAACACAATCAAATTTGTAAGTATTTATTGAATGCCTATTCTATGCAGGTTCCAAATGCTATCAAGCCTAGGAAATATTTTTAGCTTCATGCATTATCAGTTGACTGATATCAAATGTACTGACTTCTTACTAGAACATCATCATGGAATATTCTGAGAGCCATTACCTGCTTTTAAAAGAGCTCCTATCAGGAGCACTCGATGCCATTTCCTCCATCTTGCTCTAAGGAAAGAAAATACAGTACAGATGGACAGCTGATTTTGTTTTGTTTTTCTAGTGTCTCATCTGATGAAATAGAGTTCCATCTGACTGCCTCAATGGATGACAATAAGAAGTTTACCTGCTAATATGAAGATTGAATCTCACTGAAAAATATACAGTACATTATTGTGTCTTCATATTAATAAACATTGGCAACCAGTGGGCTTCTTATTTTATTATTTTTTATAGTTATATTAGTTCACCTAATCTGGCAATGTGTAATGCACATGTGCCAGACATTAGACCAGTAAGCACATCTTGTGACCACTACAAATTTGCTTATTAGCTGGCAAGTTCTACATCAGTGCTGTCCAATAGAAACATAATGTGAAACACTTATGTGATTTAAAATCTCGTGGTAGTCACATTTTAAAGGCCAAAATAAAAAGGAATAGGTGAGATCTTAATAACAATTTTTTAAGCCTAATACATCCAAAATATTGTCATTTCAAATATAATCAAGATAAAAATTATTAATGGGATATATTATATGCTTTATTTTGTCTTTGAAACCCAGTGTGTATTTTACACTTACACTATATCTTAATTTGGACTAACTGAATTTCAAGTGTTAATAGCCATCTGTGGTTGGTGGCTACCACATTGGACAGTGAAATGCTATACTACCATTGTTGTATAGCAAAATCTTCCAGCAATTTAAGACATTGGTTTACCAGAATTCACAAAAGAAGTCAGCTGTGCATTTAAATAGAATGCGATGAGTGTTACCACTGAGGTAGGAACTGGGAACTAAGGAAGCATAAAACAGAAAGTGCTGAACTGAGAGTGGGGCATTGGAGGCTGAGTAAGGCAGGGTGAGTGAATGTCTCCTAGAAGTTATCTCTAAATGGAGTTTTGAAGTACTTGTAGGAGTAGCTTAGGTGAAAAGAAGAGGAGAAATGTGTATCAGGCAGAAGGATTAGAACCTTATTTCCTTCAAAGAAGAAGCAAAAAGAATACATGTGATTTTGAGGTGGTGGGAGGTGCTTTAAGCCAATAAAGGTGAATTTGACATAGGACTTCCCTAAATAATGTTCATTCATTTGTTAAATATTTAGTTATATATAACTGTATTAAAGCCCAAGAGTTAATTTTATATGGAAAGAAGAAAAAAGCCCAAGAGAGTTTTATTTCTAGAGAAAATATTTTGTAGAAATAAAGGAAGGTGTATCAGCCAGTTTCTAGTCAGGAAAACAGAAATCACACCTGATATGCAAATAGGAGAAATTCAGGGAATTCATTAATTCAGAGATTTGGCTGCTCAAGTATTACATTGCTGAAAAGCCAGACAGGGAATATGAGGCAATCAGAGGTAAGTAATAGTGAGAAGCTCCATTTATCCGCAGGATTGGAGGGACATAGGTGGGGTTCCCAAGCCAGAAGGTGAGACCACCTAGCAGAAGCTCAAACCACAGCTGGGGTTTCCTCACAAAAGCTGGGACCACCAAGGGAGGAGCTGTCCGATGGGACCTGGAGCCAGGGAGATCATGCAGTCACTACCAGGAAGGGAAGCAGAATGTAAAAGGTAGAGAGAAATACTCCAACTTCTTCCTTGCACTCACTTTCCAATCTCCATTCACAATGGCAAAAGCCTGCTAATGCAGCAGAGTGGGAAAAGCAGCCTACCAAAGTCCTTTCTCCCACAAAACAGAGCGCATAACCAAGGAAAAACAAGGAACATATTTGATAGCAAGCAGGCTATGGACCAACACAACATAGAAAGAAACGATGAGTGATTTTTTTTTTCATTTGGTTCAACAGAAGCATTTCAGTAACTATTATGTAATAGAAATTCTATTTCTTTCAGGGAATTCAAAGGTGAATAAAAAAGAACTCTAAATTTTTATCAATAAAGTATTTCAAAAACCTCAATGAGAGTAATGGCATTAACTAGCAAATACACTAATGAGATGAGCTAGCCATAAGAGGCTTACAGTTGAGAGAAAGATCTGGAGTCCTCTTGACAGGCCAAGTTCAGGGCTGTTTGTGGGACTCTCTGACCTAACTGCAGGTGGAAATATAAATATGGGCATTTAGAATATTGGCACAAACTTTGGATGATTTCTGTCTTGGGGTCTCTCCAATTAATGGGATTGATGAGAACTGTAGACCACTGAGGTCACCATGGCTTATGTATAGCCCCCGGCTTTGGAGTCAAATCGACCTGAATACGAACCCCAGCTTTGCTACTTACAGGTTGCATTTATCCTCAGTTTATCTCATCTTTCAAAGAGGAAGAATAGTAACTTCTTTAAAAGGTTATTGTAGGCTGGGTGCAGTGGCTCATGCCTGTAATCTCAGTACTTTGGGAGGCGGAGGGTAGTGGATCACTTGAGGCCAGGAGTTTGAGACTAGCCTGGCCAACATGGTGAAACCTTGTCTCTACAAAAATTAATAAAAAATTTTTGCTGGGTATGGTGGCACACACCTGGATTCCAGCTACTTGGGAGGCTGAGGCATGAGCATCGCTTGAGTCTGGAAAGTGGAGGGTTGCAGTGAGCCAAAATCACACAACTGCACTCAAGCCTGGGTGACACAGTGAGACTTTGTCTAAAACAAAAAGGTTATTGTGTTACTGTGAATATTGCATATGAACTTATATTTAACATGTTCAGTTAAATGCTTGTTTAATTTTCCAATGTGTTCTTCTAGCTCACAGCACAGACAAAACCGATTCACTGAAATCATGGAATTGCAGTAAAAAACGAATCTAATTAATGTAAGTCAAGTGGGAGGACTGGAGTTATTATTCAAATCAGTCTCCCTGAAAACTCAGAGGCTAGAGTTTTATGAATAATTTGGTGGGAAGGGGACTAGGGAGTGGGTGCTGCTGATTGGTTGGGAAACAAAATAGTAAGACTGTGGAAAACTGTCCTCCTTCATTGAGTTTGCTTCTGGGTGCAGGCCACACGACCAGTTGAGTCATGAAGCATGTGTCCAAGTGGAGTCAGTTTGTTGTCAGAATGCAAAAGCCTGAAAAACATCTCAAAAGATCAACTGTAGGCTCTACAAGAGTGATGTTATCTATAGGAGCAATTGGGGAAGTCACAAATCTTGTGACCTCTGGCCACATGACTCCTGAACTAGTAAGGGATTATAAAAACCATGCCGATACATTATCAGATTTCAGGTCCCTCCCACAATCCTAATCTCATAGCATTTTATTTGTTCAGAAAGGCCATTTTCAGTCCCTGAGCAAGGAGGGGGTTAGTTTTAGGGTAGGACTATTATCCTTGCTTTAGTTAAACTGTAAACTAAATTCCTGCCTCTAAACTAAAGAGCCATCCTTGACTCTTTTCCTCCTCTCACACTCAACATCTATCCATCAGAAAATTTTGTTAGTTCTACTTTCAAAATGCATCCAGTGTCAGAGCATATCTCATTACCTCCATAGCTACCACACTAGTTTGAACTATAAACTAAAGTCCTTGGCCTATGCCCAGGAACGAGTGAGGACAGGCAGCCTGTGAGGCTAGAGGCGAGATGGAGTTAGCCATGCTAGATTTATCTCACTGTCATTACCTTTGCAAAGGCAGTTTCACCTGGGACATAGGAGGTACTCAATGAAAAAGAAGCTATTAATATTAATATTTTTAAAATGAATTTAAGGAACTAATATTACGTACACATTAGTCATTAAAACAAAGTAGTTCATTTACATTCACACAAATAAATCTTGTGATTATACATAGGTAATATGAAAGACTTTGTTTTGTTTCATAATACAAGGTATTACCAATAGATATAGTAATGTTAGCATTCCTTTGGAAAAACTGAAAGGATTTATAATTTTCCAAGAATCATTAGTATTTTTATTTAATATACATAATATAACATTTGATTATTCATTCTATAACTTGGAAATATGCTTGCTTACCAATTACTGACAGATTTCAAAATATTTCTACACTCACAATATTCACTTACATAAATATTGATCTGGTACTTACAATGTCTACTGCTATGCTAAGTGTTGCCTTTGTCAAACATATTTTATAAAATCATAATCCTAGATGAATCCAACTTTTGGTCGCCCACGTGCCTGAACCCCTGCTGTTAACAGGCAAAGTGTGGTAGGTACAGATCTATACCTACCACCTTCCTCTACCCACCAGCATCTGCAACCACCTCCCCTCCCCACCCACCATTATCTACACCAGCCACCCCTCCCAACCTACCAGCATCTGCACCCACCACACCGCCCACCCACCACCATGTACACTCACTATACCTTCCAGTCATCACCATCTGCACCCATCACTCCACCCTATCCACAAGCAACTGCACCCACCACATTTCCCCACCTACCAGCATCTTCACTCACCACCTCTCCACCCACGAGCATCTGCACCCACAATCCCTACCCACCCACCAGTGTCTGCACCCATCACATTTGCCCACTTGCTAGCATCTGCAGCATCAAGCTCTGCCTTCTTGCCTAATATGGGATGAGCTCTCCATGGTTCTGCCTAAAGGCAATGCTTCCACTCCTCTTTTATAACCCATTTCCTTTTACCTCTTCAAGTACACTTCAGAGCTTCTCTCTCCTTCTGATATCAACTTTTTCCACTTTACTCAATCATTCTCATCACCATACAAACATGTTTATTTCTTCCATCTTAAAGTTAAAAATCAAAAGAAAATTATCTGCGGCCAGGCACAGTGGCTCAGGCCTGTAATCCCAGCACTTTGGGAGGCCAAGAAGGGTTGGATGACTTGAGGTTAGGAGTTTGAGACCAGCCTGGCCAACATGGTGAAACCCCATCTCTACTAAAAATACAAAAATTAGCCGGGCATGGTGGTGCATGCCTGTAGTCTCAGCTACTCGGGAGGCTGAGGCCAGAGAATGGCTTGAACCCAGGAGGCGGAGGTTGCAGTGAGTCGAGATTGTGCCATTGCACTCCAGCCTGGGTGATAGAGCAAGACTCCATCTCAAAAATAAAAAATAAAAATAAAACAAAAGAAAATTATCTTTACCCAACATCCACATTACCCAAATACCCATTTCTTTGTTGATCTTTGTTTAAAAAAAAAAAAAAAAAAGCTCTTGGAAAAAGTTGTCTATGTTCACTATGACTTATCTCCTCCAAATCACCTAAACACACACCAATCAGGTTTTGTTTCTATCATTCCAAGGTAACTTTTATAGCCACGGACAGTAGTGAACTTTACACCACATATGCATTATGAAATTCGTGATCCTCATTGTACTTAACCTGTCAGCAGTATCTGACACAGGTGTCACTGGCTCCTCCCTGAGATGCTCTCTTTATTTGGCTTTTGGGACACCATATTCTCCTCATTCCTACTTTCCTCAATGGCCCTCCTCCGTCTCTTTTAGAAAGAGGAAAAAGAAACTTCATTATCTCCTGGATGTAGTACAAACAACTCAAGCTCAACACGTGCATACTAAACTCCATTTCCTTTCCCCAAACTTCGACATTTACAGCCATCTCCTTTCAGCTGATAGCAAGTTTATCCTTTCAGCCACTCAAACCAGAATCTTTAGAGCCATCCTTGACTCTTTTCCTCCTCTCACACTCAATATCTATCCATCAGAAAATTTTGTTAGTTCTACTTTCAAACTGCATCCAGAGTCAGAGCAAGTCTCATTACCTCCACAGCTACCACATTAGTCTGAACAAACATCATTTCTCACTTGGGTTATTGATAGCATCCATACGGGTCTTCCTGTTTCTTTGTTCCCCTACATTAGCAACACAGCAGTCAGAAGAATCGTTTTAGAACTAAATCAGATCATGTCACTCCTCTACTTAAAATCCTTCAATGGGTCCCACTACACATAGAGTAGAAACCAGAGGCCTTACATTGGTCTACAAGGTCCTATATTATTTGACTCCTGTTATCTCTTTGACACCATATTCTAATATTACTGCTGTTGTCCTTTTGCTCCAGTCACACCGTTTGATTAGTAAATATTTATTAAACAAAGCAATCCTAGTCTCCAAGGAGATCATAGTTTATTGGAGGAAACAAGAGCCTATAAATGGTTACACACAGAGGGTAGTGATTATGGTTCTCCCTCACCTCCCATCCTAAACTTTGACAAGTGAAACTCCCCTGGATGTTGAAGGTTGAGGAATTTGCCAGGGTTCAGCATGGTGTTGGAGGAGGCAGGGAGGAGGCAAGGACATTTCAGGCAGGAAGAACATTACATGCAAAGATCTAAATATATGAATCAGCAACATATTTATGGAATTACAAGTAAAGTACAAAGTTCTTGCTAAAACATCAAAAAATAAAGATTTGTGATTAGGGGGCCAGAATGTGGGAGGGAAAGAGAGATACAGTTCACACTTTAGACAGGAGCCAGATCATGAAATGCTTTCTCTTTGTTTGTTTCTTCCTTCACAGCTTTTGATATGCTCTTGGAGCAATTTATCAACCACATTTTTAACGCATCTCCTGAACAGGGTCAAAGCAATACTTGGAAAGGACTCTGAATTTCCTGATTTAAAGATACAAAAGAAAAATCTGGAGTCACATTTAATTTGAGAAGGTAAAGGAGTGGGTGTGCTACTGTATCAAATTTAATTTGTACAAAATCATCTCTGGTAACATTATTTTTTCTAATCTACTGCGTTTAGACTACTTTAGTAAAGCTTGATCTCCCTGTCTATCTAAACACTGATTCACTTACAGCAAGCTTCAGGCTAGCATTGGTCATATTAATACCCAACAAATCCACAAGGTGTTAGTTGCACATGATTTTGTATAAAAGGTGAACTGAGATTTCATTCAGTCTACAGCACTTCCCAGGCAAGGCGGCCAACAACAGGTGAGTCTTAGCATCTACAGTTTTCAAGTGGTGACAGCTACTTTTGAAATTACAGATTTGTCAGGACATGGAGGACAAAACTAGAGCTTTTCACTAGTGTTGTGTAGGAAATTTATGCTTATCAACCTGGCTTGTAAAATATGGTTAATATAATGTAATCACTGTTAGCAAGTAACTGACTTTATAGACCAGTTCTGAAATGGTCTCTTCTGAAATAGTCTTATTTTAAACAAATGTGGGCAACAGCAAATATTTATGAGATTCTAAAAATGAATACATAATTTTGTAGTATAGAATTTTCTTGGCCAGGAATGGTGGCTCATGCCTATAATCCCAGCACTTTGGGAGACCAAGGTCAGAGGATTGCTTGAGCCTGGAAGGTCGAAGCTGCAGTGATTCATGATTATACCACTGCACTCCAGCCTGGGCAACAGAGCAAGACCCTGTCTCAAGAAAAGAAAAGAATTTTATTTTTCTTTTCAGACAAAAATAGTCTTTAAAATAATAATGGAAGAACAAATATGATGATCACAATTACCTGCTTCAGAGTAATCACTTTATGACAGTTAGCAATAAGATTCTAATCTTTAAATATTCCTCTGCTTAAATCATTATATTGGAGTTTTGATCTATAATATATTCCCACCCTGACTCAAAAATTGAAGGACAAGGAAAAATTTGTTCCAAGAAACAAAGACATAAGTAAAAATGCATAAGGAAGGAAAAAAAACTCGTTGAAGCAAAATGTGATTGAGGAGGATGAGCAGACCAATTATTTTTGGTTTGGTCAGCTTACATAATGATTATCATTCTTTGGTTTCTCAGTTTCTAGTGGGCTTCGTTGTTTGCTTCCCAGACGAGGATGAAGACAGTCCAGTTTTGCTTCCTTTTCTGTTGCTGGAAAGCAATCTGCTGCAACAGCTGTGAGCTGACCAACATCACCATTGCAATAGAGAAAGAGGAATGTCGTTTCTGCATAAGCATCAACACCACTTGGTGTGCTGGCTACTGCTACACCAGGGTAGGTACCGTGCTTTGCTGGAAGTGAGGTCGTTGAAGGTCTGTATGAGACAGGTTTCATTAGTTTCCACTTCATCAATATTTTATGTATTCTAAGTAACAGTCATGAGTCCTTTAGCCAAGACTGTCTGTGTTGTGATTGGGGTTAATGACCATGGTATCAGTTAGCTATTTGGGCTTGGATTTGATTTGGGCAAATTTAGGAAAGCCTCAGATTTAATCTGATCAATTTGGTAATAGTCCAACTTGGCATTTACAGGAAAAACAGTAGTTCTATGTTATGTTTTTACATATAGAGAGATAAACATGGAAACATACATATATTTAATCATAAAGGACCTACAATATTCTCATAAAGGCAATTTCTTTAACTGATGCTACATCTTTGACACAAAAATAGTACCGAAATATGTCTCCAAGTCACATAAAAACACAGACAGCCACTTATAAAAATTGTCTTCCTGGCCCTCCTAAATACAAATGCCAACAAACGGATTGTGAACACAATCAATTCCTGCAGACTGTTAAAACAAAAATGAATCAGCAAACCCACTCCCTTCGTTATAGCATTGAGAAAACCAAGACATAGAGGCATCAGCTGCTAGTCTGAGTTTGCACAGTTTCCTTGCATTAATGCAAGTAAAGAAATAGTTTCCATGGTGCTTTCTTTTTTCCCTGCAGCACCCCTAATTATTTATGCAGAATTTCATTCTATAAACTAAAATTGAAAATGGCAACTTTTTAAATGAATGATACTTTATTTGATGGTAAATGAGTTTGATCAAACTCTATTTATTACATAATTTATTGCACCTTCTTGGGATATACATTTGGTAGGATGATATTAAACAGCAGCCCCAATTTCTTTACATAGTATAAATAATTCTTTCCACTGGAAAGAGCTACTACAAATAATTTCTACTTGGATTAAAAATTCTTATATACAAACTGCATATCCTTTGAAACTAAGAACCCTGCAAAGTATACAGCTTTTAAGGGAGAAAAAATGTCCACAACAAATTAGAATATTGAAAATCTTATGTGAGCCTTAGCAAACATGTTAAATTAAGCAAGAACATTTAAAATTATATATTTTTGACCTTTTATAAATACATCAGGACAGCATGTTCTAAAATATTTTTTTCTGAGACACTGGATGTCTTTGTTTATGGTTTGTCATTAACATAGCTTTCAATTAAATATGAAAAGTCAACTTAAAATTCTGTCGCGTTTTTCATCATTTTTCTATGTTAAAATTCAAAGTTCCTTTACAGTTTGAAAAATAATTAATATTTTGATATCACCATAGGAAGTAAGAAAAAGAATTACTTGTATTTTCTGTAAGATTTCGAGAACAATTTAGAAATATAGATAGCATATAGGTCATTTATGAGGTCATGTTTTAATGGGTAAATGTTAGAGCAAGCAGTATTCAATTTCTGTCTCATTTTGACTAAGCTAAATAGAAACTTCCACAATACTGTAACCTCTCTTCTTAAACTCCTCAGGATCTGGTGTATAAGGACCCAGCCAGGCCCAACATCCAGAAAACATGTACCTTCAAGGAAGTGGTATATGAGACAGTGAGAGTGCCCGGCTGTGCTCACCATGCAGACTCCTTGTATACATACCCAGTGGCCACCCAGTGTCACTGTGGCAAGTGTGACAGCGACAGCACTGACTGTACCGTGCGAGGCCTGGGGCCCAGCTACTGCTCCTTCAGTGAAATGAAAGAATAAAGAACAGTGGACATTTCTGGCCACATATCCTTGTCCTGAGGGACCAAGATATTCAAAAAGTCTATGTGTGTGCAATGTGCCCAGGGTATAAACCACTGGACTGGGGAATTGTCAGACTCTACTGATCCCTGGTCTAGTGGCAGAGGGAACTCTGGGAATTTAGAGTGCTGGGGGCCAGGACTCCATCACCATTCACCTCTATATTCCTAGGTCTGATTTCATAAGGTTTAGTCAGTCTTACCTCACAGACTTGTGCATAGTATCTTCTTTAAAAATCTTAGAAACGTTCTTAGGCCATGCCTTTCTCTTAGGAGGAAATGTAAGCCTAGAAGGAGGAAGCGGTAATGGGAGTGGGTGAAAGAACTAACTGCTGCAATCTTCTGGTAGACTGGGCCCTCTAGAGCAAGGTCAGCATCTTCAGCATCGTAGCCTCAATACCTAGCACTCTGCCTGAAACTTAGTGAGAAACACAAAATGCCTTCTTTAGATCAGAAAGGTCAAGGGTAGGAAAATGCTGGAAGAGGATGTTTGAGGTAAGCTGATGAGGCTGCCCCCAGCCACACCAGTCCCATGAAAATAGTGGCATCAGTTCCACCTCGCCTCTCCTCCAGCACATGGAGTATTGAGACATGATGTATCTCTCTGAATTGTTCGGTACAGATGGGGAGTAACAGAGCTCAGGATTTCCAAGCTCTTACTACCAAGCCTGTTAGTTAAGGGCAAAGGAAATAAATTTTAATCTGGGGCTGTGGAAATTAGCCTGCCTCTATTCATTACTTAAACAAATTGATCACATGCTACTAGGCTCCTGCAAAACTCCTTTTTGAGATAAAGGAAGAAAACCAAACTATCTCACCCTGCCCTCCCTAGGATCCACTTCTTTGGAATGACAAAGGATTTGAAAGTAGGTTTGAAAGCAGTTTCGGCAATTTAATAAATATATTTAACTTGTCTACAAATATATTTGTATAAACAAATAGCTCCTTTAGAAAGAATTAGCCTTGGGGGACGGGGGAAACTGTTGTTTTCTAGGATCCTGTCTACGTTAATCTTCTATTTTATCTGTCCATGTTCTCCCAAATCTGTGCTTTCTTTCAACAGGTTATATATTAAAACTATTTCATGAGTTGATTTCTTTTAAACATGTTAACTATCTTAGTTATGCACTTGGTTTCACACTCATAGTGTTTAATTTATTTAAATCTTATTTTTTTAATAAAGATGCTAGCCACCAGGGTCACAGGTTTGGATTGTTTCATGTACAAACAGATGACTTAGATATCATGTATTTTATAATATTACTGGAATGAAATATTAAAATATAATTCCCAGTGTTTCTACAAATATTACCTTTCCTTATCTTTGGAGATATTAAAAATAATATTGTTGGATTTCTGAAGTGTTTTGTCACTTAAATTTCCTGTCATTTTTTGAAGACTTTTTCTGATGTAATGGGGGAGAAGAAAAGCATAGAGAGAATCACAGAGTGGGTGGGGACACTAGAGTTTCTCTAGTTTACTTCTTGAATTTCTGAGATAGGAAAATTAAAGCCCAGTGATATACTAAGTGACCCACCCAAGATCATCACTGTCTTAGTCCTTTTGGGCTGCTATGACAGAGTACCTTAGACTGGGTAATTAACAACAGAAATTTATTGTTCACAGTCTCTAGGCTGGGAAGTCCAAGATCAAGGTGCCAGCAGATTTGTTGGCTGGTGAGGGAGGGCCTGCTCCCTACTTCAACACTGGTGCCTTTTTGCTGTATCCTCATGTGTTGGAAACAGCAGAAAACTCCCTCAAGCCTCTTTTATAAGAGCACTAATCTCATATATAAGAGCTCCATTTTCATGATCTAATCACCTCCTAATGCCCCATTTCTTAATACCACCACAATAAGGATCAGGGTTCCACATAAATCTTGGAGGAACATAGACATTCAGACCAGCAATCACAAAGACTGTTCGTGGCAGAGCCAGGATTAGAATCCTAGCCTCCTTGCTTTTAACCCAGCTCTCCTTTGACTACTCCACCATAAGAAGAAGTCATTTTGGTAAGGATTGAAGCAAAACCACAGATATTATTATAATAATCATCTCTATCCATTCTAATCTGGTATTGGGTGTGGCTTATAGCAATGCACTGAAATTAGGGCTATATTAACAATGCTGAATAAGATGCTTTAAATTATAGCCTTTTCCTTCTTCCTGTAGTTTTGCAGACCAAAATAATAAACAGTCACATTAGAGAGAGTAGAGGGTAATGGCTTCAGATTTATGTTGTCTCAATCATCTTAAGCAGATGTGTCATTTCAAACAAGTTACTTAAATTCTCTGGACTTCAGTTTCCTCAACTGTAAAATGGGGATGATAATATTTCCTGCTTTAGAGGTTTGTGTTCATGATTAATGAAATAATAGATATAAGGGGCTTAGAACAGTACTTGGCACATAGTAATTCCTCAATAAATATTAGTTGATGGTTATCCCTTAAGAGAGACAATGCAGTGAAATGGTAAAGTCAGATTTAAGTTAAGAACAACCCAGCTCATACTCTTTCTGGTGTGAGCAAACTAGTTAACCTCTTTGGGTCTCACTTTTCTCACTTTTAAAATAGAGTAAAAATGGTAACTATCTCACCTAGTTGCTGTGCAGATTTAAAAAAATAATGCAGGTAAAGCACTTAGAAGGCCAACAGAGCTATAATCCTGCTGGAGAGAGGTCCCTTTACCACTTAGTTCAAAAGGCCAAGGTCAACATGCTAGTAAAAAAGCAGAAATTTCTTCTTATGGCATTCCCATGCCAAATAGGAGTACACTCCTTTCTAAAGCAGCGAGAATGAAAACCTGTGAACCCTCCAGGTCAAGGCCAAGAAAAGGTCCATCTCCATGGGCTGCCATTTTAGTTGAAGTCCGATAATCCCTTCTCAGAACTAAGGTGGACATCTCCTGGATCTGGGCAGTCCTCACATGACTTTAAGAATTGTATGTCTAGGCTGGGTATGGTGGCTTATGCCTATATTCCCAGCACTTTGGGAGGCCGAGGCGGGCAGATCACCAGGTCAGGAGTTCACCAACATGGTGAAACTCCGTCTCTACTAAAAATATAAAAATTAGCTGGACGTGGTGGCACATGTCTGTAATCCCAGCTACTCAGGAGGTTGAGGCAGGAGAATCACTTGAACCCGGGAGGCAGAGGTTGCAGTGAGCCGAGATCACGCCATTGTACTCCAGCCTGGGAGACAGAGTGAGACTCTATCTCAAAAAAAAAAAAAAAAAAATTGTATGTCTAAACCACAACTTTGACCATGCCAATTAATTAATGAGATTTCCAATTGTTTTCAGAAAAAAAAAAAATCTTAATTCTTAGCTGAAACATGAGGACTATCATGATCTGACCTCTGATTATTTAACTTCTTACCTCTTCCTCTCCCCACAAGGGTTGCTGAAACTAGAGATTAGTTTTGAGAATTGAAGGACTGGGGGCCTTCCATTGCTGAAATGCTTTAACCAAAATACCACGCCATTCATCCCATGAGAGATTTGGTAGACTGTAATTGAAAACTGGTCAGTAAGTCAGTAGCACTTGAATCATAAAAATGTGAGGCTAGTACATAAGAATAATAAACACTGAGTTCATGGTAGTGAGGAAGGTGAAAGAGAAATGGAACTGTGGAAAAGTACCCAGAGAACCTCAAATTGTATTTATGCTTTATTTCTTACAAATATGGTATAATGTTAATATATATAAAACTGGGAGAATGCTGTACAGGTGTTTACTATATTCCTATAGGCATGTTCAGTGTTTACTAATTGACAACCAACAAGGCATCTTTTTATGCAATGTACATTTAATCTAGACTTTATGCCTAATATACAAAAAGTGAAATGGGCCCTGAGCCTAGTCTAACGTCACACAGCTAGTGTGCGAAGCCTCGATCATTAGTATGCATTTAGTGACAGAGGTAGAGAATTCAAATCTGCTTACCAAGATATGTGCCTATGTCTTCCTGGCTATAAAGCTGGACAACATTTTCCCACTTTCTTTGCAATCAAGTGTATCTATGTTCCAGCTAATGGAATGTGAGCAGAAGTACTGCACATATTTTCACACATGGTCCATAAAATCCTTTCATAAGTGATCGTCTATTCTCTTCCTCTATTTGCTGGGTGTCAATACTAAAGGTGACTGTGAAAGCTTTGTGTTGATGAAAACAGAACCATTGTCAACCTGGATCCCTGAATGTCTGCACGGAGCAGTGTGCCCAACATCAACAACCCCTTATAGCAGGCTGTAGGGATACTATGCATCAACACAGTAAACTTCTAAGTCACTGACATCTGTGAGTTTATTCGTTTTAAAAAATGCATTATTTTAACTTAAATATATATATATATATATATATATATATTTTTTTTTTTTTTTTTTTTTTTTTTTTTTTTTGAGACGGAGTCTCGCTCTGTCACCCAGGCTGGAGTGCAGTGGCCGGATCTCAGCTCACTGCAAGCTCCGCCTCCCGGGTTTACGCCATTCTCCTGCCTCAGCCTCCCGAGTAGCTGGGACTACAGGCGCCAGCCACCTCGCCCGGCTAGTTTTTTGTATTTTTTAGTAGAGACGGGGTTTCACCGTGTTATCCAGGACAGTCTCGATCTCCGGACCTTGTGATCCGCCCGTCTCGGCCTCCCTAAGTGCTGGGATTACAGGCTTGAGCCACCGCGCCCGGCCTTAACTTAAATATATTGATCCTGGAAGTGGAGTGTTGCATTAATGAAAACCTTAGCACATATGGCGTTGGCTTGGTGGTTGTACAATAGGGGAAAAGAAAGTAGTCACCATAGCGGCAACCAAAATGAGTGATTGAGAGGCACGTCTCAGTCATCAAGGTTTATTGTGCCAGTTTGAGGATGCATCCAGGAAAAACTCAAGTAACAGACACATCTGTGGCTGTTTTTTCCAAAGTGGTCCTCAGAGATTTAATATTTATACATTTTCCTTTACAAAGGTAGAGAGGTCGGTGTGGCAATGCGGCAGATGATTACATACTTGTAAGATTTTAGTTAGTACTCAATAAATCTACATTTTATGTAAGATAAGGTGAACAAAGAAAATAGGAATGGAGGAAGCAGACATCTCAGGGTAGAGTGAAGGAATGATACTCTGATCTTCTCTTCTCTTCGTTCTGTACCTGGGAAAATAAACTAGTAGATATTATTAGTGTGGAGTCTTTTGAAAAATCTGGTGTCTAGTTAGCCCTTAGGGAAGAAAGCCTAAGAGCTGGGAGGGAATATCATGAAGTCTTTTGGACCTCCCATCCCATCATGCCATGAACTTAGCTTCCATTCTAAAATTGGGGTTTAGAATTTTATTATTTCTCAAGAGTACAACTTTCGGCTGGACACGGGGGCTCATGCCTATAATTCCAGCACTTTGGGAAGCCAAGGAGGGCAGATCACCTGAGGCTAGGAGTTTGAGACAAGCCTGGCCAACATGGGGAAACCCCCACCTCTGCTAAAACTATAAAAAATTAGCCAGGCATGGTGGTGCATGCCTGTAATCCAGCTACTAGGGAGGCTGAGGCATAAGAATCTCTTGAAACCAGGACGCAGAGGTTGCAGTGAGCTAAGATCACACATCTGCACTTCGGCCTGAGGGACAAAGTGAGACTCTCTTAAAAAAAAAAAAAAAAAAGTACAACTTTCACCTGGGAAAACATGAACGCTGGCCACACGCCTATTCAGTCCTTAGCTTTATGGCAGGGTCAGCGAATTATGCCCTGAAGGCCAAATCTGGCCCATCACCTTTTTTTAAAAAACAAAGCTTATTGGAACACAGCCACACTAATTTTTTACATATTGTCTATGATTGCTTTTGTACTACAAAAGCAGAATTCGAAGACCATATGGCCCACAATGTAAATAAAATATAATTTGAAACTTTACAGAAAAATTTGCCAGCGTCTGCTCTAAGGGAAAGACTTACAAAGGACCGGAATGTTAAGGGGGTTGGCTTTTCCTCTCTAGATATTAAAGAGATAGCTTTTTTACGAAAAGGGAATGGAGAAAGTCCAGAAATTTTTGCCTTAATTTTATGTAAATATCTATTGCTTCCTCATTCCAAATAGTAAGTGATAAGATGGATTTGAAAAACAAATAAATAGTAAGAGATAAGATGGATTTGAAAAACCAAGTTTCATTAAAACTCGGTTCTGAGGTAAAGACAGATTTAGGGTATGGTCTTCCCATCTAGATCTTCTATCTCAGGTAGTATCATGGTAGAACTACTAAGTTGTAAGGAAGCAGAAAAAAAAAATCAAGATTGATAATTATGAAGAAGGAAAAAAAACTTTTATCATGTTTATAGGCACTAGGAACTAAATGGAAATATTTGAAGGAGTTGATTGTCAAAGAAACTAGGAGACCAGACTAAAAATGCCTTTCTTTGAACAATCTTTGGGCTCCTAAACTTGATGAGGAGAAAACAGACTACCAAACCTGTACAACACCAAGGAGGATGACTCTCCAACATCCACTTTGAATGTGGTCATGGAAGTAATGGATAGGGAAGAACTTTCCAGATGATAGAGCCAGGAGCCATGGAGAACAATGGACAAGGGAAGAATGTTGCCCCTACTAAGAAGAATCAGCATCTAATCCAGGAACTTCCTCCACTGGCCTGGCAAAAGGATTTCATAAAGTTTGCCCAGTAGGGTTTCATCATTGCTTAATCCAGTGAGCTGTGTCTCCCATTCTTTCTTCTTATGAATAGAAGTATTATTGTGAACAGAGTTATTGTGCAAAGTGTCCCTACTTCATCCCTGAATACTGGGTGGAGAGGGACAAGGACAGTAACAAGTCTTTTTTGTCCACAGGTTGAGTTGCCAGCTCATGGGAAGCTACATTTGGACATTATAAAGAAAACTGTGTATCATCCAGGTATTAAGGGCCTGGAATTGGACTAAAGAAGGGGAGGAGGTGGTTCCAGATGAGAGAGAAAGATGAAACTGGTATTTGTTCTCAGAAGGTTGGACTGTGACAGAGATTATTATGTGTTCACAGAAACCTTCTCTATTTTTCCTGGGGACATAGTTTGCAGCCCCACTTGTAGAAAGGTATATTTAATTTATGTCACCAAGTTCTACAAATAACCAAGGTTATCAGAAATGATGTGTGCTCCTTCTAGGTCTGGCTCATAAATGCTCCGACAGGTAAATCCTACTCTCTTCTACTCTCAGGTGACTGAGTACTAATGATTAAAGCAACCTTGGAAGCCATGCACAGAGAGCAGCAGAGGCTCCAACAGCCTAAATCTCAGAATGCCCAGAGGACTCACACATGCCTAAACACCTGCTCCCTCTGAAAGAACTTTATATGAACAAGAAACAAATTTCTCTTGTGTTAAGTCACTGAGACTTGGGGGTTTATTTGTTATAGCAGGTAATATTACCTTAACTATTATAGGGATCCACAGTACTTAAGGAGCCTAAATATAATGTTTCAGATCAACTCATGTGAACCAAGTATAAAATTAGTTATCTAATAATGTACACATATATACCCCAGATCACAAGTTTCTGTTCAAATAAGCAAAACAGCTTTGTTATTTAGTACTTTTAAGTTTTAACCTGGAGGGGTGTGTGTGTGTGTGGTCTATATGTGTGTGTCTGCGTGTTGGGGGGGACGGGGGGATGGGTGAGAGGGAGAGAGAGAAAGAGAGATAGAATTTCCCTAAATAAAACTTCCTCCTTCTTTCTGTCTGAAAGTGGCTCAGGGGATCAATAACTATTATTTCATATGAAATACTCCACACAAAAAGGCAAGCTAGTGCCTCCTACTGGTCCCTCTGGTAAAGTACATATCCTTGAGACAGTGTATCACAGAGCTATTAAGTGGGGAATCCAGGATCGGTGAGTTCTCTTGACTTTAGAGCCTGTGCACCATCTACCATGCTCCAACATTCTTTACAAGCATTATCATGAGGGTATTTCAGCGGTCCATGTAGAATACTTGGTAATGTTGGACTGGCACTTAAAATTTCACCCTCAGTTTACTAATAAGGTTTTAAAGAAGCCAGACACTCATATCACACCAGGATAAAATGCTACCTTTCCAAATGAGATTACTTCAAAGCCTTAATGCATCTGGGGAAAAAGAAGGTAACCCTGAGGGACATATAATATTGGTTAGACCAAATGCCAGAGATTAGGAGCAGAGAGAGAGTAGTGAAAAGTACAGGGGAGACAGGAAACAATTAAAGTTATTAAACAATAATTCTTCAAGGAATCCCTTACATGGAGTATATTTATTTTCATCTTAAACATAATTTTCCAAAATCTAAAGCAAAAGGCCTTTTTACTCCATTAGCATTTCTTTCTCAATTTCCAATAAAAATGATCAGTTGAAAAGATCAGCCAGTAACATCTACAATAATAAAACAATCTCAGCCACCTTTAAGCAATGTACACAATAATCATATTAAAAGTGTATATATAGAAGGTGGTCTGCTTGTCCATGTGAAGACGCAGGTATTCAGACAATCAATCCAGATTAAATTATTAAAGTAATAAATAACAATTGAGAACCAACTGAAATAATAGTAGATGCTAAATAGTAGTAGCATTTAGAAAGTCAACTGCCCTTAAAATAAGCAGAAAACCAAAAGCCCATCACACAGCAGCTGAGATCTGAGTGAACTTTGAAGGTATAATTCTGCGGAGTATGCAATGAAATCAGTGCCTCCGAGTCAAGTTTATGGCAATCCTTTAATCCGAGGCTTTTAGTGCAAAGGAAAGCAAGATTCTTTACATGAAAAGGAAGGTTCTATTGTAATGATGTCCATGGAATTGGAACTAAAACTAAAATAGCTAAAGGACCAAAACAGTCATTCTTGCTTTAAGGGTTCCCAAGTGTCCTTTCTAACATTTCTCTTTCTCCCTGCCCAGTAGTTCCAATCTCCACAGTATGGATGTGGCTGCTCATTACAAGTGTCTTTCAACATCAGCACCCAGAATCAATCAGAACTTCTCTTTGAGTCTCTTAGCCTAAATTCCACCCCCCTCCCCGCCCACTCCAAAAACAGGATTTGATTGATTCATATGTTATCATCTGTCTTTGGGTAGAGTCTTTTACACAAGACCACGATGAAGGCCACTAGCTACCTGTGATGGTTAATATTGAGTGTCAACTTGATTGGATTAAACAATGCAACATATTGTTCCTGGTGTGTCTGTGAGGGTGTTGCCAAAGGAGATTAGCATTTGAGTAAGTGGACTGGGAAAGGCAGACCCACCCTCAATTTGGGTGGGCATAATCTAATTGGCTGCCAGCGTGGCTAGAATAAAGCAGGCAGAAGAAGGTGGAAGGGGCTGACTTGCTGAATCTTCTGGCCTTCATCTTTCTCCCACACTGGATGTTTCCTGCCCTTGAATATCGGACTCTAAGTTCTTCAGCGTTTGGACTCCTGGTCTTACACTAGTGAGTCTAAATGACTCTTGGACTTAACACCAGTAAGTCCACAGACTGAAGGCTGTACTGTCAGCTTCTCTACTTTTGAGGTTTTGGGACTCGGACTGGCTCCCTTGCTCTCCAGTTTGCAGATGGCCTATTGTGGGACCTTACCTTGTGATCATGAGTCAATACTCCTTAATAAACTCTGCTTCATATACACATCTATCCTATTAGTTCTGTTCCCCTATAGAATACCCCAACTAATATACCCCTGACTAATACCCCAACAGTACACTTCTGGGTACCCTAATGATAGGCTGTCTTTGAAAGCGGGATACAACCATTGTCTCTTCAGCAACTTCCCAGGAGCAAAGAACAGCCCAACACTATTATTTTTTAGCAAAGGAGAGATGGAAAGGCAGTTTAATCTAGAAAAAGGGGTTGACTATGACAGGCAGATTGATTTCCATATCTAAAACAAATATTTTTCTGAAGTCAGAACTAAGAATTTAATGACCTTGAAAAGCTCTAAGTAGTTTTTCTGTATTTGAAGAAAGAAAAGTGAGTCATCCTTTTGAAGATAGGCATATTGATCTGAATTCAGTCAATTTTGTGGGCATTGGCCCCAACATATACCTATTATATGCCACTGTCATCAGTATGCTGAACAAACAGGACTCACGGAGTGCAATCCTAAAAGCAACTTTATTTTGCTCTCCCATTGTCCCTTTGAATTTGCTAAAAGGAAGCTGTCCTTCTCCTGCCACTGGATGGAAATCTACCAGGCTACATGGCCTGATGTATTGATGGTCACTTTGGGTAACAAAGTTTTCATTATCACTTCACAAGCACAATAGTAACTACAAACCTTCAGTCTCTATCTACTACATAAACACAACAGTAACCAAAAACTGCCAGTCCCTACTAATAACAAAAGTTTCAATCAAACCTGAGTCAATATTAAACATTTCCCATCCTTGGAGGAGTGGAGGTGTAATTCTTAAACTCTCTCTCTCTCTCCCCATCTGGGATTTATATTCCCTGTTCCTAGGTCACTGCCCCTTCTGGATTAGAATACAGAGTGGGAAAAGAGGAAGAGTCAAAGGAAATGGGTGCATCCTCTTAAGACATGATAGCTGTTTGACAGTGACTCTTTTCTAAGCATGTGTCTATGCTCTTTCGGAGTCACCTCTGCTGGGTCCCTCCAACCATAATTTCATTGCCGTGGGGTGTGCATCTCTGGAGGCAGGCCTTCTTTATTCAACACTATATACCTCAAATCTCTGTCAAGAACCATATTGAGCAGGAGTCTTTATTAAACAGACATTCCTAAGGTGGAATTCCCACTCAGGCCCCAGAATTTTTGCCACATTGGCCCAATATTGGCGGATGGAGGGGGTGGAAGGAGAGCAGTTGCTTTCTAGTTCCATTCCTCTACTTTGAAGCCACAGGAAGATTTAGATAACTTCTTCACTTTTAGCTTGCTCATGCATGAGTCAGATATTAGTCACTGTATCTAACAATTCTAGGGACTGTTTATGAAGCTCTCTGAATGATCCCACTTAATCCTCCCTCCCTTGAATTCGAAATAAGGAGCACATACCTCTCCACCTTGCCTCCTTAGCAACAGAGTGTAGGGTGGGAAGTTTATACAACCTCCTCCAAAGCATTCCTCTTCATAAAAGATTCTCATTTTCAAACACCCACATTTTTTTTTAAATCCCTTACTGAGAGTGAGGCTCTCTGAGAATTTTTTGGCCATCTACTTTGAAATTCCTAAAGGATGGTCTGACTCACTTTGATATCTGAAATTTACTACATCTTGATGTCTTGAAACTTTCATTTCTAACATCCTATTATACTGCCTAATACATTATAAGAAATCAATTGATCAAAAATGAAAAGAAACATTATGCTCATGATTTTCATTTTTGCCCTATCTTTATTCCACTGTTAGAAACTTCCTTTATCTGTACACTGACCTGCAGATCATTCTTGAATTATCTATTCTTGATGGTCTCAAAAGAAATGTATTGGGAGAGTGCTAGGACAAGACACACGCAGGAAACTCAAATGGAAATGATCTCTAGATAGACACAGTGCTGCTGCGAGATGACTGATTCTCCACTCAAATGCTATTTCACCATCTCCTGAATTACATTTTCCCCCACCAATTCACTTAATATGCACCTTCACAATGCTGTCTTGGAATTTAATTTTCCTCTAGGCAAAATGTTACATTCTCATCTATCCTTGAGCATGTTTTCTTCTCTTTTCTTATTTTCATAAATAAATGTTGGGACAAAGACAAATGTGCAGAAGCTGCAAGAAGGCACATGGGCCAGTGAGTGAAAAAGGGAGAGACAGAGACAAAGACATTTGGGGAATTGTCTGACTCAACTCAGGCTTTCATAACAAAATA
Organism: Macaca fascicularis; assembly: GCF_037993035.2. NCBI lineage: Eukaryota > Metazoa > Chordata > Mammalia > Primates > Cercopithecidae > Macaca > Macaca fascicularis. The sequence goes on along the minus strand of NC_088388.1, from coordinate 35,316,119 downwards.
CCATAGAATGGGTGGTTTAAGCAACAGAAATTTATTTTATCACTGCTCTGGAGGCTAGAAGTCCCAAATCAGGGTGCTGGCCAATTTGCTTCCTGGTAAAAGATCTTTTCCTAACTTGCCACCTTCCCTCTGTATCTTCACATGGCAAGGAGATACAGAGACAGAGAGAGAGAGCAAGCTCTCTCTTGTCTCTTCTTATCAGGACACTAATACTGTCAGATCAAAGCCCCATCCTTATGAGCTCATTTAACCTTACTTACCTCCATAAAGGCCCTACCTCCAAATACAGTCACATTAAGGGTTGTGACTTCAAAACAGGAATTTTGAGAAGCACAAACATTCAGTTCACAACAGGAATGATTATATCACCAGCTAGTTTAGCATTATGTTGCTCAATGTTGTGATAAGACTAGCAGCCTCTATAGCAGGAATGGCTAAATGCGAAGGCTCCATCGTGCTGCATTTTTTCTAATGAATTACAAGCAATATCAGGGTTCTTTAACTTTAAGATTATGTAACCTGTGGTGATAGGCAGGATAATGACCCACAAAGATATGTATGCTCTGAACACTGGAATCTGTGACTATATTACCCTATATGGCAAAAGGGACTTGGCAGATGTGAGGACCTTGAGATGGAGAGATTATCCGGAATTATCCAAGTGGCTCCAATATTTTACAAGTGTCCTTAAAAGTGGAAGAGAGAGGCAGAAGAGTTGCATCACAGAGAAATGTGACTAAGAAAGAAGGTGAGAGATGCAATGTTAAGAAGAAATTGACCCGCCACTGCTGGCTTTGAAGATGGAGGAAAAAAGCCCACAAATCAAAGAATATGGGTAGCTTCTAGAAGTTGGAAAAGGAAATTGGTTCTCCTCTAAAGCAACTGGAAAGAAACACAACCTGATTGGTACCTCCATTTTAGCCCAGTGAGGCCTTTATTGAACTTCTAATCTATAGAATAGCAAGATGATAAATTTGAGTTTCTTATAAGCTACCAAGTTTTTAATAATTTTTGATAGCAACAATAGAAAACTGATACACATGTCAAAATTTCTCACCCTCCTCCTCCTCAAAAAGTAGGTCTAATTCTTCCAGTCAATATCCATGACCCAAATCTCTGCTTTACGTGGGATGTACCTCCAGCTACATACCAGCACCACTAACTAAACTCATGATACACAGAACCCAAATCAGAGCAGTTTATGAGCTGTCTACACAATTCAGTCATCACTTACAAAAAAAACAGACTGGGGAAAATGCAAACTTATTTGTTTTAAAAGCTAAGGATACTTTCAGGAGATAATTTAATGTTTGTTACTGATGCTAAGTCCTCTAGACTATAAGCACTTCTTGAGGATAGGGACTACTTCTTGTTTGCAATTCCATCTTCAGAACCTAGGAGTTCAATGCTTGACACACAGTAGATGCTCAAAAAACACTACTTGAATTTTTTTTTTTTTTTTTTTTTTTTTTTTTGAGACAGAGTCTCGCTCTGTCACCCAGGCTGGAGTGCAGTGGCATGATCTCAGCTCACTGCAAGCTCCACCTCCTGAGGCACGCCATTCTCCTGCCTCAGCCTCCCGAGTAGCTGGGACTACAGGCACCCGCCACCACGCCTGGCTAATTTTTGTATTTGTAGTAGAGACGGGGTTTCACCATGTTAGCCAGGATGGTCTCGATCTCTTGACCTCGTAATCTGCCCGCCTTGGCCTCCCAAAGTGCTGGGATTACAGGCATGAGCCACTGCGTCCAGCTTAGTTGAATATTAAAATAACTATCATAGACTCTCACTGGAATTTGACAGGATGCGACTTAAGGCACTTCATAATTTTTCACTCTTGACTTTGTTTTACTATAAATAAAGCTATTGCATTTGTCAAAAAATTTTCAGTTTACAAGAACTAGAAACCCAAGCAAGTGAAGAAATTTGTAGGATGCATAATTAATAAAGGCCAGCATGGTGCCAGCTTTAAGAATTCCTAAGTTCAAATAGTTCTTGCACTAGGTCTTCAGGATATTCTCTCTTGTTTGAATAATGTTTCATTACTAAAATTTAAAACAGATATTAATAAACTGGGCAATCTTGATTATTCTATTTCATTCTAATGGCTTACTGTTTCTAAAGAGAATGTCACTTGCTCTCCCAGAGAAAACAACATTAAAATGTGTTTCCACCTACATATCTGAAAGATCTCTCCAAAGATACACAAACAAAATAGAATGTGTCATATCCACACTTAAAGATATTCATTTCCCACACTTAAAGTCAGCAGATATAAAAATTATTTTGTAAGATTGATCATTATAATATTGGATTGAATATTCCACGGGTGAAAGCATCTACCTTCTTTCCTCTCCTGTAGATTTTAACAACAATGGAAATTATACCAAATATAATACAGATGTTCTATCCTCTAACATCCTACAGTGTAACAAGATAATTTACTAGTCACTGTGGGTATAACAAATGTATTTTCCTAACCAAGAGTTCAGAAAATATACCACTTGTATTAGTTCTCATGCTGCTAATAAAGACATAGCCAAGACGGAGTGACTTATAAAGCAAAAGAGGTTTAATGGACTCACAGTTCCACATGGCTGGGAAGGTCTCACAATCATGGTGGAAGGCAAAGGAGGAGAAAGACACATCTTACGTGGCAGTAGGCAAGAGAGAACTTGTGTAGGGAAACTTCCCTCTGTAAAACCATCGGATCTTGTAAGACTTATTCACTACCACAAGAACAGCATGGGAAACACCTGCCCCCATGATTCAATTACCTCCCACCAGGTGCCTCCCACAACACGTGGGAATTATGGAAGCTACAATTCAAGATGAGATTTGGATGGGGACACAGCCAAACCATATCACTACTTTAGCCATTGCCTCCAGTGTCAGCGTAATTGTCTATTCTTTGCTTTAAATCTAGAACAGAAATTACATCTCTTTGCAACTATTAAGACAGTTCATCTTACTAAAAAATTGCAGTATTACTTCAATTATGAAATCCAGTTTGCTGAGTCTATCTTATATATTACAGTGTTGAAATTCTGGGACAGGTTGATGGTTAGTGGAACAATGTGGTAGAACACTTAAAGTTAGAACGGGCCAGAAAGCCTGGAATATAAGATCATTTTTATTAAGAAGAAGAGTTGAAGAAATGAAGGAGAAAATAAATGAAGTATGAGGCTTCCTTCTGATGCATGAAGATTATATAGAAAGGTGAGTAAAATAATACTTAGCCAGAGGAAATAAAGAGTAGAAAACAAAGTACAATCAAATATTAGGTTTATAGTATAGATGATGAAAGTTATAGAAGAAGGGAGAAATACTCATTCATTTCAAATATTTGGTGTTAACTTCTACTTAAGTTCCTAGTGATGTTATATGTTTTATCTTTTCAAAGCCATTCATCTGAGCATTCTGCCCAACTCGGCAACTGGGCTCCTTGTTAAATACTAATAACCTTACCCTTTTTCTTCATTCTTCCAAATGACAACCTGTGAGAATAGACTTTTCATTCTACTCATTTGGAACAGAACCACCTTAAAAATGACTTCAGCAGATCCAAAAGTAAAATCTTTTAAGTGAAATGTATTTGTGAAAGAAATATGGTAACTGAAATATGTAACCACTCATCATAATTCAGTATTTTATTAAATAATAGCTGTCGGGGTGAGGTGGGGGTTGAGCATTTTGGATCCACTTTAAAATTACACTTAAAAAAGTTTAGAGTTATCTGAAACATGACAGGCAAATGAACAATTGAAATTGTTGTGAGAAATGTAATCGCATGTGACAAGATATAGTGTGTGAGGTGAAGTCAGGAAAGCAAACCAGTATATTTCAACTTCAGCAAGAATCAAGTCAGGTGAACTCAATGATGTTAAACCAAGCCACATGGCCAATCTACTGTTAGCTGAAAACAGGTGTTTTTAGAACCAATCTCTTAGGCTCTACTTTCAAAATCTCTAGATCTTTTTCTCTTTTGTAGCTGACTTTTAAATAAATGTTTCATCTATTTTAGAATGTCAAATTTAGTTCCAACAGGATCCCTTTTTCAGGTTAAAAATTTACTTTTATTATCTTTGCTTAGAATCTATAAGTAACCTAAAAAATCTTCAAGTTGAAGGTACTATTACCAACATATAGACACCTTGAAATAAATGTAGGATAAAGCAATGTTGCCATGATGGTGACAGCTATTCTAAAGTTTGCCAAAATGACACAGAAGCATACACTTAATAATCCCTAAGAAGGATTGTTATTCAATATAAAGACAATTACAAATAGACATTTGAACTCACAGTTGTTGGGTCTAGAAATAGCCAAAAGTTCACAATTACAAACATTCTCACTTAACATTGCAGTCATTGAAAAGCTACAATATACTAAAAACTACACTATGGACTGTGAAAGATGCTGAGGAGAAGGCGGCAGATCTTACCTTCAGTGAATTTGTAATTTAGTAATTTATCATATAAAATATCTCTTCCAGTCTGGACAAGATGGCATAAATCCATTTCTCTTTACTCCTCCCTTCTAAGCACAACTATAAAGCTGGAAAATAACATAAAAGACAACCAAAGGAGAACTCTTTATGGTTGTAAAAAGAATGTGAACTTATCTGAGGATCTTAGGACTGAAGTAATACAGCAGTGGGGCATCATACATCTATCCCTCTACCTAACAGCAGAAGGCAACCCAGACCCATATTTACCAATTCCCAATGTAGGTAGGCTCATTCCTCTCCATGATCAAACCATGGTCCCTCTGACAACCTCAGGCAGGACTGACAACATCAAGTTGATCAGGAGCCCCTTTTGTTGTTTACTGAGAAAAAGTGGTCAAGGGAAGAATTCTTCCTCACTCCTCCACCTCCCCTTTCTATTTCACACAAGAGTGCATTTTAAAATGACCCAACTATATCTATTTACAATAAATCACTTTCAACCCAACAACATAGGCAAGCTGAAACTAAAAGCTTGCTAAATAGTATTCCATAAAACACTATTTTTTTATAAAATAAAAAAGCAGCCATGGCTACATAAATATGTGATGAAGTAGACTTCAGAGCAAAGAAAATTAGTAGCAACAAATAGGGGGAGGACATAATGACAAAATCACAATTAAGCTGAGTACTTCAGCATTCCCTTCTCAGCATCCGAAAGGACTACCAGAAATAAAAACAGCAAGAATTTAAAAGATGTGAACAACACAATCAACTAAGAATTCCTAATGTACTTATATAGAACACTGCACCACCACCAACAACAAAATACACACATTTTTCAAGTGTCCATGGAATATTCCTCAAGATAGAATATACACTGGGTCATGAAGCAAGCCTCAGCAAATTTAAAAGAACTGGAATCATATAGAATGTGTTCTCTCACTATAATGGAGTCAAACAAAAAATCAATTTTTAAAGACAAGACTATAGGAAAATCTCTTAACATATGGAAATGAAACAGAAAACTTCTAAATAATCTATGGGTCAAGGAGCAATTCTCAAAGAAAATACTTAAAACTACATTGATCTGAATGAAAATGAAAAGTACAAATTAGCCTGGTCAACACAGGGAGATCCTGTCTCTATACAAAAATTTAAAAATAGCCAAGCGTGGTGGTGCAGGCCTGTAGTTCCAGCTACTCAGGAAGCTGAGGTGGGAGGATCACTTGAACCTGGGAGACTGAGGCTGCAGTGAGCCATAATCACGCCACTGCACTCCAGCATGGGCAATAGAGAGAGACCCTGCCTCAAATAAATAAATAAATACACAAATAACATACCAAACTTTTTGCACTACAACTGAAGCAGTGCTAAAAGGGATAAGTATATCACCAAATACTTACATTAGAAATGAGGAAAGGTCTCAAATCAATAATCTAAGTTCTTACCTCAAAATCACTAGAAAAAGAAGAGCAAAATAAGCCCCAAATAAAAACAAGATACAAAAATCAGAACAAAAATGTCTAAAACTGAAAATAGAAAAAAAAATCAATGAAACAAAAAGCTGGTTCCTCAAAAAAAAATCTATAAATTGATCATCTCTAATAAGATTTCAAAAATAAATAGAGAAGACACAAATACAAAAATTGAAATTAAATTGAGGTTGTGACTACAGACCCAGCAAACATTGAAAAGATAAGGAAATTCAACAAACAGCTATATGCTAAGATATTCAACAAAGTAAGAAAACTTGACCAATTCCCTGAAAGCCACAAACAAAACTCAATAAAGATGAAATATGTAATACACAGATCCTTATAACCATTAAAGAAATTGAATCTGTAATTTAAAACCTCTTCCCAAAAATTATTTAGGTCCAGATACTTTCACTGGAGAATACTATCAAACATTTAGAGAAAAATGAACATCAATTTTACACAATCTATTATAAAAAATAGAATAAGAGAGAACACACACTAAACTCATTTTATTAAGCAAGTATACCAAATCAGACAAAAATGGGAAAAGAAAGAGAAAAAACTACAGATCAATAATTCTCACCATCTTAGAAAGAAAAATCTTTAATAAATGTTAACAAACCAATTCCAAGCAATGTATAAATAGACTTATACACTATGACCAAGTGAGATTTATTTCAGGTACTCAAACCTGACTCAAAATTGAAAACCAGTGTAATCTATTACATCAACAGATTAAAAAAACAAAAACTATATGGCCCTATCAATTAAGGCAGAAAAGCATTTGATAAAATCCAGTAACTATTTATGCTAAAAAATTCAGCAAGTTAGGAACAAAGGGCAATTGCCTTAATTCCATACAGGATATCTACAAAACCTATAGTAATGTCTTGCTTAATGAAAAAGTTTGAACCTTTTCCCACAAAATCAGAAATACGACAAGGATGTTCAGTCTCACCACCCTTTATCAACACAGCACTAGAAGTCCCATCCAGTTCAATAAAACAAGAAAAAGAAAGAAAAGGCCTACAGATTATAAAGAAAGGAATAAAACATTTTCTGCTGCAGATGTCATGATTGTCTACATAGAAAATTTCAAGAAATCAACAAAAAAACTTATCGAACAATCGAGGATAGATGATACAAGGTTAACACACAAAAATTAATTGCACCTCTAAACACCAACAATGAATATATAAAATACAAAATTTAAAAACAATACAGTTTCCAATTTCTCCAAAAAAGAATGATATATTTAGTAAACAGTTAACAAAACATGCACAGGACAGGCTGGGTGTGGTAGCTCAGACCTGTAATCCCAGCACTTTGGGAGGCCAAGGAGGGCAGATCACTTGAGGTCAGGAGTTTTGAGACCAGCCTGGCCACCATGGAGAAACCCCATCTCTACTAAAAATATAAAAAGTAGCTAGGCATGGTGGTGTGCACCTGTAATTCCAGCTACTTGGGAGGCTAAGGCATGAGAATCGTTTTAACCTGGGAGGCAGAGGTTGCAGCGAGCTGAGATCATGCCACTGCATTTCAGCCTGGGGACTCTGTCTCAAAAAAATAAATAAATAAACAGCACAGGACTGTGGGCAGAAAATTACAACATGCTTATGAAAGAAATCAAATAAGACCTAAATAAATGGAGAGACATATTGTATTTATGGATCGGAAGACTCAACATAGTAAAGCAATCAGTTCTCCACCACAGTGACCTATATATTTAGTGCAATTTCCACAAAACTCTCAGCAAGATTTTTCTAGACAGAGCCAATCTTATTCTAAAATTTTATGAAAAGATAAAGACCCTCAACTAGTTTAAATAATCCTAAAAAAGATGAATGAAGTGAAAAGAATTACTCTACCTGATATTAAGGCTTACTAGGTAGCTACAGTAATCAAGAAAATATGGTATTGGTAGAGAGATATACATATATACCAATGGAACAAAATAGAAAACCAGGAACTAGACTCACACAAATATGTTCAACCATTTTTTTCACAAAAGTGCAAAAGCAGTTTAGTGAAGGAAGGGCCTTTTCAACCAATGGTACTGGGGCAACTAAACAATCACAAAAGTAAAATGAATCTCCACCTAAACCTTACATTTATACAATAATTAATTATAAATAAATCATGGAATTAAATATAAATAGTAATAGCATGAAACTTAAAAAAATTCAAGCAATCAGGTGTGGAGGTGCTGTTTTGTCATTTCATTACATAGCAAAAATGCTATTTAAATGTAATCATACAGTGTACAACTTTAGGGGACTGGCCTTTTTCATTCAGCATAATTCCCTGGAGATTTATCTAAGTTGTTAAATATATTGATAATCTCTTATTTTTATTGCTATATGTTATTCATGGCATGTATATCCTCAGTTTGTTTGACAATTGCCTGTTGAAAACAAGATATAAATGTTGATTCTTTCAAGCTCTGAAATTTGGAGGCTCTTCATTACTGCAGAATGATTTAACCTATCCTGTCTAATATATAGTGCAACGAACTCTCATTTTATAGCCACTAAAATCAAGAGCAGAAAACTCTCATATTACAGCCACTAAAGCCAAGGGTTATAGCTCATGCTACCTAGGAAGTTAATGATGGAGACATTACTATGACCTGCAAAGCAAAAATCCCAGACTGTCGCCATTTTCCCATACACATTTTATCAGTGTGCTTCAGGTTATTTTGTTCGTTCATTAAGAATAAAACTAAAATATAAATAAAAGTTATATATCAAATTTAATTATCAAATTAGTTTGCAGATTACTAAGCCAAAAGTTGAAAGAACAGATTTTTAAAAGTAGGCTGAAAGAAATATTGGCATTTCTAATTTTATAATATAGTTCTGAATCAGCAGCCCATCATTCAAAGAAAAAAAAAAGGCACATGATTCACATGAGTCACACTGGAGAAATCCTTGATATTTTGAAAATTCAAATGTCAACAAGCCACATAATATGAGAAATGAGAGTCACTGGCTCCATCCTTTTCAGCATTTCTACAAAATGAATCAAAATCAAATACCAACCATAGAGGTTTATTAATCTACAAAAAGATGTCTGAGCATTTCTGTAAAGAGATACCTTAATAATGGTCATTAATATTTGTGAAGTTAAAAGGGAGCTTGCAAAAATAAGCAGCATTTTTTTTTTCTGAGAAAGGGATTGTTTTACTCAGCATGTTTTTTCATGAACATGCTAAGGACCTGAAAGATTTCCCATGTTCTATGTTAAAATTTCAAATCTAATTTAAACAAACAAACAAAAAACAACACTTACAGCTATGCCTATTACATAACTATTTAAGAAAACAGCCCTCCATCCTCATTTGCTACATGTCACACAGGAGAAAGGATTCATGCACTTCTCTGACTGCATGACAGAACCTTTTAAAACCTGCCAGTCACTCAGTCAGTCAGGCATTCAGGTTTTATTGCAAATATTCTGTTGGAAACAGTGAGCAGTTCATGAAACGAAAAAGATGTAGCTAAGATTTTCTTAGGGAAAAACTTCACCATGTCCTTGATTAACTACCATATTTATTACTTCTTGAAACTACGAGTATTTCCTCTTCAGTTTTAATTCTGATAATAAGTGTAATATGCTCACTGCAGATAATCTAGAAGGCTTAGACAAGAGAAAATGAAAACAAAAGAGAGAGAGAGAGAGAAAGGAAAAGAGGTAGTTTTGCCATGGTCCCACCACTCCAAGTGAATACCAGCATAATTTTGGCAAATTTTCTTTGTCCTTTTTTTTCTGTGCCATTTTAAAATATAGCTGAGATGATAACTCATTTATAATTCCGAATCCTTCTTATGTTCCAGTCACCCGATGTCAAAAGTGTTCTCTCATATTATTAAAAACTCATTGTTAAAATCACTTTAATAGGCACCCAAAATTCAATTGTTATGATAGACTGTCACTTATTTATTTATGCAATCTTCCAACATAGAATATCTTGGTAACAGAGTATCCTGGTGATGTCTTCTTTTTTTAATCATCACAATATATCTGAGTTTATTCAACTTTATTCCATATTTCTCATTATTGTTCTGATTTGTCCTGGGTTCTAAAATGTATTCAATATGGTCCTTTCACTTCCATGCTGACCTGCTCCTTTCCTATAGCTGACTCTTCTCTAGATTGTCCTAAGAACCCTGAACAAGCTTCTCTCCACAGGTACATTTCAACTTCAGAATTCATCAAATACTTTCTGGTGCTCTCACTGGAAGAGAGAGAGAGAGAGAGAGAGAGAGAGACAGAGACAGAGAGACAGAGACAGAGAGAGAGAGACAGAGAGCACACGAACAGTTCACATTCACAAAATAAATAAATATACAGATGATTACCTAAACAAAACAATCCCTCTTTATTTCTGAATATTTTCTAAACGTTTCAGTGATTTGAACCTCATATTTATGTGTATTTTTAAAGGTAAATGAAGTATGATAAAAATAACAAAGCATTGGATTGAAATCAGATTCTTAATGCAATTCTACCTTTCTCATCTAAGTCACTATATTACAAGAAGCTCATTTCCTCATTTGTAAAATAAGAAATTTAGATAGAGATCTCTGAGTTTTCTTCTAATTCTAACCTTCTCTGAGTGCAATTCTGGAACAGTTTCTGACTGTGCTCAGTTGTGTGACCTTAGGTATTAACCAAGCTTCAGAAGGGAAAACCAGAGCCACTCCTGTATTCCAGATAGGAAGGGTTTTAGCATGGGAATTCAAGCTTTTCCAAGGCTGGAAGAGTTGAGATGCAAAAGTCAGGAAAGCCACTACCAACTATGCCAGCCTGAAGGACCAACATGGATGGTTCTCAAGAGATAAAGCAAACACTGCTGCCAATCTGTTGAACCTCTGGAAAGCTCCTCACTAAAACTCTCCTCCATTCTTCACCCAGGCAATTGGTGGTGATTGCAAGCATTCACTTAAAGCTATCATGAATCTTAAGAACCTCATGGACACCTCCACCAAACCAGCTCAGTCTGCAGAATCAATGTGACAATTCTCAAGATCACCTAGAAGCCTGCAGTTGGCTCACACACCTGCTTGCAGCTGGTCCTGGAGCTTCTCTTTCTTTTCCACCTCCAGACATGCTCACTAAGGATCCTATGGTAAGGGGAATTCTGGGAAATGTAGTTCATACCTTTGAAAGTCTCCTAACTTCCTCTAGAAAATATTTATTATGCAGATAGCTTAGTTTCTACTATGGACATTGTACTAAGCGCAGTACTGAAATAGGAATTCAACAGGACTAGTTTCCAAGACAATGGGTCACATAATCCTGCGCTAAAATAGGACACCATAAACAACAAGTCAGGAGACCCTACTGATAAGAGAGGATAAGTAAACAAACCAGCCTATATCAGCTAAAACCAACACAGCAACTAAAGCAATCTTCGCTCTGCTAATTACAACATATGCTAATAAAAACACTGCACAAGCACCATGATAGTTTATAAATGCCACGTGGCAATGTCCAGAAGTTACACTGTATGGTCAAGACCGAGGAGAAATCCCTGGTCCTGGGAGCTCCCTGCCCCATTCCCAGAAAACTTGTGAATAATCCACCCTTTGTTTAGAATATAATCAAGAAATGGCTGTAAAATAGCCAGCTAGCAGCCCCCCACCTAGTGCTATTCTGCCTATGGGGTACCCATGCTCTGCCTATGGAGCAGCCATCCTTTTATTCCTTTGTTTTGTAATAAACTTGCTTTTACTTTATTCTGTCAGCTCACTCTTGAATTCTTTCCTGCATGAAGCCAAGAACCCATGTGGCCTTCAGGGGTGAACCTCAAATTTGGGGTTCACCTGCAATAGTACTATGAAAAGTACTAAGAAACATAATAGGCATGATCACTGCCCTCAAGAAACTCAAAACCAACTTGGTGTTGGGCTAGACACCCAGGATGTAGGGATCCCACATTTCTTTTAGTGCTATCCAGAACTCGTGCTTTTGAGTTACTCAATGTTAATTATACGAGAAGGAGTAACAGGTGAAAATCAAGATAAACTCTCAGACATTCCCTGCTGTGCCTGTCTCCTGCTTGAAGAAGCAGAAAGGAAAATGCTATGTGGAATCCCACAGTACAGAGAGCATGAAATCTACAAAAGGAGACTCTTCAATTGGAGTGTTGAGAACAGAGACTAGTGCTTCTTTGTCATTCTTGTTCATTTTCCTTGCAATGTTCAAAATAATGTAAGATGTGTGAATTTTTTCCAAAATCACTTGCATGATTTATTTCTCAGGGACTTAACAAGTAACACTTTAGATACTCAGTGACTTCATGGCAGAGGGTCCTGGAAAAAAAATAATGAAACAATATGTATGGGCTGAATTATGCTGCCCTCACACCCTGTAAATTCATATGTTGAAGCCCTATCCTCCAGCACCTCAGAATGTAACTATAATTAGAGATGGGGCCTTTAACGAAGCGATTAAGTTAAAATGAACTTATATGAGTGGGTTCTAATTCAATCTGACTGGTGTTCCTACAAGAGAAGGAAAATTGAACACACAGAAGTGTCCCATAGGTACACACTCAGAAGAAAAAGACCATGTGAGGACAGCAAGAGGCATCCACCTGCAAGCTAAGAGGAAAAGCCTCAGAAGAAACCAAACCTACCCACACCTTGACCTTGGACTTCTAGCCTCCAGAACCGTGAGAATATAAATATCTATTGTTTAAGCCACACAGTCTATGGTATTTTGTTATGGCAGCAACCGCAGGCATTTGCATGGGATTTGGAGTAGCAGCTGTGTTCATGGGTCTTGCAGCCTAAAAGAAGACTCCTTACAAGTAGGTTTTGGCCAATGATTAGCATAAATTAGTAGACTTCTATACTGGTTTGGCACCATATGTGGTCAAGTGCAGAGAAGAGAATATAAACTGGATGAAGACAAAGCCCTTAACCTATTATATTGACTGCTGTATCCCCAGTGTAAGTGTACAATTTGATGAGTTTTGCAAAACATAGTCATGTAAAGCCATCATAATCATGAACATTTCTATCACCCCAAAAGGTTCCCTCATGCCTCTCTGCAGTTAATCTCCTTCCTAAGTCCCAGTCCTTGGCAACCACTGATCTGCTATCACTATAATATGCCTTTTCTATAATTTCCTATAAATAGGATCATACAGAGTACAGTCTTTGTGTCTTGGCTTCTTTTCATTTAGCATTTGGTATTTATTCATGCTGCTTTGTGAATCAGTACTGCATTTCCTTTTTATTGTTGAGTAATATTTTTCCTTATGGATATATCACAATTTTTGAATCCATTCACCAATTGATGGACATTTGAGTTATTTCTAATTCTTGGCCATTATAAATAATGTTTCTATTAACATTTGGGTTACTGTGTGTCTTTTTTTTCTTTCTTTTTTTTTAAGAAAAAAAAATTGCATCGATGATAGACTGGATAAAGAAAATGTGATATATATATATACACACACACACACACACACACACACACACACCATGGAATACTATGCAGTCATAAAAATGAACGAGATCATGTCCTTTGCAGCAGTGACATGGATGGAGCTGGAAGCCATTATCCTCAGCAAACTGATGCAGGAACAGAGAACCAAATACCACATGTTCTCACTTATAAGTGGGAGTCCATGAGAATACATGGACACAGAGAGGGAAAGAATGGACACTGGGGCCTGTCAAGGGGCAGGGTTGGGGGAGGGAGAGTATTAGGAAAAATAGTTAATGCACACTGGGTTTAATACCTAGGTGACAGGTTGATAGATGCAGCAAACCACCACAGCACACATTTACCTATGTAACAAACCTGTACATCCTGCACATGTACCCTGGAACTTAAAATTAAAATTAAAATTAATTTTAAAAAGAGAATAAGTAGTATTTTCAATGCTCTGCAGCACTACATGTCAGAGGACCCTAGAAAAGCATGAAAGTGTATGGATGGGCTGAACTATGCCCGCTCCCTGCAAATGCATATGTTGAAGCTGTATTTCCTAGTACCTTAGAATGTGACTGTGTTTGGAGATAGGTCCTTAAAGAGGTGATCATGTGAAAATAAGTTTCTATGGATGAGTGAATGCCTAGGAGAAGAATTGCTGGAAAGTATGTTAGAGTATGTTTAAATTGATAAAAAACAGGTAAACTGTTTTCTCAAGTTGCTGTACTATTTTATATTCCCTACAGCAATGTTCAAGGGTTCCAGTTACCCCTCATCCTCACCAATCCTTGTTATTGCAGTCTCTTTAATCATAATTGTCTATTGGCTGTGCAATGGCATTTTACTGCTGATGACTAATGATGTTGAGCCGGTTTTTCATATGCTTATTTGCCATTTGTGTATCTTTTGTGAAATATCTATCAAACTTTTAGCCCATTTTCAATTGAGTTGTTTTATTTTTGAGTTGTAAAACTTCCTTCTATATTCTGATATAATTTCTTTATCAGTATAGATTTTGAAAATATTGCCTTCTGCCTATAGCTTTTTTCCTATAGTTAACACTGTCTTTTGAAAAATACATTTTTAATTTTTATGAAGACTAGATTGTCATTTTGTCTTTTGTGGTTTATGTTTTTTGTGCCTTCTCTAAAAAACTGTTATCTAGCCCAAGATCATAAATATTTTTCCTATAGTTTTTTCTAAAATTTATGGTATTAACTTTAATATTTAAATTATCCATTTAGCACATTTTCATATATGTTATGAGGTATATTCTATACATTTAAGTATGTATCAATTTATTTATTACTTTTTATCTAGTTTTGATAATAATATAATTTTGATTTTTTAAAAAACTGTTTCTCTATCTTTTAGAAATCCATACAAAAAGTCTTAAAAATGAAATGATTACTGGAGGTGTGAGAAAGTAGGCACAAGTATAGCAGTTGTGGTAAAACAATGTTGACCACAATTTGATACTTGCTGGAACTGAGAGATGACTGTATGAGAGCATGCTGTATTAGCCTCTCACTTTTACATATTTGAAATTTTCTATGATAAAGTTTAAGAAAACATTTGTAACATGAAGAAACTAAGATCTGAAGAAATATAGTTGAGGATATTCGTGAGTTTTAATTTATTCCTGGTGAGTCAGGCTTCAATTGAGTTATCTTATTAGAAAGAAAAAAAATTAACCAAAACACACCAGGTACATCATGATTATGGTTTATGATCTTAACATAAAATCCCAGATGTATTATTTACTAGCCTTATAACTCTATACAATTGCACTCTATGCAATTGGTTAAAATGAGATTTGTGGTTGTGCATTGTAAAGTCTTCACACTTGTGAAGATTAAAATTAGAAATAACAGCAAAATGTCTGACACATCGAGGTTAATCTTATTTCTTCAATTTCATCCCTTATTCAAATGCCAAGCCAGCTACTGAGCATGTGTTTCACATTTTAAAATGGATTTGAAAAGGATTTAATAACATACTACTCTGATGGCCTGTATCAGATGAGTGTAATATGAGTCAAAACAGCATGCTTTTCAAGAAATCAAAACTCTTAACTTGGGTTTTGTTTTTTTGCCTTAGAAAATCTCTGGTGCAGTCAGTGCTTACATTCTGAGCTCTTACTGCACAATTTCAGCAGCAGCATCTAATAGAAGTATTGAAAAAAATGATGCCTGCTTTATTTTTCTCCTGCAATAAGTTTTATTTAAAATGAGAGAGGTAACCATTCCAAGAATTAATTTGATAATAAAAAGAAATATACATAATTTTCATTTCTTATAAGTAAATTAAATAGAAAATGCATAGTAACTTATTGGGCAACCTTTTACTATTTCTCATTTGTCTGCCATATCAACAGAAGAAAAAAAAAAACACTAGTTCTGGAATCTGACAGATCGGAGTTCAATCCTGAGTTTCTTTCTTCCTGGCAACCTTTGAAAGTCACTAAATCTCTTCTTTGCCACAATTTCCCCATCTGTCAACTGGAGTTTAACAACGAATGTTTACTGGATGCCTACCATGTGACAGGAACTCTTCTAGATGAATAAAACAGAAGTTCGCTGCCAATGTGGTTTACATTCTAGTGGCTAAATAACTTTCCTGGTCATACACTTACTAGGTGACAGAACCATGATCAAAGACAGGTAGTCTTGTTATATAGAGTATATACTCCAAACCACTAAGTTATACCATAATTTGTGAAATTAGTGAGATGATCTGACAAATACCTAGATAGGATCTCAGTAAACACAGCAATTAAAATTACTTATTTATTTTCTTTTTAAAATCATCTTTACTGAAGCAAAATTTACATAAAATAAAATGCATCGATTTGTTAATTTTATGAGCTCAAAGTTGTTCCTAATATTACCTTGTTATTCTTTTCATATTTTAGTATCTGGTAACTCATAATTGGTATCTTCTATCTTTTTTTTTTTTCTGATCAGTCTAGCCAGATTTTGTTATTTTCCAAAAGACTCTAGCTTTTAGTACCATTGATTTTTCTGTAACTTTTTTCTTCATTTTATATTTTATTGTTTTCTATCCTTGTTTTTACAATTTTCTTCCCTTTACTTACCTTGGGTCTAATTCACTCTTTTTCTAGCTTCTTAAGGTGGAAGTTTAGATTATCAATTAAATCTCCTTTCTTTTCTAACATAAGCAACTAAAGCTAAAAATGTCCCTGTAAACACAACTTTAGCTGCATTTCACAAATTTATCTATGCTGTGTTTTTATTTCATTCCGTTCATATTATTTCCTAATTTCCCTTTTAGTTTGTTTTCTGGGTCCCCCCCTTCTCTTGTCATTTGGAATTTATTGATTACATTTTGGTTTTCATTTTATGTCCCCTGTTGCATTTACTGGCTATACCTCTTTGTATTGTTTTAGAGGTTGTGCTAGAGTTTATAATATACATCTTGAAATTAACACAGTCTACCTTAAATGATATTATATTATTTTATTTATAAGAATCTTACTATACTTCCATATCACCCTGCTATCCTTGTTTTCATACATTTTATTTCTATTTATATCATAAAACTGACAATAAATTATTATAATTTGTCTTTAACAGTTATCTTTTAACAAAACTTAAATTAAAAATAAGATTTGATCTCTACTCTCTTATTTACTGCTTCTAGCAGTCTTCATTCGTTTTATATACATACAAATTTTAATCTGATAACATTTTCCCTCAATATTAAATTTTATAGTGTCTGGTGACCAAACTTCTGTTTACCTATTAAAAAAATCTTCATTTTGCCCTAATTTTTCAAATAATAAATATTACAGATAATGCATTTTTCTGCTGTGAGTTTTTTAATGTAATTCTCTTGTGATTTTCATGTCTTTCATTATATCTTTAAACATTATTAATAATAGCTGTTCAAAAGTTTTTTACTGTTTTAGTATACTTTACTGGATGTTGGCCATTGCTAATTTTACATTTTGGAATACTGGATTTTGTTTCAGCCTTTAAATGGTGTTAGACATGGTTCTGACAAGCAGTTAATTTATTTGCCAATAATTTTGATCTTTTCAAAGCTTCTTTTTCAGTTTGTTGTGGAAGGTCTTCAGTAGCTTTTACATCAGAACAAGTTTGGTCATACTTCTAAAGTATGACCTTCCTGAAGGGTCTTACAGCAATGTCCTCGATGTTAAATGAGGACTCTCTGCTCTGGCAGGTCAAAATTTGAACATCTTTCAGCTCTGTGTAAGTAATCAGAACTTTCTTACCATATTACCCAATTATCTTTCCCAGCCTCTTTGGTTTCCACTGTATCAATCTATGGATTTGTATTTAGCATCAGACTCTAGGGAACCCATATGCAGATTTCTGGAGTTCTTTCTGTGACTAGCTCTTTCCTCTCCTGTAGTCCGTCCTGCAAATCCTAGCTGCCTCATCTCTTCACACTGTGATCTCTGTGTTCTCAAATCAGTGGGATCATTTTGTTCATCCTAGCAGAAAATGATGTCTCTCTGGCAGAAAACCAAAGTGATTTTAGGACTCACTCTATTTGTTTCCCTTCTAAGGGATAAGAGTTCTGGAATGTCTATTACCCAAAGTTCAAAAATACAATGTTTCATATATTTTATCCATCTAGTTGTTTAAAGCTGGAGGGCTATGCTAGTCTCAATTATTCTGCCAAATCCAGAAGTCAAAATCCATCTCATTTTCTTTCTATATTGCTAAAACTATAGCCTCCAACCATCAAATGCCTCAAGAGAAACACCTTAGCAAAGGTGCACAAGCATCATGTCTCTGGCACATACATTTCAGGAACTGATGCTATAGAATCAAGAGACAATCTTTCAGAGAAAGTTCAGGAGAAGAACAGCTATTTTGGAATTCTTTGCTGCCTGCTGGGAATCGCAAGTGATTGATTTCTTTTTTCTGCTCCTAACAATTTTTGGCATAGGTCACTGAATCCAGGCCTTTTTTGTCAGTATTTTTTCTTCAGCTAGTAAAGCAAATATATTCCACTATTTGGCAGTTGGAACAAGCTGCTGATAGGTACTGTCACACTATCATTTGGTTTGCAATTTTGGTGATGGCACAAGGAAAAATCCCTCAACTAGGATAACCAGATGGAATACTCAAAGGCAGATAAAACAGAGAAGACATAATGAACTAAAGATGAATTTATTCCTTCATTGTTTATGTTGTAGTGAAGAAATGCCATGAGAGGTGTTGGCAGAAGTTTGACATGAAAGAGCTGAGCATAATCACTTCATTCCTCTTGGCGTAGGGCAGAGCAGTAGGCTGCTCTTGGAAAAGAAAGAGATGTTTCAGGGAAGAGCAACAAAAATAATCAGGCACTGAAGAAAAAGAATCTCTGGGGAAAAAGGTTCATAAATTGGCATGGTTTATACTATAAAGAGCACTTAGGTGTCTTCACGTTTGATTAGTTTGCATTTATGGAGCACATTAAAGCCCTTTTACCAAACACTGCCAAGTTATCTGATTTTATCGTCACAATAACCTGTGAGCATAATGTATAATTTCTATTTTATAGAGACATAGACTAAGGAAAAGAGTTTAAGAGATTTCACTCCAGTCACAAAGCCAACTGATGGCAGAGACAAAAATAAAACATGGCTATTTCAGTTCATTAGATGAGTGGTTTTTTTTTTTTTTTTTTTTTTTTTTTTGAGACAGAGTCTTGCTCTTGTCACCCATGCTGGAGTGTAATGGCTTGACCTAGGCTCACTGCAACCTCCACCTCTCCCGGGTTCAAGCAATTCTCCTGCCTCAGCCTTCTGAGTGGCTGGGATTACAGGCACCCACCACCACACCCAGCTATTTGTTTGTATGTTTAGTAGAGACGGGGTTTCACCATTTCGGCCAGGCTGGCCTCGACCCCTGACCTCAGGTGATCCGCCCTTGACGAGTGTATTCTAGCTAGTGATTCTTCATCTCAGTACAGGATGCCACAAGAGAAAGTAGCTAAATAAATGGAATCAAAAGCATAACAGCATCACAAAAGAGTTTCTTGGCATTTTTTGGATTTCTAGGTAAAGATGGAAAAGTGAATACACATATTTACTGTCACTATCTATCAAAAATCTACTAAAATAGTAGAGAGATGTTTTTAAAGGACCAAATCCCCCCCCCCAAAAAAAAAAACTAGAAAACATAAGGGAACAAAGATAAATTTGGAGGAGATACAATGCAGAAGAAAAATAAATAATACAGCAGATATAAGAAAACTGAATCCTTAGCTGGTAGCCATACACTCCAGACCCCCAAAAGACTCAGAAATTGGTAGTATCTGTTATCACGAAAATTAGTGGAAAGGGGGAAAGGCTTCAAAAAGGGAATTATAGTAAGTCCTAGATCCCAACTTACTCTCTATAGCCAGGAAACTAGCAATGCTCTGCTCCAGCAAAATATCTTTTTTGTTTTCTTTTTATTTTTTCTTTTAAGCCTTGAGAAAGGTAAAATAGAGGTACCTCCCTTCTTGACTGAAGTCACTGAGAACAGCTAACCTCAAAAGACACCTTACTAAAAATAAAGATCTATATCCCACTGGGCTCACAGAGGCTATCAGCTAGACTTCACCTTCCAAGGAGGAGACTGAAAATTTTTCTTTGCAGAATCTCCCCAGCCCTAGAGGATACAAACATCAGCATTTCCTCATTCAAAAGGCCTAGTTAGAGCAACCTGCAAGGGAGCTCTCAGTTGACAAGCTGCATCATGTTCCTATATTTTTAATTAGCTTTTTAATTCCCCTTCTTAAAATTGAACAAAAAGTCACAGATTACACACATCTAAGAAAAGCTCCTAAACCAAAAAATGCAGGGGGAAGGGAGAGGGAGAAAGGAAGGAATGAGAGAGACTACATAGAGAGAAGAACCCCACCACCACCACCCACTTACCCACACATAAACAAAAATCCCATCATTGTGCAATTTCAGGATACTGAAGACAAAGAGAAGATCCCTCAAGCTGCCAAAAAGAAAAAATGAGATTCCAAGTGGCTCAATCTCAACACTGCAAGCTAAATAACGATAGAATCCTTTCTGAATTCAAAACAAAAATGATTTTCAACCTAGAATTCATTACCAAGCCACATTACTATTTAAAAGGGAAGGAAAAATTAAATATTTTTAAACATGCAAAATTGTTATAAAATTTGTCTTTTATGAGAATTAAAAAGATAAGCAAAATCAGAAACAGGTCATACAACACAGAGAAGAGGTAACGGGCATCTCACAATGATCATGAAAGAAGGTCCCAGGTTGTCAGAGATATACCTGGCAGAAAAGGAACCAATCCAGTTCCTTAGGAATAAGTTAAAAGAATGTAGGAGAAACATCTTTAGGAAGGCAAAATAGAAAACTGAATATAATGCATTCAGAAGCATTCTAGATAGTTGGTGGATAGTCTGAAGTTGGATTAATTATAAGTACGTAGAAAATTAAGCAAATAAACAAAAGAAGACAAATGTAAAAATTATGTAGTAAAATAAAAGTAATCAAACTTTTCTACATGGTGCAGTTGTGATTAGGGAATACATTCAAAATATATAAATAAGTAAATTAAACCAAAGTTAAATCATCACTGTATTGGCAGAATGGGAAATAAAAAGGTTACATATATGTAGCAAGGTAGGGAGAGGAAATAATTATATCTTTATCTTTAATAGAGAAAAATCCATAGCTTGGAAAAATGAAAAAGTATCAATGAAAATATGTTATTTAGAGACACTCAAGAGGCACTGAAATAAATGTAGAACCAGGTGGGCTGTATGTCTCCAGCTTTGCTGGGAAACATGGAGCCTACCCACCCTACATAACATCAAAAAGACAACACAGTGTGGTTATTGAAAAGCCTAACCTACAGAGCTGAACAAATCTATATTCTAGTCTGACCCCACCATCAACTGACTGTGATGCCATGGGCAAGTTCCTCAACAACTTTAAGCTGCTGTTTCCATTTATAAGATAAAAATATAATAATGTCTAAAACATTTTCAGGTACATAATTGGTACTCATATATATATTAAATGTATATTAGTAAAGAGACAGTGCATATAATGTGTTTTACCTGATATATAATAAACATTCAATTAAAAATAGTTTTATGTTTAGAACTGGCCTGTTTATCAGCATGTTCTAAATCTAAGCCCTTCTCTTTTCTCATAGAGTTAATGGGGAAAATTAGTTATTGCACTGACTTTATTCTTAGAAACTTTGGAGGCATATTTGACTCCTGACATTCTTGACCAACCTCTTTCAACAATCAATTAATCACTATATTCTATCAATTCTTCCTTTATATCCTCTGCGACAATACCTCCTTCCTCTTCCAAATACTTTTATTTTCTCGCACTTGTCTTCAGCAAAATCTTCTTAAATGGTTTCACTGCCTCACATTATTTTCTCTTCAAATACAATCTTTGTCTTGCTGTTAGAGTCATCTTTCTAAAAAGATAAATGTAATCATGTCATGTTGGCGCTAATACTTTCTAGAGCACCTCTTTACTTGTAGTAGGTAGCCCAAACTCTTCATAGTACATCCACCAAGCCTCTATACAACCTCATCCAAATCTACCTTAATTTTGTCTCCTAATATTCTCAAGCTTTCTTCTGTCCAGCTAGCTTTCCTCCTCCATATTGCCCAATAGTATTCCATTCTATAAGTCCGTGCCCATGCCATTCTCTTTTTCACTTTTGAGGCTTTGCACGTGCTATTGTCTCTGCCTGGAATGCTTTTCTTTCTTCCCCTTTTCACTTGGCAAACATGCTATACATTAGTTGATTGTTGGTCTCCCCAATTATACTATAAATTCCTTGAAGTTTGCACTGTGTTATTTCTACAGAGCCCACCCAGCACCTAAGGCAGGCCCTTGCCCATAATAGGTGCTAAATAATTGCTTGTTGACTAAAGGAAAGATAAAGTCCTATAATGAATAATCACTCCTATCTATTTTGTGGTTTCTGCCTGCCACTTCATACACAATAATTAAGGTGGTTGATTATTCATTCACTTTACAAAAAATCATATTCCTTTTTCAAATGATGTAATCAAATTTGCAAGTTGCCTTATTTAATATTTAGTGTTTAAGATGTGGTAAATGTAAAGAAATCTAATTTACTTACTGCTCTATAAATGGAGAAGAGCTTCCACTGTACCTTATTTCTATCTTCTCTAAAAATAATCCAAATGGTAAATGAAACATGCCTATTTTTACAAACATGAAATCTGCTTTTCAGGGCAGAATTTTCTATCTTTTCATTCTTTTCTTGGCTTTCTTTGCAACCACCCCACTCCCCAGGAAACTCATGTTAACAATGAGCATGTTTGCATTGCTTTGCATTGCTATAACTCTACATAATTTTATCTCTAAATATTGAGAGATATAGGTACATACCCATATGATATGGCTCTGGGTATATACAACAAATCTCTTTACATACTTGTCTGTTTTGCTTTTCTTACTCAAAGGAATATATCAAAAATTCTCACATCTGGTATAAAAATTCATGTTGCATTGGCTGCATATGCCAACTCAGATTTTCCTGAAAGTTTCACCACCCTCTAACTAAAGTTACCTTCTGGCCAGTGAGAATGAAGCATGTTGAAACCTTCCTTACCAACCAAATGAAAGGCAATCTATCATTCAAAATGGTTGGCAACTTCAGATCTCTGTCAGCCTTTGAGGGAAGAAAAATGTAAACAAACAAAATCCTGGCTGAATATAATCAACTATGAAAGTCAGTTCAATGATTTATATACAAATGCTACTAGAAACATTTTTAAACCGCCTTAGAAATTTGCATTTTGATTCATTTATATTCACTACAACGAAAATAGTACTGCAGTTTATAAGGTACCTTCGGGCATTTCATTTGTTAAAGTGATTTACAGTAAATTGGCTTATTTCAGTGTAATAAAGAATAGTCTCTGTTACATGCCACTAAAATGAATTAATCAAGCGATTTAAAATTAAATTTGCACACCACAGTCTTATTTCTTCACATATCTAAAATAATAGCATACCTCATCATTTAAAACCAATAATATAATTTGTGCTTTGCAGAAACCAACAACAAATTAAAAGCCAAACCTTTGTATTAGTTGCGACAGGAACAGCCAACAGTGTTTGAGAAATGAATATTGTTTTTCCTTCACTATTACTATAGCACATGAGATCTGCAAGCAAATGGAGCCTAGTGCAATCTCATGATTGGTTTAAAGGCTATAACACTTCAGGACAATGCAAATTGCTTCTCACATTAAAAAGACATTAAATTGTTCTGCAGTTTAGAAGGAAAGGCACACAACTGCTCTCAAATTTTAAAATACATTTCTGTGAAAAATCATCTCTGATTTGGAGGAACCCCTCAAGCTATTCTGATGTTCCTTTCCGTGTGTGTGGTAAATGATAGTAACCTTTCCCGGGTTTTCCAGGGTTGAGAAAGACAGCAGCCCTATATTCTGAAAGTGAGTGATTAATCATGAGCTGTGTGGCAGGCATATGCAGCAATGAAGATGGAAAAACTGAAAAACTGAGTGGCTTTGTGGAGGAGGTGTAATCAACCCTTTATTAATTCTGCTAATGGAAAGAAGTGTTGTGGATAACACATCATTAATGCCAACAGAAACTCAGGCCTTGGTTTGCCACAAAAATATAAATTGAAACTTGAAGATATGAAACACGTTTTCCCCTGATGGAACTATGTTATCTGCGGCAGTGGGTCTATGACTGAACCCAAACAATGCAGAAAAGAATAATGCTTTAGAGTGTTAAAGAAGTTAGCGTAACAACATTTCACAAGGGGAAACATACATTTCAGGTACTCCCTTCTAGAATAAGACATATTTCTCCATGGGCTGTTGCTGATGCCTCTTCCTCATCCTTAACATAGAGGAACTAAAATCTGCAAAGGTGAAAACTTAATGGTTGGAAAATAAAAATTCTTCTAGGGTATCCCAAAATCACCGAAAATAGATGGATCTGCCACAAGAGCTTAAAGTAATCCAGTTTCATTAATGCTTTTCTTTCACAAGTATACAAATGTGGCTGCACCACATACACACATGCCAAAACAGGGAGAACAGCCCCGCTATTCACCAGCCATTGCTGTCTAGCCTAGAAGCATGGATGTTCTCTCAAGCTTCCAGCAAATAATATTCAGCAAGCATTATGTCCCAGGCAACATGCCAGATACTGAGGATAGACTGGTGACCAAAACAAACCATGACCAGTGACCATGGTCACCACCCCCATGGAGTAAAGCACTCAGCAATTCTTAGCATATAATAGGTGCACAATAAATACACCTTTTGTTTTCTCTCCCCTCAGCTTCTTTAGATTGTTTACTCTTCTGTTAAACAAGATTAATGATATATACCTTAGAAGATTACCAAGATTAAGAATTCTAATAAGCTATTTAAAAATGTTTATTGACTCTGAAATATCTCTGGGCTGAACAGCTACCCGCTAAAATATCAACTTTATAAAAGGCGGGTGTGGAGCTTAGGCATTCACAGCAACATGCTTGCTGTCACTTTCTCTATAACGGAAAATGTAAATAAGAAACAAAATCAAACCTAGTACAAAATCCAAGGGGAAAAATAAGATTTTAGGATTTCACTGGTGATTGTCAATATTTAGGAAGTGAAATGAAAGGGCATCAGATTCCCAAGGAAACTGTTCTAAGTTTAGTGCCAACACAGTAGAAGAGTCCAAAAGAGGTTGGTAACATGTCAAGTGAAAAATATGCAAAATTTAAAAATACTTGATTATGCCAAATGAATTTTGAGAGGTGAGGAAGAAGATAGGAAAAATCCTAGTTAATAAATCAGAGATCAATCTTAAATATTTTTATGGGATCCTTCATCATTACCCGATATTGACTGGTTTTATCCATGTAGAAACAAGAATAAGATTTTTGACAGCCTACATGAAAACATCCATGCCTCTAGAATTTTATCTGCATGATTTTGCTATTTCCTTTTTGAGGCCATATATATGGAAACTGAATTTCCCAGATTTCCACCACCTGTCATTTTGAGTATATATGCCAGTTAGTTATATTCTAGAAGGTTTAGTACCCAGTTGAGATGAACCCATGTAGTTGTTATGTTAATGTGTGAAGAAACACAGATTAGAACAAGCAAAGGTTTTTTAGTGTCCTCTCTGTACAACAAACAAGTTCAACTGGAAAAAAAGAACATATACCAAAAGCCAGGAATATTATGAAAAAGAAAATGAGAAAGGATAAGCTCACCCTGATAAACAGATATGGTAAGAAGCTATATTAATTAGTTTTAGAGACTAAAGAAGAAACATACGGATCTACAGAATGGAAGAGAGAATTCAAAAATTGATGCAAATCCATTTGATAAATGAGTATTTCAAGTATGTAGTCAAAGGAATAGATTGTTCAATAAATGATGTTGTGGCAATTAGGTAACCAATTAGGAAGAAAATATATTAAGATCCCTACTCGGTTTGTAGCAATTAAATCATTTCCAGAGAGATCTAAGATTTAAACACTCAAAATATGAAATCATCAGTGTTCTCAAAGAAAAAAAACAGTGAATGCATTCAAAAATCTGAGAACGGGAAAGGTAAAACAATTGAGAAGTCACATGACTACATAAGAACTCGTTTATAAAAAGGACAGGTGCAGTGGCTCATGCTGATACTTCCAGCACTTTGGGAGGCCAAGATGGGTGGATTGCTTGAGTCCAGAAGTTCAAGACCACCCTGGCCAACATAATGAAACCTCATCTCTACCAAGTTTGCTGGACATGGTGGCATACACTTGTGATCCCAGCTACTCCAAAGGCTGAGGCATGAGAATCGCTTGAACCCGGGAGGAGGAGGTTGCAGTGAGCCGAGATTGCACCACTGCACTCCAGCCTGGGCAACAGAGCAAGACTCTGTCTCAAAAAAAAAAAAAAAGGAAAACAAAAACAAAAAAAAATTGTTCATAAAAATTACAGTTAAGACTTGGAAACACATTTATAGTATACATTAGACAAAAATTTTCTTTAACATATTCAGAAGTTATAAGAATCAAGGGTAAGATAAGTAAACTAATAAAGAATAAAGAATAAACAAAAGTTCCTAAGGGGAAGGGGAGAGTGAAGTGATGGCAAAGAAACCCATGATCGCTGCAGACCTCTATGGTCTTAACTACCAGAGATTCCACAACCCTCATACACATTAGAATTGGCAGGGGTATCTGCTCAGAGAGTGGAGACAGAGCTCCAGCCTGTGCAGAACCTAGGAGAGTTTGTGTGATAAGCAGCTGCAGCAAAATGCAGTAACAGGCATCCATTCCCCAAGGTTCTCCATCTTCATCCAAGTACCTCTAACCCCGTCTGATCACCAGGCCAGGAGAGAGCAGGGTCATCTCTCCCACGGGACTGGATCATGCCTCTGCAGCACATCTCTCCCTGCCCCTCCCAAGGCCCCTGCATGAGTGTGCTCATGCAAGAGTGTGCATGCATCATAGCCTCCACTGCCAGAATGAATGCTTTGCCAGCGGCCCTGTCTGAGTGCTTTCCCCGCAGCCTGGGAGCACGTTAGCTCCCTCAGCACAGCCAGTACCTGACCCCAAGGAACCAGAGGACAAAGCCATAGGTCTAGTTCCAGTGCCCCAGGCTTAGAGCATATAGCTCAGGGGTACCAAGCTGAGACCTATTACCAGCAATTAAGCAGGGGAAGAGCCCCCACTCTCAGAACACTGAGAAGAATGAGACATGGGTTTGTGGACTAGCATGGCAGCAGGGCATGCCTCCCTCCACAAGGCTGGTCCAGGAAGGATGTAGTCAGTCTGCTGGCCACAGCCTCTGCCTGAGGGAGCCCTGCATCCTAGAACACCTAACAAAGGAAATGCAGGTGCCGCACCAGTGATCGAAGGGGGCTCCCCTAAGGCACAGGAAAGGACATGGTGAGGGGGGTCATCTCTCTCTCTCTAGCAGTGGTTCTTAACCAGATTGAAATGACTGAAATGACAGACATAGAATTCAGAATCTGTATGGCAAGGAAACTCATTGAGATCCAGAGGAAATCCAAAACTTCATCCAAGGAATTCAGTAAAATGATCCAAGAATTGAAAGACAAAATTGCCATTTTAAGAAAGAACCAAACTGAGCTTCTGGAATTGAAAAACTTACTAAAAGAATTTTATGATACAGTTGGAAGCATTAACAACATAAGAGACCATGGGGAGGAAAAAATCTCAGAGCTCTAAGACCAGTTCTTCAAATCAACTCAGAGAAAAATAAGAAAAATGAATTTTTTATAAATGAACAAAACCTTGGAGAAATACAGGATTGTATAAAGAAACCAAACCTATGACTCATTGGCATTCCTGAGAGAGAAGAAGATAGATTCGAATTCAAATTCTCTGAAATTAATGAAAATAAAAACACAACATACCAAAATCCCTGGGATGTGGCTAAAGCAGTGTTAGGAGAAAAGTTAACAGTACTAAACACCCATATCAGGAAGCTAAAAAGACCTCAGATTGAGGCTCTAACATCACACCTAGAGGAACTGAAAAAAAAAAAAAAAAACCCAAAGCTAGCAGAAGAAAAGAAATAACTAAAATCAAGGAATAACTGAATAAAACTAGGATGCAAATGTCCATATAAAAAAGATTAAACCAAAAGTTGGCACTGTAAAGGAATAAACAAGATTGATAGACTGTTAACTAAACAAAGAAAAAAAGAGAGAAGATCCAAATGGCATGATCAGAAACAACAAAGGTGACATTACAACCAAAACACACAAAAAAACAACGTTCCATATTCAATAAGTGGTGCTGGAATAACTGGCTATGCAAATACAGAAGAATGAAACTGGACCCCTACCTATCACCATATACAAAAATTAACTCAACATAAATTAAAAACTTATATGTGAGACCTCGAACTATAAAAATCCTAGAAGAAAACCTAGGAAATACCTTTGCTGACATCAGTCTTGGAAAAGAATTTATGGCTAAGTCCTCAAAAGCAATTATAACAACAACAAAAATGATTAAGTGGGACCTAACTAAACTAAAGAGCTTCTGCACAGCAATAGAAACTATCAACAAAGTATAGAGACAGCCTACAGAATGGAACGATAAATGTTAACCAACCATGCATCCAACAAAGGTGTAATATCCAGAATCTATAAGGAACTTAAACACGCAAACCACTAAAAAGTGAGCAAAGGACATGAACAAATACTTCTCAAAAGAAGACATACAAGTGGCCAACAAACATATGAAAAAAAAAATACTCATCATCACTAATCATCTGAGAAATACAAATCAATACCCCAATTAGATACCATCTCACACCAGTCAGAATGGTCTTCGTTAAAAACTCAAAAACATAACAGATTTTGGTGAGGCAGTGGAAGGGGCACTTATACACTGTCGGTGGAAATACAAATTAGTCCAACCACTGTTGAGAAAAGTTTGGAGTTTCTCAAAAAACTAAGAATTGAACTACCATTTGGCCCAGCAATCCCATTACTGCATATATACCCAAAGGAAAATAAATTATCCTACCAAAAGGACGCATGTACTCGTATATACATCACAGTGCTGCTCACAATAGCAAAAACATGTAATCAACCTAGGGGCCCATCAACAGTGGATTAGATAAAGAAAACGTGGCACACATCCACCATGGAATACTATGCAGCCACAAAAAAAGAATGAAGTCATGTCCTTTGCAGCAACATGGCTGCATTTGGAGGCCATTATCCTAAGCAAACTAACACAGAAATAGAAAACCAAATACCACATGTTCTCACTTATAAGTAGGAGCTAAACATTGGCTACACAGGGAAATAAAGATGGGAACAATAGACAATGGGGACTGCTAAAGGGTGGAGAGAGGGAGGGAGATAAAGGCTGAAAAACTGCGTATTAGTATTATGCTCAGTACCTGGGTGACAGGATCAATCATACCCCAAACCTCAGCACCATGTAAAACATCCATGCAACACACCTAAATATGTACCCTCTGATTCTAAAATAAAAGTTGGAAAAGAAAAATAATATATTGGTAGATGAAGAAGATCCTTGGTTTTGTTGTCCTCTGAATTATATTTTATCAGTTTCCTTAGAAATGCTTAGGCTCTAGAGAACTAACTTGCCCTTAAAGAGTTGCCAGTTTAAATGGAGTCTGACTTGTCATTTAAAAATCAGTTTATCAATTTATATTAGGAAATACACCATTTTAAGACCATTGAAGGAGGAAGGAGCTAAATGGAAAGGCAGAATCTGCTTACCACTAGTGAAAAGAGCCCTTCCAGGATCATATTACTTTGAGTAATTTACCGTAGTGCAGATTCTAGTCCTTACCTTTCCTAATATTAGGTAGGTGCAAAAGTAATTGCAGTTCTGCATTAAAAGTAATGGCAAAAACCGCAATTACTTTTGCACCAACATAATCTAAACCTCTTACAGTAGAT
The DNA here is from genome assembly GCF_037993035.2 of Macaca fascicularis. NCBI lineage: Eukaryota > Metazoa > Chordata > Mammalia > Primates > Cercopithecidae > Macaca > Macaca fascicularis. The sequence continues at coordinate 35,286,280 of NC_088388.1, read as the reverse complement.
TTGACTTGAGAAGGCTGTCACTAATCACATTCAAAGTATACCTAAATGCACTAGAAGGAAATTGTTCAGTTGCAAGACAAGCATAACTAAAAATTAAGCAGGCAGATAATATCAGAAATCAAATCACAGTCATATAGTTGTTTGGTGAAAATGGAATTTTCAGAAAATGTACTGGTTACATGATTTTTACGTTCAATGACATATTTAATAGGCAGCCCTGCCAGAATAGCCAGACAAATTGACTTTGGACCAAATAATTCCCTCTTCTGGCAGAGAGGACAACTGCTAATTTTAATCTTTCTTGTACCTCTTTCACTTCTGATAATGGTGTACTGAATTTCATTGCACAACTTCTTCCCCTCTGTCTACTCGAAGAGTAAAGATGTGACAACTGAAAGCATACCATCTCTCTATCAACATCTCACAGTGAATGGTTCAGGAATGGATGTGTCATTATTCAGACAAATCATGGAAATCCAGGAGTTGGTGAAAGGCTTGTCTTAACATCTCTAAAGTTGCTGAGCAAATAAGGAATTGACTTCAGACTGCTGAGAATGCAAGCACACACAAAAGGTAAGGGATGGAGAGGTGACACTGTACTCTATTCATGTTGCTTGAGCCCCTGAACCCAGCAGAGTCTGAATCCATAAACACTATAAATCTAAAAACAGTATACAAAGGTTCAAAATGAATAGTGAGAGTCTCCCACTCTGCCTAGCCCCACCCCAAGTTCCTCTCCCTCTAAATATTCACATTAATATTCTGGTGCTGCCTTCTACTCAAACTCATGTACATACTAGCGTATATAAATATTTCTCTATTCTCAATTTTCACAAAACTATTGTACTTTTGTATTTACATATTATCCTGTACCTTTCTTTTTAATTTAATATTATATCTTAGATATATTTCTATGGGGGACTGAAAATATAAGTTATTGAAAAGTATATAGAGTATGTCACCATTTATCCAAGAAAGAGGGCATATAAAAATATATGCTCATTTGCTAATATCTAAAACAATGTTTAAAATGGAAAAAAAGGAAAAACAAATGACATGTAACCAAAAACAACAACAAAAAGTATTATCTATAGGAGGAAAGGGAACACAGGGTAGAAAGGATAGAAAAAAAACTCAGCTTCTCTGAAAATATGGAGTTTTATTTATCTGATTTTCAATAAAATTTAATTTAATTTAAAAAGTGATACTGAAACCAAAATGACAGAAACAAGTGAACTTAGCTATATACTGAGTTGATGACCTTAACTGCATAGAAATGAACTCTTTCAAATGACTTTAAAACACTGAGATTTGTCGGGTCACTCTGAATCGGATGTAACTAACGGATAAAATGAATTACCAAAAAAACTCAAACTTGTTTCAGTAATCATACATTTGGTGGTAATGTTGACATTGTTACTCTGAGCCTGGTGTATATGTATTGTAGAGTAAAACAAATTAGTTTTTATGCAGGTTCCAATCAAGATTGAGATTTAGAGATGGGGCAATATGGGAGAAGGAAGACACAGATATAATAAAATCAATTAAATTAAATTAAATCCTAATTTTTTTCTGATTTCTGCCAGAAAACCAGCAATAATGAGCATACTTAGTACCCAAAGTATGGTCTTAAAATACGTATTTTCCACTAAATAGAACCCAGGCTTTTTGGAGAAATAACGTGTCTCAGCCTGGGCAGGAAAAATACAAGATAAGCCTGGTATATTTTGTCATGTCAAAAAGCAAAAAGCTATTCAAGAACAATGATGTCAAAAGAATTCAAGGATCAACATGAAAAAAAGTTTTCAGTGTCAACTATGGAAAAATATAAGCAGTAATAAAGACAATAAGTACAAGGGTTAAAATGAATCAAATATGATTAAATCCTTCATTTATAATGATACTGCAAAACAAACAATCATCCTTTTTATCATCTTTGGATGATGCTAACAAATCAATTTACCATTTTGAAAACTGATGAATAAAGAGAAAGGGAAATCATTTGCTCTGCCTTTCCTATTATATCTGTGTCTCAGAGAAATGTAATAATTGATGAGGGAAAAACCTTTTCTTCATAGAGGTATTCCAGCTAAAACTGCAGGAGCAATGGTACAGAATTAGAGAATCACCATTTCGCTACTCTTAATAAAATAATGGACTCAGGCAAAGATAATTGATGGCCTCTAACCTCACAAAAAGAGAGACAACCACTTACTATGTGCCTTCTATTAGAAGTACATGGCGGCCGGGCGCGGTGGCTCAAGCCTGTAATCTCAGCACTTTGGGAGGCCGAGACGGGCAGATCACGAGGTCAGGAGATCGAGACCATCCTGGCGAACACAGTGAAACCCCGTCTCTACTAAAAAAATACAAAAAACTAGCCGGGCTAGGTGGCGGGCGCCTGTAGTCCCCGCTACTCGGGAGGCTGAGGCAGGAGAATGGCGAGAAAATGGGAGGTGGAGCTTGCAGTGAGCTGAGATCAGGCCACTCCAGCCTGGGCGACAGAGCGAGACTCCGTCTCAACAACAACAACAACAACAACAAAAAAGAAGTACATGGCACACTATATAACATGTTTTTGGCAAAACAAACAAATAAACCAAATGAGTTCTAAACCTGATTAGGTTTTAAGTAGAATCTCTAGGAAATATAGAGGTATAGGTATATGTTAAATAACATGATAAGAATAAAATTAGAAAAATCAAACTCTTTAGGACGAAATAAAATACAATTGCATTTTTTTCAACAAATAAATTGCAGGAAGGAAAATAGAGAGGAAGAAAGAGACAGAGGAAAGCCTATAGATTAAAAAAAAACATGACTGGTGTATTTACTGTGGTTGATTACAAAAGTCACAAATTCTTCATCCCTCCCTATGCCATGTTACCCTTTAGTGTTTCTCAGTCTGACTCTGATTTGGCAATGAGACCTGCTTTGACCAAAAGAACAGACCAGAAGTGATGAGTGGCCACTTCTAAGCCCAAACCTCAAGAGACTTGCATTCTACTTCTTGCTTTCTGTTTTGTATGGCTAAAATAAAGATATGATCAAAATGCAATTTCAGAAATCATATGGTTGATTACCATACAATTTTTTTTCTTTTTTGTGATGTTTTAAAAGCGAGAGAATAACGAGAACAGATCTCATGGGGAATATACTTGATAGACGAGGTACTATAACCACACAGTGAGTGAGTTCCAATTTTATTTCGAGTCCAGCAATTAAAATCTAGTTGCTCAACTAGGATGAAAACAGGCCTCTGTAGATATAAAGTCTAATCAAAGTTTGAGGCATACCTTTCTACAAGAGATTCTCACAAGAGACTGGTTGACCTATACAGCAGAGATTCACAAGGACACACAAGGTCGCTCGATGCTAGCAAGCGGTGCCAGTGTTGGTGGGCGAGGCTTTGGCTTTGGAGAATCGCTTGGACTGACAGAGAGTAGCCCTGCTGCAGCCTGAGCGGTCAATGTGTTTGTCATAACCCTGGGCTTATATGTGTGTTGGAATCCAGTGAGTCCAATAACTCAACACATGTAGCCTAATAGGGTGTGGTGTAACATTTTTGAATGGAGAGGGATTAGACTCCATGTTCTTATCAAAGCAAAATATGTCACTCACGTGGCAAACTATGTAAGTATTTGGAATCACTTCAAAGCGACATATCATACTCTGGTTCCTTTGCCATCACTATGAGAACATGCCAGAGCTGGCCTGTGGATGATGAGAGACACACAGATCAAGGACAAGTCATACCGGTCATCCTAGGTGGGGCTAACATATGTAGCTAACAGCCAGCCAATTCCAATGTGAATGATCCCAGACAAGATCAAGAGAGCTGCACACTGATCCCATATACATTAGCATTAAATATTTTATTGTTTAACCTCAGAAGTATTAGAGGTTTTGTGATGAAGCATTATATTACTGTAACAATAGATAAATGATACATCCACTGAATTGCAGTATAAAGGCCTTAATTGTATTTTGATTTAAACAAATTGTTTTTTAAAATGTGAGTCACTTGGGAAATGTTAAACAGTGACTGTATATTTGCTGATGTTATGGAAATATTCCTTTTTCTGTGCTGAGATTATAGAGTTGCACTCATTTTTTTGCAGTGTGTTAGTAGTATTCCAACTATGTATTTTTTAAAAGTCCTTGTCTTTAGAGATACATATTGGAATTACATGACTTAGATTTGCTTCAAAATAACTCATGGAGGGTGTCGTGATAAGGATAGTGAAATAGATAAAGTGGACAATGAGTTGATAATCATTAAAAAGAAATGATGGTCACATGGGGCTTAATACTATTTTATCTACTTCTATAAGGTTGAAATTTTTAATAACAGATTGTACTTGTGTGGAAAAAAATACCAGAGGCTTGCATCAAAAGAAGACAATAAAAACAACATACAGAAATAGGAAAAAATAGGTTAATTAAGAAACAATGAGTTTATATGAAATATACTATTTAGTCTTTCAAGAAATGTGGTTGTGCCTAACACTTGTCAAGCATTGGTGATACAGGAGTGAACAAACAGACAAAAGTACTTGTCATCAAGTAACTTAAATTTCTATTTACATACAAAAAATTAAGAAGGAAAATACAGAATATATCAGATAGTGATCAGAGCTATGGAGAAAAATAGGGAAGTGGGGTTGAGAATACTGGGAGTTAGGAGAAGGTAATTTGCAGTTTGTTTGATATTATTATCATGATAATTATTATTATTTTTAAGACGGAGCCTCACTATGTTGCCCAGCCTGGACTCTAACTCCCATGCTCGAGAGGAAAATAAATACCTGGGTTTGGCTGTAATTTTCATCAGAGAAACATAATAAACTTTCCATACACTTGGAGACACTAGCATTGACCTTTCATATGATAATGAAGCTCTCAGTGATTTTCATATCTCAGTTTGGGCAGTATGGGTTTACTATTTTTGCTTCACTCTCAAATCCTGATCATTTACTGGCCATCTTTCCAATTTCTCAGGATGCACTGCTGTCGTTCTTTATGCACTACATTCATGTATACAGATAACTGAATCAGCTTTAAAAGTTGTATTTGATAGAGAATGCATAGCTGAACTACATGCTTTGTCTATAATATATTTAAAAATTGACTAGTTTCCCTTCACTTCAACTGACACTACAGGAATCCAAGCCATTGCCCATATGAACTTATTACAACAGCCTTCTACAAGTCATCATGCTTCCACCTTTTGGTACAATTTATTTTCAAAACAACAGCTAGAATGGTCCTTTTGAAATATCAGGCAGATTTCATCACTCTTCTTTTCAAAATTCTCTAATATCTTTCTATTTTACTCAAAGAAATATCCAGTCTTTTACAATGTCCTAAGAAGCACTACTTAGCCTGTATCCTCACCACTTACCTCTCACCAGCTCCTACCACTCTTCTCATTGACTCTACTCCAGAGGCACTGACATCTCTGGTATTCCTCACCCTTTGCAGATATGCCTCCACTTCGGGTATTTAAACTGAGTGTTCCTTCTGCCTAGAGAGTTTTCTCAGATAGCCCAATGGCTAACTCCCTCTCCTCCTTCAAGTTGTTTCTCAAATGATATTCTATCAATGAAACCTTCTATGGATACATGGTTAATAATACTCTTTCTCTTTTTCCAGAATGACCTTGGGTTAACATTTTAGCACTGTTCCCCTGGAAACCTAATAAAGGCAGAAGAGCAACTCTGTTACCAAGCAACGTGCTTTTAGTTAAAAAAAAAAAAAAAAAAAAAAGAAGAAGAAAAGAAAAAGAAAAGAAAAGAAAAAAAAAACCCTGATTCATACCCAATAATATCTGGAGTGGAAGCTATGTGTATGAACTATAAATACTTTATTGGAATACACATCTTCAGACTTCTCTGAACGTGATAGTCTTGTAATCAAACATGTTCCTTGCAAGAATCCTGGAAACTGTGCCTAAGACAGTAATGTATGATACCAAGTCATATTTGTGACACAAGGCCTTGAAGCTAGGTTGAATACAGTACTTACCCAGCTGGATCTCCTCTCTTCACAACTGAGCTAAAACTTGGGATGCAGGTAGGGAACAGAAACAGCTGGCTCCTGGAAGACTGTATGGATTGCTGTGAAGATTTCTCCCACCGAAGAGAAACATTTGACTGCCCTCTTGGCATGCTATTTTTCCTGGCTATCCTCTTCTAGGTGAAGCTTATTTCAAGTCTGGCCTATGGCAGTTTTGTTGAACCAAAGAAGACTTTCCAAGTAGTAACCATGATGGGGCTGAACAGTAAATAAGCTGGGAATCTGCCATGTAGCAGACAAGCAGGAACACGCGAGAAGTAGAAAGGCTCTGGAAGAGAGAAGTGGTACTGATATGGACAGCCCAACAATGCAAGACCAGTAGGGAGCTGAAGTTTGCAGGCACTAAAAAGAGCAACTGCAAGTAAGCTTGTCTACACATCTACCCTCCTATGACCCACTTACGTCTGGGATGCTTGCATTCAACTTCCTGGCCTTAGGATGGATACTAGGGAGCAAACTCATAAACTTCCTACTACTGCCCTTGCACCTACTGATGGGACTGGCAATTGTCTGAACCTGGCTGGAGTAGAAGCCACAGACAAGCAGCATCACCTCTTGGGAAGCCCCACCTAACAAACCACAGTGACTGAATCAGAGCCTTAAACTAAGGCAAGCTGCCATGAGCCAAGGCAACTCTGGAAAATGGGTGGGACCACGATAAATTGCAGCTCTAGTTCCAGGATATTGGATCTAGAGACTCAAGACTCATCTCTCAGACTCCTTCTCTTCTTCCTCTACTTTCTTCTCCAAATAGATCCCTTATCAGCTACCCACAACTCAGATATTCTCCTGCCATCACAATGCGAGGGCTATGTTCAGACATATTCCTAGCTCAGACTCTCAATTTATGAGGAGGGAATTTTTGAAATTGGACTGAGGAAAAAATACTTTTGAACCATACTTTGAAGAAAAAGGTAAAAGGTAACTGTAAAATCTCCCTGGCACCAGCCCCTGTGTTATATTTCTGTTTTCACTAGGGAGAAGTTTACATTGTTCAGGAATGTTTTGAAGGGTTTGGTCTCCTAATCAGTCAATAGGCCATACCTACAGGGGGACATATGTTTCCAAAGACGCTTCACACTGCAGCTCCTATCTGCTTCTCCACTCTACTCTAGGACCTTCTGGCTCTGCCTCCTTCTTTGTTTTGTTTTGTTTTGGGATGGAGTCTCGCTCTGTTGCCCAGGCCGGAGTGCAGTAGCATGATCCCAGCTCACTGCAACCTCCACCTCCCAGGTTTAAGCAATTCCCCTACCTCAGCCTCTCAAGTACCTGGAATTACAGGTGCACACCACCACGCCCAGCTAATTTGTGTATGTTCAGTAGAGACAGGGTTTCAACATGTTGCCCAGGCTGGTCTTGAACTCCTGACATCAAGTGATCTGTCTGCCTCAGCTTTCCAAAGTGCTGGGATTACAGGTGTGAGCCACTGCACCTGACCACCTCTGCCTACTTCTGATGCTGTGCTTCACCATCAATAATTCAGTATATTCGGTGTTTTTCACGTCCCCCACCCCCACGCCATGTAAAATCTTATCCCCTCTGCCTGCATGGACTTTTCCACCTCACCTTTTCTATCTGACTTGGAAAATGTCTGCAGACTGGCTGAGTTCCTCAACCCAAAGTCACTTTTGCTGTAAGTGACCCTCTTTCCAGGAACTACTTCCTTTCCTCCCCACCTCAGACCCATCCACATCTTCATTAAATTCTCTTCAAACTGTTCAATTTGTGTGTTTGCCAGCTTTTTTCTACTGGGACTTTGACTGCTAACATTTACAGAAATGTATTGAAGTCATCAGTTTCTTCACTAGGATTATACTTTCTTTGAAAGTGAAGACTAAATTATTTTATGGTTTTGTTCAGTAGTTTGACAAGTATGTTTTTTCAATCCTGCTCCTTCTGTATTAACAAATATTGATGAGTTCCTCCACCATGTCAGAAATTGTGCCAGACCCCAGGAATAAGTAACAAAAGAAAAAGATCATGTCTTCACGGCATTTACTGCCTACTAACAGCATTAAAATACTGTATTTGGTTGTTTTAATTTTGGAGGCCATACCACACATCATATTAAACATTTTTAAATGTAGCAGAAAAAACTTATAAAAGTTTTTCAATTTTGTGTTTGACATCATTGGATATAAGTAACATGTAATTTGTGATTATGATTTTATAGCATTACATATACTGAGGTTTTTGAAATAAAGAAATGAACTTTTTGAATGCAGTGAAATATTTATGAATGCCTCCATTTAATGATGAAGTAACATTTAATTAACTATTAATGTGGATTTTCTTTATTTTGTATTTTGGATTTTTATTAATTTGAATTTATTAACTTGAATTTTCAGATTTTTATATTTTAGAATTTTTGGTAGACAAAATAATATCCACCAATCACTAGCCCTCCCCTCCTCTGGGCAAATAGAAAGCTACATGTTCCAGCTGGAAAGCTACATGATTAGTCCTGCCCAGTGAAAGGTAAATAGTGAGGCAGCAAAAAGTTTGTGCCCAATCTTCAGGCTCTCTCTTCCATGATTGCCTTGGCAACCAGGAAGGCTGTGTTTTCTAGATGGTGCAAATGGTGCAAAAGGTGCATAAAACCTGGCAGAGGTTCTATCAGCCTGGGTTCTTAAGCGGCTTAGGGAAGCCCAGAACCCCCAAGCCCTCATCATTAACCTGCAAGGAACATGTAACATAAGCTAGAAATAAAGCCTTTTAAAAGCCGCCAACACCTGGGAAATAATTGTGATTGCAGAACAACCTAAACAATGCTATGAACACAAAGCCTCATTTCTGGTTTTGGGTTTTTTTTGTTGTTGTTGTTGTTGCGCAGGGCGGGTCTCTTACATCTTCAGAGCCTCTGCCTCTTGGCCTTATATACTATGTTAACAGTACCTAATTAAATAAGACAATCTTAAGTAAGTTAGGCCATTCTTGCATTGCTATAAAGGAATATCTGAAACTGGGCAATTTATAAAGAAAAAAAGTTTAATTGGCTTAGAGTTCTGCAGGCTGTACAAGCATGGATCCAGCATCAGCTCCTGGTGAGGGCCTCAGGAGGCTTCCGATCATGGCACAGGGCAAACGGAGAGCAGGCGTGTCATGGCAAGAGTGGGAGCAAGTGAACAGGGGCGTGTGGAGGGATCCTAGGCTTCTAAACAACCAGATCTCACATGAACTGAATGAGATCTCCATTATCACCAAGACGATAGTAATAAACTGTGCATGAAAGATCCACTGCCGTGATCTAATCACCTCTCACCAGGCCCCACCTCCAACAATGGGAATCACATTTCAACATGAGATTTGGAAGTGAGAAACATCCAAACCATATCACACTTGGGGAAACAGGAGATCAAATGAAAAGTTAAAATAAAGTTTAATAAATGCAATTTATTCAGCAAAGATTTATTGAGCTCATATTACATGGAAAGAGGTCAATTTCTCTTCAGTTACATAGGCTGCATGAAAGCATAGTGGATACTGGAACACATTCAGAGTTCTACTAAGCAGGAAAAAGAGAAGCTGATGCACTGCAGGCAATCAGTCCACTACAGGGCAGTAACTTCAAAGTTATAATGGACTTCTTTCACCAATGATCCCGAGTAAAACAAGATAAGACACTTCTGACACTACAGAAAAGACTATTTCTCTGGGAAGATAAACTAAGACACTGCATTGTGTTGTTCAAGTCCACAGGGTATTAAGGGAGGCTAAGGAGGATGGACTCCTAGAAGAAAAAAAGAGGCCATTCCATTAAAGAGAGAGGAAAGCACTTTATCTTCAAGTGGGATATGAGAGAGAAAGAACTTGCCTACCTGAGAGATGACAGTAATGAAAAAAACAAAATAAAAAAAGAGACAGAATGCAAGAAAAAAGCCCTCAAGGCTTCTGGCCTAGGAAGCTACTCTCTCTAGAGTATTGTTGGCTGCTAGGCATTCTATGGTTAAAACATTACCTTGTATAAGGCTCACAGTGAAGCTGAGAGACTGGGACTCAGGCTCTTTTTTCTATTGATATCTGTACCTTTTAAAATATAATTTTCTGCATATACAACCAAAGCAGGTGATAATTTATTGTTGTTTTTTCAAATGGCTTTATTAAGGTATAATTTAAATACAATAAAATTTATCAATTTTAAGTTTACAATTTGACGAGTTTTGAAAATATAAAGTCGTGTATTAAGTACTACCACCAAGATACAAACTTTTTAACTCGCCCAAAAAGGTTCCCTTGCATCCCTTTGCTAAGCACTCTTTTTAAAGTTTGGCCTTTGGCTGGGCATGGTGGTTCATGCCAGTAATCCCAGCAGTTTGAAAGGCCATGGCGGGTGGATCACTTGAGGTCAGGAGTTGAAGCCCAGCCTGGCCAACATGGCAAAATCCTTCAAAAAAAAAAAAAAAGGAAAATTAGCTCAGAGTGGTGATGCGCTCCTGTAGTCCCAGCTACCCAGGAGACTGAGGCACGGGAATCACTTGAACCCAGGAGGTGGAGGTTGCAGTTAGCTCAGATTGCACCACTGCACTCCAGTCTGGGTGACAGAGTGAGACCCTGCCTCAAAAATAAACAAACAAATAAATAAATAATAAATATAAGTGGCCTCTGCCATCCTCAACTGCATGAGTGGACTCTGATTACTGTTAGATTGCACCAAAAATGGTAATCTCATGCCACTTGCTGGTCATTGGTTCAGGAATTAATATGAAAATCTAAGTAATTCTGGCCTAAGAGAAGATGACTATAGACTTCTAGGAAAGAAAAATCATCCTCTTCTGGTCCTGACAGAGTAACTGATGCTAGACTAGGTATTTAATCATAAACAAAAACTGAACAAAACTAGTGAAAGAACTATTTTCAGAGTTTAGACAACAGGTAGTGTAGGACTGTGTTTCCTTTGTTTACCCCCAGATTCTACCCTAAGGAACTGTCTGGATCACAAAGTGGAGAAGTGTAAGCCAAGCAGGGAAGACTCATCTACAGAACTGTTGAAGTGGAGATCAGAGTTTGGGAGGCTAAGCAGCTGAAATTTGTGAGGCAGACCACCAAAGAGAAGGCAAGAGAACTAAGCAGAAAACACGATTGTTTTAAATATCTCAACATAATAAAATGGGGAAAGGATAGTCTTTTCAACAAATAATGCTGGAAAAATTCAATATCCATATGCAAAATAATAGTAATAATAACCTTTGGCAACATTTACTACAAATCCTACTGCTACATGATTCTTTTTTTATTATTATTATACTTTAAGTTCTAGGGTACATGTGCATAACGTGCAGGTTTGTTACATATGTATACTTGTGCCATGTTGCTGTGCTGTACCCATCAACTCGTCAGCACCTATCAACTCGTCATTTACATCAGGTATAACTCCCAATGCAATCCCTCCCCCCTCCCCCCTCCCCATGATAGGCCCCGGTGTGTGATGTTCCTCTTCCCGAGTCCAAGTGATCTCATTGTTCAGTTCCCACCTATGAGTGAGAACATGCGGTGTTGGGTTTTCTGTTCTTGTGATAGTTTGCTAAGAATGATGGTTTCCAGCTGCATCCATGTCCCTACAAAGGACACAAACTCATCCTTTTTTATGGCTGCATAGTATTCCATGGTGTATATGTGCCACATTTTCTTAATCCAGTCTGTCACTGATGGACATTTGGGTTGATTCCAAGTCTTTGCTATTGTGAATAGTGCTGCAATAAACATACATGTGCATGTGTCTTTATAGCAGCATGATTTATAATTTACAAGAAAAAAACAAACAACCCCATCAAAAAGTGGGCAAAGTATATGAACAGATATTTCTCAAAAGAAGACATTCATACAGCCAACAGACACATGAAAAAATGCTCATCATCACTGGCCATCAGAGAAATGCAAATCAAAACCACAATGAGATACCATCTCACACCAGTTAGAATGGCGATCATTAAAAAGTCAGGAAACAACAGGTGCTGGAGAGGCTGTGGAGAAATAGGAACACTTTTACACTGTTGGTGGGATTGTAAACTAGTTCAACCATTATGGAAAACAGTATGGGGATTCCTCAAAGATCTAGAACTAGATGTACCATATGACCCAGCCATCCCATTACTGGGTATATACCCAAGGATTATAAATCATGCTACATGATTCTTAATGCAGAATAAATAAGCATACTGCCTATAAGATCAGGAAGAAACTAAGTCACCTTCTATGTAACATCATAATTAATAAGTGTCCTAGCTAGTACAATTGGCAAGAAAACAATTGCAAACAAGTAAACTGTCCTTATAGATATTACTACATAAAAAGAAAATTCTACAGAATGCACAGAAAACTACTAGAACTAATGAGTGAATTTAGCAAGAGTGCAGGATGCAAAGCCAACATACAAATATAGTTCTATATGCTAAAAACAAAATAACTTTAAAAAGAAATTTAATAAAATATATACCTTATGAAAATATCAAGAAAATACAAATTATTTAGGTAATAGAAATATGGGCCAACGTGGCAAAATCCTATCTCTACTAAAAATACAAAAACTAGCCAGGCATGGTGGCAGATACCTATAATCCCAGCTACTCAGGAGGCTGAGGCAGGAGAATTGCTTGAATGTGGGGCGTGGAGGTTGCAGTGAGCCAAGATCATGCCACTTCACTCCAGCCTGGGTGAAAGAGCAAAACTCCATCTCAAAAAAAAGAAAAAAAAAGAAAAGAAAAGAAATATAAGCAAAATCTGGGCACTGAAACTGTAAAATAATGTTGAGATAAATTAAAGAAAATGTATATAGAAAAATATACCATGTTTGTGGTTAGGGGATTTAATATTTTTAAGATATCAATTCTTTATAGACACATAGATTCAAAACAATACCAAGCAAAGTTCCAGGAAGATTTTTGGAGAAATTGACAAGGGAATCCTAAAATCGATACAGAAACACAAAAGAGCCAGAGTAGCAAAAACAATTTTAAAAATAAGAAACAACGTTGGAAGGCTTGCATAGTTAATATGAAGACTTATTCCAAACCTGCATTAATAAGGACAGTATGCTACTTACAGATCAGTGGAACAAAAATAGGTATATTGTTAAAACACAACTGTTTTAAACAAATATCTCAAGGTAACGCAAAGGGGAAAAAATAGTCTTTTCAACAAATGATGTTGGAAAATTTGAATATCCAGATGCAAAATAATCATAATAATCAAAATAATAATAATCTCTGCTATCTAACATCAAATACAAAAATAAATTTATAAACATGTCAGCATAAAGGCTTGCATAAAAATATTTTTTTAATTTTTATAAAAAAGGTTTTTTTTTCTTATACTTTAAGTTCTAGGGTACATGTGCATAACGTGCAGGTTTGTTACATATGTATACATGTGCCATGTTGGTGTGCTGCACCCATCAACTCGTCAGCACGCATCAACTCGTCATTTATATCAGTTATAACTCCCAATGCCATCCCTTCTCCCTCCCCCTCCCCATAATAGGCCCCAGTGTGTGATGTTCCCCTTCCCATGTCCACTGTTCAATTCCCACCTATGAGTGAGAACATGGTGTTTGGTTTTCTGTTCTTGCGAAAGTTTGCTGAGAATGATGATTTCCAGCTGCATCCATGTCCCTACAAAGGACACAAACTCATCCTTTTTTATGGCTGCATAGTATTCCATGGTGTATATTTGCCACATTTTCTTAATCCAGTGTGTCACTGATGGACACTTGGGTTGATTCCAAGTCTTTGCTATTGTGAATAGTGCTGCAATAAACATACGTGTGCATATGTCTTTATAGCAGCATGATTTATAATCCTTTGGGTATATACCCAGTAATGCAGTGGCTGGGTCATATGGTATTTCTAGTTCTAGATCCTTAAGGAATCACCATACTGTTTTCCACAATGGTTGAACAAGTTTACAATCCCACCAACAGTGTAAATGTGTTCCTATTTCTCCACATCCTCTTCAGCACCTGTTGTTTCCAGACATTTTAATGATTGCCATTCTAACTGGTGTGAGATGGTATCTCATTGTGGTTTTGATTTGCATTTCTCTGATGGCCAGTGATAATGAGCATTTTTCATGTGTCTGTTGGCTGTATGAATGTCTTCTTTGGAGAAATATCTGTTCATATACTTTGCCCACTTTTTGATGGGGTTGGTTGTTTTCTTCTTGTAAATTTGTTTGAGTTCATGTAAGTTCTGGATATTAACCCTTTGTCAGGTGAGTAGATTGCAAAAATGTTCTCCCATTCTGTAGGTTGCCTGTTCACTCTGATGGTAGTTTCTTTTGCGGGGCAGAAGCTCTTTAGTTTAACTAGATCCCATTTGTCAATTTTGGCTTTTGTTGCCATTGCTTTTGGTGTTTTAGACGTGAAGTCCTTACCCATGCCTATATCCTGAATGGTATTACCTAGGTTTTCTTCTAGGGTTTTTATGGTTTTAGATCTCACATTTAAGTCTCTAATCCATCTTGAATTAATTTTTGTATAAAGAGTAAGGAAAGGATCCAGTTTCAGCTTTCTACTTGTGGCTAGCCAATTTTCCCAGCACCATTTATTAAATAGGGAATCCTTTCCCCATTTCTTGTTTTTGTCAGGTTTGTCAAAGATCAGATGGCTGTAGATGTGTGGTATGATTTCTGAGGGCTCTGTTCTGTTCCATTGGTCTATATCTCTGTTTTGGTACCAGTACCATGCTGTTTTGGTTACTGTAGCCTTGTAGCATAGTTTGAAGTCAGGTAGCCTGATGCCTCCAGCTTTGTTCTTTTGACTTAGGATTGTCTTGGCAATGTGGGCTCTTTTTTGGTTCCATATGAACTTTAAAGTAGTTTTTTCCAATTATGTGAAGAAAGTCATTGGTAGCTTGATGGGGATGGCATTGAATCTATAAATTACCTTGGGCAGTATGGCCATTTTCACGATATTGATTCTTCCTATCCATGAGCATGCTATGTTCTTCCATTTGTTTGTGTCCTCTTTTATTTCACTGAGCAGTGGTTTGTAGTTCTCCTTGAAGAGGTCCTTCACATCCCTTGTAAGTTGGATTCCTAGGTATTTTATTCTCTTTGAAGCAATTGTGAATGGAAGTTCATTCATGATTTGGCTCTCTGTTTGTCTGTTATTGGTGTATAAGAATGCTTGTAATTTTTGCACATTGATTTTGTATCCTGAGACTTTGCTGAAGTTGCTTATCAGCTTAAGGAGATTTTGGGCTGAGATGATGGGGTTTTCTAAATATACAATCATGTCATCTGCAAACAGGGACAATTTGACTTCTTCTTTTCCTAACTGAATACACTTTATTTCTTTCTCTTGCCTGATTACCCTAGCCAGAACTTCCAACACTATGTTGAATAGGAGTGGTGAGAGAGGGCATCCCTGTCTTGTGCCAGTTTTTAAGGGGAATGCTTCCAGTTTTTGCCCATTCAGTATGATATTGGCTGTGGGTTTGTCATAAATAGCTCTTATTATTTTGAGAAATGTTCCATCAATACCGAATTTATTGAGAGTTTCTAGCATGAAGGGCTGTTGAATTTTGTCAAAGGCCTTTTCTGCATCTATTGAGATAATCATGTGGTTTTAGTCTTTGGTTCTGTTTACATGCTGGATTATGTTTATTGATTTGCATATGTTGAACCAGCCTTTCATCCCAGGGATGAAGCCCACTTGATCATGGTGGATAAGCTTTTTGATGTGCTGCTGGATTCAGTTTGCCAGTATTTTATTGAGGATTTGTGCATCAATGTTCATCAGGGATATTGGTCTAAAATTCTCTTTTTTTGTTGTGTCTCTGCCAGGTTTTGGTATCAGGATGATGTTGGCTTCATACAATGAGTTAGGGAGGATTCCCTCTTTTTCCCATTATTATTGTGTGGGAGTCTAAGTCTCTTTTTAAGTCTCTAAGGACTTGCTTTATGAATCTGGGTGCTCCTGTATTGGGTGCATATATATTTAGGATAGTTAGCTCTTCCTGTTGAATTGACCCCTTTGCCATTATGTAATGGCCTTCTTTGTCTCTTTTGATCTTTGATGGTTTAAAATCTGTTTTGTCAGAGACTAGGATTGCAACCCCTGCTTTTTTTTGTTCTCCATTTGCTTGGTAGATCTTCCTCCATCACTTTATTTTGAGCCTATGTGTGTCTTGCATGTGAGAAGGGTCTCCTGAATACAGCAAACTGATGGGTCTTGACTCTATTCAATTTACCAGTCTGTTTCTTTGAATTGGACCATTTAGTCCATTTATATTTAAGGTTAATATTGTTATGTGTGAACTTCATTCTGTCATTGTGATGTTAGCTAATTATTTTACTCATTAGTTGATGTAGTTTTTTCCTAGCATCGATGGTCTTTACATTTTGGCATGTTTTTGCAATGGCTGGTACTGGTTGTTCCTTTCTATGTTTAGTGCTTCCTTCAGGGTATCTTGTAAGGCAGGCCTGGTGGTGACAAAATCTCTAAGCATTTGCTTGTCTGTAAAGGATTTTATTTCTCCTTCACTCATGAAACTTAGTTTGGCTGGATATGAAATTCTGGGTTTAAAATTCTTTTCTTTAAGAATGTTGAATATTGGCCCGCACTCTCTTCTGGCTTGTAGAGTTTCTGCCGAGAGTTCTGCTGTTAGTCTGATGGGCTTCCCTTTGTGGGTAACCTGACCTTTCTCTCTGGCTGCCCTTAACTTTTTTTCCTTCATTTCAACTTTGGTGAATCTGACAATTATGTGTCTTGGAGTTCCTCTTCTCGAGGAGTATCTTTGTGGTGCTATCTGTATTTCCTGAATTTGAATGTTGGCCTGCCTTACTAGGTTGGGGAAGTTCTCCTGGATGATATCATGCAGAGTGTTTTCCAACTTGGTTCCATTTTCCCCCTCACTTTCAGGCACACCAATCAGATGTAGATTTGGTCTTTTCACATAATCCCATATTTCTTGGAGGCTTTGTTCATTTCTTTTTCTTCTTTTTTTTCTAGACTTCTCTTTTTCCTTCATTTCATTCATTTCATCTTCAATCACTGATACTCTTTCTCCCAGTTGATCGAGATGATTACTGAAGCCTGTGCATTTGTCATGTAGTTCTCATGTCATGGTTTTCATCTCTATCAGGTCGTTTATGGACTTCTCTGCTTTGGTTATTCTAGTTATCCATCAATCAAATTTTTTTTCAAGGTTTTTAGTTTCTTTGTGCTGGTTACGTAGTTCCTCCTTTAGCTCTGAGAAGGTTGATTGACTGAAGCCTTCTTCTCTCAACTTTTCAAAGTCATTCTCCATCCAGCTTTGATCCATTGCTGGCGATGAGCTGCGTTCCTTTGGAGGGGAAGATGTGTTCTGATTTTTTGACTTTCCAGCTTTTCTGCACCGCTTTTTTCCCATCTTTGTGGTTTTATCTGCCTTTGGTCTTTGATAACAGTCACGAACTGATGGGGTTTGGGTGTGGATGTCCTTTCTGTTTGTTAGTTTTCCTTCTATCAGTCAGGACCCTCAGCTGTAGGTCTGTTGGAGATTGCTTGAGGTCCACTCCAGACCCTGTTTGCCTGGGTATCAGCAGCGGAGGCTGCAGAAGATAGAATATTGCTGAAGAGCGAGTGTTGCTGTCTGATTCTTGCTCTGGAAGCTTCGTCTCAGGGGTGTACCCTGCCGTGTGAGGTGTGAGTTGTTGGTCTGTACCTAGTGAGGGATGTCTCCTAGTTAGGTTACTCAGGGGTCAGGGACCCACTTGAGCAGGCAGTCTGTCCGTTCTCAGATCTCAACCTCCGTGCTGGGAGATCCACTGCTGTCTTCAAAGCTGTCAGGTCATTTGCCTCTGCTGAGGTTTCCGCTGCTTTTTGTTTAGCCATGCCCTGTCCCCAGAGATGGAGCCTACAGAGACAGGCAGGCCCCCTTGAGCTGCGGTGGGCTCCACCCAGTTCCAGCTTCCAGGTGGTTTTGTTTACCTACTTAAGCCTCAGCAATGGTGGGCGCCCCTCCTCCAGCCTCGCTGCTGCCTTGCAGTTAGATCTCAGACTGCTGTGCTAGCAACGAGGGAGGCTCCATGGGTGTGGGACCCTCCCATCCAGGTGTGGGATATAATCTCCTGGTGTGGGATATAATCTCCTGGTGTGGGATATAATCTCCTGGTGTGCCGTTTGCTAAGACCCTTGGTAAAGTGCAGTATTAGGGTGGGAGTTACCTGATTTTCCAGGTGTTGTGTGTCTCAGTTTCCCTTGGCTTGGCTAGGAAAAGGGATTCCCTTTCCCCTTGCGCTTCCCAGGTGAGGCGATGGCTCACCCTGCTTCAGCTCTTGCTGGTCGGGCTGCACCAGCTGACCTGCACCGATTGTCCGGCACTCCCCAGTTAGATGAACCCGGTACCTCAGTTGAAAATGCAGAAATCACCCGTCCTTTGTGTCACTTGCGCTGGGAGCTGGAGGCTGGAGCTGCTCCTATTCGGCCATCTTGCTCCGGGATCGCATAAAAATATTTTTTAAAGATTTATTTATAGTAGCCAAAAGCTACAAACAACTTAAATATAAATCAACATGTTACATCAGGATTAACAAATTATAGCATTTCCATAAAATGACATACTAGTAAACAGTAAAAAGCTATAAACTACTGATACATATAATTCGAGAGTCAACATCTGTGACTCTTCAAAAACATTATACTAAGCCAAGGAAGGCAAACAAAAATCATACTGCATATTTCAATTTATATAAAATTCGAAGATAGGTAAAACTGATGTACAGTGATTGTTGTCTGGGCTGCAAATTGGAATGGGAGACTGCCTGGCAAAATTCCTAAGGAAATTGTCTGGGGATAACAGAGATGTTCTACGTCCCAGTAGGGGAGGCTATTACAAAGATTAATACATTTGTCGAGATCCCTTGAACTTAAAAGTAGATAAAATTTATTGCATGTAAATTATATATCAACAAAGTTGATTTTTATAAAATACCTGCTAATGCATATCTCTGAACAAACCATTCTAGTATACTTTCTCAGAATTCAAGGCTTGCCAATAAATGTAAACATAATTAAACCCAAATAAGTAATATAGCTCTCATCTAAGGAACATGGCCACTGAATTTCTTCTGTGTATTAAGATTAGAAAATATAACTTCTACAGAAGGGAATTAAGTTGGACATAGCATGGGCTACCATGCACCAGGATTCATTCTGGGCCCCCAATGACTACTGGGGAAGGAGTAAGTTTAAAAGGTGAGGAACAACTCATACTTGCCATGGACCTCTGGAATCCTGGCAGCAGGAGGCCCCACGATACCTATAGACACCTGAGCTGGCAGAAAGAGCTGCTTAGAGAGGTGGTAGGGACACAGTTCCTGTATGTGCAGAGCCCAGAGGGTTTGGTGCAAGACCATCTGCAGCGGAGCATGGTGAGGGATGCCCATCTCCCAGTGCTTGCCATGCTTCTCTAGGAGATTTTAGGCTACAGGAGTTGTCCAATCCAAACAGAGCAGAGTGGTCTTGCCCATGAGATGGGGCCAGTCAGATCTAAGCATGGGCCTGTCTGCTGGCCTCTTCCTGGGCCCCAGCCTGACCACACCCATTTGCAGCCTCAGATGCCCAACCATGGTGCCTCCTAGGGTCCTGCCTCCTAGGTCCATCAATGGCTGACTGCAACTGACCAGCAGGGAGAGCTCCAGAAGAGTGGCCCCTGCAGATAGACATGTACCAGCCCACCCTCATTTTCCTACCACCACAGTCTCTCCTGAGCTGCTTTGCCAATGCACACTTACCCACAGCCACATCCCCCTTCTTTGTTTACATGTGGGTAGACCTTGCCTCCCTTTCCCAGCTGGCATGCAGTGCACCCCACTGCACCACTGCTGCTGGCATACGCATACCCCACCCCCACATCACCATTGCCAGCACCAACTTGCAAACAAAGGCCAGTGGTCCCACACCCCACCCCCTCCCCTGAACTGCATCATCACCACCACTGGCAAAATTGCCCTGCACGGACGCCAGCAGTTCTGCATCTACCAGTACCCCACCCCCACACCAACCACCACCAGTGCAAACATCCACACTGATGCCAGTGGTCTTGATCCCCTGCTCCAGGTTGCCACTGTTGCACTGTGAATGCACACCTGGGGACAAGCAGCCGGGTGCCCACCAGCACCCTATCACAGCTGATAAGCATTCACCCCACTGCACTGCCACTGCTGGCACAGCACAGATCCTGCTGTAACTGCCCTGACAAAGCACTTTGGCTGGTATCATCCATCAGAGTTTTGTGTCAGTGGTCCGGGAATACCTCAGTTCCTTCAGCACAGCAAGTTTCTAACCCCAGGGGACCAGAGAACAAAGCTAGGGGCCCTATACCAGCTACACAGAATTAGAACATGTAGCCCAGGAGTGCTAAGCTGAGCCTTGACCCCCTAAAATCTTTTAGAAATGAAGCCAGGATACTGTACAAACCTTATATCACAATGAAACCCCTAAGGGCATCAAAGGAGATAGCAGGAAAAAAAAAATCCACAGAACAGCAACTTCAAACATTAAAGGAACATCAGTCCACACAGATGAGAAAGAATGAGAACAAGAACTTTGGCCATTCCAAAAGCCAGAGTTTCTTCTTACCTCCAAACAACTACACTAGTTCTCCAGTAATGGTTCTTAACCAGTCTGAAATGGAAGAAACGACCAAAATATAATTCAGAATATAGTTAGAAATGAAGATCATCAAGAGATTCAGGAAGAAGTCGAAACCTAATCCAAGGATTCTAAGGAATACAATAAAACAATACAGGAGATGAAAGACAAAATGGCCATTTTAAGAAAGAACCAAATTGATCTGACAGTGCTGAAAAATTCCAAGAATTTCGGAATAAATTCTCAAGTATTAACAGCAGAATTGACCAAGCTGAGGAAGGAATCTCAGAACTCAAAGACCAGTTATCTGAGATAATTCAGTAGGACAAAAATAAAGACAAAGAAGAATGAACAAAATATCCAAGAAATGTGAGATTATGTAAAGAGACCAAATCTACTATTCATTAGCATCCCTGAAAGACAGAGAGAGAAAGCAACTGTCTTAGAAAATGTATTTCAGGATTTCATCCATGAAAATTTCCCCAACCTTGCTAGAGAGGCTAACATTCAAACTCAAGAAATGCAGAAAACCCTTATGAGATAGTACACAGATGACTATCCTCAGGACACAGAGTCATCAGTTTCTCCAAGGCCAAAATGAAAGAGAAAATATTAAAGGCAGCTAGAGAGAAGGGGCAGGTCACCTACAAAGGCAACCCCGTCAGGCTAAGAGTGGATATTTCAGCAGAAACTCTACAAGCCAGAAGAGAATGGGAGCCTATATTCAGCATTCTTCTTTTTTGAGATGGAGTCTTGCTCTATCACCCAGGTTGGAGTGCAGCAGCATAATCTCAGCTCACTGCAACCTCTGCCTCCTGGGTTCAAGCAATTCTCCTGCCTCAGCCTCCCGAGTAGGTGGGATTACAGGCACAAGCCATTACACTCAGCTAATTTTTCTATTTTCATTAGAATCAAGGTTTCACTATGTTGGACAGACTGGTTTTGAACTCCTGACCTCAGATGATCCGCCTGCCTCAGCCTCCCAAAGTGCTGGGATTACAGGTATGAACCACCCCACCTGGCCTTCAGCATTCTTGAAAAAAAAAAAAAAAAATTCCAGGCCAGGTGTGGTGGCTCACACCTGTAAATTCCAGCACTTTGGGAAGCCGAGGTGGGCAGATTACCTGAGGTCAGGAGTTTGAGATCAGCCTGGCCAACATGGTAAAACCCTATCTCTACCAAAATACAAAAATTAGCCAGGCGTGGTGGCAGGTGCCTGTAATTCCAGTTATTCAGGAGGCTGAGATAGGAGAATTGCTTGAACCTGGGAAGTGGAGGTTGCACTGAGCCAAGATTGTGTCACTGTACTCCAGCCTGGACAACAAAGAGTGGAACTCCATCTCAAAAAAAACAAAACAAACAAACAAAAAACCCAAAGAAGAATTTCATACCCAGCCAAACTAAGCTTCATAAGCAGAGAAATAACATTCTCTTCAGACAAGCAAATGCTAAGGGAATTGTTATCACCACACCTGTCTTACAAGAGGTCCTGAAGGAAGCACTAAATATGAAAAGGAAAGACTGTTACTGGCCACTACAGAAACTCACTAAAGTACATAGACCTTTGATACTATAAAGTAACCACACAAACAAGTCTGCATAATAACCAGCTAACAACATAACAGGATCAAATCTGCACATATCAATATTGACCTTGAATATAAATGGGCTAAATGTCCCAATTGAAAGGCACAGAGTGGCAAGTTGGATAAAGAAGCAAGGTCCAATGGCATGCTGCCTTCAAGAGGCCCATCTCACATGCAATGACAACCATAAGCTCAAAGTAAAGGGATGGGGTAAAATCTACCAAGCAAATAGAAAACAAAAAAGAGCAGGAGTTATTATTCTAATTTCAGACAAAACAGACTGCAAACCAACAAAGATCAAAAATGACACAGGAGAGCGTTACATAATGGTAAAGAGTTCAATTTAACAAGAAGACTTACCTATTCTAAATATATATATACACCCAACACAGGAGCACCCAGATTTAAAAAAACAAGTTATTAGAGACCTACAGAGAGACTTAGATAACCACACAATAATAGTGGAAGATTTCTGACAGTATTAGACAGATCATCAAGGCAGAAAAGTAACTAGGATATTCAAGACCTGAACTTGACACTTGATTAAATAGACCTAATACACATCTACAGAACTCTCTACCCTAAAACAACAGAATATACATTCTTCTCATCTGCACATGGCAATACTCTAAAATCAACCACTCAGTTGGCCATTAAACAATCCTCAGCAAATCTTAAAAAAAGGAAATTATACCAACCACACTCTGGGACCACAGAGCAATTAAAATAGAAATAAATGCTAAGAAGATCACTCAAACTCAATTACATAAAAATTTAACAACCTACTCCTGAATGACTTTGGTTAAACAACGAAATTAAGGTAGAAATCAAGAAATTCTTTGAGATTAATGAGAACAAAGATTCTCTGGGACACAGCTAAACCAATGTTAAGAGGAAACTTTATAGCACTAAATGTCCACATCAAAAAGTTAGAAAAGTCTCAAATTAACAATCTACTGTCACACCTAGAGGAACTAGAGAAACAAGAGCAAACCAACCACAAAGCTAGCAGAAGACAAAAAAGACACCAAAATTAGAGTAAAACTGAAGAAAATTGAGACCCTCTCCCCAAAAATACAAAAAAATCAATGAATCCTTAAGTTAATTTTTTGAAAGAATAAATAAGATACATAGATCACTAGCTAGGCTAATAAAAAAGAAAAGATCCAAACAAACACAATCAGAAATGACAAAGAGGTTGTGACCACCAAACCCACAGAAATCCAAAAAAAAAAAAAAAAAAACCCTCAGAGACTACTACGAACATCATTATGCAAACAAGCTAGAAAATCTACATGAAATGAATAAATTCCTGGAAACATATAATCTCCCGAGACTGAACCAGGAAGAAACTGAATCCCTGAACAGATCAATAACAAGTTTCAAAATTGAATCAGTAATAAAAATCCTATCAACCAGAAAAGGCCCAGGACCAGATAAATTCACAGTTGAATTCTACCAGATGTATAAAGAAGAGCTGGTACCATTTCTACTGAAGCTATTTCAAAAAATTGAGAAGAAGGGACTCCTAACTCATTCTATGAGGCCAGCATCATCCTGATACCAAAACCTGGCAGAAATATGGCCAAAATGAAAAACTCCAGGCCATTATTCTTGACCTGGATTCTTGACCACATTTAGATATAAAAATACTCAACAAAATACTAGCAAACTGAATTCAACAGCATATCAAAAAGCTAATCCACCACAATCAGGTAGGCTTTATTCCTGGGATGTAAGGTTGATTCAATATATACAAATCAATACTTGTGGTTCATCACCTAAACCGAGCTAAAAACAAAAAACACATGATCATCTCAATGATGCAGAAAAGGCTTTTAATAAAATTCAACATCCCTTCATGTTAAAAAAGAAAAAAGCCCTCAACAAACTAGGCATTGAAGGAAGGAGCATACTTCAAAATAATAAGAGCCATCTATGCCAAGCCCACAGCCAACATCATACTGAATGGGCAAAAGCTGGAAGCATTCCCCTTGAAAACTGAAACAAGACAAGGGTACCCTCTATTACCACTCCTGTTCAACATAGTACTGGAAGTCCTAGCCAGAGCAATTAGGCAAGAGAAAGAAATAAAAGGCACCCAAACAGTAAGAAAGGATGGCAAACTATTTCTGCTTGCAGATAAAATTTTATACCTAAAAAAAAACAAAAAAAAAAACCCCAGTCTTTGTCCAAAAGTTCCCTAAGCAGATAAACAACTTCAGCAAAGTTTCAGGACACAAAATCAATGTAAAAAAATTAGTAGCATTCCTATACACCAACAACATCCAAGCTATGAGCCAAATCAGAAACTTAATCCTGTTCACAATATCCACAAAAAGAAAAAAGAATATCTAGGAATACAGCTAATCAGGGAGGTGAAAGATCACTACAAGGAGAATTACAAAACACTAGTGAAAGAAATTAGAGATTACACAAACAAATGAAAAACATTTCATACTCATGGATAGGAAGAATTAATATTGGTAAAATGGTCATACTGCCCAAAGCAATTTACAGATTCAATGCTATTCCTATCAAACTACCAACAGAATTCTTCTCAGAATTTTAAACTATTTTAAAATTCATATAAAATAAAAAAAGAGCCCAAATAGCTGCGGCAAATCTAAGCAAAAAGAACAAAGCTGGAGTTATCACAATACTTGTCTTCAAACTACAGTATAAGGCTACGGTAACCAAAAAAGCATGGAACTGGTACAAAATAGACACACAGACCAATGGAACAGAATAGAGAGCCTAAAAATAATGCCACGTATCTACAACCATCTGATCATTGACAAAGTCAACCAAAACAAGCAATGGCAATGGGGAAAGGACTGCCTATTCAATAAATGGTGCTGAGATTACTTGCTGGCCATATACAGAAGATTTAAATTGGACCCCTTCTTTGAACCATATAAAAAATCAACTCAAAGTGTATTAAAGACTTAAATGTAAAACCTAAAAGTATTAAAACCATGGGAGATAACTTAAGAATTATCATTCTGGACATAGGACCTGGCAAAGGTTTCATGATGAAGATGCCAAAAGCAATTGTGACAAAAGCAAAAGTTTACAAGTGGGACCTAAACTGAAGAGCTCTGTACAGCAAAAGAAACTATCAACACGCTAAACAGATAGCCTACAGAATGGGAGAAAATATTTGCAATCTATGCATACAACAAAGAACTAATATCTAGAATCTATATAATAAACTTTAACAAATTAACAAGGAAAAAACAAACATAACCCCATTAAAAAGTGAGCAAAGGACATGAGCAAACATTTTTCAAAAGAAGACATATATGCAGCCAAGAAGCATATGAAAAAATGCTCAACATCACTAATCATTAGAGAAGTGCAAATCAAAACCACAATGAGATACCATCTAACATCAGTCAGAAGATCTATTATTAAAAAGTTAAACACTAACAGATGCTGGTGATGTTATAGAGAAAAGGGAACACTTAAACACGGTTGATGGGAATGTAAGTTAGTTTACCCATTGTGGAAAGCAGTTTGGCAATTTCTCAAATAACTTAAGACAAAATTTCCATTTGATCCAGGAATCCCATTACTGGGTCTATACCCAAAGGAATATAAATCACTCTACCATAAAGACACACATACATGTATGTTCATCACAGCACTATTCACAATAGCAAAGACATGGAATCAACCTAAATGCCCATCAATGATGGACTAGATAAAGAAAATGTGATACATATACACCATGGAATACTATGCAGCCTTAAAAATTAATGAGATTATATCCTTTACAGCAATACAGATGGTGCTGGAGAACATTGTCCCAAGCAAACTAACACATGAACAGAAAACCAAATACATGTTCTCACTTACAAGTTGGAGCTAATCATTGAGTACACAGGGACACAAAGAAGAGAACAACAGATAATCCAGGCCTACTTGAGGGTGGAGAGTGGGAGGAGGGTGAAGATTGAAAAACCACCTACCAAGTACTGTGCTTATTACCTGGGTGATGAAATAATCTGTGCACCAAGCCCCTGTGGCATACAATTTTCCTATATAACAAACCTGCACATGTTCCCCTGAACCTAAAAGTTTTAAAAATGAAAGAAAATGGAACTTCTTTTCTTCTAAGAATTTTGGTTATCATTTTTGATGTTTCAAGTTGGTTTGTTCCCTCAGGCACAAAGAAAATAAGTATTATATACTACTTAACTCATGGAAGATTATCATGTTCTGTCTTTGCAGGTTCCTTCTTTTATTTTACTTATTTTCTCCCTTCATCCTAGATGAACACATTTCCCACTACCCAACCTACTAGATAGCCAGCTTAGCATTTTAATTGAGTTACTGATTATAATTATACAGTCTATAAAATGTTTTGTGTTTGTATTTTTAATTTATGTATTTTTCCCATTTATATTTTCAGATCTATCCATGTGGCTATATATAGATCTACTCAGTTGCTTCTAATGCTACATTCTCTGCAGCATCTATTTCTACAGTATGTGTCCCTCATATTTTACATATAAATTTCCCTAGTGATGACCACCTAGGTTACCTTTGAATAATAACAGTGATGAATATCCTTACAGATCCACATGTGGGAAGTTCCCCATGTAATACACACTCAGAAATGGTATTGCTGGTACACAAGGTATAGTCATATTTATACTATTAGCTTAATTTCCAGAAATATTGTACTAGTTTCTATTCCCACCAGTAATGCATTGTGTATTTTAAAGTTAAGCTCATTTAAAATATATTCTGTCATGTAAAGTGGCAGATTACAAGATAATAGATTTCATTTTGTTTCTGGCTACTGCACATCAATAAGGAAGAAATAATAATTTTGGCTTGTTTCTGGCTACCCTATAATCATAAGAAAGAAAGAAAAGACATCATTAATTCCACCACCCAGGGAGGTAGTTGGGTCTTGATTTCTAAGGCATGGGCTGTTTTTAAGTTTAGAAAAAATAAACAATGATACTGTGTTTTGGAGCCAGAAGGAGGAGTTGCTAGGCAGAGAACCACTACTGTTGAAGACAGCCCTGAATAGGTCTTCGTGCTTCAAAGGCCTAGGTCCATTTCGAGAACCAAAGATTTGGCAAGAAGAGAATTGGAGGCTTTATAGCATTATCTGACAGGTTGATGGTTGTTGATTCTTTAATCAACCTGCTTGCCATGGGTGTGAGGACTGATCCCACCTAAACTGCCTGTGTAGTGAAAGAACTGTAGAAGGCTATAATTAGGGAAGAAGCACTACACTCCTTGAAGTCTAAGTGAGGGTCCATCTGGTTAAATTTGGTACAGTGGAAACAAATCACACACTGGAATGATTAACCTCAAACGAACTGTAGGGTCTGCCTTTAAGGACCTTCTAAGTCCCCAGAGACCTTGTAAAACCCAAGCAAGGGGAAGGAGGCTGTGAAGTAAAATGCCTGATAACAAACTTTCAAGCAATCTTAGTGGATAAAACCAGATTTAGCCTTATTTAGACAAAATAAAAAGTTTGCTTCTTCAGGGCTTAGTTTAGGAATCTCTTTTTTTTATCTCTGTATCTTATTTCCCTTGTTGAGCTCATAAATTTCTACAACTTTAAATGCTATCTATATGCTTATGACTTTTATTTTTATATATAATTAATTCAGGCACACACCACACTGCACATTATCCCTATGACCATATCCCTAACCTTCTCTTCTTTGTACTTGTCACTGTTTGTTTTTAACATGTTGGCTGTCTGCCTTCCCCATTAGGTTGTATATTAGCCAATGCAGGAGTCCCATCTTGTTTATTTACCAAATATTTACCTACTTGTATCTGATGTAGTTCCTAATACACAGTATATAATTAATAAACATTTTGGAATGAATGAATGAATAAATGAGTTAAAGCCCTAGAGTTGTAGAGCAATTCACATTTGTAACATAAAAAGAAAACACTTCTTAAAATCTCCTCCCATTAGTCATGCCATCTTGCTCTCTTCATTAATAATTCTGGAGCAAAGGGGTCTCTGTCTCCTTTACTCTGTCACTTTCCATTCTCATCTCTGATGCAGAGTCCTTCTCTCATAAAAATGCAACTATATTAATGCTCTAAGGCTGCCTTATGATGCAAAAGGAAAATTTGTTTGCTTTATAGATGGTCCATTTAAGAAAATAGGAATTCACCATTACCATCCAAAGATGAAATCTGAAATAGGTTTCCTGGGGTAGCAAAATGTACTAGAACCTAACGGAGGATAGAATTGTGAGGAAACAGAGGCAATAAAACAGAGGCAATAAAAGAACAGACAGTAACAGACTAAAAAGAAAGTATTTATTGGTGCCTATCTGATGATTACTCATTTTGGAGTGAAAGATGACCCCACGGCAACAGGAAAAAAATGTTTTGCATCATTCTCTGAACTGTGAATATATTGAAACAAGCCACTTGTATGATTCAATTTATTTCTTTCTTGTAATATCTGGACTCTCACTTTCTAGATGTTTCTAGATAAAGTTACAGTCTCAAACAAACCTTGTGGTTCTCATTGAATTAGAATTATTACTCAACAATCATTTTGCTAAGATCTGACTTAGGCACTGCAGGGTATCCACCATCATAATTCAAGTTCTCACCACTCTATTTCAGATTAGAATAAAACATCACAAAGAATGGGATAAATATGTAGGGTGCTGTAGAAGGAGACTAGGGAGTACGAAGTCACAAGCAGTGATGGGTAGTTCAGAATCTGCATTCCAGCAAGGAGCTAGGGAGGGAGATGAGTGGTTTTCAGGTCCTGTCTTCCTTTCATTGTTGGGGTCACAGAACTTTTTTCCAAACCAGCAAGTAAGACAGAAGATTCCGTCTGGCATCTTCTCTGCAGGGTACTCTGAGCTAAAAATAGCTACTCTAGATAATGAATGCTATGGCACTGCTAATTTATTTAAATGAAAAAGTCCTCATCTGTGATTTTCCTATTTTTGCCCAGCCAACTAAACTTCGCCTGAAGCAGACAACATGCTGGTGGTCACTAGACTATTACTAATACTAGTAGGTTTAGCTCATTAAAATGATTTTAGAGCCTCTCAGTGCAATAAGCAGGGCCTGTTGTCACTATTTCTATTTTTATTCCTTTGGGATATCACCTAGAAAGGCTGAATTGAATTACAGCAAATGAGTCTGCAGCTAAGCTTGAAGGGATGTGAAGAACAGAGTATTCCTAAGGTTTTGCTACCTTCTCAAGAATAGGTGGAAAATGGTTATGAATACTTTAAAGTTAGTCAACTCTGGATCCTCTCCAAAGGGAAGTTATCTAACCATTCTTAGCCTTGGCTGTCTTATCAGTAAAGTTAGGGCAATAATATATATGGTGCAGAATTACTGTTAATAATTAGAAGCGACTTATATCCAACACACAAGGCATATAATAGGTGGTTGATAAACGTTACCTGTATTTACAGCTCTCAGAAGTTTGCCCAAAATAAGGTTCATTAAATCATATGAATTCATCCAACACATTCCCAATATTTCATTGAGGATTTACAGATACAAGCATAGTAGTCACACTGACGCCATAGAAATAAGATATCACTACACAGAAACATTGGTAATAATAAAATGACTCTCCTGTCAATATTGGTAGCTTGAACCAGAATTAACCACGACTGGAAATGAAGTAGAAGGGCTTCTATTCCCAGCTATTATATAACAGCGTAACTTGGAGCAAACCAATGATGCTTCTGTCTTAGTTCATTTGTGCTACTATAACAAAACACCACAGAATGGGAAATGTATAAATAACAGAATTTTATTTCTCATGTCTTAGAGGCTGGAAAGTTCAAAATCAAGGTGCAGACAGATTCCATGTCTGGTGAAGGCTTGCTCTCCACATTCAAGATGGCAACTTGTTGCTTCATCCTCACATGGTGAAAGGCATTGGGCAAAAAAGAGCCTGGCTACTTCCCTCCAGCACTTTTATAAGGACATTAATCCCATTCACCAGGCTGGAGTCCTCATGACATAATCACTTGTCAAGCACCCCACCTCTTAAGAACATCACCTTGTGGGTTAAGTTCCAACATGTGAATTTTGGAGGGACACATATATTCAAACAATAGCAGCTCCCACAAATAAAAAAATAAAAAAGAGAGATTTTAAAAAATCTCTATCTAAAAGCATTGAGCGCTAATTAGGCAGTTAGGACTTAAAGGCCCAGCAGCCTAAAGAGAAGTGAAGCAGAAAGATGTGAGCCAGTAACTGTCCCCTTGGAGAATTTCCTAATTTTTGGTGCTGTGCGAAAGGCTATGTATCTAAGGAAGAGCATAGTTGCTGAGAAGCAGAGTAGCTGAAAGAGTTTCTGGTAATTTTGCAGGGCAGAAAAGACAAAAAGTGGACTCCAGAGCTGCCAAGGCAGCAAAGATAGAGGGAGAAACAAGACTGACACACAATTACATTTTTTTTTTTTTTTCTGAGACGGAGTCTCACCCTGTCGCCCAGGCTGGAGTGCAGTGGCGCGATCTCTGCTCACTACAAGCTCCGCCCCCCTGGTTCACGCCCTTCTCCTGCCTCAGCCTCCCTAGAAGCTGGGACTGCGGGCGCCTGCCACCACACCCGGCTAATTTTTTGTTTTTTTTTTAATTTTTTTTTTGTATTTTTAGTAGAGACAGGGTTTCACCGTGTTAGCCAGGATGGTCTCGATCTCCTGACCTCGTGATTTGCCCCTCTCGGCCTCCCAAAGTGCTGGGATTACAGGCGTGAGCCACCACGCCTGGCCCATGGTTACATTTTTAAGGTACACAAAGCAACCAGCTAAGAATCTAAGCAAAATGCTACTTAAAGGAAAAGTCATTTTCAACAGTCTGACAGGGACAAAGAGACAATTTAGAGCCTATGAACGAGGTAAAAAGAAGGGGCCCTAAAAAAAAAGATAAATAGCCCAGCCTCTCAGTTAAGACTGTCTGAGGCTATGCTCCCAAGAATGAGGTGAAACAAGATGTATATTTGAGTTTATAACAATTGTAATGCAGACAACTTAGGTTAATTCAGTTGTTGATTAAATTAAAGTGTAGTTTCCTCACTGTAGTTTCCTGACAGAGAACAAGGTGAACTCTTTCTGGGGACAGACAAAATCATCTGAACACATGTAATTTTTTCATATAAAATATTCATCATTTAATAAAAAGATGCCAAGGAGATGGGGTTCAGGACACAGGACACCAAAATATGGCACCTTGGAAATGAGAAAATGACAAAAGCAATAAGGTCACTCTCACCCTCCCCTTGCCCCTTCTCCCCTGAAGCAGGCCATAAAAACCTAGCTGATCTTCCCCTGAAGCAGATCATAAGACCTTAATTCCATAGACCCCCTCCCTACACCTGGAAGAAAAAAACACTCTTATCCTCAAAGACACAGAGATGCCAAGAAGAATCTGAACGACACTTCCTAAGTCTGCCCTCCGCCCCAGCTTGTAACCTTTAGATCACACCCCCTTTTGTCCACACTTCTGTGTGACTGTTCATTCTTCAGCAAACCCAAGCATAAAAATACAGCTCTCCCTATTTCTTTGGGTCATCATTTCTGAGGGCTCCTGTGTCATAGAAAACCTACATTAAATAAATTTGTAGGCTTTTCTCATGTTAACCTGTCTTTTATTATAAGTGCCTCGGCCGTGAAATTTGTGATGGATGAGAAATCTTTTATTCTCTACAAAGGCAGACCAAGAAACAAGACAAAAATAAAGCCCAGATGATATAAATAGACCCACAGATTATCAAAATCAATGTTATTTATCAGAACTTTCTGCAATGATAGAAATGTTCTATGTATGTGCAATCCAATACATGAGTGACTGCACACACATGTGGCTATTGAGTACTTGACACGAGGAACTGAATTTTCTATTCTATTTTAATTGATTTACATTTAAAGAGTCACATGTACCTAATGGCCACTGTATGGGACAGCACAGCAGTAGCCACTAATGGAATGCATGATTCTCATGATGATAAAGGTAAAAGATAATTAATAGAAAGATTTGATTAATTCATCAAAGGAAGAAAAAGGCAACATACAGCAAATGAGACCAAAAAAACCCCAGATATTGCAGTATTATGGTCAGCATCTACCCAAATATATCAGTAATTATGTTAATCACAAGAAAAGAATATATACTCCAATAGAAAAACAAAGATTGTCAGACTGAAAAAAATAAACAAAGCTTAACTATATGCTGCTTATAACCATGACACATTTGATTATGGGAATTTATTAAGGTATTGCCTCTTCTCCAATCTCATTTGTCATCCTCTACAACTCTTATTGGATGCATGTTCAACCCATTCAGTCTGCCACTGTGTCTCAACCTTTTTCCCCCTATTTTCCATTTCTTTATCTTTGCTGGATTTTGGTTAGCTTTTCCATCTCTGTCTTCTAGTTCAGTGATTCTCATTTTAGCTATGATATACCTATTGTTTAACTCTTTCATTGAATTTTTTATTTCAAAAATTAAAAAAATAATTTTTTGGAGTTCTTTCCTAGTTTTCAAGTTCACTTATTCTTGTATAATAATATCTTCCTCTCTCCTTGTGGTTTTTATCACTTTAATTATGTTAAGCATAGTTATTCTATATTTCATATTGTTCTAGTTTCTCAAGTCCTTGAAGTTCTAAGAGTCCTCTTCACTATGTCTAATTACTCTCTGTCATGGTGAATTATTTTCTTCTATGATTTATAAATTTTAATCCCAAGCTCTTGTTGGTAGTTCTTTATCGCCCTGGACTGTTGGAAGTGCAGCTATACAGAGTTTTGCTTCTGCTGGACACCCCAGAACTTTATTGGTGTGAAGGATTATTGTTTATTATAAAACCCTAGGAAGAATGTCAATTGAGACTTCATGTTTTAATATGAAAAAACTTTGGAGCTTTGATTTCTCAGGGAATTTTTTTTCTAGTTTTAGTGTTTAGTTTTTCTAATTCCTCTTTCACTGAGAGACAGGAATTCTACGATTCTGCCTTTCTGCTGGGGTCTCAGTTCCAACTTTCTGCCTCACACAAGTCAAAGCCTTATCTCCTGTCTCCAGGAGACCTTCAAAGCTACAGCCCCTAGTCCCTAGTGGCTAGATGCAGTCACCAGCTCCCCCAGCCTCCACAGCATCAGCTGGTAAGTTTATGACTCTGGCTTTAATTTTCCTTTTCTTGCACCCACTGACATCTATCTTATGTCAAGTCAGTCTTTTGTTATTTTTTTAACTGATAACTTTTACGTGGTTAAAGGCAATGAGTAGCTCTGCTTAGACTCAGCCCATCAAGCTCCCAAAATTACCCCATGATTTTTAGACCACGATTTCTCCTTTTTCTGCCTCCACTTCTGAATGTATTCGGTTACCCTGCTCCTATGGCCCCTCATATCTAGAAGCTTCACTATCTTACACAAAATTTCCAATCACATTTATATTCTTTATAGATTTTCTAAGGTTCTGTGGAGTTGTAGAGGTAAGAGAATCTCATTGTGGTGTGCATTGCCGTCTGCCGTCTTGTTGCTCCAACCTTCCTTCTTTCTTCTTCTCAGCCAGACTCCATAGGCTCTGACTTTTCCAAAAGCTCGTGCTCCTACATGTCTTCTTCCTTATCATGCATAGGAAGCTTAATTCTCCTAATGAAAAGTAGACCTCACTTCACAAAAGCGTATCTGTGTTCTCCAATGCCATGAACATTTTGGTGAATAGGATTTTCTTTATACCTTTAGACTCACAAAGGTCATGCAGAGAACAGAGACAAGACCAAACATTGCTAGAGACTTCCTTAATCGAGAAAACTGCAAGTTAATCTATACACAACAGAGAAAATAAGTTTCAGCAGCTTTAAGGATTGTTTTGATATTCACATACATACACACATTATAAAATGTCTACTAATTCAACAAATATTGATTAAGCATGTAATAAGCAATGTGCTAGGTTTCATGGATATAATTAAAAACAAAACTACAGTCATCCATCACTTAATGATGGGGATACATTCTGAGAAATGCATTGTTAGGTAATTTTATCAGTGTGAACATCACAGAGTATACTTACACAAACCTAAATGGTATAGCCTACTACACTCCTAAGCTATAGGCTCCTAAGCTATAAACCTGTACAGCATGTTACTGTACTGAGCACTATAGGCAATTATAACACAATGGTAACTATTTGTGCATCTAAACATATCTAAACATAGAAAAGGTAGAGCAAAAATACAGGAATAATCTTTTTGGACCACTGCTGTATATACACTGTGTCATTGACCAAAACATTGTTACACAGCACATGACTGTATTTAATTGCTTCCCTTTCCTGCTAAACTGTAAATCCTAGGAGGGCAGGGCTGTGTTTTACTTATTTACCTCAAGATCCAAGTGCTTAGCAGTGTGCTGGCACTTAACAATATCTGTTGAATAAATAAATGACTGATTATATTAATACATCAATGAGTTTTGTTGCAAAGATGAAAACCTAAAGGGAAAATGATATGAAATTGTTCCTTAAACCTGCAGATATATATTTAAAAAGACACTAAACTCTACCTTTTCAGTTCACTCATGTCGGCAACTTTTCCTATTAGCAAGATCCTAATAACCTCTGCTCATTAGTTTCCTTCACTTTCTCCCAGTCATTTTCTCCTGCCCTGGCTTTGTTTCCTTGCCTGACTATCCTGACGCTCACAGCTACCTTTCTGAAATACTCTCTTGTCAATGTACTTAGCACATTGGACAAGCATGATTTATGGGATCCAACTTTGTTTCTCGCCTCTTAATGGCCCTTTAAAGTTATTCAGAGGAGAATCTTTCTCTGTGACTGACAAGGAGACTTCATAGGCCTTATAACTTTCTCAGTTTAGGTAACCGATGGCTCTATGGTAACTCAAGTTACAAAGCATTGTCTCAGTTCAGAAAGTGGAACTGTGAAGTCCACAATATGAAACATCTCTTCAGCTTTCATTCAAAAGTAGTTTCCCCTCCCTTCCTCTGCTTAAGGCAGGTGAGTGGGCAGGCCACTTGCACTTGTGGAATGGGTTAGATCAGCTTCTATTCTCTTTCTCACCTCTCCTTTTCTCTCTCTCTCATTAGCCATTGGGATTTAAGTGCAACCTATAGACAGTAATATTCACCAATTTGTAAGTATACAATTGATGAGTTTTGACAAATAAATTCAGTTATCTGAATATCACTACAATGATAATACAGAACATTTGTATCATCTCAAAAGTTTCCTCATTTACCATTGCTGTCAATCCTTTTTGGCTCCTGGCAACAACTGATCTCCTTTCTATCTCTATACTTGTGCCTCTTTTCTAAAATTTCATATAAATGGAATCATGCAAAAGACTACATACTGTATCTGGCTTCTTTTTGTAGCATAATGCTTCTGATATTCATACATGTTATGCTTATCAGTAGATTAGCTTTTTTCATTGCTGAGTGTTATTCCATTGTATGGGTATACCATTATTTATTTGTCCATTCATCATTCAATGGACACTTTGGTTCTTTTTTTCAACCATTATGAATAAAGCTGCTATGAGCATTCAGATCCAAATTATTGATTAGGTAGGTACTTAAAATTGTCCCTGATAAATGCCTGAGAGTGGGATTTCTAAGTGATCTGTTTAACTTGTAAGGATTGTCAAACGGCATTTCCAAAGTGGCTGTACCCTTTTGCATTTCCACCTGAAATGTATGAGAATGTCATTTGCTCCATACCTCCTCTCAAGCACTTGATTTTATCAATCTTTTTTAAAAATTTTAGCCATATAGTAGATGTGTAGTGTTATCTCATTGTGGCTTTAATTTGCATTTTATAAATGATTAATGATATTGAACATCTTTTCACATATCATTGCCACTGATATATTTTCGACAAAGTTTGTCTTCACATCTTCAACCAATTTTGTTTTAAATTGTGTCATTTGTCTTACTATTATTGAATTATAAGAGTTCTTGATACATTCTAGAAAAAGGTCCTTAATCAGATATATGTCTACAAGTGTTTTATCAGAGTATGTTGCTTTTCTTTTTGTTTCCATTGGTGTCTTTTGAAGATTGAGAGTTTTTCATTTTCATGAAATCCAATTATCATTTTTTTTATTTTATGGTTCCTGTTGTTTAGGTTGTATCTAAAAAAAAAATTTTGTCTAAACCAAAATACAAAGAATATCTCATATACTTGCTTCTAGACCTTTTTTTATAGTGTAGATATATTTGGACATGTGATCTATTTTGTATTAATTTTTATATATGGTATGACATAAAAATCACTGTTTACTTTTTTGCATCTGGATATTCAACTGTTTCAGTACCACTTTGTCTTGGTCCATTTAGACTGCTATAATAAAGCACCATAAACTGGTGGCTTATAAACAAAAGATATTTATATCTCACAGTTCTTGAGACTAGAAAGTTTAAGATCAAGGAGCTGGCAGATTTGGTGTGTATTCTCACATGGTGGAAGGAAGAACTCTGACCTCTTCAGTCCCTTATAAGGGCATTAGTTCCATTTATCAGAGCTCCATATCTGTGACCTAATTACCTCCCAAAGGCCCCATTTCCTAATACTATCACATTGGAGATTAGGTTTCAACATATAAATTTGGTGAGAAAACACACATTCAGTTTGTAGAGTATTTACTGACTCATTAACTATATTGGGCACATTATTAGGTGGCAATTGCATATGGTTCAAACTAGCATTTAGTCTCTTTAATCTTCTTTTTCCCCATATGAAAAACAGGAAGAGCTGTGGTACATATTATGCAGGTGATTGTTGTGAAATTTAAATAAGATAAGGCATGCAAAGTACTCCGTCCCCTGCAGAGCACATAAGTGCTCAATAAAGGAGGATGTTTTATAAAACTCATCAAGTCCTGACTATTGCAAAATTTATCTTGAATTTATCTCCTCCACTTTATCACTATTTATTTACTCATTCAATCATTTGTTCACTTAACTTTTTATTGAATCACCATGTGTTCCAGGTACTAAGATAGGCATTGGGAATTCAATGATAAACAAACTAGACATGGCCTGTGCCCCAGTGGGACTTTCAGAATGCAAGAGAAGACAGACTGTTAAATAGCAATTAAAATGCAAATAATAAAAAATCAAGCCGGGTGCGGTGGCTCAAGCCTGTAATCTCAGCACTTTGGGAGGCCGAGACGGGCGGATCACAAGGTCAGGAGATGGAGAACATCCTGGCTAACCCGGTGAAACCCCGTCTCCACTAAAAAAAAAAAAAAAAAAAAAAATACAAAAAA
This sequence comes from Macaca fascicularis, assembly GCF_037993035.2. Classification (NCBI taxonomy): domain Eukaryota; kingdom Metazoa; phylum Chordata; class Mammalia; order Primates; family Cercopithecidae; genus Macaca; species Macaca fascicularis. The sequence goes on along the minus strand of NC_088388.1, from coordinate 35,248,777 downwards.
CTAGCCGGGCGAGGTGGCGGGCGCCTGTAGTCCCAGCTACTGGGGAGGCTGAGGCAGGAGAATGGCGTAAACCCGGGAGGCGGAGCTTGCAGTGAGCTGAGATCCGGCCACTTCACTCCAGCCTGGGCGACAGACAGAGACTCCGTCTCAAAAAAAAAAAAAAAAAAAAAAAAAAAAAAAAAAAAAAAAAAAAATCATGACTCTGGGCTTTGCTCTGGCTAGTGAAAGAAAACATTTTCTATGTCCCATCTTCTTCCCACAGGTTCCTGGGTGAGGGAACATAGGATAAGCCCAGGGATAAGACAACTATTGAAGAAACTCCTGCCACAGTGATCTATCTAAACCACATATCTGACTATGTCACTCACTGTCTAAACCAGTGTAAGGCTCTTAACTGCCTTTAGGGTAGAGTTAAACTCTTTAAAATGACATATCTCTCACCAAATCTCTTAGCACTCTTTCTCTCTCATTTTGTTTCAACAAAACTGAACTATTTATATTACTCTATACATGCCATGCTTTTTTATGTCTCTGTGGCTTTGCTCATGCAGTCCGTGAAGTGTCCTTCACCCTTCCTCTGCCTTGGTAACTCTTCATACCAGCTGGGATTCTCATGGCTGCAGAAGAAAGCAAGCCAGTTCAAATTAACTTGAGAAAAAAAGAGAAATTTACTGTAAGGATACTGGGAAGTTTCCTGAAACAGAGTGCAAGGAAGTAATTGCATTATCTATTGTAGGTAACAACAGAATGCATTCTCTGAGAGATGCATTCTCTTCACAGTTTGTCTCTGCTTCTCCCTGTGCATGTCAATGTAACTCACATTGTTGTTATTATTGGTTTTCCTCTATCAAATGGCAGAAAACATAGCAATTGACAGTTCTCAAGCTTCAGTGAGTCCCATGTGGAAAAATCCTAGGGAGGGACATTGATTGGCTCAGCATGTTCCATGTGCCCACTCATGGCCCAAACATTTGTGGCCCAGGGATGCAGCAGTGATGATGTACAGAATAGCTGCTCTCACCATAACCACGTGGATGGGGGAGGGAATCACCCACAAAAGCGTAAATGAAGCATAAATAAGGAATCTCAGTTCAGATGACCCTCCTCCAGGAAGCAATCCAGATACCCTTTATTGGTTTGGGTGCCTGTGTTCTATGCACACTTACTGCCTCATAAACATGTCTAACACTACTGTTAACATTTTCGATAATCTGTTTCTGTGTCTGCCTCTTATGAATTCTTTGAGGACAAGTATGCAATATATTCAGTTTTCTACCTCAAACTTTGAAGATACAGAAAATAAAGAAATAGTAAATGTGGAAACATATTGAAGATTTTTGGAAAAATGAGTAGGTGATTACTTCAACTAACTGGCACTTGAATTTTATTTCTAAAACTCTCATTATAAAAAGTCATCATTTTCAACTTTCTTTTGAGTCAATATACATTTGTCCTCTTACATACCAACATCAAGTCAGTAATGAGATAATTCCAAACCTTGTTATTACATCGTAACTTTCTTTAAGTAGTAATTATTGGAGGTGAGAGAACCTGTATTAATTGACTTGATTATATATAATATTTAAAATCACCTAATTGACACAATATTAGAGAGAAGAACGTGTGAAAGCCACGTAAATAAACTCCGACTATGCTTAAGAATTGTCTAACCCCTGCAGCTGAGGGTCCTGACTGTTAGAAGGAAAACTAACAAACAGAAAGGACATCCACACCAAAATCCCATCTGTAGGTCACCATCATCAAAGACCAAAGGTAGATAAAACCACAAAGATGAGGAAAAAGCAGTGCAGAAAAGCTGAATATTCTAAAAATCAGAGCACCTCTCCTCATCCAAAGGAATGCAGCTCCTCACCAGCAACAGAACAAAGCTGGACGGAGAATGACTTTGACGAGTTGAGAGAAGAAGGCTTCAAACAATCCAACTTCTCTGAGCTAAAGGAGGAACTAACTACAAACCCAGTGCAAAGAAACTAAAAACCTTGAAAAAAGATTTGACGAATGGATAACTAGAATAACCAATGCAGAGAAGTCCATAAATGACCTGATAGAGATGAAAACTATGACACGAGAACTATGTGAGAAATGCACAAGCTTCAGTAACCGACTTGATCAACTGCAAGAAAGGGTATCAATGATTGAAGATCAAATGAATGAAATGAAGCAAGAAGAGAAGTTTAGAGAAAAAAGAGTAAAAAGAAATGAACAAAGCTTCCAAGAAATATGGGAGTATGTGAAAAGACCAAATCTACGTCAGATTGGCGTACCTGAAAGTGACAGGGAGAATGGAACCAAGCTGGAAAACACTCTGCAGGATATCATCCAGGAGAACTTCCCCAACCTAGCAAGGCAGGCCAACATTCAAATTCAGGAAATACAGAGAACGCCACAAGGATACTCCTCGAGAAGAGCAAATCCAAGACACATAATTGTCAGAGTCACCAAAGTTGAAATGAAGGAAAAACTGTTAAGGACAGCCAGAGAGAAAGGTCGGGTTACCCACAAAGGGAAGCCCATCAGACTAACAGCAGAACTCTCGGCAGAAACTCTACAAGCCAGAAGAGAGTGGGGGCCAATATTCAACATTCTTAAAGAAAAGATTTTCAACCCAGAATTTCATATTCAGCCAAACTAAGTTTCATAAGTGAAGGAGAAATAAAATCCTTTACAGACAAGCAAATACTGAGAGATTTTGTCACCACCAGGCCTGCCCTACAAGAGATCCTGAAGGAAGCACTAAACATGGAAAGGAACAACGGGTACCAGCCACTGCAAAAATATGCCAAAATGTAAAGACCATCGATGCTAGGAAAAAACTGCATCAACTAACGAGTAAAATAATTAGCTAATATCACAATGACAGGATCAAGTTCACACATAACAATATTAACCTTAAATGTAAATGGACTAAATGGTCCAATTAAAAGAAACAGACTGGCAAATTGGATAAAGAGTCAAGACCCATCAGTTTGCTGTATTCAGGAGACGCATCTCACATGCAGAGACACACATAGGCTCAAAATAAAGGGATGGAAGAAGATCTACCAAGCAAATGGAAAACAAAAAAAGGCAGGGGTTGCAATTATAGTCTCTGATAAAACAGACTTTAAACAAACAAACATCAAAAGAGACAAAGAAGGTCATTACATAATGGTAAAGGGATCAATTCAACAAGAAGAGCTAACTATCGTAAATACATATGCACCTAATACCGGAGCACCCAGATTCATAAAGCAAGACCTTAGAGTCTTACAAAGAGATTTACACTCCCACACAATAATAATGGGAGACTTTAACACTCCACTGTCAAAATTAGACAGATCAATGAGACAGAAGGTTAACAAGGATATCCACGACCTGAACTCAGCTCTGCAACAAACAGACCTAATAGACATCTACAGAACTCTCCACCCCAAATCAACAGAATATACATTCTTCTCAGCACCACATCACACTTATTCTAAAATTGACCACATAATCGGAAGTAAAGCACTCCTCAGCAAATGTAAAAGAACAGATCACAACAAACTGTCTCTCAGACCCCACAGTGTAATCAAATTAGAACTGAGGATTAAGAAACTCACTAAAAACTGCACAACTACATGGAAACTAAACAACTTGCTCCTGAATGACTACTGGGTAAATAATGGAATGAAGGCAAAAATAAAGATGTTCTTTGAAACCAATGAGAAAAAAGACACAATGTACCAGAATCTGAGGGACACATTTAAAGCAGTGTGTAGAGGGAAATTTATAGCACTAAATGTCCACAAGAGAAAGCAGGAAAGATCTAAAATTGATACCCTAACATCACAATTAAAAGAACTAGAGAAGCAAGAGCAAACACATTCAAAATCTAGCAGAAGGCAAGAAATAACCAAGGTGGAGCTGGTACCATTCCTTCTGAAACTATTCCAATCAATAGAAAAAGAGGGAATCCCTCTGACTCATTTTATGAGGCCAACATCATCCTGATACCAAAGCCTCACAGAGACACAACAAAAAAAGAGAATTTTAGACCAATATCCCTGATGAACATCGATGCACAAATCCTCCATAAAATACTGGCAAACCAAATCCAGCAGCACATCAAAAAGCTTATCCACCATGATGAAGTGGGCTTCATCCCTGGGATGAAAGACTGGTTCAATATATGAAAATCAATAAATGTAATCCAGCATATAAACAGAACCAAAGACTAAAACCACATGATTATCTCAATAGATGCAGAAAAGGCCTTCGACAAAATTCAACAGCCCTTCACGCTAGAAACTCTCAATACATTTGGTATTGATGGAATGTATCTCAAAATAATAAGAGCTATTTATGACAAACCCACAGCCAACATCATACTGAATGGGCAAAAACTGGAAAAACTCCCCTTAAAAACTGGCACAAGAGAGGGATGCCCTCTCTCACCACTCCTATTCAACATAGTGTTGGAAGTTCTGGCCAGGGCAATCAGGCAAGAGAAAGAAATCAAGGGTATTCAGTTAGGAAAAGAAGAAGTCATATTGTCCCTGTTTGCAGATGACATGATTGTATATTCAGAAAACCCCATCGTCTCAGCCCAAAATCTCCTTAAGCTGATAAGCAACTTCAGCAAAGTCTCAGGGTACAAAATCAATGTGCAAAAATCACAAGCATTCTTATACACCAATAACAGACGAACAGAGAACCAAATCATGAATGAACTCCCATTCACAATTGATTAAAGAGAATAAAATATCTAGGAATCCAACTTACAAGGGATGTGAAGGACCTCTTCAAGGAGAACTACAAACCACTGCTCAAGGAAATTAAAGAGGACACAAACAAGTGGAAGAACATTCCATGCTCATGGATAGGAAGAATCAATATTGTGAAAATGGCCATACTGCCCAAGGTAATTTACAGATTCAGTGCCATCCCCATTAAGCTACCAATGACTTTCTTCACAGAATTGGAAAAAACTGCTTTAAAGTTCATATGGAACCAAAAAAGAGCCTGCATTGCCAAGACAATCCTAAGCCAAAAGAACAAAGCCAGAGGCATCACACTACCTGACTTCAAACTATACTACAAGGCTACAGTAACCAAAACAGGATGGTACTGGTACCAAAACAGAAATGCAGACCAATGGAACAGAACAGAGCCCTCAGAAATAATACCACACACCTACAACCATCTGATCTTTGGCAAACTTGACAAAAACAAGAAATGGGAAAAGGATTCTCTGTTTAATAAATGGTGCTGGGAAAACTGGCTAGCCATAAGTAGAAAGCTGAATCTGGATCCCTTCCTTACACCTTATACAAAAATTAATTCAAGATGGATTAGAGACTTAAATGTGAGACCTAAAACCATAAAAACCCTAGAAGAAAACCTAGGTAAATACCATTCAGGACATAGGCATGGGCAAGGACTTCATGTCTAAAACACCAAAAGCAATGGCAAGAAAAGCCAAAATTGACAAATGGGATCTAACTAAACTAAAAAGCTTCTGCACAGCAAAAGAAACTACCATCAGAGTGAACAGGCAACCTACAGATTGGTAGAACATTTTTGCAATCTACTTATCTGACAAAGCGCTAATATCCAGAACCTACAAAGAACTCAAACAAATTTACAAGAAAAAAACAAACAACCATCAAAAAGTGGGCAAAGAAAATGAACAGACACTTCTCAAAAGAAGACATTCATACAGCCAACAGACACATGAAAAAATGCTCATCATCACTAGCCATCAGAGAATTGCAAATCAAAACCATAATGAAATACCATGTCATACCAGTCAGAATGGTGGTCATTAAAAAGCCAGGAAACAACAGGTGCTGGAGAGGATGTGGAGAAATAGGAGCACTTTTACACTGTTGGTGGGACTGTAAACTAGTTCAACCATTGTGGAAGACAGTGTGGCGATTCCTCAGGGATATAGAACTAGAAATACCATTTGACCCAGCCATCCCCTTACTGGGTATATACCCAAAGGATTATAAATCATGCTGCTATAAAGACACATGCACACGTATGTTTATTGCAGCACTATTCACAATAGCAAAGACTTGGAACCATCCCAAATGTCCATCAATGACAGACTGGATTAAGAAAATGTGGCACATATACACCATGGAATACCATGCAGCCTTAAAAAAGGATGAGTTTGTGTCCTTTGTAGGGACATGGAAGCAGCTGGAAACCACCATTCTTAGCAAAATATCGCAAGAACAGAAAACCAAACCTCGCATATTCTCACTCATAGGTGGGAACTGAACAATGAGATCACTTGGACACAGGAAGGGGAACATCACACACTTGGGCCTGTTGTGGGGTGCAGGGAACAGGGAGGGATAGTATTAGGAGATATGCCTAATGCAAATGATGAGTTAATGGTTGCAGCACACCAACATGGCACATGTATACGTATGTAACAAACCTGCACGTTGTGCACATGTACCCTAGAACATAAAGTATAAGAAAAAAAAAAAAAGAAAAAGAACTGTCTAACCCAGCTCATTTGATAGCCTATTGATCAGTAAGTTAAACAAAACTCTAATTCAATGATAGCAGCATCCTCTGCCCTTTCCAAAAGTGCAGGACAGGATAATAGTATCTCATGGTCAAGAAATGTATTAAATATGTGGAAAAATAAAACGTAAAAGAGAATGAGGGGAAACTTGGTGAAAATTAGCAAAACAATGCTCCGTTCTCCCTCTGCTGGCTTTTAGGCAGTATTGCTCTTCAAAGATCTGTCCAAAGGTCCAAACAAAATTTTTTCAAGGAATCTCAAAAATATCTATAGTTTTTGTAATTTTTTCCAAAAATATTTAGAATACTCATAATGTTCATCTAAATAAGCTCCACCAAAGCTAGGGCATCCTGACCAAAGCTATCATTACCTTCTCTTCTTATCACAGATAATGACTAATACAGAAAAGATAGAACAAGTAGAATCTAATGGCTTGACCAATTTTTCAAAGGAGCAATTCAAAAGAAGTAATTGATATTAATATTATAAATATATAATATTTTCTAGTTTTCTAAGAATATGATTCTTGCAGATTGAGATGCAGCCTGATTGAGTAGGAAAAACACTATATTTTTAGACAGACAACCTGGGTGTGAGTCTTGACTGTCCCTATTATGTACTGGTTATGTAACCTTTAAAAATTATCATTTATATGTTAGTTGTATAACATTACCATTTATGGAACTAAATTTCATCAACCTCTTAATTCCTTTTCTAGTTCTCTCTTTTTTTTTTTACTCCCAGTGCTGTTGAATTACTAATTTTTAATAATTAATTTCTGCATTTAATTCACACCATTTGGGTAATTCGAAGATGTAACCAAAATGGTTCCTGTAATCATCAGCTTCCTTCCTTGATGTTGTGCCAAACACACTGTGGACACCCAGATAAATCCTAATTGATAAAATAATGATCATGATGGCAATAAAGAGCCCTGGGATTTTTATTTGAGCCAAATTCTTTCCTAGTTACATGGCTAGTATTTTGAGTAGCAGCTGTGAACAAATCTGTATTTCCTTCCCCTATGCCACCCCACAACAGTCTGAAATCTTTACTTCAAATGAGACAAATCAGAAAAACTGCTGAAAAATGCAGTTTAAATCTGTCCTTCTGTCCAGTCATTAGTTAAATCCCCTATATCACATTTCTTTAAATCGACTGACTCTTAAATATTGTTATAAGGAAGGAAAGGACAAGGTAGGTGTGAGGTTAGAGGATACTAATTCAAATGATGACTCCACTTCTTTGAAGTTTAATATCCATTTTTCAAGATTGAAATACACCATGTCATAAATGAGATATGTGAGCTTATCATTCCAGTGTTTTCAGATATAATTGGAGGTCCATAAATAGTAGCAAGAATAATTATAGCCACCAGTTATTGAGAACTCACTATGGGCCAGGCACTATACTAAACTATATATTTAAAAAGTTATACACAAACACACACACGTACACAAACACATATTCATTTATTCCCCACAAAAACCCTATAAGGCAGATGCTACTTTCTCTATTTTACAGATAAGAATTTGAAGCTTAGAGAATTAATGTAAATTCCACACACGTTATCCTACTAGTGGCTGAGCCGGGATTTGAACCAGGCAGTCTGATTCCAGAGGCCACTTAGAGTTTTGTTTCATGCCCCAAGGAGGATATTGAAGCTTTAGAAAGCAATTAGTTATGCATGCTCCAGAATAACTAAAATGAAAGCCAACAATAACAACTGAGAACTCCAAGTGGTTTACGAGTGTAAATTGGTGCTGGAAGGAAGGTAAATAGATGCAACCACTTTGAAAACCTCTTCAGCAGTATCTACTCAAACTGAACACACACATTGCCTATAATCCAACAATTCCACTCCCTACTACATATCCAAATGAAAGTGTAAATGTATGTGAACCAAAAGACAGAATGTTCTAATGTTTCTTGCAGCATTATTTGTAGAAGCCCCAAACTGAATGAACCCAATGTCCATCAACAGTGAAACAGATAAAAGAAAATATTGTCAGTTTCATGTAATAGAAATACCACTCAACAACGGCAAATAATTAATTGCTACATACAACATCGATGAATTTCACAGACATAATATTGACCACAAGAGGCCAGACACAAAAGAATATATGTGGTACAATTCCAAAGCTCAAAGTCCAGAAACAACCAAAACCAATCTATGGTCAAAGAAGTTAGAATGGTGGTTACCTTTGGTAAAAGGTGCTCACAACTGGGAGATAGCGTACGAGAGACTTCTGGGAGCTCATAATTTCTTGACCTGGGTAGTGGTTACACAGATATAAAAATGTATCAAGCTATAGACTTAGAACTTGTGTACTTCTTTGTGGTATGTCAAAATTCAATAAAAAGCTTACACAAAGGAAATGAAACTATTGCTAAGAATTCATTCCCCTTCATTCCCTTTCAGAGTACATGCCATCTCATCCCAAATGTGGGATTCTTGCACACAAATGTTTCCTTTTTGCCTAATTCTTGGTTTCTTTGCACATTCCCAAGTACCTTTACTGAGAAGCTGTGAATTTCTCACAGGAAACTACCTCACTAGCTGATATCCTAAACTCTAGTTCCACTCTCTGACCACAACTGTTCATTGTTTCAATTTGATCACAGATTTCACCTCCTTGCCTTCAACTTTGATTTTGAAAGCTCCATTTCTCTTCACTCTCAACCAGCTTTCCCTCTTTCGTTCATTTGTTTATTTGAAGAGATTTGTCACTTCAACCATTCCACTTACTCAACTAATAGTGGTAGGCTCTTGGAATACTATAGTAAATTAAACTGACATTATGTCTTATCTCATGATTCTCACCATCTAATGACTTCCATGACAAAACCCTAAACTCTCTTGTCCTTCTTACACATCTAACCATCAATCGCTCTCCCTTAATTCTGTTGTCTGCCTTCACTGGTCCTACACAAGGACACCTATACACTAGAAGAAAAATTGAAATTTTCACATCATTATTTTACGTCTCCGTGTATTCATGGTTTGTAACTTCATCTGGGTCCTAAATGCTGTTCTATATCCCTAGTGAGATTTCTCTTTATTTTTCCTAACCTCTAATTGAAATTTAGCGTTTCATTTATAGTATTAGCAGCGCCTGTTAGCACTGCTGCAGTACTAATAACTTTGTTTACAGTATCTATAACTTTGTCACCAATAGAAATCACATAACTTTTTTGTATCATATTATAGTTGTTACAGATATCTCAGGATATATTCATATTCATTACTACTTTGCAATTATGGTAGTTATTAGATTTGACACCAGGCCATGCTATTGTATGCATTAGCATAAGTACTGTAGCAGTTTTTAAAAATATGTTTTTTGACACTCCTCCCATCGAGAGGTAGAGATTATGTTCCTTTCCTGTGAATCTGGGGCAACTTAATGACTCCCACATAACCAAGAGAATTCAGTGGAAGTGACGCTACATGTTTCCAGGAGCTAAGTCATAAAAGGCAAAGAGGCTTTCACCTTGCTTCCTGGAGCACAAACCCGGGGAGCTCTGAGACACCACGTGATAAATCCAACTACCCTCTGGCTGCCATGCTGTGAAGAAGACCAAACTAGCCTAAGCAAAGAGCCCATGTGGAGACAGGAAGACAGAGAGAAAGACCGACCTGGCCCAGCTCCTACTGTTACTTTGATTGGTAGAAACAAATAAGAGCTTCTTACAAGGTCTGTCAATCTGCTCTGGCTTATGGGAAGACAAACTATTCCCAGCCCTGTGTAAGTACTAGAAACTGTTTGGCCCACTGCTTTTCCCCAGCCTCGTGGAGTTTCACCCTTCCATTGCACAGATAAGTACTCAGCCCCAAAGGGAAGTACTCAATACAAAGGAACACTCCTACAGATGTCCAAGACTCTCTTGTGTGCCATGTCCTCCTCTCAGATACTCTGCCCATCAGCCTCCCCAAATTCCCATCTCTGTCGCCTCTATTGAGTGAAACCACGGGTTTTTGTTCAGGTTCCGCTCCCTGTTCTAGGCTCTGGACACTGCCTCCAGATAGTAAGCTGGGGTCATTATGGAACTTAATTCATTGTTTCTGTTCTCTCAGGGATCACAATCCTGCACTGCCTGTTGGGCTAACGTCTGAAAACAATTATTTCATATATACATACATATATGTGTATATTTATATATACAACCCTTCCCTAAATATGTATAAGTATACATACTTATAATTTATATGACTGTATATATGTGTGTATATATTATATCTTATAAATATATATTTATAATGTATATTTTATATATTTATATAAAACATATATATTTTATATAAATATGAATATTTTATATTTAATATATTATATATTTATAGAAATACAAATGTGTTATATTAAATGTAAATATTATATATTCTATATAAATATAAATATTTTATATTAAATATGAATATTACATATTCATATTAAATATAAATATTTTATAGTATATATTATATATTTTATACATATATGTTTATTTATATATTATAGAAATATATTCATTATATAAATATATATTAAATAATATTTACATACATATTTTATATTTTATATATACATAAATACATGCATATATATAATATATAAAATATATATATCTTTCCTCAAGTGATACTCCCATCTCAGCTTCTCCAGTTAGCTAGGACTACATTTGTGAGTTACCATGCCCAATTCATTTCACATAGTATGCTCAATTTTCCAGGTGTTTCTAGTGATAGCATAATTTTGCAGAAGCAGAAATCCAAATGTAATTGTTAAAACCTAAATTAAAAACTGAATTGTGTTCTTTAATCTTAACATTCATATTCAAAGACACAAAAAAAGGGGGGCCTCTTTCTACTTAACAGCAAAGCTCGTTGAAGATGTTCTCTCAAGTAGCTGTCAGCACCTCTAACTTCCCACTCTTTAACTGGGCATATTCTGGTTTCTACCATCACCCACGTCACTGAAACAGGTCTTATCACACCATCTATAACTATTTTATTAGTACAGCTATGGAACATATTTAGTTTTTATTTTCCTTCTAGTTCATTTTAGTCTGAGCTGGAAGATAAGAGTGTTTTCCTTACTTGACTTTCTACACCTGTGCTATCCACTCTGGTAGCCACTAGGCACATGTGGCTACCGAAAATTTGAAGCGTAGCTAGACCAAATTGGGAGGTGCTGGAGGTGTAAAACACACACCAGGTTTCCAAGACATAATATGAATAAAAGAATGTGACATACCTCATTAGTTTTTATGTTAATTACATGTTATAATGATCATTCTTAATTATTGGGTTAAACAAGCTATATCTCTAAAATCAATTTCATCTGCTTCTGTTTAGCTTTTTGTATCACTACCAGAAAACTTACAATAGCTTATGTGACTCACGTTATATTTCTAATGGCCAGTACGGCTCTACAACAACCTCTTGCACCGACAGAGCCCTGCTTTAAACTTTCCTTTCTTGGCTTGTGGGTCTCTGTTATTCCCTAGTTTTCTTGCTACCTCGCTCTCTGCTCCTTTTGAGACTTCTCTTCTGAGACCTAAAACTGTTGTTCTAAAATGGTAGTGTGCTGCAAAATCACCTGGGTTGCTTGCCAAAAATGCAGATTCTTGGATCTTATCTGATCTGGTAGACTGGCTTGGAGGACCGAGATTCTGATTCAGTAAAATAGAAGGAGAGCTCCGAAATTTAGATTAATCCTTAGCCCTATTCTTTCTCATTTTACCCTATTCATTCCATAGGTATCATCTTCCCTATCCCATCCACCTCCAAAGATAGAACTACCACTCACAGACCAACATCTCCCAAATCTCTTATCTTCAGCTGAGATCTCTCTCATATCCTGCCCTCTTCTTCCAACTGCCAGCTGTATATCTTCACTTGGAGGTACACTTGATAAGTTTGAGAAAACTTAGCATATTCAGCATTTAAATTCTTATCTCTATTCTCCCTAGCCCATTCCTACCTTTGACCTCTCAGTTATCCAAACTAGAAACCTGAAATAATTCTTTACTTCTTCCTAACCTCTATATCTAATCATATAAAAAACTGACCAATTCTGCTTACTTAACTTCTATCATCTCTGTGCCTTTTAAATGTCCTTCATTTAGGGTTTCTCAATCTTGGCTCTACTGAAATCTTGAGCCAGTTAGTTCTTTGTCGTTGGAGGAGGGGGGTTGTCCTGTGCATTGTTAAATATTTAGCAGTTACCCTGTCCTTTACCCCAGTAGATACTAGTAGCACCCCTTGCTGGTACAACCACAATGCCTCTAGACATTACCAAACCCTGTGGGAGGAGGTGAGTGGGAAGGAATCACATGTCATCCCATAGAGCCTCTGCCTCAGCTGGTGGAGGGCCGCTTCTTAATCATCTGCATTAGGGCAAGAGTTTCCACCTGGCCCTCTAGCCCAGGACTGCACCTCTTTTCTATTCTCTACACTCCTGATAGTTTTACAGTTTTCACAGGTTAAAATTCAGTATCTCTAAGAGGGCATAAAAAGGGCATTATTTTTTACTTACGTGCCTTTCCAGCTTTCCACTCTACCCATACTGAAAGGCTTTGCAGTTTCCTTAGAGATGGATGAACGTCATAAGAAGTGTTAACTACAGAGAGTAAGTAAGCTAGTAGCTTGTGAGATAAATGCAAAACTCCTAGCATATTTTAAATATAGAATATGAGTAAGCATGTACTTTGTGAAACATAGGCAAGATTATGTAAAATATATATAGTAAGTTAGTAAACTATAAGACATGCCAAAGTTAAATACAAATATGATGGAATAGAGAGTCACTGATAGCCAAAAAGGGATGGAAAAACTAAGCTATGAGCAATCATGACATCTCTGGGCTATTAACTATGTCACTCCTACATCAGCCACCCATTGGTCACACCTAGAATAGTCTCATATGTGCTCTGCCCAGGAAATGCAAAAAAAAAAAAAATCCTGTATCTGTTCAACAACTTAACCAGTAAGCTCTGGCTGTGACCAGGCATACTTCCCTGCTTCTATCCAATAAAGCAGGTGTGTACCATTGGCCCAAAGCACTTTCCACCTGTGGGTCTCCTTGCTGACACCTCATCTCTGGTCCTCATAAGTATACCATCAGCAGAGAAGGCTGTTGTGGCAGATAGAATATATGCACATTACTTAACCCATGATTCAGGTGATGGTGTCCTTCCACTTGCTTGCACCTTATCCTAACTGTGTCCACTTACCACAACTCTTCCACCTTTTCACTGGATACTGAAATTAAATAGGCTATATTATTTAATAATCTTAATTCAAGCTGTGAGCCTTCTGTTTCATTACCTTTAGGAGAGCTTGCCTCGTTTACTGGGAAGCCACCATTGCATCAAATTAGTTTCCCACATGACAGTTCCATGCAGGCATTAATCTGCTCCCAGAACACTCCTGCTTTAGCCCTATCATTTTATTCTGTTTATATCCATGTGTTTCTGTTATGACACTTTTCACACCACACTGTGATTAACTGTTTATTCCTCTCTCACTAGTTTGTGAGTTCCTTGGAAGCAGAAATACATTTTATTCTTTTTGTCTAATCATTACTTAACAAAGTGCCAACCACAAAGTAAACAGTAAAAGAATTATAGAATGCAACCTCCTGCAGACACAGTTGAAGAAATTACCCATTGTTTTTTTCCTTTCTGTCGTTCCCTAGTTCTAGGCATCAATCGCCTGCCTAGTCGGGGAGCAGTATGAAAGTGGTGGGAGGACTATAGACTCACTGCAGAAAACAGCTTACAGTAATGCAGTGAATTACTAGCAAGTTTGGGCCTTGGTGGAGCTTGTCTTATTTGCCTGTTCACTGGGGGGTTTCAAACAATAGTTTTTGTTTCCCTGCTATCCCGAACTTAAAATAATTAAGCCAAGAATCTTTAAGAGATGTTTTGTTCTCCAGGATTCTAGATAATAAAACCTACTGTAAAAATTAATGAGCACCTATACTGTGACAGACAATAAAGATACAAGAAAAATGCCATTTCTGTTCTGAGAAAATTTACAAGGATTTTCCTGGAGCCTACATTTTACTCGAAGTAATAGCTATTCTTATAGCTTACAATAAAAGATGCATTTTGGAATATATTTCGCTTGAATGAAAGAAATAGAACGTGAGACCTTAAACAACGGGTCCATTCTTCAGATCCTTTTAACACACCCTCCTTCAGAGGTCGGGGTATTTGCGTGCAAAAGTTTACTATCACGCACAGGTGTGGAGATTTACAAATACAATCCAATTTAATGGGAACTGTGTCTTGTAAGAGATGGCCCCCAGGGACCTCCCATATCCCTAACCTCTCGGAGGACTGCAAAACACAGCTTCTGAAGCAACTCTTGCCTCGCCTTGAATCATTAGCCACTTCACTCCGCCCCGCCCCTTCCGTCCCCGGAGGCCGCCAGATTTGTGTCCGCTCTAGGCTTCTCCCGGACGTCTCTTTGTGGTGGCGTTGAGCTCCTCTAGCCCGTACTTGCCGTCCTCTCAGTGGTAGCGCGGGGACTGGCTGGGAAGCGGGCGGTCGAGTGTGTCCTGTGTGGACGCGGATCCTGCCCGAAGCCGGGCGGAGGAGAGCTGAAGCTAAGGTGGAAGGGGAGCGGGGGAGGCCCTGGGGAGGAGCGGGAGAGTGCAGACGGGCCCCTGAGTGGCGAGGGAGCCCGGCGGCGTCACGGGGGAACCCGGAGAGAGGGGGAAGAGGAGGCCCGCACACGTGAGGGGGATTTCCGCAGTTGGCCGGGGCCTCTCACCCCCAGATCAACCCCTACCCCATAGTTCATCTGCGACGCAACGCCTTGGGCCAAAGCCCAGAACAGGTTCTGCCGCCTCTGACCTCTCCGAGGGTCGTCGCGTGTCCAGTAGGCCCAGGGCCTTCAAAGCTACGATTTTGACTTGAACTACTTAGAATTATATTGTGGCCTTGAACCCTGTAGACAGCCTGTATCTCTGCTATTTTTGTTTTTAATTTTTCAAATCAGAATCTTCTCAACCCTGGCCCTTTGAAGTCAAAGGCTAATGTTTATTTTTCCATCCCGGTACCTTGAACTTAGTAGGTGCCCATTGGACGGGTCTGGTGGTTTTAGTCATTTGTAAATAGCCGTGAACTAAGGACGAAATGTATGTGGCCTCTTACAGGGTTGGGGTGGGAATCATTGCAGGGTTTGGGGGCACTCTGTTAGGCATGATGACAAAAGCTGTAGGCTTGAGTTTCTTCATCTGTAAATGAGAATGATAGTACTTTCCTCAGGGTGGCTATGAAGGTTCCTGAGATGATATTTGCCCTAAGCACTGTACCTGGCATGTCGTGACTACCACACTTGAACCAAATGTTTTCAATGATGTTATAGACTATATTTTTGTTTTAAATTAACTTTACCTTTCTTATTGTGCCTAGATCTTGAGGACTGAGACTCTCTTCTCGGCCTTTGGGCCCTTTGATTAATGCCAATTGTCATGTTATAGGTAATCAGTATTTGAAGATGACAGGCACAAAAAGTTCACAGTTGCAAGATGCGTAACTTTTGTAGGTGTCTGTGCCCTTAACTAAAGCTACTGATTTGGGGCGTAGGGGTAGATTAAACTATATTTTTGTTAAATAAGAGATAATCTGGGAAGATGCTTTATAAGTTGCAAGACCCTATGCCAAAAAAAAAAAAGCCTTTAATTTTTTTCATAAAACATTTCATGAAAGTTTGTTTTCTGTTTTTCGTAAAAGAGACATCAGTTACAAAACGAGGTACATTTTTTGTTTTGTTAAATTTCCTCTAAATCTTACTTTCCCACTAATAAGGAGACTGGTAACAAACTAAAAAACTATGTTAACATGAATTAACACATTGGAACGGGTATTTCTGCATCTCCTCCACAAATTTAGGAAGAACAAGTGAGTTCCGTGATTAATCCTCAATTCCGTCTGCTGTTGTTTTGTTAGTGGCTGTTTTGCTGTTTTGGTAGTGTCTGTTCTGCTGTTTTGGTAGTGTCTGTTCTGCTGTTTTGGTAGTGGCTGTTCTGCTGTTTTGGTAGTGTCTGTTCTGCTGTTTTGGTAGTGGTGGTGGGGTGTTCTGCATTAACACCTCGAAACCCCTGTGATAATGTCCTAGACCTTGCTTTATTAGGAAGTCTTGCAAGCATCATGGCCACGTATGATTTTTCTCAGCTTCCTCAACCTAGTCTACCTTCCTTACCGTTTTTTAATGGGTAGCAAGAGATAATGCTTAAGAACTCTTTAAAACTACTGATGTTTTAAAGTAAAGCTGGTTAATTCCCTGAGCCGGCAGCGTTCAAATTGTATGAAGAACAAATACTTTTGTTTACTACCTAAGGTAGTAGGAGAGGTCTAATCAATGTATTCTACATTTATTTCATTCTCTTTTGATTCTTAGGTAGTGCTACAAAAATATTAAATGTTAATCTTAGAATCACAAAACATGCTGTATTTAGGCACTAAAGTAAAATGATACCAATCCTAAGGCAGGAGAAAGTCTTAATTTTCTCCTATGCAGAATTTTTAAGACAATGTCAAATAAGAAATCTGGACTTAGGAGAGACTTTATTCAAAAGGGTTATTGTAAGAGGAGAAAAGGGACTTTTGCAATGGGTGGAACCAAAAGATCTGCAAGAGTCTCCAAGGAGTGAACCGTGCTGGAAAGTTTTGGTGTGAGGAAGTAGGATATAAGGTTGGCTTGATCTAATAGTAGATCGGAGAATGTTATTCCCTGGCTCTGGCTGAGAGCTGGCTAAAGTTCAGGAACCTGGGGGAAGGAGAGAAACTAAAGTTTAACAAGTATTGTGTTCCACTTGATCTGTAGGGCCACGCAGCTCAGCAAATTATTCATAAATTCATAATTGAAGCAAAAAATGGGAATTTGGAGGGTCTTTCTCTTGCCTGGTCATAGGTAAACAAGGGGGAATCCTTGAGTCTTACCTAACTCAAAGGTGGATTTTTAAAATTATAGCTAATAAAGAACCAGCACAGGGCTCAAGCAAAATTCACCTTGTCAAAAAGTGTTTTTATTATTTGACATTGAAAAGTATTGAAAACCTGGATTTTATTTATACCATGGTGAATCTTTCTAAGACTGGGGTGTTTGTTATTGGTTTGCTTGTTATCCTATAAGAAGCTGGATGTTTTTCTTCTTCCATGAGGAGTACTAGGTTTTATACTGACCAGAATGATTGAATGGAGCAAATTAATCTTTTCTTGCATTAAAGGATTATTAAAATAGGAACTGGTAAGATGCTATAACCAGTTTAAGTGACAATTAAAAGTAGACATGTTTAAGAGCAGAAATATTGAAATAAATACACAAGTGAAGGCAAAATTGGCTGCTTCCACAGTGAGACAAATTCTATCACTGAACCTTCACCAGATAGAATTTACAAGAATACAATTATTTTGCCTTGCTGTTGGTTATCTACAGTTGACAGTTGTAAAATAACTCCAAGATGCTGAAAGAATCAGACTTCCCATATAATCAGAATCTGAAAACCTGAAAGGCTGTGCTCTCAACAGTGCAGTTTTCTATTGAAGCAGATGTTTTTCTCTGTCCTTAGTTTATCAAGTTTAAATCTCCTCTCCCCCAATAATCTTCCCTAGAGTTAGACTTCCTGTAAGGCAAATACATATCTGAGTTTTCTTATTCTTTTTTGCTATCTTCTATAAAATATATCTTCTTCTATATATTTGCTATCATCTATAAAATATAAAATATAGAAGATAGCAAAACATTTTAAGTTTAATTTTTTTAATTGAATTATCTAGAGCAGTACATAGCAAACTGTAATGTGCTTACACATCACCTGGGCATCTTTTTGAAATGCAGATCCTGATTCATTGGGTCTGGAGCTGATACTGAGATTCTGTATTTCTACCGAGGTCTCAGCTGATGCCAGTGCTGATTCAGGGGCAGTAAATAGTAAAGCATTTCCAACTATATTAAGGAAGGGGCCAGATAAATCATCATTATGGAAGAACGTAGCAGTGTACTGTAGGTGAAAGGAACAATATGAAGTTGCTGGACTGTCATTTGAAGAAAATAAAATATAAATTGTAGGCCACATCGCCACAACACAGACCAAAATGAGCAAAAACAGTTGCTAGGAAACAGACTCGAATGCAGAACTTTAGCTTACAGGAGGAAGACAGAAAGAGCTGGAAATGGGAACACTGAGGAATATAACAGAGGAGGAACAACCAGAGGTTGTAATTTTTAGAATGCAGACAGTGACCACTTATGATCAGTGTCTGAAATTTAGTGTTCCTTGAGCTAGCTAGACTTGGACTCTTTGACAGTATGTGAACAGACTGCCTAATTGTAGATCAGAAAGCTAACCTATGGAAGACTTTAAAACTGCCGTGACCAGGTGTGTGTACTCAAGTGAGTGGGATTAGTTTGCTGCTGAGTTTTAATCTGTGTAAAATTTAGTTTTTATCACAGTTGACAATGTCTTTTATCAGATAGGATATTTTAATTTTGAAATGAGCTGGTCCTGTAAAGAAGTAATTCATTGTCTGAAATTCAAATCTAACAGGGCATCCTGCGTTTTTTATTTGCCAAATCTGGTGACCCCATTTTCTGCATCCAGTAAGTAGAGATCTTTCTTTGGTGCCAGCTCAATGTCCTGCCTGTTACTAAGAAAAAACTTAACTTCCTATAGACAAATTACAGGACCACCTACTCAGAAGGCTGATAGGTGAGAGAATCACTTGAGGCCAGGAATTTCAGAAATAGGTATTCAACTTCACTGGCACAAGTTACAGAGTCTGTTCCATTAGTTTCCTTTAATCATGATGAACTCTGGTGAATTTTGTAGTAATTTAGCCACGAATAAAGGAAACTAACGGAACAGAGACTCCCCAATAAGTAAGGAAAAGAATTTTTTTACCTAAAATTTAAATTAATAAATAGAGTAAATGAAATTAACCTAAAGGGTAAAAATGTATTATTACTATGGACAGATGAGTTTTAGTTTCCTAAATCCAAGATGCTTTTCCTATCAAATATGGCCAGGGTAGCCCAAGTTTTGAATACTAGAAAATAGCCTTATGGCAAAAAATTCCATTATAGGTCTGTGGCTAAAAACTGGTAATGGTTACCTACAAATAAAAATCTGTGGCATTAACAAAATATTAAGCATTATTTTCTATACAGTGCTGAGGGATAATTGTTCTAGTTTCCCTTGTATTAATAAACGTCAGAGCCAGATTGTGTCCCTTATTTGCTAAGATACATTGCCACGTAGTTCGTTGTTTTGTAACTTTACCTCTGGTTTCCGTTTTCTCCTCAACTTATCTTAACCCAATTATCTGTTTGAAGAAAAAAAATTATTATGATTATTTTTTTTGAGACAAGACTCTCACTTTGTCGCCCAGGCTGGAGTCCAGTGACACGATCTTGGCTCACCGCAACCTCCACCTCCTGGGTTCAAGCAATGCTCATGCCTCAGCCTCCCATGTAGCTGCACTACCACACCTAATATTTTTGTATTTTTAGTAGAGGTGGGGTTTCACTGTGTTAGCCAGTCTAGTCGAGAACTCCTGGTCTCAAGTGATCCACCCACGTCGGCCTCCCAAAGTGTTGGGATTACAAGCATGAGCCACAATGCCTGGCTAGAAAAAAATGTTCTAATTATTACTGTGATAGAAGCCATTTCATCTGATTTGATTAGGACCTATATTAGTTCCTTTTAAAAGCTAACTAAAACAGAATAAATGAATATAAATATACTCTGTTTTTACCAGCTTTAAAACTTTTTTTCAGTTAAAATGTTCAGTAACATTTTTTAACACTTTAAAGTGTATTTTATTTTTTAACTTTCTAAATATAGTATTTTGACCTAAAGCACAGACATTTATTCACCATTTTTTGTTACCTGAGGCCAGGGTCTTTTATTGTTATATGATTTTGCTGATTATTTTCTCTGCAGAAACCACATCAAAAAGTGTTTAAGATTTCTCTCCAGTTTTTTTTTTTTTTTTTTTAATTTGGCAAAGCTTAAAAACACTTGTAAAATTGCCGAATCCTAGATTTCACGGGACCTTACTACCACTCAGATTTCAGTGGTTCACATCTTTTCTCAACAGCAGTTTTTTTCCTAATGAGTTGCATCTTTTCTTGAGAATTCAACTTAGTTTTTTTAATTTGGTTTGAAAATATTTATGGAAAATTTCAAATAGAAAGTATGGACAGTAGTGAAGCACTTATGTACATGTCACCAAACCTTATTTTCTGTAAATCTTTTTGGGGAAAAAAATGTTTTTTCCCCTCAGAAGTATCCACAAATGTGATATATGTTACTCTCATGTATATTTTAGTATATATTCATGTTTCATCTGTGAATCTTTTTTTTTTTTTTTTTTTTTTGAGACGGAGTCTCGCTCTGTCGCTCAGGCTGGAGTGCAGTGGCGCGATCTTGGCTCACTGCAAGCTCCGCCTCCCAGGTTCACGCCATTCTCCTGCCTCAGCCTCCCGAGTAGCTGGGACTACAGGCGCCCGCCACCTCGCCCGGCTAATTTTTTGTATTTTTTTAGTAGAGACAGGGTTTCACTGTATTAGCCAGTATGGTCTCGATCTCCTGACCTCGTGATCCACCGGTCTCGGCCTCCCATTTTACCCTTACTGATGATACTATATAACCTTTACAACGTTTTTCACTTAAGATTGTCTTTAAGATTTATTCATGTTGATACATGCAATTCATGTAGTTTATTCATTTTAACTGTTATGTGGGAGTCCCTTGTGTGAGTAACAATTTCACATCCTTTACAATTAGGTTATTTGTCATCTTTCACTGCCAAAGGCAGTGAATGCTGAAAGTTTTCATATATAACTTGTGCTCGTATTGGAGATATTTTTCTCCAGCTGACGCCCAGAACTGAAAAGAGGTCAGTCCCAAGGTATATGCTTCCTCAGTTTTACAAGAAATTGCAGAAAAGGTTCTAAAGCAGTTGCAGCAATTTACATTCCTACCAAAGTTATTATAAGGAGCATGTAAGGGTTGGACACATCTTAACCAGATATCAGATTTTTAAATTGATTTCAAGCAAATGTTTAAGAAATGATACTTAATTTGCATTTTCCTAGGAACTATGAGGGAAACAGTTTGTATGCTGTTCTCTTTCTCTGTGAATTGCCTAACTATATTTGTTTAGTTTTCCAATGGACTCTGTCATTTTCTAATTGATTTTTTAAAGTGAGGGGTTACTCGAATATTTACAATAATAATCCTAACAACACCTTTCAAGTGTCATTTTTTTCTCCTTTAGTTATACAGAAATGTGTAAATTTTACATATAATCAAATGTATCCATCTTTTTATTTTTTTTGGTACCTGCTTGCTTGTTTGAATAATTCTTCCCTACTCCCATGTCAGAAAATCTTCTTTATTTTCTCATAAAATGTTTAGTTTTTCTTTTCATGTTTAATTCTTTAATCCACCTGTAATTGATTTTTGTTTGTGCAGAAGAGATCTAATCCTTTTTCCATATGGTTAACTGGTTAAAGTCCCTTCTTCATTAGTGTGTGATACCCATTGATTAATAGTACCACATGTCATATACCAAGCCCTCTTCTACTCATGGATCTGTTTGTTTATACTATACCAATACCATAGTTTCAATTAGAATAGGTTTATAGTAAATCAATATGTTACTGTATTTTCCTTCATGATTACCTTGGCTTTCTTAGACCTTTACTCTTTGATATAGGCCAGCTTGCTAAATTCCAGTGGGGTGGGAGTAGAATATCTGATGGAACTTTGATTGGAATAAAACTGAATTTACAGATGTATTCCTGGATAATTGACAGATTTTTTATAATGAGGCACTCCATGATATATAGCTGCATTTATTTAGGGTACCTTTTTTGTCTTTCAGTTTGATAATTTTCTCCATGAAGGACTTGTTACATATTTTTTGTAAGAGTCACATATTTTGTAAGATACAGTGTTTTTCGGTTTCTAGCATCCCTGGTGAATTCTCTTATTAGTTCTAATGGTTTGTTAAACCTCTTGTATTTCTCATGTATCTTTGGATAATATTTCTTATTTCCTCCTTTTTAATTCTTATATAGTCTTAAATATAATCTGTAATTGCAGGTGTTCTCGCCAAGTTCTGACTTTTCAGGGAATGCTTCTGTTTGATTATTAAATGTCTATTATAGGACTTTGGTAAATACCTTTTTTATTCCTTATTTTCTTTTAGACAGGTGTTGAATTTTATCAAATACATTTTCAGTTTCCTAGATAAACTTGCAGCACAAATTTGATTCTCTTTAATATTTTCTCTAGGGTGATCAGCCCATGACCTAGACCTCTAGACAAAATAAAACAGGGAAAATTTGCTAGAATCAAGAATGATGGATCCATGTTCAGTTGGAGTCCAGCTTCGTACTACAAATGAGTGCCATAAAACCTACTATACTCGTCACACAGGTTTTAAGACTTTGCAAGAATTGTCATCAAATGATATGCTTTTACTTCAACTTAGAACTGGAATGACACTTTCTGGGAACAATACAATTTGCTTTCATCATGTAAAAATTTACATTGACAGATTTGAGGATTTACAGAAGTCGTGTTGTGACCCATTTAACATACACAAAAAATTAGCCAAAAAAAATTTGCATGTAATTGACTTAGATGATGCCACTTTTCTGAGTGCAAAATTCGGAAGACAGCTTGTACCTGGTTGGAAGCTTTGTCCAAAATGCACACAGATAATCAATGGAAGTGTGGATGTTGATACTGAAGACCGCCAGAAAAGGAAACCTGAGTCAGATGTATGTATAATATTCATTTTTTTCTATGTGAATTCTACCATGTAGGATTTTGCTTAACTATAAGAAAATCATATTTACAGTATTACTATATTTGCTAGGATACAGTGAATTAAAAGGAGGGGGTGAAAGTGGATGATGTGTCTAAATATTATTCACATACACTGAAGGTCAAGACTGGGGGATAAAGAAAGTAGGCTTGGGAAAGGAATAATAAAATATGCCTGAGACTCCAAGCTACAACTTTTAGTACGAAGACTTTAGGAGTGGGTTTCAGAACATTCCGGCCAAGCCAAAATTTTGTTTCTTTTCTGATACCAAAGTGACTACATGGGACATAGCAAACAGCAAGTGTCTTTGAAGCAGGATGAATTTGCCTTTATATGAAGGACCTGGAAATCACCGCTTTAAAAGGAACATTAGAGAGATGACTTATAGTAATTGTTTTTTATTTCACTCTTTCTTTCTCCTTTGACACTATCCCATTCTTGAGTTTTTTAAATGCTTGTGAGTTTTCTTTGCTTCTAGCTCTGAATTCCTACTTGGTATGGTCAAGGCTGATTTTAGGACTCGTCGTGGTAAAAAAATAATAATAATAAATTTTTACATTGTAAAGTATTAAATATTTTTCCTCTATTCCTTATTGACATGCCTACATGCATATTTAACCGTATCAGAACAACTTAAGATTTCGTAAAGCTATCTTTTGTGTAGGACAAGCATGCCAAGGAAGCACTTCTCATAATTTTTACTTGTAATTATTTCATAATTCTTACCTCTGGAATATTTTTCTCCTTTTTATTAAACCAAGTTAAAAGATAGTTGAAATTTGAAATTATACTATTTTCCTGTTGTTCTCTTCTGAGAGGAACATCTTGAGGGCCCAGTTTATCTGCAGTTCATACTAGATACTTGCTGATGATGTCACTGTGGATGTCTTCACCTTATCTATCCAATGTTCTTGTAGAATATATCAGCTGCAGCTCTTTCCTCCCCAAATAACAAACATAAACCCTTAAACAACAAGAAATCCTTAAGGACCCAGGATTGTTAGGAAATCAGTTATGTGCCACTGGATTATACAGCAGTTTTTGTGCCTTCTTGCCTGTGTTGGCAGCAGCCATTAGCGGTTTTCACAATGCCTTCCTCCTCTGCTCCTAATATACCAGAGACTAAAATCAAATAATGAAAATGTTACTAATACATTAACCAATACACTTTGAATATGATCTAGGGCCGTGTAAACTTTCTTGCACTTAGGCTCTAAAACCTAAGTGCAAGAAAACCTTGTTTTCTTTTTTGTATGTTCCAGACTGCCTTCCAGGTTAGGAAGTCATCTGGTTTAACATTAAATGAAATGTTATTGTCTGATGTCTAGATTTGAGTTGATAATTTGTTTACCTTTCTTCAGGGAAGAACTGCTAAAGCTTTGAGGTCACTACAATTTACAAATCCAGGAAGGCAAACTGAATTTGCTCCGGAAACTGGTAAAAGAGAAAAAAGAAGGCTTACAAAAAATGCAACCGCTGGTTCAGACAGGTAGGCTAAGTGTTATTGAAGACATGTTAACTTGCTGCTTCACATCTGCATTGTTCCCCTATTTTTCTCTTAAATTTTGAATTTTCTGGGTTCATATTTTAAATTGGATAATATGGAATTAGTAAAAACCTATGAAGGCCTTTGTTTTTACTCATATAAAATTAAGGTATCCCTTTCAATTCCAAAAATTTGTTTCTAAGAAGGTAGCAGTGAACTGAAGCAAATCATTTTGGCATGAGAGTTAAAATAATTACAATTAAAGTAATTCACTTATTTGAAAAGCATTGGTGTATATGTACGGACATACCTCCTTTTATTGGTGCTTCACTTTATTCTCTACAAAGTGCTATTTTTTTTTTTTTTTTTTTTTTTTTTTACAAATTGAAAGTGTGGCAACTCTGTAAGTCTATTGGTGTCATTTTTCTAACAGCATGTACTCCCTATCTCAGTGGCCTTTTGGTAATTATTGCAATATTTACACCTTTTTCATTACTATATCTGTCATGATGATCTTTGATGTTACTATTATAATTGTTTTGAGTCACTAGGAACCACACCAATGCAAGGTGGTGAACTTAGTCGATAAATGCTGTGGGTGTTCTTACTGCTCCACCTACTGGCTGTTCTCTAGACTCTCTCCCTCTCCTCAGGTGTCCCTATTCCCTGAGAAACAAATATATTGAAATCTTTCCAACTAATAACCCTACAGTGGCCTGTAAGTGTTCAAGTGAAATGAAGAGTCAAGTCTCTCATTTTACAAAAAAAGTTAGAAATGATTAAGCTTGGGAGGAAGGCACATCAAAAGCTGAGACAGGCCAAAACCTGGGCCTCTTGTGCTAAACAGCCAAGTTGTGAATGCAAAGAAAAAGTTCAGGAAGGACATTTAAAAGTACTATTCCATTGAACACAAATGAGAAGAAAGAAAAACAGCCTTTTTGCTAACATAGAGAAACTTTAAATGGTCTGGATAGAAGATCAAACTAGCTACAACACATTCCCTTAAGCAAAAGCCTATACCAAAGCAAGGTTCTAACCCTCTTCAATTCTCCAAAGGCTGAGAGAAGTGAGGAAGCTTCAGAAGAAAAGTTTGAAGCTAACAGAGGTTGGTTTATGAGGGTAAGGAAAGAAGCAATCTCCATAATTTAAAAGTGCAAGGTGAAGCAGCAAGTTATTGATGAAGGTAGCTACACTACCCAACAGATTTTCAATGTAGACAAGCAGCCTTCTTTTTTTTTTTTTTTTTTTTTTTTTTTTTGAGATGGAGTCTTGCTCTGTCGCCCAGGCTAGAGTGCAGTGGTGCAATCTCAGCTCACTGCAACCTCCACCTGGCGGGTTCAAGCGATTCTCCTGCCTCAGCCTCTCGGGTAGCTGGGACTATAGGCGCATGCCACCATGGCCAGCTAATTTTTTTGTATTTTTAGTAGAAACGGGGTTTCACTGTGTTAGCCAGGATGGTCTCAATCTCCTGACCTTGTGATCTGCCCACCTCAGCCTCCCAAAGTGCTGGGATTTCAGATGTGAGCCACCACGCCCGACCAACAAACAGCCTTCTAATGGAAGAAGATACCATCTTTCATAGCTAGAGAGGGGAAGTCTATACCTGGCTTCAAATCTTCAAAGGATAGGCTGTCTTAGTAGGGACTAATGCAGGTGGTGACTTTTAAGTGGAAGCCAATTATTTACCTCTTCGAAATCCTAGGCTCCTAATGATGCTAAATGTACTCTACCTGTCCTGTATAAGTGGCACAAAGCCTGGATGGCAGCATATCTGTTTACAGCATTGTTCACTGAATATTTTTAGCCCACTTGGGAGACTTCCTGCCTAGGTAAAAGGATTCCTTTCGGAATATTGCTACTCATTGACAATGTACCTGATCACTCAAGAGCTCTGATGGAGATGTCCCAGGAGATAAATGTTTCATGCCTGCTAACACAACACTCATTCTGCAGCCTGTGGATCAAGGGGTACTTTGACTTTCAAGTCTTGTTATTTAAGAAATACGTTTTGTGAGGCCAGAGCTGCCGTAGACAGTGAGTGATTCCTCTGATGGATTTGGGCAAAGTAAATTGAACACCTTCTGGAAAGGATTCACCATTCCAAGAGTTTGGAAGAAGATTCCAATCCTCATGGATGACTTTGAGGGGTTCAAGACTTCAGTAGAGAAAGTAATTGCAGACGTGGTGGAAATAGCAAGAGGACTAGAATTAGAAGCAGAGCCTGGAGATGTGACTGAGATATTGCAATCTTGTGATAAAACTTGAATGGATGAGGAGTTTCTTCTTAGAGATGAGCAAAGAATGTGATTTATTGAGGTGGAATCTACTGGTGAGGATGCTGTTAACATTACTGAAATGACAAAGGATTTAGATTATATAAACTTAGTAGATAAAGCAGAGGCAGAATTTGAGAAGATGACTCCAGTTTTGAACATTCTGCTGTAGGTAAAATGCTATCAAACACCATCGCATGCTACAGAGAAATCTTTTGTAAAAGAAGAGTCCACTGATGCAGCAAACTTCACTGTAGTCTTACTTTAAGAAATGGCCACAGCTACCCCAGCCTTCAGCAACCAACACCCTGATCAGTCAGCTTTCCTCTTTGAGGCAAGATCCTCCACCAGCAAAAAAAACTACAACTCACTGAAAGCTCAGATGATAGTTAGCATTTTTTAGCAATAGAGTATTTTTAAATTAAGGTACATACATTTTTTTCTTAGAGATAAGGCTGTTGCACACTTAATAGACTATAGTGTAAGCTTAACTTTTATATGCACTGGAAAAGAAAAAAATATATATATATGTGTGACTCACTTTATTGGTGGTGGTCTGGAACCAAACCCACAATACCTCCAAAGTGTGCCTGTAATTCATATGTCTCTGTTCTATGGGTAGCAGCTAAAAGGTAATTACATTTTATGAGAATGCGAGGTTTTTATTTTTTACATGTCTGAAATAGAAATGCAGTTCTGTATAGTCAACAGAATGAATGGGAGGACTAGATTGTTTAGAATATGACTCTTTAAAACAAATGTTAGTATAATCATTCAGAATTATTTTTAAGTTCAGTCAACATTTCTATATATGCCATCTATTCCATCTGTTAAAGTTTACATTGAGTCATTTGAATATTTTTAGGCCAAATTTACTAGAGTCCATTAAAGAACCAGAAACATTAATTGTAGTATAAAAATCTATAGAGGTGGTATACTATAATAAAAATAAGACTATGTTGATAAAACAGTGAAGAGGTTGGTAACTAATAAAATGAACCACTATTAACCTGTCATTCTTTTTTGTTTGTTTAAAGTAAAGGGAAAATTATACTTATTTTTTGGACAAAGCTCCTGTTCATTCCTTTGCTGAAGTGACTTTTTAATGGACTTCAAGAAGCGTATTCAGACTTTTTGGATTTGTCTCAACACTCTAGAGTTAGGTCTGCTCTTCTCACATGGAGTTCATTTACTGCTGACAATAGAATAAGCCTTGAGTCAGATAAATTATAGATCATTTTGGCATGACCTCATCTCAAAATATTTTATCGCCTTTTTTTTTTTTTTTACTGTATTTTCAATTAAATAATCAAAAATAACTTATTTATGAGGTGTAATTCCTTGTGTTTTATTTTACAGACAAGTGATACCAGCAAAGAGTAAGGTCTATGATAGCCAAGGTCTCCTGATTTTTAGTGGGATGGACCTCTGTGACTGCCTTGATGAAGATTGCTTAGGATGTTTCTATGCTTGTCCTGCCTGTGGTTCTACCAAGTGTGGAGCTGAATGCCGCTGTGACCGCAAGTGGCTGTATGAGCAAATTGAAATTGAAGGAGGAGAAATAATTCATAATAAACATGCTGGATAATCTGTGGTACCAAACTGTGGGGCCTTTAAAGGTCATTATTTCTAAAATTCTGTTACTCTTAAGATATATTTTAAGCTTGATTGTCATATGACAAAGATTTTAAAACCACCTCAGTGTGCCCTGATTTTTCATCTTGGGTGCTTTAAGATTCACTATTTGATATAAATTCAGATAGGCTATTTTTCAGCCTATTAAGCCTGTCTGGATCAATGTTAACAAGTAGGGTGTAGACAGTCCTCTATTTGCATGTTTCCCGTGGTCACAAATTTCATTGACCTAGATTTCATTTAAACACCAGTTTCCTTACCGGGAAGGAAAAGAAACTGGTAAGGAAACTGTTGTTAAAATCTAGGTTAAAATTTTAGTTAGCGCAGTATAACTCTTGAGTAATTACATGAAGTACAAACTTCTCTGCTAGTTCTTCAGTCTACAAATCACTATGTAAATAACAGATATACTTCATGATTAATAACCAGTCATGTTGACTGCTTTCAGATTCTTCCAGTGGTTTGTCCCTGTGTATCTGTTATTCAGTTCACTTACAGCAGGGCACATAGTTATGCTGTCACTTTGTCATCCACTTGACATTTTATAGAAGTGAACACTCAAAAGAGCTGGCCAACAAAGATGAAAGTGCAGCAAAGCAATAAAAAATGATAACACTGGAAGTGAAATTTTAATCAAACATAAATGAATTTGTAGAAGAAGTCACTGACCATGGGAATATTGTTCTTGCTGCTGTGCATTCATAGGAGCTTAATGAAGGCAAACTTATCAACACAAATAAGAAAAGTGGTTGCAATAAAGACAAATATGTCCCAGAGGAAGTGATGGTTAAAAAAAAAAAAAAAAACTTTACATTAAAGGATATTTAATGTGAATATAGAAATATTTCACAACATTGAAAGCACAAGCAATAAAAGGGTGGAAGCGGACCCAAACTTAAAAGAAGTATGAGTTTGCCTTGAACATAAAAGATGCTTACTCAGTATCATAAGTTACTTGCCAGAAAAAAAGGCAAGCCCTATTCAAACTGCTTTGTTTTTACAATGAAATAAAACACTTTAGCTCTATTTCTAATGTTTTAAATTACAGTGTACTAAATATTTTTAAACATTTTTGCATTTTTTTCCTACATTTATAACTGATCTTAAGAATTTTTAATATTTTAGCAGAATCTTAAAGGTCATGGAACAGTCATCGTTTTCCCCATTGATTATTAAGATTTCATGGCCATTTTATGGTCCCACAGTACCACGCAAAATGAGGATCGCTTGTAGCTGGGAACAATGCTTGCTTCAGGGAAAACTGATTTTGATAGAACCGACTAGTTGAGTATTAAACTGTTTTGGAAATAATTTATATATCTCAGTGCTGAAATATATTTCTCTTCTCCCCACTTATTCAAATAAAAAAGTTTTAATACTGTAAACCTTTCATTGTTTGCACCATGCACTCGTCAAAATTGTTCTGGGGGACAAAAAACTTTATGTATAAAGCATGAATATACACATAGTACTTAAACAGATACTATATTTGCGGTATTAAAATTTGGGGGGTGGTTGATTAGGATTATAAAAAGTCTCCTTAGGGGAGTGATAGAAAAGAGAAACACTGGTTAATACAGAGTATAAATAAATTTTTTGGAAATTGATTGCATCTTGATGTTGGAATTTGCTTGGATGCTGTTTGGAGGATGGGGGAATGGTATCTCTTTGCTTTTATTTATTTATTTATTTTTGAGACAGAGTCTCTCTTGCCCAGGGTAGGGTGCAGTGGCTCAATCTCGGCTTCCTGCAACCTCCGCCTCCTGGGTTCAAGTGATTCTCCTGCTTCAGCCTCCCGAGTAGCGGGGACTACAGGCACGTGCCACCATGCCCAGCTAATTTTTTGTATTTTTAGTAGAGACGGGGTTTCACTATATTAGCCAGGATGGTCTCAATCTCCTGACCTTGTGATCTGCCTGCCTCGGTTGTTGCACTTTTTGCACTTTTTTAAAGACAGCTGTCATTTTGTCTAAAAGCTTTTTGTCACATGGGACATTGCCACTAATCTAGGTTTTTGGGTTTTTTTTTTTTTTTCACCCTAAATACAGTCCTTCAGTTTAATCAAAAGTGCTCTTAGCAATTTGAAAGATTTTGTAGCCATTAAAACTCAGTTTATGCAGCCAGTTTGACCATGAAAGGGTTTGTTTGATTTTTAATTTTTTGCTTTTAAAATGACTGGTTTTGAGGGAATGGCATATTCATCCTTGGAATTACATGTTTTTATGTTTTAATTGTTCACTCACCTGTTCACTCATCTGTTACCAGAAGTACATACAGTTAACTTGTCAGTTCCTTGATCTGTATGTTTTACCTGAGCACTGGCAAAAAGAATATTTCAGCTTTATTCACTTAAGTCAGATGCTAGATTACTTTTCTCTAAATTAAGGAAATATTTTGTTATTGAGGACATAAACATTCCAGTTTTATCTGAACATTAGGATCATTAGATCTTAATTGTTTCTACCATCTTTTAGTTTTTGTAAGTATGACAGTGCTTAGGCTTTTCATAGGGACAAATTAAAATCTTAGGTTTTTTACTTAAAATAGGAATATTTTTGATGAAATGAATGACTTTAATATTGCCATATTGCAGCATTTTTTAGAACAGACCTGTAATTTTTCAAAGACTAAAGGAAAATATTCTTGAACAATTTTGCTAATATTTGTTCATCATGCCCATTTAGGGAAGCAAACTTTTAATGAGCGTACAAAATGTTTACAGAGAAAGGTATATCTGATTTACAGTAAGCTTTAATAAAGCTGTGTTTTGGAAAAATTAAATAATGAGCCCACTTACTATTTTGTAATATAAAATTACAGAAATACAGAATATAATGAAATCATCTAGAACCTCTTTATATTGTGCATAAATATTCCAAGTGACTATAAATTACTTTAGAATTATATTAATCTAAACAGCAAAGTTTTATAAACAATTTCTGTTGTGCGTAGATCCCAGTAGAGAAGTTAGGTCACAAATGGTCTCACACAATGTTGATCACAAATATTAAGGTAGAAATGCATGTATATATTTGAATAAAATGTCATCTCGTGATTTTTTTTTTAATATGGAAATAGCTGTTTATCTTGTAACATATATAGGATTCTTCTCTTTCTAAAATACTATGTTTAGTTCTATATAACAGGCAGTTCTACAACCTGACAGTCTTCTAAAACTGCCTCCCTGGCGTGATTTCAAGCAAGTAATTTTTTTTTTTTTTTTTTTTTTTTTTTTTTTTGAGATGGAGTCTTGCTGTGCCGCCCAGGCTGGAGTGCAGTGGCCAGATCTCGGCTCACTGCAAGCTCCACATCCTGGGTTCACGCCATTCTCCTGCCTCAGCCTCCCGAGTATCTGGGACTACAGGCGCCCGCCACCTCGCCCGGCTAGTTTTTTGTATTTTTTAGTAGAGACGGGGTTTCACCGTGTCAGCCAGAATGGTCTCGATCTCCTGACCTCATGATCCGCCCGTCTCGGCCTCCCAAAGTGCTGGGATTACAGGCTTGAGCCACCGCGCCCGGCCTCAAGCAAGTAATTTTTAGTAAGTGAATTTTGAAATGCATTTTGAAATATCCATAAATATCCATAGTGATTTATTAATAAAAAAATAATTTTAGTGAATTCTATCATGGTCTTAACTTTTTGGAAGCTAAAGACCCCTGTGAGAAGGTGATGAAAGCTGTAAACTAACTTCCCAGAAAAATATCTGCATTCATGTACTCACAAATATCCATGTTCAGAATTCCTGAACATGTATTGGAGTGCCTGGGTAGTACGAAATATTATGTAAACCATTTTATTTTTTCAGTTGAGTATGGCTAAAGTGTCAGTTGGTTTGTTAAATAGTGTTGTGGGTGGTTGTGTTCAAGAAAAAACCAGAACAGCTCACTCTTTGAGAAGAGCTATGACTGCCGTGAAAAATCAGATCCCACTGGCCTCATATACCCCTTCCACCTCCAAAAGGTGATTACACGTTGAGTCACAATGTAGAAAACTGATGTCTTATCTGGACTGGATTTTGGTAGAGGTTTTCTACCTCCATGATGGTTTGCCCTGCTTATAGCTTAACATTCTTGTGCAAAATTCAGGACACTGCCTTAGTTTTTGCTGACATCTGGTATCTTCATGAAGAAAACTGCCCTCAGCTATTACTACTTTCCCTTAATCTGTTAACTTATAAATTTAACTGTGAACATGTAATTACATAATAGCCTGCTTAAGTGGATGTTTTTCAAAATCAAATGGTTTCTCTATCATTCTTAGGTCTTGCCCAGCAGCAGTCAACCATATTGGGTGTTAATTTTCAAGAACGTGAGTGAGGATACAGAAATATACACAGGCAATTCTGAGTCTCTCTTCACTTATTTTTATAAAGTAGAGGTACTTGAGAAGTAATGCTCTTATCTATTTTTTTAAAATCACGAAACACAACTGAACACTTAGTTCAAAAGGTAATAGACTTCAGCAAAGTGTATGTCCCAATGTGTATTTTTAATGGTATAGTTGTGAGGATTTACTAATCTGGTCAAGACAATTTAACTTTTAGAAAAATACAGGAAATTTATTAGATAAAGCAGATTATTAATTGTGATAGCAATAAAACACCTTCAAATACAAAGGGTATTTAAATTTGAAAGTATTACAGTTCTATGAAATGCCACAACTAAAATGTGATTTTTTCCTCCTTGAAACTACAAGGGAACGATTTCTTGGTTAAACATCCAATGATTAGAAACTGCATTTCATGTCATTACAAGCAAACAAACGTTTTATTTTTTAAAGAGTTGCTGGCCAGGCACAGTGGCTCACACCTGTAATCCCAGCACTTTGGGAGACCGAGGCGGGTGGATACGAGGTCAGGAGTTAGAGACCAGCCTGGCCAACATAGTGAAACCCCATCTCTACTAAAAATGCAAAAATTAGCTGGGCATGGTGGCGCACGCCTTGTAGCCCCAGCTACTCGGGAGGCTGGGGCATGAGAATAGCTTGAACCCGGGAGGTGGTGGTTGTGGTGAGCAGAGATCGCGCCACCACACTCCATCCTGGACACAGAGCGAGACTCCATCTTAAAAAAAAAAAAAAAGTTACCATAGTCTACCTATCCTGTGGTTTTGAAATAATACACTTACTAAAACTAATGTTTGCAAACATGGCTAAACTTAACAGATTGGCTAAATTTCCCTTTGTTAACAAGCAGTCAGTTACGCTGAAGAATTTGAAAAATGCAAATTGTTTTTTGTTATACTCTGGCACCCCAAATTTATTATTTGGGCTTGAAGGTAGTGTAATAGTTATATTGAAAATTAAATTGGTTATTTTGTCGCATAAAGTAACCAATAGTAGCAGTACTGGTACCATGTAAATGGAGACTACAAGATTCTGGATGAAATACAAATTGAATTTTGGCATTAAGAGAGGTATTCGGGATTGCTTAGTGAATTGTGGTATATTGAGGTTTTTTTAAAATGCCAGCAAACATGTAGCCATTTATGACTTAGTGAATGAGACTATGCAAAGAAAATTTCTGCATAAAATACGGGCCCTACAGTTTGGTGTATGAAAATAAATTAATTATTCCAAAATAGCTCATGACATCTCTAAATTGGATGATAGACTTTCCTATAGAAAATATTGAAAGGAAACATTTTCCGATTTTTTCAGTAAAAGTTTCCAACTCATCCCCAAAAGCTATTATTGAAAAAACATGCTTATTTTCTTCCTTGTATCTTTTTATGTCAAAGAACTACACATAGATTTTAGGGTCAGTGCTCAACTACAAATTCTTGGCAAACCAAGCCTCACACTGTGTGACATGCCAACAACCCATGTTGAGAGGCTCCTTACACCTCTTGATTGATGATGGATGGATGGATGGATGGATGGATGGATGGATGGATGGATCAATATATCAATTGACAGGCAGGCAGGCAGACAATTCAGTTGGTTCCCTTTCTCTGGAAAACTTTGACTAATACAGTAACCTAATTTATTTCTATTTCAACTTGCTTCTCAGGTCCTGGCTCTAAAAATCAAAGAAATTATAAACTGTTAGATGGTTTGCTGTGTCTGGCCTTAGATGAGTCAATGAAATATATAGTCAGTCATTTTTTACTCCTTTCTCTTGTTCATATTATCAAATTCATTTGGTCACTGCTTGGAAAATTCTTGAATCTGCTTTTAGTTTTTGTTTTTATTTTTGTTTCCACATCAGTTAAAGTTTGGTAGTGTTTTACATGCCCAGTATCACTTTCCCTTCTGGAATTAGCACTCTGCCGTTTGCCTTTGAGAAACCACCCTTGTACTCAGCCTGTGTGGTTCAGATACAGTTGGCCTTACTTTGTGGTTGTAGGGTGGGTTTATCACAAGTCCTGGCCTTTGAGAATGTAGCATCTCACTAGTCTTAATAAATGTTAGACATATGACTGGCCAGGTCAATCAAAGCCAATCAACTTCAGTCCTACTGAGACTAGAGAAAAAGTGATGCTTTTTTTCAATTAGGGTTGCTACGTTTACAGGTTTAAGACCGGGCCTACTGGTGGCTAACCTTGGCACTAAATGAGAATCTGCCTTAGAATGAAAACAACATAAATGGAAGTGGAAGCCAGAGACCAAGACAGATAGAATTTGGGTATCTCGATCCCAAATTATGTCTGAAGTCAAACCTGGACTTTTCAGTTAGTGAGTCAATCATTTTCTCTTTTTGCACACGATTGACCGTTAAGTAATACAAGGTAGTGACTAGATGGAAAGTTAGCTCTACTCATTTGAGGATAAAAGGTCAAGGGTAGAATGGCCTGTTTGAAACTCATGCCCTTGGGAACTTATATCTTTTTCTTTTTCTTTTTCTTTTTTTTTTTTGAGACAGAGTCTCACTCTGTCGCCCAGGCTGGAGTACAGTGGCACGATCTCGGCTCAGTGCAAGCTCCACCTCCCGGGTTCACACCATTCTCCTGCCTCAGCCTCCTGAGTAGGTGGGACTACAGGTGCCCGCCACCACGCCCAGCTAATTTTTTTTATTTTTTTATTTTTTAGTAGAAATGGGGTTTCACCGTATTAGCCAGGATGATCTTGATCTCCTGACCTTGTGATCCACCCACCTCAGCCTCCCAAAATGCTGAGATTACAGGAGTGAGCCACCGCACCCGGCCAGGAGCTTTTATATCTTTTAAGGAGAGCAAACAGCTGTGACTTACCCCCACATCTTCATTTCTGCCCTGCAGAATCTTCTCATACCATTCTCATGGACCTTAATCTCCTTTAGACAAACGTAGCATGGCCTATGGTAATTTACCATGAGGGTCTGACATTCTGTAATAACAATAAGGCATTTGTAATTAAGTTACCAATTTGGGGTATTTATATTTGTGTTACTTGCTTTTAAAGTGCTTAGCATGTTTGAAAATTGTACCTTGGACTTCCCACCCTCCAGAACCGTAAGAATTAAATTTCTGTTGTTTATAAGCTACGCAGAGAATACTTGAATAATTTTCTCTGTCATCCTATGTTTCTTAACTAGAACTCAATCCTAGGTCAAATGAATAGAAATTTTTAATAGCCGTATCTGAATTAAATAACTTGTCAGGCAGTTAAAGGCATATCATTGACTTAAATTGTGGTTTATAACACAGTGCTAGCAAAATGAAGTTTAAGTATCAACAGCTCCTGTTCTTCTTCCCTTTCACCCTTACAGGACCCTCAGTTCTGTGGTATGAAAGAGGGGAATGTGAAACTGGTTCCTGCCAAACAAAAGGGAACTCAGCACACACCTCAACATTTTCTATATGTCATTTCCAGAAACAATGATGCCCAAAAAAATCAAATGCATAATGACTTTCTGATACTTGACTATATTTTATAAAGCTAGATATTCTTAATCATTTGTGATACAGGGATATTTAAATGCTTTCATCTTTTTTGTATTTTAGTATACTGACATATTTTTAAACTTTTTTTCAGTTTTGAAATTACATAAAACAAAATGTAGAGTATATTTGGTTTGGATTTCGTAGGTTCACCTATTTCTGAGGTTCCTGCTTCAGAACATCTTTATGGTGATATCATTGACTTTCTTGAAAAAATATACAGTTCTAAAATTGGATAAATTTGGATAAATAATTTTTATCATTTCACAGATGAGGAAACTGAGGGCTAAAGAATTTAGATAACTTGCCTAAGGTCACATAGCTTATCAATGGAAGAAAAGGGAATCAAAATAGATTGTTTGATGCCAAAGTGCCAATGCTGGTGGATATTTTTCTATTCTTCTTTCACCATTCATCTTATGCATGTGAAATTCTTTCTGTTCAGGATTCATTGAAGCTATGTGATTCTGATGACTTAGGTATTATTGCAGTTTGGTTACTTAAGGTTTGTCCTGGAAGTAAAGATTTTGCCCACTTCCATCCCCACCACTCAGTCAGCTCCATAAACATGGGTGGAATATGTTGCTCAGCCAATTTTAACGTGTCTTTCTCTTCTCATTCTGAGAATTCACAGTGAAGAAGAAGGTGTACACTTAGTGACAACAACAGCTATTTATTGTGATTGGATACATAATCAAATTGTACTTTTGTTCTAACTTTTAAAAAGCCTTTGTATCAGTTCCACCATAAAGACACACCACATGCATGTGTATGTTCATTGCAGTGCTACTCACATTAGCAAAGACATGGAATAAATCTAGATGTCCATCAACAGTGTACTGGACAAAGAAGATGTGGGACATATACACCATGGAATACTCTGCAGCCATAAAAACAACAAAATCATGCCCTTTGCAGCAACATGGATACAGCTGGTGGCCATTATCCTAACTGAATTAACAGAGGAACAGAAAAGCAAATACCACATGTTCTAACTTATAAGTGGGAGCTAAACATTGAGTACACATGGACACAAAGAGGGGAACAATAGACACCAGAACCTACTTGGGGTGGAGGGTGGGAGAAGGATGAGGATCAAAAAACTACCTATCAGGTACTGTTATAGGTTAACTATCTGGGTGGCAAAAAATTTGTATACCAAACCCCAGCAACATACAATTTACCCATATAACAAACCTGCACATGTATCCTGTGAGCCTAAAATAAAAGTTGGAAAGAAAAAATTAAAAAAAAAAAAAAAAAAGGCTTTTGTATCCATCTTCAATGAATGATACCCGTGTGTCCAGAAGAGGGCGATATTTTACTACAAACTTCCAATGAAGTCCTCAACCACTTTGAAAACAGTATACATTTAGAAAATGAGTATCATAAGGTACAGTTGGAGGAGTGCCATTTGTTCAAGTGCTTTGGGGGTAAAATGTTTCTTCTAAATAATACGGGAAGAAGAGCAAAATTTCCTCCTTACCCACGTCATTCTTATATAGATTGTTCTTTCAATTGGAAATCAAATATTCTACTAAAATACAGTTAAAATGGAATATTCCAAAACTAGTCCATACTTCAATTATAAGTACTTATAATCCAGAGGAAAGAACATGGGTCCAGGTGTCAGGTGAACCTGAGTCTGAATGCTGTCTCCACTACTTGCTGGCTTTGGGACTTCAGACAAGTTACTTGTTTTCCAGAGGCCTCCATTCCCTTGCATATAAAATGTGGAGAGCAATACCTACATTACAGAGATGTATAAACATTAAATGTGTCAGGTTAAGAGCCCAATGCAGGCCAGGAGTGGTGGCTCACACCTGTAATTCCAGCACTTTGGGAGGCCAAGGAAGGTGGATCACCTGAGGTAAGGAATTTGAGACCAGCCTGGTCAACATGGCAAAACCCCGTCTCTACTAAAAATACAAAAATTAGCCAGGTGTGCTGGTGGGTGCCTGTAATCCCAGCTACTCGGGAGGCTGAGGCACAAGAAGCACTTGAACCGGGAAGCGGAGGTTGCAGTGAGTAGAGAGTCCGCCACTGCACTTCAGCCTGGGTGAGAGAACAAGACTGTCTCAAAAACAAACAAACAAACAAAAAAGAGCCCAAGGGAGAGACTCAATAAATGGCAATTTCTTATTCAATAGAAATAGAATTGCCAGATAAAATACAGGACATCCAGTTACATTCGAATTTTAGATAAGGAACAAAAATAATGTTTTAGTAATACTTGGAACACACCTATGGCTATTTCATGATATATACTTAAAGGTATTTGTTCACCTGAAATCCAGTATTAATTGTGTGTCCTGTGTTTTTATTTGCTAAATGTAACAATGTTAAACAGAAAACTCTTTGGCACAGAGGGGAAAACCAAAATAAAAATGGCTAGAGACTTTTAAAAACTTAGGATGTATTAGTAAAGGGCTTGACATTTCTAGTAGCTAGGAAAATTAATATATTCAATATTCTAAATTTTTGAATAAGCAGCCAATCTAAGCAAAGTTATTTAAAATTTTTCTTTAAGTAGAGCCTCAGTCATTTCCATTCCTTATTGCATTAAACACAGTGCTTTGTACATAATACACATTCAATAAATTTTGTTGAGTAAAATATTTTAAAATATGGAGAAAAATAAAGTCATACTTTAAGAAAAACAAAAGCATAAAGCAGGAGGTGAAACTGGCAGTGCAGTCTAATTTGTGTGTTTCTACTTTCTCCCCTTCCCCTTGCCCCAGTAAAAGAAGGTATGCCCCTCCTTTTTTTTTTTTTTTTTTTTGATGGAATTTCACTCTTGTTGCACAGGCTGGAGTGCAATGGCGCGATCTTGGCTCACTGCAGCCTCCATCTCCCAGGTTCGAGCGATTATCCTGCCTCAGTCTCTCAAGTAGCTGGGATTACTTTAGTAGAGATGGGGTTTCACCATGTTGGCCAGACTGGACTCGAACTCCTGACCTCAGGTGATCTTCAGGCCTTGGGCTCCCAAAATGCTGGGATTACAGGCTTGAGCCACCTCCTTTCTTTCTCAGTAAGAAAAATGAGTTTAACCAAGTAAGAATAAGGTTTGGGAATGAAAGAAGGGAAGAAGAAATAAAAGGAAGTGTTTTGCGGTTTTTAATTTCCTGATCAGTGGGTTGGAAGTGTGCCACAGAAGGAGGGCCACACCTTGGGGTCTCAGGAAGCGCAGTATCCATAGCTCAGGCCCCACCAGGTGACAACCTTAGGGGCTAAAGCAGGTGTTGTCCTGTGTGGCAGCCAGCAGTGAGCTCGCAGAACAACACAGCTGTCTCTACTCTGCTCATCCCTGCCTTCTGTGGGAAATCCTCACTAGGCTGAGCCCAGGACAGCACCAAGGGGAGGAAATAGCTGCAAGTCCTCTCACCTGGCTGGAGTTGCCTTTGGTCTGGACACTCATACCCCAGGTCCTTCTGGGTCAGCTCCCAACAAATGCAGTGTATCAGTTCCATTGACCTAGTCACGCCATGGAGGTCATTGTGACCGAACAACCAGAAAATGTAAATGATGACACTTCTTGTGGAAAAGAAATCACCTTTAAATGACAAACACACCTGCCATTGGTGTCAAAAGTAGCGATTTTGTACAATGATGTTCACATTTATAACAGCAGAATTTGGAAACTGCTTAATTTTTTAACATGAGAAAAACAATTGAATAACTAATGGTATATCATTATATATATTTTATATTATATTATGTATCAATATAATATAACCAAATACGTTTTTGGTGAATTTTTAAAGTAATGGGGCAACATTCATAGCAATGCTAATTATTTTTAAGGCAGATTATAAAATAAGATAAAGAGAACAATTCCAAATTTGTTAAAAAGCAGGAAGACACCCAAAGTGAGAGAGATTCTAAAATAATAATAGAAGTTATCTTTGACTTCATATGATTTTTCATTTTCTCCATCAAGTGTTCTGTAATTTTCAAATTTCCTATACTGAACATGATTACTCTTATAATCATGAAAATATATATAACATTATTAAAAGGTAGTGGAAGTTGTTCGTGCTAATGATTTGTATCTCTTTCTTCTCATATAGCAGATAAGCCATGACTTTTGTGGTCAAATGTTGCAGGACCTTGGATGAGTATCTTAACTCTTACCCTCACTTACTGCATCCTTAAAATGGGAATAATTTAGGGGTTGAGAGGAGCTTCACGCAGATGATGTGATGATTAAGCGAGGTGATATATGTAAAACTTTGTTTAGCCAGTGCTTCATACAGTTTAATTCAATAAACTGTAATTATAATTAAAGAGCAGAATATATGTGTGGTTACCTAATTCTAGTCCTCGCTTCCTCAAGATTTTTCCCCCATTCCTTCCCCTCTTCTTTGCTTCCTTGCTTCCTTCCTCCTTTGCTTTCTTCCTTTAGGTCAGAAATAATTGACATCGGCAATTTCATAAGATTTGACTTTGCTTCTTATTTCACCTCCCATCTCAAAATTTGGGGGCAAAGAAATGTAAAAGGAAGTGCTTTGCTGTTTTTTATTTCCTGTTCAGTGGGTTGGAAGTGTGCCACAGAAGGAGGGCCTCACCTTGGGGTCTAAGGAAGTGCAGTATCCACAGCTCAGGCCCCACCAGGTGACAATGATAGGTGCTAAGGCAGGTGCTACTGGGAAATGCATTTCAAAGGATAAAAAGACAAAGGAATTGAAACAGGAAAGCATGATACTCCAGACGTGGGAGGAAAGGATAGTCCACTTGTCTATCAGAGACAGAGGTTCTCTGATATCTGAGTACCAAGGAAGGATGGGCCCACACAGAGCCTTGGGTTCTGATGCATCACAGAGAAGCCCAAGGAATAGCCCAAGTACCCAGAAGACCTGGGCGGAAGTGGACTGGGTTGTCCAACTCAACCCTCCACCACTGAGACCTGGAGGGCAAGAGGAAAGAAAATGAATTTGAGCCACAGCATCAGGAATTTCTGTTAAATGCTTCATTTGAAACTCTTTAATAGTATTCTTGACAGACAGAAACTCTAGAGGGAAAGTAATCTCAGCACAATCCCTTCAGAATAAAACGGAAAATGAAGAGCCTCTGTGATGATCTATGCCAAGGCCACCTGAACACATTCTGGCCATGACTTAGTTTACCAAATGCACCTCATGCGGCCTGCTGCCCTGCCTGCTACCACAGCTCCTGCTCACATGGCCCAAAGAGCCAGCTACTATTTATCGTGTCTGCCAGGCCCCATCAAAGGAAACCCCGCCATAATTTTCTGAAAAACAGGGTTTAAAATGGCTCAAAATATAAACAAATGAACCATGAGGTGTTTTAAATCTAGAATGGGGTAAAACGTTGTTTTGTTTTTATACTAATAAGTATGTGCCAGGTACCAGGCTCAGTTGTAATCCTTAAACAGACTTATCAGCGAGGTGCAACAATTACTCCTACATTTTGCAGACAAATGGAAGCACCCCGGGGTAGTTTTGTTTTGTTTACTCCTTTGTCTTCAGTACCTGTGAAACTGGTTGACATTTAGTAGCTGCTCAGGAAGTATCTCTTGAATCAATGAATGAAGTTAAGTAATATAAATAAACCACACCCAGGTTTACGCATATATGCACG
Organism: Macaca fascicularis; assembly: GCF_037993035.2. Lineage (NCBI taxonomy): Eukaryota > Metazoa > Chordata > Mammalia > Primates > Cercopithecidae > Macaca > Macaca fascicularis. The sequence goes on along the minus strand of NC_088388.1, from coordinate 35,206,554 downwards.
TACCCATATTTATGCAGGAATATGCAGGCCACGTCTAGGCTGGCCTAACTCCAAAGCTTGAGTTCTTAATCACTATCTCCAGTAACCTCTTTACCACTGACTATGTGAGTCTAGGAAGGAAGACAAGGCCTTGCTGGTGTGGGCACTTTCCTGAATGACACAGAGATAATATGTCCTTAAAAATAACTGGATGTGGAGTGCTTTCCCCAGGGTCAGTGTTTAGGCATCACTAATAATCCAGTTGTTTTCTGCATTAGGAATGTGTTTACATATCAGCTATGAAAGCTGAAGACTTCTTTATAATATGATTCTCCAGGCTTTCTGTTATACAGAATGATAAATTACAGGCTAGTACTCACCAAGTCTCTAGATACAGGCAAATGTATTTCTAGTATCACTTTAGCAATTGCTTGAGGGTTTTGAAAGTCTCTTGAAAACAGGCCGTTGAAGAAGTTTGCCCTAAGAAATTCTTAAGATTAGGGCTTGAGAAGTTAAATGCAATTTCTGTACCTTTTAGGGGCTATCTATTCGAAGGTGAACAGATTGAGCTTGCATTTCTCCGTGTGATTAACATCAAGCGCCCTGTGTTGGTTGAAAAGGTTCATTAGCAGGAAAAGAACTTAAAAGGCAGGATGGACAACTTCAATTTAGATAATTGTTGGATGTGATGGAGTGCTCTGCAAATGGGTCTGCACGGGGCTGGGGCAGAGAGGAGCACCATCCACTAAGCACTGTAAAGGGCTCTCAGAAGCCACAGGCAGCAAATGTTTGAGTGGAGGAAGCATGACATATGGGATCAGAGGCTCTGAGTTTCAGTCCCAGCTCCATCACTTACTAGCTAGGTGACTTGAGGCAAAATCACTGTCTCTTTGAGGTTAGTACATCATCTGTAAAAGTGACAAGCATCGTGCCTAACTTTCAGGTTGTTCTGGGGATCCAGGGAGATAGCTGAGGTGCCTTGCAAATGCTCTGTACAAGGGTTGGAATGATTGTCATCATCATCATGGCAATGGTTATTACCAAATGATGTTTAAGAGGTTTCAAACATGACCAAGTACATCAATCCTGGGTTATTTTAGGATCTGAAATTAACATAAGTTTGAATGCTTCTTTTAGAACAAGTATACAAAATTATAAATTGCTGCCTTGAAAGGAGCTTCATTGGCTTCCCAGTAAATACTCCTCTGCCTCCACAAAAAGAGGTATAATCATGGTCAATAGCATGGACTCAGGGAGGCACCCTACCCAGGATTCAATCCTAGGTTAGCTGTGTGACCTTTGGCAAGTTACCAAACCTCTCTGTGCTTCTGTTTTTCATTTGGAAAAAGGTTGTCATGAGGATTAAATAACTTAAAATATGTTATTTTTAAGGGCTGGCGCAGAGTAAGAAATATATGTGTTTATCATCACCATTTAAAAAAAATCTCCTTTCAAGGATCTTTTCATCTGGAAGAATGAAATATAACAAGTGCAACCACGACTTAAGACAGAATGTGGTGAGTGCTATAAAGAAGTACAAGCCATGAGTTCTGGGAATCAAAAAAAAAAGAAGTCACATTTACTTGGGGGGAACCAGGAAATGCTTTGCAAAGGATGAACAAAGAAGTTTTCAAAAAGCAGCTCAGTCTAGGTAGAAAAAAAAATAGCCCAAGCACAGGCTCAAAGGTGAGACTTGGTTTGGCATATCTGGGGACAACAAAAGTCTATATTTATGGACTTAGAAAGCAGGAGAGGAACCTGGAAAGGCAGATTGGGGCCATAGCGTGAAGGACCGTGGGTGCCTATTTAAGGAGTTGGCAGGCAGCGGAGAGAGGACATTTGGCTTTCGAGCAGGACAAAGTCAGGATTAGCACATGTGGGCTGGAGGAAAATTAGCCCGGCAGCATCAGCAGGAGGGACGGGTGGGTTCAGTGCCACCTACTCATCCTGGCAGAAGGGGACAAAGATGACTGGAGTTCCTCCACATTAACAACCCGAACAATTTGGAACATGCCGCCAACAACATTAGGCAGGGCAATCATTTCTCTGAAGTCTGAAGAAAGAACTGTCGCTTTGTAGCTTTTCCTTTTTTTCCCCTATTCATATTGGTGTCAGAGTTTAATTTCCCATTTCATCTCATCAATATAAAATGTGGGGAGGGTATGCCTCTGAGAATGGAGCTGTCACCCACCCATCCCAGTCCACTGCCTGGCACTGATGGGCTCTGAGCAAAGGGCTGACAAAGGCTTATCTGGCACGGCCTTATCTTTTCTCCCAATGAAAACTTCTTCCATCTTCTCTCATTTGGACTAACATTTTGCAAAACTTCTTTTGCTACCACATTTTGGAGTATATTTCTTTTGAGAAATGAACTGCTTTTGTGCAGGCACCTTGCATTTTAGCTTTCTCCCCAGACAGGTGCGGCTGCTGCGTACAGCACACTGCACAACCTAAACAACTGTATGTGGCATCCAGTGACCTAGTCAGGGCCTTATTGCAGAGGACAACATTTGGCATCTGCTCCAAGGCGTTCCTACTCCTCTGGGAAAGGCAGTTGCTATGTGTCCCCATGAGGATTCTGCCTCCTTGGTTCCAGTTGGTCCAGAAGTGGGTATCTGACTTCAGCCAAACCAATCAGCATCCTTCCCTGGAACATTCAAAACTAAAACAATAGAGAATCAGCACCTCCTGGTTGGTAGAAACAACAGGATTTGAATGGTGGGAGCACACATAAGCCAGGTTCCCAGCACAGGGAAGAAGAAAGTCTACATAACAGAAAAGGAAGCTCTGCCATGAGAAAAGTGAAGTTCTGGTTTGATTTGAGTTCCTTTTCCCTGAGGACGATCTCCCACCTTGTTCTACTCTAGGTTAAGTGTGATGCCCTTTTAGAAATTTCCTTCTTCTTTTGCCTAAACTATTTCAAGTTGGATTTCTATCCATTTTGAACAAAGAGACCTGACTCATATACTTATGCTCTCACCCCTTGCTCATCAATCAAAGTTTACTCAACCTGTCTCCTTTCTTTTCAGTGTTCCAAGGGGTGAAGAGAAAATTTTACTGCTTCTAACATAGAGAATAATGTATTAACCCTTAATAATCACAGTAAGCACTTATATATTGCTTTTCCATTTTCAAAATGATTTTTCAATCAGTATTTCAGTTGATCCAGATAAAGATGCAGAGGAAAGGAGAGCAGATAGTATCTTCCTCCATTTATGGAATAGAAAAGTTAGGTCCAGATAAATTAAGTGACTTGCCCAAGTTCATTATTTTTTGCCAGAGCCTGAATTTCAAACCCTTTCTCTTGCTTCCAAATCCTGTGTGCTTTTCCCAACACCTTCTTGCTTTAGGAAGTAACTCCAGGCTTAGACTTTTGGATATTGGTGAAGGCCAGTGAGGAAAATGATGTGGTCAAGGGGACCTTCAGAGGATCCTCAGAACGTTGGTGAAGCAGCTGTCTACTCTGCCTGCAAGGAAGGGGATACTCCTGTGGCTTATGTTCAATGGGACCAAGGAAATAACACAGGGCCAGAACTAGGATGAGGCAAGTGAAGTGCCAAGGGCAAATGATTCAAGGAGATGCTTATTTTCAGGGTCGTACTATGGCCTGCCCTGCCCCATAACGTCATTAAGGCCATAACTGCAAAATTCAGGCTCTAGAAGTGTGTGAGATTCTTCCTGAAATAAACACACATCTTCTAGGCTGATTTAGTCATACGAAGAATGTGGGATGGAAGAATCAGAAGACCAGAAACAGGCGCTGGTGGTCATCTTTACCACGCCTAGCATCTAGACACCATTGCCCAACCTCTTTGCTCAGTGCCTGCCTGTATGATGGATTCACTTGACTAACCATGCTCTCAAAAAACATATTTTTTCACTCACTCCGACACACAAATGTCCTTAAAAGTAGACTCTGAAGTAAAAGAAAATTACAATCACATTCTGTTGGAAACTTAGTGAAAGCAAAAGAAATGCTTTAAAAAAATCAATATTTTTGACCCTAAAGTAGATCCTAGAGATAATCTATTTCAACTTGGATTTCTGTCACTTCTGACCAAAGGGTCCCAATTACTATACCCATGCTCCTAGGCTGCTTTCATCAATCAAAACTTACTTGTCCTGTTTTCCTTCCTTTCAGTGTCTGAAGGTTTATCAGATCAGAAAATTGAAGCTGATAGAACTTAAGTGGCTTTCTCAAGGTCATCCAGCTGGTTAATGAAAGGTCCTGGGTTAGAATTCAGGTCTACTGAGGCACAGTGCTCATTCCACTACACTGTGAGTCCTACACTGAGTCCTGGACTGAAACAGTTATTTCCCAGCTTTAATACCAATCATTTCATGTATGTACAGTACTTAGAAATTTTCTGAGGGCTTTGCATTTATTATTTCATTTCTAACTCACAGACATTTTGTGAGTAAATTATACCTGTGAGCAAGATAAGAAAATTGAGGCACAGAAAGGTCATATGACTTATCTGAGGAAACATACTGAGGTAAAGACATAGCGGTTGTCATCCTCCACCACTGTTTATGTTTTTTCCTACCTATGTGACAAGCCAAACATATCTATAATTATTTGTTTAATATTTGTTCTCTTCTACCCTATATTAATTGTTTATTGCCATCTAATAAATTACCCCAAAACTGAGCAACTTGAAATAACAAGCACTTATTACCTCACAATTTCTGTGAGTCAGGAATCCAGCTGCCACTTAGCCGGGTGCCTCTGGCTGAAGGTCTCTCATGAGGTAATAGTTAGGTGTCAGCTGGGGCTGTGGGCTCATCTGAAGGCTCAACTGAAAGATGATTCACTTCTAAACTGTTGGCAAGATTCAGCTCCTCATGGGTTATTGGGCCAAAGACCTCAATTCTTAACTGGTGACTGGCCAGAGATCTCTCTGTTACCACAAGGCTTCTCCACAGGGCAGCTCACAACATGGTAGCTGGTCTCCCTCAGGGTGAACATGTGAGAAAGCAAAACATGGAAGCCCAAAGCAGAAGCCACAGTACTTTGTGTAACCTAATCTTGGAAGTGACATGCCATTACTTTTGTTGTGTTCTGTGTATTAGAAGCAAGTCAAAAGGTCTAGCCCACAACCAAAAGGGAAGAATTGACAAGTGTGATATCAGGAGACAGAAATCATTAGAGCCATTTTAGAGACTGCCTAACACATGCTCCAAATGAAAATTACACCTTCAAGATGCCCAGGGTAAAATAGAGGTAAGTTTATGATTTTTCTGTTTTTAAGGAAAAATATTTTTATATTAAGCATAAAGGATTATGCATCCAAAAATCATAGCTGGATGCTTTTTTGATATTTCGAAGCCATTGTGCAAGGTGGACACATATCCCAAAGGAATAGATCTGTGATTCTGCCATCCATCTCTCCCTCTCCTCAGAGCATGCTAATTTCATAGTTTGATTTTTTTTTTTCCATCTAAAGTGAAAGTCTTGCCTTCCAGACAACACCAGTGAATGACACTGCCTGCATGTCAGAAATTGCAACTGACATTTCAATTTTGCTTAATTTTTTTTCTTTCTTTGATAGTATTATGGTGAAAATTTACATTTGAATAAAAAGCAAATAGTGCATGTCAGAGTAAGCATCAGGGAATGTCAAATTGTTTTTTTCCAATTACAACTCTATTTCAAATAGGGTAATGCAATTAAAGGATAATTACTAGAAGCACAAAGCCAAGGTTACGATCAGAAATGGTTACCCTTTCACTTTAAGTCCTGTCTTGCTAAATAAAATATTCCTGAGGGGCAAGTTACTGTTTGAAAATAAAATATACTCAGCCAGGACCACCCAAACACTTGGCAATGTTGACCTAAACACCTATTTGTGCATAAATACAAGTGTTTAAAAGAGATGAAAGGACACTAAAGGTAAGTTGCATTTTCCTTGGCTTTATTACTCTGATTAATAATGTGATAAATTAGCTGTAGGATGCAATATTAATTAACAGTATATTAGTTGCATTTTATTGCCAATAACATAACAAGCTCTGAAATAGTACTCAGACTAAACTGCTGACACGGGCTTTTCTGTAAACTGAGCTGTAGTTTGATTTCTCATTTGTCCAAGTGAAGCATCAGCAACTGAGTAAAACCAATTACCTCAAAGCCCACCAAGCCCTCGGCAGCAACTTAGTGCATCTAAGCTTTGCCCAAATGTTATTACTTTCAAATTAGAGCCTGGTCTGAAATGGGCTGTCGAAGAATTTCTACTGCTGAAAATAATTCAATATGGCAGTCCAGTTGTGGAACACTTTTCAGGGCCAAATGGAAAGCAAGACTCCTTCCAATTTTGACACATTGCGAATCCATGGCTGTCCAATTCTGGAAGGCAAGCCTGACAGTACAGAAGTCAGATATGAAAAGGGAGGCATTTTCCTGCCTCCTTAAGTAAAAAGGTTGTAGGAAAATCTCCAGGTTGTAATGTTTATTTTTGAGATGAAGTCCTGGGATGGAGGTGGGGGACACTTTAGGAAAAAGGACACAAGGTCAAGGATGAAAACAAATAAGACACTTACCTAATGGGAGTTATCTCACTTCACTATGTAAAGAGAAACTACAGCACAAGAGTTCATCAAGTAAAGAGAGATGTTGTTGAGTGAACACTTGGTCAAAGGGATTAAAAGAAGTAGGGCAGAAGAAATACCTGTTCATATTTAATCATTTGTCTCCCCCATAGACCTTCACTTACTATACTCTTTCTTTCTTTCTCTCTTGCTCTCTTTCTCTCTCTCGCTCTCTCTCACACACACACGCACACACACACACACAGAGTCACTTTTGATCCCCTTATCTTGTTTAATATCTTTCATGGAACTTATTACTGTCCAAAATTAAATTTCAGACAGTTTATCCATTCATTTATTTCTCTGTTCCTGTATCCCCACCAAACTCTACACTCCATGAGGTCAGGAGGTGTGTCTGTGTGCTGCCGAATAGTGCCTGGCATGTAACAGGCACAAAATTAGTTTAATCAAAGAATGAACCCATTCACTGAACTTACATTTACCAAATGGCCAATGTCTAAGTGCAAAGGATTCAAAGGCGATGATAATCATAACTACCATTCACTGGAGCCCTCAATGAGCTAAAAGCTTTACATACAGTATTTTATTTGAATCCCTCAACAACCCTTTGAAGCATGTGTTTCTATTTTCTTTTTCTTTCTTTCTTTCTTTCTTTCTTTTCTTTCTTTTCTTTCTTTCTTTCTTTCTTTCTTTCTTCTTTCTTTCTTTCTTTCTTTCTTTCTTTTTTCTTTCTTTTTTTGCAAATGAGGACATAGAGGCTCACAGAGACTGACTTAATACCACCAAGCTAGAAAGAGGTGAAACTATAAGTTAAACCAGTTTGTCTGGCTCTGACTCCAGGCATTGTCATATTCAAAGATTAATAAGAGACAAACATCCTCCCTGAGAACCTGAAAGGCTCACGCTTTGGATTTGAAGCATCATTGTCTTCGAGGGTCCTCCTAATCTTTTGTGGTTGGAGAAAGAATCTGGCAATAAATCCTGGAGAACTGGAGATGGGACATTTGCCATCTTGGGGCCTTCAGGAATGTCCTTGTTCATGGCAGGATCCAGAATGCCATGCTACTTTGCCTTTGGTGAGGTCAGATTCTGCTGTAGAGGTTTGCCAGGGCAGCATATATTCTCATATCCTTGGTTCCAGGTCCATATATGAGCCCAGCAGCTGTCAGGGATCCTATTTACTTTTAATAAATCTAATGAATGAATGATAAATAAGTAATGATTCTTCTGCCTCAGAAAATCCAGCAAGGGCAGGACCCAGCCAGGTGCGTGGGAAGCTAAACTCTTTTCCAGCCTTCACAACCGAATTTTAAACAGCCAATACCAAACTCCAAAGTCAGTTCAGACTCACAAAGTTTCTGTGTATTTTAGGGGTCACAAAATTACCCCTCTCTCTGGTCTCTTGGGATAAAAGAAAGTTCCTCCGCCTATTCATTCCATGAATTTAAAAAAAAAAAAAAAAAGATTAAAAAAGGTCTCCTCGGTTACAATGCCATTCATATCCTCTGACCAGAAAGAGTTAGAGAAAAACTTCAGGATTGATCTGAGGGACACAGAGCCCAGGTTCCATTAAAGTGTATTAATGCCAAGGTCTGTGCAATTAGTGAAAAGTCAATTCCCATTACTAGTTAACACTATTGAATATCTGCTTTCTTTAATAAAAAGCCATGTCCAGTACAAAGAGAATAAATCAATAGGTTGGCTGCATTTAGATCTATTCTGCCTTCTTCTAAAATGCACAGAGAAACTCCCTGTCAGAGCTCCACTGTCTGTCTGCCAAGCTCAGTCTGTAAACTGGCAGCTGGCCCTGCCTTCTTTGCCTGGAATCTTTCATTAGCACTTTCTCGCTTTAGCTCTCATTTCTCTCATCAGGAAAATTAAGTTTTATCCCATGCCTAAAAATCTTCTCTTAGAGCTTAATCTCGATCTGCCTCTGAATTGTACTGGTTCAGAAAAACCAGCTGCAAAGCCACTGTGGCCATACATCTAAACCTCAGCCTTCACCAAGCATCAGTTCTTCCTCACGCCACGAGAGTAGGGTACACAAAATTTCTAACAAGGGGCCAAAGAATTCCAAGAGCCTGAAAGACTTTTCCCCTCCAGAGATACCCTTTGCATTCTTTTATATATGGTAATCTTCCTTGCTGCCAATTTTGGAAGTAGCTGGAATGTTCCAGATTCTTAATCGTGAAAAGCAAAAGAAGGATATACCTGTCCTGTGAAGTCTGCAAGCCCTCTCCATTCTGAACACCACATGTGGAAGGATGCATTCACCTCCTGTCCATGGAGGCTGCCTTTCTGTAGCTAAGCCCATCTATTTATCTTCTTTGGTGTGGGCCACTAAAATGAGAAAGCTGTTTAGACACTACCTTCATTATAATGCTGGGTTTATTAAAGACTACAAGGGTACTTTGAATCCCACTGTACATGTAAGTTACTCTTAAGTTGGAAAATTGTGTTTCTGTGAAAGCGCATTACTGTACCTTAAATTATTTCATTTACCAGAATGCTCAGTCTTTGATGGGAAAAGGAGGATTGATATAATTTTGCTTTAGTTCAGGTTTACTATGCAGAATTATTTGATATTCTTTTTTAATCCTTTGGTCCTTATTCCGTACCCTCTCTCCCTTCCCAGAGTGTGTGTTTGGTGGGGTGGGTAGGTTTGGTGGTGATATTGGTTTGGGTCATGGTTTCAGTAGATGAATAGATTTGGAATTGCATTCTTTTCAGGACTCAGCAAATCGGTGTGGATCATTCTGGGTTTTTTAATTGGTTCAAGTCTACTATTTCTCCACTTAAGCAGGTAGAAATATCTAATGAAACAAGTGCTGCTAGAACCACATCTGTTTATTCCTGTTGCTGGGATCCTTTCGTGCCACTTTCCATGGCCCCATTTCTGGTCCAGAGGCCTGGTCTGCCATTAGAGAGAATCACAAACCCGGCCCTACACTGTGAAGCCAATGAATGATCCCTAGTACTGTCATGGATGTTTCTTGAAGCCATTGGAGTCATCCACAGTGGTCAGAGAACTCAGGGAGGGAATCTCTTGCACTGCTTCCCAGAGCAGCTGTGGGGTGACAGTAACAGGCAAACAGGGAAAATGCACACCATCCTAATACAAAGGTGGAAAGTGTTCAGTTGTGAAGAGGCAGTTGTGTTTACACAAACAGCCAGTTTTTCCTCACCTTCAAAGTTACAGAGTTGGATAAGACAGGCTCACTAAGTGAAAAAGAAAAATTTAAGTCATCAGACAGGCTATCCACAAGTGCTCCAATGGCATGGATGGTTCTGCCAAAGGCACTAACTGATGAACAGGTGACTGGGTGAGGAGACCGCAGATCTTTGTTATCCCAAGCAGAAGAAGCCTCCCCACTTGACCAGAGGCAGTGATTGAATTCCCATTTGGGGATCCCACAAAGAAATGGACTGACATTGTCAAGCAATTAATCCAAGGTGAAGTACGATAAAAAAAAATTGGGAAATGAATATGTGCAGTCCCAAGCAATCTGGCCGTGTGACGTTGATGCAGGAAAATTGCCTTTGAAGAGGTTGGCAATTGTCTTTGGTCCTTTAGCAAATCCTTCAGATAACTCTGAAATGAATATAAGGAGCAGAATTGGATTAAACAATTTTATATTTTACTTTCACAAAGTATAAAAAAGGTTTAAAATTTTGAAATTCACAGAATCACCTCAAATGTTGCAAACCTTCTGAAGCACCGAGGAGCTAATCCGTCTTGTCTTTAAGACTGGTCTCAGGGATTTTTTCCACTCTGTAGGAGCTCCTGAGAACTGACTTTTGCAAAAGAGTCAATTTTCCAAGCCAGAGCTGGCAGAAGAGTTGCTCCGTAAAATGAGAACAGAATGGAATGCACTCTCACCTTTGAGTTCAAGTGCATGTTGAGATTTTTATCTGAAATGAATTCTGATTAATATCACCTTGGACTAAAGGAGAAAAACATTCAAGCATGTGTTTATACTTGTTGACATGAATAAAAGATACACCTTAAATCTGAGTCATAATACTGGAATAAAAGATGATTATGAAATGCATACCACTGATCTAGCCTCACCAAGAAAGTCAACGTTCAAATTCCCTAAGAGACAGAGAAATTTGTTTCAATAACTTGTCCAATCACTCTTTAGCCATAAGACCAAACTATGGCCCTTGCCCACACCACTTTGTTCTTTTGAGTTATTGTCTGTTTCTCACTCTAATTATTTACTTCCCAATCATATGTGAGGAGAAAAAGAAATGGACATACCTTCCAGCAATGCTTTAAAAGCTTCATTATTGGTACAGAGAGAGGACAGCAGATTGAATTCCATGTTCTGAGGAAAACATTGCATCCATGACGATGTCACACACATACGAGAGCATGAAGCACATCCAGGTAATCAGATGGTGACGCAGAGTCCTGCAATCAGCTCTCCTTATTGACCCTGAAGCCTTGCCTTCAGCCAAGTTAGACCTTTCAGTGGAAATAAGATGGAATTATTTCAAAATAAGATGGAAATAATTTGGAAGTTGGCTGGGTAAGCCCTGTTGACATGGAAAAGCAGGTTTTTCCCATTTTTCTACTCTCAACTCTATACCTCCTAGATAGACACTCTTACATTTCCCACTTCATTTTCCACAATTTCTTATCAAAGATGACTTTAAAGTGTACAAAACAATGATATCTAATGGCTTCCCCTCTCACTTAGAGTAAAAGCAAACTCTCTATAATCCCTCATCACCAGGCCACCAGCCAACCACTCACCCAATGTCATAATTCCTTCTCCAGCCTCCTCCAGGCACACTGGTTTACCTGTGAGTCCTTGAACATTCTGGGCACATTTCTGTTTCAGGGCCGTTGCACTTGTTCTTCTCTCCATCTGGACTGCCCTTGCTTCAGTGCCTACATGGCAAAATCAAGTCTTAATTGTCCGTCTTCAATAGAGACTTCCAGACCATCCTCTCTAAAATTTTAACCTCTCCCACCTGTCAAACAATTTCTGTCCTCTTTCCTAACATATCATATAATTCAGTTTTCCAATATCATTTATTGCCTATCTCTCCACTCGAATGTATGCTCCAATGGGACAGTATTTTATACACTGCTGTATCCTTCGTGCCTGGAACAATTCCTGCTATGTAGTAATGACCCAATAAATACTAACTGAATGAGTGCATACATAAATGAATGAGTATCAGTGATTCACCAAACCCACCTCTCCTTCATTCACACAAAAGCCAGGTCATTTCACAGGGCACTGGAAGGATTGCCACCATGATCTTAATTGCAAATAGTTACTAGCTGTTAGCAGACTCCAAGCATTGTATGAAACACCTTACATACACTATCTTATTTTATCTTCCCAACCAACTCCTGAGCTGAGTGTAATCATCCCCAGTTTACAATGAATAAATGATAAGCCAGAGAGATCAAGTAGCCTGCCCACATTGGCTTACTAGTATGTGATGGAGCCCAAATGAAAGTTAAAGTTTGTGTAACACATGAGGTCTTAACCAGGGATGATTTTGCCCCCAAGGGTATATGTGGCAATGTCTGGAGACATTTTTTGTTGTCATAACTGAGGGTTGCTACTGAATTCTAGTGGATAGATAGCAGGGATACTGCTAAACATTCCTAGAATACGTATGACAGCCTCCCATAACAAAGAATTATCCTGCCCAAAAGGTCAATCGTGCTGAGGTTGAAAAACTCTGGTCTAACTCCATAAACTGTTTTTAGTCACATTGCAGTTTTGCTCGATTAGCTGCTACTGGCAGTGCAAACGGCATCAACCCTTTTATAAAGCAATATGACAATATTTCTTGAGAGGGTTGCATGTTTTCATACCTTTTGACTCTGCAATCCAACTTCTGTAAATCTAGCCTAAGGAAATAATCTGAAATGTGGAAAATGCCCCCAAATATTTATCATGACATTATTTGTAATAGCAAAAAATTAGAAACCAGTTAATGTCTGGTAATAAAGGGATCATTAAGTAAATTCTGGAATATCCACTTGCTGGAACATTAAGCAGCCATTAAAATGATATTTATTAAGAGTTCATAATAACATGAGAAAATGCTTACATAGAAATGTTAAATTTTAAAAATTGTTTTCAAAAGTATGTAAGTAGTATGACCATTAAACAACTGACAAAAATTATGCATATAAAATAAGTGAAGCAGAAATACATTAAAATATTAATAGTATGGTAGCACTAAGGCTGGTTAATTTCTTTTATTTTTCAGTGCAGTACTTCCAAAACAATAATATCATAATAATGTCAAAATATAGCAACAATGTATTCATTTTATACTGGCGAAAATATCATTTAAGAGATTTTTTTTTTCCTCTTAAAAAAGAAAGGAAAAAGAAAAAGATGGGGCGTGGTGGAGTTCGAGGTTACAGTGCGCTATGATCACACCATTGCACTACAGCCTGGGCAACAGAGCAAAACCCCTGTCTCTGAAAAAAAGAATAATAAATACAGCAACTGTGGTGGTGGATTTGCCTCTTATATGGATTAATTAGCTGTTTATTTCATGTTTATTATTCCTCCTAAGTAACTGTCTTTGTTAGAGGAAGTGAGAAATGCTTAGTTATGTAGTAGTAGCTGGAACTAGCTCCATCTTTGCCAGTTTATAGCTATCAAAAACATGTTACTCACTCATCTTAAGTGTTTTCCTAATATTTGAAAAAGGTTTGATTCTGTTAGGGCAAAGAATCCTCACACTTATAACCAGGACTGCCATCAATGCAGTTGGGGTTTGGGACCCAGAGGGAAACGTGAAAGGTGGGTGCCATGGTCAACCTCCTTCACATGGGCGTCCAAAACAGGGAGCCACGAGTCTAGGACTAAGAGTGTGGGCTCTGGACTCCAACAGGCCTTGGAGCGAATCACAGGTACACCCCTACCACCGTGTCTTTGAGTGAGTTCTTAACCCCTTTGTATCCTCTTTGAACTCAAAGTCTGTGTTTAAAACCGCTGTGAAATGCTTTTAATGCTTGAAAGACTCCTTGCTCTTTGCACACTGTGACCTGGGACCGTTGACTTGCAGGAACCTGCCCCTACAACTAGCTTAGTCCTTGGTGTTCATCCTTCACCCACTTTCCAGATGTTTTTATCTCAACAAGAATTGAGGCTTAGCCCACAAAAGTTATGACACTAACTCTGAAAACGTCATCCGAGATGCCCTATCTTTGGACTTGGTTTTAATTTAAACCTGCCTTCACCCTCTGGACTAATAGAGATAAGGTTGACTTTCTGGTCAGCTGTGGACTGCAGCCTAGAATGAGGAAGGAACACAAAAAGCAGCCGCAGAGACAGCATCTTCACTCATTCAGACACTATTTGGGCAATGAAAGAACAGAGAACTCAGTTATTTAATTAACCCTCCGAGTCTCTGGAATGTAAACATTTTCTTTTGTAAAGCTCTGAGACCTCTCGTTTCCAACCGGCAGGGCTTTATTTCTGCCTCTCCTTCTGTTTTTCTGCTCTTGACCCTCCTGTAACACATTGTTGGATGACTTGTTTGCACAGAGGGACAGGATTATTTCCCACCCCCCTCCCAAATTCTTGAGGCGTTAGAAATTTTCTCCCTTATCAATTTTCCGCGGACTGACCCTCTATTCCCTAATGGTGCTGGATTGGCACACACCGCAGACATGGACTCTGAAACAAAAGGAAAAGCAAGAAGATAGAGATGCACACGGCCAGCCTCCCTGTCTATTCCCAGTGTGTCCCACTGACAATGCTGTGTGGAAGGGAAATTGTTCTATCAGCGACTGTGTTAGATTCGTGACCCCACCACAACCTTGAGTTGGCCTTTAGTTGTCGCTGATGGGAACTGAAGAACAGCGCCTGTCGACATGATTGCTACTCTCCAATGAATCAGAACATACAGGGCGAGGAGCAGCACATTAAAGTAGCAACAGAAATATATCACTGTACTTTTATATAGATGTATTGCTTTTGCCCAGGCATATAAATGATTGGGCCAGCCACTTATTTTTTTTTCAAGGACTATAAATTAAAAATAAGCTAAGGGTTTTAAAATTATGTTCTTTTTAAAAAACCAAGGTAGCTATTTTAAGGCAACAGTCAAATATTTAAAGATCATCTTATGTGGATATTTCAGCGACTGTCATTGGGAGGAAAATCAGCCCTTGCCACCTGCACTCCAGTTACTTAACACATGGGCACTGATTTATCATGGGTTGTCATTTGCTAATTGATCTTTTTTTTAAAAGTAAATGTTCCCCATGTTTACTTCTCTGCCTGCTTACTGAAGAAAGTATAGTTCACAAATTTAAGTTGTGATTTAAATAGACAGTAAATATATTTGCCAGCCTAGAACAAGATGCTGGAAGAGTCAAAGTGTTCAGAGAAAACTGAGAGCAGGGATCAATGATTCTTAAATTGGGAGGTGATAGGGCTCCATTGAGAATAGGCTGGAGCTGATGGAAACTTTCTCCAGGAGCACACACATGCATGCTTGCACTTCGCAGCAAAATTTTTCCTTTTGCTTCAAGGACTCAGAAACTCTCTGAAGCCCCTCCCTGGAGCCCCTGTTTTTGAGGTTATCTTGTAAAACTATAAATTTGGGACGCACTAGGATGCAGTGATCAGCTGTGATGTATGTCTTAAGTAACTGCCTACTAATAACAGGTCAAATATAGCTGCTTGCAAATGATTTGCTTTTGGAAGTATACACATCTGAGAATATTAAAAGATTTACCAATAACAGTGTCACTCTCACTTAGTCACCATAACCAATAAGACCTGTGTGGTCTAGCCCCTACCTACCTCCCTGATATTACCTCTCACCACTTTTCTCCTTACTCTACAAGCTTTAGTCACATGGCCTCCTTTCTGATTTTCAGCCCACTGAGTTATTTCCTGCCTTGGAGTATTTGCAGTGCTGGGCAATATTCTAGGCACAGACTGAACAAGACCACAAGATCTGTCTTTTGTGGATCTTATATTCTGCGGAGGGAAACAGGCAATAGATGATCAAATCCCTAAGTTTGATCATTTCAAGTGTTTTGAAGCAATTAAAATGGAGTGAGGAGGAGCTAGAGTGTGACTGATGCATGGCCAGGTAAGGCCTCTTTGGGAAGATTGTAGCTGAGATTTTAACTGAGATGGAGAAGTGCGAAATAGCTGCAAGTCAAAGGGAAATATTTGCGGGCAAATCCAGTAGCAAGTGCAGATACCCTGAGGCCAGAAAGAACTTGGTGAGTTGAAAGGTCAGCAAGTAGGTCATTTGACATCTGATATGCTCTCTCAGGGAGAAACTTAAATTATCCATGCTGCTGCCCAAATGATTGATATGCTGTGAGCAGTGATGGTGACTACAAATTGTTTTATTTCCCTGCAATAATTTTGACTTTTTGTCAAATACTTGATATGCAAATTGAAGTCATTTAAGACCTAATTAGAGATGGGGGCACCAGGAAGTCCAGAGAGGTTAGGTAGTTTACCCAGGGTCACACAGCTTATCATTAAATTAGTTTAGTGGACAGACCAAAGGAAAGCCCTGGCCTCTGCATTTGCAGGGTGGTATCCTTGCAACACTCTGCCTCCCTATTATTTTCATGTAATTTAACAAAGGTCATTGTGTCTTGAAAACTAGTCTGGTGTCTGGTTCCATATGCTGTTGTGGTCCAGAGACACACTATCATTACACAGTTTTCAGCTTTTATAAACGTTTATTAAATATCTAGCTCAGGATTCCTGATTTCTCCAGAGGTTCTTGAAGCCAGTGGTGAGCTAAATATCTCTCACCTCTAAAGAAAACTAAGCATCACTGTCTCCTCTGGGCTGAACACTGAGATCTGTGAGACTCTAATGAGTTCTGGGTCCTCACCTTCCTCTGGTGGGGCCTGTGGTTAGGACAGATAGACTCCCAGCTTTGGATGCCCATGTCAAGAAGGCTAACAATGGCCCCCTCATATCACCTTCCATGTGTCCCACTGGCTCCCAAACAACAAGTGAACTGACAACAGTCTTGATTTTGACTAAGTGGGGGAAGTATTTGATCTGATGGAACCAATGTTTCTAAAATATTAGAAAAAAAATTGGAGATGAGTGAGTGAAATATTTTCAGTAGCTATAAATTGGCAAAGACTGAGCTAATTCCAGCCACTACTACATAACTAATCAACACTGTACTAGAACTGAACACTGTTGTTAAAAAATTCCAAGAAAGAGTGTGGCCTGGATTGATATCAAAATACCCTTTTAGTTAAAAAGTTCAGAAAAATGAACTCAGCCACTTCTGCACTACCTCTGATAAAATCTAAGTTCACAGTCATCTCTTTTGACATCTGAAATCTATCTTCTCTCCAGCTAGTCTCGCTCTCTTTTCTTATACTGCTGGTGAGAATATAAATTAGTCATTCCTTCAGAAGCATGATTTGGCTAGTAGGTGTCAAGAAACTACAAACTGTATAGTCATTGACTAAACAATTATATTTTTGAGATTTGATCATAAGGAAACAGAGATACTTGTAAGATTTATATTGCAAGATTTATATGACAAGATAGTCACAGCAGCATCATATATGATAGTGAAATATTGCAAATTATCAAAAAGAGATTGGAATCTCCCAAAATGTGTTCTGCAGAAACAAATTTCATAACATGCCCTGGGGACACACACACACACACATACACACACACACACACACACACAAAGGATTGTATGATCAAATAAATTTAGGACATACGTACTATATCTATATTTTGAGAAATTACAAAGCATATTAGCAAGAATCTTCTCAGAATTCTTGCAAAGAAAGAAATCTATTATTTAACCTCATTTAACTCAGTGCTTCTCAAATTCCTTTGGTCACTGAACCCCTTTATTACATAATGCTTCTTAATATACTACAGAAAAGAGGCTCTGCAAAATATACTTCAAGAAATATTGAGTTAAATAAATTTACGTATCTGCTTTCAGCTTTTGTCTCGGAGGAGGCCAAGGTGCAGCTTTCTTCGGTTGTCCTGAATCCAGGTTCATCCGACACCAGCGGCCTCCACCATGCCACCGAAGTTCGACCCCAGCAAGATTAAAGTCGTATACCTGAGATACACCAGGGGTAAAGTTGGTGCCACATCTGGGCTGACCCCCAAGATTGGCCAACCCAGGTCTGTGTCCAAAAAAACTTGGTAATGACATTGCCAAGGCAATAGGTGACTGGAAGGGTCTGAGGATTACAGTGAAACTGACCATTCAGTACAGACAGACCCAGAATGAGGTGGCACCTTCTGCCACTGCCATGATCATAAAAGTCCTCAAGGAACCACCAAGAGATAGAAAAAAACAGAAAAACATTAAACACAGTGGAAATATCACTTTTGATGAGATTGTCAACATTGCTTGGCAGATGCGGCACTGATCTTTAGCCAGATAACTCTCTGGAACCATTAAAGAGATCTTGGGGACTGTTGAGTCTGTGGGCTGTGATATTGATGGCCACCACCCTCATGACGTCATAGATGATGTCAACAGTGGTGCGGTGGAATGCCAAGCTGGTTAAGAAGCACTCAAAAAAAATATTTCAATAAAGGATCATTTCACAATTAAAATAAATAAATAAATAAATAAATTTACATATCTGTATATGGAATGCTTTGCTGCTGCTTAAAACAATATTAAAGAATATTGATTCTATGGCATAAGTGCTGGTGATAGTAAGTGGGAAAAAAAGCAGGTTACATAAGAATGAATATTTTGTTAGCATAATTTTGGAAAAGAATGTATGTGTGTTATTATGCCAAAATAAGAACAGATTTGATCTTGTGGAGATGGAATTATTGATGTTTTTTAACAAAAAGTTTGTGCTGCTAAATTTACCCAATTGGCTATAATTAATAAACATTACTTTTATAAGGAAAAATGCTGTATATTTTTAACTTTTTATCTTAAAATAATTTTAGAGTTGCAGAAAGGGTACACAAAACAGTAGTTTTCATATGCCTTTTCCTCAGGTTCCCCTTGTATTAACATCTTGCAAAAACACAGTACAATAATTGAAAGCAAATAATTAGCATTTTATATGGTTTGACTGTGTCCCCAACTAAATCTCATATTGAATTGTAGTTCCCATAATCCACACATGCTGTGGGAGGGAGCCAGTGAGAAGTGATTGGATTGTGGGGGCAGTTTCCCCCATGCTGTTCTCATGATAGTAAGTGAGTTCCATTAAATCTGATGGTTTTATAAGTGTCTGGCATTTCTCTTGCTTGTACTTGTGCTTCCTGCTGCCTTGTTAAGAAGATCCCTTTCTTCCCCTTTGCCTTCCACCATGACTGTAAGTTTCCTGAGGCCTCCCCAGTCATGCTGAAGTGTGAGTTAATTAAACCTCTTTAATTAAATTGCCCAGTCTTGGGTATTTCCTTATAGCAATGTGAGAATGGACTAATACATTATTGATGGGATATTCATTTGAATTTCACCAGTTTTCCCACTAATGTCTTTTTTTCTGGTTCAGGATCCAGTCCAGTGTTCCACATTGTACGTAGTCATATCTCCTTAGTCTCCTACAATCTGTGGCAGTTTCTGTTTTTCCTTTTCTTTAATAGCCTAGACACTTTTGAAGAGCTCTGACTAGTTATTTGTAGAATGTGCCTCAATTTGAATTTGTCTGATATGTTCTCAGGTTACATTCATGCATTTTAAAATGTCACAGAACTCATGGTGTGTTCTTCTAGGTGCATCATATCTGGATTACATGATGTCAATATATTTTATTACTGGTCTTATTAACTTTGATCACTTAATAAATGTCCCATGGGAAGATATTTTGAAGCTATTCCTGTTTCTCATCACACTTTTTGTAACCTACTAATTTTGGTATCCATTAATAATTCTTGTCTACCAAAGTTATCACTGTTCTATTTGCCTAATGGTGATTTTCTGTTTTCATCATTCTTTCCACATTGATCGATTGGAAATCTACTGTAAGAAATATTTATTTATTCAAATATTTTATGGGTGTGAACTAATGATTGTTTATTTTATTCATGAGTTTTGATTTTTTTTTTCCTTAAACCATCCCAGATTTGGCCATCAAAACCCCTTCAAGTTCATTCCTGCTTCCTTGTAACATGTCCCCATCCTTTTTTTGAGCACTTCTTTCCTTTCTGGCACACAAGATATTACAAGCCATCTTGTACTTTCCCTTTCTCAACCCTGTAATCAAATATTTATCCAAGGAGTTCTGGTTCCTTTTATTGGAAAAACCAATATCTAGGCACTAAGTGTGCTCTTTGCTACTAGGGTATCATTGTTCTAGGCCTTCTCAGTGGATAGAGCTAGAAAATAGACAATGTGTACTCACACACATTCACACGGAAGCATCTTTGTTTTTATCTTTTTATATATTTTATCTCTTTATTTTATATCTATTTTTATGGATATTTTATACTATCTATTCATCTATCTTTTACCTATCTATCTGTCAGGGTTTTTCAGAGAAACAATCAATAGGAAATATGTATCTATATATAGAATCAGTAGCAAAGATATATCTATATATAGAATCAGTAGGAATTATATATCTATTATAGATATAAATAATATATAGATATAGATAATATATATAAATTTTATAATATATAATAAATCTATATATCTACATATATCTATCTAGATAGATATATTTAGATAGATATCTAGATAGATAGATATATGTTATATCATATAACATTTAACATATATCTATAATATATATCTATGTTATATAGTTATAACATATATCTATAGATAGTTATAACATATATCTAGATAGATATATGTTATATATAGGTATCTATATAGAGAGATATATAGGTAGCTATATCTATATAGATTTAGATCATTTAGATAATAGATATTTATATATATATAAGATATATAATTTAGATAATATATACAGAATCAGTAGGAATTGTATATCTATATATAGATATAAACAATATATAGATGTAGATAATATATACAAATTTTATAATATATATCTACATATATCTATCTATATTTTATAATATATATCTACATATACCTATATAATAAATCTATATAGATATATGTAGATATAGAGTTATTATATATTATAAAAATATAATATATAATAAATAATATAATATATAGATACCTATATATAATATATATCTATCTATATAGATACCTTATAGATACCTATATAGATAGATATATATTATATATAGGTATCTATATCTATATAGATTTAGATAATTGTGTGAACCAATTCCTTATAACAAATATGTATATATAATACAATAAAACTCTCTCTATATCTATACATATATAGAGAGATTTATTATATGGAATCGGCTCACACAATCATGGAGACTAAGAAGGTCTACAACCTGTTGTCTGTAGGAAAACCAGTGGTGTAGTTCTAATCTGAGTCCCAAAGCCTAACAGCCAGAAGAACCAATGATACAAGTCCAAGTGCAGGAGAAGACTGATGTCCTGGTCAGGCAAAGAGAGCTAATTCTCCCTTCTGCTACCATTTGGTCTATTCAAGCCTCCAAAAGATTGAATGAGGCCCACCTACATTGGGGAGTGCAATCTGTGTTACTTAGTGCACCAATTCAAATGTAATGTCATCCAGAAACATTTACAAATGTATAATAAATAAATTTTAATCAAGTATCTGGGCACCCTGTGGTCCTGTCAAGCTGACACACAAAATTAACCATTACTCTATGTATCTATCTATCTATCTATCTATCTATCTATCTATCTATCTATCTATCTGTCTAATCTGTCTACCTGGTCTATATAAACCATGATTTTATGCTGATTCCTCTAATTTCAATTAAACTGCAGTGTTCTTTCTAGCCCTCTCCATTGTCTTCCTTGTAACCCTTTCTCTGATAGTGAGGAACCTGGTATTCATTATCCACAATATATTTGCTTATTTGTTCAATCCTGGAGCACACATGAAGAGATTCAGGATTGCTAGCCTTTATCTCTGTGGGGAAAAAAAAAAAAAAAAAAAAAAAAAAAAAAAACACTTAATTTACCAATTTGAATACAATATTTGTGTAGAATTCATTTCATTTGTAGCCTTATAATATACAGTCAAAACATGGTTTGACAAAGTTACTTAGGTTAGTTCTTTTCTTCTCCTCTCCTTTGGCATAGTTGTATTATTAATTTGTCATATATTGGAATCACGTTTATTGTTTGTATTTCATTGGGAATCTCCTCACATCTTGGTTGATTTTAAATTTTTAAATTTGTTCTGGAGATATGCTAAATATACTAAGAGTCAGAGCTAGACACTAAAAATGATATACTCGGAGAAGAGTCATTTTCCATCATCCTTGCTACCCCATACCCAGTGCCCCATTCTTTTGACCCTGTTCCCATCGACCCTTTCAGTAACTATTGCCAGTAGTGTCTAGTTTATCCTTCCTGTATTTCTTTTTCACAACTTAGCAGATCCCAATATGTTTTCTGATATCTCTGTCTTTCTTTAAAAACATGAAGGTTAGCATGCTATAAATACACTTTATGCTTTGTTTTTTTAATGTAACAGGATATATAAAAATTACTCTGTTTTTTTACAGTTACATGGTACTCTACTGAGTGAATGAGCCATAGTTTATTCAACCAAACCACTCTCCTATCTGAGCATTTTTCTTCCTAATATTTTGCAATTACAACCAATGCTAAAATGAATAACCTTTCATTTATGTATTTACATATTACTGAACATATATTTTCAGTGTAGATTTCTAGAACTGGAATTCCTGGGTCAAAAGTAAGTGTGTATGTAGTTTTGTCAAGCATTGCCAAATTATCACCAAGAACGGTTGTGCCAGTTTGCATCCTCATCAGCAATGCAGGAGAATGCTTGTTTCTCTACAGTCTTGCCAACAGAATATGTTGTCTGCTTGTTAATTTTCACCGATCTAATAGGTGAGAAAAGGTATGTAAGTTAAGTATTGGTTTAATTTGCATTTATCTAATAATGATTGGTGGTCTGAACTTTTTTTGTATATCTAAGGGCCATTTTCTATATTTTTGTGTGAACGGTCTGTTCATGTCTTTTTTTTTTTTTCATTTTCTTAGCATATTTTTTGTCCTTTATCCCTCAATTTTCAAGAGTTCTTTATGTAATAAGTAGATCAATTTTTGTCTGTGTTATATGTCGCAAATATTTCATCCCTAGTTTTGGTTATCTTTTGGTCTTTTTAATATGGTGTTTTTTGTCCTGCAAACTTTTTCTTTATTTTTATGTGATCAAATTGACTAAACTTTTATTTTGCTTATAAATTTTATGCATATTTTTAAACATGTGCCTGTCCCATCCCTGAAAGTCTTAGGCATTACTGCAGCACAAAAGAGAGGAAGAGCTTACTTTAGGAGATTTTAAACCAGAGAGAGTAGGGAAGTGGAAAACCCGAGCACTCTGAAGTCAGGTGGATTCCATTCCCACCTAGTTTCAGTGTCTTCTTTTGAGCTGTGGGACCTCTGGAAAAGTATTTAACCTCCCGGAGCCTGGTTTTTCTCATCTGTAAAATGAGATAAAACCTACCTTGCACTGCTATGAGGATTTGAAATGCTTGTTTCAATACATGGCACTAAGGAGACATGTTATTATTATTATTATATTCATAATATATCAAATGCCAAGTGATAATTTAATGAAAACCTCGATAGGTGTCTGATTTTTTTTCTCAACATTATCTCATCAAGGCACCACCACTTCCATAAGAACAAAGAGTCTGAGAGATTTTCACCCATTCACCTGTATGTTCACCACAATTGTTCTTTTTGCCCTCTGAAATACTTTGTCTTTTGAAATACTATCGTGTCTCTGTTCTATAATGAATTCAGAGAAAAGTTATGAGGATAAAGGAGTTAACATCCATAAGGCACGCTGAGCTGGCAGATAAGAGCATCAAAATGATTTCCAGAAAGAATTCTAATTAACTCAATTTATTATCACCTTATCTTTTCCAAAGCCCCTTCTTGCCTCCAGCCTCAAGTTGAAAGTTTTGTGGTCATTCCCCAAAGGACACATACTCCTTCGAACCAGGAATCAGTTGGCACTGGTTATTGTCAGTACCCCAAAGGTACTCACTAGAATTCCTGTTGCCAAATGTGTTCTTCCCTTAACAGGCAATTCCTTTTTAGTTTCCCTATGAAACTAAACAGAAGCCCCTAGGGAAGTCTGATGTCACCTTTGATTTCAACACCATTCAAAGCAAACACAACCAAGACTATTTCCTTAATCTTTTGGCAGCTACTTCTTCTAAATTATCTGAACATGATGAAGTTCCCATCTACCAATAAGTTAATCAGGTGGGTGTGTGCCTTGATAGAGTACAGATGTCTTGCAGGACAGAAAGAATATCTAAGGGTCCATGGATCGGAATAGATTTTTTTTTTATAGTTAACTGATGTTTGTTTTTCTCATTGCTTTATCCCCAATGGAGTGATTTGGAAATAGTTGTTTTTCTACCTTTTGCAATTCCTCAGAGCTTCAGGGCACATGCAACGGATGGGGAGGAAAAAGACAGGAAGGGAAAAAGGAAAACAGCTAATTTGGATTGCAATTCTACTATAATCTATGCACTACACTAGCTACTTAGAGAATGTATTATTATTATTATTATTATTGTTATAGGCATAGTCTTCCTCTGTCACACAGGCTGGAGTGCAGTGGCATGATCATAGTTCAGGGTAATCTTAAACTCCTGGGCTCCAGTGATCCTCCCACCTCAGCCTCCCAATGAGCTGGGACTACAGGTACATGCACTACCATGCCTGGCTAATTTTTAAATTTTTTGTAGAGATGGGGATCTCTCTATTTCCCCAGGGTGGTCCCAAACTCCTGGCCTCAAGTGATCCTCCTGCCTTACCCTCCCAAAGTGTTGAGATTACAGGCCGGAACCCCAGAGATGTATTATTTTAGTGGCTCTCAGTCAAAGGGATGCCACCCCCAAATGGCATTTTGAAAATTTGTGGAACCACCTTTTTGTTGTCATAAAAATTGAACAGTACTGCTGCCATTTATGAGGTGGTATATTATATAATAAAAATAAATATTTTGATTTTTGTCCCCTGTTTCTGGCACATGGCTTCTAAAACTCTTAATCTCCCGAGTGATAATTATCTTTTGTATGCTCATGAGATGTTTCTTGGTGTGAAGGGCCAGGGCTAGATAGCTTCAGGATAGGATCTGGTCACCACAAAGACCAAGCCATGATGAGAGGGTTGGAACTTTCAGCTTACTCCCACCCCTCTGCACCAGCCCTCTCTAACCTCTGGAAAGAGAGAGAAGCTAAGAGATTTCAGTTCAGTCACCAATAGTCAGTGGTTTAATCAATCATGCCTCTGTTATAAAACCTCCAAGAAAGTCTCTAAACAACAGGGTTTGGAGAGCTTCCTGGTTGGTGGCCACATCAATGTGCCAGGAGGGAGGTGTGCCAGGCCAGAGAGGGCATGAAAGCTCTGCCCCTCCCTCTCTCCCACCGCAAACTTTGCCTTACACATCTCTTCCATTTAGCCGTTTCTGAATGTATCCTTTATAACAAACTTGTAATAGTAAGTATAGCACTTTCCTGACCTCTATGAGTTGTTACAGTGAATTTTGAAGGGTGGCAACCCCTATATTTGTAGTTGGTTGAATAGACATCTGGGTAGCTTGGGCACCCCATTTGCAGCTGGCATCTGAAGTGGGACTGTTTTGTGGGACTACGTCCTTAACCTGTGGTATCTGTACTAATCCCAGATAGTGTCAGAATTGAATTGAATTGTTGGACACTCAGTTGGTGTTGGAAAAAACTATACAAGTGGGAACCAAAAATGCATTATGTTCTATAACCTGCAATGGCTGAAACAGTTGTGCATGAGGAAGAATTATCCTTCATGCTACCTGAATTTCAAAGGGCCCATTGGAACAGCTATGAAGGTAAAAACTTGTTTGCGACTATCTAGGCCTAGAACTTGCATTCATTTTACTTACAAAGTATTTTTTGCCTAGTTTTTACATTCATGGTTTTTACATACATATAACTTTCCAGGAATGCAATATGATGTAAGCTGAAGGAAGACCGCACTTTATTTTGTGCTCTGTGACACTTGAGTATTAGTACTATATGCCCATACTGGTCTCCATTTGTACCTGTCATATATATGGTGAAAAATGTAGGTGCAAAATCACATCACTTAGTTATATTATCTAGTGTAGTTGTGCCTCAGCATTTAAAATTTATTTCGTTATAAATTTCTTTTATATCTTTATGTCATACATGGGCACTATATAGATTTTTTATTATGTGTGTATGTAGGTTCCATAATTTATGAATTTTCTCTCAAGATAGCAAAGGAGGTATTTGCAAAACAATTGCAATAGAATTATTATAGCATTTGTTCCAAAAGGGTTGAGACTCACTGCATTCTTTTATCAACTGAACACAATTTTGAGAAGATCTCTTATTAGCCCCATCTTGTAGGTGCAGGAACTCTAGCTCAAATGGTTAACTCTCTTGCCCAAAGCCACACAGCCAGTAAGTGGCAAAGCCAGGAGTCAAACTGTTTCTGTTTCCAAAGCGCTGAACTTGGTGAAAATAAGAGGATAAAAGACAGAGGGATGAATTAAGGCATAAGGAGAGAGGAAGAAAGGGGAGAAAGGGAAAAAAGAGGAACAGTATGAGAAAAAAGATACAAATCAATTTTTGTCTCAATTGTTAAACTCTACAGAGTATTTTAAATATATGTAAAAAGTTCTCATTAATAATGTTGTATGATGTCTGCTATGTACAGGGTATATTAAAAATGTTGAGGATACAAAAATAATTTTTTAAGAATATGACATAATCCTATCCCTGAGACATTTGAAGCTGAGTTGGGATGGTAAAATACATTCTTTTTAAAATAAATAAATGAATAAACAATATGACCCAAGATATATTAAGTGCAAAAGGAGAGAGGTAACATCATCTATTCATCTAAATGTATCTAGTTTCTAGATAGCCTTTCCCTTCTCATGCCATAGACAAGAAACAGGAAGCTAAATGGTTATATGCTCAATGGAAATGTTATGTGACTAGCACACACATTTTTCCCTCCTAAGTAATATTGATTCTTGAAACCATGGTTGATTCTGGCTTATAAGATACAATTTAACACCAGTTTTGCATTCCATAGTTAAAGCCTTGAGGATGCAAGGACTTTTACTGGAAGAAGATACAACAGCCCCAAAAGTGTGGATCAGTCAATTTGCCAGTAAATGCATATCATGCTTTCTGCCATGTCCAAATGTCGTGGCTATTACAGGGCACGTGACTGGTTCGCTTCCTGATCCTATGCAAAGCTATTGGTTTTATCACTCCTCACCAGCCCCCAGGACTTATTGTAAGGGGAACTGGAGTCTCTTTGTCCAAGTGGATTGTTTTTTGTTTCAGGGACTCACAGGCAGAGGCAGATTTCTGTGAAGTCAATGAAGCTTAAGATTAAGGACCTCTTATTTACACAGGTCCCTCCTAAGACCTAGGGAGAGGGCCAACAATAAGTTCACATGGTCACCCGTTTTAATAGCATTTCAAAAGTAAGATATTGTCACTACAACTGGTTAAGGCTATTGTCTCTTTCCACTTGGGTTCCCCCTCCCTCACATGCCCTTTTGTTTCAGAGGGCAATGGAGCAGCCATGGGTATTTTCAGCTCCAGCTAGGGAGAACTTGAGATGAAGATACATATAGTTTGAGTGTAGTTTGATTGTAGTAGGATATATTTTTGTGGTTTACATTCACTTCTGTACACAGTTAAGTAGGTTTAGCTGTCCTGGGGTAAAAATGTCTTCCAGGAATATTTCTTTCCTTGACTGTGCTGGCTCACCCATCGTCAACTGTGTCATGAAGATACAAGACCAGAAGCTGTGTGCGTTACCAGTGTCATATAGTACCTGACATCAGATGTTTATGACTAGTGTAGAGAAGCAAGGTGTGAAATGTTTAGAGCCAGAAGTTGGTCTATGGAAAATTCTTCCAAATCTTAGAGCTCAAATTTAAAAGAAACATGTAGAGGCTTGCCCGAATTTGACAACAATCCTAAAAATGTATTGATATTACCCATCACAACTGATGTAGCTAAAAAACCTTTTCTAACCTACCAAAAGTAAAAAAACAAATTCTGATGATAAAGACAAGATTGAATTATCTTTTTATTTTTGCTTTAGAAAATAATATTACAAAATGATTGTTAAATAAGAATTGATTCAAAAAATGTAGGAAATAAACATAATAAAGAGATTTGTTGGGCAATTAATAATATTATCATGTTATTTTTCTGACTTTTGTGACATCTGGATTATTGTTAGCTTTTTAAAATCTATACTTCATTATGTTTTTCGATTTAAAATAAAATTACTTTTGCACCTAACTTTGTAAGTACTTTTATATTAGTTTTCTTAAAGAGAACCTCAAATTGTATAAATGTCAGCTCTCATAAAACTTGAATTCATCCCTGTTCGTGAGGCCTGGGTTAGCTATTTTCAAAGTGCTGTTAGGCAAAGATGGTTAGATTTGTTTTATACAGTAGCAGAAGGCTAGAACTTTAATGATGGGAGTTACAGGAGGACAGATTTCAGGTCACTTTAAAAATATATTTTTATATTCAGAGGCTTCCGAAGATGCAGAGGGAAGCTATAAGAAGCGATGAGCTCCATGACAGTGGAGCTACTTAAGTAGAGACTGCACAGTCATTACACATGGCCATCGTCTCCTAGGCTCAAGCTTAGAAGACTGGGTGTTAATGAGCTTTCAGAGATACCACGCTGCAGAATCTCTGCTTCTACCTGTCTGTCGTACTCTCGTGCTCTTCCTTATGTCTCCAACTTTGTTCTCACAGTAGAATCTTGGGGAGGGTGCTGAGAGAGATGGGAATAATGAGAGCAGAAAACAAGAAACAACAATCTTTTTAGGAAGAGGAACTGAGGGCTCAGAAGTGAGATTAATAACATCGCATGTTCAGCAGTTGAGAGAGTATCCACAGCAGACAGCTTCCAGAAACACCTCTACAAGCTTCTCAAAGACCTAATCACGTCCTGAGGGAAAGGCTCAGCGACTCACTAACGGTGGAGGCAGTTGCTTTGACATTAACCTTTTCAAAGGGTCACTTCCACACCGTGAGCCCAACATGCCACCCAGAAAATGTAACTGAACATCAGTTTTGCTTTTCCTCTTGCTTAACTGTTTTAAATGTCCTTGAACTGCATTTTTCCACCAGGCTTAATTTTATGGATTGTGGATTACATTTACTGCTCAGCACTTCTTGCTCAACCCTGGACAATCCCAGACCTACTGAGTTGTTAACTCACATGGTCAGCATTAATGTCTGAGACTAGTTATAGCAAATGACTGTAGCATAGCGCGATTAACACCTGGCCTTACAGCGTCCCAATGAAATCAGCACTTTGGTTCTTCTTTCGCACCCAGAAAAAAACCCAGGAGGAATGCGAGAGTAATGACTTGGGTTAACTGTGCTTGTCTTCCAAAGAGTTCAAATTTCTATCCCAGTCTTACTACCTCCCTTGTCTTGGAAAATTGTATTTGAAAGCTGTAGAATGGCTAGTTTCCCCATCTTACAGGCATGTTGTAGAATTCCACAGAAAGATTGTAACTTCTTCAAAATCACACAGAAAGTCATTATGTTATCCTGCTTCTTGTTTTGTCTTGTTATGTTTTTTTTTTTTCACTAGCCCAAGTCACTTGGCTATAATAATTCCAAAAAGTGGTTGTAGAAAATACAAATGGTTTTTGAATCATAAGAATCATAAAGCTGAAAAGGACCCTAAGAGATATTTATTGTTTGCACCTTTATGTTTCGAACATCTTCTCAGATAAAGTTGACTACAACTTGCTGCATGTATGACCACCTTCAAGCCACCTTATCTACTAATGGAAATGAAAAACCCACTCATGTCAGATGAATGAATCCAAGAAAGTAGAGTATGGTGAGTACAGCTAGTGTCTGAAACTCACTAAAATCATTACTAAAATATTCCCAGTTTGGTATTAATAACTTTACCAACTTTTCTGTTTTTTTTTTTTTTTTTTTAATTTTTTCAACCCCATTTGGTATAGATTGTTGCACTGTGAAAGTCTGTCATGTGCTAGGATGCTCAGGTTAAGAATGTCGGCAGTTCTATTTAGGAGGAGGGGTAGCTGCAGCTGCTGAGGGTGGGGGGAAAATTGTGAATGTCCTCTCTTGATTCACTCAACCATCCCTCCCATTGCTCCCGTGAAGGGGAGGTTGACAAATTCCTGATATCAAAACCAGCTGTCAGAACAACATAGGGTAATAGCTGTCCTTGTCAAATGTACCAATTAATTCACCTGACTGTCAATGCTGGGATAATTGATAGACTCCACAATCTGGCTGAGGAATGAAAGTTGAAGGAATTACTAAGTCCATTTCACCTCTGAACAGGTCTTGCAGTAGAACTGGGGCTGTCAGAGTTGGACTATATCAATAAACCTTTACCAAAACTGAAGCTTGATTTTTAAAAGTATGTGTGTAGGCAAGGGGTGGGAGTTTCTTCAATCAAGTGTATCAGTTACTATGAGACCAGTTCCCAAGAATATTACCAGACAATGCTCAGAGGAAAGCACGGCAGATAAACATTCTACTTGTTTATTCTGAAGTTTGTCTGCAAGCAGACCAGAATCGACGCCTCATTGTTTGAGGATATTAGTTAAGACTGCAATAACCTGGAACTTCCTGTACTACTTACTCAGCTAAACGTGGAAAACAGAAGTTTAGATTATCAGGAGGCTAGGCAAATGATTTGGTAGGAAATATTCCTTATTCCTATATCAGGATAATCCAGAGACTATCATGAAAGAGTACTCATGGCTAAAGATCTTCATTAAGATATGCTGATATAATCTAAAATATCGTGAATTCCAGGATAAGGGTCACAATTAGACAGGGAGGAACAGGGCAGTTAAAATCCTGATTGGTTCCCCAGGAAAACAAAGGGTCATTTCTAAGGAAGTCAGGCTAAGACAAGAAGGAACAAGTAGGTACAACAGTATAGACAAGTAAGATGTCAAATATAAGGATCATAAAATCAATATCTATGAACAGGGTTGAACTCTGGTCTCTGCATTCTAACTTTGTTGCTTGTTTCTTTTACTGATTTATACTATTTGCTGAGCATAAAGGTAATAGTAATAAAAAATACAATTTATTGAGCACTTGCTGCGTCCAAGCACTTTGCTTCAATTCTATATACATTATCTCATTTAATCGTAACAACTTTATGAGGCAGCTATGACAGCATAAACATTTCTAATGTTCATAGACTTCTAGCCCAACAAAGAGACATCTGTAATAGCCACCTCAACTTTCCTTGTATTCCTCCCTTTCGAAGGAGAAGGATTCTTTCTTGCTGGGAGAGAGGCCAAACATTGAGATAATTAATAAGATGCTGATAGAAGAGAGGGGTAAAGAGTGGAAGAATGACATGGAGATGGTGGTGGAGGATGGGTTTAGTTTTTCATAGTATTTGAGGAGAGAGTCTTTGGAGCAGCTGCAGGGAGTAAATTAAGTGGATGGGAAAGTGCAAAGGTTGATTTAATATTGCTGTAAACCAAGTATTAAATCCTCTATAAAGTCTGCAGGATTCCAGCAAAGAACAGAATATCTTTTCAACAACTTTTGGGCTGTTGAAATCAGTGCTTATGATATGTGACGTTACTCTAAGGCAAAGCTACATGATCTCTGAGTTCATTCGAATTAGGTATAAATATTATCTATTTAAAGACAATGATATCCAAACCCAGAGAAATTATATAATTCACCTAAAGCTTTCAGTACATCTGTGGAACTATGATTTAGCAACAGGGAAAAAACTACCCATTTTTACATTCCTACCCAAGCCATTCTGGAACAATCTCATACTCCAGGATGTTCTTTGGTCAATTATACAAATATCCTTCAGAATCTCAACTCAGAATTGAACTGCTTTTCTCTCAGTAATAATACTTTCAAACATTGAGTGCTTACTACGTGACAAGCTGTGCCAAACCCTTGACTTGCATCTTCTCACTTAATCTTCACGTAATGCCCAGGTAGATATGATTACCTCCAATACACAGAAGAGAAAGCTGAGGCCACAGGAGATGAAGTAAATTCCCTAATGTTGCACAGCTAGCACAGAGCTGAATCAGAGCTTAAACCCAGCTCTGTTTATATATTTTCATTTTTATTTTTTATTGTACTTTAAGTTCTAGGGTACATGTGCACAACCTGCAGGTTTGTTACATATGTATACATGTGCCATGTTGGTGTGCTGCACCCATTAACTCGTCATTTACATTAGGTATATCTCCTAATGCTATCCTTCCCCCCTCCCCCATCCCCACAACAGGCCCAAGTGTGTGATGTTCCCCTTCCTGTGTCCAAGTGATCTCATTGTTCAGTTCCCACCTATGAGTGAGAACATGCAGTATTTGGTTTTCTGTTCTTGCGATGGTTTGCTGAGAATGACATGAACTCATCCTTTTTATGGCTGCATAGTATTCCATGGTGTATATGTGCCACTTTTTCTTAATCCAGTCTGTCACTGATGGACATTTGGGCTGATTCCAAGTCTTTGCTATTGTGAATAGTGCTGCAGTAAACATATGTGTGCATGTGTCTTTATAGCAGCATGATTTATAATCCTTTGGGTATATACCCAGTAATGGGATGGCTGGGTCAAATGGTATTTCTAGTTCTAGATCCTTGAGGAATCGCCACACTGTTTTCCACAATGGTTGAACTAGTTTACAGTCCCATCAACAGTGTAAAAGTGTTCCTATTTCTCCACATCCTCTCCAGCACCTGTTGTTTCCTGATTTTTTAATGATTGCCATTCTAACTGGTGTGAGATGGTATCTCATTGTGGTTTTGATTTGCATTTCTCTGATGGCAAGTGATAATGAGCATTTTTTCATGTGTCTGTTGTCTGTATGTCTTCTTTTGAGAAGTGTCTGTTCATATCCTTTGCACACTTTTTGATGGGGATGTTTGTTTTTTTCTTGTAAATTTGTTTGAGTTCTTTGTAGGTTCAGGATATTAGCCCTTTGTCAGATGAGTAGATTGCAAAAATTTTCTCCCATTCTGTAGGTTGCCTGTTCACTCTGATGGTAGTTGCTTTTGCTGTGCAGAAGCTCTTTAGTTTAATGAGATCCCATTTGTCAATTTTGGCTTTTGTTGCTGTTGCTTTTGGTGTTTTAGATGTGAAGTCCTTGCCCATGCCTATGTCCTGAATGGTATTACCTAGGTTTTCTTCTAGGGTTTTTATGGTTTTAGGTCTCACATTTAAGTCTCTAATCCATCTTGAATTAATTTTCATATAAGGAGTAAGGAAAGGATACAGTTTTAGCTTTCTACTTATGGCTAGCCAATTTTCCCAGCACCATTTATTAAATAGGGAATCCTTTCCCCATTTCTTGTTTTTGTCAGGTTTGTCAAAGATCAGATGGCTGTAGATGTGTGGTATGATTTCTGAGGGCTCTGTTCTATTCCATTGGTCTGCATCTCTGTTTTGGTACCAGTACCATGCTGTTTTGGTTACTGTAGCCTTGTAGTATAGTTGGAAGTCAGGTAGTGTGATGCCTCCAACTTTGTTCTTTTGGCTTAGGATTGTCTTGCCAATGCGTGCTCTTTTTTGGTTGCACATGAACTTTAAAGCAGTTTTTTTCCAATTATGTGAAGAAAGTCATTGGTAGCTTAATGGGGATGGCACTGAATCTATAAATTACCTTGGGCAGTATGGCCATTTTCACAATATTGATTCTTCCTATCCATGAGCATGCTATGTTCTTCCATTTGTTTGTGTCCTCTTTTATTTCACTGAGCAGTGGTCTGTAGTTCTCCTTGAAGAGGTCCTTTACATCCCTTGTAAGTTGGATTCCTAGATATTTTATTCTCTTTGAAGCTATTGTGAATGAGAGTTCATTCATGATTTGGTTCTCTGTTTGTCTGTTATTGGTGTATAAGAATGCTTGTGATTTTTGCACATTGATTTTGTATCCTGAGACTTTGCTGAAGTTGCTTATCAGCTTAAGGAGATTTTGGGCTGAGATGATGGGGTTTTTTAAATACACAATGATGTCATCTGCAAACAGGGACAATTTGACTTCTTTTCCTAACTGAATATACTTGATTTCTTTCTCTTGCCTGATTGCCCTAGCCAGAACTTCCAACACTAAGTTGAATAGGAGTGGTGAGAGAGGGCATCCCTGTCTTGTGCCAGTTTTCAAAGGGAATGCTTCCAGTTTTTGCCCATTCAGTATGATATTGGCTGTGGGTTTCTCATAAATAGCTGTTATTATTTTGAGATACGTTCCATCAATACCGAATTTATTGAGAGTTTCTAGCATGAAGGACTGTTGAATTTTGTCAAAGGCCTTTTCTGCATCTATTGTGATAATCATGTGGTTTTTGTCTTTGGTTCTGTTTATATGCTGGATTACATTTATTGATTTGCATATGTTGAACCAGCCTTGCATCCCAGGGATGAAGCCCACTTGATCATGGTGGATAAGCTTTTTGATGTGCTGCTGGATTCGGTTTGCCAGTATTTTATTGAGGATTTGTGCATCGATGTTCATCAGGGATATTGGTCTAAAATTCTCTTTTTTTGTTGTGTCTCTGCCAGACTTTGGTATCAGGATGATGTTGGCCTCATTAAATGAGTTAGGGAGGATTCCCTCTTTTTCTATTGATTGGAATAGTTTCAGAAGGAATGGTACCAGCTCCTCCTTGTACCTTTGGTAGAATTTGGCTGTGAATCCATCTGGTCCTGGACTTTTTTTGGTTGGTAGGCTATTAATTATTGCCTCAATTTCAGAGCCTGCTATTGGTCTATTCAGGGATTCAACTTCTTCCTGGTTTAGTCTTGGGAGAGTGTAAGTGTCCAGGAATTTATCCATTTCTTCTAGGTTTTCTAGTTTATTTGCATAGGGGTGTTTTTAGTGTTCTCTGATGGTAGTTTGTATATCTGTGGGGTCGTAGTGATATCCCCTTTATCATTTTTTATTGCGTCTATTTGATTCTTCCCTCTTTTCTTCTTTATTAGTCTTGCTAGCGGTCTATCAATTTTGTTGATCTTTTCAAAAAACCAGCTCCTGGATTCAATGATTTTTTTGGAGGGATTTTTGGTGTCTCTATCTTCTTCAGTTCTGCTCTGATCTTAGTTATTTCTTGCCTTCTGCTAACTTTTGAATGTGTTTGCTCTTGCTTCTCTAGTTCTTTTAATTGTGATGTTAGGGTGTCAATTTTAGATCTTTCCTGCTTTCTCTTGTGGGCATTTAGTGCTATAAATTTCCCTCTACACACTGCTTTAAATGTGTCCCAGAGAGTCTGGTATGTTGTATCTTTGTTCTCATTGGTTTCAAAGAACATCTTTATTTCTGCCTTCATTTCGTTATGTACCCAGTAGTCATTCAGGAGCAGGTTGTTCAGTTTCCATGTAGTTGAGCGGTTTTGATTTAGTTTCTTAGTCCTGAGTTCTAGTTTGATTGCACTGTGGTCTGAGAGACAGTTTGTTATAATTTCTGTTCTTGTACATTTGCTGAGGAGTGCTTTACTTCCAACTATGTGGTCAATTTTGGAATAAGTGGGATGTGGTGCTGAGAAGATTGTATATTCTGTTGATTTGGTGTGGAGAGTTCTGTAGATGTCTATTAGGTCCACTTGGTGCAGAGTTGAGTTCAATTCCTGGATATACTTGTTACCTTTCTGTCCCGTTGATCTGTCTAATGTTGACAGTGGGGTGTTAAAGTCTCCCATTATTATTGTGTGGGAGTCTAAGTCTCTTTGTAAGTCTCTAAGGACTTGCTTTATGAATCTGGGTGCTCCTGTATTGGGTGCCAATATATTTAGGATAGTTAGCTCTTCTTGATGAATTGATCCCTTTACTATTATGTAATGGCCTTCTTTGTCTCTTTTGATGTTTGTTTGTTTAAAGTCTGTTTTATCAGAGACTAGGATTGCAACCCAGCTCAGTTTAACTTCAACCCTCTGCCTCCCATTTATTCTTTAGGGTCAGTTTCTTTTGCTCCAAGCAAATGCAAATTGTTGGGAGGAAAACATCTTGAATTTTGTTCATAAGCACCGTAAGCATTCTTCTCACCTCTGCCTGTTTTTTGTTGTTGCTGTTGTTATTGTTGTTTTTTGTTTTTTCTGGTTGTTTGGGTTGTCTGTTGGTCTAAAATGGGCACACCATTTGAATAACCTGTGTACTCAGAGGAGAGAAACATAGAGCAAAAGAGAGAGCAGTGAATGCCAGGCAGGCTGGGGCGCAGGGGGTCCAGCGGTTGGATTAGCTTCCTCCCAGCCGCCTGATTGATAAGCTGGGATTTGTCTAGGCAGGCAGTCTTCAATTTGGATTTGTCAGGATCAGGAAGATTTGTTTTCTTCTGTAGTAATGTGAGGCTCAGGGTGAGTTCAGTGTAAGATTTATTCACCTTGACTATGATCTTTAAAATCATGACCATGTTTCTTAAGTCACCCATCTGAGAAAACACAAGCATAGATTTTTGTAACATTTTCCAAGGGAAATAGCTTCTCATGAAAAGATAACTTTTTTTTTCTTTTTATACTTCACCTTGAGTGAAGTTATTTATTTATTTAAATTCATTAATTTTTTCAGATACAAGATCTTATTCTCTCACCAAGACTGGAGTGCAGTGGCACAATAATAACTCATGGTAACCATCAACTATCATTATCAAGCAATGCTCTTGCCTCAGCCTCCCAAGTAGCTTGAACTAAAGGCATGTACCACCACTCCTGGCAATTTAAAAAAAAATTTTTTTTTGTAGAGAGGATCTCTCTCTGTGTTGCCCAGGCTGGTCTTGAACTCCTGGCCTCAAGCAATCCCCCTGCCTCAGCCTCCCAAAGCACTGGGATTACAGGTATGAGCCACTGTGCCTGGCCTGAAGTTATTTAATAATAATAGTTTTTAAAAGATACAAAGAAAAGAAGAAAGAGAAAAGGGAGATCCTATCCTGATTTTTGTCCCAAGGATCATGACTACGCTATTTCCTAATTAGATTGACGTTCTTGTATGAATGAAAAATAGATGTTTGGTATCCAATAAAGTCATCTTTCTCTTCTTCCCCAATACCTCAATTCAAGAGGTTTTCATTTCATTTCATTTCATTTTTACTTTGGCCAGCTGAAGCTGTCATGTTCGGGAGCTAAATGTGTTGTCCTGCGTGGGTATCACATCCATCAATTAATGTTTCTGCCTTCTGTGCTAAAGGAATTATCTCCAAGTTCATCTTGATGAATTTTTCTCTCTACCTCATTACCCAAGCTGGATACAGCAGACTTTTCATGTTTAATGGCTGCCATCTTACACACATTCTGATTCTTTTGAACACACACATGCCTATTTATGGAGGCCCATGAACATTCCATTGACTATTTTTTTTTTTTTGCATTAGAAACACTTAAATTACAATAGCAATACAAGTCCCTTATAAAATGAAATAAAACATTGTATGTGTTTTTTTAAGAGAGAGCCCTTGAAGAGATGTTCAATACATAATCAAGAGTGAAGTCATACTATATATATGTGTACTGTACTACATACTCCTGCAATTTGATTTTTTCACTTAATTTTTTTTTTGAATCGGTGTAATGGCAAAACCGCAGTTACTTTTGCACAAATGATACATAGTAAATCAGAACATGAGTAACTGACAGTTTTCTTTATAAATTTTACTACTTAATAAACCTTTACATCTTTAGAGTGCATTTAACTTTTAAACATATTTACATTTAATTTTCTAATTATTCCTCAGATGGACTTATGAGGTTTTATTAAACGACACCCTCAGTCACCAAGATTCTGAGGTAAATTTCTTATAAATTTGCATGTTTACTTGCTCAGTTTCTAACTATACCAATTGAATGTGGATTTTATGAGGGCAAAGGATTTTGTCTGTCTATGCCA
Source organism: Macaca fascicularis (assembly GCF_037993035.2). Classification (NCBI taxonomy): domain Eukaryota; kingdom Metazoa; phylum Chordata; class Mammalia; order Primates; family Cercopithecidae; genus Macaca; species Macaca fascicularis. Next base: position 35,169,039 of record NC_088388.1, on the reverse strand, counting down.
TGCCTATTTTTCCCAGTGTAGAGTTTGTTATCAATAAATATTTCTGTATAAATAAACAATAATTTATTCTATATAACTCTATTTTCTGTATAATCAACAGTTTAAGTTTTAAAAATCTAAATGAGTTTATTGTTGAGATATATAAAAGGCTTCCTTGCCTTTTAAAATAGAGCATATTGTCCATAATCTATTTCTTTGAGGTACAAGATTAATACTTGGTTGTGTATTTTACTACCATGATTTTAGGAACAAGACATTTCAGTTTCTTTGCCCTTGCCCTAACGGACCTAGACATTCATTTAATCCTATTTGAATCCTCCAGTTTTCTGCCTTAAAAAAAAGTGACAATTGATGACATCAATTTTATTTTAGCAAACATCTACATTGAGTGCCTATTACATGCTAGATATCATGCTGATTACAAAAAACAAAGACAGTCCCAATACACAGAGACATGTGATCTAATTTCCTTGATGTTAGTGCACAAGAATCTTTCTCACTTTAAATCTGCTTTTACTCTGTAATGTTATGTAGTAAGAACAGGAATCAATATCCAAGTTTATTAGCAACATGTGTAAAGTATGACAAAGAAGGTATGGAGAGAGGATTTTTCCTATTAGTACCATTAGGAAATTTTAAAATGTGGATCGAATAATATCTAGTTTGGTCTTTGAGGAGGATTTTTTTTAATTGCATTTGATTCTCAACCATGTTTACGATACCCAAGTTTTTTTATTTTTATTTTTATTTTTTTTTAGACAGACTTGTTCGGTTGCCAGACTGGAGTTCAGTGGCACGACCTCGGCTCACTGCAACCTCTGGTTCAAGCAATTCTCCTGCCTCAGTCTCCCTAGTAGCTGGGACTAAAGGTACACACCACCACGCCCAGCTAATTTTTGTATTTTTAGTAGAGACGGGTTTCACCATGTTGGCTAGGATGGTCTCGATCTCCTGACCTTGCGATCCACCCGCCTCAGCCTCCCAAAGTGCTGGGAGGCGTGAGCCACCGTGCCTGGCCAGGATACCCTAGTTCTTTTTAAAGGAAGTATCACTCTATGTCCATACGACAAAATGAAACTGGACTTGAAAGAATAAATCTCTTGTTCTAGTTTGCATGGCTAGTTAGAAGCAGAACCAAAACTAAATCTCACCTTTCTTGATTGCTAATTCCATATGCTTTCCACCAGACCACAAAATAACAAGAATTTGTCACAACATGACAAGCCATACCAGTGTGCCCCTTATGTGTCTGTGTATAATACTCCTAAAAGTTTTATAACATAGAGGATGACAGTCACTTATTTCCCTTTCTACTAAGCAAGTGCCCAAAGTGAATTTGTTAAAGTCAAATCCTTTAAAAGCAAAGAATTGAGACAAAGTTTTGTAACGTGTGTGTAAAGGACAGGAACTTAGGGAAAACAGCAACAGACATGGAAGCCAATTCAAAGGATAATCAGGTGTCATCTCTTGCTTTTCTCAAATTGTAAGCTTTTACAGATTCCCAAAGTACTAGTTTAGGTGAAGCAAACCCCCTAAGCAGGTAGGGAATGTAATCAATGTCAATATGGTTTTACTTCAATGTGAACTTGTCCTCAACACATGCTTTTTCTGGTCTTGTTTATGTTGCTTTCTAGGGGCTGGGTCTTTGTAGCTTCAGTTTCCTGTTGGCTTGGCTTTCCAAATTTTCATGATGGGTGGGAGGTGGCATTTGTGTTGTCTGCTGCTGTGAGGGATCTTCATGCAAGTGCACTGTTACTGAACACAGTCACCAGATGGGCTTTTCCAACATATCAATCCAATCATGTCATTTGCCACCCGCCCCAAAACCTTCCACTGTCTTCTTATTGTAATTATAATGAAAACTTAACTCTCATCAAGGCCTGCAAGGATGTTATGAGTTAGCACCTGCCTCATCTCCTATCTTTCTCCTTACCTCCTCTATTCTCTGGCCATACTGGCCTTTTTTCTACCTTCTTATACAAAAAGCTCTGTACCTGCTATTTTCTCTGCCTGAATACTTTTCTCCCAGGTCTTCATGTGACTGCCTCATCCACATCACTTAGACCTTTACTTACTGGGTTTCTTATCAGAAAGTTTCCCTGTAGTCACCCTCCTTAATGTCACTCACCCACTCCACCCTGCCCTGCCAGCTAACTTCTATCCCATTACGTGATTATTTTCTTCATAGGGTTTATCAAAATTTGAGGTTTTTTAAACTTATTTTCATTTTTTCTTCTTTCTTTGTCAATAGAAGATGAGTTGTAGAGGGGCAAGGACCCCTTCTTATTCATTGCTTCTGTTAGTTCATTTGCATTGCTATAAAGGAATATCTGAGACTGGGAAATTTATAATTAAAAGGGAAGCAGAGGATAAAAGTTTGGAAAATTCACAAACTGGTTGTGTGGTGGAGAAGGAAAGAACGTTTTCAGGAGAGAAATATGAGTGGGCTGTGGAGCACCCACTTGCTAGACAGATTAGCACGGCTGAAGGGGAGCCAAGTGCTAATAACCAAGACAATGGGAAAAAGGCCTTGAAGGCATTTCAGAGATTTTCAAGACCACCCCTCCCATCACAGGCCCAGAGGCTTAGGAGAAAAGAATGGTTTGGGGGGTGACACTCAGGACCCCACTACTCTGCACATCCTTGGGACACTGCTTCCTGCATCCTGGCAGCTCCAATTCCAGTCTTGGCTCAAGGTATAGATTAGGTTGCTGCTTCAGAGGGTATAAGCTGTAAGCCTTGGGAGCTTCCATCAGGTGTTAGGCTTCCAGAACTGTGATTTAAATAAACCTCTTTTCTTTATAAAATACCCAGTCTCAGGGATTCCTTTATGGCAGCAAAAACATACTAACACATTGCTGCTTTCCCAGCACCTAGCACAGTGTTGGGGTTCAGAATTTGGAACCCAAATAAATGAATGAACAGAACTCAGATCAGATGAACTTCAGTAACTCTTGTCACTGCTGGTCCTGCCCTTGAATTCATTCACAACAGTCAATTCATTCACAACAGTCTGATTATGCCAGATGCATAGTCCATGATTCTTGCCTTCACTCATATTAGTAGGATTATTATATAGGTCACACATAATAACAATAACAAAAGCAATAGTAGTAGTAGTAATAATAGCCAACACTTATTAAGCCCCTGCCAAATGTTGGGCACTGCACTTGCCTTATAAATGCCTAACTTTCACCACAGTCCTGCAAAGTAAGCAATACAATCCATGGCTTGCAGATCAGAAAACAAGGCCACATAACTGATAGTGATGGAAGCAGATCTGAACCCAGGAGCATCTAACTGCACAGAGTGCATGTATATAAGCACAGCTGGATTTCAAAGCCACTATTATCTCAATATTACAATTAATTACTCTGAACATCTAAGCCACACTCTCTCTTTAGTGAAAGACACACAGACACAGTAAAAAACAAACTTGTACAGAGACCTCTGCTGTCAACAGGCACACAACATCTCCATGGCTGAAATGTGAACTCTGAATAATTCTATGACTAAGTTTTCCTAAAATCCACAAGCAGATGCTGTGTACTTGTCAGAATCTTCGAAAATTCCATTTTCAGAATGTTTCATTTATTTGAAACATTTATTATGTTTCAGGGATATTCCCAGTCCCCCATATTCCTTTCAGCATGCTTATCAATATAAATTCCTACTCTGAACAGTTAGTCTTTCAGAGGCTGAAGATAAAGGAGGCTTTCAGGGAGGGATAGGAAAGGAGAGTGGCCTCAGTGCTGCTGACCACACGGGATTGGAGAGACACCGTCACATGCTCTGCTCCCATCAGAAAAGGAACTGAGCCATGGGAATCAGGGAGCATGTGGGGGTGGTCCCCAAAACACTCAAGGGTTAATGAATTTCATTTTGGGAGAAATATGTGGGAGCTTGGTAAGCATGCCAGCTTCTTTGAGGTTCTGTGGTGCATGATTCCATCTTCTTTTTTTGTTTATAGTGAACAGTCCCAGCAAAGCCCAGTTTGCAACAGAAATTCCCCCCCGCCCCCGCCAGGCCTCCACTCCACTGCATTCCACACTGTGACAGTGACAACCCTAATAGCAAGTAAATACCTAGACCTGGCCCTTTTAGAGTTCAAGAGTGGAGACCAGCAGGGGAGGGGCAGCCACATCGTGTCCTTGGCAGATGCCTGACGATGATGCTGGCTTTGTGGGAGGAAGGTGGGAGCTGGGGTGTGCCCAGCTGGAAGCCGCCCGTAATTTAACACTCGCAGATGGAGACTGAGGGTGATATGATACCCCCAGCTGTCTACCACTGCCGCCTTCAAGGCCCCCCTCGGCTGCCTGGGACTTGGGATGCTTTGGGAAGGGCCTGGTGCGGGTGGGGGCGGCCTAATAAAGCAGCTGGTCTATTAGAAGATAAGCTTTGTGGAGAATCACACAATCATCCTGAATCCCCCTAATCCCAAACTTTATTGCTCTAGATAATAAGCTTTGGTGGCGACGCTCCATTGAAATATGGAATTGTCTTCAGGCTGGAGGCACCTGCTGTGTCACTCAGCTCCAGGCCGGCAACTGCCACACACAATTCAGGGGCAGGTGCACAGTGCCCGCCTTGGCTCCCGGAGGGAAGGGGGACAGTTAAGGGGGCCAGACGCTCTCCCACAGAGGGCTCCAAACATTCTGTGCTGGGAAGGCCTGCCTTAGGCCTGAGAAATGTTCTCTCTGTGGTTTTGGCATGAAGCTGTTTTGATGACTTGGGAGAGAAGGAGCAGGAGGGACTGTTTGTTGGTAGGGGATGCCGAGGCTTAGAGAAGGGATCGGCTCTGTCTGCAGACCTGGGATCGGGGAGGTCATCAGTGACTGATCTGTCTTTCCTTTTCTCCTACAACACCTTATTGCAGTGGCCTCTTATGCACTGACTCCACCTCCCCAGTCTGTTTCCTCTTCCAGCACAGCCCTTCTCCACTGCCTTGCCTATTGTCCACCAGGTGAGCTTCCCTGTCCCCTTCTCCTCATGCCCTTCTTTGTCCTCACCAAGGAGGGGCATCTTCCTTCCTTCCTGTGTGTCTCTCTAGTTCTTGATTCATGCCAGGATTGTAACTCACACGATGCTAATTCATCAGATCATCAATCAATTGTGCCTATGGCAGTTTCCTCTAGACTAGGACATTTTTGAAGACAGAGAACATATTTTTGTCCTCAGTGCCTTGGAGATGCTCACAGGGTTTACCAAAGGGGAGAGATAGAAAGCAAGAGGGAGATAGAGAGATGAACACGACCTACATTACTCAGTTTTCTCTCTGACGGTGTCTTGATTACCTTCCCATTCTCATAAACAACCCCTCAGCACCTCTCTGGAGGATGGACTGTGCTAGATTAAGTTCAGAGCAATCTTGGCTTTTAACAAGGCACCTCCACCAAGCAGTTGCCTTGCAAAAGTGATTCATGAGTTTAGTGGCCTCTAGCAATGAAGGCTGACCTCTTCCTCCAACAGAGTCTTTTGACCGCTTAGACTAAATTCGGGAGCCTTGACTGAGGTTGGGTATATTCCCAGCTACACGAGATAGGATATGAGGTAGAACATAGTGTGTGTGGTCACCCACAGAACCAAACTAAGAGCTCCACTCAGGCAAAAGTGGCCAACCCTTATATTTGAAAATGATGCCCTGGGGATTGTCTATTCACTGAGGGTTAATGTGAAATAGGAATTCTTTGTGGTCCTCCTGCTAGACTGCTATGCCAGTTTTTGCTTCTATGTTTTCATAAAATATGTACCAGTGGTTATGATTCTGATAGGCAGAAATTCAGGGACTCCCTGCTTCCTTTCCTCAGGTGGGATTTAGGTTTAAAATAATTCTCGATTAACCAATGAAAAATTTAATAATCCTGAATGGCTTCATTGATATATCCTATCATACACTGTGCCACCACAATCCTCTGCTTCTCTAGAAAATATATTGTTACTTTTCTACAGCCACTCTGCCCAATTTGGTTGCCTTGACTCTGGATCAAGGAGTCTCTGAGAGGCTGAGGCAGGTGTTAGCCTTTTCAGAAACTGAAAAGGCTAGATAGGGGTAGATAGGGAGCCCTTAGTTTTTTGGAACCTCACAGCTAATGTTCTCCCTAAAGACCAGATAACATAACACAGCAATAATCTGGGGCATCAGAGTACAAGTTAATGGCCAAATACACAGAGTTCCCAAGCCCGTCAACACACAAAATACCCACAGCTACTGAATATCTTCATGGGCCCCAGATCACCTGCCTTTTAGGAAAAAGCCTCTTATACTATCTATTCAAGAATAACGGTCCACATTAAATATATTTAGTATATAAGTGTTGAAATGCAGGCATCTAATTGGCATTTATTACATTTCACAGACATTCAATTATTTATTAATTTGGATTCTCAGCTTTCTTTTAAAATATGCCAGAAATATGAATTTCTAACTTCCCACTTGAGTTCAAATAACACATTCAACAACATTTTTTGAGCACTGGCATGTAGAAGATAGTGATTGACTCCCCTCTAACAGTTTCTTTGTCTAATTTTGGGGTCTTTGCCAGAAGCCACAAAAATAGTAAGCCTCCTCTCTCTTGAAATGTCAAATGCGTTTTTATCTTTATTGACTGTTCTCACCGGTCTGTCTCTTTAAGGAAAAGTTACAATACTTTTTCTAGGCCTCAAATGTCGACAGCCTAATAGTCTGGGTGTCCACCTATGTTGGCCAAAGTATAAAAAGCCCTGAAACCATCCTTTGGTCCCTGGAGGAGTTTATGGTAATGGAGGCAGGACTCTGGAGAATATATCACTGCCATTGATTGCACTGTGGCAGGTGCTGAAGTATGTCAACCAAGAGTGCACCCTTACACTGCTCTGAACTTCAAAGAAAGACTGTTTCAGTTAGCCTCTGCTGTGTAACAAAGTACACAAAACCTAGTGGCTTAAAACAACAACTTATTGTTAATATCTTTTAGGATTCTCTGGTTTGACTCCAAAGTTGCTGTGCCAGTTTTGCCTGGCAGCTGCATTCAGCTGCAAGGTCAGCTGGGCCCAAAGGTTGAGATGGCTGCCGCTCTCACGTGTTTGGCAGTGGTGCTACCTGTTGGCTAAGGCGCCTCACTTCTCTTCCATGGGGCCTCTTATCTTCTAGTCAATGAGATCAGTTTCTTTGTAGGGTGGTCTCAGGGCAGCATTCAAAGAGGGTGGAAGTGAACTGATCAAAGCAAGTCACACCACCAGCCCAGATTCAAAGGCGTGGAGAAACAGACCGTAGCTCCGGACAGGAGAAGTGGCAAACTTACAGCGCACAGGGTCCTGGATCCTGGAATGGAAGAAATTTGCAATCATTAAACAATGTACCACAACCAGGCCACAGATGGATTGCAGATCCCAGAAGTGAGAGATGGAACTGTCTAGGGGCTTCAAATAAGCTAGGGAATTGATTCTGAACTGCAGGCCCAGTGGCTGTGGGCCCCACTCCCTTTATAAAGTAGCTTCCCTCTGGAGGGAAGCTCAGCAGCTTTTTTGCTGAATGGCCTAAAAGACAAAGGCTAACTGCTCTTTGGTGTGGTCATTTCAGCCTTTGTCTTGCATCGCTTATACACTCTGTACTTTGGAAGTGATTGTAGACCAGCCCTCAGGTTCCTCATTGAGGAAATTTGGGACAGGCACCTAACTTTATCAGTTGGCGGGGCAGGCAGGAGAAGCCATGATCTCTGAATGAAACAGTTGGTAGGACAGTCGGCTCTCAAATAAAAATGTCTGGGTTCAGATCCTGGCTCTACCACATATTGTCTGTGATATATGAATAAGAATTCTCTAAGCCTCAATTTTCTTTTCTGTAAAATGGAATGATTGTATATGTTTCTAAATGTTTAATCGTATGTGTATATGTGTGGATTCAATAAGATCATGTAATTTTGCTTCAGTGTCTGGCATTTATTAGGTCTTAACTATTAGTTTTCATTATTTTCCAATCAACATAGAAGTCAAACTGGAAAGTGTTGTTTGAAATGAATTTCATAATATATATTTATAGAATCTAAAATCAATAAAAAATTAAAAAATTCAACCTCCCCAGTTACCTTCACATCTAAAACCCCAACATTAGGCTTTAAATTAATGTGATTCAGGAAGTCACATGAAAAGGGTCTGCGTTTTCTAGTCACATCAACCTGGACGCTAATCCTGGCTCTGCCAGTTACTAAGTGTGTAACCCAGAGCAAATTATCTCTCTAAGCCTCAGTTTCCTCATCTGCAATGGAACATATAATAGTAGTACATATAACTACTTTGAAGAAGTGGATGTGAGAATTAAGGTAATTATGTAAAGCACCTGGTGTGCGGTAGGTATTCAAACTATACTATTTCTCTTCCTTCCACTTTGAATTTCTAACTTCCCACTTGAGTTCAAATAACACATTCAACAACATTTTTTGAGCACTGGCATGTAGAAGATAGTGATTGACTCCCCTCTAATGGTTTCTTTGTTTGATTTTGGGGTCTTTGCCAGAAGCCACAAAAAGAATAAGCCTCCTCTCTCTTGAAATGTCAAATGCGGTTTTGTCCTTATTGACTGTTCTCACAGGTCTGTCTCTTTAAGGAAAAGGCCCTGAACAGGCTGCTCACCCCATTAATACTAAAGGCTGTGAGTTTTTCAGTTCCACTGAACTCTGTGTGACCTTCGCAGACAATAATTACTTTAACATAGGGTTAGGCAACAGCAACAAACTTGTCTAAAAATAAGCCAGGGCTTAAAATACAACTTAACCTGGGAGATTTAAGTAGGTAAAGAAGATGGCTTCTCTCCGGAATTGCTTCTTGATTAATCACCCCATCTGAGGTCATTGGAAAAATGACAGTTTTCAAACAGGGCTTTAAATGTCTCCTGCTCTACTTTTCTACCCTGGCAGGAAGCCAGTCCCTGCAAGCCACTGGTTCTTAAAGGGGACGGGTTCCCTTGGATTTCCCTGAGCTGGAGCTCAGGAGCGTGAGATAGTAATGGACAGACAGATGGGAGGGAGTGTTAATGCTCCCCATTTAAGGTTCGTTCACCTCCAAGGTAGACTCAAAGAGCAGTCACTGAGCCAGGAGGAAGGAAGCAGCAATATCTGAGCAAGAAGTGCCTATTTTAAACTGTGCTCAGGGTTTAAGGCAGTGTGTCCACTAGCTTCTTTCCAAATACTTTATCCCATATCTTGCCTTCTATGCTTGGGTCCTGGCATTTTGTCAAGTTGGTTGTAGTCTTCCCTCTGTTCCTCTTGCTGGCTTCTTCCCATCCTAGGGTTCTTCTCAACCACCACTTCCCTGAACATTCACTCCTTGTATTTGGGAACCTTCAATTTGTGCCCAATCTGGAGATCACCTCCCATCGACAGTTGTTTCTCTTTCTCCAATTAACTATGAGTCATGTGGGTCAGAGTCTTGCCTCTCCACCACACCTGCTGGGCACTCAGGACATCATTGGAAGCCCACAGCCAGTGTCCTACCTCTGTGTCCTTCCTAATAGAACCTTCCTATCTCTGCTCTCACTATATCCTGGACACAATCCTAAAGACCAAAGTCTTTAGGTGACTTTGGCTTTATCATCCAGGCCTAAAGCATGCCTCCAACTCAGGATTTTCAGACCAGAGTTCATCTTGGCCTTGGGTAAGAGATTTTTCCATAGAAAAGTCCCTTCCCTTCATCTCAAACCAAATCAGCTCTGTCCAGGGATGGTTTGGCATAACCTCCTGCAATTTCCTATCCTGCTTACCGGAGTATGTATACCATCTAAGGTAGTATATAGTTATTATTTATTGTAATGTAACCTCCGAGGAGTTTTTGTTATGTTTAGAACTTCATCCTCTGTGCCTAAAACAATGTGGACACATAGGTAGTGCTCAATAAACATTTGTCCAATAAATAATAAATGAATAAATTATATTTAAAGAGTCCCAGAGTTCTGGGGTGTTATGCCTTGTTTATCATAAGTTAGAATGGCTTCTTGGTGGGATCGTTTTTTAAAATATGTTTAATTTTATCCTGTTTTTAAAGTTAACATACAGTTAATTTGACTTGTTTTTGGTGTGCAGTTCTGAGTTTTAACACAGTATAGATTTGTGTAACCACTACTACAATCGGGATACAAAACAATTTTATCAGCCCCCAAAACTCCCCTGTGTTGTTCCTTTGAAGTCATGCTTTGCCCCCATCCTAACCCCTAGCAACCACTAATCAGTATAATTTTGTTTTCTTGAGAATATCGTACAAGTGGAACATACCTTTTGAGACTGTCTTCTTTCACTCAGCATAATGTCTTTGCAATTCATCCAGGCTGTTGTGTGTACTAATAGTTTACTCCTTTTTATTACCAAGTAGTATTCCACTTTATGGATGTGTAACAGTTTGCTTATCCCTTCACCTGCTGAAGGATATTTGGGTTGTTTCAGTTTTTGGTGATTATAAGTAGAGATACTATAAGCATTTGTATGCAGGTTTTTGAGTGAACATGAGTCATCATCTCTCTAGGGTAAATATTCAGAAGTGAGATTGCTAGATCACCTGTAAATGTATCTTTAAATTCATGAGAAACTGCTAAGCTGTGTTCCAGGAGGCTGTACCATTTTTCATTTCTATAAGTAATGCATGGGGATTCCAGTTGCTCTGCATCCTTGATATTATCAGGCTTTTTTTAAATGGCCATTTTAATAGGGATGTAATGTTATCTTGTTGTGGTTTTAATTTGCATTTTCTTAATAGCTAATAAGGTCGAAAATCTTTTCTTATGCTTATTTGCCATCCATAAATCCTCTTTGGTAATGTATTTATTGGTAATGTATTTATTCAACTTTTTACCCATTTTTAATTTGGTTGAATTTTAAGACTTCTTTATATATTCTAGCTACAAGATCTTTGTTCGATATGTAATGCGCAAATATTTTCTCCCACTCTGTAACTTGTATTTTTATTTTTCAAAAAGCATATTTGACAGAGCAAGTTTTAAATTCCAATGAAGTTCAACTTACAATTTTTTTCTATCATGTATTATTGGTGTCATATATAAGAACTCTACATCATTCCAAGTTATGAATATTTTCTCCTGTTTTCTAGATTCATGCTTTACATTTAGATAGATAATCCCTTTTGAGACAACTTACTTTTTTCTACATGTGTAGTTAAATTGTTCAACGCCGTTTCTTTAAAAGACGAGACTTGCTTTGAATTGTCTTTGCACCTTTTTCAAAAATCAATTCGTCATACTTGTGTGGCTCTATTTCTGGAATTTCTATTCTACTCCACTGTAGTATGTGTCTATCCTTTCAACAGTACCATAGTATCTTGATTAATGTGTATTTATCATAATTGTTCAAGTAGCATGAAGCCTCCAACTTTGTTTCTGAATCATTTTCTAACCACTATCATCCTGTGCTACAAAAGTAGGAGAATGTGAAGAGAAAAAAAATGAGCTTTTGTTGAGTACTGTCTATGTGATAGCTAATGGACCACGGGGATTTACAGTATCATTTAGATTTTAAAACAATGTATTCCAGGTCAGTACTATTTTCTCATTTTTGAAGACAAGAGAATTGAACCCCAGAGAATAACATACCCAAGCCTACTTAGTTAATATAAGCCAGAGTTAGGGCTCAATCCTAGGTCAGGTCAGGCTGACCCTCAAGTTCACACCCTTCCTACTGCACAATGGTTCATGTCAACTCTTCTGGATTCTGGAGGTATGGAAGAGACCTAAGAATACCTTGGATGCTCTGCGTGGATTCAATTTTTCAAAAATCATTTATATTAGAAAGAAGCCTCTTATGAGTTCCCAAAGGATATTTTGTTCCCATGGTTGAGATGCAAACATATTCCTATTTATACAGTCTGAACAGCCTGCTTAGTTTGGCCTCTTAAAAAAAACAGTGGTGAGTTAATAATCTAAGAGTAGATTGTCACACTGGCTACAGGAAGATAAATAATCAAGGATTATAAGTCTTTAATTTAATATAACTTATTCTCATTAATTAAATGCCAATTACCTGCTTGTCTTTCCTGGGAACTGGCCTTTGCAATCAATCTTTTCAGAAACGTTGTACATACACGTTCATGGAGGTATTAATATCACTCTCAAGATTTACAAGCACTGGACTCTTTGGCTTAAACCATCCTCAAACACTCTACACTGTAACCGCAGATAATCGTCATAAATTTCCTGATCTTTGACCTAAACGGTTCTTAAATTTCCATTCCCTAACGGGCTTGAGGAGATCGTATTTATCATACGGAGATGCTTGCTTTTAAGGATCAACACATTCCAGCAAGGCTCTGGATTTCAGATCTCTGATCCATCCTCCTACCTTGCGCTTTTGCTTCTCACAACAGATGAGAATCCTTGGGGACTAAGAAAGGAACACTGTCCTCTGATTCCCCTGTGCAGGGACATAAAGCAAAATCATTCATTCATGGACAATGTAACCTTGCAAAATATCTGGAGCAACTTGACCCCTCAGAAGCCTTTTGAATGCCCCACCTGCACTGATTTAAGCATTCAACGGCAGCAAATATCCACTGCTAAAAATATTCCCACTCCAGCCTTTACCAGCTGCCTGTATATACCTGCAGTTTTTCGTAAATTTCTTATCCTCTAGACTGCTTATTCCTTATGCTTAGACATAACAATACCTTTTATGGTTGCTATACATTTAAGTCTTGAAAGTTGTTAATAGTTTGTGTTGCAGAACTGGTCTGGAATATGTGCCTTCTAATTCCGTATTTCAGCTCAACGAAACAAGGAGACAGGGAAGGAAACCAAATTTAATGAAGGAAAACCCAGGTTTACTTGCAAGCTCAGAGACACACCTTCCTACATATGATCAGCTTCCACTCTTTCTTTCCTATAATTTCAATTTAGGTGCCTGAATAGAATTATCTCCATTTCAACCATGAGTTTGAATGCTCTTTTTTCAGTTCATTTTAAAAACTTAAAATAGTAATGCACACACATGCAAAGTGTAGAAAAATAGAAAGGGAAAGTAAAATTCTTCTATTTCTTGTCCCAATCCTGGGGCAACTACTTTAGCAGCAATTAAAATTTACACGGTATGTTTATGCCTCAATTTCTGGATATATCAAATTAGGTAGTAACTAGTGATTCCCTGCAAAGAAAAACAAGACCACTAATATGCTCAATTTTCTATCTCTCTTCTTTATTCCTATATGTCACCCCTAATTTTTGTTACATATATTGTTATTCTCACATTTTAAAGGCTTATATTCTGTTCTATAATTCAAGTTTTAGTGCTTTGTATGTAAATTGTAATATTAAAAACCAACAATATTGTGAGTTGTGATTAAGAAAATATTTACTATAAAATAATGTGATTAAATTAAGAAAAGTATAGAAGTTAAACTCTTAAAAGAGAAATTTCTAAGTTTCTCAAATGGATTCTCTTCCATTTCTACCTTCTTTTCCATTTTCTGAGTCATACTTATCAGACATGATTTCTTGTATGCTAGTTTGCTCTTCACTTTGGATCTTGTTATAAGTTTCCTGGAGCATCTCCTCTAGTAACTTTCATATGGAGTACACAGGTGGTAAGCATACTGTAGTTCTTACATATTCAATAATGTATTTATTTTGCTCTTACATTTGGTTGATATTCTTTGACTTCATAATCATTAGGACTCAATTACCTAATTTTGATGACAAAAACTATAATATTGTCTTAACTGTTTCACTGACTGCAGTAAGTTCATGGGATTGTTGTGAGATTCAAGGAAGATAAGTCATAAAACAATCACTGACATTCATAAAAGATCTATATAAATGCTTGATAGTGGTAGTAGCTCACATATCAGGTACCTTGCTAAGCTCTTTACATTCGTTTTCTCTCTGATTTCTTTCAACAATCCTATAATATCAGTACACTTCTCACTCCCATTTTAATGATGAGGAAACAGAGGCTCAAAGAGATTAATTAGTTGATCAACAAACACCTCACTAACTAGTGGGCAGTAGAGTCTTGTCCTGCTGTTTGATCCAAATCCCATGTTAAAAATATGATACTAAAAATGAAAGCACCACCACCATTATCATCAACTCATGTTCATTTTTTCAACCATGTACCCCGTGAACTGACTTAACCATGTAATTAAAAAATCAGTCTATTATGGGTCTTTAATGTAGACCAAACATCTTGCAAGATCTCTTGGATGGAGATTTGTTACTAAGTCATTATCCTTGCAGATAAACATGGTACTAATGATTCCTATCAGTACCTCAAGGGCTATGAATTATCACAGCTTTTTTTTTCTTCCATAGCAGAGTTAGATTTGCCTCAATTCACTCATTTTCTTTCAACCAATCTCCACAGTCATGCTAATGAATTATTAAGTGATAGGGCCGAAATTGTTTGGGACTGTGGATAAGAATAATGAATAATGTTTATGTGATTAACCCTCAAAACTTGTCCTCATTAACACACCACTCTCACCCAAACTCTACCTACCCCACTCATTCCCATAAAGGGGTAGCTTTAGGTCTTACATGACTGGGGCTACAGTTAATTAGATTGGGGTGAACACATGATCTGGGGGTACCATTCATTCACTAGAAGAAAGCTGATCAGATGATTTTTTTACTAAGCTGATCAGATGGTCAGATGACTTTTTACTAAGAATCAGATAGAAAGTCCATTAACAACTACTGAGATTACATGAGGCTGTAAAGGTGCCTGAAGATTCTTGGTTCTTTCCCTCCCTGGGCTTCTTGTTTCTTGAAATTTATTATGTCCGTATCCTATAACAAACCTCTCTTTTATTGATCAAATTGGAGTAACTTTTAGTTCCTTGCAATCAAACATCACCCAGCCAAGAGAAAGCTTTTAAAATTTCCTTAATATAAGAAAAAAATCCTTTGGAAACACAAATATGCCAAGGTCCATCCACTAAGGAGCATAAAATAGTATGTATCGGACTTGAAAGAGTTAACTTGCCAACCAAAGACTAAAGACTTGACTTCCTTCTCTTCAGTTGGGCCCAGGTTAATTCTGGTTGATTATAACGGTTATAAATGGTTTTATATTTGAGAGGCATGGGACACACGTGATGAATGTGAGGACGACCATATGTCTTATAAAGAGCTAATTGTGAAAGATGCTCCACCAGTGACACACACAAGTCTGATATAGTCTGGTGGCCAGCTCTTCTACAACAATTTCATTAAACCAATCACCCTTACACAAAAACATAATGTGACAAAACAGATATTGTCCTCTTTGACCTTGGCAGGATATGGAAACATTAAAAAAAGATCCGATACTTTTTTTTAATAAACAACATTGTGAAGACCTAATCACTTGGCATACTAAATTCAAGCACAGGACTTATAAGCCAACCATTTTCTCATTAACACTGCTGTTAATTTTTCATGCTGCATCCAATTTTCTCCATGTCTCAGACAAACCACTTACTCTAATTTATTAGCCTAAGAATTGCCGAATTACAAAGGTAAGAAAACAAATATATGTTTTTCTTTTCCTCCAGAATTAAGACTCCCATCACAGAGAAATGGAATTCTTGATTCGAGAAATCATTTCTTCTAATCCTTTAAATTGGTATTTTATCAATTCTCTGCCCTCTGGAATGTTGGCAGGCATCACACAGAGTAGAACGTAATGCACTGTTTTGTGTCTTTGGAAAAATCATTTTGCATTTATCTTCAGAATTATTTTATCCTTTCATGAACAGATTAACATATTTACTTGTGTGTAAATGGACAATGGGTGAAGATTAGAGAGGTTTCATTTGCAGTGAAGACCTCACTCGTGTAGAGTCTCAGTAGATAAATTCATAGAAATATGTTGAATTACCAGCTAAAGTTTATAAACTGTGGATACAAATTTATGGTTAATAAACTCTAACCTTTAAGATGTTGCTTTAAACAGAATAGATAAAAAATACTGGGAGAAAAAATTTGTATTACAAGGATATGTACATATTTAAACCTTTTAACATGCTTGTATCCATATATACTTTTTTTTTTAGTACCAGCCTGACAACAAAGACAGACCTAAACCTTAACACTGTATTAGAGAAACATTCAAAGTCTTAAGTTTGTAGTAATATCTTTCACTGTAATAAGAGATAAGTATTTGTGGAGGGTTTATTTATTTATTTTTAATTTTTTTTAGATGCAAGAAAGATTTTATGGCAGTCGAAAGATCAGGGTTATACAGCATATTATTTTTTAATTTCTTAGCGATAGGATCTTGCTCTGTCATCCAGGCTAGAGTAGAGTGGCACAATCACAATTCACCGTAATCTCAAGCTCCTGCATCAGCCTCCTGATCAGCCTCCTGAGTAGCTAGGACTACAGGTGCAAGCCACCACAGCCAGCTAATAAAAAAAAAAAAAAAAAAATATATATATATATATATATATATATATATATTTAGAGATGGCGGTTTTGCTATGTTGCCCAGGCTGGTCTTGAACTCCTGGCCTCAAGCAATCCTCCCACTCCTGCCTCCCAAAGCTTTGGGATTACAAATGTGAACCACTGCACCTGGTGCTATGGAGAGTATTTTAAGTGCCTTAATGGAATGAAAAGGAAAATACCCTAAAACTGTAGGAAAGTCTGGGAAGTGTCCAAAGCTTTAGGATGATCAAGGTCCTAGTCCTTCTTCATATTTGGGTGTCCATTCCAATATTACTTTGCAGATGTCAATGTTAATATTAGCCAGACATGTCCTAAATCTTTCAAGACTAGAGCATGCAACTCATTAACCTGTCATGAGACATCATCCAAAGAGTGAAAAGTTTAAAAGGACTGGAACTTTAATTCCCAAAATTCAACATTACCCAGACTTCTCTGGCTTATAGACATGTACTCCAAACTACACCATTCAAGATCAATTACTCACCATTTATTTATTTTTCCAATAAAATATATTTATCATCATTCTTTTTTTTTTTTTTTTTTTCCCGAGATAGCATCTTGCTCCGTCACCCAGCCAGGAGTGCAATGGCACAATCATGGATCACTGCAGCCTTGACCTACCAGGTTCAAGCAATCTTCTTGCTTCAGCCTCCTGAGTAGCTGGGACCACAGGTGCACGCCACGACTCTCAGCTAATCTTTCTGATTTTTAGTAGAGACAAGGTCTTGCCAGGTTGCCCAGGCTGGTGATCCTGAGCTCAAGTGATCTTCCTGCCTCAGCTTCCCACCATGCTGGGATTACAGGTGTGAGCCACTGTGCCCGGCTAAACATTCTTAAATGAATTTACTGATACCTTTTTTCCTGTTTATACATATCATGGCCCCCAAAAACTGTTATAAAAACAGTGTGGTTTTGAAAAATCAGTAGAGAAGGTCGTGACTGTGTATTATAGGAGAGCAGGTGGAGAAAACAGAACAGCACCACTGATTTTTATTCCCATCTCTTGGAAAGAAACAGGCTCATTTGCCCTGGTGCTATGGTTAAGGCTAGTAGTTAAGGCTTTGGTTGGATTCTCTCTTTGGCCTACCTCTGGACTGAATCTTATGCTAAGTAAAGTGCCCTGCACAGGAGGGCCTTATGATACCATTTACCTGTTGCATGGCTGTGAAGGTACAGATGTCCAGTGCTGACCTCAATGTAACTTCCTTTAAGTGCAAGTCAATGGACACTAAAAGCACCTGAAATGATATGTACGGGGTGTGCCATCGCACTTCTAAGCCTCATCCCTAGAATAGGGCTAAAACTGAGTATTTTTACCTTTCTGTGGGTAGCAAAAGCATTTTCTTACAAACTAAAGGAACTATATCCATAGATTCAACTGAAAGAAGGTCAACTGTAATTTTTCAAAATTTTCTGGTGAAAGGGAACTACAATTTTTTTTTTTTTTTTTTTCCTGAGACAGAGTCTCGCTCTGTCGCTCAGGCTGGAGTGCAGTGGCGCGATCTCGGCTCACTGCCAGCTCCGCCTCCCGGGTTCACACCATTCTCCTGCCTCAGCCTCTTGAGTAGCTGGGACTACAGGTGCCTGCCAACATATCCAGCTAATTTTTTTTTTAAAGTAGAGACAGGGTTCCGCTGTGTTAGCCAGGATGGTCTCGATCTCCTGACCTCGTGATCCACCGCCCTAGGCCTCCCAAAGTGCTGGGATTACAGGTGTGAGCCACCACTCCTGGCCTATGTAAGATTTTTAAAAGGGCTAATGTTGTACACCTCCTTTCAGAATTGCCTCTAGGTCAGCACAATAATTAATTGGGGGTTATGAAAGGAGAATGTCTCTACTGAATTGCTTTTAACATTGGTCCAAAGTGGTGGTGATGAAGGGGTTTTTAAAATAGCTTTGAGAATGCTGAGCTTTAAAAACAGTAGGTGATGTCCTCAGCATCCCAGCCAAGCTATTCACTGCAAATACTACGAACAACCGCAGCGCTACTGGCATGGATGTAAATATTCATATCAATAAATGGGATACTGCTGAATCCACAAGTATAGCCAGAATAACCTGCATATTGTCACTTCACTGGAGATACATGATTTATTTCTTGAGAAAAGTCTTCTTCGAGAGTAACATCCTCACAAAACTCTCTTATGTGCCATTGTGTTGGAAAAGCCCATCACAGACAGATTGTGATGAGGAGTCCGCCCCTCCTGGTCCCCCATTAAAGCCAGCAGACCTCGTATTAATAAAACAACGAGGCTACTCACCTGTCCTGACATCGGAGAAGACCAATCTATTAATTTATAATCTTGAGAAAGATAGTGATCAAAAGATGTACAGAAGTCTTGCATATTGACCTGGGAAATCTAAAGGTTCATTCAGTTTTGGGTCAGGACAAGTTTCTCCTTCCTATTCCTATTCTCCCACCCCCATCTTAGGTTTTTATTAAGTAAACTTCTTTGAGTAATCTCTGAACTCAAATACGGGGTTATACTTGGATGCTGTACTCATGGATATCTCACTTCTTTGGGAAAATGACCTATTAAATAAAAATGTGAGAAGTACAATGCCAATTTACCATAGTTTCTGAATCTCAGAACACAGATTCCATTCATAAGAAGTGAAATCAACATATTGCTTCCACTGCAGCTTACAATTAGCTCTGGATTTTTAATTTTGGTTATTCAGTCCATTAGAAAACAAGGTAGGAGGTTATTATCCTTTGTACACCTTATTTCAATTTTGCTGGGACTCAGAAATATAGCAGTCACAGGAAAGAATTAACATATGAGACATAGCATCATTGAGGTAGATACACAAAGACATTCACCAAAAATACTTTAATGCAGAAACAATGTGTGATGAGTACTGTTATTTTTCTTGTTCCTACAGAATTGACTTCAACAAATTTTCTCAGGTGAAACCTTCCAAATTACATTTTTCAGCTGTTTGAAGCAAGAACTAAGAAGGTAAATATAGTATTTCAAACCTCATCAAAATTTATTAATGCTACAGAGAGGAATACTGTGTTTAATGTCCAAGGATCTCTATGCCATTTGATGCTTCAAACCTTTTATCTTCATTATCACCATTGTTTTTTTTTTGTTTTTTTTGTTGTTGTTGTTGAGACGAAGTCTCACGCTGTTGCCCAGGCTGGAGTGCAGTGGCGCAATCTCGGCTCACTGCAAGCTCCGCCTCCCGGGTTCCCGCCATTCTCCTGCCTCAGCCTCCTGAGTAGCTGGGACTACAGGCGCCCGCCACCGCGCCCGGCTAATTTTTTGTATTTTTAGTAGAGACGGGGTTTCACTGTGGTCTCGATCTCCTGACCTTGTGATCCGCCCGCCTCGGCCTCCCAAAGTGCTGGGATTACAGGCTTGAGCCACCGCGCCCGGCCATCACCATTGTTTAATGAGACAAAAGCTACGTGGAGTGGCCCCTTCTGTTAATTGAGACAGTAGTAGATCCTACTTAAAGATGCCATGCTTTGGCTTCTCTCAAGGAATCTTTAGCAGGTAAGAATTATCTTGATGTTCCTATTTATTTTCCATTTCTGATCCACTACTATGCAAAACTCAGAGGAAGAAGGGGTTATATGTCTTCAGCATGGGGAGATGGAGTTCAAGGAAGTGAGATGAATTGAAAAAGGAAAAGAAAATGCACTCAGATATGTAACACCCTTTCTCTTCCTGTTATGAGTTCCAGAGAGCTCATGAGGGACTCTCATTGCTTGTTCAAATGCCCACTCATAGCCAAAGGCCAAAGCCCTGGTTTTCATTTCCCATCATCCAACCCTAGTAGCCATACCCAGAAGAATACAAGGTCTTGCATCCAGGAGTTATATACCACCATGGAGACCTGGCCTAGCTTCCCAGGAAACATTGGTCAGGAAGATACCATTGTAGCCCAGACCAAAGTCACACTTCAATACAAGTTGAGAGATGTATAAAGAAATAAGCTATCAGGGCAGTATTTCTCCAGAGAGCTATTTTGGATTCCACATAAGCGTAACTGGTGGCCTTGGATAAATCATTCCTCTCATTTATGTGCTGAATGGGAGAAAACAAGTCAACAACTGATGCATGCAAAAGCATTTGGAGGTGATGGATAGAGACATTATGGTGCATTTCGTCAACGGCATGCCATTAGAGAAAACCATTTCATAGAGTAAATTAAAAAACAAACCAGCTACGTGACAAACTTGGAATTGCCACTGGCCATGCTGGGTTTTCTCCTTCAAGAATGAAGCTACATGGGACTGACACTGACATTAGCGTGCAGACACCCTTTCCTAGGCTGTCTGTGCTTGTCTGAGTTTTATGCCCCACCTCACACGTCCCCATACCTATGGCCACTCATGTAACTGGAGAAACCTGTGTATTCCAGACCTCAACTTTCTTTTATTGTTGTCTTAACTTTTATATTTTTCATTACCATTTACCTTCATGTGTCAATATCTTGTTTTCTTCACCTAGTTATAAAGACTCTTTCATGGTAAATACTGGGTCTTACAAATGAAGCTTACCAGCACAGCACCTGGCTTATGGTGTTCAGTAAATATTTGTTGATTTCATCTGTGATTGATTTTGCCTATCTTTCTCGCATACCCGGCTGTTATTTGCCAAATAGTGATTAATTCATTAAGAGGGAGTTTCTCTGGACCTACATGCTGGGAATGCGGATAGAAGGCATCGTCTCTGACCTTGGGGTCTCTATGCAGACAAGCAACAATCAGAACATGGCACAGCTGGACGTATGTGTGGGAGGTTATGGCAGCACCAAAGGGGGGTGTTCTGGGTCAAGGTAGGTTGGAGGATCCAGAAAAGGCTTCCAGAAAATAGGAGTCCCTTTCAGGATTATGCAGTTGCTACCTAAACATGACAGTCCATTTGTGCAAAAGCATTTGGTGAGCCCATGCAAACAGGGAGCATTTGAGTTCCAAGTCATTTGTGATTTCAGGATCTCCAACTGAAAAGCTCAACCTATTCCCAAAGTCATCAACTAAGGTCAGGACAGAAATGGGCTATGAAATCACAGGCCCTTTCCCTGTGGCAAGCAGGCGCTGAGAGTGTTCAGATGTACCTCATGGTAACTGTGGCTTCATAAAAATCTAAGCTGATTGATGGGAGGAGGCTCTCTGTGTTCATGTGTTTAGTCTATCCGTGCTTTTAGTTCCACTGTGGCTGTGCTTCCTAATGGAAATGCATTTCTCTCTCTCACCATTACCCAGATATAGATGCTGTCAGATATGAAAGAGCCTTTTTAGCTCAAGATTTTTGTCTTGTAAGGCATCCTTAATTCAGGAAGGAAATGAGGAGGAGTTGACAAAAACCCACCACAAATATTTTGTCAGATAGTTCAGAGACAGAGAAAGTTAAAGAACTCATTTTCTGTATAGTTTCTTACACAGTCCAGTTCAAGGCATTAGCTTTCTCTCATGAAGGGCTGTGGTCATCAGAAAATAATATAAACTTTTGTTTTTGCCCTCTGCTCCTGCCTTTTTTTCTTTTTCTTTAGGAAATTACAATTGACAGAATAAAAATCCTCTACCCAGGGTCCTGTCGATATTACCATATCAATTCTGACAAATCCACTGCAAAATGGGAATGACTCCTTTTCTACAAGTGTGGAATCTGAGGCTGAGAGAAGTAAAAGAGCACATCCAAGGCTACCCAGCATGTCTGATTCCAAAGCTGGGTGCTCTTACCAACACCCAACAGCTTCCAGACCTGACACACACATGTATGTCGAAACGCATGTCAAAGAGCCATCATGTTCTGAGGTAGAAAAGGTAGAAATTGAGCACCCATCTCTCTTGTAGAAGGAGGAATTGGAAGCCTATCGGAATTGTTGTGGGTGGACGGGTTGAAGAAAAGGAAAATGAATCCTCATGGGAACATTAATGGGAAACCTCAGATTCTGAGGTTTCTTTCAAATAATCTTGTTCTCTCTTCATAGATTGGCAGCTTGTCCTGTGCTACAAAATCACACTATGTCAGGCCAAAACTGATCTCTCCATCTTTGATTATTTCTGAATGTCAAGCTGAAAAATCAGTTCATGCTCAAAATGGAATGTCCAAATGCCAAAGTGGAGCATTATCTTTGAATTGCTCTGTGACCATGGTGATGCCAATGACCCTCTCTGAACCTCTCCTATCTCCAGAGGCTGACTTTATAGGGGCACCAGGGAAGACTGGAGCTTCTCAGGGAGTTTTCTGAATCAGTGTTTTTCTCTCCCATGGAAGAGCAAAGTAGGAGGAGGAAGGTAGAGGGGACATTTAGAAAAGGAAGGGAAAAGTAGCTCTAAACTTCTGGAAGAGTGATGCTAGAAGGCCAACACAACCTGCCATTTAATGCAAGATAGGAGAAAACAAAACAAACAAACAAACAAACAAAGTTTTGTGCTAAGAATCTGACATCCAGAAGTGGTCCTGGAGCCTTCTGTGAAACAACACATTAAGACTGTCCCATCCTGGAACCTTCCCCACAGGCAACTGATCCTACCCCATACCTAGCAGTGTTTCCAAATGCTCAGCTCATGGCCAAATCCTCAAAACAAAGGAGATCTTAATTCACTTTTGTTTAATAATTACACAAAAAGCATCTTAAAACTTTCAGGAAAGTGGGAATAGGGTATGAAAAGAGACTAGGAAGCAAAATAGTATCTGGATGTTGACTCTGCCAAAGCTGCACATCCTTGCTGGATGAGCATGGGGAATGGGGCATTATTCTGAGACACAGCAAGTGTTTTATCTGCAATTGACAAATCCCAAATCCTCCCAGCTTCCGTTTCTCCCTACTTAAGACCTAGGTCACGGTATTTATTTACTTAAATGATGGAGATGAAGGCAGGCTTAAGGCTGGCCACCTGTCAGAATAACAGTGACCTGTTTCTAAAGGGATTTCAGCAACCTCCCAACATAAGACAAAAGGGGATTGTGTGAAAAACAGATAGAAAAGAATTCACTAATTGCAGTAAAAGGGGATGGTGAGGTGGAGTGGAAAGATTGCAAGGGCAGAGAGATGCTGTGAGAAATAAGCAGATCTGTGGGTGCCCTTCCAAGAAACTTGAAAGAGGAGAAACCCCCTCCTCTTGGGAGATTAGAAGTGATTTTGCAAAGAACGATAGCCAAACTGGGAAGTCAGGCTCCCTTATCTGTCTCTCACTAATGTCCTTGGGCTTCTTCCCATCCTTACGAAGAGAGGCTTGTTACAGTTCCTAAGCAATGCAAACAAACTTTCTCAGAAACAATACCACTGCTGCTTTGTAGGTTGGAGAGTCAACAGACAGAACCCTACCTGGAGGCCAGGAACGGTGGCTCAGGCCAGTAATCCCAGAAATTTGGGAGGCCGAGGCAGGCGGGTCACCAGAGCTCAGGAGCTGGAGACTGGCCTGGGCAACATGGGGAAACCCTGACTCTACAAAAAATACAAAATTAGCTGGGCGCGGTGGCACAGGCCTGTAGTCCCAGCTACTCAGGAGGCTGAGGTAGGAGAATTGCTTGAACCTGGGAGGCGGAGGTTGCAGTGAGCTGGGATTGCACCACTGCACTCCAGCCTGGGCAACAGAGTGAGACGCTGTCAAAAAAAAAAAAAAAAAAAGTACAGAATCCTGCCTGAGGAATCTAAAGACAAAGCATGGGTGACCTTATTTAACAAACACATGTGCAACACTTACTAGATATCAGACAGTCATCTCCAACTATGAATTCATATGGCAGTTAGAACAACTTTCTCCTCCTCATCACCCCCATTTTACAGAGAAAGTGAGTACCCAGGCGAAGAAATAAGCACGAGTCCGAGGTGGGGCCAGTATGTGGGCAGGGATGCTGTCCCAAGGGTCTGTGCCTTTATCCACCGTGCTGTGCTGGGCCTCGGCGGAGAGGATGTGGTGCCATTGCGGTTGTCATAGAGCCACATTGCAGGGTGTTTCAGGGAGCTACTACTTGAGGGATAGGATATATCCCCAGGCTTGTGCCAGTCTCTCTCTCACTCTCTCTCTCCTTTTTCTTTCTTTTTTTTAAGACAGAGTTTTGCTCGTCGCCCAGGCTGGAGTGCAATGGCACTCTCTCGGCGCTCACTGCAACCTCCACCTCCCGGGTTCAAGTGATTCTCCTACCTCAGCCTCATGAGTAGCTGGGATGACAGGCACATGCCACCACACCCAGCTAATTTTTGTATTTTTAGTAGAGTCAGGGTTTCACCATGTTGGCCAGGATGGTCTCAATCTCTTGACCTTGTGATCCACCCACCTCGGCTTCCCAAGTGCTGGGATTACAGGTGTGAGCCACCGTGCCCAGCCACCAGTCTTGTATCAGCTCTCAGAGGGCATCAACTTATCCAGTCCAGACGCAGAATGATTAAAAGGGCATGGGCTACGTACAGATCTGCTTTTGAACCTTCCATTTTTCCTAGGGAAAGTTATTTAATTTTGGTACATCTTACTTTCCTATCTGTAAAGTGGGGCTTATGTGACCTTACCCAGGATTCTGTGAAGATTAGAAACAAAATACACAACCTGCTCAACAGAGTGCCTGGTGATGGAAGGATAGGAAGTGCCCAATTTATAAGAGCTGTTTTGAATATTTCCTTGTTGTAAGGCCCAGCGTAGAAAGCTCTGGGCATCTGGACAGTGATTACGAATGCTTCAGAGGCAATTCGTGCATATGAAATGGTGGACTGGCTGAAGAAAGCTTTATCCACAAACGAGTCTGCCTTCTAGATTTAGTACACTGGGTAGCTTCCTGCCTCCACAAAATGGAAAGCAATTTTAGTAAGTGCTTAGCTCAATTAGTTTGTGTCCAGACGAACTCTCAAGGGCTGTGCATACACACTTGTCATCATGATTACCCACCTATGTCTGGGAGGCTTGTTTTTCCAGAAGCCACAGGCCTGAGTCTCACTAACCAGATGAAATTGCCGTTCAGTAGCTTACCTCTCACTCCAACCCCCTAGGATGTGGCTTTACGTGAACACCCTCTTCTACTGATGTAGAAGGTCAAGGAAGGGTGGTCCATTTGTCATAGTACCTCTTTTGGTCCATGTTAGCTGTGACGGTCATGAGCTCCCTCTAGGAAGCCCATGGGAAGCTCAAGCATCTGCTCTGCAAGCTTGACCCAAATGTCCACCACAGCCTATGGTGACATCCAAGATACTTAATAACTATTAATAACTACAACAGACCAAGATGGTTACATGTGAATCTGAGCGGGAATTCTGGCCTAGAACATTCTCTCAAATTCTGCTGGTACCGAAATCAAGAATTCCTTTCAGAAATTGCACCAAAGGATCCACAATGGGTAGAAAGGAAGAAACATATATCCAGAATATAATCCAACGAGCCCTGACACATAAGACTTTGGGGGTGCACTGCAGATCCAAGATTATGCTGTTTTGCTTCAGTGGTTCTTCCGTGTGATGTTTTTTATTTTATCTGTTTTTCGCCACCCTTCTGCCTATCCCCTCTTGGTTGCCACAGCATTTTGTGGGTGGGCATCACTAAAAACACCAGTAAGAAGGAGATGGTGACTGCTCTTGGGGAAGATGAGAATGTGTAGTGATTACTGTGTCATAGACTGTTTCCCTAAACTCACTATCACAAACTTGCCCAAAATACATCCACAGCCTTAACTGCAGTCTCTCTGTTCCTGTAGAAATTACAACAGCCAAAGATGAAATCTAAGGCAAGAGAGATGACAGCATGATGGAAGGAAAGAGTGCACTGAGTGCCTTATCGATCTATCTGCCAGCCTGTGAATGGTGGGTAATAAAAATTTATTGAAAATTAGGGGAAAAAATCACTTACTCTAATTCTTCTGAAAGGCATTACTGATGCTACATATGAATAAATCCCTCCTTCCTCAGGACGAAACTACCATCCTCCACCAGCCAACCCTCCAAACAGCACGAATTTAAAAATCTTGCAATTTTATTTGCATATAAAGGCCGCTAGATATAGAATATCACAATAAATTTAAAGAAACAACTGCTTTCCTAAATTTCATTAACAAGGTAACGTAAAATAGAATAAAGCTCAACAGCATTTACAATGGGAAAACAGAAATGACTATTAGCGACAATATTTTGTGCTAGCGAAGATTGCATCGACACACAGTGCAAAATGGGAGAGGGGAGAGGAAGTAAGAAGACAATTCGGGGTATTTAAATAGAAAGGACAACTAAGCCTTATTTTAGTTAGCTTCCATTGCATCCATTTAAGTCTATACACGCCTGTAACTGTACCTAGATTTAACTCAAGCTCTTTAAGACCTTGAGTTCTGAGAAAATATGTCAGTTCCTTCCGACTTCTGATGTGCTGCTATACAGCATCCCTTTGCAGTTGTACTGTCCTTGGCAATATTAAACTCCTAACGTAGTCATAATACACAAAAAATACTTATATATATAAACCCATATTGAAAAGGAGTCTGCATGTTCATTTTTTTAACCGTATGAGATACCTGCTCTTGACAGATTCCATTTCTGTATTTTTAAAGCTAAAATAATTTAAAAGAAACAAACAAACAAGAGACCTTGTATAACCACAATAGGAATCTCACTAGCTAAACCATCCTTTAAATGACAGCCATTTTCTTCTCAATGCAGCTTTCTTTATAGTGAGTGTGAAAAGACATCTTTTCCATGCCTGCTTCTGTTGAGAAGATTGCTATAAATCGGGACCACATCTGCAAAAAAGAAGCATTACCAAGAAAACAACAACAACAAAACATCGAAAATTAAAATATTTCAAACAATACTCTTAAACAGTTGTGCAAATCTCTGTTGGTTTTTAAAACACTGCCTACCTGTTTCTTATTTTTTTCTTTCAGCTTAAAGCATATTAAAATAAGACTTTTATCACTTTTTAAAAGAAAGCTTGGCTGTCCTTTGGCGAACACTAACAATTTACAATGGCATGGCCTTTGAGAAAACAGAAGTCATTTTACAAATTCACAATGTTCCTCTGATTTCAAATGGATGCCCCATTTAAAATAAAATAAAATAAAGAAGAAGCACAACCTCTAGCATCATTTGTGTTCCAACAATTTACAAAAAGAACTCACAGGGTTTGGAAATAAGTAAGAGAATGTAAGTTTATAATTAGAAAAATGGCAGTTTATAGACCTTCCCTCACATTCCAATAGGGCATTTAGAGCTTCAGGAACCCTGTGGGTTTGGAAGGTCAAATATAATTGGAGGGTTGGTCGGTTGAAAGCTGACTGTACACGTCGAGGCATTGATGTATGTTGTGTAACCGTCGGTCATGATGCCATAACCTGTGGGGAGAGAGTGTCACATTTACTGTAATATATACAAATGAGAGTGACGGAATGTAGGGCTGTCAGGCAAGGAAAACAAAAAAATTTTGTCAGTGGGCAGTGAGATGAAATTCAGTTGAGCCTCCTCAGATATAATGACTTTCAGAAGCTACTGCCCAATTTTACTCTATTTTCTTTAAACGGGAGAATCTTCTTCAACTAAGAGCTATTATTTTTTTCTTTATTTCCATGCTAAACTTGTTGAAGAAGGGCTGTGATTTCTTTACCAGGGAGAATAAAGAAAAACTTTTTTTCCTCCTTTTAAAATAGGATTTTCATTTCAAAGCCTTGTGTTAATGGTTGAGTTCTAGGGAATAAAATGAGTGATAGAAGGATTACTCCTCAGGGACAAACACAGCCAAATTCCAAGTGTGATATGGGGTAGGTGAGGGGGAAAGGATACTGCATTGAGAGTTAAGAAATGTAGACACTTAATTTAATTATTTATGAAATAATCTCTTAACTGCCTTTACGAAAGTTAACCATACATGATTTTTGAATTGTGTGGCCTTAATACAATTCCATTTCATTCAAAAGTGTCCACTAATCGCATGCCCAAGTGATGTGTAGAAACATCACCCTAGGTCACTGTTTCCTAAGCCTACCTGGATACTAGATCAAGCAAAAACACTTCCCATATGCAATATAAACCTTTTGTGATTTATTGGGAGAAAGCTGTTTCCCTAGGTGTTTGGTATATATGTTCCCTTGATAATTTTTACTATGTTAAAATGGTTAGCATGTTTGCAAGTTTGCACATTTCCCTTAATACCTTATATTTGCCTTATAGCCTCTTCAACTAAGATTGTAATTCTATGTGGGTATCAGGCTCTTGTGGCGCATAAAAATATAGCTGTGAAAAAAATAAAATTACCAAGATATATAGAAGTAACTGAAAAGGCTTTTTTCCACATTTGCTAAAATTTCTCCAAGTAAGCCTGTGGAGAACTTAATGAGGGTCAATGGAAAAATCCCTTAAGAAAAGAAAAGAGGCATTTAAAATCTGCGCTGTTTAGTTCTGGGGTCATAAAGTCTTGTTATCTCTCTCCATCAAGAGGTTGGTATTTGCCCTCTTCCTGCCCTCTTCAGCTGTCTTAAGTGAATAAAAGTGAGACAAGTTTATTTGAATATGATCTCCTCCCTTTTAGGCAAGTTTATTATTTTGGGGCTTTGGTGGAATTCCCCAATTGTCTGGCTAGTTTAAAGGTAATTAATGATTTTTTTTAAGGATAAAATGCAAACTCAGAGGCATGCTGCAGGAATTCAGATCTGTTTTCAGAATAACAGTCCCCCAGAAATGCTGCTTAGTTTACATATGAGGCCCCACCTCCCTAGTCTCCCCTTCAGGCACTCCCCCATCACTGGTGTTCCCTCCATCATACCTTAGGGCAGTATCCTCCTTTACAGGGAGCACAGCTCAAAGCCAGGGCAGGCTGACATCCACTCTCTGGGAGCTGCACCCTGCTTTCCACCCACTTGGCTGCACTTGGAGCAAGCTGAATTTTCTCTGCACTTGGAGCAAGCTGAATTTTCTCTGGCCTCAGTAGGATGATTTTCAATATGCTCTTTATTACCCACCTAACCAGGAAGCCACTGGATTTGTGGGCTTTGAAAAAGCCAACTTTGCTTTTTGCTTCCTCAGGCACACAGCCTTAAACACCTCAACTTGACTGCAGATTCATAAATAACTCCAGAGAGCTGCCATAAGCAGGAGCTGGAGAGAATATAGCGGCTGCCCACGTAAACACGGCCATTGCACACAAGCGTGTGGAACTCGGAAAGTCGGCTAGGGACAGAAACCCTTAGGCTTGCTGAAAGAAGGCTTTGTGTCTGTCCCAAAGCCCAGTTACCCATGATTTGAAAAAGGTGGGTTGGAGAAAACCCAGATCCCTTGAAGGTTCCTGTGAGGCTTTTGGTTCTGTGAACCTGACTCAGCTTACCTTGAAAGGCAGAAAAATGGCAACTGGACCAGTTCCCATTTAAGACAGATTTAATTATTCTGCTTAACCTCAGCCTGAGCTAATAGCTCTGTTGACTTCTGAGAAGTCTGAAATAGTTTTCTGAGGTTAGTAAGGAAAAGTCTACCTGCAAATGTGAAGGTTCCCGCCACTTCTGTTACATACCTTTCACTGCATGTCCCAAGCTATTTTTCAGAGAATGCCTTGTCTTCCTGGGTCTTTGTGTTAATTCCGTATGAAACACAGTATTTATAGGTAGGAGGGGACTATACAGGCTTAAAATATCTTCTAATATCCAGACCTTTTCTTCTAACTCTCTTAAGGAGAAAATGACTCCTTGTGTACCTCAGAGTTGCTCTAAAGCAGTGGTTATCAAACATTCCTCATTAAAGCCCTGAGATTCCAGAAGCTGCCAGGGGGAATGCTGGGTTTGCAGTAAAGTAGACCAGACGTGCTTCCTACTTTCCACTCTGCTTACAAGAGAGAAGGTCCACATAAAATATTTATCAGCTTTATATGCAGATATTTCTCATAAGACTTCATCTTATAAGAGGGTCCCGCTGCTAAAAAGTTTGAAAACAACTACTCCAGTTATTCCTAGTTGTAGACTGAGATCATGGATAGAGACATAACATGTTTTGAATTCTTTTCCGCTGTTCTTACCTTCATGGATTCCACCAAACACATGGAGCTTGGGCCGGACTCGCCTCTGAACCGTGTTTAACAGCTCCACACAGCCCACTCTTTGAAGCTCCTTTGGAACCCAGTCTCGAAAACCTAAGGGCAAAATGCAATCAATACACTTAATTTTCTTTCTTCAGGTAAGGTTTCATTTAGACTTTCAGGAAGCCATAACTCACAGAAGGTTTATTACATTATCTGTAATCCTAGCCCCTCCATTAAAGCTCACAATGGCTTTTAAGAAACTTTTCACTCGTCACTTTGTCTTCTTTAGATTCTTGAAATTTTTTTTTTGGTTTCCATTTTTTTTTTCTTCCTGTTAATTAACATTTTTTTTTTTCTGTGAGAGATTTGATTTATTCAGCCATGGGTTTCAAATCTTCTTCATGAGCTCAATGACATTTATTCCCGGCAGTCCCATAATATCTCTTTCTCCGTCAATTCAGTTACTTTCTCTTTTTTATTATAGCTTTCTTATAGCAGTTTACTTCTAAGATGATTCAAAGAAGAAGGTCTGGGAGGGGCTGCCTGTAAACGGATCACAAGATACCCAGCTCTCTTTAGATACACTAAGTCTTACCTCTTGTGGTTCCCGATGACCAAAGCTTTGGAAAGCCAGGTTGTCGCTGTGGTCCTGTCCTCTCCAGCGACAGGCAAAAATGTGACCTCACAGTGGCATCCAGCAAGCTGGGGCTAATTGACTACTTTTAAAGTAAAAGCCACTTAGTTCTACACTTAATGCAGAAAATCCATAAAAACTGACATCAATTATAGCAAAAGGCAGCTATCTGGATGATTATGGCCTGGAATGGAATCCATACGCCTCAGCAGGATAGGGCATAAAGAAGGCAGGTAGGATGAAAGGCTAAATTGTAATCTCTGGAAATCCATTCCACAGCGCCATTAGGTTATTTCTATTATTTAGAAATAACTGGGGAGTAAGGAACAGCTTTCTGCTTTGTCGGGCCAAACTGCACACATGAACGTTCAGTGTCTCTGTAAAGACACATTTGCGGGGGTTTAAGGAGTGACCAGAGAGTCTGAGAATAGATGGAAGTGAGGTCGCTAGCAAAAATTTATTCAGCATTTTCAAAACTTTTTAAATGGTGGGGCAGAATCCTTAAGCTACATTGACTGGCATATTACCTCATGCATGTGTTTTTCAAACATCTGAGAAAACATCTTACTCATACCGTAATAGTGAAGTCCCACAGCAGTGTGGTGCCCCTCACCAGTAGGAAGACATTCAAAGCCAATCTTTCCACTCCCCTCTCCAATGTCACGTTTCCACAAGAATCCCGATAGCTGTATCAACTAAGGTTCAATAATACCTTATGAAAACTTTGCCTGACCTTTTATTTGGGAACTCCTTGATGTAGCTGTCACTATTCTCTACTCACAGCCACTCTCTCATTGACTCCACCTCTACCATAAAGAGAGGGATGCTAGCTTCCCTATTAAGAGTTCCTGGGATGTCTGAAATCCTTGGAGTCTACAGTTCAGACTTACTCCTATTGCCATTTGCTTTTATACCAAAATCAATGACTTGATAAGTTTGTTCTGTTCAAAGTTATATTTCAAATAATACCCCAGTCATGTAAATGTTTCTCTGCTGAAGATGGCCAAGTCCCTTGAAATAAACAACCAAAGGGAAATCATGCCTGCACCCAATTAGGCTGCTCAGACAAAAAGATGAAGGTAGCTGAAAAGATAACTCTGTAGGGTGCTCTCACTGGGTAACTCATGCTGATCAGAATATTTACCTAGCAATTTAATGATGTAGCTACTCTAACGGTTGTAAAATAGGGAACTTAATTAATTATGACTTGATAAAGGTTGTTGACAAGTGTAATATTTTAAAACATGGGTTAGAGTGGTCTGGGGATGATGAAAAAGCATGGGAATGGTGATTCTGAAGTGTTAAAAAAGTGAGGAACTGCTGATCCTGTGCAAATCTGTACAATTCCCATGTATGCAAGAGAGCTGGCTCTTCTTCTCTTACTTCCCCCATTACTAAAATGTGCCACTATGGCCTCCGCTGTGGTGCTCACTTCCACTGTTTCTTTGTGAAGCATGGGCCACTTCCTTTGCGAGAGAAGGAGAGAAGCACCAAGTGCCTTGGAGGAGAAAATATCTGCAAAGGTTAAACCTGCATTAGGAAATGAAGGTTAGTTTTTTTCTTTTTCTTTTTAGGGATGACAGAGGAGGGGAGTAACATGGATAAAAACCCCAAACCACATGAAAATTTGTGGAAATTATTTATATTTGTAGAAAGTGTTTTTCCCCTCTCTCCAAACCAACATGATTAAGAAACTCTTTAAGCACTGTACGCTGAAAAATGTGTCAAAAGGGTAGATTTCATGTGATATGTGTGTATGTGTGTGTGTTTAGCCACAATTTTAAAAAGAAAGAAAAAATTGAACACTCTTCTATTAGAAGTGGAACACCTGAATTTCTTGAGCACACCTTAGTTGTTTAGAAAGGGTCCTGGAGCAATGAGTAGTGAGTAGATGTGGAATCAGGGTGGTAGTCCTTGTTGAAGAATGTTCTGTAGCTAAACCAACAGATAACAAGTTCGAGAAAAATTAGAAGATAATAAGTCAAATGATCATTCTCTGACCCGTAATGTGGCTCACTAGTGGGTAGGCTTTGAAGCACACAGACAATATAAATCTGGATGCGGGCTCCATGTGCCTGTAGGATAAGTATCCTTAAGTAACTTTCAGCGTAAGTTCTTACTGAAATACCTCAGCTTAAAAAAAAAGGATTCTTTTCTAAAATTATCAGCTCAAATGTTAAACTTTAAAGGTCTCCCAGGTTCCAGCATTATATGGAAAAGGAAAATGAGCTCCTTTGAACAAAAATTTCCATCATTTCATTGCCATTCAAAAGCCCTGTGATTGGGAGGTCTGTATCTTCCTTCCTTTCTCCACCCCACCCCCTTACTCCAAAGTGAATACAGTTCTTAAAATAAATTATCAAGCTCAAAAGACTGTGGTGCACCATACTCATTTGATTTTTCCCTGACTTGACTAAATCAAAAAATTTAATTTCAAGAACACCTGTAAGCCCAGCAGAACTGCTGAGTTTAATTATCATACTGAGTTTCTTTAAAGACATTGACTTTTCTTTTCGTATTCACTTTTTTTTTTTTTTTTTTGGAGGAAAATGATTATGTCCCTGAAGCATTATTCATTATGCCTGGAAAAAAAAGGCATCTGGATGACAAAGGACAACCTTTGCTTCACTTACCTAGAGGAGGTCCATGTGTCATGAGTATGTCAATGCCCTCAGGGATGAGGTTCCACTTGTCCAGCAGAGACTGACCTCTGGGTAGGTTAAAGCCCCATCCATTAAACCACGGGGTCCTTTGGGGGAGATAATGCACATGGTATCAGGCCAGCAGAGCCACGGCTCCGCTCTGCAATATTTCTCTCTCGCACATTCCCCCACGGTTTGCATTGCTCTCTTTTCTCTTTTTGATGGTTGGCCCTGGCAGCAGGATGCTTTTTTGTTGACTGCTTCAAAACCAATCCATTTGAAAGCAAGCGTGGAGCCTACGAATTGTTGCACTAGAAAGGGGCACAGGAGCCTTTACAGTGGAGACTTTCCCAGCAGGCCTCTATCAAAATCTTGACAATGCTTTGTCTTCCCCCAAATCTCAGTGCTTCCTAAGATACCCAGCCCTGATCCAAAGCATTTCCACCCTTCCTGTAGTGCCTCACAGCTAAGAAATTCTGCAGTACTCCTTCTCCCTCGCAATCACTGTGGAACTACTTTTTCAGAAAGATTCTCACTAAGTCCTTGGAGAAAAGGATGAGGGCTCTGATACAGACACCTCTGTCCATTAAGATGGTTTGCATACCCTGGAGTGAGATTTCCAAAAAAAATGGGGGCTCTGAAAAGTGAGAAGGAACACAGTAAACAGAAAGTAAATGTAGAACTTTTCTCCTGCCACCAAAAGGAAGATTTGGGGACATCCCTGGTCACTCTGGAATCTACTCTCCTGACAATGGCGTGAGCTTTTTCCAATCCCAGGAACTTCTGCTTCAGGAATGAGTTTTTGAGATTGATGTTCCAATGTAGAAGGAAATGAGTCTTTGTCCATCCACTGAGCATTTCTGATTGGTGCTGACAATGTCTCTACCATTTAAAATACAGGTAATACGAGACTGATCAATTTCTCTCTGCAAACACTACAGGCTAAATCACATTAGAACTAAGTAGTTCCCAGTGTCATCCTATTCCAAAACGTCTAGATCTTATCAGTGTTCTTTAAAACTGTTCTATTTTGTTCTGTGGGTAAATTCTAATTTGCTAAGGCATACATGTAACAAACAAGTTGGTCAATTTTCTGGCCAAGCCCAACTTACCCTTTCAGCTTAAGCCGCCCCTTCCATGCCAAATGAAAGAGGAAAACCTGTGTATAAGGTGACCCTAACCTTGTCAGTCACAGCTAATCAAACGGAGTGCACCCTTATTTAAAGCCAGTCACTGGCCAGACTAATCAGATTCTTTCAAGAATTTGAACTTAGAAACACTGACACAGCATTCATTTGGTGGTGGACACATATAGTCAAGACCAGAGGGAGAAGAATGGTCATCGAAAGCCATACAAAAATCTGTGGTACATGTGCAAACCTCAGTTCATGCTGATATGGTGGAGAAAGTTCCAGAGAGGAGACTGTGTAGCCCTAGCCAGAAAAGGAGAAACCAGGAAAGTATCAGACTTGCTTCCTAACCACTTTCCAAGTCCTTAAGAACATGCCCAGGGTGCTTGTTCATAACAGAAATAAGAATATGAGAAGAAGAAGAATTATTATAGCTATTGTTTTATTTAATGCTTTTTCTGTGTCAAGGTACCACTCTAAGCACTTTATTTGTATTAACTCATTTAAGCCTCGCAGCAAACTCACAAGGTGGGCACTATTATCATCTCTATTTTACAATGAGGAAACTGAGGCACAGAGAGGTTAGGTAAACACAATTAACAACTTGGATATAAACCCAGGCAGTCTGGTTCCAAAACCAATGTTTACCACCATGCAATTCCTCTTCTTATATACTATCTGAATTAATTTTCTCCTTGCTCTGGGTGAGACTCTTTTGTACTCTTTCAAGTTTGGGTATCTTGTTGCTTGAAGCCTAATGAGCTCTGAACTGGAATAATGTATCAATTTCATGGTTCTGAAATCCAGTAATAACATGGTGGAGTGGACACCTATTGCTTTTGCCTGTTCAGATCTTTCCTCCGTCTTTTGGTGACAACATCTGAGTTCGTTTGGAGAACCACTCCCTTTCCCACTCAGTACATGTGCTTCTGGTAAAATTGATTCCATCGCTGCTCTAGACTGAGTCTCAGGGATGTACATATGACCCAAGTTGTGTCAATGAGAGTCACCCTCAGGCTTTGGCTGGTGCTATCTAAGAAGAGGTCATGGTTTTTTCTCTTTGGGATCCTGAGTCTTAAGACTTATATGAGCCTAGAATTGCCAGGGAGCTATTTTATCTGTCCTATAGATAGCCCTTGCTTGAGAAACCACCACAAGAAACCCCAGACAAAAAAAGAGAGGGCTCTAATGATGTTGTTGAACATGTGGATCCAGCTTTACCCAAAGCCAACTGAACTTTTCCTTCTACAAGCCAATAAAATCTTGTTCTTTTTATTAACTTTAGTTAGATCCAGTTTCTTGAAACTTAAGAAGTCCTAATACATACAATTATTGTATGTACTTGGGGTAAGCAATAATGTCTCCTCCACTCCAAGATGTCCACATCCTAATACCTGGAACCTGTGAATATTACTGTACATGGCAAAGGGAAATTAAGGTCACTGATGGAATTCAGCCGACCTGAAAATAGTAAGATTATCCTGGATTATCTAGGTCAGCCCAATGTAACCCCAAGGGTCCCTAAAAGTGGAAAAGGGAGGTGGAAAAGAAGATCAGAGTGATGCAATGTGAAAAGGACTCAACCTGCTATTGATGGCTTTGAACACAGAAGAAGGAGACTAGGAGACAAGGAATGTGGGCAACTTGTAGAAGCTGGAAAAGTTAAGAAAAACCCAGATCTTCCTATAGACCCTCCAAAAAATGCAGCCCTGCTGACACCTGGATTTTAGTCCAGTGAGACCCATGTCAGACTTCTGACCAATGTATTTGTAAGATAAAATACGTGTTGTTAGAAGCCACTAAAGTTGCTATGACTTGATAGAGCAGAAATAGAGGGTTGATACAGTACCTACAACATCTGAGCTGGCTATAAAATGCAGGCACTGGGAGTGGCCCTGGGCCTCAGCTGACATATGGCACATGGTCAGTCAACACAGCCCCGCCCCAGCCGCACTGCCTTGCTCAGTTAGATGCAGTGCTTTTAGAGAGGAGAAGGTAGTGCTCTCTTTCCTACCTCAATTTACTTGGGAGGCATCTGGCATTGGAAGCCTGGGGATAATGCCAGGTAGACCCTTTTAGAGTTCAACAAATCGGTCTTTCTCTCTTGTCCTTTAAGATTCTTCACCTTCAGGTTCTTAAACATTTTTATTAGTGTCTAAAATAGAGCTTTTCTCATTCGGGATGCCCATCCTTTCCCTTCATTTTACAGTGACCCTCTTCTAAGGTTTGTCTTAAAAGTAAAAACAAAACAAAAAGGCAACTTCGAAATCCAATGAAAACTCAGTGAACATTTTGGACAAAGAGAGGCAGAGAAAAACAAGCAAAAGCATCTGTTTTGCTAGATTTTGAAAACAAGTTTCTGGGCCTATGGTTCTCATCTGGACATCTGATAAAGAAGGATTTTAACAAGTCTCAAACACACTCAGGTAGTTGGTACAACGAGGGGATCTGATTTTGCTGTCAGCAAGGACAGTCAACCTTTGATCCCACGGGACACCCAGGGGCTTCCAGAGGCAAAGGAACAGGGCTTAAATTTTTCAGTCTTTCCGGTTTTCCCTTGCAGAATTTTCTCTTAAAACCCCAAAGCCATATTCCCCCAGGAAATCCTCAGTTTTATAAGTGCTCTGTAAAAGATAAGACAAACCTATAGCCTATATTTACAGAGACCCCAAATTTCATTTGGTTAATGTTAAGCTGTGACAAAATCCAGAAGTTTCCAAGTTAAGGGTGAACTTTAACAATGTCTGTCTTTTATTTCAACTCAGATCCTTAGGTGTATGAGAAGAAGAACAGTTATATTCCGAGAAAAAAGAAAAAAAAAGAAAAAAAAAACATTTATCATGGCCTTGATGTGCTTTTACATAGAGCTTTTACATAAGTTATTGGATTTAGTTCTTCACAGCAATTTTTAAGGTAGGTATTATCAACTCTATTTTTAGTTAAAAACTTGAACATCAGGGATATCAAGTAACTTGTCCATATTCCCAGGACCAGTAAGTAGTAGAGCCAAGATCTGAACCTGGATCTGCTGGCTCCAAAGCTTGAGTTCTTCCCTTGCACAATGCTGACCAAAACCTACTAGCCAAATTTCAGTTTTTGCTCTCACATAGGTAAAGTAAAAATAAGGCTGTTTCATACAGTATCTTAGTCTGTGTACTGTACAACTCCAAGAGGTGCCATGGAATTGTGCAACTGCGGTGGCCTTTGGTAAAACATAGTATGATATGGCTGTTCTGGGGGCTATCCAGTCCTCTAAATCCTCTAGGTAAGGTGTTTCCACAAGACAGTGGCAGGCAGTGGGAAAACCAGGCCACTGATGGATTCCAGAATTATCTCAGCGTGGCATAACAAATGGGGCATACAGAAGTGGGGAGATGTGTGTGCTAATTCTCATGCTATTAATTCACTGGCTCACCTGAACCTTAGGTTAGCAAAAGCTCCTCACTGGTTCAGTTTCCTCACCTGAGAAATGAATGAGTGAATGGACTCAATTACTGGATTTCAAGATTGCTTTTAGGTTGTAGAAATCTTATGCAGAAATGCAATGCACAAAGCGGGCAAATGCAAAGGTGGGGACTGCGAAGAAGAAACTTGGAGCCTGCTCACTCACTCAGCTCCCTCCTCCTTTCCAACCTGCACCTCTGAGCACAGCTGGCCAAACCTGCCACTTGATGATCTTTCCATGATCTAAAAATCCTAATATTTTATAGTCCTGTGCAGATTATCCATGTTCTGAGTAATTGCAGTGAATTGCTCTCAGTGAATGACCTAAACTGCTTGTGAGGGACCAAGTCTAGTGTGAGAGAAATATCTATACAGAGCAGAACACTGAATGTGTCAGTGCCAATGAATAATGCTTTATCCAGTTGAGTTTCAACCTGAAACATGAAACCCCAGCAGTGAGCCCATCAGGGGTTCACTGGAAAATACGTGCACAGCCAACCTCCAGAGCCCCACAATGGGTTTTGTTGTGTAGCAATAGGGGGCGAGGGGGGAAAGGAGGAGGGGAGAATCCAAGGGAACAATGTCTATTGCTTCAGCCAAAGGACTTAATAATTAGCTGTGACTAACAAATACCACATGGGAACCAACTTGTAAGAAAATGTCCCACAAAGCACCCTATTGCCAGTGGGCCAATTTGAGCCTGCAACCTCTTCCCTTCTAGGGAGAGATTCGAAAACTAGAAGGAAGGGGAGCAACTCCATCTGCCTGAAGCCACTGGACCAAAGACTCAGATGGATGGAAGCTGGGGATGCTTTCAAGGCACCCTCCCCCTTGCTCTTGAAATTGCAAGCACTTCGCCTCCCTGGGCTGAAATTCCAGGGGCAGGGGCTAAGGGAGTTAACATAGGCAGAACTTACTCCAAACAATGTCAATACAAAACAGGTTTTCTTTATGGAAGCAAGTTGGGACAAAATCGCTGCAAAGGTCATCTGTGTTTGCAGTACACAGTACGGTGGTGCAGGCAGAAAGGAGCTGCCAAGCCATAAATCCAGGGAGGCTTGGACAGGTGAATAGCTATTTACTCCCCCAGAAACTTCAGTGGGGGCTGGGTGCGTCCTAGGAAAGCAGGATTTGGAAACAGGACGTTGGTGCCTGTTATCCTCAGGTGGGCTACTCAGCGTCACAGCCCTGGTGTTACAAATCAACGTCCACAAATTTTCAATGCACAGACAGGTCCTGAGCTGGCTGCATCACAAAGACTTGGGTTCTTATTATTATGGTCTCCTGGGCACCTTCTGCAGGGATTACAGCTTGGAAGCCTTGGGGCAGCTCTACTCGGATTTGGCACAGAAGCTGTGAAGGGGAAAGTGCAAAGATCACATAGCACCCAGACTTCAGGAGCTGGCAGGCTGGCTGTGCCACTTAGCGTAACGAGGACCTGCAGGCTCTTAAAAAGTTAGCCATTCTTATTCTGAAGGCAGTGGTTAAGAGCATGGATTATGGAGTCAAACAGACCCACGTTCAAGTTCCAGACTGGCCAATTATTGGCTTCTCTGGACTTCAGTTTTTACAAATAAAAACAGAATGTTTGCCTATGTGGATAAAATGAGTGAACTTTTGTAAAATTTTTGGCACAGAGGGTTAATGTACCGCCTTTAATTTACATATGATATATATTAACACGCATGTATGTGTGTGTACATATATACAGACACACACAAAATTGCTCACATTATTTTTTTCTTCCTAGAATTTCCCAAGCAATGGCTCATCAAATCATAGACCCTCCTGCTCCAGACTTTTGAAAAGTCCCCAATGAATAGGCAAGCATTACTGGATGGCTAGACAGAGCCTGATTTCCTCTGGCTGATTACTTATTAAAAGGCACTTCCTCAGTTCACTTTTGAGTGGAAGTTTTTCAGAAAGCCATTCGCTCACTCGCTCGTTCCCTCACTGGCTCAGTCTTGCATAGACAATCCTGTGGAATGCAAGAGCACAGGGCAAAACGGTTAGTCAAGGCTGCTTAGCCAGCTAGTACAGGTGGTTAGATTTTGACAAGATCTTAAATTGGGGAAGTTCAGACAAGGGGTTACTTTGGGTCCTTGGAATATTTATAATAGGGGGCGCAGAGAGGTTCACCGAAGGAATTGACAAGCTACTAATTAATGCCATCACTGCTGCCTGGCACCTCTATTAAGCAAAACTCAGAAACGGAGAGCCAATTTTCACATACACTTTCTTTTCTAAATGGTAGTAGCCCTTCTGAATTGCAACCTTCTTCACGCCTGGCACTCCCAGCCGCCATCGGCCCCTCTCCGACTGCACATCACACCAGGTCCAAGAGAAGCTAATTTAACCACCGCTGGTTAAAATCATACTGCACTTCACAGCGCCTTTCACATGCCATGAAGCTGTCATGATAATTCTTGATCTCTAGCTCACCTGACAGCTCAGCCCTCCCTTGACTGCAAAGCTTCCCCGTCAGTTAGAAATAGCAGTTTCCCTGGCACCAGATGTGTCATCCTGAATATCCAGATGAAAGGCAGACACCTGGCCCCGGCTCCCTCCCCTCCCTGCCTCATTTTCCCTTCTTAGCTCTGGATTTTGTTTGGGAAGGCAAGTACCACCCCGCCCCCAACTCCCAAGTGCCTCCTCTGGGCAGCCTGGAAATTCCTCTTCTGCACAATGCAAAAGATGTCTTGCATTAGCCCACAGAGCAACTTCACACCTTGTGCAGCAAAGAGACATACACACACACCAATTGACATCGCTAGGAGAGGGAAGGAAAACTTAACATCAGGGCAAGATTTCCACCCTGTGCAGCTGCTTGGGAAGCCTGGCGAGCCCAAACCACCGGCCCAGCTGCCTCCAAAGGGCAGTGCTGGCTTCTCTTTCACCAGCTGTCTGGTCCCATCTCTTCACTACGACTTTGTAGCTTGGTCTTTCGTTATGAGGTCCTTGGGATGAAAAGAGATATTGTTTTGATAAAAGGCAGGCCTGAGTGAATAATGTGGTCTGTGTGTCATGGACAGGAAAGGAACAAATTGTGCCTGAGGTGGTCACCTGAGCCCCATGAGCTACTCGTGGGGGCTTCTTAAACCCAGGCAGCACACGCGGACATCTTTACAAACACACCCGCTGGGTCCCTTTTTTGGAACTAATAAAGAACAAGTGTCAGAATTAAGCCTCTGTTACCGATTTTCCTTTCCCCTGCTGGAAAGGAGGTCGTGTAAGCAGAGTTTGCTGTAGAAACCAAGAAACAAAAGACATCATGACCAGTTTTTGAACTTGGTGTGCTCTGAATTATTAAAAATAATCCTAGAGTGTCTGCCCAGCCCTCTCAAGCATACCTGCCTTTAATCTTGTAAACAAGTTCATAGCAGGAAGGGGAATATTTTCAATCTGTTTCCTTCTACGCGGCTGTAAGAAACGCGACACCCATCCATCATGCAAAGAGAGCCTGACAGGGCAGAAGAAAGATCATGGCAGGACTTCTGTCTTGGTGGACAGGTGAGGCAGATTTTGGACATGACTTGGTGCTTACATAAGTGGCTCTTTGTTTTGCTGCTGCAGAAATCAAAGGACAGCATACCAGGGTGCCCTCAGTTAAAACAAGGGCTGGTCCTGTTCAGCCCTGGGACCCTGACAAGAGGAAAGGTTGTGAACTTAGCAGCCCCCAGTGGGACCTGCACTGATGTCCAATCCTCGGCAGGGAGAATTCCTCAAAGAGGAATCTCACAGCTCCCATTATCCAGGTTTGAAAGAAAAAGGGAGGCTTAACAGATGGAGAGAAGTAGATGTAAAGAAAAGGGATATTTGTCTTCTCTTTTCCTTTTTTCGTGGCAGTCTTTTTATTGTGGTAAAATATACATAACACGAGAGTTACCATTTTAACCACTTTTAAGCATATAATTCAGTAGCAATAAGTATTTGGTTGGTGCAAAAGTAATTGCTGTTTTTGCCATTACTTTCAATTACTTTCACTACCACTATCCATCTCCAAATTCTTTTCATCATCCTAAATAGAAGGTCTGTACCCATTTAACACTAACTCCTCCATTCCTTCTTCCCCAGCCCCTAGTAACCACTATTATCCTTTGTCTCTATGAATTTAACGATTCTAGGTACTTCACGTAAGTGGAATCGGACAGTAATAGTCCTTTTGTGTCTGGCTTATTTCACCTTGCATAATGTTGTCAAGGTTCTTCCATATTGTAGCATGTGTTAGAAATGCATTCCTTTTTATGGCTGAATGATATGCCATTGTATGGGTATGCAGAATTCATTTTTTTCATTGAAGAAGGTTTCTGAATGCCCAGTATGTGCCAGGCACTAAGCTTAACCAAAGGGAGACCTGGATAAAAAGTCCCAGTCCCTTTCTTTGTGAAGTGCACAGTTACTGGATTGTAAGCCCAGTGGGGATTGGCTCAGTAAGGTGCCTCCCAGGGTATACACTCCTTCAACAGACATCACCTGGATGCCTATAATGAGCCAGGTTCTGGCATGGTAGGTGCTGAGAAAATGAAATTGAATACAGTTTGCAGAACAAATCCACAGCCAGCCAGTTCATGGGTAGCACTGCCCTAGACAGAAGTCTTTAAACTTTGGCCTTCTTTTTTAAACAACCTAATTTCAGAGGAGCTTGGGGAACATCAGAATGATGTGAAAATTAATCCAGCAGTTCTAAATGCAGACAGGCCCTGAGGCCAGGAGGTGACCTGGGGCATCTGTGACAGGACTGGCGTGAGCGGGAGGGAGGTCCTTCCATTTCCTCCTATACATTCCCTAATAAGGCTCTGCAGCTGCAACTAGGACTACAACACACAAAAACCCACATCCTACTAGAGACTGAGCCTGCAAGGGTGGCGTGTGTCACATGCCTGGCTGGCTCCAGAGCACAGGATGAACAGGACAGGGGAGGAGGTGGGAAGACCGCCAAGTACTCAGGAAATTCACAGATAATACCTGTGCCTCCCCTGCCCCATCCCACCCTTTAGGCATGTCAAGGCAACTAGGCAGGTAGATTGTTTTTCTAACTTAGGTTCCCCAACAAAATAAGAAAAAGAGGAAAGGTAGGTTCAGGAGTAGCTGAATTTTGTCTTGTTACATAGTGAACTCTCAAGAATTGATGTTAATAAACAAGTAGGAACTGATGAAATCTCTGCCCACCAATACAGGAGAATTCCCAATTTTATTATGTTTGGTTTCATTTAGAATGTGTTTGTGTGTGTGTTGTTACACATTCATGTTGCTAATACTGGTTTCTTTTGTATGCTATTTAATATTCTAGGATATCATCAAGGGGATACAACTGGAGAGCATTTTCCTGGTAAGAAAGCCTGCTACCTGAAAAAT
This sequence comes from Macaca fascicularis, assembly GCF_037993035.2. Classification (NCBI taxonomy): domain Eukaryota; kingdom Metazoa; phylum Chordata; class Mammalia; order Primates; family Cercopithecidae; genus Macaca; species Macaca fascicularis. The sequence continues at coordinate 35,125,505 of NC_088388.1, read as the reverse complement.
AGACCCAAAGGGGACATTGGTAAGTGGACAATAAAATACCATACAGCCATTAAACGTAAGGTCGACTGGAAACTCAATGAGTCTGGCTCACTACTGTGTCCCCATCACCTGGCACAGAGAAGATGCATATTCGTCAGCTGAATTGAGTTAAGAATGAATGTTCATGAAGAGTTTGTAAGATCATGAGAAAATGTGTATTCCCTGACAGTCAGTGGAAAAGCAAAGTATTACCTTTCATGTATCACTATGAATTCAAGCATGTAAAAATCGCTTTGAAGAAAAAGAAACAGACGGACATGCCTAATGGTTAGGTGAAGGAAGAGGGGAAGGATTATGGGTGATGTGAATTTTTTCCCCTTTCTGTTTCTTTTTTTAAAAATTTTTCTATAATGACTATATATCATTTGGGGAAAAAATTTATTCAGTGTAAAACTCTCCAGATGACTAAATGCAAGTGGAGCACGGATGGAAGAATTCGGAGAACTCAACATCTACTTCGACTCGATTTTTTCTAAGGTGGTTCCTTCCCTAGCTACATCCCTTTAATGCCCTGGAGTATTAAGGGGGTAGGGAAATCAGTGGGTTTGGGGACTTTTGCTCAGGAAGCTGACATACAGCCTGCCTTCTTTCTCTCTACCGCCCGTTTGCATATGTGGCAATAAAAAAGCATCTTCAGCAACAGAAGTCATAAATTCATCCATGGCATGAATATAAGCCACATTATTGAGCACCTGCTTAGTGCCAGACATCACTCTGTTGCTGGTATATATCTCTCATCTGATTGAGAAATTTCAGTTTAAATGTACACATTATATATCTGTATGCCACTTTGCTACTTACAAATAATTCTCACATTTATCAGTTCACCAAGAGGTGAGCAAAGTATTAATTTTAGGAAAAACAGTCTACATAAATAGGATTTTGGGGGCCGGGCATAGGGGCTCATGACTGTTGTCCCAGCTACTTGAGAGGCTGAGGAGGGAGGATCCCTTGAGACCAGGAGTTTGAAGATGTGTGAGCTCTGATCACACCACTGCACTCCAGCCTTGGCTGTCTCTAAAAGTAAAAGATAAATAGAAGTTATAGTGACTTGTCTAAGGTCATCCAAGCTAGGTTGGCATGAACCAGAACTTTGTAGTGCAATGATTAAGTTAAGAGGGTTAGAAGTTAGGTCTGGATTCAAATTCCAACTGCTTTCTACTTAGCAACATGACCTTGGATAAGCTCATCTGTTTGATCTCAGTTTTCCCATCTATAAAATGGACATAAGAGTAACAACCATACATGTGTGTTGTGCAGATTAAATGTGATAATATATGTGATACATTTAGCAGACAGATTAAGAATTAAATGGTGATTGTTATAATCATCATTATGAATGTTAGTATCATTATAGATATTGATATCACCAACCCTTTGGTTTTTATTCCCTAACTTATCTTCTCCACACTTCATATCACCTCCAAGTTTACCTTTTCTCTACTTTTCAGTTGTAGGATGTGGCTACCAAAGAATTGAGTAGATCTGTCACAAAGCAATGGAAGATGGCATTTGATACGGGTGGGCCAACTGCGAATAAAAAGAAGACGTTGACTTGGGAGATAGAAAAGAGAAGTTCTAGTGATGACTTTTCTAATTTACTTGCTATGTAGCCTTGAAGAGGTACCCTCTCTGAATTCCTGTCTCCTTACCTGTGGAATGAAGACAAAAATTCCTAAGGCTCTAGCAAGACTGTCAAACAAAGGCCTGTATGTGTGAGTTGCAAACAAAAAGAAAGCACCTTCTGATAAGTGTCTTCTAATTCCCATGTCATTTCTTGTCCCTGTGGCCTGTTTGTGCCGTTTGAAAGCTCGGGGGAATTGGAATAAGTGACAAGGAGGTCAGATGTAAGTTAAAGTGTTAGCCCCCATTTATCTACCATTTTGGCTCTAAACGACTAGTTTCAGTCCAGACCGATTTAGTAAAGTGAGAAAACTGTGACTGCAAACTGGCAGTACACACAATCAGAGGAATGAGTAAAAAGCTTAGGCTGCCCTTCAATTCAGAGGTTAAAGCAAGCACACAGACCCGGTGTCTCCCTCACTGTGTGCCAGCCAACCATATATTATTAATTGGGCTCAACAAACATTATTGAGCACCTTCTACTGCAAAACTCTGGCAGGGCGCTCTGGGGAGATCTAAATGCAATGCGAGGCAATGCCCCACTCTTCACCAACCTGCCATCTGGTTGGGATAACAAGATCGTCACAGGCAAAACTGTTCTCCCCTATCTCGGCCCATTAAAATTTCACTGAGCCCTCAAGGCTCAGCTCATAATTAGATTTTCCCCAAGAAGCTTTCCCCAATCCCCTCAGCCCTTTGTTTAATCCTCATTTCTGGAATTTGTCATGCTCTGCATTATTACTTGCTTGTGTGTGTCTTTTTTTCAAAATTATTTCCCACCTCATTCCAACAAGCATTTGAATCCACGTCGTGTTATGGGTATGTCTATATTCTCCCAACGGGTTGCAAACCAAGTCCTATTTATCTTGGTGTCCCCCAAGATCTAGCACAGTGCCTGACACAAAATAGAGGTCAAGAAAATATTCATAACAATGAAAAAGTCAAGATAGCTTAAAATAAGTGCCCAAGGGAATGAGCCAGATAATATGTGTGACTGGAGGAGGTTAGGAAAGGGCAAGGCAGATAAAGGTTCAGCTTTTAAAAAGCAAAGGTCATTTAAAAATACTGGATTAGACATATCACAGGCCTGTGCTGTCCAATATGATAGCTGTATTATGTGGCTACTGAGCACCTGAGATGTAGCTAGTGTGAATGGAGATGTGCAGATGTGCTGTGAGTGTGAAACACACATCATATTTTGGATGCTTCATAAAAAAAATGTGAAAATACTTTAATAGTTTTTATACCGAATACATGTTTAAATGATTGATTTTTGATAATTGTGTTAAATAAAATATATCATTAAACCAAATTTCATTTTATGTTTTTACTTTTTAATGTGGCTACCAAAAAATGTAAAATTACATATGTAGTTCACATTATATTCATATAGGAAAATGCTGTCACAGGCCATATATAATGCTTATACTATGATTCAGTAATCCCTGTCTAGAAATTACATCCTAATGAAATAATCCAAAATTAAGTAAAAACACCATGCACAGAGTTGTTCACCACAGTGTAATTTATAACAGCAAAATACTGGGAACAATTCTTTCTAAATTCTGCAGAAAAAAGAATGGTTAAAAAAAATTGCCATGGTTGGAATATCCAGTAAAATACATATTATGCAAATGTTAATTCTGAAGACTAAGTGGCAACACAGAAAATCCTTAAGACTTCACATTGCCTGAGAGAAACCAGCACACAGCACACACTGCACACCATGTTAGAGTCTATGTACAGTCTGCATCTGGACATGCTCTTCCATTCACCCATTGTACACGTGCGGAACTATGACTTCCCACCAGGTTCTGTATTCAGGAAAAATCAAAATTAGAGATGAAAGAGGATGAGGAGGCAGCCAGGTAAACACACAATTGTGTCTAAAATATACGCAGTATATATATGCAAGGTGAGATGAGCACACCTGTTTTCCGAAGCTAAGAAATGGCTGCGAAAAATGTGAAGAAAAACAGGAAAGCCATTCTTTTTGTCATGGATGATATGGATTTTTTTGGGGGGATTCCTAAGCTTTCTTGGATTATTACGATAAAAAGGCAGACTAGAGATCAACCTCTGTCTCTACATTGAGCCCCTGACACAGAGCGTGTGCGTATTCTCTGTTGGTTCACTGTTGGCTCTGCGAGGAGCCAGGTAGCACTTAACAGTGCAGCCCTGAAGTCAGACCTGTGTCTCAACCAGCTTTAACGCCTCCAGAGGTTTGAACTTGGGTAAGCTGCTGCACCTCTCTGAATCTGTTTCCCAATTTGTAAGACGGAGATAATAATATTATCTATGGCAATGATACATTGTTGGGAACACTAAATGAAATAATCCACATGAAACTCCTAGCAGAGTGTGTGGCACACAACAACCCCTAAATAAATGTTGGCTTTATTGTTATTGTAAAGATTAGGAAACAGCATGATACATAATTGATCAGAATGATAAAACAGATGGTGGAAACTGCCTGCTTCCTACACTACATTCTAATTGTACTGGGTCATTACTTTCAGTTTCTAGAATCTTCTATAGCCATTGAATTTACTCAACCAAGGTTTCTTCTTTGTTTTTCCAAGGTTTCTTCTTTGTTTGTTGTTGTTGTTGTTGTTGTTGTTAATGCCTTGAAGGATGATGAAATTATAAATGTTCTATATAATGTGATATTGAAATAACCTGATAATTATTTAGGTCCTGTGTTGCTTACTCAGTGGCATAACTCATAAGAGAAAGACTGCACCTTCATTTCAAATTCCACTTTTTTTCAGCTGGGCATGGTGGCTCACGCCTGTAATTCCAGCACTTTGGGAGGCCAAGGTGGTTGGATCACCTGAGGTCATGAGTTCAAGACCAGCCTGGCCAATATGAGGAAACCCCATCTCTACTAAAAATACAAAAAAATGTGTGGTGACAGGGACTTGTAATCCTGGTTACATGGGAGGCTGAGGTGTGAGAGAGAATTGCTTGAACCCAGGAGGCAGAGATTTCAAGGAGCCAAGATCGCACCACTGCACTCCAGGCTGGGCGATAGAGCAAGATTCTGTCCCAAAAAAACAAAAAACAAAACAAAACAAAAAACTATTTTTTTTCCCAAGGGTGTTACTCATTAAGCTCCAATCTACTCAGTTAGAATATTAAGCACAATTTATCAATCTCCAGGTAACCTCTCATTAGTCAAAACTAAAACCAGATCAATTGCTTTGTTGTGTCTTAAAGAGATGCTGATGAATTCAAGGAATCTTGAAAACAGAAACATTGAATTTTTCCGTACTCAGTCTTGCTCTTTTCTCTTATTACTAAGCAACTTTGCATGAAAACAGACTCTGTTTTATAAATAGAACATTGTGCAAGGTTTTCTAGAGGTGTCTGCTAAAAATAAAGCGGGTTATAGTTTACTTCTTTATAGCTTTCAAAACAAAACAGCCTGAGCTTGACTAAATTTGTTATATTTCATTTTTGAAAGGTATCTTTATGTGAGCCAGGTCTGATTTCTTGAAATGAAATTCCCCAGAAGTTAGATTTCCTATATTTATACAAGGCATGCCTGTGCAAAGTAATGACACTAGTGTTTTCTTTCTTTTTTTTTTTTTTTAACCATATGTCCCAGAATGAATACAACTTAGCGATGCTATACTTCCACCCTATAAAATACACAATTCTTTTTTGAAAATTGTTTACTTCGAAGAGTAAAATAAACATTTTGATGTATATATTTCTAGGTTATCTGCTCACAAATCAACAGCATTACTTTGAAGTTAAACTACAGGTCCCCAACTTGTAAACTATATTCTAAACTATTTCTAGGTTGCCTGGTTGGAACTAAAGTGTCATGGTATGGAAACAATGCTAGGTTCCCAGGCAAGTCCCCAGGAGCCAAACTAATTGATATGATAACATACAATGTAAGAACAATGTGAACATGGAAAAGAGCCTCTAATCTTCACCTCTTGATACTAGGGACATGTTTCTCCTTGCACTGTTCTGATGGGGGTCCCCAGTCTCCAGTTCAGTGATGACTCTAGAAGCTGGGTACAGGGACTATGAGTTGGAGAGAGGTGAACTAAGGTTTCCTGGTGTAACTTTCCAGGGCAGTATTTCTCATACTACGTCCAATTAAATCTGATTTGCTGAGATTGTTACAGATCAGAAAGTGTTCTATGGTTAAATAAGTTTGAGAAATGTTCTTGCATTTTTCCTCCAATTTTAAGGCATAAAGTGAACATTACTATAGTAAAGATTCTGAGAAACCCTGCAGAAAAGAAGTCTGTTTGATGTAATGGATCATGTTCCAAACATATTGGACCCCCTATAAATTCTGTTTCACTTTTTAAAAATAATGGCTATTCATAAGAGCTAATATTTACATAGAGCTTGACAGTAGCATGTACTACATGAAACATTTCATGTACATGAACTCAATACACACAGCATCTCTTTGAGGTCAATGCTGTGATTAACCTTATTTTACAGATGAGGAAACTAAGGCCAAAAGAGGTTAAAGATTTCCAAAGTCACAGGGAGACCTGTACTTAACTACCATGCCAGAATAAACCCTGGAAGCCAATCTCCTTGAAGGTCACTTTAGGAAACATTATCCAAAGGGCAGGTCCACCCCTGTCAATGCTCTTTTCTTACATTGGTCCCTTGCTGTCATGTCTCAAGCCCATGGTTATTCTGAAGCTGGAGTGGGAAATTTTCAACGGGATAAAAGTTTCTCTCTTTTGCAACAGAGAGAGAGAGAGAGAGAAAATTCATTCACATTTTAGAGGAAATCTAGGCTTACTCTATCCTACTATATTGGTTTCCTATGGCTGCTGTAACAAAACAACCCACATGTATTATCTTATAGTTCTGAAAGCCAGGAGTCCAAAATTAGTCTCACTGTACTAAAACCAAGGTATTGGCAACGCTGGTTTCTTTTGGAGGCTCTGAGGGAGAATCTAATTCCTTGCATTTTACAGCTTCTAGAGGCTTTCTGCATTCCTTGGCTCCCGGCCCTAAATTACTCTGACTTCTGCTTCTGTGGCCACAACTCCTCGCACTCTGACCCTCCAGCCTCCCAGTTGTGGGGACCCATGTGATTACACTGAGCCCTCTCCGCTAATCCAAGATAATCTTCCCATCTCATGGCCCTTAATTTAATCACATCTGCAAAATCCTCTCTTCCATGTAAGGTAACATTCACATATTTCTGGGATTAGGATGTGGGCATCTTTAGGGAGGGCGTCATTATGCTGCCTACCATATTGGCATGGCACTATTGATGAGCTGAAGAGGAGGTGGGCAGGGATCCAGAATTGGCAGGGGAAGGAGGAAGAGACAAGATCATGGGGCATATCCCTTCCTCACTTGCCCCTCTTAACATCATCAGCTCATCCACCATAGCCCCTGAACAGCAGAGGTGAGATAAAAAGAGGAGTGCAGGGCTGTAATTCTCAAACAATGGTGTGTTAACATCTGGATCCATAGATCATCCTGGAGCAATAATTTTCATTTAAGATAATGAGAATTTTCAACTTTAAATCATAATTTTCATATTAATACAAGCTTGTGCATTTCTAGTTCTGCATCAAAACATTTAAAAGCTCTTCCTAGTTGCCAGAGTACATGGAGATAACAGTCTATCTCCAATAGTAATAGTGATATATAAATAAATTGATACCTATGAAATGCTTAGATCAACCTGGCCCATAAGAAGCTCTCAGTAAGTGATACCTTTCTGTTTTGTTGCTATTCCACCATCACTGAAACAATTATACAGTTATCTGCTGGGTGCTTTCAATACATTAGCTTCACAAGAACTCTGGAAGATATACACTGTTAATTTTTTTTTTTTCCAGTTTTACAGATGATCAAATGAGGAAAGGTACAGAGTGTTTAATCACTCGATTAGGGTCGTGCATCTGACTGACAAAATTGAGATCCAAACTCAGATCTTGTTGCCTTTGGAACCTCCAGTTTCAACATTTCTTCTTCTTCAAATTTGCTACCCAGGTTTCTCTGGGGCCGGGACAATGTGTCAGAATCATGAGTTAACCCAGAATTAGCATAGTTTGCGAGTGCGTTCCTAAGAGGCCCTTGTTTGTATGCTTTCTGAGTTATTAGTTCTGCAAAGAACACATTTCTTCTTACTTCCTTCTTTTGCCATTGTTTTAGAAGGCGAGGGACCAGAATTCTCTTCTCTGGAAAGTGGGTGATTACTGCATGGTATCCCACTCTCCCCAGTCCTCTACTCTTTATCCGGTGACACACCATCTCTTATGTGAAAGCCAGTCAAACACCTCTTCTCAAAGCCTTTTAACAAGCATGCTATCAAAAGTGGCACTGTCTGCCTTTTTCAACAAATGGAAATTTCCAGAAGTCAGGTTTTTGCTGGTCTCCCTAAAACAGAAAACTTTGAACCAGTGGCAGTGACGCTCGATCACGATGGCTATACATTTGGAAGCATATCTAACATACACACAAAATCTATGCCGCTTCTGAGGACTCTGGCTAAGCATACTGCAGTGAGAAGGAGAGAAAACCGTATTTCAAAATCTCGCAAAGTTGAAGAGCAGGAAGTTTTGTGAGTCCAAGAGCAATGACAGACACTGAACCAACAAAGCCTGGCCACCCATCATTCACATCCCTTCCCTGGACTGGAATCTCTCCCAATTTTGTGAGCTGGCAGGAACTGTGGACTGGAATTTCCAGCTCTGCCTCTACCAACCACTGTTAACTCTGCCCTGCAAACCCCAACCCCATGTCAATCTGTGTGCAATGAAATCAGTAAGTGGCAGAGCTGGGATTTGGTCTCAGGTCAGCCTGTCTATAAACCTCATGTTTTTTCCCCCTAACAAGACACAGGGCAAAGGAGGTGAGGAAAACATGCTCAGCATAGCACAGGAGAGACGCCAAGATCAGGAACCAAGAGACCTGAGTTTGCAACCTCAGTTGTGTCACCTGAAGTAAGCTACTAAACTCCTTTATGCGGCGTTCCTTCCTCTGACTATTAGTGTTAAAGTTTAGCATTTTTTTTTTTTTTAACTAACTGAGAATGTAATCTGCCAACCCGAAATAAGAGAGCTTAGAATTTGAATTACTTAATTTTCTTTAGAGTCTGTAAATTCTCTAAATTGTAAACCCCCAGAGGGGAGGCATTTTTGCCTTTGTTGTATCTCCAATAGTCCCTGTCACTTATTGGGTACTTGATAAATATTTATGGAATGTAAGAACCAATTCTGGAAAAGTAGCATCCTGTAATACAATGTTTTTCAAACTTTAGAGAGCATCAGTCACCTGAAGCCACTCCAAGGTTCTGTGGCTCTAGGATGGAGCTGAAGAACCTGCATTCTAACAAGGTCCCAAAAGATGCAGATGCTGCAGTCTTGGGACCAGAGTTTAAGAAGCACTGTTGTCAGGGTTAAGAGCCAGAGTCTAAGGCAACTCTCCTGAATTCAAATCCTGGCTGTTAGCTTCATTTACCTCTCTAGGCATCAACTTCCTCATCTGTAAAAATGCAGATAACAAAAGCACCTACCGCACAAGGTCTATGAAGAAAAAGACTTTGAACAACCTGGAATTTAATAAGTATTTTGTTTGCTATTATTATTACTGTGGGAGTTTTCTCTCCTGCTTTGATGTTTTAGCCTGTGCTGTGTTTATATTTGTTCTTCAAACAACAAAATGCGTATGTATAATTCAAAAATCCTGGACACTGCTGGGGCTCACATTTTTCCCATTAAGTCCTAGATGGATTTAGGTCTAGCTGAGTAATGGAGGAGATTTCATATTCAATAAAGCAATATACTCTTAGACTTTGAAAGTGAGCACCTATATTTTCCAAATCAGGGAACTTCTAGGTTCCAGAGATAAATAGAGACATCATCTCCTGCCTAAAGAATGTGACATGATGGCCATTCTCTGGTTGGTGAATGCCATGATGGCTGTCACCTCTCTGAAACTGCCTGGGCTGGCTGTGGGAGGGGAAGAGAGCTTCCTCTATTTAAGCGAAGGAAATTAGCAGTGAAACAAATTAAAACAACAATCAGATTTAAGTGTCCTCTATCAGGAAATTAACTTTAATGAATATTGTCATCACCAGGCCTACCTCAGCATCACTGGGCGCAAGCATTGGGATGCAATAAAAAACTGTGACCTAAACACTAAGTTACCTATCCACAACTCAGAATGAATTTTCTTTCTATTCCCTTATGTTTGTTTTAATACATCCCATTCCCTGTTCATTTAGGTTTTTCTATGATTCTATTAAACTGCTTACACACCTTTGCAAATATGTAAAATTACAATACCTGAAATAGAAGCTAAAAAAGGGACTGGGAGACAGATTTCCTTGTGTTGTCATTGACTCCTAAGTGAGACCTGAAAGCTTCTATTTTCCCCATCCAATTTCAACCCTAGAATGGCAAAGAAGACTCGGAAGGGGCTGCACTCTGTTTCTAAGTAAGTCCTTTCCTTTTAGGAGAATAAAAAGCTGGCTTGTCACCTAGGCATGACTCTGTGAGCTGGGGCTCTTCTGGATCCACACTTATCTGAATACTAGCCTAAATCTAGTTGCCAGCCTTCCTCTACCCAGCTGACTTTTGCACAGCCTTCCGTCTTCATTTAAAACACCTCTAGACTCTGTGCTTTGAAATTTAGTCCTACGGTTCAGCTATCATCTTGACTTATTATCCCTGGAAAATCAAGAGCAGTAAAATGGAGGCAGATAGAAGAAATCTGACCTCACCGAAGAATCCTCTGACTTGTTAACAAAATGTGCTTCCAGGGCCAAGGAGCAGGAATCTTGGGGGAAACAAAGCTGATGGGGCCTGAACAACCTAACCCAGTCCAACTGATAGCAGCCCAGGATGAGTAACAGCATAGACTCTGGAGCCAGACAATTGGGTTTGAGTCTTAATTCCACCACTTAATAGTTGGGTGAACTCTGGCATATCTTCCTGGGTCTCAGTTTCCTAATCTGTGTAATGGATATAATAGTAGCTCTTCCACTTCAAGGGATTATAATAAAGCTCAGTTAAAATATGCAAACCACTTAGAATGGTGCCTGACACACAATAAGCACTAGGTGTTTGTTCAATGAACAAAGCATATTGAGCCCTACTATGTGTCAGAGATGACCAAGAAATGACTCTTATTCTCAAGGAGTTCAGATCCAGTAAAGGAGACAGACTTGAGAAGAAGTGTGGTGAGTGAGCATGGACTGCTATACTCACTTATAACAGCTTCCATTTATTATTTCATTTATCCTGTTAGGTACTTTCACATTTGTCCTCTAGTTAATCCCTACAGGAGTCCTGCAACTGACTTATCGCAGTCTCAAATTACCTATGAAGAATAGGAATAAGAAAGTTTAAGTTAAATTACTGACCTAACGGTCAAACCAAAGTGGCTGAACTAGGTTTTGGATGCAAAGCTGTCCAACTTCAACGTTCACACTCTTTCCCTTGACAAGATAATGGGGTGAGACACTTGGGAAACTATGTGCCATGTGCTGATGCATCCCAATTAAAAAAAAAGGCTGGGTCAGGGGGCAGAAGACCTGTTATTATTTTTCAAATCCGTACATAACTGTATAACTTTAGAGAAATTACCCAACTCTTCTGAGCTTCAGCTTCTTTAGGTGAAAGACATTACTATTCTCGATCATATCTGCACTACCTGCCAGAATTATTTTGAGATCAATGAAGGTAACAAGGGCAGCCCTGAAAAGCAATTAAAGTGCTAGAGAAGAGTAGGATGCCCTAACTCCAAACCTCAGAGCACACCAGACTTAAGTGAATGATCTGCCACCCTGTCTCTTCTTTGGCTGTCATCATGAAATCATGTCTTAACGAGACTATAAGCTCCTAGCAGGCAGGGATACCATCTTCCCTTAGCATTTGGCTCAGGGTTAGACTCAGAGAAGGAACACGCTAAATAGTTGTTAAAGCATAAGACTCCAGCCAAGGAGAAATGTCTAAGTAGAACAAGACAAAATGCTTACAAGAAACTCATGTAAGGGTGTGGAATTTGGTGGAAGAAGACAGATAGGACTAAAACAAATGAATTGGGAAAGGAATGGAGTCTAGTTATGAAGTTTCCTGGGTTCGGATAAACTCAGATTAGGCCTTTGTACTTCCAAATTCAGAAAAGAACAAAACCTTCAAACCTCTAAAGGTTTGCCAATCACTAATTATATGGCAATTATTCTATTTTAGGCATTTGCTAATGAGATCTGGGAAGTGTCTTAATTACCCAAAATTATGAAAATAATTTCAAACTTGACTCTAGGGCTAGTTTTACTCCACTTAGGAAGTAAAACCTAAGTGGATGTACACAGGGTTATTTTTTATTAAGAAATAGTCTACATTTGCTGCAACTGCAGGCTCAGATGTTTCCTATTACACACTCAGGTCTACAGCATCCTGGCACCTTAATGTCTGAAGGTTCGGGCACATTTGCAGTGTCACTATTATGTTCAATAGGCTGCTAGTGGATTTTGGTAATTTCCAGAAAAAGGCAATTTCTTTGATTTATGATGCCCTAGAAATCCCAGTCATTGCTGAGTGAGGAGAAGGTGAAGCACAGTACAGAAGTGGTAGTGGAGACAAGAGGGCATAGTAAGTATACTACATAATACATGCTGCTTCTCATGAATTGCCTCCTATAGCCCAAGTAAAAGAGAACTTCCTCAGATAACACTACATCGTATCTATATTTATTTACCTTTGTAATTTGTAACCTGTTTTTTGATGTCATGAGAGAAGGGAGTTCAGTATGGTAGCTAAGAGCACAATCCTTAGACCTACTTATTAACTATATTGCCTTAAGCAAGTTACTTAACAGTTCTGTGCCTCAGTTTTCTCTGGTATAAATCTAGGCATTCTGTCAATCCTACAGGCTGAATTAGCAGTAATGTAGGTAAAGACCTTGACATACGTTAGAACAGCAAGCTATAGCCCGTGGGCCAAATCTCTCTTGTTGTTTTTATAAATAAAGTTTTACTGGGGCTGGGCATGGTGGCTCACACGTGTAATCCCAGCACTTTGGGAGACTGAGGCAGGTGGATTACCTGAGGTCAGGAGTTCAAGACCAGCCTGGCCAACATGGTAAAACCCCGTCTCTACTAAAAATACAAAAATTAGCCAGGTGTGATGGCAGATGCCTATAATCCCAGCTACTCAGGAGACTGAGGCAGGAGAATCGCTTGAACCCGGGAGACGGAGGTTGCAGTGAGCTGAGATCACACCACTGCACTCCAGCCTGGGTGACAAAGCGGCGTCTCCAAAAAAATATAAAAAATAAAAAATAAATAAAAGTTTTATAGCTGGGACACGGCTATATCTATTCATTTATATATCGTCTACAACTGCTTCCACACCACAATGGCAGAGGTGAGTAGCCATGACAGAGACCATATGGGCCGTAAAGTCTAAGATATTTATTACACCTTCTAGTCCTTTACAGAAAACGTTTGCTGACCCCTGTTCTGGACTCTGGAGCACTGAATGAGTGATGGTTTTTAGGGCAGCTGTAGGGCAGGTAATAGCCATTTTACAGAGAAAAAAGAAGCTCAATGAGGTTAACCTCTTTACTCAAGGTAGCAAAACTGGTAGTGCCAGGCCACGAATAGGCTCTGATCATCTGACTCCAAGTCCAGTGTTTCTTTCCACTGCAGTCTACTGCTGACATGTTCATTTCACTCAATAAACAATCGGAGCTGCCACTAAATCAGTGGCTGAGGCCTCTCCTTTGACTTCTGCATGAGGCATACCTGCTTGTAAGTCCTATCAGCTCAGAGTCACCACAATGATGCATGCAGAGGACGCTAAGAAATACCATTACTACCATGTTTCCCAAAGTGTGTTCTGTGGAATGGTAATACGTCTTGGCTTAAAAACAGGGTGCCTTGCTCAAACATTTATGTGAAAAGTTGAGTTAAAGAGGTGTCTTTACTGCAGGACTTCTCAGAGCCTTTAGTACATTAACAAACTCGTGCATCTCCAAGAGGAGAGAGTGAGCAGCAAATCCCAAACCGACCCATTTCCTGGGTTACCAAGCGAACTAGTGGTCTTCAGAACACTCTTTCGGAAATACTGCTTTTTGGTCTCAGAAATCATATTTTCCCACATCTAGGAAGGGACTATAACTCCCCCTACACAGATGGCATATTTTTTAATTAATTAAAAGAAATTAAAACCAAGGAAATGCCCTTTTAATTACAGCTGAAGCATGTACTGACCAAATAGTTCCCAGGAGTTATTGCTGGAAACACATGCTTTCCAAAACTGCTGAGAAAAGGTTTAAGTAGCAGTTTGTTCTCCTCCTAATCTTCCCAGACTGTCATAATTCTGGGTTGACCATAAGACAATCAAGATCATCTGTTCTATGTGGAAAATCAGAAACGGAACAAGTGAGAGGTCATATTTTTAAACAACGTCCTCCACAATCCCCTTCCATGAAACCAATCACTTAGAAACATCTGTAATGTATGAAATACTAACAATTGACAATAATCTTGTGGTAATGACTTAATTATGGCTCCAAAAGATGCCCCTTTATTCCAGGAGCCTGGCAACAGATCTGTGATTCTGTGGTTTAGGCTCATATTTCTCTCCCACTGTGTCCTTTAATTCAATCCCAACTCTGAAAGTAGGAAACATTTCTAAAGCTTTGGCCTCAGCTTTTCCAGCACCACAGCCTTCATTCTCTTGCCCCTTTCTTTTTGCATAGGTTTCATCATTCCTGATGCCCAGTGGGAACAAGTGCTGAGGTTTCATCACAGTTGTCACAGCCCATTCCCCAGGCTAGGTTAGGCTGCTTCTTATTCCTGATTTATCCCTCTGAAACTCTTATTCACAACCCATGAAACTGCTCCTTCACAGGAGTGTAAGTTCTATGGGGCAGAACCCTGTCTTGTTTACCATTGTGTTCTTACAGCCTAATTCAGTGCCTGGCATGCAGAGGATGTGAAATAAAAAGTTCAGTTCGTTGATCTCTGGCTCACAGAAAAACTGGCTCAGAGATGGCCAGAAGGGAGCATTTTGTATCCTTTCAAGACACATCACTTAAGATAAAATGCAAAAATTATTGGAAAGAAGGTGGGAGGAATGTGAAGAACAACAGAGAAGATGTCCCAAAGATGGCAGTTTAAGAAGAAAATTCTGAAACTCCGGAAGGAGAAGAAGATAGAAGAGTGGTCTCCAGACTGAAATACTCAGGGAGTCTTTTAGAGAACAGAGAAATAGAGCCCAGCTAATTAGATCTACATGTGAGTATTTCATCAAATAAAATCTGAATGTTTGGAGACATGTCTCTGATAGGAAAGAGTCTACAGAAAGCAATAGGGGAAGCTTTGCTGAGTGCCCACTGTGTGAAAAAGTATGTCAGGACAGCCGGGAAAAGGGGAGAGACAAGACTCCTTTCCAGATCCAACAATATCAAGGTCTGGTCAGGGAACCAAATGTGAAAATATTTTAAAATAAAGTGATGTATTGTCATTCACTTATTATTTCACTCATTCAGCCACATAACAAAAGTTACTGAGCATTCATTGTGTATACCTATCGAACACTGGTTAGGGTGACACAGAGGCTAGAGTGACCAACTCCACCTGGGAGAGTCCCAGAAAATATCACATTATAGGTAACATTTCAACTGAGTATCAGTTGGGGCTCTTTAAAAAAAAAAAGTTATCACCATTAAGCCAGGCACGGTGACTCACACCTATAATCCAATACTTTGGGAGGCTGAAGCAGGAGGAGGATAGCTTGAGCTCAGGAGTTGGAGGCCAGGCTGGGGAACATAAAGAGATCCTGTTTCTACACAAATTGTTTTAAAAAATTAACTGGGTATGGTGGCTTGAGCCTGTAGCCCTAGCTACTCCTGCTTGAGCCAGGAGTTAAGGCAGAGTGAGCTATGATCACACCACTGCACTCCAGCCTGGTGGACAGAGCAAAATACTGTCCCAAGGAAAGAAAAAAAAAGTTACTGTCATTAAGCCTTCATCCTTATCTTTTTTGAATCAAGTCACATAAGACATTCTTCAGACACAATATAAATTTATACTTTCTCTGCTCATAGATACACAAACTCCTGAAACCAATCCCTCTCCAAACCTGCTTCCCCATCCACTCTGCTGGGAACCTAGTGGGAAACACTACTTAAAAAAAAAATAAACAAAGCATTTATGATGGGAAGATTGTAAACATAATAGCAGTTAACACTAAGTGAGAGCTTACTGCTTGCTCCATGTCAGGCAATGGACAGAATGCTTTAAGTGCCAGAGCTTATTATTATTACTTAAGTATCAGTATCTTCTGTTTTCAGTGGAGGCACCCGGGGTTTAGTAAAGTTAGATAACTTATCCAAGGTCATCCAGCACAGGTGGGAGTCAAGCTCTGGTCTGTCTGACTTCAGGGTCAGGCTTTTGTCTCACTGTCTTCCTTATATATCACTTTCTCATTGTAGGAGGGGAGGGAGGGAAAGAGAGAAGACTGGGCAGGGATTGCAGGTGGGAGGGTGGGGAGTGAAAGCAGACAAATGATAGACTAATCCAAAAGGTGTCATGGTAATTGGAAAGTATCCAGATTGCAGTAATAAGGACCTGGGTTCAAATCATGGCTCTGTAGAATGAACTGAGGGAATAAGAAACACTTTGTAGGCAGGTGGAGATAATAAGTACTCGTCTCCTCCCCCACTGTCTTCTATTCCAAGAAGTTGACCAGTAACTAGCGTGATGGATTTTTCTGCCTACTTGAAGACAGTATGAATTACTGACAGTTCTCACCATAAGAAGGACGGCATAACTAAACTGCAAACTCATCTTAAGCAGGGATGAACCTACCTTATGCTTCTCCCTAGCAATCCAAGGCTTGGAACAGTACATTGCCCTCAATCCACATTTGATAAATGGATGAATGCAAATTGTTAAGGGACACAAGACCTTCTGGAAAAATCACTAGTTTCAAAGCAAAATAAATGTCTTTTTTGTGTTATTGCTATCTCACAAGAGTTAAAGCAAAAGAATTATTTTAAAAGAAAATTGACTAAAGCTTATTGTAATGAGTTCAAAAACAAGTCGATAAGCAAATGGTTATTCACTGGAAAAGCAAAAAAGAAACCAAATGGATAGAATCCTTGTGTTAAGTGAAAAGTTTGCTCTTAAGGCACAGAAAGGTAGAACAAACGATACTGAGAGACAGAACTGACTCAGCATGATCTGCATTCCACCTGCATGATAACTAATGAAAATGAAGCCATGTGCTCAGGGCAGGGCTGTCACTTTCAATTGCTCCAAATTGTTTTGCTTGTCTCACAAAATGCTTCAAACATATCAAATGCACTTGCCTTCCTGAAGAAGGAGTCCATAACAGGACTGGAAATTAACAGTGGTTTCTAAATTACTCTCAAACACACAGAACGTCTTTTTTTTTTTTTTTTTTTTTTTTAAGAAAGAACACATTTTTCCAAAATGACCTAATTCCATGATGGCTAAATCCATTTAAAACAAACATTCCAAATACACTCACCTCAGAGTTGAAACAAGAAATAAAATGTACATTTACTGTGATTTCAAATAATGTTACAAGACTTAAAAAGAGGAAATAAATTAACTAATTAAAAATACATTTATTATAATCTTGCTCCCTTCTACGTTATTTTTTTGTTCTTTATCTGCACATTTTGGGCTGTGTTGGTTTCTGGGAATTTTCCTCACTTGTTTAATTTCTTCTAGCTAAAAAATATTTGCAGTAAAACATTAAACAATTTTAGATGTACTGACAGTAGCATTATTATCTTAACTTCCCATCACCATGTGTAACATGGAACCAGCCCCTGCACTACCTTAATTAAATAGATTTCAGCATATTCTCCGACTTATTTCTCAGGGATTTCTGGGAGTCAATGATCATCCACATTGGGATAAAAGAAGAGGACACATGGCAATTTCTTAACAGCAAATACATTAATTTCTTTTCCTCTTTGGGAATTGTGAAATTAAGTTTGGGAGAGATGAACAGTCCCTTTAAAGCTTCCGTCGTGTCTTTCACTCTTTTCCTCTGACAACACCTAGTCTAGGTATGCGGTCATTACCTGAATGACCTGTGACAAAGAAAAAAAAATAAAGTGAGCAAAATCCAGGCCGGCTTCAGGACAATGTCCACTAGAAGACTCCCTGCCAGAGGAAGGGCTCTGGGTATGTAAGACTGGCAGAGCTGGAATGTTGTTCAACCCTCTCTTATAAATGGAAAACAAGGCTCAAAGTGCTAACATGATTTGTTGAAGACCTTCAACTAATACAAAGGAGCTAAATCCCATGCCTGCTGGCTCCCAGATCAAACATCTTTCCATTCTATTGTTTGAAAGGTATTCAAGGGATTTGTGTTCTAGTCCAGTTGTCACTAATTAACCTTTTTTTATTATAGTAAAATACACACAACAAATAATTTATCATTTTAACCATTTTTAATGTAGTTAGTGCATTAAGTATACTCACATTATTGTGCAACTGTCACTATCATCCATCTTCAAAATTTGTTCATCTTCCCAAACTGAAATTCTACCCATTAAATAAGCCCTTTCACCCCTCAGCCCCTGGCAACTACCATTCTACTTTCCGTCTTTATGCATTTGACCACTCTAAGTACCTCACACAAATGGAATAATACAATATATGTCCTTTTGTGTCTGGCTTACTTCACTTAGCATAATGTCTTCAAGTCTCATCCATGTAGCAGTGTGTATTAGGATTTCCTTCTGTTTTAAGGCTGATTAATATTCCATTTTAGGTATATATGTTTTGTTTATTCCTTCACCTGTCAGAGGACGCTTGAGGTGCTTCCACCTTTTGGCTATTGGGAATAATGGTGCTATGAACATGGGTATACAAATATCTGTTCAAGTTCATGCAGTCTTTAAGCAACTGCCGTCTTCCCTAGTGTCACTATTATTATCTCTAAAGTGGTGACAGTGGTATGTGTACCTTCTTGAGGGTCCTATTTCTAATACCATCATTTCTCCATGGATCACCCAGTATTTCACTCAGCTGGTTGCAGATAGCTGCAAACTCAGCCCAAATTTAGACCAATGCAAAATGAATAGCTTTGCAGGCAAAATCAAAGGCCGTGAGTTCCTTCCAGGCTCTGGGAATTCTGAGTGCGGTTAGAGGAGACTGGCAAGTCCCCTCTCCTACTCTCTCTTTCTAGTGTTTCACCCACTGATAATTTCTCCTGTAAAGACTCATCATTCAGCTCAGCCTGCCTATCACTTATTGAGCACCTAGCAAGTACCAAGCTCTGCTAAGTATTCACTGGCTTGATCTTGGCATCATTGAAATTATTTTTCTTTGGAGGAAAACACTGTAATAGAATGGCATGTTTCTAAAAGTGCTTGATGTTAGTAGGCATGCTTTAAAATAATAAATTAACCCACTGCAAAGGGAAAATACACAATACAAGTAAGCAGAAGACACAGACAGCCTTCCATCTCTGGGCATCTTTGTCCATGTCTGTTCGCCTGCTGCAGTCTCTATGCTCTGCCAGGCTGTTTCATTCTTCTTTGCAGGCAGGATTTTATATACCTACAGAGCCTGCTCAGTAAAGCAATTAGAGAGCTCCCTGTATATTTCAATCTGGTTAATGGCTTCCCAAGCCATTCCCTCACTAAAGAAGTACATAACAGCAAAGGCAGCCAACGAGCACCCCTCGGATTCCACACTCTCTTAATGGAAAGCAAGCAGCCTAATTTGTTTGCCAAGACTGTCGGAGCCCCCGGACGCCAAGTCCCAGTCTAAAATGACTTTTTATGTCCAAGTTACCAATTTCTCTGAAAACAACAACTTATAATGGAAATGTGGACATTTAACTCAAGTGCTCTTTTGTAATGGTTTGTATTAGCGTTCTGAGAGGCAAAGCAACCACAAAGTTAACGTATTGTGTTTTCTAGCAGGGAAGGAAGGATGGAGGGAAAGAAAAGCTGTGGAAAACAAAAGGTCATTTTATTTGATAATGTTAAAAGAACATTAGATTTGCACTGTATGAACTGGGTTGCATAAATAAGAGGTCATTCAGGTAGACAGGCGGCTGTTTGCCAGGTGGGTTCTCCCCTGCCCTGCAGTGCCTGACATTCAAGTCCTATCTGTATGTGACAGATTCCACTGGACCAAAAGCCATCCTAGGCTGCTGCTGCTGCACGCCATGGAATTTCATACAAGTTTGTAACTTCCGACAGTCTAATTTGATAAAAATCCCAAACCTACAGTAGCCCATTATATGGGCAAACTATTCATTTTATATTCACCTCCTTGTCGTGTCAGTGCGGAGGTCATCTAAAGAGGAGGCCTAATTAATCAATCTGTCAGAGGCAATGAGGAGGAGCATGTTAATAGGACTTTTATTTCACCCGGGAAAGCAGTGGCCTGACAGGCACCGGAAAATATGGCTTTGGTGTTGCTGTTTATTAGCAATGCTGAGACCAGTTGTAATAGGAGCCAAGCAGTGTGTGGGTGATAAAGTGTGGGGTGTCAAGAAGCGGCAGCAACCAGAAATTAGACTGACAAGAGCCAGCACTCGCTGGATATTGATAGCTGATAAATAGGAAGCCGGGTGCAAAGGGGCATACAAAAGAGAGTGGCACAGCAAACAAGGCTTTGCGCAGTTAAACAGGGGCAAGTAAGAAAGACCAAGTGTGGATTTTGTACTTTGCTGATAGCTAGAGGGGTCTGCTTCACAATGAATCTTTACTTCAATCAACCAATATTTCCTGAGAGGTTTTGTGAGTACCTGCCCTAGGTGCTGGAGATACAAGGATGCACAAGATGCCACCCCTACCATCCAGTGCTGCATGTATGATCTTAAGGAGCAGGTCCCCTTAAGAATGTGAAGGAAGGGCCAGGCGCAGTGGCTCACACCTGTAATCTCAGCACTTTGGGAGGTGGAGGTGGGCGAATCACCTGAGGTCAGGAGTTCAAGACCAGCCTGATCAACATGGAGAAACCCCATCTGTACTAAAAATGCAAAATTAGCTGGGGTGGTGGCGCAGGCCTGTAATTCCAGCTACTCGGGAGGTTGAGGCAGGAGAATCGCCTGAACCCAGGAGGTGGAGGTTGTGGTGAGCCGAGATCGCGCCATTGCACTCCAGCCTGGGCAACAAGAGCGAAACTCCATCTCAGAAGAAAAAAAAAAAAAAAAAGGAATGTGAAGAAAGCTACAGACCCTCAAAAGAGAAAATTCATATTTACACCAAGGACACACAAATTGCATATAATTTCAGGGAGTTTACAAAACTGAAGTCCACTCTGAGATGTTTTCAGAGACAAGCCGTGGCTTAAGACGAGGGAAATCACTGGCTGTTGTCACCATTTACTATACAGGGGGTATTTTTTTCAGACGTGAATGAGCATCATTTCTTGGGGGAGAATGAGTCACATCACAAGGGCATGATTTTCCTAAGAGAGGAAACAGTTTCCAAAGGAAGACTTAACGGACATCTTGATGTCACTCACATCGAGACCCATGCATGTCATGCTTTCAACAGCAACATCCCTGTTGTTGGGAGGGAGCCATGATGTTCGGCGAAGTCAACCAGCCAAGAAATCAACAGCTCCCTGGATTGAGCTGGGCGCTCAGACTTGAGCCTGCAGCAGGAGCACCTGAGGATTTCCACAAACACACCCTTGCCAGGGCCCCACCTAGGAGACTCACTATCCATGGGCTGAAGCCCAGGCTTCTGATTGTTACTCGGGTTCAATAGATTATCCTGCTACACACTAAAGTGTTATGGCTTTATCACATCTATCCTTACAACTGCCATTCAGGAGGTTACTGCTATGAGTCTATTTTGACCTACAAGGAAATGGGCTTTTTAGGATAACTTTCTTCAACAAGGATGAAAGGCAAAGGATTAACATTTTTATCTTTAGAAGGCCTTTCTTGATGACTCAGAGAAGCACTCCCCACTTTTTTTTTTTTTTTTTTTGAGAGTCTCACTCTGTCGCCCAGGCTAGAGTGCAATGGCACAATCTCGGCTCACTGCAACCTCCGCCTCCCGGGTTCAAGCGATTCTCCTGCCTCAGCCTCCTGAGTAGCTGGGATTAAAAGGCATGCACCACCACACCTGGCTAATTTTGTATTTTTAGTAGAGATGGGGTTTCTCCATATTGGTCAGGCTGGTCTCAAACTCGCAATCTCAGGTGATCCGCCTGCCTTGGCCTCCCAAAGTGAGCCACTGTGCCCGGCCACTCTCCTCTATTTTTAACCATGTGCTCTTTGTGGCCTTCATAGCACTTACCACAATTCATAACTGCGTTATTTTGTTTTAGTCATCTGTTTACTTGCCTGTTTTTTAGTCTTTTCTACTAGATTTTAAGTTTGCCACAGCAGGGACTGTGTCTACTTTATTCCTTAATCTATATCCGCTGTCAAACACAGTGCCTGGAACATGGTAGTTGCTCAGTAAACATTAATGGAATGAATGAATGCCGCTATGTATAGCTAAAAATTACATTAATCAGAATATCATAAATCTTAAAGTTCTGCTGTGTTTGCATATTGAAGGAGTCCAGAATATGCCACCCCCAACTATGCCGCTTTGTCATAAGGAGTATTTTGAGTTGAAGGCAATGGAGAATCAACAGACAGGACAGGTGCAATGGCTCACACCTGGAATCCCAGCCCTTTTCGAGGCTGAGGCAGAAAAATTGCTTGAGCCCAGGAGTTGAAGACCAGCTGAGGCAACATGGCAAAACCCTATCTCTACACAAAAATTAACTGGGTGTGGTGGTGTGCGCCTGGGTCCCAGCTACCTGGAAGGCTGATGTGGGAGGACTACCTGAGCCCGGGAAGTAGAGGCTGCAGTGAGCTATGATCATGTCACTGCACTCCAGCCTGGGCAACAGAGGAAAACCTTGTCTCAAAAAAAAGAGAGAGAGAATCAGCATATACAGGAAAAGTTCTCTGCTCTCCCCTTTTCTGCCTAAAAACAGGGCATAAACTTCCCTTTGTGATGGTGGTATAAATTTCCCCTCCTCCCGAACCAAGATAAAGAGAGATACCCTATCATGAGAGGTAAGGAGCCAGCACCAAGGTAAGTCTGCTTAAACAGACCTTACTAAAATTGTCCTTCTCTTCCATTAGTTTCCCCCAAAATTTCCAAGTCATGTTCCCACAATTCATCTGCCCTAGATGCCCAAACTCCCCTTCCTCTGTCTAGTCATATCTTCACAATTCACTGCCATTTGTTCAATGGTATAAGCCCCCCAAAACCACTTTTTTGGGTTTTCAATTTCCTGTGGAGCCCCTGTGCATGTAAAATTAAAAATATCAACTACATCTGTATGCTTCTTCTCCTACTAACCTCTCTGGTGTCATCTGAATTCACAGGCCCCAGCCACGAAAAATAAGAGGGTAGACGAGAGGGGTTTTTCTTCCTTCTTTATTCCCCTACAATAAGAACTCATTACTTTATTCCAAAATATTAATTGAGCATCTGCTACTGCCAGGCCCTGTCAGACCTGAAGATGCAGTGGTTAATCAAAGAGCCTAAGCCCTGCCCTCATGGGGTTCCAACAGTCCCACTCCTTGTCTGAACCAGAATGATAAAGACAACAACTAAAGCAAAATGAGTAAACATAGACATTGTGTATAAGTTATTCTTTTATTTCAGGTGTGACACAGAGTAATTTGTATATATTATCTCATTGATTATCACAACTCTCTTATAAATCAGATGCAGTTATTGGTCTCATTTTACAGATGAAGATCTCAACTTGGAGAAGTAAAGTAAGCCACTGATAACGAGAATTAAGCAAATGGGAGAACAGGGATTTTTGACAATAGCTGGTTCTGGTTCCAAAACCTGCATTCATAGGATAAGCAATACGGCCACTCCTAGGTGCTTCTAAACACTCAATAAACAAATTCACAGAAAAATCACAGCTGCGTATGTGAGCTTCCCAGGGGCCTGCTCAGCACCCAAGTTTTATATTTAAGAGTTTAACAGCATATGTTTTAGTGGAGTTTTCCAGTTTGCACAGCATTTCCACATTAAATGACACATTTTACCCTCAGAGAAACTCGGTATAGGGTACAGATAGAATACTAGCCCCCTTTTTCAGGAGAAGTAATAAGCTCAGAGGAGGTCTGGCTCAGGGCCACACAGCCGGTAAACGGTAAAAATACCGAACCTGGTCTCGTAGGCTCTCTGGCTGCCCAGTATTATTTAATTTTTGCATTTAAAGGATTCATAAACTATCCCAGTGGATCCATGAAAAATAATCTGTGAGCACCATTGTATCATAAGACATGAGAGCAACAGCTTGGTGTGGTGACAAGAGCCACATGGCTTCCTCATGCTGGCATCACCCCTAACTAGCTGTAGGGGTCTGAGCAAGACAGTTCCCCTCTCCGGGACTAGTATTCTTTCTCTGTAAAGATGGGGATGGGGACTTTGACTACATGATCTATATGTTGTCTTCCAGCTTGGAAACTCAGTGTGAAGCTGCATCTCACCCCCTTATTTTTTTTCTCCTTTTAGGCTTCCCTTCTTCACCTTTTAGCTGCTTTGGTTACATTCAGGGGTTAGACATGACAAAACTTAGGCCCCTCTTGTCTAAGGACCTTGGCTGTCAGGCCTTAGAAATGCAATTCCCACTGCTAACCTGGCCCCCCCCCGAAGTTTGAAGTGAGAGCTCAGACTGAGGGATGTGGTCTTTGCCAGCGGGCAACATTTGTTATGATGGATAATGGAGATTCCAAATGCCCAGCGTCCTCTTATTTATCATTTAAACCTGGCTGATTCAAAGATTTTGCTAATAAGGAATCTTTAGGGCCAGAAGTACAATCTACTTGGATTCTCAGGAACCCGACCACTACCACCCTCACTCTCGCTCCATGGGAGACGTTCTTTTAATGTTAAAAGAAGCCTGTGTTACAAATGTCCACTTAACTTTTACCATTTCCTTGTGTATTTCAACAACATTAGAGACATGAGAGAAACTTTTGAACGAATACAATTGTTTTATGCTGTGGGACTCATTATTATGCAATTTGAGGGGTGGGAGGGGACATTTTCAGGTGCCTGTGAATGCCTGCCGATTAATTTCACTGACTGACAGGCTGCGGTGGGAAGTCAGTTGGAGATCTGGAGACAGCAGACCTATGCCCTAGTTCCAGCTCAGTGCAATTGTAGGCAAGTCATTTAACCTTGATTTCTTACATTGGGAATGGAATCACACCAATTAATTCTGCCTCAAAGGAATGTGGGAAGTAGGAGGGAGCCGTAAAATGATTCCCATTTCCTGTCTCTTCTCATTTTGCCCTTTTTGTTCACTTATAGCTGCCCAAAGCCACTTCAACTTCACTTCTGGTCACTATGGAAAGAAAGCAGAAAGCAGATCGCAGATTATTTCTCTTCTCTACTTAAACATCTTCAAGGGCTTCTCACTGCCTAAGACTGAACTCCAAATTCTTGAGCTCCAAACAGAGTCCTCCCTGCACCCAGCGCTCCGGCTGCACTGACCCCTATGTGTCTTTTCCCCTTTCACCTCAGTCACCTTGATCTTGTTTCCTGTTCAGAAGGCCTTCCCTCTAGCACTGCCAAGGGGCCACAGTTGAGTCATCCTTCAAGATCTGGCTTAAACAGGATCGTGTCTGTGGGCCCTGCCCAGGCCCATCCTGTGGCACCCATACCTTCTCCGTTCCCACAGCACTCCGACTTTCCTTCAGGCAGTTCCTGCAGTTTTGTAATTCATGATGTTTCTGTGCTCCCTCTGCCTCACTACATCAGTATTTCTCCTGAGGTTTTTTGCATCAATATCACTGCAGTGCTTGTCAGAAATGAAGATTTTGGGGTCCAACTAAGTCACACCTGTAGGGGTAACGTATGTACTGTACACGCTAAAGCTTGAGAATGACTGTACTGGTTCATGAGCTCTGGAGTGGCAGGAATTATGCCTGATTCACTGTTGTGCATCCAGATCTGTATCCTTTTCTTGAAGAAGCTGTCTTTGGTTGTCTCGAGAAGGACATTCCATCTAGCAGTGTGGGGATACACAAACCGCTATTAGGATGAAAGAGCTAAGAGAGCATCACTGAGTTTCTTTGCCAACATTATTCTGTGTGGTTCTGCAAAAAGGATGGTGGAAACTTACAGCAAAAGAGGGATCTGGAGGAAAAAAAAGAGCCTTGCAGGGGGCAGCTTAAAATGGAGACATTGTAGAAAGGGCCCTTCTGGCTAAAGCGGATGCCTAGCACATACTGCACCTTGTCCAAATGTGACTTCCTGATGAAGGTAGCAGGCATTTGCTGCAAGGATGCACAATGAGTTATGTGCAGTGAGCACTGAAGGGAAATACAACCCTTGAACTTTTTTCCCCCTACTGAGAACATTAAATAAATATAAAAGGCTAATCTCTCGGCAGCTAAAATTAAGCCTTTGGTGATCACCAAAATGGAAGCAATATATTCCCTAAGACCTTGTGAGTTTGGGGTTCAAGCTTAAAGGGATACACTGTTATATCAAACTGAAGACTCCGTCAAAGAAGACTCCACACCTCCAAAGTGTTCCAGGTTCAGAAAGATACTAAGGAAACTGCAGATGTGGATGGACTGCCTCTAGACCATCTATTGGCTCTCAAGATATCCTTCAATTTAGTCTTTTTCAACACTGATCTCTTTGAATTGAGGCTTCGCAGGAGCCCTAGCAAAATGAAGATGGAGACCACTTTATTTTATTTCTGAGACAATCAAATTTCTCTCCAATAGGGCAATTTCAAGACTGCCTATTTTTGTAAATAGTGTACTGCAATCCCAATGGTAATGTCAAGCCCTATGTACCTACTTCTGGCTGCATATGGAGACATTCTCTCTGAATTCGTTTCCTTAGACATTTGAGAAATAACTGATTTTTCCTTCCCATGGGGAAAATTGAATGCACCAGAATTTCTGGTCATTTTCTACAGTTTGTTCTGTGATTTCAAAATGGTAGATCTCATTGAACACTGATAAGATCAAGCAAAGAAGCCTGGCTCTTCTGCTCTGTGCTTCCCCACTTGGCTTGAAAGGGCAAATGCCCTCCTGCTATGTCTAACTTGATTACTCTCTTCAAAGGCTGGCCAGGAATCTCAGACTCAGTCTCTCTGAGGCTGGCTTTACCCTCCCTGAGGAGGGGACCGGGACCACATTTGAATGGCATTTGCATGCAGCAGCAGGCATTAACAAGGAGGCTTTGGGGGCTCTAGGTGTTGCTGTGACATACAAAGGAGTTCTGAGGAGTGTCATTTCTTTCCCAAAGAAGTCATCCCCGATCTTGTCATCTCCTGGCCACACACCTTTGTCTCATGCATTTCTCTGAGCAAACAACAACTTCCTCAAAAGATTCATTTAAAAGGTGGAGGCTTCTTTTTACCTTGGCAAGGAGACTATTGTTGCTTGAAAACAAAAGGAATCTGCACCTTAATCCTGATGACATTGCTATAGGAACCTTATTTACAGTATGTCAAAATCCCGTTCTGTTCTTACAGCCTCATTAAATCTAAGCCTCATTTAACTAGTAGGACATTTTTACAATGGGTTTACTGGCGTACTGTGATAAATGGCTGTCTAACATCCTTCAACAATAGCCGGGCTACAGCCATAACCACGATGTGTATAAACACTACATCAGTTTAACAATACACAGTGCTGAATAGCAGGAAGTGAAGGCAAACATTTTCCCTGAGCGTTTTTTGTATGTGTGTGTGGGGAGGGGGAGGGCTGGGGGGGTGGGGGGAATAAAAGAAAAAAATCACCAGAGGAAAAAAAATTACAAATTTTTTTTTACAAGTTTAATGTTTCTGCTGAGGATAATAAAGATGGCCTTTGAAAGTCATGACCTAGTTTAAAAAAAAAGTTGCCTGAAATTTGATAATTTGATCCCTGAAACATAAAAAGCGTTTGCAATAGAATGAAAATGACCCTGTTCTCTCTCCTTTTTAAAAAATCCTGTATCTGAAAAATGAATAGAATGGTGTGTGAATATATGCAGCTCAACCTTCTAGAGCTGAAATCCTGCTTGCTTATTCAAGAATATGGGTTAGGTTGCTGGGCAAATCAAAACAACTAGTGCTGGGCCAGATTCTGAAGACCAAAGCACTTAAAAAAAATCAGAGAGCCTATAAGCTCTTCATTTTTTTCTCTGTGATGGAGAATCTAGCGATCACATTCCTATTCAAGACTGTTAGGGCCTCTTCCAGGTATTTGTCGGTGCCAAAAGGGTGAAGAAGCACAAGGTTTCCTAAATTAGAGGAGAAACTTAAATGTACGCAACACATTTAGATCCTGCCTGGATTTTCACTAGCCTCTGATTTAATTTCACACCAAATGCTACAGCATAACTGGACAGAGCAAAGCCTCTAGTATTTACACTGGAGGCTAAGGTCTGACATTCTGTCTAAATGAAATTTCCCAGTTGTCCCAAGAAGTTTTTACCCTGTTTCCACGCTAGCAGTTTGAAATGTCACTACATATTGCTGCAATGACAGGTGAGCAAAAACCAAACCTGCCTTGGCTGGTGCTCAGAGCAAACAAGACTGGGAGCCAGCCTAGCGTTTTCTGCCCCGTCCCTGCTCGGGCACTGGCCCGTGCTCTGTCCCACCAACCAACATTGCCAAGGGGGCCTACAAGCTCTGCCAGTGACCCTGTCAAAAGGCCAGTTAGCAGGGACTACAAGCAATTATCATGGAAAAGAGAAGACACTAGATCTCTCTTTCTCGTTGTGCTTTAAGAAAAAAGGCTGCCTTCTGGAGTAAATGTTGGCAATAGTTCTATTTTTATTATTAAAATATACATTTGAAGCATAAAACGTGTTTTCCATTCATACATTAAAAAGAAAAAGCTAAGTATATATCCTTATGTTACTCCAATGCATGCCCTTTGTTTTTTAATGCCAAAAGGCAGCTTCTACAACTTATGCCTTACTCCCCATATGGGATAGGACGCAACCAGAATTCATGTCTGTGTGCTTCATCAACAGTGTAAATCAATTAAGCATCCCTATTCTCCCACTGGAAGGTGTCCCTTTCCAGATCAGCTTGGCTTAACTTGATGAGGTATGGGAGCTCCCCACTCACAAAGGTAAAGAGCCCTCACCTGGGCAGTCCTACCATGCTCAGAACTGCCTCTGGGTACATGCAGCACTCATTAACCTGACAGGCATTCTGCTCTGCAAGATTGACATAGTGACGCTTTGACCAAGAGGCTTCATGACTCAGTTTCCCCACTCTAACACAGACAAGACACTGTCCTGGGTAATGTTTCATCACAGCTTGCATTCAAAACCTCTATGTCTTGCCTTTCAAGTGGAGCATACTTTCTAAGAATTTCACTTCTCTGCAGACATGTCTTTATCTGTCCTTTATAAATATCGTTTCTCGATGGAAAAGCTGCACTATATAAATAATGGAAGAAACCTACACCCATTCCTTTAGTTTTGCTGGTCATTCTCAAAAACAAGGAGTGAATGAAGAATCTGGGAGCATTCAGCTGCAGAAGAGATGATTAAGGAAAATGCCAAGTTCCCTTTGACTATTTGAGGAGCTGTCTGATATGTGAACAAAGACATTAGATGGATGTGGGTTCAAAGAAAGGGGGTTTGAGAAGGACACATATCCTTACCTGATGAATGGTTCAGTTGAGGGGAATAAACACATGGCAATGAGCGGAAGAGGGACTGGTACCCAACCAACAAAAATCAATCTTGACTATATATGGGGTAACAGGTGTTGGGGTCACATTCCATACATCACTTGGGCAGTAAAGCAGAGTTGAAACATTCATTCATTCTCATTTTCTTTCTCTCTTTCTCTGTGTTTCTCCCCAATCCTGTGTGTGCACGCACGTGTGTGTGTGTAGTACAGGACTGTTGTAAGAAATCCATGTACTTGATGGTTAGATAATCTTTAAGCAATATTGAAATCCTGAGATTCTATAATCCTAAGAATCAAATAGAGGAATAAAAAGAAGTGGCCTAGCACTCACTTTCTGTTTTTTATCCCACTTTTTTTCTCATGGGCACAGAATATTCTGGACCTTTCCAATGCCTTAAACAGTGCCATAATGGTTTCATATATAAGACCCTTTATACTAGCACTGTCTTTCCAGGAAGGTTAGGCTCTTAAAGCACTCCGTGGGCACTAATTATTCATGCAATCACACAGCTAGCAATAAGAACAAAAACGGTTTGGAATGGCAAATACTTCACAATAGCAACTAATTCACACCTGGAAAAAAGTGATCTATATTCCTGTTAAAAATTAATACTTCATCAAGAGGAGTAAGCTATAGACAGAAAATTCCATTCCTAGTGGGGGTCAACCTTCTTCTCACTCTTTCTTTGATAAATTTTCTTCTCTGTCCTTTAATGGAAGGCATTTCACTTATATGACTTCCGTTGGTCTGGGGGAAAAAACTCATCAGCATTTATGGAGTACAGCAACATGCTTTGAGAATGCATATCCAGCAATGTTCCCTGGACATGTTCTAAAGGAGCTCTGAGAACAAGAAAAAGTGGTGACAAAACAAGGGAGAGGTTTCCTGCCCTGGTCTGTGACAGGTTCCAATAATGAAGGGGCTGGATCCTTACTGATGTCATAAGCCCATACTATAAAAGCTCAAAAAGAGTTTCGCATTTATAGATGAGTCTGGCATTTTGACTTCCTAATTTTCCAAAAAAACCAGTTCTTTCTTTTTAAATTGCTGAAAGTTGGTATCATGAGAAGTTTAAAATTACCCCCTTGTATTTTCAAGTCGTTGATGTGTGTCCCAAGTTTGCAAAGTTTCAAACTCCAATAATACCAACAAGTAAAGAAAGATCCATGAGCTCGTATTTACTTGGTGCCCACTAAATTCCAGGAATCGTTACATGTAAGATTGTATTTAATCCACAAACTAGTTATTTCACAACCTTTATGTTGATAAGGCTCAGAGAGGTAAGGTAACCTGCCTAGGATGCCACAGTTAATACATTCCCAAACCAGGATTATAACATAGTTCGAAGTGCAAAGGTCATGCCCTTTCCAGTACACTGCAAAAACGTTCGCGATATATGCTGTTTGGGTATTCTAGAGTTAGTAACAAGAGTCATCTGGGGTTTACCTGTGACCAGCCAAACTCGTATGTGAGTCTCCCCAGAATCTCTGTCCCCAGATACAATTTGATGACACATATGAACCAATCCTAATGCATTAAATTCCTAATGTCCAAATGTTGAGAGCAACCTCTGCTGCTGCTGTACCAAATACTTACCAGGCAGGGCTGGAATGCAAGAAATGGAGCCCCACATATGATAGACAATTCATGCCACAGTGCAAGGAGCTCTACTGTGAGAGCTGAAGCCCCAGGCTCGCATGTGGGCTCTTTCAAAGCAGCATCTCCAATTTGTTCCTCAGCTTATTTTCTCTTGTGCCTAATGAGAGATTAAGATGAAATGATCTCAAAGGGCCTTTCCAGTTCTATGCATGGAGAAAATGTTTTGAGGGTGGAAGAGAAAAAGTTAGAAAATAAAGAAGGGAATCATAAGATGCTAGAAATGGAAAGAAACACTGAGATCAATAGTACAACATTCCCATTTAAGTGCAAAGAAAGTGAAAGTCAATAGGAAAAGATGACATCCTAAATTATGGAACTAGTAAGTGAACTATGTATATAATTGGAGTCCCCCTAAGTTTCACACCAACCCTCCTTCTATAACACAGAGCAGAATGCACTTGAAATCCAACAGATCATTAAGGGAAAATATTTTAGAAATCAGCAAAAAGATCTCAATTATCCATATCCCAACCAACTCAGAACCTGAATTAACTGGCTATTTTAATTTAGTTTGCCTACCATTTTGGAGGAAAGAAACAGAAAGATGTCCTCATCAGAAGTCAAATTACATGGAGCAATTCTAGGAATAAATACGCCACCAATCTAAACACCTACAGCTTCAAAGTCAATTGTTCTCACACATTAGTGGGCATAAAAATCACCCTGGGTGCTAAAGTGCCAATTTCCTGCTCTACCACCAAAGGTTCTCATTCATGTCTAAGAAGGGCTCAGGCACTGGGTTAACAAGCACTGAGGTCAAAGCTAAGACTTGTATTCAGGAACCATATGTTCTAAAGCTGGATGAGTGAGAACAATAAAATTATGTTAACTACGGACATCTAGAGACTAGACTGACTTAATTTTTTTTTAGGACCATTTTGCACAGTTCTTAAGGTAAAGGAGTTTTTGTTCAATCCTCAGAAATATAAATTTACCCAAACACCCCACCTACCAAAGATGCCTGTTTATCTGTATTGTGCTACTTTGTGTGCACAATGTTAGCACATTCATAAAGAAACCCATTTCCTAAAGTGGGACTTTTCTGCAACCATGGAATATCTGGTTTGAAATACACAACATCACTATGACAACTCTAATTTTATAATAAGAAAACCCACAAACATCCCAGCCTAGAAAATAAAACCTAAACTATGGCTTTTGAAATACTGAGTCTCTTGAGGTTTTTCTGCAACTGCAAATGTTCAAGACTTCACAAGATGAAAGCCATGGTTAGCGCCTTGAGGTCACATGATAAGGGGAGGCCTTGACAACATCATAAAATATTCAGTATAGCAGTTTTCAAATCCACAAAGCTTCACGTAGAAGCACGCGCTCTCTCTCTCTCTGGTATCATATTATTCCAAGAAGTAGAACGAGTTAACAGTTACCTGAAATCAGAACTAATGTCCTCTTGCTCCCTCCTCTTGGCCCAAACCTGCCATATGTGTGGTTAGGTTGGGTAACATATACCAGTATCAAACATTTCTTTCTCTCTGGAAATCCTGAACATGTGTATTGTAGTTAATTAGCTTTGCTCAAAGGTGGCAACTGTTTTCAGAAAGCCAAACTGACACTCTTTTTTCCCAAAAATGAAAGGAAATGGCTTGAACTATCTGGAGGCAAACAGCAGCAAGGAAGCTTTATTTGAGAGTCAGCCTGGCGTCTGCTTCTCTTTGTAGACCACATGGCCACTGTGCGAATGAGAAAGCACTGGGGGCTTGGCCGTTACAAAGGCACACGGGGCATTTTGTACTTGGCACACACGAGATCAGGTGCACCCTAAAATGAAGCAGCAACGGACAGATGGGAGTTTCACACCCTGCTTATAGCGTTTTCTGCTTAAATCCAGAGGACCCTGTATCCTTTGTGACTGCTGGCTTTTCTTTTGCATTATGCCACAGTTTTTGCTTTTTTCTTCTTGTCTTCTTTTGATACATTTCTGCTTCCCTTGGCAACAATATAAGTCCAGAGTCCAACTTTCCCCCTCGCCCCCAAAATGGAGAAAAACCTTTACTGACAAGAATCAGGCTGAGTGTGGTAGCTCATGCCTGTAACCCCAGTACTTTGGAAGGCTGAGGCAGGAGGATCACTTGAGGCCAGGAGTTTCAAAACCAGCCTGGGCAACTGAGTGAGATTCCTGTCTCTACAAACGTATTTTTAAAAAATTAGCCAGGCATGGTGGTGCACCTATAGCCCCAGCTACTCTGGAGGCTGAGGAGGAAGGACGGCTTGATCACAGGAGTTCCAGGCTGCAGTGAACTATGATAGTGCCACTGTACTCCAGCCTGGGCAACAGAGCAAGAGCTTGTCTCTAAAACATAAAGACATTAAATAAATAAATACATACATACATACATACATATTTAAAAAATTTTTAATGTTAAATTAAAAAAAGAATCAGATGAATACTGGTTTTATATTGTTGAGAGTAGGGTGTGGTGGGAATTATGTCTGCTAAAAAGTAGCTTACAGATTGCTGGTGGGAATGTAAAATAGGGCAGTCACTGTGTACAGTGGTATGACAAACCCTAAAAATACTAAGCACAGAATTACCATGGAACCCAGCAATTCCGCTTCTAAGTATATACCCAAAGGAAGTGAAGGCAGGAATCTGAACAGGTATTTGTACAAGCACAATCATGGCAGCATTATTCACAATAGTCAATAGGTGGAAGCGACCCTGGTGTCCACTGATAGATGAATGGATAAACAAAATGTGGTATATAAACACAGGGGAGTGTCACTCAGCTTTAAAAAGGAAGGAAATTCTGACACATGGATGGATCTTGAGGGCATTTAGGCTAAGTGAAATAAGCCAGACACAAAAGGGTAAAGATTGAATGATTTCCCTTTATATGAGGCACCTAAAGTAGTCAAGTTCGTATAGACAGAAGGAGAATGGTGGTTTCTAGGGGCTCGGGTGAAGGAGGAATGGGAGTTATCGTTTGATGGATACCGAGTTTAAGTTTGAAATAATGAAAAAAGCTCTGGAGATGGATGGTGGTGATGGTTGCACAGCAATGTGAATGTACTTCATGCCACTGAACTGTACACTTAAAACATAGTTAAAAATGGTAAATTTTATGTTATGTATATTTTACCAATAAAAAAATGAAAAGAATCTATTAGGAAAACGGTGACGCTGCACCAGAGATGCCACAGAACTGGCCTCGGTGAGTACTGCATTTGTGCCACAGCGAAGTTGAGAGCCAGCAAGTCTACCCTTGTTGGAGTGGAAAGCACTCTGTAGCTGCTGTGACTCACACTACAATGTCTGCACTAAGAATAGGAGTCCCAAAGACTGTCAGGCCTGTTGCAGGATAAAAAGATGGAGACTTGCCTGAACTTACAGTCCAAAATTCAGCACCCTGAGGCAGGCATACGATAAAAAAGGCCATGAAAAAATAGAGATGTTCCCTGGAAGTTGACTATGGAGGCTAAATATTATTTATGAAGAGTAAATGTTCTTCTGGCCCTCACATATTTAAGCGAAAATCATCCTGACAATTTCATCTCTAGAATTTTTTGCCTAATCTTATTTCAGATTCTGAAGGGAAGCAGCATCTATTTCTTATCACAAATGAAAACTTTGCTACGTTTCAGGAGATTATCCTGTGTAAACATTGAGACAGAAATGCTGGGCACTCACTCTCTTGCATAAATTCATTTGATCAACTTATCAATTGTAAGTCAGCAAGTTTTCATGGCTCCTTCAAGTGTTGTCAGACTTAGAGGCTTGGGATATGGGTTCTGGAGGGAGACCAAGGGAAATACTGCAGCTATCAATACAATAATCTGCACTAAAATACTTGGAAAGCTTTGCCCTAGTTTTGGGCACAGTTCTGAGAAAATAAAACTGAAAGTTCATATTGAACACCTGTTCTTCATTACCTCCTGCTTTCCAGGGTAAAGATGTCCCCATTACCAGGGAGTAATCAAAGATAGAAGCATTCCTTTAACCTAACAATACACTGAAAACAGCAAAAAGCAAACAAAATGGAAAGTCTACAAGCACTAAGCCCCAGTATGAACTCGTTTGTGTGATTCTATGACACAGCTGGAAAGAGAGAAAAATCACCCCCAACTTATACACCCAACTTGGGCGGGAAGGAATAATAGACTTCAATATATGCTTTGTGTTAAAAAATCACTGCATAATTGTAAAATAATATGAAGACACCAAGAGTCTTTTAAAAGTATGTTCAAAAATACTCTTAAAAAGGAAAGGGACAATTAGTCTCTTTAAAATTTTTAAGTATTATTTTAAACAATGACTTCCTTTATTTAAGGAAAAAAATGCTGTTTCTATTTCTGGCCAGCAATCTATTTTCCTGGACTGGATCTCAAGAGAAGTTTACTAATGTCCAAGTACTCGCAAACAAGAAGTCTAATAACGTTCCATTCCCATCCCGTCTAACTTCCATATAACCGATTAAATAAAAAGCCACTGTAGTATTTTTAATTGATGGAAAATGAAGTAAATAGATGTATTTATTACCCACATGGCAAAAAGTATGGAAAAGGGCACAGTCCCTATCATCTGGTATTTATTTGATGAATGGAAAGTTTAACAAGATGTTTTAAAAGGCACATATGAAGAGATTTTAAATCTGGAAAGAAAAGGGTCATACAGAAGGGGAACAGTTGGGGAAAAGAGTATTAACTATTGGAGGGAGAAAAGTTGACTTTCCTAAAGAACCTGTGGTTTTCATAAAAGGAAACATAAGAGTCAGCAATAGTTCAGTGACTTTGGAATTGAATCTGTCCATTTTTATTCAATTGGTAAACTTACAACAGGGATACAAGAGGTTAGAAATCTCTATCACCTTTTCTTTGTATAGATTTATGTCACTATGAAAGTTTTCTCTGCCATCCACTCAGGGCAATTCTGAAATATCAATTACAATGTAATCCTGGTAACAACTGAAGAAAATAAACACCAAATGATTGTAATTGTGTAAAGAAAGTGAGCTTCAAAGACCAGCTGTTCATTTCCTACCCCCAGTAAACAGTTCGTAGTGGACATTTGTTGGTTTCCCATACTCATTCCTCCATTTCCTCTACCCAACAGCCCCAACTTCCATTTGGGGATCCACAGTGAAGTGGCTGCACTTCAGGCCCAGCAAAGTGGCGCTTGTGACCCAGGTAAGGCCATTCAAGCATTCCACCCCTTTAGCCCTGGAGGTTGGTGCAGGCATGAGCATAGGAGCCAAATCAGCCAGCAGGCTCAGTCTCTGGATTTTGCTCTTTCCTCCTGGCTTAGCTCTGCAAAGTGGCCAGCAGCCATTTTGAAAGCCTGAGGAGACAGCATGCCTGAGGATGGAGCCAACCTGTGAGAAACGGAGCTCCGAAGTGTAAAAGAAGAAACAGCATCCGGGTTACATGTTAAGGCCACATTAAAACCTCTAAAGCCATATCTACCTTTGAAGTTTTAAAATATGGAGACAAAAGATTCCATTTGTACAAGACAGTTTGGGTT
Organism: Macaca fascicularis; assembly: GCF_037993035.2. Taxonomy (NCBI): domain Eukaryota; kingdom Metazoa; phylum Chordata; class Mammalia; order Primates; family Cercopithecidae; genus Macaca; species Macaca fascicularis. The sequence continues at coordinate 35,089,037 of NC_088388.1, read as the reverse complement.
GAGTTTTGTTAACACAGAATTGCTTGGAACATAAAAACCCTAACTGATATGGGATTATGTCTAAACTGTTTCTCTCTCTCTCTCTCTCTATATATATATATAGTGTGTGTGTGTGTGTATATATATATAAATGAAGTAACACATAATTTGAACCCTACAATAGTGAATTTCAGAAAATACAAGTCAAGGAAGAGCTAGGTTGAAATTTACCCATGCAATACCTAAAAAAAACTTCAAAGGAACCTTTAAACTATTTGACTAAAAACTGGTTTATAGCAAGTGTTCAATAAAAATTTGATTAGTTATATCGACATATATCTATAATACCTTAATAACGACGTAAACATTATCCTAACAAGTAAGTGATATGGTAAATACATCAGCCTATTTAAGTTGATATTTTATCAGAGGCAGAGGTTATCAGACTTGGATCTCATGGACTAGTAAAATTTCAAGGAATGTTTAGGTACTAATAAGTAGTTAATTTCTATTCTACCATGAAAGGATACTCTCTCTCTCTCTCACACACACACACACACACACACACACACTACTTGACTATCATCTACATTTCAATTACAAAAAAAATTAAGCCTAAAAAGTAGGATGGACATAATTTCAGAATAAGGGATCATCCTTCCCAAGAAAGAGAAATTGATAACACTACATTGAAAACACAACCTACTTACACACATCATCCTTTCTTTCTCACTTTTCCATGGTAATGTCAAAAAGTTTACCTTTAGTTTCTTGTTGTACTTGATTTTAATAAGCCACTTTGAAACTCAGGCTTCACTACTTCAAACTGGCTGTTTTCCAATCATCTGGATAAACAGTTGGCATTTCATGTGTCTGTTTTGTGCCATGGGGCAGAAACCTGCTAAGTTATTTTGCTTATCAGAAGAATCTCTGATCAACTTCAGAGGCGAACCTGGGAATATTCAAAGCTATGACTTGTTGTTTATCTCCAATCAATTCACTTTTATGGTTTATAATTTTATAAAATTATAATTTCATAATTCGAGTTAGTTTCTATTGTGATAATGCAGGGATTTAGATGAGTAACTAACTCCTCTTCAAGGAACTTATCAGATTGGGGAGGCATTGCTAACACAAATAAGACACCATGGATATCTATCACAGGCTTACCGTTCAATCCAACTCAGTTAAGAGATAGGTTTTGGTAGTAAGCAAACAGTCCAATTTCTACTACTCACTAGGTATATACTTTTAGGCATGTAATCTCTAGGTCTTAGCAATGTGGTCTGAAAATGAGCGTTAGTATACTTTCTTCACAAGGTATGTTGTGAAGTTTTGAAATTTTCAGCAGTATCTGGTATATGGTAGGTTCTCAAACAGGAGAAGTGATGCTAAGCAATTTAAAATGATCTCAAATGGTTCGCGTTGGAACTGCATTTGGAGTTCATGTAGATATGGTAAGCTGGTGAGGCTGTAATATAAAACAATTGGAAATAGTGACGGGAACTACTACACACTGGAAAGTAAGTGTTCCACAAGAAGACCTTTAAACTTGTTTGGTTTTTTTGTGTGTTTTTTTCTTTGGAGATAGGGTCTCACTCTGTCTCCCAGGCTGGAATGCTGTGGCACGATGTCAGCTCACTGCAACATCTGCCTCCCAACTCAGCCTCCTGAATAGCTGGGATTACAGGCCCGCAACATCATGCCTGGCTAAATTTTGTTTTCATTTTTGGTAGAGAGGGGCTTTCACCATGTTGCGTAGGCTAGTCTTGAACTCCTGGGCTCAAACAATTCCACTTACCTGGGCCTCCCAAAGTGCTGGGACTACAGGTGTGAGCCACCATGCCCAGCCCAGCCTTTTCTTCTTTGTTTAAATAAAATACTGCACATGGAAAACAACATATTTAACTTCCAAACGTAGCCCTAATTTGTGACCTTTGGCAGGTAGAATCTGAAGTAGCAGCAAAAACAGTACAGCTGACCCTTGAACAACACAGGTTTGAACTGTGTGGGTCCACTTACACACGGAATTTTTTCAACCACACACAGACTGAGAATACATTTGCAGGATGTGAAACTCATGAATATGGAGGGCAGACTTTTTGTATATATTTGCTGATTTGAGTATATGTAGGGGTCCTGCAACCAATCCCCCATATATACTGAGAGATGACTGTATAAGGTTTCAGTGTCTTTGAAAGTTACACCCAAGCTTATAGTAATTACAAGGCCTTCCCCAAAGCAGCCTATCATTAAAATATCATCCTCTTTTACTCCTTTGCACAGCACTTCTCAGTGTCTGATATTCTTTTACTTTTCTTTTCAGTCGGCCTGTTCCTTGCTAGAATGTAACTCCATGAGTGTACACTCTTTGCTCTTAAGCCTGTAAAAGGAGGTGCTCTTAAGCTTGCAAAAGAAGAACAGATCTATAACTATTGAATGACAAAAATGAAAGGTATTATTATTTGTTCCTGTGGATTTCTACATAGAATCTAAGCTTCTGAGCTATAAATTTTAGTCTCTGAAACTTAATAGACTTACCTTCCCCCTTTGAATCAGGATTCAGCTAGGAGAGCAAGGTATGATAGAGTCAGGTAATTCAATCTAGGAATTAATATTAACATGGAACATTACTTTTCAAAAGTGTTAGAAGAGGAATGTGGATTTAGCAACTGAAGGATGTTGCTCCCTGCCATGGGGCTGGAGTGATGAAGGGAAGAGGTGCTGCTCAGCTGGAGGCCAGGAACACCCCGACATCCGGGCCAATGGTGGGCTATCCAGCTGGGTCCATTGAGGAAAGGGCTCTTCAGGGATGGCTGGACCCTAGATGGCAGAGGCCAATCTGCCCTGTGATGCAGAGGGAAGCAGGGCAATGGAGAATGTGCCTGAATGCAAAGAGCCAAGGATCAGGGTAGCCATTGAGTTTTAAAACATCAATACTGAAGGGGCAGTGATGCAAATGAACCTAAGGTTAGACCAGAAACTGGGCTGATCCTCTGTTATTTTCTCCCAGTTCGAATGCTTTTGCAAATTCAACTGAAACAGGGCTTTCTGGCCCCAAATACCTACTGCATTTTTGGATAAAATGCATTTGGAAGATATAACTGTTAAGGCCTATACAACCATAACATTCAGATGCTATAATTCCATGCCAATTCTGGTAACAACGGGAAACCATGCTTAATACATATGCCTATTTGAACACACTTCTGAGCCTCTGAATTGAATATGTGTATGTATGTATGTATGTATCATATTATAACATACCCTTTATGCATATCCAAAAATTTCAAATTTTTCCTTCACATGACAGAATTGTTGATAGAGATACTAATCTGTGTTTGATTTTCTCTCCCTTATTCTAAGAAGACCTTGTGCCCCTTTGTCTCAGGGGTGTTTGTATGTGATGGTTTAAACAGAAGTTGCAAAAACACCCCACCCTCACCCTTCCTGGCTTTTGCTGTCACTGAGGGCACAAGGCTAGATCAACACATATGGGAGGAGAGCCAGGTGTGTGCCTTTGGGGACAGGGTTGAGGGTAAAGGGCTTCCAGACACAGTCAAGATTAAGCAGGAGGGGGACTCCTCTAGAATGAAAAGGGAGGGACTGTCTGGAGTAGTGAGGACTCAGCTGGACTTCCCGGCAAGCCGTCAGGCTGGGTGGGGAGTGACAAGCCCTCAGCTGAAGCAGCTGTGTGATGTCCTAAATCATGCCATCACTCCCAGCTTGGAAAGAGATCCCCAAGCCCAAGTCAGTGAAAACAGAGACATTGCCTGATTTCAAGGGCCCACGTTATACTAACAGAGGACGCATCAGCAGTGGCCAGTGTGGACCATGGTGCAGAGGGCTCCCACCAAATGGCCTGGATCTCCCCCAGGCCCTGGGCTGGGAGCCAAGGTCGAGCGAACCCCCATCACAAGTGTGATCTAATTCTTTCCCACGCCAAGGGAAGAGGCTCAGATTTAGATTTACTTCCACTCTAAAAACAAACAAACAAACAAATACATTGACGTGAAATTTCTTGCATCTGCATATCATAGTAGAATAACATTCACACCTGCTACACATATTTAAATGTTTAAAAACTCGAGTTGCTGGTGTAGAGTTATTGCTCACGCCTTGGGCTTTCATCAAGAGATGCAGCTGTGGAACTGTTGGGGGTAGGAGGGGGTTGGTTTTATTCAGAATCCTTAGCTCCAAGATGCGTTTACTGATGCTATGGCAGAACCAAGGCAAAACAACATGGAGGCTCCTTGGAGATCACTTGGAATGGACCAACAACCACATTCTACAGCTCTCCTCAGAGGCCCCCGATGCAAGTAAAAGATGCCATGTATTACAACAGTGTATCCCAAGCTTCAGTCCTCATGTACTAGAGTCATGATTCATTAGCTACATCTGTGTAGCACCTGTACTAATATTTACTAAATATTTCTCTACATATGGTATCACTTTTATTACTTAAATAAATTTATCCTTATCCTAAACAAGAATATCCATGAAATCACAAGTGTGGCATACTACACACTCACACACACTCTCTCTCTCTTTTCAATATGCATGCAATAAATACATAATTACTAAGGAACAAATGTGCACCTGTGCACCATCTAAGATTGTGTCACACTTCACCATGTGGCATAGCCTACCACTGCATGCATTGCTGTAAGATCTATAGTTGTTCTGGATACTCTAATCTCATTTTCTCTTCCCTTCAATCTCAGTTTACAAACTTTGATAACTTTTTGATGATGGTTAGTCTGAATATAAAATGGCACTAAGGGAGAATGAAAGAGAGGCAGAGGGGAAAAAGAGGGTAGAAGGAGGAGAAGAGGTAAAATAATTAGGAGAGAGCCAGAAAGAAGAAAGGAGAGAGAAAAGAAAGAAAAGATGCCCAGGCAAGACATACAAATAAAAATATTAATCATATAGGAACCTCCATATTGTGTCTGTGTGTGTGCAACACAATCACACCGGGAAGTCTGTTCACCAAAACCATGGCTACCTCATGAAGGGGAGGTATTATCTTCAAGGATTACACAACACTGGTCCCAAGCATAAACCTGAAAATAGGAGGCATTTATGCTCTGATCCTCCAGATTCTTCCAGGGACTCTTGTAATTCACTCTACCACTGGATCTTTGCCTTTCACACCATGCAGACTTAACAGCAAGCTGCATAGCCAGCCCTCCCTACACCTTCCCCACTTACCTTCCTTATCAGTTCAGGAAGAAATTTCTGCAAAACTCTTCCCCTGGTCACTGATATCTCTGGGAACCAAATCCATTAAGATATTTTTGATCCTTACTCATGCTATTTTGAATGTCTGGTGCACAGGAAGGAACCGATAAAAATAGAATTACAATGCCCTTACCGCCAAAGTAGCAAAGGAGCTGATTAAGATTGATGTCTGAATAAATATACAATAGCAGGCCCTACATTTAATAGCCTTTGATGGAAGTGGAAAAGAAATGTAGTTTTCACTGACTTTATGTGCCTGCATTTCTGTTTCCTTACTGTCTACTTTTTTCTTAAAATATGGCCTATCTTTTTCTAATATCAAAAATATTGAATAGTAATGACAACAATAATACAAAATAATGGCTAATATTCATTGAGCACTTACTAGATGACAGACATGGTTCTAGAAAGTTTACATGTATTAACTCATCTAGTTCCCATAGCAGCAAACAACCTAATAAGGATGCATGCATACTGTTATTCCTTTTTAAATGAAAAAACTCAGAATCGGAGACGTAGCACCAGCATAGTAGAAAAAGCCAAGTTCAGTCCTACTTCTCCAATTAAGCATATTCTCCTATTAAGTACATTACTATATAACATCTCTTGTACCTGGCCTCCTCTTCTGTAGTTAGAGGTACCCAAGGAGCAGGTTGAGAACTAAATAGAGAGGTGTGTAAAGCCCTTTAGAGAGTGCCTCCCACAGAAGTAAGCCCTCAAATGCAAGGTGTTATTATCATTATCATTATCATTTTCACCATCATTATCATTATCATGATCACTCCTTTCATATCCTCCATTGATTAGCAGGCAAATGGCTTCCTTCTCTATACCTATTAATTTGATAATACAAAACCAGTAAATTTCCCTAAAGGAGCATGGTCTGATTCTTAAGAATCCTTCAAGGAAAGGACTTAGGGCTCATTATCACTGTGTCATGGAAGGTACCAAGAGAACTCCATGGAGAGTAGCTTCAGCCCAGCTAGAATCATATCATTTGACCAGCAATATCTAATTCATTATTTGCTGCAACTTCAACTTGTGAGTGCTTGTACAAGTGCTTGGTGACTGAAGTTTTTATCTGTCCATTTTAATCATTTTATCCGCTTCGATTTTAGCATGTTCTTTTATGAAAATTTATTACTCATTTTCATTTTTAAGGTATACATAGGATGGTCCATCATGAAGTGGACAGCTGGATGGTCAGCTCATGATTCTAATATAAGAGGTTTTAGAAAACCTCCCTTCACTTATCCCCTACCCTACTGACCCAGTATGGTCGGTCAAGCAAACAAGCCCCCATAATAAGCTGCAAGCACCACTTAAAAGTTGATTGAAGTATGTATACATTATAGTTAGATGGGAGGGATTTTTTTTAATGTGTCCAGAATAGACAAATATATAGAGACAAAAAGTAGATGAGTAGTCGTCTGGAGACAGGGGGTAGAGGGCAGAGAAATGGCCATCAGTAGAATTAGAGAAATGAACTACTCATAGTTATGAGGTTTCTTTTTATGTGATGAAAACATCCTAAAATTGACCGTGGTGATGACTGCCTAACTCTGAACATACCAAGAACCACCAAATTATACACTTTAAATGGGTGATCTGTATGATACATGAATTACATCTCAAAACTTTTTATAGAAGTCGACTGCCAACACCTTCATATCACTTAGTCTTATCTAAATCATCTGTGCCCTGAGCTACTTTTATCTACATCCCCCGAATCTCCCACTCTTCCCAGCTAAGGGCCTGGTGGCTTATTTCTACTTTCAGACTCACGTTGCTACATTCGTTAATCTAACCCGTAGTACCAAGTTCTAGTTTCAATGGCCGCTTTTCTCCTTGCTTCTTCCCCATCTCTTCTGCCTCTAGCCATCTGCATAGACCAATTTTTAACCTCTAAGATTCTCTCCATGAATATGCCTCCACAGATAATGGAAGAAAGAAGCTTGCAGGATGTGCCACGTAGAAGGTGCCCATAGGGCTCCTTGGAAAAAGACTCAATTAGTGGTTCATTATCAGATTACTAGAGAATCATTTAATATTAGCCAGCAAGCCAGAAATCTAATCTTAACTTCTCCCTTGCCCTCAGCCCATTAGTTCTAAATCTTTCGATTCTATCTTCTCCGCTTCTCTTGGGTCTTTCTTTCCTGACCATCTCACATGATGATGCTTCAAAGTAAGATCCTAAACATCTTGTTCCTGGACAATTATAACATTCCTGGTCTCACTTCCTTCCCATTCCCTTCATCTTAGTCCACACTGCTGCTAGAGTTCTTTCCAAAAGATAAATATAGCCAAATAATTGTCCTACTTAAAACCTATCCATGGTTCACCAAAACCACAGGATACAATCCAAGCTCTCTCACCCAGCACATGAGGCCTTTACGGCCTTCTCATCCTACCACACATGTCCTGCAATCTTACTTGCTTCTACTCATTGGGCATGCTGCCCTTTCTGCCTTAAATATCCTCTTTCGGATTATTCTTAGTCTTCCTGAAGCTTGTCCTTACCCAAGCTGAATTGGGTGCTCATTGTGTCTGTCTCCCAAGTCATCTTACAAAATTGCTGTAGCACTTGTGACAATCTATTAAATGATCTACTTCTCTCTCTCTTTTACTAAGAGGCTTATAAAGGTTTTCTAGGGTCAGTATTTTAATTTGTTCATTCCCATATTCCCAGCACCTAGGACTGTGCCTGACATTAAAGTGAGCAGGCGTTTGATAAATGATAGCTAAGTTAACGAACAAATGAAACTCAAGACATAGGAATAAGTTTCTACCATTGATGCAGGGGTGTGCATGTATCCTAATTTGCTATCTTTTTCTCTTGGAACCATAACCCATGGGTTTTTGAAGGATAACTAATCAATTTAATGCCCAGACTCAGAATAATCTCATAAACCACGTGCAACTAAATGCCAAAAAACATTTTTCAAGGTTAATAAAGTCAAAGTGTGATTCTTGTCAATCCCAGCTACAGTGCACGCCATTTGTGCACAACATTTGGTTATGTCTACAGAATATGTCTCTCAAATTCAGCATAAGGCTAGGCGCAGTGGCTCCTGCCTGCAATCCCAGCACTTTGAGGGGCTAAGGCGGGAGGACAGTTTGAGCCTAGCAATTTGAGACCAGCATAGGCAACATAAGACCCCATCTCTACAAAAAACTAAAAAACTAGCCAGGGTTGTGGTGCATGCCTGGGGTCTGAGGTGGGAGGATTGCTTGAACCCGGAAGGTCGAGGCTGCAGTGAGCCATGGTGGTGCCACAGCGCTCCAGCCTAGGCAACAGAACAAGGATCTGTCTCGAATAATAATAATAATAATAAAGCATAAAAATCAAGGGAGAAGAGGACCTTAGTTGCAGCTTAGGATACTGTGACTCAATAGAGATTGTCAACCTGATGCTCACAGAGAGGCTTCACACTTTTGCTCCAAGTACCTTCACAACCCAAGTGTCCATCAACAAATAAATGGATAAACAACATGTGGTATATACATACAATGGAATATTATTCAGCCTTACAAAGAAAGGAAATTCTAACACATGTTACAACACAGATGAACTTTGAAGGCATCATGCTAAGTGAAATCAGCTGTTCACCAAAGGACAAATGTTGTGTAATTCCACTTATGTGAGTTACCTAGAGTAGTCATATTCATTGAGACACAAAATAGAATGGTGGTTACTCGGGGCTGGGTAAGAAGGAAATGGGAGCTAGAGAACTGAGTTTTAGTTGGAGAAGCTGGAAAAGTTCTGGAGATAGTGTGACAGTTGCACAACAATGTTCACATACTTTATGCCACTTAAAATGGTTAAAATGGCAAATTCTACAATATACACATTTTACCACTATAAAACATTTTGTAGAATAGAATTCAAAATATCAAAGTGCATATTATGTACAATGGATAAACATCCTCTATGAAATTTTTATTTCGGTTCCAATAGTTATATATACTTATTTTCGGTATAAAACAGATTTCTTACTGTGAGTTGTGGTTAAAAAAAAGTTTAAAAGCCACTGTTCCAACAAAATATCTTTAGTAGCTACATGGTATTCTATCATATGGATACACTGCAATTTGTAAACTGTTTCCTTGGTTTTGGACATTTTTTGGCTGATTCTCTCTGTGGTGAACACTTTAAATACAAGTCTTGGCATGTATCTCTATTTTACCTCTCGTTACACATTCACTTTCTCAGCTTGTTTCCGTAATCATTTCTGTACTTCACAATCAAACTCTCTAATAGTTTCAGTTTTGTCTTTTTATCTGGTTTGCATTAGTAACCATGAACATAAACTCCATCCTGCCAAAGGTCCTACCTAGCTTCTGGAAATGCCTCTGTCTGCCTCATGTATCCAGTCCATGATTTAAGGCTCTCAACAGAAAACTTCAATGTCAAGAGGTATTAGCAAAGTATTTCCTCTGTTGCCACTGCCACTGTGATGGGCAGCCTCTAAGATGATGGGTAGCCTCTAAGATGTTCCCAGTGATCTCCCTGTCTGGTATTCATGCCCATATGTAATTGTTGCCCCCTTGGGTATGGATATGGGCTCGATCTAGTGACTTGCTTCTAATAAAAAAAAAAGTTCAGCCAAAAGTGATGGAGTATTACTTCTGAGATTAGATTACCAAAAGACCTTGCTTTCCATCTTCCTGCCTCTTTCTGCTCCTTCTGATTCAAGCCAGTTACCATATTGTGAGCTGCCCTGTGGAGAGGTCTGTATGGCAAGGAATAGAGAAAGAGCACTGGCCAATAGTCAACAGAAAACCCAGAAAACCGTGAGAAACTGAGCCCTTCAGTCCAACAACCTGCGAGCAACTGATTCCTATCAACAGCCACCTGAGTAATGTTGGAAGTGAATTCCACCCAAGTCAAGTCTTGAAACGAGACCACTATTCTGGACGACATATTCATTACTGTTTTGTGAGAAAGACTGAGCTAGAGGACCCAGCTTTAGCTGCGCCTTGGTTCCTGACCCATAGAAGCTGTAAGATAATAAATGTTTGTTATTTAAGCAGCTGCACTTTGTGTTGATTTTTTTACATAGCTATAGCTAACCAATATAGCCACACTGAGATTGCTGGGCTTAATGGGAGTTTAAGAAGGCATTAACCATTCCAGGATTTTCAATTCATCATCACCACCACCACTATTGAGAGTGTTCTAACCACGAACAGATGGCCATGGTCCTAGGAAAAAGAGGTTGGAAGACAAATAGGACCAGGAACTCAAAAATGTTACCACCAGTGAGATTCCTCATAGTGACATCACTCACCTCATGTGTTTATCTTTGAGAGAGAGGACAACTGTTATTTTTGCCTGTGGAACATTTAAACCACCTTATTCTGGTAATAGCACACCAATTTTCCCTTGAAAACTCACTCCTATTCCACTGTTAATTTGTGTGGTACAGATGGGGTCCACTCATACCCTGCCCAGCTTGGGAAGGAGCACATGACTATACCTTGCCCATCAGCGCATTCCATCCTCCTTCCCACACTGATTGGTCCAAAGAAAAACATGCAAATCAAGCTAAAACAATGAGAGTCTCATGACTGAATGGAAAGCTCAAACTGCCAGCAGCCACCACAAGAGGAGTCTGTCTACAGATGAAGCCAACACTTAAGGACCCAGCCAATAATACGAAATAAGAAGTGAATTCCAACAGTAACATTGGTATCTGGATCAAGTCATGCTTGATGTTGGTTATCCCTGAGGACTTCTAAATTATGTAAGCCAGTAATTTCCCACTTTTTGAGTCATTTTGAGTTGATGTCTTGTTACTTGCAGCCAAAAGAGTTTTAACTAATATGCCCCTCTTGCTTTGCTGCTCCAAGATTTCAAGCAAAACAAAACAAAAAACTGCATAATTTGACAGATTAGCGAATGTTGCTGATACAAATTGAAGTTTTCCCTTATTACTGAAAGCGATAATAGCCTTGAATGTAAGTTATGGTGAGCATGGTTCTAGAAAGGTTATTATTTGATATCTAAGATGGATAGATATGAAATCTACAATTGGATTATTTTGTTTAAGAAGACCTGGGTATATTTTCATCTTTTTTCTCTCCGATGACAGAAGTGACTGACATAAATATATCTATCTTCCTTCATTCTTCAAATATTGGTTAAATCATGTCAAATAAATGTTTAATGAAATAAGCCCCAGAAGATGACATTCAGCCGAATATCCTTCTCAAAACAATTTTATTGGGATAAAATTTATGTACAATAAGCTGTATCTATTCAGATTGTACAACTTTATAAAATGTTGCAGATATATACGTACTATAATGAAGACACAAGGCCATAATTAATATACCAATCATTTTTATCACCCCCAGTATATTCCTCATACCCTTTGCAGTCTGTGTCCTTCCCTCTGTCCCCAGTCCAAACAATCATTGATCTTTCTGTCACTTTAAATTAGTTTGTGTTCTCTAAAATTGTATACAAATGGAATCAGAGTAAACGTACTCTTTTGTGTCTGGTGTCTTTCATTCAATATAATGATCTTCAAAATCATTCATGTTATCCCATGTTTTAGTATAGTTCATCCCTTTTATTTGCTGAGTAGTATTCCAATGTACAGGTTGTTTCCTGGTGTTGGTTATTGTGAATAAAGCTGTTAAGAATATTTGTGTACAAGTCTTTATGTGGACATATATTTTTATTTGTCTTGAGTAAATATCTAGGAGCAGAATGGCTAGGTTGTACAGTAGAAATGGGTTGACTTTTTAAGAAACTGCCAAAAACTTTTCCAAAGAAGGTGTTCCATTTTACATTCATATCTACCTCTATTTGTGGATCCATATATTTGTCATTCTTGGTATTGTTAGCTTTTTAAATTTTAGCCATTGTATTGTGTGTGCAGTGGTATCTTGCTATGGTTTTAATTTGCATTTCAGCCATGACTAATGATTTTTTAATATCTTTTCATATACTTATTGGCCATTTGCATATATCCCTTTATGAAGAGTCAGTTCAAACTTTTGACCATTTTTATTGGGGTGTTTTTGTCTTTTTATTAGTGGGTTGTAAGACTCCTTTATGTATTCTGGATACAGATTTATGTAATATCCAGATTTACAGGTTGAAAATATGTTCCCCTAGACTATGTTCCCCAATACTGTGGACTGCATTTTGATTTTTGTAATGATGTCTTTTAAAGACTGAAAATTTTAAAATTTTGGTAAAACTCCTATTTGTCATTATTTTCATCAATGGTTTATGTTGTTTATGTTTTTTGTGTCCCAATCTAAGAAATTTTGCCCATTCCAAGGTTGCAATGATTAAGCTTTCTTCTAGAAGTTTTATAGGTTTCATTTTTTAAATAAATTTTAAGTGTAAGATCTATTTTGAAATTATTTTTGTACATGGTATGAAGTAAGGGTCATGGTTTTCCATACTGATATTTACCTGTCCAGGTACCATTTATCGAAGACTACTGTTTCCTCATTAAATGGCCTTGAAACTGTGCCAAATTCATTTGGCTGTATATGTATGGGTCTGTTTCTGGACTTACTTTTCTTTGACATTGATCTATGTGTCCACCATTGATCTATGTGTCCACCTATTACTTTGTTTTGAATAATAAAAGCTTCATAGTAAGCCTGAAATCAGATAATACGGTCTATCAACTTTTATTTTTTTAAACTTATTTTAACTATTCTAAATCTTTTTTATTTTCAAAAAATATTACAATCAGCTTGTTTATTTCCAAAACCCAGAAGCCTGCTGAGATTTTTACCCAATCAGTAGATTGAGCTGAATCTACAGATCAAGTTAGGGAGAAATGAGCAGTTAGCAAACATAATATATCTTCATTTATTTAGGTCTTCTGTAATTTTTTCAGCAATGTTGTTTGGTTTTTCAGTGAAGAGATTCTACATATATTTTGTTATATTTGCTCCTAAATATTTTAAGGTTTTGGTACTACTGTAATTAACATTTTAAAAAATTCATTTTAAATTTTATGCTGCAATTATGAAAACATACAATTCGTTTTTGTGTACTAATCCTGTATCCCATAACCTCATTCTTATTCACTTATTACTTCTAGCAGCTGTTTTGTAAATTCCTTAGAATTTTCTACATTGACAACCCTGTCATCTGCAAAAATGGACAATTTTACTTCTTTGTCTCCAATCTTCACTCCTTTTATTTCTTTTTTGTGTGTTTATTACACTGTGGAGGACCTTCATAACAATGGTAAACAGGAGTGTCAATCCAAGAATCCTTATATTGTTTCTATCTTAGTGTGAAAGCATTCAATATTTACCATCAGTTGTGATGTTAACTGTAGGACCGTAGTCTTTTATCAAATTGATGAAGCTTTCTACTCCTGGTGGCTGAAAGTTTTCATTATGAATAATATTGAGTCTTTTGGGATGCTTTTTCTGCATCTATTAAAACGGTCACATAGTTTTTCTCTTTTATCCTGTTAATAGGGTGAATTAGATAGATTTTTTTTACACCCATCTTGTATTCCTGGTATAAACCCACAATGATCATAATCTATTAACCTTTCTACATGTTGTTGGATTTGATTTGCTAATCTTCTGGAAAGTATTTTAGTTTCTGCTCATGAGGCATGTTATTCTATAATTTTTTTGGTAATATATTTTTGTTAGTTTTGGTATTAATGTCATGCTGGCCATAAAACGGGTTGGGAAGCATTTCATCTTCAAATTTCGGAAAGATTTTCTGTAAGATTTCATTACTTCTTCTTTGAATGTTTAAATGTTGATATCTATGGTGGGCAGTAGCTCGGATCTCAGTTCAGACACTTTCAATCTGCCCCTACGTGCATGGCTCAGGGGCCAGAGACTTTGTAGAATTTACACAAAGAATTTGGTGTTTCTCTTATTTGTCTCTCTCTTTTTTTCCCCTAGGATTCTCCCTCACTCTCTGGTGGCTCTGGTTACTCTGAGCTTTTTCAAATGGATTCCCCTGCCAAAAAGACTACGGGCTGTCTGTCAGAATTTTAGCCCTATCATGACACTGTTATACTCAACTGTGCCTACCCTCCAGGTAAACCCACAGAAATGAAAAACTTTATTGGAGTTGCTTCCTCTAAGTTTCAACTCCCCTCCAAAAGCCTACTTGCTTCTGTGCACTCTCCAAAGCCCTTGGGTAGTTATTCTATTTGTTATTTATAGTTATTTGCGGGAGGCTTAATCTGTTAGGAGCTTATTCCTCCATAACTAAAGTAGAAACCCATAGTATCTTTTGTATAAAGTTCAAAATCAATAACTATATATTGTTTAGACATGTGTATTATAAGAAGCATCTAAATAAGCAAAGGAATGAAAAAAACAAAATTCAGATTAATGTATACCTGGAGAAAGAAGGCAGGAGATAAGAGACAGGAAAGCACATAGATAAACACAAATTATTGTCAATGTTCTAGTTCTCAGGCTCTCTGTAGGTTAATGGATGTTCACTACATTACTCATAAACGGAAAAAAAAACTAATGATAATAAAAGCTAGGCATAGACCAATAATGGCAATGCATCATAAACAAAGGATTTTGATTAATTTACTTCTATCCATCTAAAAACAAATGCTGTCAGAATCCCCATCTTGTTCCTGGACTCCTGAAAAGGCTCTAAACCGACAAGATTCTGAGATGCTGTAGTCACAGGGTCTATGAAATGGCTAAGGATTTATGAGATTCATTTATAGGTAAAATTTATGGACCACTCAAATTTAGGCATGTCTTAAAACACGTGGTTAATAACAACAAAACACCTTAAATAACGTTGTCGTTTTGAACGGAAGAAGGAGGAGGAAAACCATGCCTGTGTGTAGTGTTGTGGGGTTTTTATTGTTGTTCACAATATGAGCAGGCTGGTTGACAGAGAAAAAAGTTCTTGATGCTTTAGATGAAAGGAACAACAAGAAAAGAGATTGAACTCAAGAATATTGAAGCAGTCTCAAAGCAGGAGAAAACTTCAGCTTGCATGCCTAAAAGCTTATCCACATGTCAAGGGCCGTGGGACATTTTCCCAGAGGGGCCTGGACAAGAAGCCTCCCTGGTCTTATTATCCTAAACTAGGCTGAATGGAACACCAGGGAATATGCCGGAGGGAGGGAGATCACACTGGCCAAAAGGGTGGAAAAAGTGATGCAATCAGAGAGCTCTTTCCCATCTCTAATTTTATGACTCTAAAAAGGAAAGAGAATTCAAACCACTTCAAAATAAGATCACTGGAGAACTGACGTAGATGACTGGATCTGTTGAAAAATAAGTTTATAAAGATGCATTTTTCTGGTTGATAATTACATATAATGCCAAAAGATATCTCCACTTAGCTACTGCTTCATATCAAATAGAGTACAATTTTAAACTAAAGCAGGATAATTTCTCTGGCAATTGAGAAGAGTAGGGGGAGAATCTACAAACAATAACGCTGAAAAGTAAGGCTTCCCTCCCCAACAACTGAAAGCTTCACAAATCATGCTTGTTGTTTCATTGCTCAGGATGTTTAAAATAGTGTAAGCAGAAAAGTCTCTTCCACCTGCTTGCTACGAGGTTTGATTTTGAGGATAGTGTACTCCGAAAGACGTACTTCTAAAGAAAAACAATACCATTTGATTTTCTTTCCATTTTTAAAATCTGTTATCATCAATAATAAATTTTATGTATTCTTCCCAAGTCAAAGACAGAAATACCTTATTAGTGACTGTCTGTTGCTTACACTGAAACAGCCATAAAAACATATTTTAAAAGCTATGCCTTCTAAAAGTGCCTTTTTTAGAAAAAAAAAAAAGAGAGAGACTGAGAAATTTGCTAATTGCTCTCAAATTCAAATCTCCAATCAGCTGAACACAATTGTAAGTAAATAGGGCTTCTTTGGGGGAAGGTAATCCTAATTATGTGGCAAGCTACAAGGACACCCAAGTTTATGTCAGTAGCAGATTCTGATAAGATATGCACCAAAGGAATCATGTCTGGACTGTTTCAACTGGGAGGGTGTTGGTGTAATGTTGGTATTTAGCTGTGATCTAGAGATCAGCAAAGGTCAGGCTGGACAAAACAGCGCCTAATGAAGCTTCTAGTGTTTGGGGTGAAAGAGCCACAAAGCCTTTCAAATTAGCAGCTGAATCCTGACACTCATTAGTGATTATATATGCAAGGGCTGCATCTTCGGCCCCAACCAGTAAAACAGCCTAGACGCTCTGCATACACACAAAAGAAATAAAGTACGTACAAACATAAAGAACTAAAACCTTTTAAATGCCTTTCCCTTCACATTCTGACATTTTCTTTTCTTTCTTGCTTTCTTGTCTTTTTTTTTTTTTAATATTAATGACAGGACTGCAGTGTGCTTACCTTCCAATTTCATGTTAAAATAATTACCATCGCCGTGACTAAAATGAGACTTTCAGTTTTTTATTTTAATCAAGGAAGGTCTAGTCAGAAATTGCTCTGCTAAGTTCTGTACAAGACATAATACACTCTTGTTAACTAACAAAGCCAATAAATCAAGCTGAAGCACTTATTAAACTATCTCACAGGACTAAATTTATCACTGATGACAAATTTAATTTGGAGTTCTGAAAGTTTGTTCCTTGCATATACTTCAACAGATTTTTTGGAGGGGGCAGCTATTTCACAAGTAATGAATGCTAAATTTACTTGAAATTTTTAGAGATGTAAAAGACAACTCCCAATAAAAAACTGTGTTCTTCCTAGAGTGTCGCTATCACTAGAAAAAAGTTATGCATTAAAATTCTTTTCCAGTGAGGCTATCCTTTGCACATTAGAGTTAGAAGAATTTTTTAAATGGTGATAATGAGCATTTTACAAAGCAATTTATAACCATCACTCAGCCCACACTCTATCTCCACAGGTAGGTCAGTTTTTGTCCCTTGTTAATGAAGATAAGAAAATTGAGATACAGAGTTTTCCCTACATAACAGGTAGAATAATTTTAATCTGCGGCAAGGTCGTTTGGCATAAGGGAGGGTGGAAAGAAAAAAGTGAGGAAACGCACAAAATTATATTGGATCTTCTTACAGTAGCTAATACTGTAGCTAAAAGGATGATATTCCCACTTTAAGAATCAAAAGAATTACAATTCAAATCCACATAAAATTTTATTAATAGGCGACCCTTCCTTGACACCATGCTTCTAGACTATAATATAAATAATGCCTTATTTTCTGTTCCAGTCAACTGCACCGTGCAGTTTATTATACACCACAGCCCGGTTACACAAGTTATATTTTCTATAAACTTTTCCTCCTCCTAAAACATCGCTCTACGATTCCACATTAGCATTTTCCTATTGTCTTTTCAAACAGTATTTTCTTTCTTGACAGTGCAATCAGCGTATAAAAACCAAATTTCACCACCTGGTCCCGTTTAAAGCAAACGGAGCAGCCTGAACCACAGCCTGACAAGGAGAACGCATTAAGCTCTTGAACAAAAGCATCCAAGTCGACCTGTTTTGCAGACTGATTAATAGAAACAAGCTCCAAGGACTAATCACAAGTCGAGCCCTGTTTTGCAGATTAATAGAACAAAGACACACGAGAGGAGGGGAGCTTACAGCACTAGAATACAAATAAGCAAAGGTAGGCACCAGGCTTTCCTTGACTGAAGTCACGTCCTGTAAAGCCAGACCCAGGAACCCAAGTATTAGGGTGTCACATTCAGGGATGGATCAAAACACAGCACCAAAAAGGTCTGGGTTTTATCATTCAGCCCAGCACTGGAGAGCCATCTAGGTTCTACTATCTTAGGAGACTCTGATTTAAAAAAGAAAACACATTTTTTCACCTGAATAAATGCATGGTTCTGGTGCTTTGGGGGTTTCCTTGCACGTCAGCCAGGCAAACCACAGTACTTATTGAGGACAGACCCTTCCACCTTCCCATCTTTGAATGGGGTAATCTGTGAAATATGTACATATGTGCCAACCCACACACACACATGGATCATATACGTGATGACGGCATCAAGTTTGAAGGACAGGGTTAATTTCCAATTACTCACAGACACACGTTTTACGGCTACAGAATGTGGCCTTTCTTCCTGACTGTAAAAATAAAACTTACCCACTGTAAGAACGTACTAAATCCCAGGAAAAGTAGAATGAGAGAAAGAAAAAAAGAACATTCGTAAGAGAAAATCGCTGTATACTTGTGGTGCATTATCTCTGTTTTTGTTTTCTAACTATATTTGTATGTTTTTATAATGCAATGGTCCATCTGTACATTCTTGGTGAGGATATGGCTTCTAAAATGCTTCCTGCTAAGTGTAAGAAGAAAAACATACCATTGCTTTCCGATGACTGATGCTAATTCTTCAAGGGACAAAACCAGTCAAGGTGAATGTAAGAATGCTTTTACTGGAATTGTGAAATCTTCATCCATGTGAGTATGTGGTTAACTGAGGAAAGTTTGCACAGCTTGGGAAACATAATTTTTAAGAATCGAGATGTCTACTTTTTGCACGATTTCTATTTTTGATGATTTTCTACATTTAACTATTTCCCTTCAATTGTTTTTTCTACTCTTACTTATAGAAACTCAGATAAAAAGCTTTTTTGGTCTCGTTCAGATTATTTGATGCAATATTTTCAGAGTGAGACAAAGAGAATGGATTTTCTCTGGCATATTTTTATTCTACTTAACCAATAATCCACCGATTCTGTTTATTGCAACAATCAACAAAGCAAAAATGCATTCATAATTATATATCAAGAGTTACAGAGTCTCAGAAAAAGTCTCAGAACTGACTTTAGAGCACTGTTAAGCCTGTGGTTTACAGGCTAGCCAAACTTCAAAATTTCCTATGAACTATTCCTTCTATTTCTCTCAGACTTTTCAGAGCAGAGTTCAAACTCTATAGAAGGTAATTCCTACAGCAAATAACCTTAAATACCAATACTCTCCTTAAAAACCAACATCTTCTGATTTTCCCTTTAATAGTAATGCTGAACGGCACATACAGTGTGAATGTAGCAAGGCACTCAATACCCTCAAAATTCGCTCGTCTTTCATGGACCTGCCTCTGAAGTTGCTGTGCAAGCCGGCAACCACACAGAATTTGCCTCCGGTAAGAATTATTTAAAAGCATAAAGGTCAGACCCAGCATCGCAGACACACATTTGGGTTTTCCATTTTTCTACTTATTCTACTGCCCAACAGGTAAGTACTTCTTTCAGAACTTATCTTTCTAAGGGAAAGGGCTGAATGTGGATAAGAAAAGGAACTAGTCTTGGCTATATCTTCTGAAAAACAGGAAGCATTAAGTAATGTTTAGTAACAGAAGCAGTAGCATCAGCATAGCCTAAAATCCTCATTCTCAAATGCTTCCTAAATATTATTTAAAATATATATTTAAATGCAAAACCCACAAGTGAACCCTATGAATTTTTAAAACAAACTTGTCTTCCATAATTTTTCCCCTTAAATCATAACACCAAAGGAAAAGAAGAAAAGTGGGAGGGAGCGACTTCTGCCAACAGCCTATTCCAACTAGTTAGTTTTGCCATCAGTAATTTCTGATTAGGTTTTAGTCTAGCATCTTTTATTTTGTTCTTCAAAGATCAAAGCAAGAAAGGTTTTTCTATTGATGACTGACTCAAAATAATAAGAGGCCTCAATTATGGGTAGTGATTTAAGAGCTGGACTTTTAAATCATTAAGACAATAAAACACTTTTTTTTTCCCTGAGTGTCTGTCTTTGACGATCCTCTTTCTAGAACCGTGATACTCCAAAGCTACTTCCCATGGCTCACGAAGCCTTGTGTGGCATGGAAAGTCAGTATATCCTATTAGGTTTAGCTTTGAGACTGATATATCCCAGAAATTCAGTACATATGGTAGCTTGAAATGTAGAGAGAAAAACAATAATCACAGCTTATTAAACCAGGCAGCCATCAGCGGCACGTAGTTCTATATGCAATCATTTTGTACATAATGTATAAAAGAAGTGCATAACCAAGTTTAGGAAATAATGAAAAATCAGTATGTTGACTCTGCTCTTTTTCTTCCCTTTACAAATATAGCATTGGTTTTAGTCTTCAATGTTGACTTACTGTTGATTCATATGAAATTTTAGCACCATTTTTTATTTAATGTGATCCATCCTGTAAACCCACCACACCAAGACATTGGGCCTGAAAATATCTAAATTAATCATTAAATATCACTGGCACCTTCAGATGCTGTCTTGGGAAATTTTATCCTAGGAAGACTATTAATTAAGCTAGGTCTTAACCACTTCCTCTAGTATGCCCTTCTATACCAGGTACTTCTCATTGCCTTTTTATTTCTTTTCTTGCTACAAATTTTATACTTAGACATTATTAGTGATAGTAACTGTATTTACACTTTAACCAAGCTGATCTTTTATATTTGAGCAAAATAGTCTTCCCATATCCTCTCCTGAATTAATGCAGATTTGTAGCTCACCTTTGCAGCTCTTTGCAGAATGCATATACATGTTGCTAACCCAGAGACCTCAAAGTTTGACACTCACTTGGTGTTGGAGCAGCCCTCACGGAACAGTCCACATGTAATTTATAGTCACCATCCAAGATTACCTTTATTCTTCCTGGGTGGAAACATACTGCCAACATTACTCATACACTGAAAATGATCCTCCATGTAAGTGACCTTCAAAATGCCCATATGTCTTCATTTAACAGACATCTATCCACTCTTCCATGCCTTTTGAACAAATGCAGTTGAATATGGGGTTCCTTTCCTAAGTTGTTTCTACTTATCCAGATCATAAGCAACCTGCCATGCAAAGAAACTGTGCAATATCCACTTTAAAACATTTTCTCTCTTTCTTTATTCCCCTGCCCCCACCAACACACAAACAAGGGTAAGCATTTTCCTAGACTAAGTTTACTATTTATCTCATTTCTACTCTTTTTGCTTCTTCTCTTCTACCATGGTAATACCACCATAGAAACTAAACAAACAAAACAAAACCGAAAAATAATAGCCATTACAAAACTAACAAGTGTTACCTTTCGGGGAAAAAAAAATTAATTGAGCATTTACTGAGTGCCAAGAACTTAACATACATGATCTTATTTTAATCCCATGAAAAATATACAGAAGTAGTGAAGAACATAAAGGGTTTGGAGCCAAACAGATTTGGGACTGATTTACAGTTCATTGCAAAATAAGTGTCCTTGGGTCAATTATTTAATTTCTCTAACCTTTAATTTTCTCATCTGCCAAATGAGGGTAATATTATCTTCTTTATAGGGTTGTTTTGAGGCTTAAAAACAATTTTACAACTGGAACCTGTATGTGAATGATGCTCAATAAATAGTAGTTATTATTATTACTTATATATGCATTTGACAGATGAAATTGTGGTTCAGAGAGATTGCATAACATGTATAACCAGGTAAATAACAAGTGTAAATGTTACACATGTAACACGTAACATGTGTAACAAGGTAAATAAGTTCTAAATGATCAAAGTGAGACCCAAGCTTGTTGGGAACAGTGTTTCTAAGGCCAAAGCCTGCGAAGCTCTGTACCACTGCCTCCCTCCTTCTGTGGGCAGAACAGAGTTGTAGATGTTTGAGCTATGCCCGATATGGGGAGCACATGTCTTCCTCCTGGGGAAGCCCTGCCAGAAGTTTTGTAGCCTAAGGAACTGCTCGTTTAAGGGAAGAGAGAATTAGCAATAATTTTTTTGGAGAACAGTTTCAACAAAGCCTTCGCCATCAGAGGGGATGTCCCTAGGCCCATGGTGGGTCTACAAACCCGACCAAGTCTCCCATGGGCTTATAGATGAACCCTTGAGAGGGTGGGTGACATCATGCCTTGACGTTGCTCTCACAAAGCAGCCTAGAAGGCAGGGGGCTTCTCCTGTATGAAGCACAGAACACAACATGGCTTTGATTATTAAGGCTGTATTGTGAAACAACTTTGGCAGCGTGCAGGCTCATCAGAAGGGGCGGAAGGATGTCCTGCGGCTCTGCAGATGTGGTGCTGGCAGAAGAGGAGCACCCGGTGGAAGAAGCAACCTCATCTGTCCAAAGATATGTGTGCTCCAAAACCCCTCTCACCTTCATCAGAGATTAGGGGAAGGATGAAAGGATTCAGTGGGGTTACCTAGACTAACTTGTGAATACATCTGAGCCACAGAGGAGAAATGCATCACAGAAGACAGAAGCAGCTAAGGCTGAAAACAAATAAATACAGGTTAAGACTCTCAGTGGGACCCTAGTGGGCTCACTGTCTGGCAAGACCTGGAGAAGTTCACCCTACCCTTACAGTTTAGAGGACAAAATAAGTAATCCATGTTTGTCAAGTAGCCTGAAAAAAAATGGTACAGAATCTACATGACCCTAAGAACCCAATCACTGAGAATTCAGCCACTAAGAAAAGGGAATACTGCATATTTGACAATTGGTTTTAATGTCCATAGGATGTTCTGAGGGCCCACCTGGTCTAGCTTCTGACCAATCTCAAACTTGATGCCAATTACTTTGACTGCAGCCTTGAAGTGACGGTCTCTATAACTAAGAGTAACTTCTAAAGCTGTGCACAGTATGGGAATAAGGTATCTGAGCTGAAGAAATGATACCAAAGAGCCTAAAATTACCGATGGAGGCTTTCTTTGAAAACTCTCACTGCCTTACTATGAGGTTTAACGTGAGGTTTGTCCTACTCCCATTTCTCACTTTTATTAAACCACGCTCACCTGGAGAGATGCTAGATTTCTGAGTGTTCAGGAAAAATCTAGGTATATGTACCTTGTTACACATGTTATTAAAGCCCATGGACATCATTTAGGGCTTTGCTTGGTTCCTTTTTGCTCTGTCATCTCTAGTCTTCCATTTTGTATGACTGTGCCTGACTTTGTATTGGAAATACTTTCTTTCCTTTTGTCACTGGGTGTCTACTCTGTGTAAATCCTCAGTTCACCAGTCAGAGACCTATCTCTACTACCACCACCCTGATTCATTCATTCATTCATTCATTCATTCATTCATTCAGAAGACAGGGACTGAGCATCTACTATGTGCCAGGCACTGAGCTTGCGTAGGGTATGCATAGAGGACAAAGTAGAGGTCCCTGCTCTGATGGAGCTTGTAATCACTTGATACTCTCTTTCTATCCACCAGCAGTAACTCTGGATTAAAAGGAGCCTATTAGTGTAGCAGGAGAAAATGAAAGAACACCCAGCAGCCAGTCAGCCATATCCCAAAGTGGAGGTCCAGGTCTTCTGTGGAGCACAGTGTGGGCCCATGGCAGGTCTGACTGCAGCAGAAGTACATTGCCAGCAATTCCCTCTTGGTGCATATGCCCAGGGCTGCTCTCTCTCCACTGCATGGTTCTTCAGAGGGAAAAACTCACATGCAACCTATACTTGCCTCCTGATATGTGTTGTGGAGGAAGTTGGCTCTGTGGTGCAGGAACAGCAGGAGCTGACTCATGCCTTATAACACATTAAGACACAAATTTATGTGTGTGAGAGACAGGGTGTCACTCTGTCACCCAGGCTGAGTGCAGGAGTGTGCTCATGGCTTATTGCAACATCGACCTCCCAGACTCAGCAATCCTCCTGCCTCAGCCTCTCAAGTAGCTGGGAATACAAGCACACACCACCACACCTGGCTAATTTTTTTAATTTTGTAGAGATGAGGCCTCACTATGTTGCCCAGTCTGGTCTCAAAGTCCTAAGCTCAAGTGATCCTCCCACCTCAACCTCCCAAAGTGTTGGGATTACAGGCACAAGCCACTGTACCTGGCCAATATATTTTTTTAGAATCCTAGTCTCTGGGTCACTTGTTTTTGGTCTTCCCTAGTGATCCTATTTTCCCCTAGAAGCACACCTCACCACTTAATCCTGAGAGCCCCTGAAGGGTGCTGGCCTGGATTTCTGTACACCTTTTTTGCAACTAGATGAAAACGGCCAGGTCTTCTAAGATGAAAAGCAGCTACTTCCTGAGTTGCTCAGGCCAAGGAGTAGACAGACATCTAGGATATCCTGGTTTAGTCTAGCAAACTCCACAAAGGAAGCCTGGATTCTAGTCCTATTTTGTCCTCAAATTAAGTCTGTAGCTTTGGGCAAGTCACTTTCTCTATCAAAAACTCTCTTTGTTGGTCTCTGTCAAAAGGAGGCAATAATGAACAGCAGCTGACACATAAACACTTGTAAATGCTGGCTATTGTTAATTATTATTAGTAATACATGCCCTGGTTAAAGAATTGTTGTCAGCCCCGAATGAGATAATACATACGAAAGTTCTCTGAGTGAAATATACCATCCAAATGTAAATTTATTATTGTTGTTTGCCGAGTTGCTCTCTCAGAATGTGCAGGCAAAAATATAAATTATGCCAACGGTTGCTATGAAGCATAATTGAATGCAGACAAATACTTCTTTAGCACCTCCACATTCTTCCATACAACCACCACCAACACATCAGATAAAGGCACCCAGCAGGCTTTGAAGGCTGAGTTGGACAGAGCTGGCAGAAAGGGGCGAGTGAGATCCCACATGACCAGCTCTGCATAAACTGGCTTTGGAAATGGTATTTACTGATTTGGTCATCAATGGGGAGGTAGGAAGCAAAGTGATCGGTTTTGCTTTCTCCTAAACAGGGCAGTTGTTAAACCAGAAGTGAATCTGATCCCAGCTTTAAGAGCAGTCAGCTGCATTCTGAAACAGGCAAAAATGTAAACAGAGCCCTGTAACTCTAGACTAGGGCAGAACAGCCATAGGTTTCATAATGGGAGAGTCTATGGGCCCTGTGCCAAGAAAAATGAAATGTTACCCTGGGCCTTTAAACAGAATCATGTAAGAGCAGAGTGCATATTTGTTTAACACACACACACACACAAGACCTTTTTCTCTGCCAATACCTTTCTGAACCCTCCTGAATAAAAGCTGAAATCCCTGAAAACATGGTACAGAACCAATATTGTTTGCATAGTCTCATTCTTTAGTGCCAAAGGATTTTTCTCCTGAACAGGGAGCTGTTTCTTTCTTTTCTTTTTTCTTCTTCTTCTACTTTTTTTTTTTTTTTTTTTTGCCCAAGTTAATTACAAAGTATGACTGAGAAAATAAAATAAATGAGCCCATTCCACCCATCCCTGTATCTGAATTCTATCATGTGAGTTGCCAATTGGTTTTCTAATCCTCTCATTCAATATCTGCTGTTAATTTGTTTGCTATTTCAAGAACTTGAAGACTGTCAGCAAAATACATGATGCATTACAAAACTTATAATTGGAAATAAAAACATCTGACACTTTTCTGACAGAGTAAACATAAAGTACTACTATTGCACTGATCAGAACAAGGGAAATGTGAGCAACCTTGTAGCTATTTGTGTGCAAACACAATTAGAAATGCTGCAGAGAGTGAAATCAACACTCAACTCCCACTTTGAAAAATGCTGAGAAAATTACATCTAAATGAATGAATGAATTCAACATGGTTATGATAGGAAATGAGGGGAAGAGAGGAAGGGAAAACAAATCTTGCTCACACTTCCTTTGAAAAAGCGACTCAACGGACTTTCTCTTCCTATTTCAGCCATTTTAGAATTGCACTGCCTAGGCCTGATCTAATTTTCCTGCTGGAGAAGTTAAGGCACTTCCTCCACAGTCACTAAATCTGACAAATTACACCTGGGTCCACTCTAACGTGAAAAAATGTGCTCTTTGTTGCTGACCCCTTGGTCAGCCTAGAGATCAAATTCCTGGACATCGGAAAGCCCCACTCATATTCATTAAAAGCCACGGGAGACCAGCTCTGTATTTCTGTTCAAGAGAAGAACAAGGTGCGGGCTTTCGCTGAACAATACAACTGCTCTGCTTCAGTCGGCACAATATACACCTTTCACTTTCTGCAGCTTGGCTGCTGATGAATTAGTATGTGGATTTTTTTTTTTTTTTCCCTGCACAGCATCTTAATATCAAAACTAAGTCCCACGAGTGAGTTTACCCCAAACTGCTTGTGTTAAAAAGCTGGCTACAGAGTCAGTAATCAAAAATACAAAAATGATTTCAAAATTCTACCTTCCCTCTACTCTGGCCAGACATGCCATTAGTTACCACGGTGGCTAATATTTGACAGATTAGAATTTTGTCCCCTTTCTAACCACACTCAGCGTTTGGGAAAGATGTTACAGTGCTGAGAGTGAGTCACAAAGACAAAATTGGGCACCACTGGTGGCAGAGAATCAATTTTAGGTATGCAAGCAATCCACAAGCTCTCCCATAGTATGAAGTAAGTATGAGGCTGACCCACCTGCCTGACAACACAAAACCTTCTTCTCCTGCACTCCGAAAAAGAATGAGAAAATAACGACAATAGCAGAAGTGAAGCAAATCTGTGGCTGAACTGTTAAAAAGATGCCTGATGCCTTTATTCCAGATTCTTGGAAGAATGAGATGGTGAAGGAATATATACAGATGCCATAAAACCTGCCTTAAGGCCTCCTGAGGTAAGGGTGCCCCCAGATAATCCATCGACTCTTGCCCTCCCATCTGAGGGAGCCTCTTTCCTTTCAGATCTGGCATCCCACTTACAACATCTTCAGTTTAGGCCACTGAATTTTCCCAGACCCATCAAACCACATTCAAAGCCTCTTCCTTGGGGATCTAGTAAGCACTACAGAACATTACGGTTGCAGACATATATGAATGCTCTGGTGTGTTGTAAGTTATTTTCTACGTACCAGTTCCTGTTAAACTGTAAATTAGAAAACACTACTTTAATTCTCTCTAGTCTTGAGGTAGCTTTCAGCTGTGTTGCAAGTTATGAACGTGTAACGAATACAGACTAATATTCTTTTTCTGTAGCTAGACCAGGTCACAACCCATATTTTCTAAATACACGAATTACAGCTATTTTCCTAGGCTGATGGCAATTACTTTTGAGAAACCTGTGAATCCTTAATATCAGGGTTCTTATTTTGATTTCTAGTTTTGAAACCACTAGTGCTATCAGCAATGCAGAACTTAATATTTCCTCCAAAAAAGTCACTGTAAAAACAGGGAAATCAGACCATCAATTTACATTATTTTCGATTGAAATATCTGCTGGGTTACTAAGCAGGGACTCACCTATGTGTAAATCCCAGAGATGGAAAAAATTTAATTTCTGAAGGGAGAAAAGTGGGTAAGAACCTATGGTATAAGTTCTCCCAAACACTGCTTTGAGGCAAATTCTTTTTTTTGTTGTTGTTGTTGTTGAGACGGAGTCTCGCTTTGTCCCCCATGCTGGAGTGCAGTGGCCCAATCTCGGCTCACTGCAAGCTCCACCTCCCGGGTTCATGCCATTCTCCTGCCTTAGCCTCCCAAGTAGCTGGGACTACAGGCGCCCGTTACCACGCCCGGCTAATTTTTTGTATTTTTAGCAAAGACGGAGTTACACCGTGTTAGCCAGGATAGTCTCGATCTCCTGACCTTCTGATCTGCCCGCCTCGGCCTCCCAAAGTGCTGGGATTATAGGTGTGAACTCCCAGGCTGGAGTGCAGTGGCGCGATCTCGGCTCACTGCAAGCTCTGCCTCCTGGGTTCACGCCTGCCTCAGCCTCCCGAGTAGCTGGGACTACAGACGCCCGCCACCATGCCTGACTAATTTTTTCTATTTTTTCAGTAGAGATGGGGTTTCACCATGTTAGCCAGGATGGTCTAGATCTCCTGAATTCGTGATCCGCCCACCTCGGCCTCCCAAAGTGCCTGGGATTACAGGCGTGAGCCACCGGGCAAATTCTTAATAGTAAAAGATGTTAAAAATTGTACAAGACATTGAAGTAATTCAAGCATGCTCGCAAATATGTATTTTTTTGAAAATTCTTACTTTGATGACCATTTAAGTGGGTGGCATATGAGAGAAATTAGAGAAGACCTCATTCCTCATGTTTTACAACTAAATGAAAAAGTTAAGTGACTTGCCTAGTGTCACCCAATGAGCAGGGTTGACTAAATAATAGGGCTAAAACTTATCCAATCTCACTCCTTATGAAGGCTGACAGAGGTATAGTTTGGAAACACTAACACACCACTATTAGTAGTAATAGCTAACACTTATCAACTGCTTACTCCATGCTAAAAAGTCTTCTGTGTGCTGTGGATGCATTAATTCTATCTTCATAACAACCATGAAACCATAATGTTTTACCCCATTTTAAAGAAGGAACAGAGGCAGGCAGATGTTAAGAAACTCACCAAAGTCCCACTGAATAAGTGATAGAGATGGCAAATACTCTCCTCCCTAGCACAGAAATGCTAATGCAGACATTTCTAAATCAATGTTCAGATTATCAGTAGTTCTGGGAATGTTAATTTTGACGAAATATCTTCACAGTGAGATCCAAACTACTGAGGCCTCCCAAAAACAGATGATGAAACTGAAATATCCTTTTTGTCAGCCTCTGTATTCTTGGTCAAAATACAAAGTATCAACAATTCCAATGGATGGGGCAAAAACCATTTAAAGATCTCCCTTATTGTAAAGAGATGCTCAATAGGAAATGGTTGAAGCTTTGTGGAAATCTCAACAGACATTAAGTCTAATGACAACTTTAGGAGAACATTTCAGAAGACTGATTAGTGCTTATTTTCTTGACTTTTCTACCCTTGCCAGTATTAAAATTAAAACATTTTAAACGATATCAATCCAGTTCAGATATAAACTTTGTCTGCAGTTTGCACCACCACCAAAAACAGATCATGCCCTGTCACATCACATATCTGAATTAGTCAGTTTGTTCAATTTCTTGAGATGCTGCAAGATCTGCCTGAGGACCAAAATCATTCCCTCATTCATCACAGCTATAATCTGGTTTAGCTGAACCCTGTCCTAAATAGATTTGAATCAGCTCAGATAATGGAGGAAGTTTGTTGCTGTCATCATTTCAGCAACTATCAATCCAGGGACCTCTGAACATCCTGCTTGCTCAGGAATAGCCTTAAATGTCCTGTACCTTTTAAGGATTTTTCAAAAGTAATCTTAAATTATTTTTAAACAATGATCTTAACTTGCATGTAGAGCATCTCTGCCAATCAGAGGTCATTCCTCAACTACTTCACTGACATTAAGAACTGGGCTGTGAAGCTGGAAATGCTCTCTCTCCTGCCCTTTACCCAGAAATGCTAATATCAATATCCTACACGACCCCAGATTACAGTTTGACAGCACTGGTTTCTGCTGTTTATTCTCTTGCCCTTTACCACGTTCTCACACATTAAAAAAATAAATTGACGTACCTTACTAAAGCTAGGTATAAACTGGATCTGCAGATTATAACCACCAATTACCACATCCCCAACCCCGCCATCCCTCAGTCATGCTGTATACCCTGGAATCAGACTCGCCAGGTTCAAATCATACCTCTTATTATCTGTGGCGATTCTTGAGCAATTACTTAACTTTTCTGCATCTGGATTTTCTTATCTGCCAAATGAGAATCAGAATAGTGCCCATCTCCTAAAGGTATTTTGAGGATTAAATGAGACAACACATATACAAAAAACGTAGGACAATGCCTGGCATATAGGAAGTACTTAATTAAGAGTTCAAAATCATTGTCAGGGTTGATTTTAAACAGAGATGTACTTCCTGTACCCATTCATCAGTCCTTCTGGATACCAACTCGTATAGCTAGAAAAAAAATTATAGAAAATATCTCAACCTTTTAACTTACAGAGGACAAGCCAAACTGTCAAGTAAAGTGGCCAATCTGAATTCAGTCTGCTTGTCTGTTTCCAGTCCTATCCACAACTCCTAGTGAAGGACTGGGGTACTTTCTGTATTGAGTGAGTAAAGGTGAGTTCTTCTGCTCTATATACACACACACAGGTTAGTTTTGCTCTACATACATCCTCAAAAAAAAAAAAAAAAGTCCTAGAACCTGAATGGTTGACAATCATTTAGTCTAACATTCTCACTTTAAAGATTTAAAAAAACAAAACAACAAAAAAAAAACTTGCTCTAGGGCCTAAATGACTTGCCTAAGTTGACATAAATACTTAGTGGGAGAGCCTAAGGCCAGAAAAATTATAATTGATATCCTAAGCAAACTATCCGATATTCTCTAAAGTCCACTGCAAACTTTACCTATTTTATCCTCAACATAACCCTCTAAAATAGATATCATCTTCACCATCTTAGAGATATGAAAACTGAGGCTCAGACACTGTGAGGTAACTCCTTTAAAACCTGACAACTGTCAACTGATAGAGTCAAGATTGACATGCTTCTTGTCTGGCTTCCAAGGATATGTACCTGTTTCAAGTTTTCCAGAGCTTAGTTCTGAGAATTCTAGCGCCATTTCTCAACCAGTAACTTTCAAACCACCTGTGCATCAGTCTTGCCCACGGAACTTTAAAAAATAGAAACTGCTGCTGAGCTTCATCTCAGGAAGGACAATCAGAGTCTCTGTAGGTAGGGCTTCAAAATCTATATTTCTACAGAGACGGTAATTCTGACGTGTAGAGAGATTTGAGAAACCCTAATCTAAGCAGGATATTTTATGACGGCTTCCAGTACAAAATGAGAGGGAAATGAGTTACCTAAAGCTGATGGAATGTTCAGAGTAGCTGAGTCTGTGTGAAGGGTAGCATGGCGACCTCCTCTCAAATCCTTTTGTGTCACACAGACATACACCCAGCCCCAGTAGCATAAACATATACAGCCAGCCCTCCATAATCAGCGGTTCTACATCCAGGGACTTAACCAACCAAGGATAGAAAATATTAGAAAAAGGGCCGGGAGCGGTGGCTTATGCCTGTAATCCCAGCACTTTGGGAGGCCGAGGCGAGCCAATCACCTGAGGTCAGGAGTTCAAGACCAGGTTGGCCAACATGGTGAAACCCTGTCTCTACTAAAAATATAAAAAATAGCCGGGTGCAGTGGCGTGTGCCTGTAATCCCAGCTACTTCGGAGGCTGAGGCAGGAGAATCACTTGAACCCGGGAGGCAGAGGTTGCAGTGAGCTGAAATCACACCACTGCATTCCAGCCTCACTGACAGAGAGATACTCCATCTCGAAAAAAAGAAAGAAAATATTGGAAAAAGGATTACATCTATGCTAGATATTTTTTCTGTCATTGTTCCTTAAACCATGAAGTATTAACAATGATTTATATCATATTTACATTGTATTAGGTAATATAAGCAATCTAGAGACGATTTAAAGTATACACGAGGATGTGCATAGGTTACATGCAAATACTATACCATTTTATATAAAAGACTTGAGCATACTGGAATTTTGTTATCAGCGGGAGGTCCTGGGCCAATTCCCAATGGATACTGAGGGAGGGATGACTGTATATATCTAGGAAAGCCTTAACTCCCATTGATCTTACCTAAAGAGATCTCTATCACAATGAAAACAAGTGTTGCATTTTGTAGCAGTACAGAATGTATTTTGTTGGAAATACAGCAATAAGGTTTCCTTCCATCCTAATCATTTTCATTTAAAGCATCTAAGTCTGAGCCATGATTTTTCGGTACTGAGCTAAAAAGCAATGTGGAAAACTGTTTGAATCATCACTTACCAAGGTGCACCGTATATCCTGAATCCCTTCACTGTTACCTCCGAATCTTGTAAGTAAATACTGTTTGTCAGGAGGGACTGAACATTGTCAAAGTCCTCTGGTTTCAATTTGGACACAGAGGGGAAACGGTAGTAGTCCTGTTTAACAAGGTCTGCCATGAATTCCTTATCAAATGTCAGTTCATGATTCCCAGCAATCACTATTTTATATTCATATGGCAGGTTTCCTGAAATAAGAAAAAAGAGCACCAATTAGCACGTTCATTTCCCATCAAAAGTACAACAGGCGAGACTATGTGATTAGCAGACAGCTCACCCAAATGAAATAGCGCACACATTCCTTTACATTTCCATGTGAACTGGAATTTATGATTAGTCCTTTATGCTAACAAAAATGACAATAACAGGAGATAGGAAGCTGCTAAGTAGCTAAAACGTTGCTAAAAAGACATTAAATTTTCTAGTTCCATTTCCCTCTTCTGTATGCTACGTATTCATTGTGATGAGTCCACAGGGTAGTGAATCCATACTTTATATTTATCCAGTAAAAAGCACATTAATCACGATCCTTAAGAGAAGGTCTGGACCTAGTTTGGTTCTCAAAACATAATCT
This sequence comes from Macaca fascicularis, assembly GCF_037993035.2. Taxonomy (NCBI): domain Eukaryota; kingdom Metazoa; phylum Chordata; class Mammalia; order Primates; family Cercopithecidae; genus Macaca; species Macaca fascicularis. The sequence continues at coordinate 35,056,674 of NC_088388.1, read as the reverse complement.
AACCAACTATTCTTAACAACTCAGATAACGACTAGGTTTTTAGTATATCCTTCAGACAAAAGACATGGCATCGTCAAACATTCCATAACTGACATACAAGAAAGGAACCACATAGTACAATTTCATATTTCAATTCTAATTTTAAGTTTACCTTTTGGGTTGTGAATAAAAAGAACATTAGGAAGGGCCCCCTGATTAGAAGGCTAACTTTCCTCCCATTGGGATGGGAGAAGAAACTGTAAAGCTTAACCCACTTTTAATATTTATGGTATGGAAATGTGAGTTCTCGGTGTGTGCTTTTTATGCAAAAGTTTCCCGATCAAAATGAGATAATTCTGGGAAGAAGAATGAAAGCTATAAAGGAAAACCCAAACACCAGACTTCTGCATAGATTTATAATGTTTGAATAAAGTACGGGTCATACATATTAATAACTCACCGTGATGCTATAAGAACCAAAATCCAAAGGGAGAGAGTGCCGGGCAGCTGTCCCCACCTGAAATTAATGTTCTTTTCTTTACGCTGTCACTACCCATCCCTCAAGCCTCACTGTTCATCTCCTGCTTATTTTATTTTGGAGGAAAAAAAGAGTGGGACAATGGCACCTATAATTCCAGCTTTCTGAGACCTATGGATCTGATGCAAAATTAATGTTTCCTGCTATTCCAGGAAGAATTAAAGTTACCACTAGCAGGAAATTGGATACACTTGTAAGAACTGGTCCTTACCAGCAAGCCAGAGTCTCAATGATTTCATTAAGGAAGCTTAGTGGGGAAGAGAATTTTGTGGGGCAGGTGATGGGAGCAAGTTCTGTCGTCAGTCCACTTGGATTTCAGCAATTCAAACTGTAAAGATTACATTGTGAAGTCCACACAGTCTCAGCAGCACATCACAAACGTATTTGCTAATATTGAAGCAGTTTTCAAGACTGTCAGATCATGTTTTGTAAAATTACTGCCTTTTCTTTAGCTATTAATTGTTAGATTTCTGACAATAATAAAATTGCTTATATAGCTTGGGCAATAATGGGGAGGCTTGAGAGAGATGAAAGCAGTCTGATAGAAAACAACACTGCAGAGAGAAGAAACCAGAAACGCTGAGGCCAAGCAGCAATGGATATCTTTGACTACTAGCCCACAGTGCTGTATGTCATGTCTTTGGCCTCAGTTATTTGCAAGGTTATGATGAAGAATTCAGAAAAGAATAGGAAGCCTCCCTCAAATGCACATTTTGGTAATTAAGAGTATGATGTACATAGCATGTTGCTTGGATAGAATGGTGGTATTTTGCACAATTCCTGAACTTCAAGTGCAGATGAAAGATGTGTTAATAGGGCCACAAATTCCCAGTACTGCACATGCTGGACATTTTTGAGAGGCCCTACAACTCTAATACCATGGCTCTGTGACCCTATGAGCCTAATACTGCTCCCCACCCCAAATCACCTGTGCTCCCAAAGCTGGAACAGGCTAAGTTGTTTTCCCAGATAGCAATCTCTTCCAAGGAAGGTCCTTACTGTGTGATTCTTGGAGCAAAAGATTTTACCTGTACAAATCACACTGTAGTTGCCCAGTTCCCCTTTAATCATTCACATAGATGGACTCACTGTAAACCCTTTAATTATGTGCCGCCGCTCCTGAGGAAGCCTGGGTTTCTCAATTTATCCTCGTTTTAGGGCTTGGGTTCAGGGACAGCATGGGTGAGACTAGCCACTATGGCAAAGGAAGTATATTTTCCCCCTTCAGACTGGGTTTTTCTTTCTTTCTTTTTTTTTTTCCTTTTTAAGTAAAGCTGCTGCAAAGTAAATCTTTCTCAGGAAGACAAGTATCTTTGGTGTCTTTTAAATCAAATTTTGGAGACTCAGTATAAAAAGGTAGCCACCAAAATGAAGAGCCACAGAAAAGGTGATGATATTTACACATCACCAACAAACTCATCTCTTTCTGAGAATCCAATAGTAGCTTCCAACTTCCATCCTCTGTTACCGATGTTATGAGATTGTCTGACATATTTTCTTTTTTGCTGAACTGACCTTTCATCTATAATCTGCCAACCTTTATGTTTTATATGAAAAGTGTAAACAGGGCAGCTGACAAATCTCCTGTTACTTGATGGCATTTTCGTGGGTTTTCTTTTTTTTTTTTTTCCAGACTAGATTAATTTGGAAGGCTCTGCAGTCCAGCTTCAAACTTCTTGGTATTCAAATAGCAACACTTTAAAATTGTCAGGCAAAGAGGTGCCTGCCTTTTTCCATTTTATTCACATCATGCCAGCTAAGCTGACCTGCTTGTACACAAAAAAAAAAAACAAGGCCATATATATACTCTAACATTAAAAAAAAAAAAAAATTCTTGCTCTGAATGACCCAAAGAACTCTACCGGCCGGGCATGGTGGCTCACACCTGTAATCCCAGCACTTTGGGGGGTCGAGACAGGCAGATCACCTGAGGTCAGGAGTTTGAAATCAGCCTGGTCAACGTGGTGAAACCCCATCTCTACTAAAAATATAAAAATTAGCTGGGCGTGGTAGCAGAAGAATTGCTTGAACCCTGGAGGTAGAGGCTGCTATGAGTCGAGATTGCGCCATTGCACTCCAGCCTGGGTGACAAGAGCAAAACTCATCTCAGAAAAACAAACAAAGAAACAAAAAAAAAGAACCCTACCAACCAACCAGTTTCATCGTTCCTAAGGCATGGTATATGTTCTACTAATGGTACACAAGATTATTTTAGATGAAATGGAAAAGAACCTTTGACAAAATGTCAAACAGTTTTGTATTTTAAAACGACTTTTAAGAATGCATTGTTTGGACGAATACAATATAAAAGTGTAAGTAATGATATATAGCTTCCTTTTTTCTATCTTTATATGTAAAATAAGAGGTAATTTCAAGAAAATTACTGAGCAAATAGGGGTAACTTACAGGTACAACAAAGTGACTATGGTAGCAAGCTAATTAATGAAATGTGGAAAACTTGCTCATCAGCTCAGGTTAGAGCTACAGAATGTAAGTGAGACCATAAACTCATAAAGGCAGTTATTTGAGTTTTATCTATTCTGTGTCACATAAGTAGATACTCAGTGGTGTCACATAAGTAGATACTCATGAACTGAAAGTCAACTGGGTCCTCACCGTTACTTGACAGTTCTAAGTGCCCCACGCTCTAGCCACTACCTCCCCAAAGCAGCCATCACAAAATGTGTCCAGGTTCCTCTCTAGCTCCCAGGCTCCAACCGAGCCCCTTTCAAGACATGCAAAATATCCTCTAACCACATGTGTAAAGAAGGAGGAAGTTTCTCTTCACTTCTGCCTTTTCACTTTCCCATCACTCCATCTGTTTGCACCTTCTCATATTTCTAACAGAGGTTGAGCATCCTTTATCTGAAATGCTTGAGACCAGAAGCACTTAGGATTTTGGATTTTTTCAGATTTTGGAATATTTGTGTCATACTGATTGAACATCCCAAATCCAAAAATCCAAAATCTGAAATGCTCCGGTGAACATTTTCACTGAGTGTCATGTCTGTGCTCAAAAGGTTTCAGATTTTGGAACACTTCGGATTTTAGATTCTCATAGTAGGGATGTTCAATTTGCAAACTGGCCCCTTAATCAGATTCCTCCCACTCCCACAAGCACCTTCCTTTTCCAGGCATCTCCTCTCTTTGATATTTTGGGTCTCTCTCTATTTATACATTGAATCCTCATTAGTGAGTTTATATTTACCCACTCCAAGAAAACAAAAACAAACAATCCTTGACACATACACACACACATACATGCCTCAAACATGATCTTAAACATTCTTTGACCTTTTTGCTTCTTTGAGATGCTTCCTCATTTCACTTCTAAACTTCTAAAAAGAGGATTCCATAAGCTTGCTGCTGGTAGGACCAATTCAGCCCTCAGATGTGTTATGGCTAGCCCTCGACTGAGGTTTTGTTTGTTTTGTTTTTTATTTTGTTTTGTTTTTGTACATAACTAACATCTAGAACTCGGAAAATATCACCCAAAAGTTTCTGCACTTCCAGCTTCTTGTGGAAAATCAAAAGATCAGGCAAAACTGATCTCCAGTCTGCCAACAGACCTCCTCACTCTGATTTCTTCTCATACAGCCCACTTACCACATTTGTTTTGCCTGATGGGCCACTATATTAATAGATTTAACAATGTATAGCCAAATGGTTACTCAAAAGTTACTCAATGCAATCTGGCTTCTGCTTCTACTCTCCTTCCAAAAGCTTCCTTGGAATGTGACTAATAACTTCCTAATGGCCAAAGCCAAGGCTTTTTCTGAATTCTGACCTCTGTTGAGCACACTACAGTGGTGTGATCTGTTCCCTGGATTACTGCTGTGGCACTCTCCAAGTTATCCTCCTCCCTCTCTGATATTTCTTCTCCTCTCTCTTCTTCTTCCTCAGCTTCCTTTGCATCCTATCTCATCTGCATACTTATTCCATGACACTCTCCTTCTTCATCTTTACTTCTAAGGGCAGTATTTAATAGTTGCTTACTGTGCTTCTCCCATTTCTATTCCTAATGATTCGATTTTAAAACTATTACAATTTAAACTATGGAGGCAACATGGGGATAAGAATGGGGACTCTGTAGTCTCTGCCATATGTTAGCTGTATGACCTTGGAGATTCCTTATGTTCTCTAAAGTGCACTAGCAAAATGGGGATAATAACACCTACCTCATGAGTTTTGGCAAAGATAAAATGAAATATAGCCTCAAAAGCACATGCATGGTGCAGAGTAAACCGTCAGTGCATGTTCACTATTACTACTCCTTTTTTGAGTTTTGCTTTTGCACGTGACTTGTCTCCCCATAGACTTGAAGACACGGATCATGGCTTGTTGTTCCTTATTGACCCAAAGTACCTAGTCCCAGATCTTCAAAATGGCAGACACACAACTCAGATTTGCTGAGTAAGTGAAGGAACGTTATGAACCTCCACAAGATTTCCTGGGAACTTCCATAGAATTCCAGGAACTTGGGTTGTCATCTTAGGCTATGGCAAGGTTTAAGCCAGTGTTACATTTTCTTCCAACTTTAAGCCCACATGAAGTGTCCTGTTCCTTCTCCCCAACATCCAGTCTTCCAGTCTAGCCGCCTAATCTCCACTCTTTTTAAACTACAGTTTTCTCAAATATAAATAGGGTAAAAATAAAATACTGATTCTAAAGTTTGGTGAGGATTAAACAAGATCCTGCATATAAAGAACCTGCACAGTTTCTGACACTTTATATTCATTCAATAGACATTAGCTGTGTTGTTATGTTATTGTCATGCCCATCTTTCCCAATCCCCATTAATTAATCACTGGTTTATCCACAAATTGAACCACTCCCTGATACCAGGCACAACATCACTACTCTCAAAGCAAAGCATCTGAAGATGAAAAAGAACATTTTGATTTTTCTCATGGCAGAAACTGGCATGTTCCAACATGTCTTTCAAACTAACGAAAGTGTTATTAGGGCCAATAAGCATTTGGATCTAAAAGTGAAGGTCAGTGGCCCTATGAGGCCTCCAACCTGCACACAGTGCAAACACAGCATCTCTTTTGAGATAATCCTAACCTCGCACAATGTATTCCCTTAACACACAACTTCTTGCCTCCTTCTCTTATCCAGATATCTCTCTCTTCCAGTATTTCTCAAATACCAAAAAATGTGCCCAGAGTGGCCTCTCATTCATGAATGATTAGTATAACCTGTGATAGCTTCCAGACTGTTTCTCTCAAAGAGGGACTACTCATGCAGAATATCCAAAACTTCTTCTTAGAATCAGGTGGGGGTATTCCTCTATGAGCATGTAGCAAGGAATAGATTAAAAATTTAAGATCTCCAGCTATGCACATGTCTGATGAACTCTATAACAATGTTAAACACATAGCAACTTATGTCAAAGTCAGCATAACTCCCTTATAAAACTCTGGACATTTAACATGGCACTTATAATGGCTTCGATGAATCACAGCACGTGTCCTCCAAGACAATCTGGTGGTTTGAAGTTGTGCTCCGTGAAGCCTCCCCAGGGATGGAGAAGGGCAGAGGGGAACGACTTTCTCTGAGGTCCACCAGAGCAGCTATGCTTTCCTTGATTTTACCATCTGGGGAAAGATGTCATCATTCAAAGAAAGTTAACCCTGGCTTAAAAAAATTAAGAGGAAACCACTGATTCATGCACTTCCATTTTATGGATGAAGAAACTGAGTGCCAGAGAGGTGCTGCCACTTACTAAGCACAGTCACAGGCCACAAGTAGGGCCAGAATCTAGCTCTTTGGCTCCCAGACCAGTAGTTTTCAGATGACCCCAAATATGTGACAACTTGATAAAGTTTGACTTAAGGCCTGGTACATAAATCCTCCTCATACCATTCTCCATCTACAGTAATCTTTTATCTAATATTAGGCACTTACAGCCCTTTTTGTTTGTACCCATGAAACAGAACTCTCCATTCTAGATGCTTCCCTGGCTATATCATAGAATTCTCCTGTATGGGACATGAGGCAGTGTCAGCCTCACACTACGACAATTAAAACACATCCTCGCTCGATTAAAACATTCCCCGAATGCTACTGCAGCTGGTGGTGTAATTTCTTACCTACAGGCTCCCAGGAGAATGTGGGAGCCTACCAAATGAAGAGAAGGCCAACTTTATGTGAGGTCCCAGAATCTAAAACTTGTTGGCTACAATTATTAGGATTAGGATGAGACTTTGATAGGAGAATGGAGGTCTGAGGTAATAAATTCAAACACCTACATGGATTAGGGAGGTAAACAATGTGAATTGAGCTGAACTAGGTGGAAGATAATGGAGAACAATGAGGACTGGGGGCACATGTGCATCAGCATTTTAAAATAAACATATATAAGCACTGCTCTAGCCAAACATGATTTCCTCGCTTGCCCCTCTCCCTCAATACAAGTTAATGTTCCTCAAAAATAAGTATCATACAACTGCATTCAGGTTTTCTGCTATAAATCCTTATAGAATGAATACCTCTAGAAAACTCAAGTTTAGGTCAAACCAAAATCCAAGGTCAATTCCAGAACATTCATTTTTCCCAGGAATCTGCCTGTGATATGGTTTGGCAGTGTCCCCATCCAAATCTCATCATGAATTGTAGTTCCCATAATCCCCACATGTTGTGGGAAGGATCTGGTGGGAGGTAATTGAATCATGGGGGTGGTTATCCTCATGCTGTTCTCATGATAGTAAATTCTCACGAGATCTGATGGTTTTATAAGGGGTTTTAACTCCTTTTGCTCAGCACTTCTGCTTGCTGCCACCATGTGAAGAAGGACGTGTTGGCTTCCCCTTCTGCCATGATTGTAAGTTTCCTAAGGCATACCCAGCTTTGCTGAACTATGAGTCAATTAAACCTCTCTCCTTTATAAATTACCCAGTCTCAGGTGTATCTTTAGTAACAGCATGAGAACAGGCTAATACAGCCTGCCAACTGTTAGAAGAGAACTCTTGACCCATACTCTTCATTCCTCATGAACAGGGAATATGGAAAACAGGGGCAACCACAATGGTTCATCAGGTCATGGTTAACACCAAATATCCTTTCTCCACACCCTTCTTTTTTAAATCAGAGATCTGGTCGGCAAGGCTAATTGATCACTATCTACTATTTACTCCTGCTGAAACCAAGAGAAAAACCCCAGCATTCAGCAGTAGTTATTTGTGAAAGAGAGCCTCCAAAAGCAAACATGGCTTATTGTTTTCCTGTATAAAAAAAAAACCTAGATCCATAAAGCTGACATATTTTAAGACTGCCAATCCCTATGCCCTCTCCCCTCTATTCTTCCAAATTATAGGTTTTTAAAATATATAAGGAAACCAAAACCAAAAATGTCTGTGGCATAACACTCACAGTCAGTAAAGCTCATTCTATAGCAGGAAGAAAAACAACAGAGGTGACAGGACAGAAGAGGAACTTGCTATGGCTCCCAGGTGCCCAGGAAAATCCAATTCATAAGGCACAGCCTTCAGGCTCACTTTCCCTTGGCAATGTGCTAGGAAAAAAAAAAAAGCTAAGTTGTTGGGATCTAAAAGAATCAAACAAATATATAGTCAGATCTGTTATCACAGGACTGTTTCTAAACATGAGATACATAACAATTTGAACACATTTCTGAAATCTGCCTGCAATGGGGCAGTGTCAGGGGCCTGTTTTAAAACACTGTTCCCTAATGCCAGTGATATAAAGTGACTTCGTTATACCCAAGGCAACAGAAGGAGGAAATTTTTCCTATTTAAAAGTATGATTATATGTTTAATATTGTAACTCCAGCAGGAACAGGGAAAATGTTAAAACTCTTGAAGCCTCTCTATTTCACTGAGGAATGAACAAGAATAACCTGGGCTTGAAAACTGGCCAAGCAGAAAATTCTGCAGGAGGATGAAAGGAAAAAATTCATACCAACTGCTAGGAGCATGGAAGAACTATGAGGCTCAGGATGGGCTAAGGAGACATTTCATCTAAATTCCTTCCTTGGCAATTACTGGGGGCTGATAGTAGAGAAGGCTCGAGGCCAGCCTGGAGGTGGAGAGGGGGTTCTATGAGCTATGAGGAGGCAGAGCCAACTTTTTGCTGTTGTACCCCCGGCACCTAGAAGAATGCTTGGCACGTAGTTGGTACCCACTGCATACTCCAGAAATCCCCCTTGGCTCCACAGTTTGCACTCACTTGCCTCAGCTTCAAAAACACCGGAAACATTCAGTCAGGGCAAGCTCTGTCTCTGACCTCAGTCTATCCCCCGTCAGGCTCCATTCATTTTCACAAGTCCTGACAGCTCTAACATTAATACTCACACTTGCTGATGGAGCCACACAGCAGGTTCAGACTGCTACCTTCTCCTCTGAAACTCATGCATTAGGGTTTCTTCCATGCTTGCAATGGGAAACCAGGTCTAAGAAATATTAAACACAGAAAACTATATTACAATAATGTCAGGGCTGAGCCAGAAACCCAGGAGAAGGCAGGGGATGCGGAGTGAAAGCCCTGGGGTCCACCGCAGGAATTAGGACCAGTGTAAGACACCACGGCAGAAATGCTCCCTCCTCCGCTTCAGCCTCCTCCATGAAGAGAATCCCAAGGCACCAAGAGATGTGATAAACCTTAGTCCACACAAAGAAGACAGAAGTCCACTCCCCTTCCCTTACAGTAGTCACTACTGCACCTCACCGATGGCAGGGAACAACTGAGAAGTGCAAACGATGGGGAAGCAGGCCATTAATAGCCACACTTTTTAGACCATGAAAACAGCCCAGAGATTTTATTGCTGCTCAGCAACTCCTTGTTTGTAAGCATTCTTGCCTCAACCATGGCCTTATTCCAACACAATTTTTGTGACCTAAACACACACATCTACACACTCGCATATACTCATTCACACTTACATATATGTTTAAGATAACCGCAAGGTAGTATAAATGAATGACAATATTCTCCTTGCTTCCCAACCGAGTATCTCTAAGTTGCCACCCAAATCAACATGGCATGCTCTAAATGGGAATCCCTAGTGGTAACTGTCCACCTAAATGCAACTCCAATTGTATTCCAGTATTGCCATCTGGCTGGACAACAAGAATCGTAAGGTAGACCCTTCCACTGTTTATTTTATCCAAACTTTCCTTTACAAATGAGGGCCTTGGCTTGTTAAAAAAGATTTATACAACAAATCGATCTGAACAATCAGACTAGCTTCTAAAGACCCTTCAATCTGCTTCCTCAAGCATTAGAAAACTGCATCCAAATCAAGCTTCCACCGGATAGTCACAAGAAAAATTGGTAAAGACATTGTCAGGTTTCATCTGGATCAGCTGTGCGCATGTTTATACAACCTGAACTTGTAGGAATATATGAATACATGGCATGAAGGAAAGAGCATGGACTTTGGAGTCAGACAGATTTGGGATCAAGTTCGTGATTCTGTCACTTATTACCTGTTAAACTCAAACTCCAGACACACTATTTAAGCTTCACATTACTCATCAGGAAAAAAAAAAAAGAATTGTACAATCTACCTTATGAAGTGGGTATGGGGAATAAGTGAGAGCAGGAAAGGACCAAATACAATACCTGCCACATAAAGGATGATAATTATTATTGTTATTATTACTAATAATTCTTGAAATGCAGTCTCACTCTGTCACCCAGGCTGGAGTGCAGTGGCACGATTTCAGTTCACTGTAACCTCCGCCTCCAGGGTTCAAGCAATTCTCGGGACTCAGCCCCCCAAGTAGCTGGGACTACACATGTCCACCACCACCCCCAGCTAATTTTTTATATTTTTAGTAGAGACAGGGTTTCGCAATGTTGGCCAGGCTGGTCTCAAACTCCTGACCTCAGCTGATCCCCTCAGCCCGCCTCAGCCTCCCAAAGTGCTGGGATTACAGGCGTGAGCGTGAGCCATCGTGGCTGGCCTATAATTGTTATTTTTATTCTGTCTTCTGTTTTGCAGTGTAACTTAGGTCAGAGTAAGAAGCCCATCTCCTACTTCCTACCTCTTTAGAAGAGTATTTAATAAATATCTTTAATAAACTAGTATTGTTGACTGACAAAGTCTCTGATGAGATGAAGAATGATATGTTTATTTTTTCCCCACAAAGCCTTTAAAAAGCAACTGAGAAAAAGGTGTTCCTTCCAGCAATAATTACAAAATAAGTGGCAATTATTCTACTGAATAATTAGAGGAACAAATGCAAATCCTGTGTGTTTGCATTTTAAACCATTAAGTATGGTGATGATCAAATTAAATAAAAATAACATAAGGCATAAAGGCCGTATCTTTTAAAAGAAATAACAATTTTAGAGGCTTTTTAAATTCCTCCCCTCCTTAAGCCTGCAAATAAGAATTTTAAAAATCTTCTTGTAATAACTACTATTTTTTTTGCATGCTGAAATAACATTTGGGCAGATGATGCAGGATTTCGGTATGCAGGAATTCTGCGGGGCAGGGCTGCAGAAGCCAGAATGGAGGGTTGACAGTGAAAATAAAATCTCTGCGTTAACAGCGCCACTGGGGCTAGATGAAAATGGTCTTCCAGAACTTGATTAAAACTAAATTGAAAAAGAACATATTTGGCTAATATTACATTAGACTAAAATATAGAAATGAACCCTAATACTCTCAAAATCTAATAAGAAAAAGCCATCTCAATTTCCAAACTTTCAAAGCATCTTCTTTAAATGCATCACAGATCAATTTACATGGTACTTTTGTCAATAAGCAAAACCAAATCACGGGTTCCAATTGGCTTATATTGGAAAGTGTAAGAGCAAATGCCAGAAAATGCAATTACTGCAAACAAACTCCATTTTCTTCCCTCTGAAGGGAATTTCAGGGAATATTTTATTGCCATCAAATAATATTTCTGAAGGCATCAATACACAGTTCTATTCTCCTTTCTGAGTCCCCACTCACTGTATAATCTAATCCACTCTACAAAATATCCTGAAATTTAGAGAAGTGCCTACGAAAGGGGATATTACCTTGCACACACAACCTATGTCAATTTTAATAATATTCACTCTGGACAGGAAGCTGCATAGAGCAAAATTTAGGATCCAATAAAATTGATTCTTCCCATTTTATAACTCAAAATTTCAATGAAGCATTTCAAGTATAAAATTTACAAAGAAACCCCTCAGAGAAGGTTATTTTGATCAATAGTGACAGTGACAAGATAGAGGGAATGGAAACCATATTCATTTCCTCTTCCATTGTGCTTTCTCCACCCCTCAATGGGCAACATTTACTACTATAAGAGAGCTCCCCTGAATCAGAGCTACTAAGACTTCCTGGGGGGTGTGAAATCATGAAGCCTCCTTTGGATAAGGTTTTTGGTTCCACTGGAACACCAGTTCCAATAGTCTCCGATATTTCTTTGGCAATGCTTTTGTGGCTTTATCCCACAAGCCTCCCACTGGTATGAAGAAGTAAAAAGTATGTAGTATAATTCCTCAGGAAGAAAGGATTTCTGGAAATTCCATCATGGCCCTTGGTGCCCAAGGTTCCAAGAAGCAGAGTTGGAGGTCTATTTTACTTTCTACATTTTCATTCCTTACTCATGGGTTTTCTAATTTCTAGAGATCTAGGCCGCAGCATCTTAAAATTTGTCAAAAGATACATTTACACTGTCTTTCTAAATCCGCATTTTCTCCTAATTAGTATAATTAAGGCATAAGGTGTTCCATAAAGTTTTTCCTTAAATAATTTGAATTAAGTATTTTAAGGAATTCAGGTAATCAGAACACAGTTGGAGAGCATACGCTGCTGAACACTGTTCCAAAGCAAGACAGCAAAAATAAATAAATAAATAAATGAATAAACAAATAAATAAATAGGTGTTTGGCATGACAGTAAAATGAAAAAAAAAAAGTGTTTGCTCTATGAGGGTCTTTGTTCCTAGACATGTGAAGTCAGGTAAATGCATACCACGTTCGCCTTAAATTGCTCATTAAAAAACATGTAAATTTCTCTCCCTCTTCACACATATGCATACACTCTGTTAAGGAGCAGATAATCCCCTACTTTTTGGTTTGCTTCTGTTATGGGCTGAATTGTGTTCCCCCAAAATGCATATTTTGAAGCTTTCATCCCCAGTATCTCAGAAATTGACCATGTTTGGAGATGGTCCTTTAAAGAGGTGATTAAGTTAAAATGAGGCCATTAGGGTAAGCCCTAATCCAGTATTACTGGTGTCCTTATTCAAGACACTTGGACACACAGACACCAGGATGCGCATGCATGGCTGAAAGGCCACGTGAGGATATAAGGAGAACACAGACATCTACAAGCTCTGTAAGAGAGGCCCAAGGTGAGACCAAACCTGCCAGTACCTTGATCTAGCCTCCAGAACTGTGAGAAAATAAATGTCTGCTCTTTAAACCATGTAGTCTGTGGTTCCGTGTTTGACAACCCTAGCAAAGTAATACCCTTCCTAGAAGGGTGCCTTGGCTTAATCCTTCCTACACTAAAGCTAGGTGATCTCATCAAAATACAAATCTGATCATATACACTCCCTCACTTAGCAAGGGTTTACTCACCCAACTTAGCATCTTCCCAGATTCTCTATTATTGCCCACAGACAAAGGGCCAAATGCTCCATGGTATGGTGTGTAGAACTCTCTGTGATCTGGTCCTGCCAGCCACTTCCCCACTTGTATCCAGAGCTCTGAGCTTGCCAAGTGCTTGCAGTTCACACAATGAGGATTTGTCTAATGAGTTATCTTTCTCCCACTTGACTATGGCCCTCAGGATGGTTCGAACCAAATTCATCTTTGTATTCCAAGAAAGTTTCAATCATTATTTATCAAATAGATGAATGAATGAAGAAATAATTCTATATTGCCTGAGAATCATGTGGATATGACTAGCGAGGGTCTCAATTTTGGATGCAAAATGACCTTTAAGTGTTATAAATCCTATTTTTATTTTATTCAAGGATGACACCCATTATATACATCACAAAGTATACTGTTAATTTTCTATTAATAAACTAAGTCTGATTTTCAAAACCTGTTATACAGTGGCTTTTTTTACTGGGAAAGGCAAAAGGGGGCAAAGAAATTGGTCCGCCTGTAGTAAGGGCTCCATTTTGTTGAAGGAGTGAACAAATAAATGGATGAATAAATGAATAAATGAACTATATACATCACACAAATAATGTTACAATTTCAAAGAGAAGCGAATTATTGCTGCATGGTTGACACTATGCACTTAAAGATTTTTCCAGCCTTTGTTCCCGGTAGCTCAGAGGAGTAATCAATAGATGGAGTTAATGGAATAGCCATTCATTATTTGAGGAAGCTGCCTGTATTTCTTCATGGTATCCCTTCATCTGAAAGTTTTCACCCGTCGGCCTCTCAGGAAAATCACTGCTGTTTTGACAGCTGGCTTTGCAGAGGCCACTCTTTATAAATGAGCCTACTGCCCAGGCCCGAACAGGACACGTGTGTGCATCTTCTCAGGCCCCCAAGCCACTGGGTCAGATGAAAGAATCCATGCTAATTTATGTGCAAGGCTAGTTCTATCCTTTTGCTTCCAACAGAAAATCAAGGGACAGCAGGGGGCTCCTGACCTTTTATCCTCTAATTCCAGGCTTACCGAAATTCCAACCTAGCAGGGTCCTCAGAGATTTGAATCATTCCTTCCATGGAATGGGAAACTAAGACCTAGCAAGGCTAAAAGGATTCCTCCAAGGTCACCCGATGACTTAGTTGCAATATAGAACTTCTGATTTTGCAGACCAATCCTCTCCTTCTCCACCATATCACATAATCACCGGGTCAGAGATTCAAAGGATTCACTTTGCAAATCAGAATATTTAGGTTCAGAGAAGCTAAGAAGCTTTTCTAAAGATTGTGCCTACAATCATGAATCCTGGGTCCTAACATTCATCTGCCACTACCAGCAAGAATCACGCAGTAACACCCAGGCATATAGTCACTCATTTCTTCTTATTTCATAGACACAGAGGGCTAATCAAATTTCATTGTTAGGATGTTCTTTTATTTTTAACCTGTACTATCATGGTTTAAGGCCTTTTTTTTTTTTTTTTCATTTGACTCATGGAAGGCATCTATTTAGCCATCTTAACCATGAACTTAAATTGGGGAGTAATTTAAGATGATAGAAATTATCTCTCTGGGTCTAGCTATTGTTCTTCCAAGTTTTTCTTCTGTCTCTGACACTATCCCTGAGGTACCTTTAATGAAACTCAATGGTAAAGTTCTTCCATGATACGAACATCACAACTTTTACTTTTATTTTCATCAGTAGCTAAGGGGCTACATTTGCTTATCCTCAGCCAATACAGCACCTCTTTTTCATATCAATACTACCAATGTGGTTTCTCAAGGTTGAGAGCAAAAGATTTTCCAGATTGGTATCTTTTTATAATATGTAGGCTCATCTCTAGCCTAGTATTTCATTTCTACATGTCTCTAAAATGCCAGCTTTCATTTTTCACTAAGATTATTTTCCTCAGAGTGGAAGCTAAGGCCCAGATCACTGACTCTTAAATGGTGAAAATGAAGGGTGACTTTCTTTGAAAAAGGCTACTTTTATTTATTTTTTAAAATTGAATTACTTTCAAGTGTTTTGACCAGAAACTGGAGATTAGATACACTTGTTTAAAAAGAAGGTATTTTTGCAGGGTTTAACTTAATTCTCCAAAACTGAGAACTCCAATCTCTTCTACTCAAACCCATCCAAAGCTTGTAAAGTTGATCCCTTACTAGGAAAGTGTGGCCAGATTTCAGTTCTTCAGGTTAAACTGTTTTTACTTTGTAACTCTGTCATGTGGCATTTCACTTTCAACCCCACATTCTCAGATTCACCCACTTAGGGTTTAACTCTCTCTTCCTTCATTTTTCTTTACATTTTGGCTCATTTCAAGGGTTTTGCGAAGTCGGGTCTCAGTCTAATTTTCTAATCCAGTAGCACTGGATAAAAGAAATCCCATTAGATTCCATTAAATCCCACTAAGCTTCTGACTCTCTCAAAAGTCAGGATGAGGTTTGATAATGAAATAGGGCCCCAGAATGCCATGAAATGATCACAGTCTTTCTACGACCTCCAAGAAATATTCCCCGGGGTCTTAGGATGTGACTGGCAGTATGATGGGGCTCGCTGGGAATATAATAATGCAGCAAACAGAACAAGGTCTCTGGCCTTATGGAACTTATATTCATGTGGGAGTAACAGATAATAAAGAAGTAAATAACCTGCTAACATAACTCAGATTATAACTGCAAGGAAGATAATTAGCAGGTCCTATAAAAGATAGTAACAGAGAAAATTACCAAGATACGGCAATCCAGGAAGGTGTCTTTGAGGGGGATCAGTCAATATTTTGTCTGCCTAGCCCTTTATCAATGAACAGTAAAGAGAGCTAAGAAATAAACTTCCTTGATCATGTACAGCACAATGTAAGATGGCAGGAAATACATGCATGCACACCACATGTGCACGTGCACACACACCCCTCCCCAGAGGTGTTAAGAACAGTATATCAAGCACATAGTTCCTTGTAAATCTCAGTTTTCATTAGAACACTCAGTGCAATTGACTATAATTGATTAGCTGACAATTAACTGGATAATATTTTTTAAAAATCTACCCTTGTAAGGAAAATTTTTTCTAAAATATTCAATTTTCTACCTTCGGAAGGCAAGCTACTAATGGTCTAATGTTGAAGCAACTTTGAGGAGATTAAAATGCAATCCAATAGCAAGATTGGGCTAAATGTGTGTATACTCTGAACATCAATTCCTGTTGTTGCCCTTGTGGTTACTGTCTGGGCGTGGTTTGGAATAGTTCAACAAAGCTAACATATTTGTTTATTTTCTTAGACTCTACTTTTGTCTCCTTAAAAATTCTCATTATTATAGGGAATTGGACTCTGGGGAGTTGAGGTATGCCACAACACAATGACTTCACTGAGGAGACACCAAATAGGCAGTAGTAACAGTGTCCTGTGAGGACTCTGTTGTCATTAGGCTCCCAGAAGTCCTGAGGGGGAAGATGTCCTCATGACTAGGGCCATGCGCCTTGGTTCCAGGGTCCCCTTCCATGGTCATTCTACTTGGCCACCATTGACTTTCCATATGTTGTTCATGTGACCTCAGACATTCAGTGCCCTTGATGGGATTTTTCTCTCACCTCTGCCAAGATGGCCTGGATAATGACATTAGGAAGCCATGGCACCCTGTGTCTTGGCCCAGAAACGGATCATTTCTCTTTGCGTACTGGGGCAAGTGGGGTGAAGGAAAAATTTTGTTTAAAGAAAAGTTTATGAAGAAGTTTGAATTTACAAAAAAAAACACCAAACAAACAAAACCTGAAATTAGGTCTGCTGTTGTTGTTGGGGGAAGGAGGGAGGGATAAAGTTTTACCCCACACCACCATATTTCTAGCCTCTCAGGGCCCTTGGAAAAATCACTGCCCTACAACCTGTATTGTACAAACCCTTTAATGATTATAAGGCCTAAGATAGTCACTTTAGGCCAGTAGTTCTCAAACCCGTTTGATCTTCCAAATTATGTACAAGTTAAAAAGTAAATCATGGCCAGGCGCAGTGGCTCATGCCTATAATCCCTGCACTTTGGAAGGTGGAGGCGGGCTGATCACCCAAGGTCAGGAGGTCAAGACCAGCCTGGTCAATATGGTGAAAACCTGTCTCTACTAAAAATACAAAAAATTAGCAAAGTGTGGTGGTGCACGCCTGTGATCCCAGCTACTCGGGAGGCTAAGGTGGGAGAATGGCTCTAACCCTGGAGGCAGAGTTATGCTGAGCCAAGATCACGCCACTGCATTCTTCTGCACTCTAGTTTGGGACAACAGGGTGAGACTCTGTCTCAAAAGGAAAAAAAAAAAAAGAAAGTAAATCAATTTCCAGGCTTTATCCTGAAAGATTCTGTTCTCCAGGTCTGAGTGGGCCATGACCTTAAAAAAACACATTCTTCCATTTTTTTCTTTGCATCTCTAATGAGAGATAAGATCTCAGTGACCAGCATTATTCGAGCAAGGAGGGAAAATGGGGGCCTCCTGCCCTACTTTTATTCTAGTCCAGAGACAGAAGGAGTCCTCAGTCCACCCATGGTTAAGCCTAGTTCCTCTATAGACGGAAATGAGCTCAAAACCATTAAAATAATACAGATGACTGTTTTTCTTTCTCTTTTTTGGTCAGGCCTTGTCTTCTGTGCACATCTCTCTTTCAAGAGGTCTAGCCAGGGATTCTTGCTACACTCTACCAGTGGGCTCAGATATCAACCAAGTGTCTTTCCAACTCTTGGTGGCCAATTGATGGTGACAGATAATTAGCTTGAATTATTAAAAGTATAGTTCCAACACTATCTTCAGAATCTCAATATGCCAAATATGTGATCTTCAGGAACTAAAATATTCAACTCTAGATGGATAAGACAGAAGGTTAAACTGCTCCAAACAGCCATGAAACATGACAGGTGATGATAGGTTAAGCCTCTCAGAACTTTGGAATCTGACCACATAATAGGAACCTGTCATCTTCTCTTCTGAGATGATTTCTATGGGAAAGGGACACAGGTGGCTAGAAGTCTCTCCTACACATGGATCCTGGTATAACATGGACAAAAGAGGAAACGGAAGAAGGAAAGAAAAGAGAAGAAGGAATAGAAGAAAAGGAAACAAGAAAAGTAAAGATTTCAGGATGAAAGTAGAAAACAAGATGACAGCCATGATATTTTAAAATGTTACCCAAGCCTATCTCAGTCACTGGCCAAGGCTCACTACAGTGCTGTCCCCTGCCATGCCCAAGGGACTCCATTCTAGGAAGACCATAGGCTACTTTCCTCAAGGTGCCATGCAAAGGTACTTCGTTACAAGACTCATTAAGCAGATGCTATTGATGGCACGCTCAAATCCTCACCCCACCTTTCCTCAACAGCACAGCCTCCAGTTTTATTCATGTTTATTCAATCTTTCCCTGGGAAGCCGAGTGCTCCAGAAAGGAAAACTTATTCATAGACCCAGACGAGCTTATCTTGATTAGTTAGGACCTGTATTTCCCTTGCCAATGACTGGTTTAACGAGGTGCGGTCACCCAATCCTGGACAGCGAAACATGAATTAAAGTCAGTGGATGGGCTTCAAGGAAATGGTCATCACCTACATACAAAGAGACATACTGGAAGAAATGACCTTGTTTTTCCAGTGAACACTGTCATTACTTCATGCTACACCTGGAACTTCGGCAGCAGTCACTCTCAAACCTTTGGGACAAGGCCACCATGTGAGAGGAATACTGAAAGAACCTGAATTCCTGGTATCATCACTGAGCCCCTGAATTACCAGATGCTGAAAATTGCTTTGTGCCTGGATATTTTTTTTTTTTAATGAGAGACTAAATTCCTTGTTGCTTACAGCATTTTGTTTCTTACAGTCAAAAGCCTCCTAACTGTTCTATGTTTACATGTTCATAAATTCAAAAAGTAAGTGTTTCAACCAAACAAAGCTCTTTGTATACCTTCTGCTTCTTACAACAGCCTGGTAAGAGATTATAATTTGATTTGCTGCCTCTGGCAAGGATACTTAGTGTCCCTGTAAATGAAATCAAATGATGATGACAATTATGAGATTTGGAACCAACACATCCAATATTTACCTCTGTCAGGCACCATCCTAAAAAACTTTAGGTCTGGCGCAGTGACTTAGGCCTGTAATCCCAAGACTTTAGGAGGCCGTGGTGGGCAGATCACCTGAGGTTAGGAGTTCAAGACCAGCCTGGCCAATATGGTGAAACTCATCTCTACTAAAAATGCAAAAATTAGCTAGACATGGTGGCACACGCCTATAACCCCAGCTACTCAGGGGGCTGAGGCAGGAGAATCCTTTGAATTTGGGAGGCAGGGGTTGCAGTGATCCGAGATTGCACCACTCCACTCCAGCCTGGGCAAAAGAGTGGGACTCTGTCTCAAAACAAACAAACAAAAAACCTTTATACGTTTTACAGTAACCTTATGAGGCAAAATCTATTATCCTCTTTTACAGATGAGCTAAATGAAGTCTACAAAAGTCATCACGAAAAGAGAGTGGAAAAGAATGGCCTGGTTTAGGATAATAGGAGTATACAGAATATATCCCTAATCCTGGCAATCCATTTTATCCATAAGCAAGAAGGTGGTAGTGCACTGGCTGCCTGAGAACCAGGGAAGAGCTCATTAAAGCTCCAATTATGAGGACTTATCAGTAGAGAATTTGATTTAATAAGTCTGAACTAGATTCCAGGAATCTGACTGCTTAACCACCTGCCTGAGAGATTCTGATGGGCAGTCAGACTTAGGAGATAGGAACTAGGGGCTAGAGAAAACTGAGGTGCCCAAGATTTGGGGGATATAACAGGATAAATTGAATTGAATTGTCTCTCCTGATCTCTGAATTCCTTTCCAAGTAGGTATGCAAAAGGCTTCAAAAGCTAACCACCATCAGAGTGGTTGTACAACCTTAATTCTTGCTATAGATTCAGCATCATAAACCAAAGTTAATTTGCTTCCTAAATCCTATAGGACCCCAAAAGTTGTATGTGTTTTCTTGTCTTCTTGACAACCTTACTAATGCACTGCCCCCAATTTGCCTCATAGACAGCTAAGAACCTCTTGGAACAGACACAGAATAGCCTTTAATGTGAAGAAAACTTTAAAATCCCATCAAGCCAAAATCAGTCATTTCAAGAACTTTGTATTGGAGATATTCCAAAGTCTAGACAGACTCTAAAGAGTTAAAATAAAGCAGGCATACACTTCCATCACAGCAATTTTCTGCCTACCACAGTCATAGAGCATGAATATGAACAAAGATGAATGACACTATAGCAGGCACAGCAAATGCATGGTATGAGTAACCACACTCCTACCCTATAGCATGAGAGACACTGCTGATAAATCATAACATCTTTCCCACTGAGTTTGGATATAGCATGAGGATCCTTCCTAACAAAGTGCTTCAGGGAGCCACTTTAGATTGATCAGAGTTGGCAAATGTGATGAACTCTCTCTGCCACACCTGTGCTGAAACCCCTTCAAAACAGGAATAAAAATTAAGCTCGCTCTCTTCTAGAAGGAAAAAACAGTGTGCATTCATTTTTCCAGACACTCTTCTGAGGCATCCGAGTATCATTATTATTATGTCTATAGGTCTTCATTTCTTGTTCTTAAAGGGTACTGTTTGCTGAATTTAATTTAATATTTTCTACTACTTTGGCTAAAGGACGTAGCATTTCCCTAACATGAATATTAAACTCAGAAGAACCCATGAAGCACTGGAGCCAAAACAGTTAATTAGCAAGTCACCAAGGCTGGTAGCAAGAAGCAGGAGGCACGGCTTAGGAAGCTGCCCATTTTTCTTGCAATAAAGAAAATAAAGACAGTAATTCTAAGAACATTTATTAACCCCCCAGTATGGGTAATTGCCATCAGATGTGGGTCTGTCAGTCTTGCATTAACATAAGCTACTTCATCTTGATTTTCAATGGCACTGTAATGCCCATGATACTGTAGATAAGTGCTAACGCTGGAATTTTGAGAACCAAGCCCTGTGTCCAGCAAATGCTTTTAAAAGAATTTCACTCTCAATGGTTGCTTGCCCAGAAGAAATTCATTTTGTGTTTTAAAAAAAAAAAAGAAAGAAAGAAAGAAAGAAAACAAGGAGGCATTCAATTGAGCAAGTATTTTCTTAACTCATTTTAAGATAAACTCTTACATTCCCCAACAATTTCTCCAATGGATGCAAATGTGGAAAGAGACTGTATGGGTGGCTGTATGCTCCATTCTGTATTGGTATACGAAATAAAATAATGGAATGGTGATAAAACAACAACAAAAAAAGAAAAGGCTTTATAATAGTCAGGACACGCCAACCAATTTTAAATTGAATTACACAGCCTGCTAATCTTTATGATGGGATGGAATTTATTTCAACATTAAGCATTATACTAAAATTTGCAGCAATTCTCCCTCCCGACTTCTTAAGCTGCTACCCCCACATACTCCCCACACGTCTCCCCAGTGGGAAAGCTTCCCTTCAACCCCAAAAGCAGTATTCCTGCTGACTAGGAAGGCAGGGCACAGCTCTGTGCAAGATTTCATTTTTATAGCTATTGTTAGTTGGTGTATATCTATATTCCGTGCCAGGGCATACACAAACACTTTTATGAACACTAGGCATATTTTCCTAATAATCACAAGCACAAAATTTTTAACAAGGTAGATTCAAGCCTATGTACACGGTAAAAGAGATTTTTTAAACCAACAATATCGAGAAGCTTTGCTATATTTTACAAATGAATGGACAGAACACTGTACACTATATATTTGATGAAGCAATCACACTTCAGAAATTCTGGACTATCCACGTCAAGAAGACATAATAACCCAGCTAAAGTATAGGCCTATGTGTCTGGGACGTGTCCTTCCTCATCTTGCGTGTTTCTCTCTCTCTAGGCAATGGAACAGGGTACTAATGAGAAAGGAAAGAGCTTGTCCTGTAAGCACGAACACCCTCATACTTCAACCCATCTGGCCCTGATGAAAAGAACTACAAACGGACAAAGAAACAAGTGCCATGCCAAGCTTCTTGATCTTTCCTCCTCCTGTCATGGGAGAAGGAGTCTCCATAGTTACCTTACTAAAATCACGTATAAACTATTTCTAACAAATAAAACCCTTCTTAAAATTTAAGTTTCTCCCTGATACCTTATACTATGGATTCTTACTCTGCGATGCATTTTGGTTTACTTATAATAAAAATGAGGAACTCACCCACCATGTACACTGACTTGTGAACAACAAATTCATGCTATCACTGAACTATATCCATGATATTTTTAAAAAAACAATTCCCAGGCAGGCAAAGAGATCATACATTAGATCTGAGAACCACTAAAAGAGTTTATGGTAAATTATGAGCCACAGAACAGCTACCAAGAACCATACAGTCTCTGCTTAGGATCTTTCTATCTTTTCTAGATATTCTAGACACTCTTTTAACGGACAGTTTCCAGTCTCTCTGAGACACATACTGTCTGCTGCCCAACATGCACTTACTAACAGCAGCCAGAGGCTGTCTATAGTAGACACCTGTGCTGTTCTGCTCCACGCATGGCTGTCCTAGAGCCACCTGTGTTTATCTCCAAACCAGTTTATCCAGCTGTATTTTTTAATGTAATCATCTCATGTAATTATAAATGACTTTAAAAATCATAGCATTCTAGAAGGATTCTGCACTCAGATTGTTCCACAAGCATCTTTATGTTCACCAATAAATATGCCAAAATGAAGATGTGATAAATTTTTAATAAAGATGAGAAATTAAATGTGTGATTTACCCAAGAAAGACAGTGCTGACCTGTAATTACTGTGTCCATACTTAAAGGGAAGGCTTCAGTTCTACCCCAGAACACTGACCAAAGCATGCACATCTTATGCTTCACATTAACATAAAACTATTTAGCCATATGATTATCATTTGTATGGGTTCCTACACTAGCTGACTTTTTTGATGAACTGAACACGTTTCGTTCCTTCTCAGGTTGGATAAGAAGGCTTTAACTGGACTAGGAGCTGCGTATGCACAAGACTGTGAAGACGGAAGTCTTTCCTGCCTTCCCACCACCCTTAACTCTTCCATGGCCTTTTCAAAGGACAAAACCTCCAGGCGCATTACAAAAGACATACATTTTGGTTTTGCATTTTTGGTTTCTATCTGTTTTTATAGATGAATGATTAGTTTACTCACTTTCATAGTATTAAATGTGTATGTTTAAAGATTCATTTTGGAATTCATATATAAAATCACATTCAGGGCCAGGCACGGTGGCTCACACCTTTAATTCTAGCACTTTGAAAGGCCAGGGTGGGAGGATCATTTGAGGCCAGGAGTTCGAGGCCAGCCTAAGAAACACAGGGAGATCCCCATCTCTACAAAAAACTTAAAATATTAGCCAGGCATGGTGGTGTACAATTATGGTCCCAGCTACTTGGGAGAACTGCTTGAGCCCAAGAGGCAGAGGTTACAGTAAGTGGTGATCATACCACTGCACTCCAGCCTGAGCAACAGAGCAAGATTCCATCTGAAAAGCAAACAAACAAAATATACACGTACAAACACAAAAAAGTATGTGTGTGTGGGTGTGTATATATGAATACGTACGTGTGTATATATATATACACATATATATGTGTGGGTGATTAGTAATAGCCTATAAAACACACACATATAATAGTACTGATGGTGGTGGTAGTGGTAGTAATAGTAACAGTAGTACTGGAGCTACTAGTAGGAATGCTAGAATACACATATATATGAGTGTAAAATCATAAAAACGACTTTAAGGATATACATGTATGTGTGTATATGTATGTATATATACATACACATACATATACACACATACACATACACACACATACATACACATTTCAGGCTCTGTAGTTACACTGCTTCCTAAATCCAGGATTTCTATGAATAATGGATTCACAAAATGAATAATATACAATGAAAATACCAAAATATCTGTTAGGTTTCGTAAATTCCTAAATTACAGCTAACTATTCTAGTATTCCTACTAGTAGCCCCAGTACTATTATTACTATTACTACCATTACCGTCACAATCACCACCATTACCATCACCATTACCATTACCATCACAATCACCACCACTAATAACATTCTTATATGCTCTTGGTTGATTAACAATTCCAAATTGAGGTAACAAAGGGAAGAACTACACAGGACTTGGTGGGCACTGAGTCTCAAACGACTAGGGGATATGATTAATTTAGAGTCAGCAAGTTAATTTAGAGTCAGAAGAACTTCCTAACATTGTTCTCAACATTTTACTGCAAATCAAGTCTCAGAGGTTGTGTATTTTATAGTGACATGTCTGCCCTCACAGGGGCAAGTACAGTCTCTTCAAAACCAAAAGGAGTTTTACCTCCTATTTCCAAACAAAGAAGGATAAGAGATTCATAAAAATGGCAGTGAGAAGGGAGACAACACAGTTTAATTGTACACGTTTACCCTGAAATTAGAAAAAAGGAATGCTGCTTCTTTCCTGATCTTAAAATTTGAACACTTAAAAAAATGTTAAAAATGTAAAAAAAGTTTACTTCAATTTCATAATGTACATAAAACTTGCTGCAGTAACATCTATGATAGATCAATAATGCATGTTATAGTTAGCTGTTTAATTATTCATTTTGGGTGTACTATAAATATGGCATCAACACAAATTCCAGATGTGAAAAAAGCTGGGAAATTCAGGCAACGTAACCAAAATTAAAAGTCATTTTCTCCCTATATAAATGCTAAAATAAGGCAACCAAAAAGAATGTTCATTTGGGGGACAAATCAAGACAGAAGACTTCTTTTTGTTTGCCTTTTTTTTTTCACTTTTTATTACCTATCTTTGGTTAATGTTTTGTGCTAGCATTTATTTTTATTTGTCACCTATGACTTTTTGATACTGTCTCATATGTCATTTTCATATACAGTATCTGGAAATAAGGGGAGCATTTAGAGCATCTGATTTGAGCATTTGTATAAAACATACACTATTTCTTAAAAGAACTATAAATTTCCTTTGTCAAAATGTCACTTTTTATGTTAAAAAATAGGGGAGATTTTTATAATGTTCCAGAAAATAATTATGTTGGAAGAAATGACTTTTCATTTTGGTTACAAAGGTTGTTCACTGTACAAGAAGAGTAGCAGCCAAGGGAGTAAGTGGGAGCTATCTGCCATTCACTGAGTATGTCCCCACCAGGCCCAGGGGACACCTCTTTACACTTTGTACAAAAGCACCTTACAGAGAAGCAGCAGCCCCAACCAGAAATAACATATTGGAAAAATACTGAAAAATTTTAAAATGAAAATGCACAACTACCCCCACTTCCTTCCCCAAGTGGTGGTGATGGTGGTGGTAGTGGTAGTAATAGTAATAATAGTACGGGGGTTACTGGTAGGAATGCTAGAATAGTTAGCTGTAATTTATGAATTTTGGGGAAGATTTAGGAAACCTAACTGATATTTTAGTATTTTCATGGTATATTCTTCATTTTGTGAATCCATTATCCATAGAAATCCTGGATTTAGGAGTAAAACAGAAAGGAAAGAAAAAAAAAAAAACAAGAATAAACAAAGCCAAAACCAAATGTAGGGATGTAACCATAAGTCTGGAACTGAATCACCCCCACCAGCCCCATTCAGGCTAAATTATGAAAGCTTGCTCATCAAATGCCTTTGTAAGGGCCATTCGATTCACAACTCTAGAACGCGCCTTCAAGTTTCCACAAGGACTAACAGCCAGGCCAGAAACACACAGAGTATCTCAGCGTCCAAGTGTCCAGTACCACAAGCCAGGTTATCAAGGCTCTTTGGATTTCATTATTTAGCACTTTCTGGTCAGCAGTCTAGCAGCATTCCATTAAACAAACCTAGTTTATTTGACATTTGTTACAAATTTCATTAATTGTTAAAGTTAATTAGGACACCAGGCAGTATCTTCTGAAGCCAAAATATATATTAGGTAACTTTCTAATGTAAAATATCTTCTGATCTTTGCCAGTAAAATGTAAAAACTAGAAATGAAACAAATATAACTTCAATCGATTCCACATGGCTACTAGTCTCTAGGATCCTGGAGTCCCACCCTTCTTGTATGCCACAGAAGAATGCAAGATGTGGGACATAGATACTGCCCCTTGGAGCTCTGTGACCCAGAGCATGGTAACCTCTCTGAGTTGCAGCATCTGGAGCTGCACATCAAGAATAACTTCCTTGTATGTTCGCTAGGAGGACTGAATGAGATAAATGTATTTGTAAAACATACACC
Organism: Macaca fascicularis; assembly: GCF_037993035.2. Lineage (NCBI taxonomy): Eukaryota > Metazoa > Chordata > Mammalia > Primates > Cercopithecidae > Macaca > Macaca fascicularis. The sequence continues at coordinate 35,030,276 of NC_088388.1, read as the reverse complement.
TAGCGTGGTGTCTTATCACTTAATATACAGTAATTCTCATGATTATTAGAAATGTAGGTCCAAATCCTAACTTCACAGGACCGTTTCCATTAAGAAAAATCTTCATTCCTTAAGGCAACAAAGTAAGAAACAGTGTTTTGATTTTTAAAACTGACTGCAATGCATGATTCTGTATAGAAGCCTGGAATAGAAAAAAAAATGTCATAAATGGCATGATTAAGATAACCAGAAAATTTTGAAAAAAGTCTATAGATTACAAAATAGAGTTGTATTAATTTATATTTCTTGATTTTGATAACTGTAATGAGCTCATGTGAATGAATATCCATGTTCTTAGGAAAGATACATTGAAATATTTAGGGTAAAGGGGCAAGATGTCTATGACTTAAATTCAAACGCTTCAGGAAAACATACATACACATGCACACCACCCCCCCCACTGCAAACACACACACACCTGGAAAGAGAATAATAAAGCAAATGTAGCAAAATATTAACAATTGGCGCAATCTGTGTGAAGGGTGTATGAGTGTTCATTGTATTATTCTTGTAACTTTCCTGAAACTTGAAGAAATATTAATTTAAAAAGAATTAATCAATGGAGGCCGCCCATCTGTGTGAGAAGTGCTGTCTACACATTTAACAGGCCTGATGCGAGGCCCTTCTGGGACTTAACCTTGGACTCCACTCCACTTTCACCTCTCTAGGCTAGTGGCCTGCCCTGCGTGTGGGAATGGCTGCACTGAATTACGTGGACAGTGCTGTAATTATGTCGTCTTCCCTTTCATCTTCCTTGCAGGACTCCAAGTGAGAATATGTGGAGTGAGCTGATGATTTGCCACATATCTCTGATGAGTACTATATTATTTGCATCATAATATTTTCATTTCCTCCCCCTGCACATAATGCCACATTGACAGCAAGGTCAGTTAAGTTACTATAAGGGATTTTTAATGAAAACAATTATAAATTTAAAATAACTGTGTTTAAAGCATTTAACAGTCACTAGGGTCAAGTGATTACAGCAGTTACAAGCCCCATGGGACATGTTCACACCAAAACAAAGTGAATAAATTACCTCAGCTGGCGCATGTAATCACTAAGTGACCACAGGGGTCAGGCAGAGTAGAACCCTGAAGACTTTCACGCAAAACCAATAATGAAAATTTATCAGTCAAAGGTGGGGGCGGGGGGCGAACGTCAAGAATTAGTGAGTCCAGTGATAGACTGGAAGCAGAACTGACTCTCCATACAGCTTGAAGGGCCAGGAAAATGGTATTCAAAAACCCAGCAGACAGATGGAATCAAGATTCCTGGAAACAATATACAGGCAGGCTGTGGGGAGGTGGGGAATTAAGATGAAAGGGATCTATGGAGTACTGGGAACTTCAAAGCCAAACCAAATGCCATGTTGGTATAAGGATGACTATCCTTATCCAGAAACCTGTTGCAGGGACTGGAAGCACATTGGGAGGCCTCCCACCTAGGGCAATGAGGGATAGGACAGGTTGTTAACACCAAAATGATCATGTCTAACATTTACAAGACATTTGACATCTTCCAATGAGGCGCCTTCAATTTCATCCTCACGACTCTGTGACAACTCCCCCTTGTTGTAGAAAAGAGGCGGCTGAAGCGCAGGGAAGCAACACATCTTGCTCACAGAAGCACAACTGCAAAGTGAGGAAAGCCAAACATTTATTGCAGGTTGTTATTTGCTACAGATTCCACTGAGCACATCCTCTCAAGTGGCTCATATCAAAAGAAGAAACCAAAAGCTCTAAAAGTACCGTGTGCTAACGGTCTGAACATACTGTGCAGGGGAGGAAGGTATGACGACCCACTGGGAAAGCGAGGGCCACTTTCACAATAGAGATTACAATCTCTGAATTGGGCCTTAAGGAATGAACAGAAGTTCACAGAGAAATGGAACAAGATTGGCAGCAGACAGTGGGATCAACATTCATTATTCAGCAAAAATGAGTTCAGTATTTACTACACACAAGGCACTGTGCTTGTGATCTCATCAACAGCAAGGAGCAAGACAGACACGTGTCCTATTCTACGATGCATGCTTTCACTCATTCATTCACTTAATACACATTTTTTGAGCAGCTCTTGTGTCAGGCACTGTTGTAGGTAGAGGATGCAATGGTAAACAAAACAATTCCAGACCCTCGCAGAGCTAGCATTCAGTGCAGGAAAACTAACAATAAAGAAGGATATGCAGAAAGAGGTAAAATAAGAAGGCTTCACCAAACAGGTGGCATCTGAGCAGAAACTGATAGAATGAGGAGATGGTTAAGTACAAAGGTTCGAGGTGGGAACAAACTTGGACCAGAAGGTCGCTGTGGTCAAGAAGAGAGAACAAGGGGCTGGGTACAGTGGCTCACGCCGGTAATCCCAGCACTTTGGGAAGCTGAGGCGGGTGGATCACCTGAGGTCAGGAGTTCATGACCAGCCTGGCCAACGTAGAGACGAAACCCCGTCTCTACTAAAAATACAAAAATTAGCTCAGCGTGATGACCGGCGCCTGTAATCCCAGCTACTCAGTGGGAGGCTAAGGCAGGAAAATCGCTTGAGTCAGGGAGGCAGAGGTTGCAGTGAGCTGAGATCGTGCCATTGCACTTCAGCCTGGGCGACAAGAGTGAGACTCTGTCTCAAAAAAGGGGAAAAAAAGAGAGAGAGAGAACAAGGGAGAAAATAGTAACACACAAGTCCAAAGAGTGAGGGAGAGGCCAGAAAGAAGTGTGGTGGGAAATTAAGGTGGACAGATAGGTTGGATCAGTTCATGAAGAGCTCTGAATGCCACAGTAGACTCTATTCCATCTGTTCACTGTTCCTAAAATGCATTCCACAAAATATCAGTGCAATGGGAGGGCCCATAAGAAAGAGATACCAAGTCTTCATCAGTAAAAATGATGATAACAGCATCAACAAGCCTCAGAGTGTTGTGAGGATTAAATGAGTTAATGCAGGTACAGGGTCAGGCAATAGTGGGTGATCAACGAGTGTTAGTTATTAGTATTGGGGGATTCCAGGAGAGATGAATGGCAGGTTGGGGTTTGGCAGTCTTTTTAGGCACCATAGAGGTCAGAAAGACACTCAGGAAGTAAAACGAATGAATTGTAGTCATAGTTCCAGGAGGTTTAGGTACCTGGATTAATGGTACTGTAAGTCAAAAGGGGAATTTAAAAGAACAAGCAATATTTGGAGGAGATATATTTCACTTTGAGGTATTATTGGTTTTGAGGTGTCTGTGTACCTTCTACCATATATGTCAAAATATCTGGTCTCCTGTTAGATGCAAGGATTTGGAAAGAGAGGGAGAGATTAAGATAAAACCAGCACTCCATTCTAACAATAAAATCTCAGATAATTAGAATAATCTCCTAGGTTTTGATAGGCAGACTTAGCCTATGATGAGAAATGGCATCATATCTGAAGGAAAGACAAAGCCCCCAGTCCTAGGCCTCCCAATGGCAAATCTGTGGAAAATTGGGTGAGATCTTTGAACTCACTGAGTTCTAGTTGCCTCATTTACAAAATGGGAAAATAAAAAATGACAATCAGAGGCTGGATGCTAAATGCAGTGACTTCGCTTCCGCATTCTCAGTGTCTCCCACAAAGCAATACCTGGTCCTCACGAGACACTTAGAATATACACAAGTAATCTTCTGAGGATGAAGTCTCTTCATGTGCTGGGACAAAAGGGTCCCGCTCTAGGATTTAGGGGGCTTCAGTGTTTCCTCTTGGACCAGATAGTTTGGAAAAGTTGAGGACTTTTTTGTTTTCAAAGAGCCGCTGTTTTATTTTGTTTAACAGTGATACAATTTTCATACAGTAAAATTCCTAAAACGTCACCCTTCTCAGGAAAGTGTTTTCCTGGCTTTTCTGCTAAGGTGATGAAGTAATAATTATGCATACCTTACCTATGTTTTGTTTTGTTTTTTTTCTTTAGGAGATGGAGAGATTTCAGGAAAGGAGAAAGTAGGAAGCTTAAGAATTAAAGGCTGGAACACAGAGTCAAGTCAGTGACTTCAGCTCTCATGGTGGCTCCAATGTGACCCAGCCTGTCCTTCCACCTTTCTGGATCTCCACCCATCCATCAGTAAGACAGAGATAACACTATCTGCCCATATCAACTCCCCTGAAACAATATAAGCATTAATGATCTAATATACTCAAAAGGTACTTTGAGTCCTTTGGAGGAAAGATGTCATATAAATTAAAGGCATAATAATTAATGTAATTTAAGAAAATGGCTGCCCATAACACAGAGGATTGGGTTCACATGGATCACAAAAGACCTAGTCATCTTGTTCCCAGGTCACTAATGATCCTTTCTAATGGAACAAAATCCAATCTTACTTATTTGAGCATATTCAACCATGCTGTGTTTTGGTTCATTATTTTCCCCAAGTACTTTACTTAATTCTGTTATCAAAATTGAACTACACTTTAAAGTTAATTTCATCCTTATTGGAAAGATGCACTTTCATATAAATTAGACCAAGAAGTAATTCATATAGGAAAAAAAAATATTCAATGTAAAGAAAGACATACAGATAGTAAGCATGAATCAACTGTTACTTGTAGTAAGCAAATACTCTTATCCTGTACTACCACAGACAAAACAAGCTGTGTTACAGCTACCTGACAGAACATACAGGCAACTCATAGACACCTACTGAAATCCTAGAATTACACACCATGACAAGCACAACAATGATGATGAAAAAGAGGAAAGAAAAAAAAACAGAAAAACAGACCCTAAGTGGATTTCTTGAACTAGAAAGAGAAGCTTTCAATAAATCATAACTCTAGGATGGTTGCTAGGAAAACCAAATTATGAATCAAAAACTTAAAAGTACAGCATATTAGGTACTGTTTTTGTGAACAAGCTAAAGATTAACAAACTACTTGAGTATTAAACTCTCAACAGTAAGAATCAGAGATCCTGACTCTAGGGAACCCTCTGGCATATTCTCCTTTGTAAATCATGAGAAGAGTTATTTTATCTGCCCTTCCCAAAGCCTCCTACCCGCAGGAGGTTCCAGTGAGCTGAGGTCGTGCCACTGCACTCCAGCCTGGGCTACAGAGCAAGACTAAATCTCAAAAAAAAAAAAAAAAAAAAAAAAAAAAAAGCCTCCTACCTTTACCTCCTTATTAGATATGACTATTAGGTAATCATAAACTTGCATGACCATAAACATTCCAGTGAGGCTGCTCTGCTCAACTCCTTTCTGATGTGATTCTTTGGGAAGTGCCGGGTACTTTACTAGAGAAAAGTTGCCAGGTATCAATCTCTATTTTCTATTTAAAGTGGCATCTCCTACCTTGCCCAGTTCACCAGCTCCAGTTCCTAATATTTTTTGTTGTTTCAAAAAATCAGAAACCTTAAATGTGTGAACCATGACTGGAAAGTATTATGTAGAAGAGGTTTTTTTAAAAAATTAAAAACTGTCCTTGGTAACCTGGCAAATAAAGCCTGGTGCTGGAGATTGTAAGACAGGAGCGGGTGGGCAGGGGTGGTTTCTGGAAGGAGGGGTGGCGATGCTGGAGGGGAGAGAGAGTGGGTCAGAATAAAGAGGGGAACGGAGGGGAGAGGACACGAAATGGGGGAGAAAGGGAAAGGAGAGGCCCTGTCCCCGTGCTTGTGTGGTTCAGATGTTAATCAGAGTCTAAGGAGAGGTCGGGGGTACCTGGAAGGGGACAGCATCAGGTTTCTGGTGGCCAAGTAGGGCCACTGTGTCACCGTTTTCTCTGTTGCACAAGCAGAGTGGGCCACAGGCCAGCAGGTCACTATGATGCAAGAGACTTCAAGGCCACTTTCTCCGAGTTCTCCCCTCCCCATGTCTCTCCGATTTCTGCCCTCCCCAGGAGTAACAGAACCTCAACAACAGAGCATGAAAGAGCTATCACTGCACAGCATGCTCGGAAAATGTCATAGCAGCAAATAATATTTCCTGACTATTCACTATTTGTATACATTGGGTGTCCTTTATCTTATTCAACTTCACAACAATCCTTAGAGGTTGGATACACTAAGCATTAATAAGTCTCCTTTTACAAATGAATACATTGAAGATCACAGAATTAATAATGGCAAAATCAGGATTTAAACACAGGCAGGCTCAATCCAATACTCATGCTTTCAACCTGATACCACACTGCCTTTTTATACACAATACACACACACACACACACACGCATGCACATCTACTACACCACAGGATACACACCAACCATTAACAGTAGTAACATGTGAACTGTATAGGATATATTGGCAATTTTAATTTTTTTCTGTATCATTATTTACATTTTGTTTTTTGAGACAGAGTCTCGCTCTGTTGCCCAGGCTGGAGTGCAGTGGCACAATCTTGGCTCACTGCAACCTCTGCCTCCCGGGTTCAAGTGATTCTCCTACCTCATAGGCACACACCACCACACCTGGCTAATTTTTGTATTTTTTTAGTAGAGACAGGGTTTTGCCATGTTGCCCAGACTGGTCTCGAACTCCTGACCTCAAGTGATCCACCCTCTTTGGCTCCCAAAGTGCTGGGATTACAGGCGTGAGCCACCGTGCCTGGCCTCATTATTTACATGTTTCTACAATGAACATGTGAGCTTTCATAATTAGAAAATCATTTATAGTCTTTCCTTTATTTATTTATTTATAATTGAGACAGGGTCTCACTATGCTGCGCAGGTTGGTCTCCAACTCCTGAGCTCAAGTGATTCTTAGGCTTCAACCTCAAAGTAGCTCAAACTACAGGTGTGTGCCACAGCATCCAGCTATCATCATCTTTTAAAACACTTTAAAGGGTGACGATTTGCTGCCACTGAGGCTACTCAAAAATATGTGACATGGACTCTCAAATACTACTGAGAGTATCATGGAGAAATTGCAATCTTTATAAAGAGAAATTTGACAATACATACTTTTTTAAAAATACACATCATCTGAAGAAACAATTCTACTTCTAGGAATGTATCCTGTGAGTATAATTAAGGATGTTTGCAAAGAGAGAGCAAGAAGGATGTTCATCACTCCAGTGCAAGTAGAATAATAAAAGAATGGAAATACCTTATGTATCTAGCAATAGAGATCTAGCTAAATAAATTAGAGTGCATCACTACAACAGAATGCTATGCTGACACAGAGCATGATGTGTTCTTCATTTTTTTAAGTTACAAGGTTACACGCATAGTTTCATCAATTTTAAAAGTCCTTAACAAAGACCCTTAATGGGTGAAGATTTCCTGCTATTGAGGCTATTAAACATAGAAACAGAAAGTAGAAAAATTTTTGAAATGCTATACACCAAATAGCAAGTAATTACTTTGGAAATAGGATTATGGAGGAATGTATATTTTATACTTTACACACAGCAAATATTTGGATTTGTATAATGTTATGTGTATCTTACAATGAAAGTATTCTTGGGAAAAAGTATTTTAGCCACATTCAGTGATGTGAAAAGTGGTTCATGATATATTGTTAAGATGAAAAACAGACTATAAAACAATACTACTGTAAGACTTACATTTTGGTAAAAGATACTTGTGTGTATGTGTGTGTATCTATAGAAGACTTTCCATATGAATACACACTAATGTTAACAGTAGTTACGTCTATTCATAGGTAATTTTGTTTTCTTCTTTTCACTTATCTCTAAGTTAAAAGGAATGCACATGTATAACATGTATTACAAGAATAAAATAAATAGCTTAGGCGGTGAAGGTTTCTCCTAAACACCAGCTCCAAAACTTTGGGCCAATAGCAGGATCACTAGAAAGGGAATATAGTTTTCTGAGAGGGGCAAAAATTGATTTGTGTATCTGCAATCTGGGATGTTGGTTACAGTCACACTCTGTTACAGCCATGTCTAACAAAATGCTCTTACAAATATGAATGACCCTCTTCTTGAGATTTTCCTTGAAGCATTTTTGTTCTCCCTTTTAGGGCTGGAGAAACTGAAGCTCAGAACTATTAAATGACAATCCAGACCAAAGAAAGGTCATAATTAAAAGTTCATGGCAATGATGCTGTGTTAAAAGGAATTTTTGACTGACCGGATTGTTATATATAAACTTTTGACTGAAAGAATAGACCACCCAAAAACCCTGTCTTTCTAATTATAAAGTGGAAAACCAAACAGCAACAATATACCCTTCTTATTTCTGCACAATATATAGGAATCACCAACAACAGCCAATGGGATAGTATAAGTTATTTGAGAATAAAAGTAAAAGGAAGGGGAGGGAAGGATTAGGCACTATACATACAGTGTGACATAATTCTAAAGTTTGGCCAAAGGTGCAGGCAGGAAAAAACATCTTGTACCTTTATGTTCATCCACTCACTCAATGATTCAACAAACATCTGGGTACACCAACAACGTTCCAGGCCCTATATTCAGAACCAGGCGTACCAAGAGCACTCATTATGCACACTGCTGTCTGGTGGGGCAGAGAAACAAGTAAACAATGGCATAGCCATGGGAAGGGATGCACAGATGGGTGACTGATGTGTTAAGGAAAGTAGCTTATTATGAAAGATAACCTGTAATAAAAGATGAGTTCTCCTAGAGACGGTCGTTCCAGGAAGTGAGAACAGCGTTTGCAAAGGGAAAGAGGTGTGAAGGGACATGCTGCATTTGAAGAATGGGAAGAAACTGAGTATGGGCATAAGGGAAAATCAGAAATAAGAAGGTGGACGTGCAATCAGACGATGAGATCTTCTAATGACCATTTGTGTAGCATCCATGAGCATAACTGCAATATTCAAATATTCAAGAAGGCTACCAAAAGCATTCTGAAGATGAAAGCACAACAGGGACGAAATCGAGTGAACAGTAAGTAATCTCAAAGAAGCACAAGTGGGAGGAACACAGGGCCAACATGCGGGAAGGTCACACATGGTAAGAGGCCTTGCAAAATGTACCTTTAGGGAATGTGGTATTAGAAGCCACTGATGTTCAAGGCAATAAAAATAATCACATTTTAACTGACAGGTACTTTATCTAGTTCACAAGTTTATGTTTAAGCCAAGTCTGGGATTGGTATGCATTTTTGCCAAGATAAGAAGGAAAATGTTATTAACTGTTGGGTGGCAGGGTCCCAGTTCAACTCACCAAAGCCTATTCATGGCTTACCTAGAACACATCTGAGCTAAAATGTTAATGAGACAATAGGAGCTGACTATCACTTTAAAAAGTATTTCTTTAAGAAAGATTCACCTGTACCTCTTTCCATACACTCTGGCAATAAATCTTTGGCAATAAGAAGCCACCTGCCCCTCTGACCCTGGACTGGATCCCCTGAAGACAGCACTATGGGCAGCAGCCAGGGGGAGAGAGGCACAGGTTGTCTGAGCGAATGGGGAACTGGAATGTCTGATTAGCCAGACTGGGGAGAGATGGAAAACAGGGGCTCTGTCACTCCCTCCAGCTGTCAGATATAGGGATTCTAAGCTTCATTCCCCAATCCATGGCAGAGATTTGGGAGGAAAGGGGTCAATGGGGTTGTAGCTGCAGTTTTTAGACTATCCTGATCATTTCAAGTGTTCATAAGTGGGAAATACTTGCCCAAAAAGATGATATTTCCAGGCTACCATCAGTAGCTACTCATTTCCAGGACTGGTCAATGAAATGCTAATGTCATAACATAATTTAGACTGTTCTTTGGAGCTTACGTGACTGGCTGCATCTGTAGAATTCTTTACAGGTATTTGCTTTGTTGTAATTCACTGCCACTGGAATTGTCTACACCAAATGGTGAGAATACTTCCCCACCTCACAATGCTCTTCCATCAGCCAGCTTACACAGAGAGGCTGTGCCACAAAACAGCTTTCGCAGGAAGTAAACCACCTTAGACCCTGTACGTATGTACATGTAAATACTCGTGTTAAAAGGAGGCAGTTGTTTGAAGAACCATGGTTTTACCCAGGATATGGTTCCTCCAACAGATTTCAAGCCCCACTCTGGGAATAGAGCTGATAAGGAAATACACTTGGGACTTGGAGTCTGATGGACTAAGTTCAAATCCTGAAGTCACCGCTGAACTGTTAAGTTCACCAAGGCTCAGTTTCCTCACGAGTTAAAAGGAAGCTAATAATACCTACTACTTCACAAGTTATTGTGGGGGTTGTATGAAATGACACATGTAATGCAGGGGTACAGCATCTGGACCTTACCTCCCACAGACAATACATGTTAATACATGTTAGTTCACCCACCCCACCCTGCCCCATCCAAATTCTAGCCCAACTTGGCTATCAATTATCTGAGAAACCATGGACAATTCATTCAATCTCTCCAGTCTCAGTTTCCACTTCTATCAGATTAGGAAGTGGGACTCCATGGCCTACAAGGTCTCTTCCTGTCCTAACATTCTGTCTGGTTAGTGTCACTGTTATAAGGGAGGCTCGTTTTTATACATTTTGGTGTTCCCTCTTTACACTCTGGATCTCTCTTTAAATGCCCAGGGCCAGCTCCTTTTAACTTCTGCTTTTGGGATTCTATGACACTAGCTCTGTTGGTTTCCTCTACTCTACTAGTTGAAAGTTGTATATAGGCCAGGGGTTGTTCTAAGAACAGCATGAGCTTTTTCACAGAGCACATCCTCACAAGCACCGTAAGGTGTATTATCATTATGATGCCCATTTTAGAAATGAGCAAATCAAGGCTCGAGAGTTTATGCAACTTATCAAAGGCAGTGAATTCAAAACTGGCTGGGTCTTCCTAGTTGCTCATAATCATTACATGTTATACTCCCGTTCCATCCTGTAATGATATCTGGTTTGAGTTCAATGTTCTTATGACCTAAGATGAAGCTGTGCTCGATTATCTGATAAATTACCCATATTAATAACTTTACCTGTTACACCTGCTAGGTGACATACGTACAGATTAACCAGGGACCATAATCTCTGAACCAACAGAGAACTCATGATGGGAATCCCAGGCCTTGCAGCTGCTAGGTCAAGGGTGAGATTTAAGATGGGCAGAGCTTAAACACATCTTTCAAATATGTGCAATATTAGCACATAGTCAAACAGCTACTCAACTTCCACAGGAAGCTGCCGGAAGCTACAGCACTTCCTAGTGCAAGCTTCAAATCTGCATGCTTCTAGATGCCACAAGCCCTGTCATAATACCACAGAATGACAAAGGAAAAGGGCTCACACTTGGGATCAGACAGCCCCAATTCTACTAGCTGAGTGAACCTGGGTGGATGCTCAGCCACTATGAGCTTCTTACATACTAAATGACCTTGGGTAAAATGGGGATAATATTAGCAACTTCAGAAGGATGTTACAGGTATAGAGGGAGTGCCTGGCCTGTAGTAGAAACAAATTAGCTCAGACACAGAATAAAGGAGCTTGGGGGACAGTCAGATTGTTTTCAATAATCAGGGTAGTCTACACTAGAGTCGAAAGGTAGAAATCAGAGATTCACTGGACTCTAAATGCCTACCAAATCTGTGAGACCCATGCCCCACTGACAGTTGGATGCCCTATTATGGCAAAAGCCCTAAAGCTCTAGATTGATCTGACCTCTGACTCCACTCTGCCAGGCCACCTGGCAGCTGCTGCTAGAAGTACCCTTTCAGAAAGGGTCCTGATTGAGCCAAGTGGTAGAGTGTTATCACACACCATCTCTTACCCTCTGAGCACCATGAGGTTGCCTGGGTAACAGTGAGCTATTCTTGGCCTTCTCTATGGGATCCCAACTCCTCTAACTATATCCCAGGGCTCCCTTCCGTCGTCTCACATTCTGCATCCCATGCTGAAACCTCTTCCTCCTGCCTCACCAGATCATAGGGGAAATGAGAAGAGAAGGAACTGACCATGCAGCTGTGCCTTGGCATTTTATTTCCTTATCATTGTATTTCCTTAGTTACGGCACATTTCCATTAATGGAGTACTTTCCCTTATAAAATCTCCCAGTGTTTACTTCTAATCTACTAAATAATTCCTCTGGCCTCTTCTTGTTTTTACCCTTTAAATATATGTTGATGGTTCATTCGGCACATTCCCCATTCAGTTATTAATGGCCCACAAAAACTTACTAGCAGCAATCATTTACTGATTAATCTACACAACAATCCAGAAAGACAGGTAGTATTAATCCTTCGTCCTGCAGAGGGAAACCAAGGGGAAAAGGGAGGTTAACTCAGTTGCCCAAGGTCAGTGGCTAAACAAGATTATAACCCGCCCTAACCTGTCCTCCATTTCTATAAACACTTCGCACAGTGCTGTTGTCTTCCTTTAAAAATCAACATTGTCAACGCAGCTTGATAATTTCTGTGTTGAAATTCCATTGACACAGACTAGTTTAAAATTGTCAAAATTTACCCAACAAGAATTTTTAACTGCTAATAGTTCATGGATAAAAGTTGCTAAAATAAAGAGATTATTGTAGAGGAAAAAAAAAACAGAAGCGAAGATCTGGATTTAGAACCAACTCTGCCACTATGAAACTGAAAAAATCTCTACATCTTTGTGTCATCTGTAAAAACGAGATTATGCTACATAATATTTAAAACATCTTACCATTTTAAATAACATGATTAAGTACCTACTAAAACAACACAAAATATAAATGCTCCAACATCCAATGCTGCCAAGACCATGGTAAAACTGGTATCTATACATTCGTTCACTGCTAGTGAAACACACAGCTACAGTGCCCTTGGAAAGCAAGAGGCCGACATGCAGCAAAACCATAAAGAATTTCGTATCCTTTGACTTAGCAACTTAAGTATAGTATTTTTCCCTAAGAAATAAATCAACAGGAACAAAACAACATACACAAACAAAAATGCACATTTCAGTGCTAGCTACCAGAGGAAAAATTGATATCAGTTTAAATGGTCATTTTTAGAGAGATGTCTTATTAAAGAAAAGCATAGCCAACCATACGAATGCCATGCTGCTATTAAAAAGAATAAGTATGAAAACTATGCAAAAACATTTTAAGTCTTACCAATAAATACTATTAAATGAAAACAGCCAAAAGTCAAAGAGCAGACATGTACTCAGATGTCAACCATATAAAACGTGAATAGATGAGCAAAGTCACATGAAAAATCAAAATAATTATGTTATTAGTTAAGTTTATTGCTTATAATTCTAAAATATCATCTTTCCGTTAACACATACATCTTATCATTTAATCAAAAATTTAAAAAATTTTCCAACCCTGCTTTAGTTTGATGGAAAACAAAATTGTAAAGTTTTTGCCTAAATCTCCCAAGTTATTTTTGTTGGCTGACATATTATCGACGATGCTATGCTCCCAGAGTGATGTCTGCTCTTTACTACCTAATTCTTTTGTCTTTAGAGATTCTAAAATCTCAGAACATTTGCACTTCTTTCCCTCCGCTAAGAGGAACCAGGATCCAACATTTTGCAGTAATTCTGACCTGTGGGTGCCTCCATAATACCCAGAATATTGCTATTATCCTTTTTACAGGACACAGGGCAATTTCATATCTTAAGTTTTTACTTTACAGTAATACATCTCATGTTTTCAGGGGTCTTTTCACTTAGGAAATCTGCTCCCAAGCAGCACTGTGCTATAGGAACTTCGTGTCATATAAGGACTTTTATATCCCCCTTCATTTCTTAGAAATGTTCTCTTACTAGTAGGTCATTTGTATATCTTTGCTTATAATATCAGGGAAAGATTGCAGAGCCAATGAATTAAAAATATGATTCTAGGTCTCCTGTGTGCCAATGAATGCCCTCATTAAAGCAGAATGAGTGAGATGAGATCGGTTTCAAAGCTTTCCATCCCTTTGCCCCAGAGCCGCCAAGGCCAGGCACTGAAAGGATGCACAGTAAAATTAAATATCTAAAAATTCATCTTTAATTAACAGAATTGGATTAAAGCTAGACACCACCGCATATCATACCAGAAATGGCTGAGCTGGCTTCCAAGTGCTCTAATTCAATTAGGACGCAGTGAGTGACACTCGGACGGGAAAGGTTAATTGGGGCCGCCAGAACGCAATCATTCCTTACCTAACCAGTCATTAAACTTCTTAACCTCTGAGGGCAGTCCCAGCTCGGTGAAATCGCCTGTGTGGAGAAGGATGTCCCCATAAGGCATCTGGATACCATCTGTTCTGGAGTGTGTGTCTGAGATGCAGACAAACCGCGTGTGGCCCGCTGGTTTTGGAGTGTCATATGGGATGGGGTCGACCCTAAAGTAGACATAACAGATCCCATAACAGTTAAACATATTAGAACCCTTGAAATTGTCATCGCACATACATATTTATTATTATTCATGAATGCACCCAGACAAACTGATGCAAAGGCAGAAGGGCCCATTGTAATTAAGGACACTTCTGGGTGTAAAGGCGACAGCATCACCCATCTACAAACCCACTGGGCAAATTCAAAAAGACTTACTTACCTGGTAGGAAAATTAAAAGGAAAGAATATCTTACGTATAGATTTGAAATAACCCAGGAAACCGATAGAGTGATTAATGGTGAAGTTTAGGGATATTGAACCTCAACTGGGAAAGCAAAATTATGCAATTTCTCTCTCATCATGCTCCAATTGATCCCACTACTCATTAGGAAACGGATAACTAATTTATTCCTTCTTAAACATGCATAACTTAAGCAATGAACTAATTTACGGAGAGCAGTCTGCACATGCTCTGCCAACTGAGATGTGGAGAGATAGCACTTATATTTAATTTCCTTTCCACAACCTTTCAACACCTGTATCTTCTCGTTTTTGCTATGCACAAATCAAACTGTAGGGAGGGAAGGTGATGCCAAAATAACAGGGCTTTAAAAAATTTAAAAAAAAAAACAAAAAAACAAAAAAAAAACCCAGACACTGGATGTTAAAAGAACTTTGTCAAACTCGTTTTTACTGCGATGAATTATCTGCAGTCCCAGTTACACCTGAGGTTACTAGGAATGCTCAGCTGTCTTGGGCAAAGATTCTACTCAGTACAAATACTAAGCCTTTTAATGAGATGTATGTATCTACATATGCATTAATATATGTATAGTTTTAGAGACCTAAGCACTGTGAAATTACACCAGGGCATAAGAATCAGAAGGCAAAATGATCAACCCAAAGCAAAGAAAATGAAACAGAACATTCTCATTTAATTGAGTGTAACAAAGTGTACTAAATAAACTTGGTAAAGGAATGCAAATCTGACTCTTCAAGCATACAGTTTTAATTATTTAAGGGGTTTGTCGCAGAGTTAAGGATGCTTTAACCATATTAACTCTACACTGACAGCTTCCTTTAATTTCTCTGTAGGAATGTACACTTACTTTTGGATTATGGGTGAAAAGAAGCAGTTATAAATGCAAAGAGAAGGTCACAAGAGAAGCAAATATGCAGTGCAGAGATTCAAGTGTGAAACATTAAATAAGGAACAATATTTCATATGCCAGCCCCAACCCTTGATAGTTAACATGCAGCAGAGAACACACTGAAAGCTCCACACAAGACTCCCTAAACATATTGCCTCTACAGGCTTTGCTTAATTTGTTTTCTCTTTTCCTTTATTTATTTATTTTTTTAAAGAAACAATCTGTTTTAACAATGACAATTTCAGTGAGGGAAATAGAACAGACCAGCGTGCAACCTAGATAGTCTCACATTTCTTCAATGACTAAACTTTTTATTTCCTCTTATCTTTGTCAGAGAAGAAAGAAAGTAAGAGGAGCAAGAAGAAGGAAGGGCAGAAAGGAGGAGAGGAGGCAGGAAGGAACTGTGAACTGATTATCACAGTGGGGCTAATTGGAAGCCCAAAAAGAAAGTTTAACTTCTGCAAAAAATTAATGGATTTTTCCTGTTAGAAAGGTTAGAAATTAATATGCTATTACCACATAGAAAATTCACGAATCCACTGTGATCTCATTAGTAACCTGGAAACCCTTCTCATTATAGCTGATGTTGCTTTTTTAGATGTAAAAATGTTTGATGTCTTCCTTTCCATCACTGAGACTTAGTTACACTCAGCCTCGGTGCTTACAATCTTGGCAACATTTCCTGTCTTCCAAAAGTAGTTTTCCCAGAGAACGAATGACTGTTCCCTGCTGGGGCTGACTGTGTCACTCTCTAAAAGTGGTAAGTAATATTCTTATCCCAATAGTTAAATGCTCACTAGAATGGGACTGTTTGCATTTATACTTAATGCACCAACATTTGAATGAAAATTTAATAAATCAGTCACTGTATCCCTAAATATATGAATAAATGTAATATCTACCTACTCTAGTGTTTGTTTTCTAGCTTTCATCATAATACTAACATATAGACACAGACCCATTTCTTCTTTTCTGTAATTCAGCTAAGCTACAGACCCAGCTACTGCATCAAAATCCTCTGGGAGGCCATCTCAGCTTATCAGAGAGACATCATTGTCATTATTTTGAATTAGACTGAAAGTAGCACAGATGTAAACCTCCTGTTGTAAATAGGTCCCTGTTCTACGAATCTACCCACTTTAGAGTAGCCAATCATCACATGGTACATAATTGGTTCCCCATCTTGCCTCCATACTGGGCAATAAATTTTCTGACATTATGGGGAACACTAGGCAATTTCTGAATCGCTTCAACTTCTTTCTCCACCTCCCACCTCCTTCAGAGAAACATTTAAACATCAAAGGCCAAGGAACAGTAGAGTAGAGGGGACAGTAAAAAGGGGAAAAGTGTTTCTTCTCAGCTTTGAGCTGAAACAGTGTTTCTTCTCAGTTTTGAGTCCAAAGTAGACAGCAAGGTAAGCAAAGAAGGCTCGCACATCTACACCACCACCATGATGCCATCAAAGAGAAACAATTTGCAGACATTAGGGAGAATGCACAGAAGACTGATTCAAGGCAGGGATGGGGGAAGTGAGACGTATAAAGATGCAGACTTTATATAGCTATCCTGACCCAGAGGCACTGAGAATCTTTGTTATCCATAGGACCAAGTACAAAGTAAGAGATGGTTTCAGGAGACAAGGCAGTGCAACACGCCAAAGCCACTCTGCTAGGTGGTACGACAAATATCACCTGGAGCTCATAGGAAGAAGACACGTCCACCCACAGGCATTCAGAGTTGAAAATAAGACCTCTAGCAGAGTGGGCAAATTCCAGTGGAGATAATTAAAACTGAGACCACCCTCAGGAAGCTACTCCTCCCAAATTGGGGATTTGATAACACCTCAAAAAGTTAAGACAGCCAAACATTTTCACTATAAAAGTACATCTGAGGGAGACCCTGACTGCTATTGGAAGATCCTATCTGTTCACGTTGTGTGAAGGCCCTCACACTTTATTTTCATCCTTAGTTTACAACTTTACCACTTAGTGTTTATGCTGCTGAGTTCTCAAATGACCTAATATTTCCCCTAAGGCATCATGTCAAATATCCTAGCAAGCGAGTATCTTACCAAGGCAATCTAAACCCCAGAGCCAGATTCAAATATTAGAGTGATATTTGCACATATGTTTGAGTACACCTGGGGGACAACAAGGTGACATGGGAAGATGAGTAAAAAACACAGCAGCATAAATCCCAGAGCAGGACAAAATCTTATGGGGCATGTGGTTCAATGTTTTACATGACGCCTGAATCTCCTCTATCCCTTCCCTCTAGATGACATAATGTTTTGTGTTTGTTTTGTTGGTTGTCTGTTTGTTGTTTGTTTGTTTTGAGACAGGATCTCGCTGTATCACCTAGGCTGGAGTGCAGTGGTGCAATCATAGCCTACTGCAGCCTCCACCTCCCAGGCTCAAGCCATCCTCCCACTACAGTTTCCAGAGTAGCTGCGATTATGGGCATAGGCAACCACACCCAGCTTATTTTTCTTGTTATTGATAGTAGTACAGATGAGGTCTTGTTATATTTCCTGGGCTAGTCTTGAACTCCTGGGTTCAAGTAATCTTCCCACCTCAGCCTCCCAAAGTGCGGAGATTACAGGCACGAGCCACCCCACCTGGCCTCAATTTTCATTCTGAGGTTTCCAGAGAAGGAGAGCTCCGTCCTCCCCCTGTGCAATCCAACCTAGTTTTTGATAGCTTTACTTGTTAGAAAGTTTCTGTTTCAGATTCTATACCTCTGAGAAAGCTGAGCATGGTCCAAAGACCTTGGCCTGGAACCTGAAGACTGAGTAACAATTTTAGCTCAGTCATTGGCTTTGGGCAACTTCCTTGATTTCTTTAAGCTTCACTTTTTTCATCTGTAAAATGGGAATAATAATGCCTAATTTTCTATGTTGCTATGAGGATACAAACTATCAAGTACAGCATTTGACACACAACAAATGCTCCAAAAATAGAGTAGCAGAATAGTGTAAGGGTGAAAGACGTTTGGCTGCAGAGCTAGACTGCCTGGCTCTGAAATCCACTCCACAACTTATTAACATACAACACCAAGCAAATGGCTCAACCCTTGTGCCTTGATTCCCTCATCAGTAAAACGGATATAAATATAGTACATATCTCCTAAGACTGTTACGAGAATAAAAAACGATAATGTACTCAAAGCATTTAGAATGTGTCTGACATGAAGTAGATACCCAATAAATGTTAGTTTTTTTTTTTTTTTTACTAGTAACTAATAGTATTTTTACTGCTATTAGTAGTAGTATCATTTAACTTCCCCGATCCCTATCTCTTTTTCTGTTGTAGGGAGATAATAACATCTACCACTCAGGGACTTTGTGAGAATTAAAAGAAATCACATACACAACATCCAGCATATACTGGGAGTAGAATCTATGGTCTTTAACATATTTGTTTCCTGCCTGTCCCTCCTTCTTAATCCTAGTTCTGCACTCTGAAATAACAAGAAAATAAGAACCCAATCCCTTTTCCACTGGACAGTTCTTCAACTATTTGCAAACAATCTATTATAATCCCCTGAAATCATCTCCACTCTAGTTGAGTAGCTACAGTTTCTTCCATTTTTCCTGATGTCTAATGTCCTCAGAATTTAGGTGATTTCCTCCCAGATACAATTTCATTGGGGAGAATCCCTCCCTTTGTAGTGTCAGAATTCATGGTCTGTGTGAATTCATGGACCAATGAGCTGTTCATCAAAGACAGATGCTAGTCCAGGCCATGGGGAGGTGGCAGTGCTGAACAAACTGGCAGATTTTTCTAGAGGAGGCCTGAGCTATCATCTTAAACCATTTTCCAATTAACTCTCCAAGTTTTGTGCCAAGCCTCAAATCTTGTTCTTGAAGCTTGATCATCAAATGCTTACATATCTCACTGCATATTCAAACAAATAAACCATTCTTGTTTGTTCAGTCTTGACGTATTAGGGTTTTTTTACACACAAAAAAAGTATGATAATATTATGGTTTCCATTCTGATTCCTCTTCCGGGCATATTTGTTATTTTTTTCCAATAACAAATGAATACAGTATTGCAAACCTCATTGGTAGATCTTCAGAAAAGCTGTCATGTGGTTTGCTGTGAGATGGATTTCTTCTTTAGATCATGTGTGCAGTATAACCTGTGTGTATACAATCAACCTATAATTCAGTGAGAGAATAGAACTGTGTCCTTACAAAGCATTTTAAAGGGATTTAAACAGGTTTCGTAACCCCCATTCCACTTTAAAACCCTGATGCTGTGCTTATTGATTCCACTGACTTCTTTTTTTTTTTTTTTTCGAGATGGAGTCTTGCTCTATTGCCCAAACTCAAGTACAGTGGCATAATCTCACCTCACTGCAACCTCCGCCTCCCGGGTTCAAGCAAGTCTCCTGCCTCAGCCTCTCAAGTAACTAGGACTACAGGCATGTGCCACCACACCTGGCTAATTTTGGTATTTTTATAGAGACAAAGTTTCACCCATGTTGGCCAGGGTGGTCTCAAACTCCTGACCTCAGGGGATCCACCTGCCTTGGCCTCCCAAAGTGTTAGGATTACAGGCGTGAGCCACAGTGCCCAGCCCACTGACTTTATCTCTAAAATGTTTCCAATGTGATATCAAGGCTTTCCTTTTTACCCAGAAAATTTAGATAGCATGAATGCTAAACTTATATTTGTGACGTTCTATCATCCGACCTGGACATACTATTTGATAAAGACAGGTAAAACCTGCCAGTACAACAATGAACAAATAAATAACAGGTTTAAGTTACCAGAATTACAGAATTTTTACATTTAAAGGACCTTAGAGATGATCTGATCCTGTGTTCCACTTCTTTGAGGATCATCTTCATGGTCTTTGCCTTATTCACTTGTACTAGTCCTTAATTTTTGTTAAGTGCCTAATAATTTTTACACAAATATTTTTTAGTTTTGCCCTGAAAAACAGCATTTTTGAAGACATCAATCAGATACGATGGTTTTACTTTTCTACTACACATTAAAATAAACACAAGCCAGGTGTGGTAGCTCACGTCTGTAATCCCAGCAGTTTGGGAGGCTGACATGGGTGGATTGCTTGAGCTCAGGAGTTCGAGGTCAGCCTGGGCAACATGGAGAGACCCCATCTCTACCAAAAATACAAAAAAAAAAAAAAAATTAGCCAGGCATGGTGGTACATGCCTGTAGTTCCAGCTACTTGGTAAGAGGATTGCTTGAGCCCAGGAGGTCAAGGCTGCACGAGCTGAGATTGTGCCACTGCACTCCAGCCTGGGTAACAGAGCAAGACCACCTTAAAAAATAAAAATAAAAATAAAATAAAATAAACATATAAGTATTCAATTTTTGTTTAAGGTGCGTCTTCTCTAAAATGTCTTGTTTATTAATACTAATGATACATAGTCCATGCTTTGATAAACACTGATCTGGTTTAAATTGACTCATTTTACCATTAAGAATCTGAGCCATAAGCAGAACTCAGATTTTCTAACTTTCAATTCGCTTATCTTTCCACCCACTTAATTTTGCAAGCTACAATATACCTGCACTTGGAGAATAAAAATAATTTTAAAAATGACAAACTACTGGCAAATCAATCACCTAACTCTGGCAAATGTTAATATCTAGAGAGACTGTCCAAAATTATTGGAACTAGTTGTCAAAAATATCCAAGTTTCAGTGCTCTCTATCCAGTATCCAGTCATGGATAATTTACATGGAAGTGAAGTAACGAATTCTCCTAAACTAAATAAGTCTCCTAAGTTTACCAAAACAAAACAAACAAACAAACAAAAGTCTCCTAAATGAAAAAAAAAAAAAAAGGATATTACAGGGAGTGAACAATACAGAAGTCTGATTTTTAAAATACTGATAAAGATATAAAGGTTCCTCATTCTCAAGGATCTCACGTCACATGTACATATGGATTTTGCTTCCACATGCAGGTCTCTTCAGAAGGACTACTTCAGTTGACTGATGAGTCTCATTAGAAAGAGCCCTGGCTGTGGAATCCAGGGGCTTTTGTGCTCTTACTACGTATATCATCAATAAACTGTGTGACCCTGGGCAAGTCACTTCCCCTCTTCTAGCCTCTGTCCCTCGAGTGTGAAAAGAGGGGCAAGACCAAATGACCCCAAAGTTCCATGATTAGCCACACAGTTTACACACCACTACTTACTGATGAAAGACCAGAAACAATTCAGGTTCTGAAGTCACTTCAAGCATGTTCTTTCTCTTTGCAATTTTATTTTATGCTTTCCCAGACAATGCAAAGATAAATGTCATCCAGATCTATCCACATATAATCAGAATTAGCAAGACTTCACATAAAGAGAAGTGAAATTGCAATTTATGACTATAGACTGAGCTTCTAGGTGTATCTATTCCAAAAGAGAACAAAGAAGCCAGAATTCCAGTTATAACAACAAAACAAAAATGACAGGATATGTGATTGAACTAAGGCATTCCATAAACGGCACTGTTCTTATTTTTTGTTTTTTGTTTTTTTAACTATGAGCTGGTAAAATTATCTTAGTTTAGCCGTCATGTCCCAGAACAGTAATGGTGCTGAAACACAGTAAGCAGAACAGAACCAGATGTATAAATATATTCACATTTGTACCACAGGCACTGCTTTCCTTTAACTGCTGAACTGCTGTATCAACACTGTTCTATCACCAACTAATTATAGCTAACAAAGCCCACTGCACGGAGTGTGTCTCCTCTATTTTTTCCTCTTACAAAAGTACAGTGCCGACATTCAATGAATGTTAAGTGGTAACAATTTAATTCTTTGAGCACTGCATGCAATATGAATTCATGGTCCTTCTCCTAGTGCCATCTGAGGTGTTTTTATGTCCATCAGGCTAACTACTGTGTCAGCCACTGAAACCTCTCAGATGACATATCGCTGGGTCATAAATATCCCACTGGAGATGTATTGTCCAGGGTTAAACGTTTCCTTCCCTTCTAACATGGCAATCACGTTAATCAGCTTAAAATTCTGGGTAATGGCCTTGCATTTGAGAAAAAAAGGCATGTGATACTGTACTGAGTGCCCATTATTCCACACAGTATGTTGATCTGGCAGTAGATCAATAACTATGTCTTAAGCACCTACCTGTGTACCAGGTACTCTGGTAAGTATAAGGAAGACAAAGAAGCAATAAAGATGATTCCCTCAAGGATTCTGCCAATTTACTGTTCAACAAATGCTTATGAACATGCCTGGCAAGTGCTCTGTCATCTAGTCATTTCACAAGCATTTATTGAGCACCTTTTATGGGCCACAAACTGTACTAGTTTGCTGGAGAGACAGCTACCAGCAAGTCTGAGATGGTCCATGTGATATATAAATAGGTGATTTATGAAATAATGTGCTAAGTGTTATAATTAAGAATGTTTGAGGTGCTATGGAGTAAAGGAAAAAATATCCAGCACTGCCTATGGGCTAGGAAGAAGGACAGGTAACACTGCAGTGGGCACAGAACACAAGATAGTATGTCGATTTCAAATGCATGAGACAAAGGATTGGTACTATTAGGAGCTCAGAAAAAAAGAGGCATGAGAGTGGCCTGAAGCTGGGACCTCAGGTGGAATTAAAATAAGCACAAGACTTGGAAACTCAGGAAGAAGGGCATCTAGAGAACTACTAAGAGTGGTGTGAAAGCACTTAGCATGTTCAGGGACTTGTGAATAAACAAGCATGGCAGAAGCAAAGTCACTATGACAGTGAGCAGCAGAAGACTTGAAAGGCCGACAGGATTAGGGTCTGAACCTCAGGGAACCAGACTATGGGGATTGAACCTGGAGGGCATGGAAAACATCTTTCTCCCTCTACCCAGTAAGAGGAACAGAGGGCCACAGGGAAAGCTGAATTTTAGGAAAAGTGGGGTTGCTCCCTACAGGATGGGAGGTGGGGGGATTCTTGAGTAAAGGTTGGTTTGTAATTTATTGCTAAGAATCTAGGCATATTGTGATAAAACCAAATCCATTTGAGAAGAAAATACAAAGGAGAGAATGTGAAGGAAAGGCAAGAGAAAATTGTTGGTTATTGTAAACAGAAACCATCATGATAATCACATAAATGTCTACTGTAAGGAAGAACTGGGGAAGTAGTCAAAAATGAACTACAACATCCTACACCGAGTCTCCCGTAGCTCTATCTTATAGCCAGCTATACCACTGATCAGGACACTAACATCATTTTTTGGCTGAATAGAGTAATAGTGATGATGATGATGATGATGATGATGATGAGTAATGGCAGCAGTTTTCATTTAGAAGGCAGGCACTGTGCAGGGCACTTTACATGGATCATTTTCATTTGGCCCTTATGGCGACAGGCTCTTCTTCCCATTTGACACACAAAGACTGTGAGACTCAGATTAATCAATTATGGCAAAGGTACAGGAATAGGAGGTGACTCTGCCCCAGTGTGACTGCTCAATGTCTGCTTTACTCCAGCTTCTGCAGTCTCTTCTTACACAAAACAGCACACAGAGATCTAAGAGCAGATTCTGTTCTAAAATGGGACACATAGTTTTAGGCATGACTGTTTTTTTTTTTTTTTTTAAGACAGATTCTCGCTCTTGTCACCCAGGCTAGAGTGCAGTGGCACGATCTCGGCTCACTGCAACCTCCACCTCCCAGGTTCAAGCTATTCTTTTGCCTCAGCCTCCCGAGTAGCTGGGATTACAGGCGTCTGCCACCACGCCATGTTGGCCAGGCTGGTCTTGAACTCCTGACCTCTAGTGATCTGCCTGCCTTGGCCTCCCAAAGTGCTGGGATTACAGGCATGAGTCACCGGGCCTGGTCACAACTGATTCTTAAAAAGTAAGTTTATCAATTCAACCCAAAGTTCGGAAAAAACAATAGTGACATGCTTAAAACTATTATTTTAAAATCATAGTTGTAAAGTCAATCATTACAACATCATGAACAAAATGTGGATTATTTCCAAACACCGCCCAGCCTCAAACATGTCTTCACCTAGCTCACTCCAGGAGAAAGAACATTAAGAGCCATCAAACACAGGAACTTGTTTTTTTAAAGCTGTAGGGAAGAGAGTTGGGAGTGGCGTTTACCAGGAGCATTAACTGACCCTAACTGACTCTACAAGATTTCTTTTGTATTAAAATTCAGCCCAAAATGAGAACAAATTCTGTCTTTCCTTCCTTTCCAACTCATCAAAGCCCAGTTTCCCAAAGCTTAAGGTCCCACAAGTAGTTGTTAATGGGCTTCATTGTTTAGTTAATTGTGCTTATCGGAAGTGCAGGTAACTTCATATTTGCATGGCTAATGGACCTTCTTTAAAGTGTGTGGCCATTTTAGTTGGCTTTTAATTATCTGTATTGTTTTTTGCCAATTTTGAGTTGAATTGACAACTTACTTTCTAAGAATCATCAATGCCTAAGATAAAAAGACCATTTTTTACTACATAGGGGACATCATTTACATGAGTTTGAAGACAAATGCTTATTTGTAAGACAACATGATGTCAACAGTCAACCCCGTTTCAAAATTAATCCAGTACAATAATTATTAGACTTCATATTTGTTTCTCTGGAGGTGGTTTTGTAACAATAAAGAACTATTTTACCCTACCTCTTTATCCCTTGCAGAAATGGTTGGTTCATTTTTTAGCCACAAAAATCACATAGTTCCCTCTCAACCAAATGAAAAACTACTTTCTTCCCTCTCTGGAAATGCATACTTACTACCTTGGCAGAGTATTTCATAGTTTTCTCATGATTTTCACAGGGTTGGTGTTTGGGTGAAGGAAAAGGGACAAGATGGAGGAAGGTGAACAAGATGGAGCAGTCCCTGTTGTTTCCGGGTTCTTCTTCACAGATTTTCCCGCGCCCGGGGAAGAACCAAATCAACTGAGCATGCGCAGAATGACGTCAAGCCGAGGACACCAAAATTCAAGAAGCCACTCCTACACACATGCCCCGAACTCCTCCCCTTCCAGCTCCCAGGCATAAAAGTCCGCCCCTGGCCGGAGCCGGGGTGACTTCTTCGGCCCCAGCATTTGTGGACCAGAGAACATCACCCCAGAGCGCCGGCGCGACTTCCCTGGCCCCCCACACCTGAGGACCAGAGAACTTCGCCTGAGAGTGTGTGCATATTTGCAATAAAAAACTGCCACTTTCTTACGTACTTTGGCCTCATGTTTAATTACTTAGCTCTCCTAAATTAAGTTACATTAAATTAAATTAAATCAAAACAGTTGGCATATCCAAGTTGTAGACGTGATGGGCTGACTTGCCCAAGATTGCCCAGTTATTATGTGGTTGAGAGGGGAATCAAATCTAGGTCTGACTGCAATTCCATTGTTAAGTAATTTCAAACACTAACCAAGAGAACTACCATCTACTGTGTTGTGCTACAACTGGAGTGACATGTCTAGAACTCTTTCAACAGGAAAAAGTTTGTTCACTCCTGATTTAGTCACTCAACAAACATTTAGTAAGCAACAACTACAGGTAGAACTCTGATAGCGGCTTTATTACTACAAACAATCAACCCTAATATGTAGCAGTATTTACTATGTGCCAGGGGATTTTTCTAAATTATTACCTTTAATCTTCTCAAAATTTCTGTGTGATGTTTGTGTATGGGTATGTGTTGTGATTTTCTGAATTCTCAAAACTTCACTTAAGGTCAAACATTAAGCTTGGAAGTTAGAATTTGGATTCTGGCCTATCTAAACCATGAGCCTATGTTCTTTGTATTGTATAACTTTGTAACTTACAGATAACGAAAAGCAATGCAAATAATTTTTGTCTACAGATGCAAATAAATTATGTCCAGTGGAGGTTCAATCGACTTCCCCTCCACTTTTGATCCATTTGCAATTAATTTCAGCATTTTTTAAATTCCATGTAAATTAATGGTTCTACAAATTTGTTACAACTTTCTTGGTTCCCTCATTCATTAACAACTTAAGTAAATTTTCTGACAAGCATTTGTATATCTGTATATAAGTCAATTTTTTAAAAATTACTCTTTTGCAGAGGTTACCAAGATGCCATTTTTACTATCTTGAACCTCACATTTTTATTTGGGAGGGCATACATACCAAACTATAATCAATGTGACCACAAATTATATATACCTATGTACAAACTGGGGAGGAAGAGTGAGAAAGAATAAAGGGATTAAGAGGTCACTTCAACAAACAGTGAGGTCACTTACAGAATTCACAAGACCTGGCTTTGGAACATGGCTCTCCCACTGCCTATGTGTGAGACTCTGGACAAGTTACTAAACCTCTCAAAGCCTCATTTACCTCATCTATAAATTAGGGATAATAATAGTATTTGCCTCATAAGATTGACTATCAACACAAAAATTAAGTAACTATCTTTTTTTTTCTTAAGTGACGGGGTCTCTCTCTCTCCCAGCCTGGAGTGTAAAGGTGTGATCCTAGCTCACCGCAGCCTTGAACTCCTGGGTTCCAGGGATTCTCCCACCTCAGTCTCCCAAGTAGCTGGGACGACAGGCATGTGCCACTACACCCGGCTTATTTTTATTTTCTTATTTTTTGTACAGACAGGGACTTGCTATGTTGCCCAGGCTGGTCTCCAATTCTTGGCCTCAAGTGGTTCTCCCACCTTAGTCTCTCAAAGCACTGGGATTACAGGTGTTAGTCACCATGCCCAGCTTAAGTAACTATTGCTTGTAAAGGGCCCAGTGCATATCAAATGTTCAGTAAGTGTTAGCCATCATTATTGAGATTCTTCTATGAGAAATATTGATGAAAGAAATTAGTTCTATTTAAAAATGGGTAGATCTTCACAAAAGAAGGTGCATTTTACCTGGGACTTGAAAGGTTAGGTCACCAAGCAAAGAACTGGAGTAATGTCATTTGACATAAAAGAAACATAAATTAAAGAAAGAGTCATGAAAGGGTCAACAAAGGTGAGTCATAGTGCCAAATTTACAAAGAAGGTAATTCCCAGGGGGACACTGCATTTGTCAGGTGACCTGAATTTTTCTAAATTTGTTAAAGCTTGTACCTCTCTACTTCACAGTTGTATAAAGATTACTAAAGCCAAATAGGAATACATTATCCAGGTACCAATTTACATAAAAACCTAGACACCAAATTATCATGACTACAGTTGTGACCACTCGCCAAGTCAAATACCCTTCAGGAATAAGTGGTTATTTTATTCTAAACTTTATAAGCAACAAAAAAATATGGGTTCAAAGTGCAAACCACATTTTAGACAGATCGAACTTTATACAACATACTTTAACAGCTTGCATTCAATGTGCACACATATGCATCCCTCTACACACATGAAAATAACACACAAAGCCAATTACCTCCTTGCTCTTATCCTGGACATAACTGCTTTCTTTCTGTACCTGGTTATATGTCATTTCTACATTTCATTGGTCTTGTTATGGTTCACATTAAAATTTCCCCTGCTCTATTTCCAGTCAATTGCTTTCTTGGATACTTTGGACAGGAGAATAAACTTCAGAGAATTCTCAGTTCTGTGTCAACATTTGCTAAAAGTTTACTCAAAACTCTTAATGCACCATGTTTGCATAATCCCATCTGTTTGCTCCTTTTTATTCCCTCATACACTCAAGTGAATGCTAAACCGTAAAAGGCCCACTATCTATACATACGAGTTCTACAAAGTTGCCTACTGTAGAGACTTGCAAGTCTCCTATAACTCAGGAACATCAACTGTCTCTGTTAGAGCAATGATGGATAAGATAGAAAAGATTTAACTTTGAATTTTGGGCAGGAAGATTACTTCCTCAAAAAGCCTTCTCCTAAAAACAAAAACAAAAACCTTACAGGTACTCCCTGTGCCGTACTGTTAGAGCTCATCCCAGCTCTAGCCTCTGGAGGTTCTGCCCTGTGATTGTTTCAAGCTCTCTTCCTTATGAAGAGGTACACACGTGACTGCCGCCATCGATAAAGGATGAAGTGAGTGTACTTAGCTAAAGGGCACTGCAATAATTTTTCTCTTCCATGTGAGAAAGTTAATCTTGAAAATTCTCTGGCTCACTGCCTGTTTTTAAATCATCTTTTGGGGAGGGGTGGCCAAGGGGGCATGTTAAGTTCAAATCAGCCCCTCTTCCCACTCCCATATCAATTGCTTTTTAAAAATAATAATAAGATAGTAGCACCTATCAAGCCTTCAGATTTGTTTTCAAGACAGTGCTAATGACTCAGTATTTTAACGGGCAATGCCCCCCCAGTGTCCATTGTAGGGAAGCAGTCCTGGGTGATAGACTAAATTTGATTAGCGCTGGGGCTGTGGCTGTTCCGTGGAGGCAACGTGATTCCTGTAGGAATCTAGGGTGAATGGTGGCCTGAGAAATAGTCAGTGAAAAGATTTATAATCCCCAACAACAAACCAGCTCCTAGTTCCAAAGAAATCATCGTGTCTTTTCCACCCCTGCTGTAGCATGTTATCTATATTAGGAAACACATTGAGTATCTTGAACCCATTTCAATGAGTGCAGCGGGACTAGAATATAATTTTTCTTTGTTTGCCCTGACTCTTAAATGTTTGCTTCCAGAGCCAAGGCCCTTCAGTACTCCCATTATGGCCCTGCAGAGGGGATGTGAGAATAGTCAGGAATTTTGATGGGAGTTTACCAAAGCAAAACTTCGCAGACCACTGGTGGCAATTTAGGAAGCAGATAATTTTTATAAGCACTTGGCCTGAATGGTATGGACAAGTTCACACACACCTTTGATGTTTCCACGGCTTGCACCGCTGAAGAAATGAGCTATTTCCATTCTCCTCTCACTCCAGAGTGAAAGAGTAAAACCTGAGCCAGGCCTGTCTGGGACACTTTACTAACCAGAAAGCATAGCCTGGGGAAAAAATGCAATAAGATCTCCCGCCAGGTCCAGTTCAGACCCCTTCGTGACGAGAGGCCAAACATCAGGAAAATTTGGGAGCAGTAATGCTAGGTTTCTGAGTTAAAGTGTTTTCTCACAAGTGATTGAGTATAATTCACTCAACTTGCTCTATGCAAACCGGACTTGTGTGAGAAAGTTCCAGTTAGGACTTAAACCCAAAGAAAGTTAACCACTTTGCCCCTCTGACCTGCCTGCTATTCCCCTCCATCTTTATCATGTATATTGGTAGAATCCTTCATACTTTTTCAAAAAGTTGACTCATATGTAATTTCCATTCATTCTCATCTTATCGGTAAAAAGGACACTGTTATGATTCCCATTGGGGTCTAAGAACCAGAAGGGTTGAGTGACTAGTTCATGGCCAATGTTAGCAGCAGAACTGGATCCACACTCTATACTTCCTAACTCTCAGTAGTAAAAATAATCACTACCATCAATGAACACTATTCCCGCGCTTAGGCACTGTGCCGAGCACTTTATGAACATTACCTCGATTCCTTGTGAGAACCCTATAAGGTAGGTATCATTAATCCCAGATGAGAAATACTGGACTTAAGAGGTTACATAATTTCCCCATGATGAGACATGCTACAAATCATGAGGGCTCTGTTATAAGGGGAACATAATTCCTCAGCTTACCCACTATTATAGTGCCTCCCAGTCCAATGCCTTTGTCTACGCAAACTCAATGCTAAATTGAAAAATTACAAGTTTTCTCTTGATTTCAAATACATTCCTTTTAAAATATCTAATAAATTTATGAAATTCTAGTTTGGTCCACTTTGATATTGTCAAAAGGCAAACACTCTGAAAACTGAAAAGTGCTGTCTTTTGTCAGGTGTTTTTACTGATCCAAGTATTATTCGCTTCTATCTCTTATTTCGTTTAAAAGAAAAACAGATGGTCTAACATCAATTCCCGCATGAAATTTTCTAGACTCTCCAGCAAACTTTATGAGCATAGTAAGTTCTAGAAACAAACAGCATGGATTTAAATCCCAAATACACAAACGGACAACCTCTGGAATATGGGCAAGTTGCTCAACCTCATACTTCAGTTTTCTCACGTCTGCGTTAGGGGTAAAAATACTTCACAAGGATATTATAAAGAAGAAGTAATGAGAATGCACTGAGCATTGTATAAATGACCAATAATTACTGGAATTGTTTTCTTGTTATTTCTGCCTCTGCAAAATGTCTCAGGATTGCCCTAATTTCACTAGGTTGAAAAAACCTGAAAACTCTCCTTGATGAAGTGTTCCAAATGCAGGTTTCTCATAAACAGATAATAAAGCATCCTACACCCTAACTGGGGAATAAAATGTCATTTTATACTTCATAAGTCAACTCCATCTCTTAAAATTATTATTCAACCGGTATTACTAAAACTGCCATCTTCTATAGCACCTTAGTACTCCTATCAGATAGGTGTTCTTGAACACAATGTCCTGTGTTAATCTGGTCAAACAGGAGCCATCTGCAAAGCCAGAATGGCAAGGCACAAACAAATTTCCCCAATCCACAAAGGAGAGTTTCCCCAAAATATAAGAAGTTATATTTTTATTGTGAAAATGCTTTTTTTTTACCCTAGTTATATAATATATGCTTACTAAAGTTAGGGATAATTAACTTTAGTAAAATTAAGAATATGTATATAAAAAGCAAAGAAAGATGAACCCATAATTCTGCCTCCCAGAGATAGCTACTAGTAACATTTTGGTATCTTTCCATTTCATCTTTCTGCTATGCATTTTAAAAATATAATTGGAATCATTCTGCATGCAAAATGTTACATTCTGGGTTTTCTTTCTTTCTGTTTTTTTTTTTCTCTCCGCTTAGACCATTATAACGTCAGCATTTTCCATGTTACTGCAGACTTTTTATAAACGTTTTCACTGGCTATGGGATATTTCATAGGTTAGTTTTGTCACAATTTTCTTAACCATTTCCCTTTGCTATATCCCCCGAAGGCTTTTAAGCTGTCAAGCCCAGACAAGATTTGTAGACACACAGCCCTAAGGATGGGGCCTGCCTGTGGTCATGAACCAGGTCATTTTGGGAACTAGCTACATCACTTTTCACCATAGGTAAGAATCACCGTGAGTCCTCCTCTTCAAATGCCAACAGACCCTGAGTCCAGTGATGTGTAAACCCCAAATGCCAGTAGTTCTGGTCAACAATTACAGCAACTCCTCTAAGATAAATAAAATAATGTTCTCGACAGGCCTGGCCACCCACAGTGAGCACACGGAAGAGCACAAACACCTCCCACCCACCTCTGCAGCCTGTGTTCCAACACAAACCAAGGGTGCAGACGTGAATTCCGTCTTTTCTCCTCTTGCCCTACTCAGTTTATTTCCAAAAATCACTGTTCCATCACCACTTAACACCATTTGCCATGAATTGCACCATAAAACATACTTTTTAAATAATAGATCGTGTTCATTATATTTTCTTTTTTAACAAAGAAGGCAGAAAGGCAAGGATTAGGTAGATAAAACAATGTAGAACTTGCAATAGTCATAGAATGTAACACTGAAATCAGAAATCACAATTACCAAGGCTCTTTTAACACCCACATGCACATGCATGACCTTCATCTTAAAATCCAAGATTCAAAGCTAAGTCTTTGAATTTAAAAATGGTTGTGTGGTCTTACAAAACAACTTCTAAGTTGCATTTGCATTTCAAACAAACAAACAACAAACACAAATTTTTGTTTTAAGCAGTTAAAGTTTAAGCAAAGAGAAAACAGCATTTTTGCACTTCTAGGCACAGTAGCTAGAATTTAG
The DNA here is from genome assembly GCF_037993035.2 of Macaca fascicularis. Classification (NCBI taxonomy): domain Eukaryota; kingdom Metazoa; phylum Chordata; class Mammalia; order Primates; family Cercopithecidae; genus Macaca; species Macaca fascicularis. The sequence goes on along the minus strand of NC_088388.1, from coordinate 34,998,217 downwards.
AAAATCTTCATCATTCCTGTTAAAACAAGATTGAGAAACAGGAAAGAAACTGTTTCAAGTTGAAAGTAAGGATGGCTTAATGGAAAACAATGGACTTTGTCAGGATAAGAGCTAGGCCTGAATTCTAATTCAAGGCACATGCAGGAGGGATAAGTAGCCACTTCAAAGGGTTCTTTGAATGTTAAATATGGTACCTACAATGCCAAGTACCATCTCTGGCACAGAGCAAGTATTAAAGTGTAAGGACTGCAGAATTATTGTCAACACAAAGAAAAGCCTATACCGCAAGAAGGAGGAAGCTGTCAGGGAGTCATATTGCACTGATAATTTATGAGTGTAAATAATCATAAGCATAAGGTCAAGGACCTAGAGATTAAGAAACTAGGACTATTGCTTCTTTTTGTTAACTTCATGAAGCAAACCAAGAACTGAGAAGAAAAAGTACACTCTTCCTAGGCTTCTTGGTTTGTCTTGAGGCAGCCTGCCCAACGTAGAGTCCTCGGGTACTTTGTGAATTTCTCAACTGCAGAGACTGGTTCTCCGCCCTCATGTCAGTCCCCTACACAGAACCATGGCAACTTTATGCCCATCACTCAACTCAGTCCAAGGTCAGGCTCCTAAACCTACCCAGACTATAGATGGCACTCAGAAAAATCCTAATCCAGGCTTCACACAGCTCAGGGACAAGTCATTCTGCTTGTCTGCCGCTGCTGTGTTTCACTTCAATTCTAGTAAATGGGCTTCTGCCTCTTTCCTATTGTTAAGCTTTGCTGTCCTACCACAACTCCAGGGACTGCAGTATGTCCTTGTTCCTTGAAGGGTGTCTCCCGTTTTAAAATTTCTGCTCTGAAACTCCAAAATATCTATTACATGTTTGTCACCTGCTCCACATTTTAGAGGCTGTTTTGTTTTGAGGTAGAGTCTCACTCTGTCACCCAGGGTAGAGTGTAGTGGCACGATCTTGGCTGCAACCTCCACCTGTCAGGTTCAAGAGATTCTCTTGCCTCAGCCTCCTGAGTAGCTGGGATTACAGGGGCCTGCCACCATGCCCAACTAATTTTTGCATTTTTAGTAGAGATGGGCTTTCACCATGTTGGTCGGGTGGGTCTTGAACTCCTGACCTCAAATGATCCGCCTACCTTGGCCTCCCAAAGTGCTGGGATTGCAGGCCTGAGTCACCATGTCCAGCCTGCACCACATTCTCTTTGTGTTAGAAGATCTCCATGTGTGTCTGTCCTTAGGCCTGACATCAGTTCTCTAAGTACATTGCTCATTGTGATTTCTTGTCCTCTCCAAACCCACAATTAACACCAGTCCCAAATGCAGATAGTCTCCCAGATTCCACAGCAGTACTGGTCTAGACTATTCTGCCTTCTCCACCATTTCCCAGATGCCATGGTAAATGACAGCAGAATTACCATCATCTACTTATCTCACCCCACAGGACAAACTATTCTCACTCAACTACAAATTATTTGCCTAATGTTGGACTTTTCTTCTTCCTCCTCATGGAAACTATTTTAGTCCATGTCCTCTGAACTGGTCACTCAGCCAGGACTCAGTCCACTTGACAGTCCAGGCACCCCAAACACCACCTCAACACTGTGACTCTCTTGCTATAGTGATATCAAGATACCCCGATTCACAGATTTGTAGCACCAGAAAGCAGTTTTAGAAACTTACTTTATATCTTACAGATAAGAAAATGAGACCCAGATATTAATATCAAAGGGTGAATCAGTGGCAAGGCTGAAACTAGGAATTTCCAGATCTAGAGTACTTCAGGCTACTCTTCACATGGTTCTTAGATGAGTGATACGGTTTGGCTGTGTCCCCAGCCAAATCTCATCTTGAATCGTAGCTCCCATAATCCCAACGTGTGATGGGATGGACCCAGTGGGAGGTAATTAAATCATGGGGGCGGGTTTTTCCCGCGCCCTTCTCATGATAGTGAATAAGTCTCACGAGATCTGATGGTTTTATAAAGGGCAAACCCCCTGCACATGCTCTTTCCTGTCACCATGTAAGACATGACTTTGCTCCTTCTTCACCTTCTGCCATGACTGTGAGACCTTCCCAGCCATGTGGAACTGTGAGTCCATTAAACCTCTTTCGCTTGATAAATTACTCAGTCTCAGGTATTTCTTCATAGCAGTATGAAAATGGACCAATACAATGAGTATATCTATGAACCAATGAAAAAAACAAATCCTTTGCACATTCCCCTGAAATCTCAAATTCTTCATTTCAGTCCAGTCTCCACATCTTTTTTTAATACTCCCATACTGACATGTTCTTTTAGGAAATCTCTTTCTTCCATAGGCCAAAGATGCCTCAAGGTAGAGAAAATGTTTTCATTCTTAAATTTTTCCACTCAGTTTTAGATGTTCAGCTGAAAAAGTTAATAGCCTTGAGTGTTCCTTCTGTAATTCCACGACTTACGAGAGTGAGGTTTCCATTTGCCACTCTCTCCTGCATTATCATCAATCCCTGCAGCCTTTCAGTGGAAAGTCCAGGAACTAGTAATACAAAGAATTCTAAGTAACTTCAGCCTAAAAGCTTAGAATGCTTGAAATGTAAGGATCCTTGGAGGCCATCTGCTCTAACCAGTATTAGTCTTATTTTACAGAGTAGGGAATGGAGGCCTACACCATTTGACTCTTAACCCAATATGCTCTTCTCTATGCCATTCCCCAACCTCCAAATAATGAATTCCTCTATATTTGTTTCTGAGTGAAGATGTCATCCTAGGTCATGCTTCTGTACCAGACCTCAATCGGTAGAACTACCCAAAAATATGTTTGTGGGTTTGGATTGCATTTACCTCATGCTTCTTCATGAATGACTTCAGTTCCACATGGTTTTATCATGAACATTGTTTGAAAAGAAAAGAAAATAGTCAAATCCACAAGTCTGTCACTGCCCCCTTGACAGATTAGCATGGCCTATAGATTCAGGCAAAGTTGTGTGTCACTGACAAGCTGTAAAACCCAGGTCACCCTTGGCAGCCTCTTTTAGCCTTGGTTTTCTTATCTGCAAAATGGGAACAACACCACTCACTTCCTAGGGTTATGATATAATGTATTATGACAAATAACACTTGGCTTAGTACACAATAAGCATTCAATAAATGGTAGCCATATTATTTATTATTGTTACTATTATTATCATTTCTGTGGATTTTGCCTTGTCTGCCTTGGCTCTTTTTGACTGGTCTCTTTGTTCTGACTTAAGCCGTTTCACCCTATAGTCCAGAAAATGTAAGAAGAGAGACAAAGGATTCCCCAAAAGCAGTATTGAACCAAGTTAGGGCAATAAGATGAGGAAAAGATCATCAGAATAAAAAAAATCAAAATCATAAGGGGGTTAGTTTTACACTCCAGGTTATCACAAATTTTGTATCAAGACTGATACATCGAGCATTACATTGAGCCATTTTCCCCCATAATGCATTTATGAGACTATCATTTCAATTTGTTAAATAGTCCTAGATTTAGGTAGTTTGTGTGCCTGGCACATAGCAGGAATTCAATGAGTGAATGAATAAAAGAATGACTGTGTCAAATAAGCAAATATATATATATATGCATATAAAATATATATTGTATAGATATATATCTCAAAACTCTGAAACAGCTGTATTTGCTAGGTCATTTACAATGTTAAAGTAAGTTTTAGAATATTTCTATCTTAACTGGAGATATGAATTAAAACATTTTGTTGGAGAAAATGTGTAATTTCATATAATACAAAATATAATCATTCAAATATACTTTTGGAAATTTATAGATATTTTCATGTATTCATGACGCTGATAGCTCGAAAGCAGCTATTATGTCAAGGCAAATTATTAGCTCTCACAACTGTGTAATAAACAGAGCTATAATTCATGTTTATTTACAAATATTCTTTCTAGTTATTATGAGATTTAGCACATGTCCATCTATTACGATTATTAGTTTCCTTTTGTTTTCTTTTAAGTAAAGGCTACTTGCTAAATAACCAATCAATAAACATCTCTAATCAGCTATCTTGGTGCCGTTAACAACGGAATGTGCAATTATTTCAGTCTCCCATATTCCCATTTATATAGAATGATCTGGATCAACTGCTGGGTCAACCTTCCGACAGTCAGTCCAGTATATCTGAAGAGAAGTGAAAAGTTGCTATAGTAATATGTATATGAGAGCTCTTCATGGCAATGACCATGAGGGATCCAATCAAAGAAACATTTAGCCTGGTAAGTCTGAAGAGCCTCACGGTCAGAGGGAGAAAGTCAAATGTGAGACCTCACTAATGAATTTTATTCCTTGGGCATGTTGAACTGGAACCATAAGGGCCTTGCTAGGAAGATATAAATAAATACGAGTAAAGATAATGTCTGTGGCTGGAAAATATGAAGAACTCTTTCTTTATGTGCCCATGACCTGGCTCCAAGGACAGTCCTCAAAGTGGTTTCATAATTGTTTTCAGCAATATTGGTATTGCAGGAATTGGTCAACCAATAGAATATGCACACACACATACACTTATATATTTTGTATGCATTTTATTATTATTATTTTACCTATTCTGGTAAATTTATCAAAAATAAAAGAAAAGTCTGGCTGAGTAGTTTATAGTCACACTTCAAACCTAATAGTCGTTCTTAAGCTGAAATTCTGGGATCATCCTGTATATCTTTCTCTTTCCTCAAAAGCTGTAAGTTCAGCTATTCCCAGGTAAGAACTGCCTTGCTTATATGTACTTTGTAAAACTTTTTCCCCTTTTTCTTTCTCTTTTTTTTTTTTTTGTTTCCTTGTTGTTGTTGTTGTTTTTGAGATGAGGTCTTGCTCTGTCACCCAGGCTACAGTGCAGTGGACTGATCACAGCTCACTGCAGCCCTTACCTCCCAGACTCAAGCAATCCTCTTACCTCAGCCTCTCAAGTAGCTAGAACTACAAGCACATGCCACCACACCCAGCTATTTTTTTTTTTTTTTGATAGAGACAGGGTCTTGCTATGTTGCCCAGGGTAGTCTCAAACGCCTTGGCCTCGCAAAGTGCTGGGATTATAGGCAGGAGTCACCTTGCCCAGCCCTTCCTTCCTTTCTTCCTTCTTCCTTTTCTCCCTCCCTCTTTCCTTCTTTCTTCTTCTTCTTCTTCTTTTTTTTTTTTCCTGATTTGAGAATACACTAAAATTTGAAGAGAAAAATTGAAAGCAGAAAAATGCTTTGAGCCACAACCAGTTCTTTTCAAACAGTCCGCAAACCTGGTCCTCCTCATTTGGACAATTACAGCCAAAAGAAGGATCTAGTTTCAAAGTGCAGCTGCTCATTTGAAGTGGGATAAGCATGGTTAATTTTTTCAATGAGAAAATGGTGATGAATGGAATAGAAAATAAAGATATCTTTAAAGCTAGACCAAAAAAAAAAGTTGTTTTAACTCCAGAAGGTCATCAATTTGGAAATATTATCCAGAGAATTTTTCAAATCACAGAGAAGAGCTTCCAGGAAATCTTAAATGACTACTAATGAAAAGTATTCCTTAGAGTCCAGTTGAAATAAAAGTCACAATAGTCACATATGTAACTCGATGCCCTGAAACACCCAGCTGCAGCAGAATCTATAGGAGCCCAATGGGATCCCAATGTTCAAAATTATCTTCTTTGTAAACCACACAGCAATAGTAACAAAGGTCTTCACAATTTTTATTAATAAAAATTTATTGTAAATTGCAATCATATTTAAATTCTTATGATTTCATAATATTATTTTGCAAACTAAAACAAACAAAATGATCTTTAAAACCATAGCTAATTGTGATCACACGAGTATTTTGCTTTGTGGAAATTTATTGCATGAACATGCTTAATTTGTATACATTTTAGCTTGTATGATGTGTCAATTGAAAGCTTACTAATTAAAAAGAAACTATACTCAATCTTTTCCTTCCATATGAAATGTTTTTCCCAGATACATTCTTTTAAATAATATGCAAACACAAAATTGCAAATCTCCTTCAAAGTCTTATAGAAAAAATTGTAAGCTATGTTTGAAAGTTATTTTTAAAACATTTTATTTCTTAAATGTAATTTCAAAAATACATTATTTTTATTCCATGTGAGGCATGTTAAATTTAATACCTCTCCAAATAACCAAAGAGCATTTTGTATCAAGCACCTACACTGTGTTGGTATATCATTATGACTGGCACGCCTTTTCTTTTTGAAAATAGTCTTCATATGTAAGCAAAGGGCATAATGAGCACTATAGCTGCCTGTTGCCTTGTGGAGTTTTATCAATAATGTAGTCAACAAACAGATGTTTTGTGGGTAACCACACTGTGTTATAGGTTATCTAAGACCTCATACCTTTGCTTTGACTTCCACCAGCATTCATGAATTAAGAAAACCTCAGGGTAGAGGGGAGGTGGTATGTGAAATAGAGCATTCTTATTTGTCACCAAAATTACTGACTTTTGAAGTCAGTAATTATTTTTTATTGTGTTTAACTATTTATTTTCAAGAAAATAAGTGGGAGAATCTTACAATGACTTCTGAGTCCTCTGTCTTAGGGATACCTCTTAAAGGGCCAATTAAGATATGTATTGCATAGTAGTTACTAAAAAAGATGACTAACAAGTTTAAAAAAAAATATGTTAACCATTTTCTGTGGCCAACTGCCTGAAAAGCTTCAGATTGCTTTGTATTTCCAACCAACACTGACTGGCATTTACTCTTAGTAAGCAGAAGTTGTCACAAACGACAGAAAGTGATTAGCAATCACTTGCTACACGACATGAGATAGTCTTAAAACTCCCATTTACCCCCTACTGAACCAATATCTTAGCTCATTCTAGAGGACATGAATGAGTATTTCTCTAGCAACTAACATAAGTGAAAATACAAGCCCTAGCTCTGTAGAATGCACAAATTTGGTCACAAAGGAAAATGAAAGCAAGCACCCTAATACTAACTCAAGACACTTTACTTAGAGGAAAAACAGCCTGCATCCCATAACATTTTATGATACCAAATGAGATGCAGGCAATGTAATTTCACTTATGTGATTCACTTACAGGCGATGCAAATGCAATCTTGCTGATTACATTGAAAACAAAGGACTGAATCTGCTTATTTATAGAGCAGGCCCATAGTCATGCAAAAATCATGCTACCCCCCACCTGGTGCGGAAGAAAAAGAAAACAATCAGGCTGATGACCTTTACATCTCCACAGAAAGAAAAATGATGTTAACATGAACCCTGGGTTGACCCAATAGGCTTAACAATGTGGCTTCTTGGTGCCCCGAATAGAAAACAAGGTCAACTGTGTGAGTAATCGTTAGCTGAGGTGTTCAACCCACATGCAAACATGTCCAATGTTTTATTTGTTTTTTAAATAGCCAAAAGAAGTGTTCTGTAAGCATTTTCATCTATGTTTAATTTTAAACCTTCATGTGGGTGTGCGCGCGCGCACACACACACACACTTATTTCAATATGGACAGCAGAGATGTATAATTTCTACAGTGAAATAAATACTGCTACAGCCAGTATATTCACCAGTTGGACTCTTCACAATGCGTATTTTATGAACTTCTCTGCCTGCTAAGTTGGGGTCTTGAGCATTCCAGAGCCACTGTTTTTAATCATCACCAAAAACTAGAGCTTTTATTAGATAATTTCCCCATTATGAAGTTCAATAGTTCAACTGAATGTGAAGTTCAAAGTCTCAACTGAATGTGAGTTTACTGCCAAATGCCGTCTCTGAACTTCCCAGAAAAGCAACAGAGCTGGAAGAATTCTAGCATGTCCTGTGATGCTGTTTTTAAAGGTCTAACAGGTAATACTGGCTCAATTCCGGCAAATAAACCAATGCCCAGTCACCAGCCACTGCACCAACATCCTAGGAGTCTGCCTGCAGCCTTACTGATAGCTAGATCTGTAGCAACCTAGGCAAAGAGGGTTATTGCCAAAGCCAACTTTGGCCCAGCTGCAGTCCAACATGAAGTTTAATGTGATACCTCACACACCTGCCACCCGACATTTTCCAAAAGGAAAATTGCCTGTGGCTAAAAGTGCTCCTTGTGGAGTAACCTGTGACCACAGGGTTTCTCCACCCTAATGAAGAAGATGCACTTCAGTAGCCTACCAAGTGATGCCAACACCAATGACAGAGAACAGAAGCAATTTTCTGTGCAATAACACCACTTCCTTTTGGTCAGAGACATCATTTACAAATAGTAACCTCTGTGGATTTCTCAAAAATGGTGCCTTTGAAGTTACCCTTGATCTTTGATACTCGGCCATAGTCAGGTCTGAAAACCACACTCAAATTGAGCTTTGTAAAATATACTGGGTTGAAGCATCCCACCTTTCATCTTCATGTCTCCAAATGGAAAGACCTAAAAGCATATAGGTTTGCTCATTTCAACACACAGCAAGCAGTGGGCCAGAAAACATCTAACTTGTTTGAAATGTAAGCCATTATCCAAGCCACAGCATATGGCCACACACTTCTCAACTCCCACAACCAAGCAAAAATGCAATTGCTGTCCAAGTGCGCACAGGCTCCGAATAGGAAACGGCAGTGGTTTCTGAAGCCCATAAGGCCAGAAGATGCTGCCAGACTTGAGAAGAACCAAAGGACAAAAGAGTGGTAGAAACAGGAGGGCATATTCTGAAATGAAAGTAAAGTGTGATCCTCCAGGGCAGAAAATAGCTGCTCCTGTTTATTTTAAGCTGCTTTCCATCACAGGGTGCCTCCTACGGGAAGCCTACCTTCTTTCACGTTTGGGAGAATAGTCAAACCTGATGCATGCCTACAGGGAAAAACTAGGAAATAACATTGTAAAGCATTTCAGTAGAACTAGGGTAGATGCCCAAAAAGTCTTATTTTAGACATGTTCTTGAATTCTTCCTTGCTTCTCTTACTCAGTTAGCATTTATTGTCTGCCCCAAACTGTAAGTTCCTTAGGCACCAAAGCTTATTAAGGGTCATAAAGAGTCACATTCTGTACTAGAAACCAGCAGTCCTGCTTGACCTTGAGCACGTCACTCAACCTCTCTGGGCTGCCAGTAGGCTATACGTAAAATTCTCTACTTCCATTTCCTTCACAGTGAGTACAGCACAAAAGTACTTTAAGAACCTTGATATTCTATTAACAATAATGCACACGTGATTATTTTATTAAATATTATTTATTTCAGATGAATTTGATTGTCTCTCTAAACAGGCAAGACACGCTAGCAGACAAAGATTGGGGGTTTATCATTCTATATTATCCCGACTGCTAAACCCAATAAAACATTCCTTCATTAATTTGTTCATCAATAATTATTTATGTGTCAGGCACTGTACTATGCATTGGGGTTAAAACGAGAAGCAAAACCAGGATCCCTGTATCCCATGCTACTTCCAATAAATACTTATTGATTCATATACTGTAACATTTTCAGTGACACCCAGCTTCCCCCAGACATCCCACTCTCCTTGCTCATTTCCTCCCTCCCTATCCTATAGATCAGCAGTCCCCAACCTTTTTGGCACCAGGGACAGGTGTGGTGAAAGACAATTTTTCCATGGATGGGGGTATGAGGAGGTAGATTTCAGTATGAAACTGGTCCACCTCAGATCATCAGGCATTAGATTTTCGTAAGGAGTAAGCAACCTAGATCCCTCACACACACAATTCATAATACGGTTTGGGCTCCTATGAGAATCCAATGACACAGCTGATCTGACAGGAGGCGGAGCTCAGGCAGTAATGCTGATGCAGCTCACCTCTACAGAATACCCAAGGTAGCCTCAATCACTTAGTGCCAAAATATGAGAGCTCCCAACAAACCATTCTTAAGGTATTGATGAGTAAGTGACAAGAGATGGTAGGGGCAATTTCAGCAAACTATAAGGAGAGACACCGAAGCAAGCATGGTAGGCCATTAACTAGTGCTTGGGTGAGCATGTTAGTAGCAGGGGCAACTCTAAAGAGGGTGGGGAGATTTTGAATTCAGACAGAATTCAGACAGAAAAATGGGTAGAGAAATCCCCACATACATTTACTGTGAGGACAAAATGACAGGACAAATACATATTGAAGACTGTTTATTATTTTGTCAAAGATGAATTTGTTACTGAACTCATGGACAAGGCAGAGGATTCGAGATCAGCCAGCATCAATCCTGCCCTTGTAGGGCTTCCAGTCTAGAAAGGGCAATATTGCTGTGTGTGGGTATCCCCTTATAGGAACGAATGTAAATTTCAAAATGGAGGTAACTAGTGCTGGGAAATTGATGGATTTAAGTCATTGACACTATGTAAGGCTGATCTTTTGCTCTTTCTCCCACATGCCTCTTTGTTCTGGGAACAGGTCTTGAGAAACAACTGGGAAAAGGAAATTGACAAACCCTTTCTTCTACTCTGGCTAGAGGAAAGCTAACTCTCTCTTGCTACTATGTCTTAACCTTTTCTCAAGATCTCATGTTTATCTCCCTGAGTCACCTGGGCTGGCAAGATACACATCTACTAAGCATTTTGTATTTTTAGTGGCTTCTTCTAATTGACCCCAAGGTAATCATTCCCTGACTTTGTCTGCCCTCAGCTTTCATGTATATCTATCCATTCAAGCACACATATGCTTATAAATTCAGGCTCTGGGTGTTCTGTACCTAGTCATGCCCAGTTGCACTGGAAGGTCTTTTACCTCTGATAATGATGATAACACCAAAATGAAACACTTCTATAGAACTTACTACGTCCCCAGAAAATTTGGTAGGTACTATACTTAAAGCAGTTGATTTAACCTTTGCAACAGTCCTTTGAGAAAGGTACTACTTGCTTCCCTCATTTATGGATGAGAACACAGAGAGGTCACATTTATTGATGAGAACACAGAGAGGTCAAGTAACTCGCTCAAAGTCACACAGATAGTAAGAGTGAGACCAAGATCCAAACTTTGGCAGTCTGCTTCTAGAATCCATGTTCTTAAACACTATATTGCTTCCCTGTCTCCTCAGGCAATAAAGCTCAGCAATATATTTCCAGACCCTCAGGCATTTATTTCAAAACTATTTATTGAAGCCTTATATGTTAAACTCGACTACATGTTCTTAATTTACTGAGCATTCATACTTATTTTAAAAATCTAGCCAAGAGACCAAAATGAGGGAGAGAGTACTTGAAACAAATGCACTCAATTCTGTGTGCATGGAATGCGTTCATGCCCCCCAATCTGACTCCATGTGTGAGCAAACAAGATACATAAATCTGAGTAGTGTGGCTGTTCATGTAAACAATTCAGAACCTTATCATTTCTCTCTGAACTGACTCCAATTCATCAAAAATGTAGGAGCGGGTTATATATGACACCCTCCATTAACTGAAACACACCAATAAATTTCCAAAATGTAGGACTCAGCACCAAAAAGAAAAAAATGGGTAGAGAAATCCCCACATACATTGTGGAACTCCGTGCAGCCTGTGTCTCCCCTGTGCAGTCTTGAATCATGCATAATGCAACACCGCAACTGCTAACAGCAGGCGCGCACCAGATAATTTACACTTGTTTTTATGGACACGAGGAACTGATCTTTGAAGCTGTCCCTAATGAGATTCCGCTTGGCCCTAACAGCATCCTGAGAGAGTGTTCCGGTTTTCTACTTGGCATCCGGTGCATATTTATAATGCAGAATACAGACTCATTTAAATTGCGCATGTGGATTTTGGTGTCTTCCCTATTTTAAAGAAAGATTTTCATATACTAAGGAGCACTGACTCCTCAATTACTAAACCATACTTTACCTAAACAATGTCACTGCCAGCCCCACAGGTACTTATCAAAGAGGTAGGTCCATCAAAGCGCCTTTACCTGCAGGGCAAAAAGCTCCTCCAGCTCCAACCCTGCACTCAAGTCCAGAGACTCAATTAGGTCTTCAGCCAAAAGGCATCTCCAGAAAGTCTAATTATACAACACCTTCCTTAGTAGACACAGCCACAGGGAAAGTTAGAGAGAAAACCTGAAGTCAGTCATCTAAATTAAAAACTTCCTGCCCCAAAAGTGCTTGCAATACAGACTTCTCTTTCTTAGTATCTCCCCTCTTTTAACTTCTAGGCCATGTAAAATTTTCCTAAGCCTGGCACTTTACAGCAGGATCTTTTCCTGATCATTTGCTTTTCAAGGGGTTTGCAGTTTAGTCACCCATAATTAGAACTCCATTGCATACTTACTTTGAATTTCCTTTGTTTTACCTTCAAGTCAATGTTTTTAAGAAAGGTTTTCTATCACTGTCATACCAATACTGTTATGACAGTGTTGTCTGTATTTAACCCAAATCACAGATTTTTGTCCAAAAAGTTGTTATGTAAAAATGTTCAGTGTTTACTATTTAAAAAAATGTAAAGTCATTAAACATCAGAGTATAGAATAAAAATTGGTTCGCCTTATTCAAAATGCATGATTCCCATGATGACAGATGACCCGTTTTCAGGTCTTCATTTCAAGTAAACTCCACATATTAGGAGCAGTTGTCGGGTTCCAGGTAAGTGGGCTGAAATATATCTTAATTAATTTCACGCTTCTGACTGATAATTGTTGACTCCAAATATGATCAATAAGTGAGCATTTTATAAGGAGTTAAAACAATATACTTTTCAATGCCTCCATTTTTAAATTAAAGAACAATATAGAAAACCCAAATCTCTAGGGTCAAATTGAAAGTGGAAGCTTTGATATTTTTTCCTGTGTTAGAATTGAGAGTTTACTATTGTCAAAGCAAAAGTCAACTGAAGGCAGAGATGACAGCATTAATGTATGAGTATCAGAAATACTCACTCTGAGCTTCATCCAGCTCCATCCTGAAAAAAACACGGAAGACTTACATAAGTTACCCTTTTTAAAGCCAAGTACATCCTCAAGTCTACATACCTGCTCCCAAAATGAATGAGTGATTGCAAGGCAGCACTCACTTCCTGGGGAAGCACATGTTAATCCCTCGAATCCTTGCAAACTCAGCTTTCATTCATTCATTCATTCATTCAACAGGTGTTTATATAGTCTCCAGAACATGCCTAGCATTGTGATAGGTGTTGTGAATACAGACAGCAAAAAATAAATAAAAAGAAAAAGATAAGGTCACTGCCCTCATAGAGCTTATATCCTAGTGGAAGACAGACATTTCACAAACAATTCAAGAATATATTTATGATAAGTACAGCCAAAGGACAGTACCACTCACAGGTTTGGGAGTATGTATAAGGGGGACACCTAATCCACAGAGAAGACAGGGGCTCCCTAAAAATGTGACAAAGTGAGAGAGAGAAAATAGTGTTTAGGGAAGAAGACCGTCCACATTCTTTTGTGACTCAAAGTTTACGGCCACGGATCAGCCTGTTGCTCTCTGGCACCTCTCAGCATCTCTCTACTTGAAAAAACAAAAAATACAAGAGGTGTGCCTAGAAAGCTGGACTTATAATGCATCTTTCCTTCGATGTCAGCACTAAATCCAAACGGTTTTGAAGACCTTGGGAAAAATTCGGTGGACAGATCACCAAAGTTGGCACTAACTCTTGCCAAAAGTCTGGCTGGCACCAATGCACAGACTAAATTGGCCATAAAAACCTCACTGTAGTCTTGTTCCTCTCAAAGGAAATCATTTTGTGATCAACAATGAGGCTTACCCAGAGGCCAGTCTTAGGGGGAGGCCTAGAATTTTGAGCTTAACTCAATTGCACGGTTTAGGGCAAGAGTTTCATGTTTCAGATGTGCAGTCAAGTAATCTGATCCCATCAGAGTTTTAATGGCTCCTAAAAAATTCAAAGTGTTAAATTCTTTTTCCCAGCCTCCCCGAGAGCAATCAGAGGGTGCTTTTTTCCAGCTCCCAATCTCCTCCCTCCAGTTTCTTATTCTCATACTCGAACAGTTACTAAGTCACTAATTTAATACATTTACTACTCATGTCTTAATCCCAAAGTCTGATTATAATCTGTGTTCTAAAGTAGTGCCCAAGCACTTATCCTGTCCCCTTTGAAAAACACTGACAGAGAAGACATACAAGGATAATGGAAGTGGAATATTTAGAAACGGTGCTTTATTTCAGGGCCGACACTATTATCATGAACCCCTATAAACCTGAGAACATTTTCGCCCAAGCAAATTCCACAACTCCAGTAAAAGACACATCACTGAGAGTTACACTGTCCCAGGCAGCAGGCAGGGAGCTAAGTGTTTATTAAGTCTCTGCCCCTGGCTATCAGGTTAACAGAGACTCCATCCCTCCCTCCCTGTGTCTCCCCTGGGAGACAGCAAAACCGTAAAACTTCTTGACAAGAATAAAACAGACACACCAAACTTAAAGGCACGAAAAATGTTATAGTGATGAGGGACTATATGTCACTATTAAAACTGCAGAAGCTCATGTTAATGTTTTAGAGGCAATAATGATACATGATATTGTTAACAATAATAGCCACCATACATGGAGCATTTAGACACTGCACTGAGTGCTGTACTGGGCACTAAGCATTATCTTCTGTAACCCTCACCATTACTTTTTGAAGCACATATGATTATGATCCCTGCTATAAAGATCAGACACTAGTAGTAGTTCTGGGTATACCTTTTTTTTCTTTTTGGAACTTCTCAAATGACTTCATTTTTAAATACTTTAATTGTGCCCAGATTTCTGCTTAGCAACAGTCACTCTATTCTCAAATGCTTCCCTCTAAAATACAAACCTTCATTCTTTCCCTCTCTCTCTCTTTCATGTTCTTTCGTTTACCGCTTTATGAAGATATTAAGCTCAACCATGATTCCTGTAGCCTGTGGTACAGCACCCTGCAAAACAGTGCTATCTGTTTACAACATGGCACGACCCTCCCTGCAGAGTGTGAGACCAGGACTAAAATCCACTAATGACTAGAAAGCTCATTTTAATTCTATACTTGACAAAATAAACACCTCATAAAGACAGGCAGGCAGAAGCTACTTCTCACTCTGGACTGCTTTGTTTTAATCATCTTTAAAAAGGAAGAAGTGGCTGAAGGGAACAGGCCCTAGCACACAAAAAACACAATTATGGCATAAAGAGAGTGAGATAAAAAGCAAAACCCCTTATTTAAAGTTAAATTATTTCTTCCCTCCAATGGGGAGTACCTGTCACTAATGGTCTGTATTAGACCATTGCTGAATTGCAAAGGTTCTTTCAGTGCAAATCCTGGCTGCATTAGTGGGATCTCACTGAGCCCGTCTGAAAAACCAGGGCACTTGATTTCCCTAAAACCAGCTCCCAAAAGGGCTCATTTTTTTTGTTGTTGTTCTCTTTTGTCCACAGAAAATGAAGCTCCACTTACATGTTGGAGGAAATATTTCAAAACATTCCCTTTTTTCTCAAAGTGCAGAATTTATGGTAACAGATAATTAACAACAAATGACAAACAATCTGAGCGGTAAAGGTCCCAGTTTGGTTGCCAAGATGATGGGATCAAATTCCAAGATAAACAGTGGAGCGTGCCGACAGCCATTAACATCGTGGTGGGGTGGAGATGGAGAGATGCAAAACAGGGGAGCTATCCGCCACCACCAAGGGACACAACATGGAGCAAACAGACTCCCATGGGATTATTATTTCCCTTCCGAATTCTCAGGAGGGTCAGTTGCAAGAGGGGCTAGAACAGGACTCACACACTACTGTACAAAACAGAATATCCAAGCCTTTACATGTATTTTACATGAAGAAAGCATTAGACTCTTTGAACTGCATTATGGAAGAATTAAGAATTAATATCCTTTAGGAGTCAACACCTCCTAGCCTGTTGGTTCTTCCCAAAGACTCACCCCTCCCCATTCTTTTCTCTAAGTTTATTGAGTCAAGATAGGTTTCAGTGCTACCAGCTGTGCCCAAAATGTAGGAGTGAAGAACAAAGTGAAAACAAGTTAACCTGTAAAAGTCAGAATTTGAGCACAACATATGGTAAGTCTCCTAGATACTAACAGATGGCAAACCTTGGGAAATCACAACTTCAGATATTCTTACATTTCTTGAAAGCCAGTTCAGAGTTCACTATTTGTCAAATGATTTTTTTAAAAATATTGAAATACAAGCCTTAAAAGTTTTGAATTACCCCAAAAATCGTTGCTTCTCAGAGATCAACATAGGTCTGAGCGTATCAAAAATTCAAAGTATCAAAGTATCAAAAATTGCTATCCTGATCCTTTCATATGCTAGATTCATTGGTATATTGAGTCAGCATATGTACCCTAGAAAGCCAAGGTGCAATTTTGTCTCAACAGAGGAACTTTGTTGACTGAAGTCCAGGGATGCTGACCCGCTCCCAGTGCTAAAGTCAAGCCCAAGGGCGGGACATCATAACTGCCAAGGAGGAGTTATGATCTCACAAATATATCTGCTACATATTCCCTCCTACTTTCTCCCTCTCTCCTTCACAAATACCCCAATTTCTCCTCTTCTTTCCTCTATAAAGTTCATCTTCCCATTATATTCCCTGCCTACCTGCCTTGGGCTGTTCGAGATGCTATAACAAAATAACAAAATAGCATAGACTGGGTAGCTTATAAACGACACGCATTTATCTCTCACAATTCTGGAGACTGGAAAGTCCATGATCAAGGCAGATTCAATGTCTGCTGATGGCCCAATTCCCAGTTCATAGGCAGGCATCTTTTCACCGTAACCTCATATGAAAGAAGAACAAGGGGTTACTCTGGGGCCTCTTTTATAAGGGCTCCATCCTCATGAGAAAATCACCTCTGCAAGGCCGCACCTCCTAATACCATCACCTTTGGAGTTAGGATTTTAACATATGCATTCTGGAGGGGCACAAATATTCAAACCATAGCACTATCCAAGCAGAACCAGTACATAAAAGTCGTATCATTCTTAAACATAGAATGTATTAAATAAAAGGTGCTTAGAGCAATAGGTACAATTTTATGATTAAAAAATCGAGTACAGTTTGATAGGCTTCGGTGGTTATCTTTCAAATCTCCAGACAAAGCAAAATAAAATAAACTGGAGAAAAATTTTCCAGAACTGACTCAGGACTTAAACAGAGCTAGTAAAATGCCTATGTCATAGAAGAAGGCTAACTCTTTCAGGAAATTAGGGAAACATGCTGAGCTTGCTTAGCTGGTGGGAGACTTAACTTTTTTCTTGATTTCAGTTTAAAGTCTTTGTTCAAAACATATTTTAAGCTAAGTGTACAAATATGTACAAGGTTTGAAACTTGGTCTTTGGCCCAAATACCTAAAGCCAAATACCACAAGTAAGCCACTTTTCTTAGCCAATCAGTATAAATGCCAAAAAAGCCCATAGCAAGACAGGAAAGGATATTTTTCCAATCCAAGAATTATCAAATCTTTGAGCTGGAAGGTTTCAGAGACAGTCTGTACAAAGAAATGTGAGTTTCAGTAGAGTCCATGTTTTGATGTAGAGTCCTGCAGTCTTTTAAGGAAGCCACTACCAACAGAGGAACTTCGGTAATGGTCTAATTCTCACTTAGAATTTTAAAGATCAATACTATCAAATGTGAAAAAGTTATCTGTTCCCTCTATTCCATGGTGATGTTGGCTTTCTTTATCTTTTTGGGTTTTTTTTTAAACTAGTTTCAACAGCTCTGAGGCTTAATAAAAACTTGCACAAAAATGTAAATCAACTAGAGAAGCTTATATTCTTGATTTGTGGTAAAGAAGAAAAAAATATTAAAAATCTGCAAAAATGCATTTTCTTATTTGCATATATTTTGTCCCTTCCACAGGGGAAGAAATTGAATAAAACCAATCTTCAAAGCAAAATAGAACAAAAATATGCAGACCCAAATACTGCAAGAGCCAATAAATCCAACAGTTTCCTCTTTGCAGAGTTAGTGTTTCCACACAGACAAAGCCTCTAAGTGTACTTTTTACATTAAAAAACAAAAAAGAAAAAAAAAAGAAGACTAACACGGTGGTCTGCAAAAGTCTGGCAGTTTTGTACATACTGATATTGAAATAATAGTCTAACCGTGCTAGGATAGCTACTTAAACATCTAGTTTCCAGTATACTGTGAAAGTCCAAAAGGGAAAAAGACATGGGAAGGAAAGAGCTAAGGAAATACTGAAAAAGAAGAAAAATAAACTGATGAATAGATCTTCCAAGACTCAGTAAGCTTCTCCTTTTTGGAAACAGTTCAGAATTATCTAGAGTTTGCCATACAGGATGCAGTAGATTCAGCAGCATTAGCTTTGTTTCTACATCTTAAAAGCTCATCTTCATAAGCTTTAAAATCTCAGAATTAAAATCATGTATGTCACAAATACAAACTACCTATTTCATTATGGCCTGTTTAGTTTGTCTTGCCACTTGAATAATTTTTACCAAAATATCCCCATGAAAGAAGTTTAAAGAACAAAAATTGTATTTAGAGCAGGAGTTAGATAGATTCAGTCTGTAAGGAGAGGTGATCTGAATGGCTCCCGGTTGCAGGATATGTCTATGAGTTGATTATGACTATGCTTTCTCTATGAGTCGTTCTTTATCCCTACAAATGTAGGTAACTTTCCAAACCCAAAATCCAGGTATAACATAGAAGACAGGATTTGTTTTATTTCACCAAAATTCTTTACTCTTCCAGAAAGTCAAGTAGCCAACAACCAAATAAACAAAAAACACTGTCCAATTATGCAACATACAGCTAGGGTTCTAGGAACAAATTCCTATGGACAAAAAACAAATCTAATTTTAGATTGCTTCTTTAATGCTCGAGTGCAAACAAAGAATTGTACAGAATAGGAAAAAAGTCAGCTCTAAAATGAAGTCCAACTGTCACGGACCACAAGACGGGTGCCCTCAGGGAGTGTATAGGAAAAAGAATTTATTTTTAAAAATAAATGAGAAAAGAAAACAAAAATACCCAGTGTTTATATATAAAGTGCAAACTAAAAGGGCCATTCAGCATTTCTACAATGAATTTCAGATTGAGAACATTTTACAAATTATGGCCACCATGCTAATGTGCAGGACAGTGATGAATCTGTAATGAAAATAAGAAAGTGGCTTACCAAGAAAGAAGTGTATGTTTCAAATTTTTTTTAAATAGCAAATGCAGCCCAACTCTGTAACAAAATTAATTTCTACCTTGTTAGTAAGTGCCATTTTACAGAGTTCCAGACATTCATTCATTCATCCACTGACACAACTTTTCCTCTGTGTGAGCGTTAGGGGTCATTTCTCTTCTCTCACCACCATATCCCAATGATGTCTCTATTATATTCTTTCCCTACAGAATATCCCTAATGGTGTGGGATTTGTGTTCTTAATTTTACATGGACAAATGTAAAGGTAAGGAATGGGAGAAACCTCAGACTGTTAAAATGGGAAGAGATGATGCTAAGGCCATCAAGTCTATTGACTGGTAAGGAACTTGAAATTGAAAGAGGCCCTACTTGCTAAAGATCACAGAGCTGATTAGTGACCACGACAGGACTGGAATGCAGAGTCCCTGAAATGCTGTCAAGAAGTCTACTACTGTATACTCTTTTAGCTTCCCCAGATGGATTTGAAAATACAGTCATGAGCTGCATAATGACATTTTGGTCAATGACAGACCACATATATGAAGGTGGTACCATAAGATTATAATGGAGTTGAAAATTTTCTATCACCTAATGACACTAGCTGTCATAATGTCATTGTGGTGTAACTTATTACTGATGTGTTTATGGTGATGGTGGTGTAAACAAACCTGCTCTGCCAATATAAAGTATAGCACATACAATTATGTATAGTACATAATATTTGACAATGAAATAAATGACTCTGTCACTGGTTTGCTTATTTGCTGTACTATACTTTTAATTGTTATTTTAGAGTGTACTCCTTCTACTTATTAAAAAAAAAAAAAAAGTTAACTCTAAAACCCTAGCTGCCTCAGGCAGATCCTTCAGGAGATATTCCAGAAGAAGGCATTGCCATCACAGGAGATAACAGCTCCATGCCTGTTACTGCTCCTGAAGACCTTCCAGCGGGACAAGATGTGCAGGTAGAAGGCAGTAATATGAATGATCCTGACCCTGTGTAGGCCTAAGCTAATGTGTGCTCATGTCTTTGTTTTATACACACACACACATACACACACACACCACACACACACTTTTTATTTCAATAGCTTTTGGGATACAAGTAGTTTTTGGTTACATGGATAAATTGTATAGTGATGAAATCTGAGATTTTAGTGCACCCATCACTCGAGTAGTGTATATTGTATCCAATATGTAGTTTTTAAATCCTTCATTCCCTTCCCACCATGTCTTTTCAACAAAAAGCTTAAAAAGCAAAAAATAAAAATAAAAAAAAATTAGTATAAAAACATCTTATCGAATAAGAATATAAAGAAAGAAAATATTTTTGTACAGCTGTACAATGTATTTGTGTTTTAATCTGGTATATAAAAGAGTCAAAACGTTTTAAAAAATTAAAAAGTGTATAAAGTAAAAAAGCCACAGTAAGCTAAGTTTCTTACTTTATTGTTGAAGAGACAAAAATATTGTTTATAAATTTAGTGTAGAGTGTTTGTAAAGCCTAAAATAGTGTTTAGTAATGTCCTAGGCCTTCACATTTACTCACCACTGACTCACTGACTCACCCAGAGCAAGTTCCAGTCCTATATGCCCCATTCACGTAAGTGCCCTATAAAGGTAGACCATTTTTAATCTTTTATAATCTACCTTTCTTATACCTTTTATATGTTTAGATATATTTAGATACACAATAGTTATTATTGTGTTACAATGGCCTACAGTATTCAGTACAGTAAGATGCTGTACAGGTTTGGAGACTAGGAGCAATAGGCTATACCATATAGCCTAGGTGTATGGTAGGTTATACCATCTAGGTGTGTGTAAATATACTCTATGATGTTTGCACAAAGACGAAATCGCCTAGAAGATGCATTTCTCAGAATGTATCCCTGTCATTAAGTGACACCATACTTCTTTAAAAATTTCCAATCAGTTATAAGACAATGAAGCAGGCAACACTATTCTCATCTTCCCACACTTGAGAAAGTTGAGTTATACTGAACCAATGAACAGCCTTTGGCCTATTCCTTGATTGCAATATAAAATAGAAGAAGGTGCTACCCAAGAAAGTGAGGACAAAATAAAATAGAAGATTCGCATCAGATCAAGACTTTAAAGCAAATGTTACAGGCAAAGCATAAGGACTTGGAGACAAATTACATTTTTTATCAATCTTCAAAAAAAGTTTTTATCATAAAAGTGTTAAATACTTGTTATAAGAACAATTCAAATTATATAAAAGTACAAGAAATAAAAAGTAAAAGGTCCTTATCCAACACTCCTTCCTGCAAATTCAGTTCCAAATGTATTCCCTAAATAATCACCAGTAATGTTATTTATCCTTCCACACACTTTTATATAGTTATTTAGCCAAATGACACCGTTTCTATAACACTCTTCTGTAACACTGTTTTTGTACGCAAGCATATCTAATACAGAACTAAAACAAACAGTTACTTCCTACCACATTCTTGAACTGAATAAGAATGAAATCTCAGATCAGACAAAATCTTATAATACTTCGGCATGAAATAATCACCCAGATACCCTAAAAGCTACAGATTTTTTTTTTTAATAGCGATGGCCAAGCAACACTGACAGATACTACACAATACAATAATAAAACAATTTGGACTTGTCAGGTTTCATATAGCCAAGTAGTTTAGAAAGGAAAATGTTAACAACTTAACTCATGCTCATCAGCTGGTAGACAATACCATAAATATTATCATAGAATCTATTTATCAAGTGGTATCTTTTGGGCACTGTATGTCATTATGTATCATTTCATTTAATGCTCACAACCATATTAAAGGATCATTAAACCTATTTTACAGATGAGAAGACAGGTTCAGCAATTTTTCCATCGTCACCCAGCCATGCCAGTAACTGGCAGGATCAGCATTTGTATACAGATCGCTGATTTCAGACCACATTCTCAGCTACCATATATATGTTGTCCTCATTCCCCAGCCCAAACTGTGCCTTTTGCACTCAATTCTGGTTAATTACAGTTAGCGCTTGATGTTTCTGTTTTAACCACAGATAGAGGTGGGAAGTCTAAGAAACTGACTCGGGTACAGAGAACCTAGGTCCAGCTTATGTGGAGGAAGGCCACTGTGATTCCACAGAGAGCAACCAGTCAGCACTCAGCTCACAAGATTCCATCTCCCCTTGGGATTGCCACTCCTGTGGAGTAACTGGAGGTGGATGAGACACTCCTAGGCTGTTTATAATCTTGACAGGCACTAAACCAGGACACTTGCCAACCTTTACAAACCAAAATCCCACCCAGAAAAGTTTCCATGACTCTTTGCTGATCATGGCTCCATGAGGAAGAAAGGACAAGATTTAGCAATGACTTTATTTACTCATTTATATACACTCCACTGCTTTTCAAAATGAACTGGCAGTTTAAAATTAAAAACCCAGAATCAATGAAACAATTATTAATGATAACCGCTAACATTTACTGAGCATAGTCTATGTATGTATAAGCATTAACATGTAATACTGTTTCATTCTTTTATGCTCCACAGCCTTTTGAGATAGACATTACTTTTATGGTCCAGATCTTACAGACAGAAAAATAAAACATAAGGAAGTTATAGTATTTCTCCACAGTTGGTTACACAGCTAGTCAGTGGTGCAAGCAAATTTTAAACCCGATAATCTGTTTCCACAGGTGATGTTGACCACTATGCTACCCTGCCTCCATAGAACAAGGGTAAAAGAACAAGCGCAGAGTAAGATTCGAGGGGTGTTAACAACAGAAGGTGCAAACAAGGAAAGTGGCTAAAACTGAAAACTTGATTTGAGCTCCCTAGTCGTCAATCCTTAAAGAAAAAGATGAAGAATTAACTTCAGTAGGGTATCCTATTGTCCCGGTTTTCACCGGGCTGAGGCGTTCCAATAACACAGGGATTTCAATGCTAAAACTGAGATGGCCGAATCCCTTACTAATAAAGTTTTGTAACATTTGATTAGGCCTCAGATCATGAAACACATACAAAATCTTTATGGTGTTTTCAGACCTATACTGGCTCCTTCAGCACCTCCTCTCACCATCATTAAAAATACTAAATAATTTTTCTTAACATTCTGCTTGGGAAAGATGAAGGGGTTGTGGAAAAATGAAGCCCTGTTAATTGCTGGGTTTCAATCATGACATCTATTAGTATGTTCAAGAGTCTGGGTAAGCAAGGCACACAAATTCTAGGTTAAATTTTGCTCTGCCAACTCCAGCTGTGCTTTAATTTTCTTTCCCAAGGTCATACAGGATTGCTTTCTTTAAAAAACAAAAACAAAAAAAAACTTCCCTACATAACAAGCAGAGATTCAAGCCAGTCATTCTTAGAGAGCTTGGTGGTAATCTTGTCAGAACTCAGAGATGAAAACTAAACCAATGCTTCTTAAAGCTGTTTGAAACATCAACTCTGAAATCAGCGATGAGCTTCATGAAAATGGGGACTGGGTCTTATTTATTTTTGTTTCCTTAATAGCATCGTCTTGCAAATAAACATTGTCTTAACTGCAATCTTAATCTTAGCAAGTCAGAGCTAAAAAGATCCTTAACCATCATTTAGTGCAAATGTTTACATATGAGTAAACTGAGACTTGGAAAAGAAAATTCGTTAGTCACAAAGCTGAGCTGAGACTAATTGAATTAAATGGGAAGTGAGCTCTTCCCAATTAAGGTGAAAAAAACCCCAACTACCACCACAAGACTGTAGGAAAGAAAATAAGACATCATTAAAGGGATAGGATTTTTAACTATAATCCAGGTGATCTGTCAGGGGTCTTCAGAAATCTCAAGTGCAAGTGAAAAAAGGAAGCAAATAATTTAACAATCCGTGTAAAATAAATGAGCAACTATGCAAGTGGGAAAGACAAAATATCTTTACCTTGGGGAGAGGAGCAAAGTTCTGCCATGATATGTTGAAATTTTCAGAAAACCTGAATACATTTTAGACTAAATATTTTATAGATATTTTCTAGCCAACTAAAGTTTCTAATTAGATTAAGGCCAATTGTTTTTCTTAATATAACAGAAATATGACATGATTGCATCCAACCAAGATCCCTGACCACCTACGACAGGCCAGTCACTGTGCGAGGCCATCAAGCCTACAAAACAATGGCATGTTCTCAAGCAAGAAAGAGTGAAGCCAAGGAAAAGGTAAGCCAGCCTCCAGACAATACACACCATCATAAAAACATTCCAAATGTCAAGAACTGACAGAAAAATTCCAATGAAAATCTCCAAGCATCAATCCAATCACTCTATCCAATGCATAATCAAATCAATGGATCAATCGACCAGTGACTTTGAGCATCTGTCACCTGCTCAGAAAAACAAGCCTTTCTTTAAGAAATAAAAAATTAAGAGAATAAGACACAGACAGGCAGATAGATACAGATAGGCAGACAGGCAGGTAGGTAGACAGATAGACAGATAAAGAAAAATAATGGAGGTGGTATAAAGTGTTGCCAAGTAACTTGGGCAGGCATGATCATTTTGGATTGGAATGGCTTAAGTGGAGGAGCCTAATCTGGCTTTGAGGCATTTGATGAGCAGAGTATAACTGTGTTACAGCTGTGAGAAACAGTGATGGCAGTGGCACCTAGATGGAAGGGACTAAGGTGTGTCCAGATGACAGGGAGCCAAACTGTGTGGTTGAAGCAGAGGGTTCAAATGGGAAACCCTCATTGGCGATAAAAGTGAAAAGGCACACTGGAACTAGCCTGTGAAGAATCCTCTATTCCAAGATCGGGAGTCTGGTGAAAGCACTACACAGCTGTCTAAGTTGCCCCATTTTCAAGCTATTTTTTTCAAAAGAGGTATAATTTGATCCTTCAAATTTGTTATGGCTAGATATAAGCAGATCAACTTTAAAGTTACGTGATTTTTAAAATATCTATGTGCATTCACAGGTTGCAAGTGGAATCTTAAGGCCAAGAACAAGTGAGCAGATGTCTGCAGACTTGAGAACTAAGCTGGCGTTCCCCAGCAGTCATTTTCCAAGGAATCTGGGCAAAACACACTTTCTTTTGCCTGAATGGAAATAGCATCTGCAAAGTTCCTTGTAGTTATTTAATACAAAACATAACTCCAGCAAAACAGAGCTGAAGCTATTCTAAAGTATAGCTTACACAAATATTGTAGCGTATTTGAAGAAAAAGAAATAACTAGAAACAGTAGAATAAAAAGAATATTTGAATTGAACATATATTTACTGTTCAGAAAAGCCATTTTAACAAAGAAAAACTTTATTCATCTTAAACATTTTCCTTAAAATCATGTTAGCGATCCTTCATAATCATTAATATATACTCATTTAAAGAAAGTTTAAAGTTCTTACAAATAGTTTAGCAGTAACCACTTACAATGATTGTCTTTTCCTTTTTTTTTTTTTTTTGTCACTCAAGCATGTTGCTTTAGAACGGCTGCTTTGCAGAAATCTCATCATAGGTAACTGAGTCGCTCTCCAGAATATACTTGCAAAGCAACATCCTAGTATTTACACTAATATCCAGGCAGTCAAGGAAAAGACCCTTTTGTTTGGTTAGCGTTTCTAGATTCCAGGGGGGCAGGTGTGTGTTTGGGGTGTCCTACTATTTTTTTAAATGCTCACATAAAACAATTACTAAAAAAGAAGCCTGTGACTTGGACATGCCCCAAGTTCAATTCTTACAGGAGTGGTAAAAACAGTCAACAGAGTCCTAACCTCCTTTCTATCTTGACTATACAATAGTTTTCAAAGAGGTTTAGTCCTACTATGAAAGACTCATGTTAGACATTGGAAGGGTCTCATAGAGAATGAGCACCAGGCCTTGAATAAACAAGAGAGATGGTGACCTTTTGCTC
Source organism: Macaca fascicularis (assembly GCF_037993035.2). Taxonomy (NCBI): domain Eukaryota; kingdom Metazoa; phylum Chordata; class Mammalia; order Primates; family Cercopithecidae; genus Macaca; species Macaca fascicularis. The sequence goes on along the minus strand of NC_088388.1, from coordinate 34,972,300 downwards.
CCTTCTGCTGAAAGCCCAGCACATCCTGTAGCAGAGGACCAGAAAAAAGCTGATGTGCAACCAGGTGCTGCGAAATCCTTGCCTCTGGGTTTCTGCCACACTTTGTTCCTTAAACAGTTTAAACCTCAACATGACTTAAATAGTATTAGGGAGTGAGAGAAAAGTACAGTTCCTGGAACTAACTGTTCCACTGTCCCTTAGTCCTTTGTTCCCCATATTGTTTGAGTCCTACAGCATGCAGCACACGTTTCACTAGCAACAGGCAAGACAATGGATCTAGCAGTAGCTGGACAATTAGTCCCAATTAGGCCTATTTCCCAGCTGAATGTAAAGGGGTAGTGGGGTGAGGTGTGGGAAAAAAAAAAACAACTACAGAAATTTTAAAGAAATATTTCAGAATGGAGGCAAGCAATACAATGTAAAGCAAATTTAACTAGGGGTCAGGAGTCTCAGGCAAATTCGCTGTGTGGCATTGCAAATACTTTAACCTCTCTGTTATTTTCTGTTCTTATCTATAAATATGGGCAACCAACCACCAGCCCTCAGAGGCTCTGAAAATCTAACGTCAAATTGTGGTTGAAAGTGCTCCGAAAATTCGAAATGTTACACAGATGTATGGGATTCCTCCTGAGCTGTATTTGAAACCACAGATACCCATCTGATTTGTAAATCATTTACCTGTTAGTCTCCCTAGCAGAAGTTAAGAGTGAATGCTTTTCTTTTTTTTCTTTCTCTTTTCCTGATTGCTAATATTGTTAAGTTCATGAGTGATACTTACATATGTACATGTGGAGGCTGGAATCTGCTCTGGTTGATGTTGTAGTGCGTGAATGCCTGGGTGGGGTTTGAGCTGTACTCATCCACCGTTATGGTAACTTTGCCTTGAGAAGGAATCCCATGTGCCATCCTTCCTCCCTATAGGCATGAGCAATTCACAACTTTACAGAGCAAAAGATGGAAGCAGGCATGGTGCGTTTCAGCCAACCTCTGAATCCAAGGGTCTACTCATCAATACCGCTGTGCATTTCTGAAAGAAAAAAAAAAGTATATAAAATGAGAACAAAGAGAAAAAGGGTGTTCTAAGAGAAATAAATTTAACATCTAGATGTGAAACTAGTTCAGGGAAAATCTGAATATGTGTTTTTGGCTCGTGGATACAACTGTTCCCATCTCTCTTCCCTTCATGCACTTCAAAGCGGATAGTACACTCTATACATCATTGCTGGGTGCTAGCAAATCATCTCAATGGAGTTTAAACTAAGATTTCCTCTTTAATTATAATTATGGCACTTAACGTGAATTACGGAAGGGGCATATCCACAGTTGCCATGGCATCTGGCTATACATGGTTTGTGCTCAAAGTGAAGAATCTTCCAAACCTTCCCTGCTAATTGGAACGTTTGGTCTTTACAAAGTTGGTGTCATATAATCATTTGAAAGCTCCATGTTTAAAACAGCTATATAACTCAATGACAGATAAGAATTTAAAATGTTGTACTTATAACAAATACATGTGTATAACTATAACATGCTCATAATACCCACACAATACACATATTTTTTCTTTCACAAGCAGCTCCCAAAATACATAGGTAGGCAATGCTTGGCATTCCTCTCTGGCCCAGAACCTTGTGGTAAGGCAAATCCTTCTTGTTAAATGTAATGTCATTTCTTTCAACACTCCAGTCACTCAGGGGAAAGCCAAACACCTCCAGGTCTGGACCACCACTTTGAATGCATTCATTACCTCCCTTCTTCAAGCCCCGATGGAGCGGTAAAGAAGGGCGGCCATTATATCTGCCACCTCATTCTTGGTGCAACATAATTCTCAGTAGTTGGTTTCGTTTTTTAAAAATTTCCATTAGTTCTGATTTTTTCAAAAATGTCAATATATTATTTGCTGCACTGGGTTGAGAAATGAAGATGTCTATTTTTATGGTAGGTGTGCAAAGGCGGAGGGAAGCAAATTCTCATGTCCAGGTTGTTGCAACTGATCAGTGCGGTAGAGAAGAATCCGTAGTACGCTCCTTGGGTAACCCTTAGGTAACCCATGCTCTTACTTTAAGTGCTCCACATCAGAATAGGTTTGCCGTGTGCACCATTAAGCTCTGAGAATCTTATCTGCTATTTCAAATAAAAATATTTAGAATAATAAGATTAGATTTAAAATTGGCATGAAACACCTTAAATATCCAGCAAAAGGCAGATGGCCTGCCATAGGCCATTTATTTTATTATTTTACAACCCGGGGCTTGTGTAGTCCTCCATATGCTAGCTGGGCTAAGAAATTCCAGAGTGTTCTACTCAAATCATTGCCTTCTTCATATTAGCAAAGCAAGCTAAATAACACCCACCCTGCCTGCCTTCCTAATGTCAAGTGCACTGCCAAGAGATGAATCCCCATGCTCTGGCATTTTAAACAAAGTGTCACTTTGGGTTCTCTTTCTTTTTCCTGACTTCATGGGAGGTATGAGTCTTTTAAGCACCAGATGACAGACAACCAGGCCAGTAGGATTAACTAAATTAAAATCTTTCCCTGCTCCTCTGATGTAAGATATCTATAAGAACTGCTTACAAATCATAATGTAGCAGTTTTCATACCAAGTTTGCAGCTGTTTCCTTAATTTCCCCCACAATTATATTTTACTGTTATTTTGCATAACAGTAAAACACAACACCTGCTTCAAATTGCAGTCCTGTTCTAAGTACTGTAATTCTCTTTTGAGACACAAAGTACCGAGACACTACTGAAGCGCAAAACTGCATAATTGCGTGGCGCTGAAAAGTAAATACAAATGAAAACATCTTCCTGTTATAGAAATGACTGTCATTAAAAAGAATGTTAGCCATCAAAGCACAGAGGGGGAAAAATACACATTTTCAGACTGTGAGAACTTAGTGTTTGCATAAATTAGAGAGTGGTGTAAAAATTACTTGACAATTCTTATGTTCCTTCTTCCATCAATGTCTATTGTGTGAAATACTGAACATTAAGAAGCAAAGGAAATCAAATTCATGTCTAGACCACTGTGACCTCTGAGTAACAATCTCTGCACCCAATACTAGAAAGATTTTAAATGTTTCTGGAGTAAACACACTAAACCAAGCAAATGTGGCCTAGAAATAAAATATACATAACTAATATTTAAACATCTAAGCAATGACTTGTAGCAGTTAGCATGATACCCACCCAAGTTCTACTATTTGAAGCTAAGAAGAGACAGAACTTGGCAGCTGATCAATTTGCACTTCTACATGGTCCGCTTGATCCTAAAGTCATCCTTCTCTATCAGTGAACATCTATGCCTCTTTGCACCTTTGCCCCAGGAAGACAAATAGAACATCTTTTCATCAGCAAGCACAGGCCCCTGTAACTCTGAAAGGCTAAATGGGTGGCTGGCATCTCATTTGAATTCATCTTTGCCATGTTCCCTTTCAAATGTTTTATCGAAACAGTGCACCTGCAGCGTCTATCTTCTTTAATCTGGAGTCCTTTGAAGAAAATGTCAGACTGAGGCAGAGAGCTTCAAAACTTTCACAGCACCTTTACAGACAAGTCAAGAAAAGGCTTATTTTTAAAAATGCTATGTTCACCCCCACCCGTATCTCAAAATGAACATATCCTAAGAATTTTAAACATAAACACCTGGAAAAGACTTTTTTTTTTTTTTTTGTAACTCTGAGACAAGAGACAATGGACAAAACCACTTCCTATAACCTGAGAAATGTGGAGAGAGTTTGAAACAAGACAGAATGATACACTGCTTACAACTATCAAGAAGATGTGCATTTAGGCAGTAAAACCTTCCAAATGATCAGATTTTGGTGCATCTCGCCCTCTTCACACTTACTTTAACTTTTCACACACAATATTTAAAGACAGCGCTAACCTTTTCGTAAATTTTCATTTTGTACTTCAACACATTTGCTCCACAAAACAAAGGAACCCAGGACGAAATATCAAGAAGCCAAAAGAAAAATCTAAAAGGGACTGACACTGCCAAGCATTCATGCTGGTGCTAGTTTGATTTTTCTCTTTAAAAAGAAAATCATGTGAGTACATTTTGCATTTCCTAGACAGCAATCGCTTCTGTCCTTTAAGCTGTACAACTAGCAATATTCTTTTCCAGGAATCTAGTTGGAAAACCTTTTAAAGTCGCCTGGCAATAAAGGGATTAAAAGCTGAGGAATTAAATAACTGTCTCCACCTCCTAGACACCAGAAGTCCAATTTACCAAAACTTTCAAAGCAACAACTCATGACCTCTCTACCCCTGCACTGCCCAGCACAGCCTATGAGAAAAGAGCCCGCGGTTTTCTCGTTTCAACAGGAATGCTCATTTTAATCACTTGCCCCAAAATCTCCCGACCGAGCCTGGCGGGACTTTGGAACTTGCCTGCTCCAAATCCGCCAAATTTCGCTCTCTCCTCCCTCTGCCGCGCCGATCCAGTGCGTTCTTAACTCACGCCCCTACTCTTTTATGCCCACTTCCAGTTACTCATCCCTGTATCTGGGAGCGATGCCCACACGCCTTCCCGGCGGGCTTCTCCGCCAGGGTTTTTTTGGGGGATGCTGACATAAAGTTCCACGTGCTTCTGTCCACCGAGCGCCCTCCCTCCCACCGCACTTACACCTGAACTTGTCTCCAGCACTGCGGACACCCGGGTGACACATTCTTTCGGAGAGGGAGGGCAAGACTTTTCTACGGAGCCTCTGGCAACTCGTGGAGTCTATATAAGGTGGGGCGGTGGGGGGCGCGGAATTCTCTACTTTGGATTGGTTTGTTTGTTTTAAATCTAGGGTGGTGGGCAGTTGCGCGGAGCGGGGTGGGGGGGGAGGCTTTATCAGCACACACACACACACACACACACACACACACACATACACACACACACACACACACACACACACACACACACACACACACTCGCCCTGCCCTTCTAGGCTCACGGCTGGCTCTTCCCGGCTACAACTTCCCCTTCCTTCCTGGAGCACCAGCGCCTTACTCGCTCAGTCCCCCGTTGCCACCTCCGTTGCCTCCGCGGCCGCCGCTCCTGCTGGCACTGCTGGCGCTAGCGCTCGCGGCCCCGGGCTCCGCTGGACGCCTATCTTTTTTCTCTCCCTCTTCCCTAGCTCTGGGTTGATTGATGACCACCGGCGGCCAATGGCTCTGACACCACGCCATCCTCGGTCGGGCATCACAGCCCCACGTCCCCGACGTCAGCCTCCCGGGCGCGTTGGCATCCCCGAACCCACAGCGCGGAGCCCGAGCCCGGGGCCGCCGCCTCCTCCCTGCTCTGCGCCTGGGCGCTGCCAGGTTCCTTCCCCGGAACGGCTGAGAAAGGAAGGGAGGGAGCCAGAGAGCGTTGGAAGGGGGTGTGGAGGCCATGGGATCTCCCCCTCTTTTGAAATCTTTTTTCACTTAAACTTTTGCTTGTTCCCCCCCCCCCCGACCTGTTTGTGTTTGTTTGCAACATCTCAAATCAATTATACATTTTTCACGACTCGCATTTGCACTTAATTTGGGGTGTGTGTGTGAGAGGGGGGTAGTGATGTACTATTATAAATCAACTCCACTGGGGCATCCTTAATTTATTTTCTTGCTGACGGATTCCAACCCGCTCCTGAGCCTCTAGAAAAATGCCCCCTTCACCTCCTAGGCCGCAAAACCCCGTAATTCAAAGGCTTTACAAAGATAACCTTGTTACACGTAAATAGCAAGGAAACTCTTGCCTCTGTAGAGAAGAAATCCGGCGGCAACGGTTACTTTTCCTGGCTACTCGTCCCCCGTCGCCTAGCCCCGACCCCAGCTCGAGTCGCCGGGTCGCTCCGCAGGCTGCGAGCGCGGAGACCCAGGCAGCGGCGGAGAGTGAGGTTGGGGCGCGGGGACTGGGTGAGAAAGAGCCCCAAGCGAGAGCGGCGCGCGCGGGCGGCCCCAGGGGCGGCCGCGGGGTGCAGCCCGAGCACAAAGCTGCGCGGCGCCTTCCCCTAGTCACTGCACCTGGCCTCGGGCCGCCGCGGGAGACCAAGGATCGGGCCAACACAATGCACCCGGGCCTAGGCCGGGGCGGCTCGAACACATCACCCCGGGACTTTCTAGTAAACAGCTCGCTGAGCCCTCGTCCCCACCCCCATCTCCGTCGCCCGGCTTTCGCCGCAGCTTCTCGCCGATACCCCCTCCTTTCCTCCTCAGAAATCCCGGCGGAGGAGGGGGCAAAGAGGTGGGGACCCCCAGAGGTCGGGGGGCTGATGGCTGGAGGGGGTGGGGGAGAAGAGAAGAGGCGCAGGATGGGGAGTGGGAGGGAAGACAGCTCCTAAAAAAGAATTTGCTTTCGCTCAGGGGTTGAAAATCAGCCCTCCCCGGGCGCCGAATTGCCCGGGAGGCGCCCGCTCGTGCGGATGTCAGGGGCACCGGGGCAGCCCGGGTCCGCAGCCTCCGATCCCCTCGCACGCGCCTCTGACAAGGCACCTCTCACCCGGGCTCCGCTTTGTGTGTGCATTTTTTTCCCTTCCTCTCGCGCTCGGCACCAGGCTCCCGGCCGCCTCCTCCCCCTCCCCCGCCCTCCGCCTCCCTTCCCGGGGCGGATTACCTTTCCCGGGCTGCGCTCCGGGTCCCGGGGATGCCTTCAGCGCCCGGCGAGCAGGCAATCCATAGCTGAGCGGCCCGAGCTGGCTGGAGGAGCGCTGGGGGCGCGCGGGGGCGGCGAGGGGCGCGGGCGGGCCAGAACCTTCGACCCCGGAGGTCCCGCCGCAGGCTGGGGCTGGGGGCCAGGGGGCGCGGCGCTAGAGGGAGGCGGGGGGAGAAAGGACCCGAGCAGCCTCGATCTGGGGAGAGAGCGAGCGAGGGGGCGAGGAGAGGGAGCGAGGGCGCGGCGAGCCGGAGGGAGCGCGAGCGGTGCAGTGACAGGGACTGCCACTGGGGTCAAAGGAGCACAGCTCCAGGAAGCAGGGCGGCTGAGGCGCCGCTCCGTGCGCGCTCCCCGGCGGGACCCCGCGCCCCTGCACGCCTCTCCTGCAGTCCCTGCCCACTCGGACCCCCACCGGTGCCCCGAAGCCCCAGGGTTTCGAGAGGAGGAGGGAGCCGAGGGCGAGGCCCGGCAGCCTGCTGGTGCTCCCGGGTCAAGCAGGCGGCAGGAAGCTGAGCTGCAAGTTCATCATCATGAGTGTGATCTGCGTAAAAAATGATAGGGGAAGGAAGGCAGGCTACGGTGCCCCAGGAAAATAAGGGATCTTTCTCCCAAATGGTGTTCTTCTGCAAAGAGAACACCCAGCTCCCCCCACCCACCGACCTGCCAGGCTCTGTCAGGAGTCCTGGCACCGTTCCAGGACGCAGGGCTCACCGTGGGGGTAAGGGGAGCGGCTGGGACACTTCACTCAGACCTAGGAAGGCGACCTTAGGTTCCCTCCCATCTGCTGATCTGAGGCTTTCCTGGGGGAGAGCTGTGCTCCTTTTCCCCCAAGCCTTTCAACACGCCAGACACACACACACACACTCACACACTCACCTCTTTCTCTCTGCAATGTTGCTGAGAAAGAAAAGGCCAACCCAGCTGATCATTTTTTTCACCTCCAAGAATTAAGGCAGGTTCAGGACAGGAAGGTGAGGAGAGGCAAAGACTCTAATTGTTTCCATTTTCGTCTTTTGGATCAAATTTTCCCCAAAAGATAAGCACGTCAAAAGCCTTTTAAAAATCAAAGTTAGTCCAGTTTTGTCTGCTACTTTGGAAAATGGAAGAAAAGGTTTTCGGAATTGTATACAAACACCACAAGGAAAGGAAATACCGCTGAAATGCTGGAAGACAGAAAACAAGGGAGAGAGGGCTTTCAGAAAACTTGGTTGGCAGGGTTGTCTGTGAAAGATGAGGTGGCCCTGTGATGTTATGCCATTGTCATTGCTGAAAGATTGGGACAGCAACCAGATCTAATTCCTTTCTAGGAGTCAGACTGAAAGAGCTGAGCATTCTCCGAAGGGAAATCCAATGTATATGTGTGAGAGAGAGAAGTGTGCAAAGTATACTATGTGACAATCGACTAGACATCCTAGCTGAAATTATATCCCCTAAAAATAAAAAGGAGCCATTGCAACCTGGTCTGTGGCCTCTGTGCTGAGACTAATTGGTTTCCAGGGTCTGGGGAGGAAGGGAGAGAGGCTTGTAGGAGCCCCTATAAAAAAAAGATCAAACGGAATTCACTTGAAAATATTTCCTTTACAATGGGCTTTCCTGGCACTTGAATTTTAAGTAACCCATCTCTTATGCCTAGGATGAAATGAAAAGGGAAATGGTCTTACTAATGTATTTATTTTATTGTACAGCATGCCCAGAGTGTCAGTACTTGTCAAACGTGCCCGGGTGGAAAGGACAGTGTCTTTCCTTGCCCAGCACAAATCAGAACAAGTGACATTGATATTAAAGGATGCCAAAGATGGGGGTATAGGGGCACCCTTACATTTTGTTTTCTTTTGTTTTCTAGTCCATCAGCGAACACTGACTAGAATCACGTTTTTGAAGGAATGCTTGGTTTTGTTTCCCTTACTCTGTGGCTTGAGTAGTACATTCCTCATATCTTAACAGTTTGAATTTTTAGACTGATTTGGGCTGATTTAATCAGTTCAAAAAAGAAAAAAAAAAAAGCATCACCAGCCAAATAATTTCTGTGGTTTCCTTCTTTAAAAAAAAAAATTGCAGTCAAACAAAGCAGACAAACTAGTTTGAACATGATTCTGAATCTAAATATGTGCAACCAGACAGTAAATAATAATGCTTTCTACTTTAGTGGTACATTTTACAGGATACTTAATGCCATAAAAAATCAAGTGGGTTATCCTTTACAAAGTTGATGAAAATTTGTATACCATTTTACTGAGTGGGGAAAACTGAGGTAAAAAGACTTAAAATTGTAGTTTGTAGTGCTGGAAGAAGTCAACTTGCTGATAGATCAATTATCCAATGATGACCAAGGTATATTTGGATTATGAAATTTTATTTTCATTAGGCTACTAACAAGCGGGAGATATGAAATTGAGTTTAAATAATAAATCAGGAACAAAAAGACACTCACTTTTCAAATAATTATCTTTACGTGGATTTGAACATACCGCATTTTGTTAAATCATATTGTCCACAAATACAGCTACCTACACTAAAAGCTTAATTTAAAATTATTGGATGTGAACCATGTCTATCCCACTTCCCATATAAACTTTGAAATGTTACCTTATATCAAATTCTAAATCCTATAAGCTGCAGCTTTTTTTTTTCCTAAGATAAGTGAGTCTATAAGTTCCATTTTGTTGTTGTTGTTAAATTCAGCTTTTACTGTGTATAATGGAAAAGAAAAGAAGGACAAAAATCAAATACTAAGTTTATGATTGGCTTCAAGGAAATATTACAATTTTTTTCTTTTCATAGAACTCAAAGCTGGACCCTTTCCCCAGTGATTTCATTGAAGGAACTGGTGAATATGCTTCCTGATAGCCCACTGCAATACCTTTTAAATTATCTTTTCAGAATGCATTTAGGAAAGAAAATGAGAAAGAGGAGCGTGGGAGAACTTTGGGTGAAAGCTTGCAAAGAAAATGATGCTTCCCTTGAAAGCTCAATACTTTATTTGGAGTTAGCTTTCATCTTCCCTATGAGAACAGGTTTTCCTGTACTTCAGAGATGTGTATGGCTTAAAACTTGGTTCAATACTGTGGTTCTTCTTCTAAAAAACAATCCATTGAAATTACTGCATTTTGTTGGATAATTTCATTGAAATGATATATACCAGTCTAACTGTAGGAACAAACAGCAACTATTTTATTTCTTTTTTTCTTTAAGTTGTAAGCATTTCTATCATTTTACAGCAAAGGCTAAGATGTGTATTATCAGAAATCAGAGCCTCTTAATAGAATTACCACTATGATGTAGTTAGAAAATAAAACTGAACCAACAAACTATTTTTTTTTTCTGAATTCTCGCAGTTCTTATGTTTTTTTGACTTGTTTCATTCAAATGTTTTATTATGACTCCTCCAAGTTGAATAACAATGTCCTATATTTCTTTGGGTTCTTTGTGTTGGGAATAGTTGTTAAATGACTGTATTTGTCAATAAATGAGAAAGTAAAGAAGAGAACACATCAGTGAATGAGGCAAATACACAACGAAGAAAAATCCCCACCAGATCTGCAGGAGAGGAAGTGATGTCATGAGGCAATGTTGTAGGATAAAAGCTAAGGACTTCCCAAGGAGTTAAAATAGCACATTTTAAAGGTCTTACTAATGTCTTTAGAAATATGAAATAATCCTAAGACTGTTTTAAAAATTAATTTTCTTGTAGAGAGACAAGATTGTTATGTATCATGGCCATTTAAAGGCAGCCCTCTTTTTAAATACAGCAGGATGCCACAATAAAAAGAATTCTGAGTAAAACTTGTTCCCTAAAATGTACAGAAATGTATCAAGCCATTCTGAAAAGAAACTTATATGATTAATCTAATTCCTTAATTGATCCTTTTTGAAGTCCATGATTTTTTTTTTTAAGTGTGATACTTTGTATTTAAAATTTTCTTTGGTTAACCAGTAAGAATATTTATGGGTTAAAAAAAATAGAATCAGGAAACACTAGAACTGATAAAATTTCATTTCATAAAATAAATGTTATGCTCATTATCATCTTAGAAAGGCTAAATTTAATTCAGCTTTGCCTGCAGCTTAAGTAGCAAGCATTGGGGAAGAATCTTAAAATTTAGCAAAACACTCACGAATACTTAACATACTTACTAGCCAACATCTAGCATGTATCAAGAAATCAGATGAAAGCTATTTATGCAATAATTAATTTTAAAAGTCTGAACATGATACTGAACCTGGATTCGTGTGTTCTCAGCATTAGTAACCATTCTAACAGACATCCATGATCTCTGTGTTGACCTAAAAGGAATAGGCTATGGCACAAAATATAATTTAAAGAGTTTACTTGAGCCAAAGTATGAGGACAACTGCCTGGAAGATTCACACCCAGGTAACATTGGACATGAGCTTCCTTTGGTCTTTGTTGCAAGCAAATTTTTAAAGCCAAATATGGGGGACAGGGAGTAGGCTGACACAAAGTTCTCTGTAAAGAATTCTCATTGGTTTATAGAAAAACGTTGATTGGTGGTTGGCTAGACATTGTTAAGCTATAGGGTGTGAGTTATAGTTTCTGGTGCAGCATTATTAGTTAATTTATAGCTAGTAGGGACAATAACAAGCTATTTCAAGAGATGAATACATATCTCAAAAGGTGGGGGTTAGGATGGACTTGCTGTCTCATTTTAATGACTTTGTAGGCCTGATAATTTAAAAGGACTCACATTCCTCAGATAAAAGTTCTTTTCTCATTTTAAATCAATTAATGCTTGCTGAGTCTTCCCCCATGTCACGGTCCCAATTTTGGGAAAGTGGTAGAATTTAGTTGTACCTGGGATAGGCTTGTCATGGTGGAAAAGAGCTTTCTCATTGAAGTAAACTCAAAATAATCTCTCTTGAAAGATGAGCAGTATAGAAATCCCATAAAAACCTGGTAAAGAAAAGGTTTGTGAGCATTTCCAAGTTTAATAATTCAATTTGGTAATCTTGCATAAGATATCTGTATTTCAAGAAAGCAATATATAATGTAACGTTCTTTCTCAGCAAAAATAAATGAATGAATGGATACAATTTTTTTACAACTGAGTTTGAGAGACCAGCAGAATGTAAAACCTTTTTCTCACTGTATTATTAATGTAATGGCTTGATTACAGTATTCAACAAATATTTTTAAGCTCTGCTCTGTGTGGGGCATAGTTCTTAAACCATGCTGATGGTCTAATGATGTAAAAAAAGCAGGGTTCTTTCCACATTATGAAGTGTACCATCTCAGGGGGATGGGGGCACAGTGACTTAAAGCATCACATAAATGAATATGCAAATTATGGCTGTGTAAAGGAGAGGCCCCTTGTGCAAAGAAAACAAAACAGGGAAACCTTTTCTCCTCTGGGGTTGAGCGAAGACCTCCCTACTGGAGGAAAGGAACATAAATAGGTCACAGGAAAAAGAGAAGCCAGTGTGGCCAGGTACTGAGAGTGAAGATTTGCATGGTGCAAGAAGTGTCTGGGATTCATCTGGATGTGTGGGTAGAGGCCAGAACCACAAGGCCATGCTAAAGATATTTGAAGGTCACAGTAAGGCCCTGTTTAAAACGTTTGATTTTATCCTGAGGGCAATGGGAAGCTGTTTTAAAAATTTAACTGGAAAGGTAACATGATGAGATTAGTGTTTTGAAAAGATCACTCACCCCATTTTGTAAAACGTATTTTAGGGAACTAGACTGAACACAGGGAGGCCACTTGGGAGCTATTGCTGTCACTGGGTTGGAGTTGATGGTAGCCTTAGCCAGGACAGTTTTGGAGTAGAAGATGAGACCTAGAGAGAAATGAATAGAAGAGTTTTGAATACATTTTACATAAGAGAAACAAAGATTACTAGAATCTGGAACTACTGGCTAACAGCACTCTGGTAACCCAGTCAGAGAGGTTGAGAGCCATACTCACCTAATGACTTTCTTAAACATCTAATTCCACACACACTCCAGCCTCCCTATGTCTCTAAGCCATCTTCATCCTATCCTTTACACACCTCTTGGGATTCTGTGTTTCACGAAGAATTACAGCATTAAATACAACACTGGCATAAAATGTCACTCATCTAACTTTGTTGAAACTGACAGATCCTAAAACTCACTTTATCCTCCTTTCAATGCCCCACACCTATTTTTGGCCCACAGACAAACTTGTTCTTATTTCACATGAGATAAAATTGCAAGAGGCAAATGTATTTGTGTTTTTCCTTAAAGTTTTTGAATGCTACATCAATTCCATATCTGTCCTCATCAGAACCAGTTTAATATAATTTAATTATTTAATATTCCATGCACTATTCTAGGAGATCCTTAACAAGTGGTCACTTTTTTATTGAGATCTTCAAAGAAACAGATACACTTTCGAGGGAACACGAGAAACCAACTACAAATGAGAATATTATTCTCTTGGTTCAGGTATTGTTGCATGTGGAACCTATCAGCCTTGAAAAGCACATGGTAAGGATGAAACTCCAGTGGCTGTTTCCTTATGGATACAAGCTAAGTTACTATGACCCTGCTCAGCAACTCAGACTGCCAAGGAAAGATGTAATAGTAATATGTTTAGAAATGTTAAGACTAATAGATGACAACTGTATTTTCTAACTTTATTCCTTTCTTGACATTTCTGCATTTTGAAAGTTCTATCAATTTCTTCTGTTCTCATTATTCCCCATAGTGACCAACTGTAAACAAAGTAAAATCTCCACACAAGAGAACAGTTCAATAGCCAAGATCTAGGGCACAGTTTTACTAGATGCATAAAATAAAAGGAAGGTTTACTGGAGGGCAGTTTAAAAAAAAAAAAATCACAGTGCTACATCCAAATCCCTATTTCATGCTTTAGTACAAACGGAACTTTAAAAAGATTTTTTTTTTTCTTTTCAAAAGCACTCTATTGATTGTTTTATGGAAAAACTGGAAAATACAGACAAGCAAAATATAAAAAATAAAAATTAACCATAATTCTATCATTCAGAAATATCCACTTTTAACATTTTGTAATATAGTTTTTCAGTCAAATGTATTTCACAAAAATGGAACAATAGTGGAATGTCAAGAGCAGAGAAGGGTTTGAACCCTATCTCTGCCTCATAGTACCTGTGTGAACTTCGATAAGTTACTTAAGCCCTCTATGTCTTGGTTTCCTCATTTGTAAAAGAGAAATATTAAAATTATCTACTTCATGGAGTTGTTACGAGAATTAAGTTAATATTTTTAAAGTACTTAGAATAATGCCTGATACATATCAATTATTATACAGTGTTATAATCCACTTAAAAATTTTACTACACATTGTAAATAAATACAGAAGTAATTAAGAAGTAAAAGTTGCCCCTTTCTTCGTCATATCCCATCACCTCGATAGCCTGTTCTTTCAACTGAATAAAACACCCAATATCTTTCCATGTTGTTACACATTTTTTAATGATTCCTTATGATTCCATCTTTTTATGAATCTAACTTTCATTTAAAAAGTGCTACGCATGTTATAAGTTCAGAATAACCCAACGATCCATATTGTAATTTCAGGATATTGCACACATATAATAATCATAGGGATTACTTCAAGAGATTCAGTAATTCTAAAGCATATTAAGAAAACCCTTCTGATATTCATATTTTGGAGCTTGATTGAGTTAAGGAAAGACTAAAAGCTTTTCATTTAGTTTCCTGTGAGTTTGGCACTGATTGTATTAGTTCCCTTTCTTTAAGGCATGAACAGTGTTCTAAAAAACAAATTGAAGATAATATGCTTTGCCAGCTATGGACAGTTTTTATTTATGCTGTTTAAAGTCATAAGCAAAACAAGTTGGAAGTTCGTTGAAAAATGGTGACTGATATTTAAACTTTATCAACAATTATTGATATAAACTTACTTGCATGCTTCAGAATTATCTGGAGTTTACTATGGACCCTAATCTGTGGCATTTGTCTGACAACGGGAGCTCCAAGACGTGACAGAAAGAACACAGGAAAGTTGTAGAATTTAAGAGAGAAGGGATTTTAGAATTCTTTCGAACTTGGCAGTTCTTTGGCAAATTGTATGGCTGCTGCTTTTCCATTAGCTGGGATATGAACTGTATGGAAGTATATACGGCCACTGTTCAGCTTATCCGTAACATTTGCACATCAAAACTAAATAGTTTGCCATAATCCTAACACTTCACCATAGACCCAGGCTAATCCAGTTAAACAAATATGGTGTGTTTGGTTGTTAAGGGGTTGGCCTGGTAGGTTATAAACTTTTCATTTTAGAGAAGGCTATAGTAAGAGAAAAATGTATTCTACAGCAGCTATTATCTGGTATCTGAATTCACTTGTTGGCAGACTGGTCCTTGCATGTCTTTGAGGCATATGGAAATTGATGATGAAAGTGTCTAGTGTAACTAGAAATATAATTTGATGAAAACTGAAGCAGTGAACTGTGAGAAACTGTTAAACCAGTGTCATCAAACAGTGCTTCAAAAATAATGAAACAGGAATACTAGTCCTTTACGAGTAATATTGGGTAAATGAGAAAAGCACATGGCGTGCACAAAAAGTTTAAATATATGAGGTAATGCTTTTTAATTACTATTATTATAAAGACCACTCAAAAATTCTACACCCAGACTCTTTTCCATTTATCTCTAAGGAGACAATGACATCACGTCTTCTCTAAATTATTCAGACTCAGGGGATGGAATTGGCCCATTCAATAGGGAATGCCATGTTTGGTATTGGCACAGTACTTAAAGCTTCTCTCCACGTTATCCCCAAACTGAAAAGCACATTTGATGGGAGCCAAATGAGTTAAAAAATTTTTCCTCTAGACTTTAAGCACTCAGAAGCACATGAGAACAAAAATAGAACTGCACCATAAGGTATAATCATAAAACGTCATAGAAGGAAAAACTTAAGAAGTAAAAAACACTCCAGTCATCTGAAGGCTAGCAGTTCGTGAAGTCATTAAAAGTCATTCCATACAGGCTGAGTTTGAGGAAAAGTCAGAGGTTGCTTTGTTCTTGACTCTGAGTGAAATCAAAACCTACCCAGACTCTATACAAAGGCAACGGCGGCCTGCCTTTCTCTTGCTGGGTATATGCTACTAAACACACGTAAATGACTAGTGTTCAGAAAAGTCTGTGATTCTGTTCATATTAATCCATGTCGCAGGCTGGCAAAATGCCCAAGCACAATCAAAGAAGGGGGTAGAAGCCTGCCTTTTCAAACAGGCTAGAAAATTTGTACCAAAAGATCACAGGGCAACAGAGACAGCTGGAAAAATTGGAGCTGGGGCTCTGATTTTTGTGCCAGTGTTACACCTAATGCAAAGGGAATGCAGATGATAGATTGAGAGTTATGTATGTTGTTTAGTTCACCAGCCCTGTGCTTACACAGAGGCGAAAATGTAACATTTTTTTTAAGTAATATCATAGTAAACATAACATTTAAAACAACCTTACTGTAGCTAAGAATTAACACATCAGAATCTAGCAACAAGTTGCTAATAAAACAAGATAAACACATGCAAAGAATAAAGAGTGAAAGGATAGCTCTAAAATTAGTCAATATAAAGATGTTTCACTAATGTCCTTTAATAATCATTTCTATGGAAAAGTAGTCCCTGCAAGTGTTTTAACACACATAGAATTTTCTGCAGGATAGCTTAAGGTGCTTAGGCCACAAGGGGTTTTCAAATCAAAGGTTTTGGGACATTTGTGATTCTAAAAAGAACATTGATGATTTTTCTTGCCTTTTAGTAGTGATTTTATTCATAATGTATAATAAAAAACAAGGTATTGGGTGTAATTCTCTGTATTATTTCTCTGTTTGAATGGACCTTTTCATTCAAGGCGTTATTTAATATAATTTTGTTCAGATGAAGTGTGTCACCCACAACTGAAATACTGTGTATAAAATGGAGATAATTGAAAGTTTTATTGAGATGCTGTTGAAAGTCTCTGGGGTCCATGCTGATTCAGGCTGTGTTTGCAGGCTTCAACACTCTGTGGCCTTTGACAGGCATGAAGAAAAGCAAGACCAAAACAGTTCTCACAACACAGCCGGTGGTCACAAAGAACAGCCCATGGAGATGTCTGTCACTGAAAAGAGTGGTCTCTGGAAAAGAACCAAAAGTAAAAGAGGTGGAAATGGAGTTAGAAAAAGAGAGATTGAAAGTAGATGAAATATAATATTTGAACACTTAAAGGTAAAAATAAAATCCTGAAAAACACCAGTGACTAGAATCATAGGCATATATTTTCTTTTTCTCTTTTACCTCCAACAATGTTATCAATAAAAAGAGCTTGGAAGTACAGGTGGTCAATCAAATAATTAGGTTTTAAAAAATCTTCTAGAACATTCTGGCATCTGAGGAAAATTGACTTGTAAGTTCCCAGAAGGAGGAATGGAATGTTCCTAGAAACAGTAAACTTAGTCCCTCACTCCATTATTTATTTTATTTATTTATTTTCATCTTTAATAAAGCAATATCACATTCTACATATTATTCAATTTGTTATTTTTTCTAAACTGTATTGTTGATATGCATGTGCTTTTATGTCAAAATTATTTTCTTTTTAGGAGAAAACAATCTTTTGAGGATCTTTAGGAGGATCTTTTGATGACTGAGTGATAATATTTTTGAAATATACATTTATTTGAAAATACACACATGTCCTGAAGCTTTTTTTTTTTAAAGATTAAAGGACTATAAACACACACAAACATATATGTACACACAGATAAACCCATGCGCCCCTAATATTAAATTATTCAAACTAGCCTGGTTAAGATAAAATCGTAAGATAATATATAGCTGGGCTTCTATTCTACCATTCTCTCACCACTTTTTTTCTGGTTTTCCAAATAAACAGCAGGCCCTAAGGGCTCTTTGAAGTCACTAGAGTGTTTAGTTTAGCAATCACTGGTTCATGTAGCTTATCTTTTCCTGGTATTTCTATGTGATTTAATAGTTCCAGCCTGGCCCAGGGAATGAAAACTTCTGGGTCTGTTTCTGGAAGCAATGCACTCCCCATTGCCATCTGTGATAAACCAAATAACCTTTCTCTGCCTCAGCTCTTTTCTTATAATCATGCCTATTTTGCAGCAATGGAGTGAAACTTGACAAAGCAGTTGCAGTCGTTCACCAGTGAAGCAAAGTCTTCTTCCTAGTCACGCAGGTATGTCTAGTAATTAATTAATTAATGAATAAGTACCAACCTCTCAATGGTGGTGTTAATTAAATATCCAACATTAAAGTGGCATTTAATTGTCAAGGGTTTAATAAAACAGATCCTCATTCTATTAGATTGGGATTCTTTAGTTATAAGTAGTAGAATCTGACCCTGGCTAAGATCAGCAACAGAAAGTTTACTGAAAATTACCAGGATTACATCAATCAGAAGATTTGATGTGGTGGGTGAAATTTTCCAAAGATGATCATACTAGTATATATCCCATCCCACATGTTCTTCTTACAGTGTGATATTGTCTGTACTCCATTGAGAGGTGGGTGGGTTTATGTTCTTTGCCCTTGAACTTGAATGGACTGCTACAGTACTTCAATCAAAAGAGTGGTGCAGAAATGACTCGATATAACATCAGAGGCTGGGCCATTTAAAAAAATGATAGAGTTTCTGTGTTGATCTCTCTTGGGGCATGGATCTTTGGATCCCTGAGCTGCCATTTAAGAAGTCCAGTCACCCTCTAGCAATCATGCTGTATAAGCCATTTAAAATTATGAGAGTTGCTCATAGGGTCCCATCTGTTCTGGTCTTCAGCTGTTCGAGTCTTCCCTGATCAGGTGTCAGACAGTTGAGCAAGCCTTCAAGCCCCTGCCTCTGAGCCACCGTATGCAAAAATGAGTAGAAGAGAAACAAGCTGCCCCTGCTGAGCTGTCCCTGCTAAAACCCTGCCCCAGAGTACAGTCTTGAGCAAGACAGATTTTTTTATTGTTATTGTTTGAAACCAGTAAGTTGGGGGTGGTTTGTTACACAGCCATAGTAATTGGAACACTTGGGTAGGAAGCAGGAATAAAAGAAGAAAGAGTGAGAAAGCTGGGAACCAAGAACTAGAGAAATATCTCATAGCATTTGTAGTGGTGT
This sequence comes from Macaca fascicularis, assembly GCF_037993035.2. NCBI lineage: Eukaryota > Metazoa > Chordata > Mammalia > Primates > Cercopithecidae > Macaca > Macaca fascicularis. Next base: position 34,953,569 of record NC_088388.1, on the reverse strand, counting down.
TGTGCTACTGCCACCAGGATGACTCAACTCCAAATGTCTCTTCAATCTTTGTTATCACTTGCTTAAGAGTCGAAGTCCTGGACAGCATATCCACGCACCAATCTGAGACTGTAAATCTAACTCCTACCTGTATCTGAGTGATGCAGGAAAGATTTGGTAGAAAGGGCCCCCAGCAGCTGCAGTGACTCCCCAGAAGGAAGGCATGATTTTCTAGCACCTGGAATTATCACCCCCACTAAGACAATAACATGGAGGGAAAGAAATTCTCAGAAAAGAAATTGGAGTGTTTTTCAGAAGGGCAGATGGAAGTCAGAAAGTTAAAAAAAAAAACAGTCAGGGTCCACTCAGAACACATTTTATTCTACTTAAATAAGCAATTTTCTATAGTAGTAGTTTCCTTGAATACAAATGAATTGCAAGTAAAATGTACCATCTTGTCTGCTAATAGTCTTCAAGATAAAGTGATTCACTGGAGTTAGAAGATATTAGGCTGCTCTATTTCTTTTTCTTTTTTAAAAAAAATGATCTTTAATAATTTAGTATTTAGCACCCAGTCTATAAAATATTCACAAACATAAGACAAGAGTCTGCAGATTATCAAAATACTTAACAGCTGCCTTAAACCTCTTCTGGAACAAAACTGAGGAATAAATAAATAATAAATTAATAAAATACTGAAAAATTTCTCTGGGTCATTGTTTCTCAAACTCTAGTCCTTTTTCATTAGATTTAACCTGTTATCAAATGCTGTGGCCCAACACACACATATAGAATTGCCTCAATCATTTTCAATCAAATAAGCTGCTCAACTTCTTGAAAATGCTAATAAGACTCACTGATTGCTGAACTGCATTGGAGGTTTACAGTATTTGGTTGAATTGAAAGGCCATTGATCAGTGGCCTCATAGATAGAAAATGCAAATAATAATTTTTCTTTATTGTCTTTGTTCATTCAAGTTTGAATTTGCCTTAACATGCTAATCTATATTTAACAGGAGACATTGTTCCTTTTTAAATGATAGTATAAGTAGCAGTGACAAAATGATTCTTCATCATTGAGATTTCTCTATGATATTAAACAAGAGAAATAAAGAGTTTTAAAAACCAGGATGCCTTTTTATTTGTAGAATAAACAGCTTTAGAAGACTTATGATTTTCGTAAGTATTTCAATCAGACTACACACATTTAGATCAATATGTGCTGAAACAGTACGCTCTTGTTAAGAAAGTTTATTATTGCACATGCATAGGATAGACTTGGGAATAGAACAAAATAGGAAGTATTCATGCCAATATGGGAAGTCTTATATAGTTTCAGACTTTGCTGGTGAAATTATAAGCTATATATCTTTTAATTATATATATCTTTTTGTACATTTTATAATTATATCTCTTATATGATTTATATATCATATTATATATCCTTATATCATATATATATATGAATTTGGGAATTCCACATTCTGTTTTGAGGTTTTTCTTCTTCTTTTTCTGCTACCTCTGCTTTTTTTTTTTTTTACAGTTTGATTTCGCTAATGAAATCTGATGAAATCAGGAAAGTGTCTTGAGTGTGCAAAAACAGCATAAGAGTGAAAAGCCCAATATCGTTGGACAGTCTCTTACTGTTGTTCTTTCAGTATTTTGTAAAAGCAAGATTTCTCAACTTCAGCACTATTGAAAATACTTTGTTGTAGGAATTGGCCTGTGCATTGTAGAATATTTGACCTCTAGCCACTAGATGCTAGTAGCACTCCCCAGTCTTTTTATTAAATTGGGGTCATAGATATAAAATATAAAATTTTCCATTTAATAATTTTTAGTATACAGTTCACTCAGTTCAGTAGCATTAAATGCATTCAAATTGTTGTGCAATCATCACCACCAGCTATCTGTAGAACATTTTTATTTTTCCAAACTGAAACTACTCCATACATGTTTAAACAATAACTTCTCATTTCCTCCTACTTGCAGCCCCTGGTAACTACCATCCTACTTTCTGTTACTATGAATTTGACTACTCTAGGTACCTCATGTAAGTGAAATCATACAATATTCGTCCTTTTGTGACTGGTTTATTTCACCGAGCATAATGTTTTCAAGGTTTACTCATGTTGTAGCATGTGTCAGAACTTCTTTTTTATAACTGAATAATATTCCTTTGTATGTATATCCCACATTTTGTTTATCCATTCATCTGACAATGGACACTTGAGTTCTTCCACCTTTTGGTTATTGTGAAAAATATGGCTATGAACATGGGTATACAAATATCTGCTTGAATTCCTACCATCAAGTCCCTTGGGTATTTACCTAGAAATGAAATTGCTGGATGATACAGTAATTCTCTGTTTTCTCCTTTGAGGCACGTAACCCCAGTCTTGACAACAAAGAATATCTTCAGATACTGCCAAATGTACCCTTGGGGTCAAAATGGCTCCAAATTAAGAACAAGTTGTCTAAAGTAACAAACTTTTTTGAAAAATGGTGTTACCACAGAGCTGAATCCCGGATTTTTGGTTTAGAAGAGACATGAGTTGAGTGAATCATCTCCGCCTGCTCTCTGAGGCTTGTATTTGACCACCAAAAGTGTTTGGGAAGTCAGACACCCATAGGGCCACCTCAATCTTGTCCCATCAATTCTTCATTCCTTGATCTCTTTTAGTCTACTGGTTCACTCTTATCATGCTACAAGTGTTTGTGCCTCTGTATCTTCTACCTTCTAGTCACCAACAGACATCTTAACATGCTAATCTATAAAACTTCAACTCTCAATAACGAATTCTTCAATCAATTAACACCTGAAACTGCTTTATATATAGTCACCTAGATTTAATCACACACTTTCTTTTATCTTTTTGCTTGATCTAGTCATGGCAGGACAAGTTTAGGAGTCATGACTCCTAGATTTGAGTCCTGGTTCTACCATGTGTTAGCTGTGAAAACTTACATGATTACTTAAACTCTCCGGCTGTCTGATAGAACTTTCTGTGATGATGTTCTATGCTTTATAATTTGAGCTGAACTGTACAGTAGCTGCTGTTGAGCACCTGGAATTGGCCTGTGTAACTCAGAGACTGAATTTTAAATTGCATTTAAATTAAATTAAGTTGAAATGTTAATAGCCACATGTGGTGATATGGTTTGACTGTGCTACCACCCAAATCTCATCTTGAATTGTAGTTCCCATAATCCCCATATGTTGTGGGAGGGACCTTGAGGGAGGTGATTAGATTGTGGAGATGGTTCCCCCATGCTGTTCTCATGGTAGTGAGCAAGTTCTTGTGAGATTTGATGGTTTTATAAGGGGCTTTTCCTCCCTTCACTTGGCACTTCTCCTTCCTGCCATCATGTGAAGAAGGACATGTTTGCTTCCCCTTCCACCATGATTGTAAGTTTCCTGAGGCCTCCCTCGCCTTGCAGGACTGAGTCAATTAAACCTCTTTCCTTTATAAATTACCCAATCTCCAGAAGTTCTTTATAGCAGTGTGAGAACAGACCAATACATGTGGCTAATGGTTACTTTTTGGATAGTGCATATCTAAGAATCAGTTTTCTCATCTATAAAATAATGACAATGATAATATTTGCCTCCGGGAATAGTTTGAGAAAAAAAATGAGATAATGTATGTAAAGTACTTAGTTTATTACTTGGAACAGCAAAAGAACCTGGTAAATATCAGGCATATATTTAACTAGCTTTATAGGCAACTTACTTCACCACTCTGAAACTCACTTGTTGCTTTTGTTTTTTAATCTAATGCTATGTAAGATCCTCTGAGTAATGCTGTATCTAATGATTTAGGTCTGCCATAAGACATGTGTAGGATGCATAATAAGGGTTCCAGCCGGGTGCGGTGGCTCACGCCTGTAATCCCAGCACTTTGGGAGGCCGAGGCGGGCGGATCACGAGGTCAGGTGATCAGGAGATCGAGACCATCCTGGCTAACATGGTGAAACTCCGTCTCTACTAAAAATACAAAAAAAAAAAATTAGCCGGGCGTGGCGGGCGCCTGTAGTCCCAGCTACTCGGGAGGCTGAGGCAGGAGAATGGCGTGAACCCAGGAGGCGGAGCTTGCAGTGAGCTGAGGTGGTGCCACTGCACTCCAGCCTGGGCTACACAGCAAGACTCTGTCTCAAAAAAAAAAAAAAAAAAAAAGGGTTCCATATGGAGGATCATAGGACAGCTTTTGCTTGGGGGATGGATTTTTTAAATCTTATTTGACTTCAATTTCAAAGCTCTTGGAGTTACGAAAGTTTAAATGTCTAAGACAATAAAAGAAAATACGGGGTGACCAGGAGAAATGACAGGGTGACCTAAAGAAACTTTGAGTAAACTAAAAATATTACTCTATACCAAAAGCTTTCTAATTTGGATCTCAAAGCAAGCATGAAGGTTTGTTGAGTTGACTTTGTTGTGTGCTAAAGTTTCTGATATTCTAGTCTCACTGTATCCAATAGCCTTCCTCTTTCCCTTAAGAAAAATAAGAGTTGCCATGAACTGAGTGCCTATGATATGCATAATACTCTCCCGGTTATTACTGCTTATTCTACAATTTTGCAAAGAAGGTATTGTTATCCCTATTGTGAAAGTTGGGAAACTGAACCTTGGGAAAATTAAATGAGTTTTCCAAGGTCACATGACTAAAAGTAGAACCCTGCCTTACCTGGCTCTAAAGTTTGCCATCTGTCTACTACAGCACATTGCACCTCTTTAGGTGAGTATATTGAAACTATAATAGCTGCCCAATCATTAGATTATCCAATTAGTTTATAAGTTTGGCTTCATCTGAATCCATATAATTAATTTTTCTGAGTTCTTTCCAAAGATGTTGTCAAGTATTATGAGTGTGTTTATTTGTATGTTTGGGGAAGTTCTGCTGTAAAGGATAGAAAACAAATTACTAAGATATAGCTATCACTTTTATAGCTAACATTTATTGGCAATTAATCAAAACTAGGATCTAAGTGCTTCATCTGGAATATCACTTTTAGTCCTTTTAACCCAATCTCATGCATGCCATTTTTACTTTAATTTTATTGACAAGTAAACTGGGTCACAGAGGACAAACAATTCATCTCAGATTACCCAACTGCAACCAAGATTTGGATCCAGTTACTGTGTCACCAGCATCCAAGCTCAAAACTACTACACCATGTTACCTGCTGGTAGTGCTAACATGAGACTTGAGCACTGGTCAGTACTTGTGTGTGTGTATTGGGCATACAGATTTCTTTAGCAGCATCCTTATCATAACCTGTCATACTCTTTTTGTTGCCTCCTTTGTAATATTCCTGCTATTACATTCCTTTCTTCTAGTTGACTTTCTGTTCCAGTCTCTTCTATCTTCTGCCAATTTTACTACTGGGATACTTAGGTAACATTAGAAAGTGTAGAGTTTTTTTTTTTTTTGTCAAAAAAAGAAAAAAGAAACTCTTTACTGACCAGAGTAATGAACTTTCAGAGCACCTGGCATAAAAAATGATTTTGTGAATTAAATAAGTAAACAAGTCCAAATAAAATTACTTCTTTATTTTGCCACTATAGTTTGAAATGGTAAAGGGCAACTATGTTGTACTGAAGCTCCAATATTTTACATTCTGTTAAGAGAGTCTAGCTCCAAAAGAAAATCTATGTAATTTTTTGCTTTTGGAAAAACTGCAATTCTCAGGACTATAATATTTAAGGGTATTAATGAGAAATATCCAAGGGAAACACTAATCATTTGAGGGGAAAATACATTTTCTATGTCAAGCAAAAAATATCCCAATGTTGTAAGTGAGCCAAATTATGAGAATTATTCAGAGACCTTTTTTTTTTTATAGCACTTACCAGAGCAGTTAGGATAATCTATGCCCTATTGCATCATAAGGTACGTTCAGGATTTGGCATTTAAGTATGATACATGCTGAATTGAAAATATGCACTTGTTAAAAAAAGAGAGTAAGAGGATTCAATGCATGGTTTTTCACCTGTCAGGGGTTATCGGAAGCTGTAATTCAGGAAAAAATGAAGGAAAAGATATAGGTTGCCCAATAGATTAACACTACTTATTGAACTTTCAACCACCTTCAGCTGGGTTTTCATTTGACAGGCAAAGAAGTGATATACTTTGACGACGACAATCATGGGATCCACCATAAAGGTATTTGAACAGTTCCAGAATGTGTACAGGTCACCAAGATATGCCAAAAAAAAAAAAAAAAAAAATTCCCAAAGGGCTAACCTTAATTAATAGTTTCTATTCTTTCAATACTGCCAGCCTAGAAATAATAGAACAAAATAATGAATTGGATGCTACATGCTGAATGACATCATTTTTAAGTTTGTATGAGAATTTACATTTATCTTAACAAACCATTTTGGGGACATGCTCTGAGGTTCTTTAAACTATAAGTCTCTATGTTTCTGTAAACTATTAGGAGCTTTCATGAGGGAGGAAATTATATACAATAGGCAATATGAATGATATTTTTATCTGATGTCAACATTCAAAGAAATCGGTTGATCCTAATAGAGTCAATCATGAAATAATCAATATTTGACTGTTTTTGGTCTACAAAATGTTGATTTCATGTGGTTCAATCTAATATTTTAAGGTGTGAGTAAGCCACAAAACAAAAATGTTATTTTTGGACTTCTAACAGTAACTGGGATTGCATTGGAATTTGTTCAAGCTTAAAGAAGCTAGGATGATTGGAACATTTTTACTTCAAGATTGTATTTCAAAGTGATGGACTGAAAAATAAATAGAATTTAAAGTGTACTCTGACATTCTTACTATATCAAATTTGTTTAACACAGCAGACACTTTCAAAATTATCAGAAACCCAAACAAATCATAAATAGATAATGCAAAACATCTAATGATTGTATTTTCTGTGTCAATCTAAATACTACTAAGCTAAAGAGGAGCACAGGTGGCTTTTCCTTTTTAGAAACTCTACAGTCATACAAAGGATCCTTGCCTGTGTAATAACAGGGAAATGAACACAGGAAGGAAAAAGTCACTGACATTAGGTAATGTTTAAAATTCTGATCCCTTGATTTGGACATATGGGATTCACTTTATCATTTAACCCATATAGAGACATTTCCAAGAGTGAAAATAAAATGACTCATTAAAATGAAAACTACAAAAACAAAGGTCAGCTAGTTCCCAGAAATTATAATTAGTAAATAAACAAATTATTCTCTCCCCATTTTTATTTTGAAATATTTTAAAACTACAGAAATGTTGTAAAACAATACAATGATTATTCACATACCCCTCACCTAGATTCACCAAAGTACTAACCAATTGTTAGCATTTTGTTATCTCTCTGTATCTTCCTCTCTCTCTCTCTCTCTCAGTTGTTCTATTCTGACATTCATAAACAAGCAAAGATATATTTTAAGGATTTTTCAATACTCTTCAAGTCAGGTGTGAATCTCTCCCTGTCCACCAGGTTAACCAACATGTCAAAGATTCATGGAAAGATTCTGTCATTGGAAAGTACCCAGTTATCTCAGGAACTTACTCCTAATCTAGTCCATTCCGTACCACAGAGTTCTGAAGTTCATTCTTTCAAGAAAGAGGAAGCAGCCATGGTAATTTTATCATTCACCCACAGGGCATGTAGGTGACAGTGATATATTCACTTGGTACCCTCAGTAACAAAACAAACTCCAACAAATCAATTTAAAGGGGGAAGGGATTACATTATCTTCCTCCTATCAAGGCAGGGTCTAAGTTTCACAGCAAAACCCTTTAGGGAATTTGTGTGTTCTTCTCACCTTATCTTGTGCCTCTTCTGGAATAACCTGCTAATTGATTTCCTTGCCTCCCGTTTACCTCTGCACTCTCTAACTTATCTTGCACACAGCTGCCAGCGCAACCTTTAGTAGGAAATCCTACTTCGATCCTGTCATTCTCCTGACCAGAAATGTTCACCAATATCCTATGTCAAACAGGATACATTTCCGACTTCTTAGTCTAGGACTGATATTCAGCTGATATGACTTAGTATGGTTATACCAGTTGTTACAGTATTGAAATACTTCCATACCACTTGATAAAGGAAATACTTAACTTACTGACTCTATAAATGACCTACGGATCTAACCCAGCATCAGCTACGACAAAGAGTAATGGGGCTTGGGAATGGTGCTGACGTGAAGGTGGCTGGTCAATGGTGATTGCTTAATAGACAAAGGTAATGGAGGTGATGCCAGTGGTGGTGGCCTGAGCAGATCCTGACAGCTCCAAGTCAAGACACCATCTTTGTTTTAGGTCTTGCCTTCAGACCATATATCCAGTCTCTTAAAAATAAGTAAATAAAGCTGGGTGTGATGGCTCATGCCTGTAATCCTAGCACTTTGGGAGGCTGAGGTGGGAGGATCAGTTGAGGCCAGGAGTTCGAGACTAGCTTGGCCAACATGGTGAAACCTCATCTCTAGTAAAAATACAAAAATTAGCTGGGCATGATGGTGTGCACCTGTAGCCCCAGCTATTTGGGAGACTGAGGCAGGAGAATCGCTTGAACCCAGCAGGCAGAGGTTGCAGTGAGCCGAGATTGTGCCACTGCACTCTAGCCTGGGCAACAGAGTGAAACTCTGTACCAAGAAAAAAATAAAGTAAATAAATGAGAAATCTGCCCATTTCTCACCAATAACACTGGTATACTCTAGTCCAGGCCACCATCAACTCAGCCTTCACATCAGGAGGTCCTCTTCCTCCACTGGCCAGCCAGGGTAATCGTAATGCTTAAATCAATACACACCAGGGCACTGTTGAAAGCAGCAGCTTGTTGAGCACAGTAGATGAATATCAACACTCGCAATCATGGTCTACAATACCATATGGGCCCTGCCTCCTCTCTGCATTCATCATCTTCTACTCTTCCCTTACTCTAGTCACACCGGCTTCATTTCCATTCCTCAGTTATGCCAAACTTGCAGCCCTCTTGGGACCTTTAACATTTGGTTTCCCCTCTGCTTGGAATAAACATCATAAAGTTTGCTTCATGGTTGCCTCCTTCTCATAAGTCAGGTCTCCATTCAAAGTCAGTTCTTCATAGAGGCCTTTCCTGACCAGCCTAGACAGCCCTTATCTCCCCAGTCTCTGTCTACCTCATTACCTTATTTTCTTTGTTATATCAGAGGCTTATTTTCTATCGTCCTCCACTGGATTCTAAATTTCTAGGAGACAGGGTTATCCGTTTTGTTCATTGCTTTATCCAAACACAAAGAACAGTGCCCGGCCTAACATGTTTGTTGATTGACTGTCTGATTGACAAAAACACTGAGCACGGTGCCTGGCACTTCGTAATTAGGTAGCTGTTAGCTATTTTATTGTCACAGTATTCTATGTAGTTATATATCTGTTAGCCTCTCCTAATCTTTTGGCTTCACCTCTCTTACATTTATATCCCAGCCCCAGCACAGTGCTTGGCACTAAACTGATTTTGTGGAATCTAAATTTTTATTATAATAAATTATAATCAATCTGTTATAGACCTTGGACAGAAACTTCTTGGAGTAGCTTTATTCTTTTCTTTTTCTTGGTTTTGACTTTGGGAGTAGAAAGAATCAGATTCCTTATAAAATTTGTTATAAATTTCTCAAGTTACGCATGTTGTCTATAAAGCAAATGTTGTGAACTGGCAGCCCAGAGGTTCAATGTATTGCTGGATGTTATTTGTTTTGCTGAGTGGTGGATCAAAGTTTTTTGAGGATACATTTAAAAATCAAAAGAGTTCCAGCTTTTCATAGAGAAAAAGAAATCATATTTCAGGTTTTTATTTTAAAGGAAGATCTGGACACAACAAACTCAATTTCGTGCAACAATTGGCTAGAGCTGAGAAACAGTTGCTCACTTCAACCTGGGCATGAGCCCCTGGGGCTGCCCTAGTTACCACCTATCCTTTCTCATTCATTTGTCATCTGGCTTGATCCCAGGAATACCTTGAGTTTGTGATTACTATTGTAAAGAAAGTTTCCAAAAGGGGCATTGTTTTTTGTTTTGTTTTTTTTTCTTTTTTACACCTTGCTATGTGGAATTAGAATTTTCCCAGCTTTTCTGATCCAGTGTCCTGGTTTCATTTGATAGGATAGGAGTTAAGAAAATGTGGAAAAGGGCACTAACTTAGGTATGAGGGGGAAGAGAGCAGTTAGGAAAGGAGCAAATTCAGGTTTTATGGGACGAGAAGCTGATATAACTTTTGGGATCCTCTTTTTTTTTTTTTTTTTTTTTTTTTAAAAAAAAAAAGGCCAATGTGGTGGCTCACACCTGTAATCCCAGCACTTTGGGAGGCCGAGGCAGGTGGATCATGAGGTCAGGAGTTCGAGACCAGCCTGGCAAAGATGGTAAAACACCATCTCTATTAAAAATACAAAAAATAAAAAATACAAAAATTAGCTGGGCACAGTGGCAGGTGCCTGTAATCCCAGCTACTCGGGAGGCTGAGGCAGGAGAAGCGCTTGAACGCGGGAGGTGGAAGTTGCAGTGAGCCGAGATCACACCACTGCACTCTAGCCTGGGTGATAGAGCAAGACTTTGTCTAAAAAAAAAAAAAAAAAAAAAGGGGGGGGGAAAAGAACATATAATTGTACATTTATATAAAAAAAAATTGCTAGGATCTTTCCCAGGGCCTTAGAAGAGACTGGAGCAAGAGAGGTGCCCTGAGGTTTATGAATTATTAGCTCTATTGTAAGTCCACCCCCAACTAGAGTGAGAAAGGAGGTGGAAAGCTTTATAAGCAATCATTTAGACAGTAACATCTGTGCTGTCTGCAACGTCCAACATGAAACTGAAGAACCGAGGTAGTTCAATAAAGTTGATAGAGACTGAAGCACATAGGCTTTGTGCCAAAGCATATGTTTATTTTTTTCTTCATTAGCTACTTTATTCTGGATGTAATCCTCTTCTTGGATCTAAGGATTCTTAAATCCTCTGCAGTCTGTTTCCCAGGCTCCTATGTCAGATGCCTTTGGCCAATGGGAGCCACTGGCGGGAGATGCGAGGGTGGGAGAGTTTTTATCCAGACCTCTCTGTCTGGGTGGCATCTTCAAAAGCAGCTGCATCTCCTCCTGTCTCTAGGTCTTACTGGATAAACCCTTTATGGATCTAACTTCCAATAGGAAACTTTAGCCCCTGGGCTTTTTTCATGGGCCCCTTCCCTTTATCTCTCCAGCAAAGTGGTAGTAGACATTTCTGGTTGTTGCTAATCTCTGGGTTACCTCACTATTTCCCCTTTGACTTTTCTGCTCCTCTGTCAGCAGAGGAGCAAAATGTATTCAATTCTCTGCATTAAAATTCTCTTGTTTTAAATACTCAGAGTGGATTCTTTTTTTTTTTTTTGTTCTATTGGAATCTGATGCATTGATTGATGTTGGGACAATTTGTCTAGCTTTATTCACACATTGTACTGCTGCTTAATACTATGATCTTATGATTCTTATTGAAAACTGTCATTTTTAATATAAAGTCTTCATGCTTTTGCCACTATGTTCTTGACTTCATGAAGTTGACTTTGTTTGTTGGCTTGTTTGATTATTTAAAAATATCTTTGAATTACCCAGACTATGAATTACCCAACAAACTTGGGTTGTATGAGAGTGATTTTCTTGCACAGATATGCAGAGAGCAACCCTTATGAACGAAATATTGAAGTACTAAAGTACGTCTCAAACACTGTTCTTATAAAGTATGTGAACTTGGTATGGATCTAATATAAAAACATATATTAGATGATGACATAAGTAGTGCTTGATTGTATGAACTTCTTTTTATTATGGAAAATTTCAAACATACACAAAGTAAATAGAATTGCATAATGAATCCCTAGGTTACCATCACCCAGCTTCAACGATTATCAATACTCTGTTATTCTTACTTCACCTATACCTCCATCCAATCCCTGCTCCCCCACTGAAATATTATAATTTCTATAGTTTTTTATAGTAAAATTTTACACATGAAAATATACAAATATATATACATATATATGTGTGTGTATATGTGTGTGTGTGTGTGTGTGTGTGTGTGACCTCTGGCCTCAAGAGATCCTCCCGCCTCAGGCTCCCAAAGTGCTGGAATCTGCCACACGCAGCCTAAAATAAACAAATCTTACTTGTACAAGTTTGACTAATGGATGTCCCTGGGTAACCATATCTTTATCATAATATAGAATTTTCAATCTCCTAAGTAGGTGGTCTCCTGTAACCCCCCAGCAACTCCTATGCTATCCCTGAAGGAACCACATTTCTGATATTTTTTAACCCTTGTATTAGTTTTGCCTCTTTTATAATATATGCAAACATAAAAATATACAACATGTAAGTGAAATCAGAAGTATGTACACTTCTGTGTCTGGCTTTATTTGGTCAGCATATCTGTGATACTCATTCACGTTGTGTATATTAACAATTCACTCCTGTTGGAATTGCATTGTATGGATATATTGAGATTTCTCCAATTTGCGGGTTTGGTAAGTTTCCTGGTTTTGTGTCTTTTGAATAAATTTTTAATGAATATTCTTATACATGCTTTTTTGGTGATCTGTTTTTCATGTCTCTTGGATAAGTAGGAGTAGAATTATTGGGTCAAGGGTAGATACTTAACCTCATACTAAACTACTAAAACTTTTTTATAGGTGAATTGCCTTTTACTTTCCCATCATCAATATATGAGAGTTTCAGTCATGTCACAATGTTGCAAATATTTGGTATTGTTACGCTCTTTATATTTTGCCATTCTAGTGAGTGTGGGGTGGCACCTCATTGTAATTTTAATTTGCATATTTCTGAGAAGTAATGGTATTGCATACCGTTTTCATTTGCTTCACTCTTTAATTAGTCTTTTCAAGTGTTTTGCCCAATTTTTAAATTGAGTTGTCTTTTATTATTGAGTGGCTGTAGAAATTAGATATTCAGAATATGTATCTCATAAATGTATTCTTGATATCTGTGGCTTGCCTGTATTTTATTTTATTTTATTTTATTTTATTTTATTTTATTATTTTGAAGCAGGTCTCACTCTTTCATCCAGGCTGGAGTGCAGTGGCACAATCATTACTCAGCTCACTGCAGCCTTGACCTCCCAGGCTTGGGTGACTCTCCAACCTCAGCCTCTTGAGTAACTGGGACTACAAGTGCATTCCACCATACCTCCCAGCTAGGTTTTTTTTTTTATTTTTTTTTTTTCTGTATTTTTTGTAGAAACAGGGTTTCACCATATTGCCCAGGCTGGTCCTGAACTCCTGGGCTCAAGTGATTGGTCCGCATCAGCCTCCCAAAGTGCTGGGATTACAAGAGTGAGCCACCACACCCCAACCTGTTTATTTTAAAGAATGGAATTTGAATAGCAAAAACTTTTAATTTTGATGTAGTTTAATTTATTCATATTTTCTTTTACAGATATTGCTTTATGTATCCTGTCTAATAAATATTTGTCTACTACCAAGCTGCAAAGAGAACCTCTTATATTTTCTTCCCAAAGCTTTGTAGTTTTACTTTTAGATTTTTATCTACAACCCAGCTCAAATTAATTTTCATGTATGGTGTGAGATAATGATTGTGGTTTATTCTTTTCCATATGTACACCAGTTACTCCAGAACAATTTACTGAAAGGTTTATCTTTCTTCGTAGAACTGCTTTGGAGCTTTTGTCAAAAAATAACTGATTGCATAAGTGTAGGCTTATTGCTGGACTCTCCACTCTGTTCCATTATCTATTTGTCTGTCCTTAGCCAATATGACAAGACTACAGTCTTTATTATGAAAAGTTTAATGTAATATTTAGTATAGGTCCTTAAGTTATATTCTTTTTTTCAAAATTATTTTGACTATTCTTAATCTTTTGCATTTTCAAATACATTTTAGTATCAGTTTATGAATTTCTATAAAAATGCCTGCAGTGATTATAAAAGAGACTGTGTTGAAGTTATATATTATGTGGGGGGGAATTTGCATCTTAATACTATTGATTCTACAAATCCATAAACATAGTATATCTCTCCATTTATTTAGTACTTCTTTAATATCTTGGTTTTCACTGTAGAAGTTTTTGAATCTTTATTAAATTAATTCTTAATTTATATGTTTTATGCCATGTTTTAAAAATTCTTTTTCAAATATTTGTTGTGAATAGATATTCATTTGTTTTAAAAAACTGACTTCAAATCTAAGACCTTCCTAAACTCACTTATTAGTTCTATTAATTTATTTTTATGGAAACAATTATGTCATCTGCCTATAGAGGCAACTTTATTCTTCCTTTCCTTTATTTATTCCTACACTACTATGTTAAATAAAAGAGTGAAAGCAGGCTTTCTTTTTTATTTTTTTTTTTAATTTTAGGGGAGAAAGCATTCCGTATGTCATTAGCTGTGACTTTTTCATAGATGTCTTATATCAGATTGAGGAAGTTTTCTTCTTTTTATTTTTATTTTTAGAGATGAGGTCTCTCTCTATTGCTCAGACTGAAGTGCAGTGGTGTGATCATAGCTCACTGAGCCTCAAACTCCTGGCCTCAAGCAATATTCTCATCTCAGCCTTCCAAGTCATTGGGACAACAGATGGGAGCCACCTCTCCCAGCATTTTTGTTCCTTAGTTTGCTGAGAGTTTTTATCAGTAATAAGTGAGAAATTTTGTCAAATGTTTTTTGTACATATATTCAAATGATCATATGTTTTTCCTTTGTTCAGTTGTATGTAGGATTGTATTTATTAATTCTCAAATGTTAACCAACCTTGCATTCCTGGGATAAACTCTACTTGGCCTGATGCATTACCTTTCCACATTTTTAAAAATGTCCTCGTATATTGTTATGGTTTTTTTTTCATATATTTTCAGGAGACACTTTGATCTACAATTTTTCTTCTTTCTTTACTCTTTTTCTTTCCTTCTTTCTTTTGTTTCCTCTTTCTTCATTTCTCTCTCTCACTTTCTTTCTATTGGGATACCAGAATTACTATTGCTTCCTGGAATAAATTTAGAGATGTTTCTTCTTTCTCTATTTTCTGAAATAGTTTGTGTAAGATAAGCATTATTTCTTTCTTAAATATTTGATAGTATTTACCAATGAAAATGTTGGGACTGGAGTGTTTTTGTTTGTTTATTTTTGTGTGTACTTGAGGAAGATTTTGATAACAGATTATTTTCTTTGATAGGAATACGAGTGTCCAAATATCCCATTTTATCATGTTCACTTCTAAGTTGTGTGTTTTCAAGTAGTCAATTTTATTAAAGATGTCAAATGTATTAATATAACGTTGTTAATAGTATGCCCTTATTTTCATTTTGATGTCTGAATGGTCTATAGTGGAATCTTTTTTATTATTGATATTGGTATTTGGTGTTTTGTCATGATCAATCTTTCTAGGTTTAAATTTTTTTCTTAATACTTTCAAGGAACTAAATTGTTAACTTTATTGATTTTATTCATTGTTTTCAATGTTATTGATTTCTTCTCTTTACATTTCCTTTTTTCTACTTCATTTAGATTAAGTTTTCTTTTCTTTTTTTCTAACTTCTTAAGATTGAAAATATAGATCAATACTGAAGCTTGTCTTTTTTCTACTATGAACACTTAAAGCTGTAAGTTTCCCTATAAACATTGCTTTAATTGCATCTCGTCGTTTCTGAGGTGCTAAATTTTATTGTCATTCAGTTAGAAATATTTTTAAAATTTCCTTTTGGTTTCTTTCTTTTTTGACGAAGAAGTATGTTACTTTTTTGTTGAGAAGTATGTTATTTAATTTCCAAGTATGTGAGACTCTCCAAATATCTTATTGTTACTTAATTCCACTATGGTTAGAAAATATACTCTATAAACTCTACACTTAATCTTTTGAAATTCACGCATTTATTAAAATATTATTTGATTTTATATTTTTTGACTTATAAAAATCAGTATGTATTCAAGGTATACAACTTGATGAGTTTGGGGATAAGTGTACATTCATGAAACCATTACCACCATGAAAGTCATACACATATTCATCACCTCCCGAAGTTTCCTCTCATGCCTTTTATTACTATTATTTTTGTGGATGTGGTAAGAACACAACATCTCTTTATTTGTCTTAACAAATTTAAAGTATATGATACAGTATTGTTAGCTATAGACACTATGCTGCATAGTCAATTTTTTTTGTTTTTTTTGTTTGTTTGTTTGTTTGTTTGTTTTTTGAGATGGAGCCTTGCTCTGTCACCCGGGCTTGAGTGCGGTGACACAATCTCAGCTCACTGCAACCTCTGCCTCGCCTCCCAGGCTCAAGTGATTCTCCTGCCTCAGCATCCCAAGTAGCTGGGATTACAGGCGCCCGCCACCATGACTGGCTAATATTTTTGTATTTTTAGTAGTTACAGGGTTTCACTATGTTGGCCAGGCTCGTCTTGAACTCCTGACCTTATGATCCGCCCGCCTCAGCCTCCCAAAGTGCTGGTATTACAGGCATGAGCCACCTCACCTGGCCGTTGCACAGTAAACTTTTAGAACTTATCTTGCACAACTGAAACTTTATCCTTTGACCATCACCTCCCTGTTTTCCCCTCCCCCTTTCCCCTAGCAAATACTATTCTACTCTCTGTTTCTATGAGTGTGATTATTTTAGGTCCCATATTTTAGGTCCTATATATAAATGAGATCATATAGTATTTTTCTTTCTGTATCTGGTTTATTTCCCTTAGAATAATTTCATCCAGGTTCATGCATATCACAAAAGGCAGAATTTCTTTCTTTTTTAATGCTGAATAATATTCCATTGTATATACATATGCCACATTTTGTTTATTCTTTCATCTTTGTACATTTAGGTAGTTTCCATATCTCAGCTATTGTGAATAATGCTGCAATGAGCATAGGACTACAGATATCTCTTTGAGATTTTGATTTAAATTATTTTGGGTGAATATCTAGAAGTAGGATTACTGAACCAAATGGTAGCTCTATTTTTAATTTTCTGAGGACTCTCAATACTGTTTTCTATAATGGTTGCCCCAATTTACATTTCCATTAACGGTGTACCAGAGTTCCGTTTTCTCCATATTCTTGCCAACACTTACTATCCCTTTTTTAAAATAATAATAACTAATAGACATAAGAAGATAGCTCATTGTGATTTTAATTTGCATTTCCCTGATGGTTAGTGATGTTGAGCACATTTTCATGTATCTGTTGGCCATTTGTATGTCTTCTTTAGAGAAACATCTGTTCAGGTCCTTTGCCCATTTTTAAGTCAGGTTATATTGTTTTACTGCTATTGAGTTGTATGATTTCCTTATGTGGTTTAGAGGTTAATCCTTTATCAGAGATATAGTTTGCAAATATTTTTCCCATTCCATGGGTTGTCTTTTCACTTATTGATTGTTTCTTTTGTTGTGCAAAAGCCTTTTTAGTTTAATGTAATCCCACATGTTTATTTTTGCTTTTATTGTCTAGGCTTTCAGTGTCATATCCAAACATTCATTGTCAAGGCCGATGTCAAGGATTTTTTTTTAGGAGTTTTACAGCTTCAAGTCTTATGTTTAACTCTTTAATTTTGAGTTGATTTTTTGTGTATCATATATAATAAAGGTCCAGTTTCATTCTTTTGCATGTAGATACCATTTGACCAACACCATTTATTGAATGAGCTACTCTTTATTTTGTATTCTTGGCACTGCTGTTGAAGATTACTGAATATGCTAGATTCTAGATTCTGTTGTATTATTGTAAAGAGTGAATTTTGTCTTAGTAGAAAGTTAATATGGTTGGATTCAATACCTAAATTATGTTTACCCCTGTGGTCAGCAGCAGTGGGAATCTATGCTCATTTATTTAAGCTTCTACTAAATTATCCTCCTACTTCTATGTTTTTCTTGTTTTAATATAAGAGGACAAGAAACGTGCTCAGAAAACTCTCTGTATTGAGCTTGCCTCCTTCAGTGTTTGAGTTAATGAATGGAGAGACTATGATATATACAGTCCTGAATTCAAATGCTGAAGACTAATTCATTCATATTTTATTGAATAAATATTTCTTAAACCCGCTTTGTGTCAATTACTCTGCAAAGTTCTAGGAATACAAAAATGAAGAAGATTTTCAAGGACCTTATAGTCTAGTGAGTGGGACAACCAATACATAGGTTAATATAAAGGAATATAATAAGTATTTTAATGGAGACATAGAGTGAATTTGTAAGAGCATACAGGACAGGTATCTAACCCAGCCTGATAGTATTAAAACAGAAATTTTTGTTTGTTTGTTTTCTTTTCTTTTTAACATAGGGTCTTGCTCTGTCACCCAGGCTGGAGTGCATAGTGCCATCATAACTTACTGCAACCTCAAACTCCTGGGCTCAACTGATCCTCCTACATCAGCCTCTTGAGTAACAGGGACTAGTATGTACTGTACTCCCATGGCCAGATTTTCTTTTAATGTATTGTAAAGCAAGGTTTATGCTGCCCAGGCTGGTCTCAAACTCCTGAGCTCAAGCAATCTGCTTGTCTCAGCCTCCCAAAGAGTTGGAATTACAGGCATGAGCCACCTCACCCAGCCTAGAAAGTGTATTATAAGGAGGTACACCCTAAGTAAAAACATGAAAATATTTAGAGACTACAAGAATGAATAAAAAACTCCATACATTTCTAGCATTTTTGTAAGATATTTTATTTCATTTCAACCCAACTAAAATTTACTAAATATTTACTGTGTGTCTCACATTGTTGTAAACACTAAGGAAGAAAAAATTCTTATGAAGCAGCTCACAATACACCCAAGAAAAAGGAAGGAAAAATAGACACTCTTTTCACACACAAAAAGATCGTCATTAGCCATCATCATGACTTTTTGAAATATTTTTTTCCTAATTTTAGGTAAGAAAATGGAATCTCAGAAAAATTAAATAACATAGATAAGGTTATAGAGATAATAACTGAAAGAATAAAGACTGAAAACCGAATCCATCTACTCCAAAATTCATGCTATTTCTACCAATTTTATAAGAAAATATTAAGAAAACTTCTAACTTTATCAATTTCTATTTCACTTTTAGAAAATAAAAATCAATATGTTACAAGTATATAGTTTTAAAAATCAAATAATTCTGATAGTTATAATTTTAAAATCTCAGAAGAAAAGCAAAATTCTCAACCACAGAGAAACATGTAAAATGGAGAATTATATTCCAAAGCACAATGATTTATGTAAGTATTTATCTAGTATTAATATAGTATAATGCTTGGAAAATGATAAAACATACTGGGTAGACATAAAATTCTGTGTAATATCTAATTTAAGCTACATGTAATGTGCCTTTAACTTTGTGTTTTCAGAGTTTGCCCTGAGATTTTGCTAGTTTATAATGTGCCATTATAAAGAGGTAAAAAAATAGCAGAATGAAGCCATATGGTTCTATATCAGATATCTTTACAAAATGAACGATTAGCAATATTTCAAATAATTCTTGAACACACATCTACAATTTCAAGGAATTAACACAAGCAAACTAGTACTCATTCATTTTCACGTCAAGAAATATTCAGGGTATATGATTTGAAATGATAGAACCTCACTCTTGGGTTTACTAGATGAAATACGCAGGATATTACAAGTGTCATTCTATATAGTAGCTGAGTACTGTGACATCGAAACTAAGTGTGGACCATCTGCCACACTCAGAATACCAGCAAATCATCCCCTGTTATGGCTCAGGAGAAAAAATAATACTTTTCTGATCATAATGGGGACATAATTAAGTCCTTGGTTAAAAACAAAACAAAATAAATGTATTTCAATAAAAGAATAGCAAGAGAAATAATGACATGGAAAAAGTTAAAAATGACCAAATATTCCAAAGTGCATTGCACACTACTTTGTACACTACCAGTGTTCTAGCACACATAACAATATTGGCACTTCCTAACAAATGCTTGTGTTTCAGAAATTTGTTTCTAGGGCAATTGTGTATAATCATAAACAACTCTCTAATTTAAGCAAGTGCTAAATGGTGTTTGAGTTCTAAGTTTAGGCCAGAGAAACTCATTCAATAGTGAATAACTTGATTGTAACATAATGATACTATACAACATAAGCACTATTGAGAACATTCAAGAAAACACATTCTATTTTCTTCCTTGAAACTCTAGAAATGTATTTTCCTTCATTGAGGAAGTAGCTTTAATAGTCCACTGGGGTAGGGAGAAAGGCAGAACAGGTTTCAAATTGGGAGAACAGAGGAAATTGCAGAAGGTAAGACTCTGGTAGGGGCAGTAGAAGTTGAAACACTGAATGTGACTAGAATTTATTGGGTAGAGTTTCTGGAAAAGCACTTTAAAGAGGGCTGAGCTTTGAGAAACATGCTCTTTGCTCTTTGCTTATCCTGCCCTGAGTGCAGATGTGATGGCTGGAGCTAGAGTGGATGTCTTATAGTCATGAGAGGACTTTAAGTGTAGAAGTCATGCACTAAGGATGGGAAATAAGAAAGGATACACTTGGAAAATTGGTAAAAGTAGGAACTGTTTTTCAGCTTGACACTGCCTGTGTTTAAACTTCATTTACATGAGACAAAATAAACATGCATCTTGTTTAGGTCACTCATATTTTGGATATTTATTCCTAGCAACCAAATACTAGTCCTAAGTGATGCAAGGGACATAATGAAAATTTATTGAGAACATTCTCTTTGCCAGGCAAAGTGAATCTGTTCTGAGGATAACAGATGAAAGACATTACTCTTACTTTTAGAGTGCTTAGTCTATAGCGAGTAAACCAATGACTATAATAATGTGTGATGAGTGTTTGTGTGTTAGAAGAGCACTTAGGAGGAACACTCAATCTCACTTGTGGCATTCTTTTAGTTAAAAAAAAATCTTGTGTTATTTGGTCATGATCCTGATTTAGCTAAAGAATTTTATTATATTACAGCTGCAAAATACTTGTAGGACTAGATTCTTACTTTTCATTTCTCCTTCCCCAGTTTTTTTCATTTCAGTGAATGGCACCCACTCACCCAATTTAGATTTTCATTTTGCCTTTGATGATTTGTCTAGCTGTGAAGCAGTTTCATATATCCTCTTGGAATTAGTTGAGGTTTTTGCATCTGTAAATTGATATCTATCAGCAGTTTTGAAAAATTCTTAGCTATTTTCTCTTCAAATGTGGCTTCTGCTTCTTATCTCTTTCCTGTACCATGAGGCTCCATCAAATGTGTATTAAACCTCTCCCTGTCTGCTCTGTGCTCAATTCTGAATTTTCTATCCTTTTGTCTTTCCCTGCTTAATTATTGATATTTTCTTCTACTTCACTGATTATCCCTTCAACTACATCAACCATCCATTGACTTCTTCATTTTGTTGTTTTATTTTTCAATTATTGAATTTCAATTTGGTTTCTTTCCCCATCTGTCTTGTCACTTTTTAAGAGTTTCTGAGTCTCTGTTCGAAATTATTAGGATTGAAGTTTATCTCCTTGAATATAGTTGATTTACATTTTGTGATTGAAAATTCCAAGATTTGAAGTATTGATTGGTTTATTTTTATTCGTTTTACATCTGCTAGTCATGTCTTCTCATATATCTAATTAGGTTTGGTTTTATTCTTGGCTTGATCAAATATTTGTAGAAAAGTTTGTAGAGAATATTATCTTTCTCTAGAAAGGATTTTTGTCTCAGGTACCTGTGCATTAGTAATTAATGATTATCCTAATCCAATTGCCGTGCCTGAAATTTGTCTAGGTTACCCAGATGACTGGAAGCTGGGTGCCATCTGTGCAAGTGCTGTTTTGCCTTCAGTTCACCTATCCTTCATGATATATCCCATCAGGGTGCAAGGCCAAGGTAGAGATGGCTCAGCAGAGTTCTCACTCTTGCCAAACTTTGGACTGACTTATATTTCCTATACTTCTTAAGGATGTTAAAAGTACAACGCAACCTCTGGGCCTTCTCTCCTGGATGGGCAAATACAGGGCAAAACCCCTAAAATATTTGGCTCATGTCTCTAAATTTTCATCCCTTTTTGGATGTTAGTCTATTGATTTCTCACGTATTTGTTAGCTCTTGTATTACCTTTAAAATATTTTGAAAAAATGACTCTGCCTTCCTTAGTAGTTGTTACGGTCTGAATGTGCTCCCTGTGAAGTCATAAGCTGAAACTTGATGGTGAAAGTGAAAGTGATGGTATTAGGAGGTAGAGCCTTTAGAAGGTGATTAAGTCATGAGAGCAGGGCCCTCCTGGATGGGATTATGGTCCTTATGGAAAGAGCTTTGGGGAATAGGTTTTCTCTTTTCTGCCATATGAGGACACTGTTCATCCTCTTTTGCCCTTTCTGTCTTTTCTGCCATGTAAGGACACATCTATGAAGAATGGGCCTTCACCAGATACCCAAGCTGCCAGCACCTTGACCTTGGACTTCCCAACCTACAGATCAGGCAGAAAATAAATTTCTGCTGTTTGTAAATTACCCAGCCCGTGATATTTTATTATAGCAGCACAAACCAACAAAGTTAGTAATTTTCATCAGTGCTTTGAATAATCTGCCATTATCAAAACTAGAAGTCCAGTTCCATCAGTATTTCTACATACTGCATCTTGAGTGAATCTACTTCTCTCTATTTCAATACCAACAACTTTGAAAAATGCCATCATTTCTACCTAGACCTCTGTGATGTTCACTTAATTTAATTTCCCTGTATCCTTTGTTACTTCCTTCATTCCACAGTTTCTCAATCTTTGCATTATGGATATTTTGGGCAGAATAATTCTTTTTGCGGATGGAGGCAGGAGATCTGTCCTGCACATTATAGCATATTTAGCAGCAACCTTGGCCTCTACCCACTAGATGTGAGTAACGCCCTCCCCCTTCCCTTTGCAGTTTTAAGAGCCAAAACCATCTCCTAGAGGGAGACATTGCTAAACGTCTCCTGGGGAACAAAATCACCCTCCTTTGAGAACCACTGTTCTCATCCATGCTTTACACAGACAAAAGTAAACTTAAAATATATAAGTTGTAAGTCCTCATTATTGAAAGTCCTTTAATGGCTCTAAGAAAATAATTTCAATGCTTTATAAAGCCCTGCAAGGGATTACATAAGAGGGTTTCTGTTTATATTCCTAATCACATCTCTTACCAATTTTCTCTTCAGGCTTTGTTTTGCAGCCACATTGACTTTTCTTTCTCTCAAATCTTTTGACACCTGTAGGACCTTTGCATATGTGGTCCTTTTGCTTTTGCCCTTCATCTGTGTTCTCATCCTATAGATCTCAGTTTAATTGTTGTGTCCTCAAAGCAGGCATTTTGTTGAATGAAAGAATGGGTGAATAAAGCAATTTCAGTTCTCAGATTAGATACTACCTTAGAAGAGGCACCTTATTCAAGACCTTCTTAATGAAACAAACCAAATCAAAATAAGACAAAACCAAAATCAATCAACCTCCATTATCCTCTGTATCACAGCAACCTATGATTTTCTATTAATTTGCTGAGTCCCAGAAGACAGAGGTCCAAATAACACCCACTGACCAGTCATCAGGACTTTTCGGCTATCTTTCTTCCCTAATACTATCCCTCAGATGGTTCTATGAACTTATGGCCAAACTAATTGTTTCTAAGAAAATTAGAAAGAAAACCAAGTTCCTCTCTTTTTTTTCTTTTATATTTTCCTTTACCCTTTCTCCATATTTCCACAAACTGCAATTTTAAAGCACACATTGAAATTATACAGACAACGTTTCTCAACGAAAATTTTGTTAAATGTGCTTTAGTTCATTCTTTAAAAATAAAAAATATTAATTTGACTTCAAATTTATTTATTTTTTCCTTTACAGGTTTGGAAGGATGTTAAGTGATGGAATTTCTATTTAGCCTACTATTTTAAGTTTCAGCATAGTGATGCTTCTGTCTTAAGGTAGAAGTTAGTTTAATTCTTCAAATCTCAGTGGAAAGAATTCTGGTGAACTCTATTCCAATCACCAGACATTCACATTAACTAACTTTCTGATGGAGGAGAAACAGTCTGTAAATGCTGAATATGGAAGGCAGGCACTAATGCCCATTCACAGTGCTTTTTCCATCACTCTTGCTATAAGTTAAGATGGTAACATATAGAATATTAATTTCAATAAAAGAGTTTGAAATGATAAGACTGTAGTAGAAAATATGTTGAAACCATATACTGTCTTTTCATATGTATAGTTTATCTTCATTATTTATATCAGACTATGAGAAACAGATGCAAGATGTCTGTTGTTTTCTCTAGGGAGAAATAAGTAATACTAATGAAATACAGATTATGCTTAAACAGATAATCAAGAAATTAAAATTTATGGCACTGAACAACTCTTGGCATGGAAACGATCTACTTGAAGCTTCTGAAGAACATGTGTACCTGAGAAGAAATATTAGATGTACTGAGAAGGGAAAAAGAGTACTTGAACTGCATGCTTCTGAAATGTTAAGATAAGGCCTTTGGAAAATCCTGAAATGCAAATGAGTCTAAACCCTATTTTCTCAATCCGAGTAATATATGTGGCATTAATCAGGACGTAACTAGAGGAACATCTGGGAAATTATGATTCATTTATGAAAGAGTAAGTCAGGCTCTACGTAGGAAAGGGCAAATGACAAACAAGTATTGTACCTAATTTTTCAGCATAAGAAACAAAAATTAAAACTGATAGGTGAGTAGGATGTGGTGTAATAGGGAAACTGCAAAAAAAGAGCTCCAGCTTCCAATATTTTCTCCAGCTGTGTGATCTTGGACGAGTCATTTACTTTTATCTTACTTTCATTATTTTATTTTTTCAAATGAAAAAAAAAATTGTTTAGAGAAGTTTTAAGTTCACAACAAAATTAAGCAGGAAGTACAGAGAGTTCCTATTAATATATACTCTCTGTCCTTGCACATGCACAGACACCACCGGTTATCAACATCCCCACTAGCGTGGTACATTTGCTCTAACTGATAAACCTGCATTGACATTTCATAATCACCTGAAGCCCATAGCTTATATTAGGGTTAATTCTTGATGTTGTACATTCCATAGGTTTTGACAAAGGTATAGTGACATATCTTCATCACTGTAGTGTGCAGAATTGTTTCTTAATCACTGTAGTATACAGAATAATTTCATGGCCACCAAAATTCTCCATGTTCTATCTGTCCACCTGTCTTACCTTCTTCTGAAGTCTGCTCTGCATAAAATTAATATGAAATTAATATGTAGCTACCCCACCTTTCTCTTAATTAGCATTAGCAAGCTACATACTTTTGATCAATATATGTCTTTATATTTAAAGTGGGTTTCTTGTTGACAACATATAATTGGGTCTTCTTTTTTAGTTCACTCTTACGATCTCTGTCTTTAATTGGTATACAGACTGTTGACTTTTAAAGTGATTATTGATACAGTTAGATTAACATTTACCATATTTGTTTCTGGTTTCTACTTGTTGCCATTGCTTTTTGTTTCTATTTTTTTCCTTCCATATTTTTCCTCCCTTTTATGGTTTTAATTATTTTTTATGATTTCATTTTCTGTCCTTCCTTAGCATGTTAGTTACACTTCTTCTTCTTTTTCTTTTTCAGTGGTTGCCCTAGAATTTGTAATATATGTTTACAATTAATCCAAATTCATTTTCAAACACTGCTTCACGGATGGTGTAAGTACCTTAGAATGACAAAACATTCCTAATTGCTCCCTCCCGTCCCTTCTACCATTGCTTTCATTCATTTCACTTATACATAAATACACACACACACACACACACACAGAGGCACACATAATTCTATACATTGCTGCTATTATTATTTTGAACAAACTATTAATTGTTAGATCAATTAATAATTTTTTTAAAAGTTTTTATTTTACTTTCGCTTAATCAGTCTCCAGTGTTTGTTCTTCATTTAAGTAGATCCGATTTTCTGATCTGTATCACTTATCTGATGAATTTTTAACATTTTTTGCAAGGTGTATCTACTGGCAACAGATTTATCTGAGAAAATCTTTATGAGTTTTTTCTCTCATTTTAAATATTTTACTCCACTTTCTTGCTTGCATACTTTCTAAGAAGGGTATAATCCTTATCTTTGAGCCTTTACATGCAAAGTGTTTTTTTCCTCTGACTTCTTTCAAGATTGTTTCTTTATATTTATTTACTGAACTCTGTATATGACATGCAGAAATTTACTTTTTTTTTTCTTTTGCATTTGTCCAGCGTGGTGTTCTTTGAGTTTCTGAATCTGTGGTTTGGTATCTGAAATTAATTTGGGGGAAATTCTCAGTCATTATTCCTTAAAATATTGCTTCTGTTACTTTCTCTCTTCTCCTTCTGGTATTCCAATTGTGCATAATTACATCTTTTTTTTTTTTTTTTTTTTTTTTTTTTTGGGTGGGGGTGGGATAGAGTCTTGCTGTGTTGCTGAGGCTGGAGTGCAGTGGCGTGATTTCAGCTCACTGCAAGCCCTGCCTCCCAGGTTCACGCCATTCTCCTGCCTCAGCTTCCCTAGTAGCTGGGATTACAGGCGCCCGCCACTACGCCCAGCTAATTTTTTTGTATTTTTAGTAGAGATGGGGTTTCGCCATGTTAACCATGATGGTCTCCATCTCCTGACCTTGTGATTTGCCCGCCTTGGCCTCCCAATTACATCTTTTGTAGTGATCTCACAGTTCTTAGCTATTCTGTCCTGTTTTTGTTGTTGTTGTTGTTTTGTTTCTTTTGTTTTGTTTTTTCCCGTTTTCAGTCTTTTTTCTCTTTGTTTTTCAGTTTTGGAAGCTGCTATTGTTATATCCTCATATACAGAGATTTTTTTTTTCCTCAGCCATGTCCAGTCTGCTAATGAGCCCATCAAAGGCATTCTTCATTTCTGTTACAGAGTTTGATATCTAGCATTTCTTTATTATTCTTTTCAAAATTTTCATCTCTCTGTTGACATTATCCGTCTGTTTGTGCTTGTTGTCTACTATTCGTGAGGGGGGCGGAAACACTGTTCTATGGTCCTGTAATCAGGTCCCAATCTCTCGGTAAGCCAATGGTCCCAGACTGTGAACTTCACCAGTGCTTCTGGGATTTTTTTGTTTATTTTTTATCCTCGCTTAGGTCGGACAGGATGGCTACAGTAGGCTGGAGTGGGGTGTTTCCCTTCTATAAAGTTAAAACCCCAGCAGGTTAAGCTCTGGTGAAATAGTTTCTCATGAGGGCATTTTTCTTTAGTATTCACTTTAAGGACCTGTTAGAGCTTCTGGGTAAAATTCACAAGATTATTAAGGCCCTCCCAGGTCTGTGACCCCTGGAGTTTTATCCCTCAGGCTTGTTCACACTGAACCTCCAGCAGTTCATCAATTAGTTTAGAGTTTTCTTCCCAGGTATTTGTCCCTGCAAAGATTTCTGCTTGTGGGTTTCTGCCCTGACACATTGAGATTCTCTGTATATGAGTCTCTAATGTCTACCTCTACAGTTTTGGGGGCAGAGGTGTGCCCTGTGAGCTCACTTCTCTGAAGATCTAAGAGGAGCTGTTGATTTTTCAGCTTGTTTAGTTTTTAATTTGTTGTTAGGATGGAGTGAAGAGTTCTAAGTTCCTTACATGTTGGGCCAGAAACTGGAAGTCAAATCATTTACGTTTTAAAGGCTCAGTTTCATTGGGTGTAAATGAATGAGTCTGTGCCCTCAATGATAATTAACTTTTGTTGGAGGAGAGGGCCATTCAGAAAAAAAATCATGTTATAAAGGCCTATTTGTTTTTCATTCCAAATGAAAATTGCTTTATTGCATCTCCTGGAAAATGTGTACATTTATCATTCAGATTACCTATTTTTGTTGAACAAAGTACTTCAATGAGAATATTAGCAGTGTTTTTTGCTACACTCTTAACAGCTGAATAAAGAAAAGAGCAGAAAATATGGAGGCACTTTTCCAATCATTCATGCTGAAATTAGATCTTAGATCCTGTGGAGAATCTGGACAGGACTTGTTCTCTGAGAACAATAGATGCTCATCAAATGACTATGTTCATTCCAGGTTAAAAATTACATAAATGCTAAAATCTTATGTAATCCTACCACCCATTATAAGATATTTAAGGCACCAGGTGATAAAATTTTGGTGCTATTTTAGGGACTAGGAAAATTATATATGTTGGAGTTAGAGATAGCTCTATAGTAAGTCACAACCAGAGTTTTCAGAAAATTTAGAGAACTGGGATGATAATTCAACTTTATTTAACACTTTAATCAGTTTCTGAAAAAATAAGAATTTGCCTATGGACAAAAAAAATAAAATGCGAGTGAATAAAGAAAGCTCTGAAGATACCACGTAAACTTCAGAGCTCATCTGGTGCTCATTAGAAGTTTCAGAATATTTCAGAACTGCAAAGGAACCTTCTTTTGTCAGGATGAGTGACAGGGATGAAGGCATGAGTGGCTCCTGGGATTTTCAAGGAGCTGGGTTCATTCATCCTAAGTGTTGAGTGGAGCAAAGGGACAAGGAAGAAAATGATGATCCCACAGAAGTAGAACAACCAAAAGGATTTCCTGAAGATCATGGGTCAAGAGAATAAAGTAGATATGAGTGTTTGGGGATTTAAATTTTCATCAGTCGTTGAAAAATTCGTTTTTCACACATTGCTTCTCTGGACCCAGGTTTGCAGAAGTAAAATGTTGGCCTGCTAATCTAATCAGGCCCCAAAGACAAGGAAATAAGCACCTAATTATGCAGGGGAAAACAGAGATGGAGATGATGTGGACATCCAAGCGATAGGGCTGCTGAGTCTTTGACAACAGAAATCCTTTATGTTCCCCAGCACTTAAGGAATGAATATTCTTCTCCCTAAGGAACTGCCTGACCTTCTGCTCATTATTTATTTCCATAGGTTATATTATGCCCTTCATGATTTTAATTTCTCTATGAAGCATCAGTTCCTGAAGGAAAACACAAAACCCCAGGCAGAAGAAGAGTTTCTCCTTTATAACCCAAAATACCCTGTGCAAATCTCTACCATGGTTCTTGAAACCACATATGGCAGTGGGTCTCAACTTTTTCACTTTTGAGCATAGAATTCTCAGCAGAACATTTGAAAACATTAAGTCATATTTATCAATGTCACTTTGTTCACTTGGTAGCCCTTTAGCCTTGTGTTTCTGTTTGAGATGGACATTTCACACCCTGATTTACACACTCAGGAGGCAAACATCTGAAGCTTTTCAATAAATGCACACTTTCTCAAGAGCTCTGCCTCAACGTTGCATCTTTTACTCCTCATGGTTTTTATCCTGCAATACACCACGTTGCATGAACTGCTCAACTTATTTGTTCTCATAGTTTGTATCCTACTTTGTAATAAATAAAGTTTTCAATGTGACTAAATTTTGCCACATGCCTGTGGAAGATGCACAGTACATCGGAGTGTCACTTTGCTGTGGTTGGGAACCAGTGTTCTATCAAAATTGTTGAGTTTTTTTTCCTATGGACTATGGTTAAATAAATAAAAGATTGAACTTGGTATAAGATACTATAAATATTAAAGTCTACATATTTCAAATGGAGGAATTTAAGGGACTTTTTAAAACTATGCAATGCCCTGAAATTTTAGCATTTAGTTTTTAAAATCTCACCATTCTTTGATTTATGCCACCACTAATTTTGGGAACTTTCACATACAGATTTTGCAGACATGCTTGCTCTTTCTTCCTTCATTATATTCTCCCCTTTGTCTTTTGTTTGGCACAAACTCTCTCTGCTCTTCCCTACAATTTCAGTATAACTCAGAAGGTTACATAAACCTCAGCATGAGAAATTTCAAAACATTAAACCTCTTTTTTGTTTTGTTTTTTTTTTTTAAAGCTGAGGAATGTATTTTATGGGTTCTGCCCAGGAGAGTTCATTATTGCAAAGCCAGTTGTGGCACCTAAATAATTAACCTATAACCAATGTATGTGTGAAATTATTGCCTTAAGCTCGCCTTGGTGACTGTTTGCCATTAAATTAGTAGGATAAATAATTTACACCAAAATGTGGACCTGAGATAACACCATTAAATTGATAGGACTTGTTCATTAATTGTAAGGAATTAGATGAAACACAATTCCCCAAGTGTGAGCTATCCTGTGGTGTAAATGGTGTGTTAGTTCTATAGTTGCATAGAGGAATAGATGAAGACCCTGGAATTGTTCATCTGATGCAATATCTAATTGAGTACGGCATTTGTAAAGCATTGTACTAAATATACATAGAAGGGGGAGTGCCTGTGAAGCTTTGAAATGACTAGAAGCCAGAGAGAGCACGACATTTCTTGGCTCAAAACAAAAAAAATAGGACTATCCATTTTTGTTTTCAGTTAATGGTAATTGTTTTTGAACTCTGCTGGTCTAAAATCACCAGAGGTAATACTCCCCAAGAAAATCTGATTCTGTAGGTCAAGGGTAGGACCTAAGAATGTTCTTTTTAAACAAGCACTGCAAGTGATTCTGATGCAAGTGGTATGGACCAAATTTCAAGTAACACCATTCAGGGTGATTTGATGGGTTTGATCACCCTGTGGGCAAAGTCCTGTCTTGTTTACTTGTATAGCTCCAGTGTTAAGGTTGGTGCCTTTAATCCATAAATATTATTTCTCCAAAGAGTACTTTGTGCCTAGCTCTGTTGCAAAGAGTGGTCAATAAGGCAGATGAAGCTTTGACTGCTCAGATAGAGGGAGAGGTTTTCTAACACCTCATAGTTCGCTTTTCTTGGCACATTATCTCAATGTAGCTCCCTTCCAATAATTTTAAGGCAATATGTTGACAGGCTGGTGAGGGCTATGATAAAAATCTGTCAAAAGTAACAGTCGAAACCAAGAGTTAGACTGTTTAATACACAATGGAAGCATCAGTGCTCACATGATGAGACAGGTAAGAAAACATTGTGTTGCCTTCTTTATGTTTTGCTCCCTCACAAGCCAACAGGATTGACCTCATTACCTGGCTTATCCTCTCCCTGAAAATATTCTCCTGTTGTTAGAAGCAGGCTGCACCCCAGCCTAGTGAAGAAAACAGCATCAAACAGATTGTTTTCAGTCTGATGAGTGTTACATAAAATACACTAAAGGAGATTACAACGTGTTGCTATCTTAGGCTAGGATAGTCAAGGGGAACATTTCTGAAGAATTGCTGTTTAAGCTGAGAATTGAAATCAATGGAAGTTACCTAAGCCAAGAATATGAGGAGAGGGATGGATGCGGGGGATTTCAATGGAAAGCAAACCGAATGTATGGTGAGATGACTTAGGAAGGAAGCCTAGTTTGTAACAAAAGCCAAAAAAACAGTTAGGCTGGATTTCTAGAGAGTGATGGGAGGCAGGCTAAAAAGATTCACAAGAGCTAGACTAGGGAGAACTTTGCAAATCACTGAAGTTTTAAGCAGGATGAGTAGGCACTTAGTGAATATTGCAATTGAGTAGATTTCTGAACTGTATCAAGATACAAATAATCTCAAAGTTCACAGATTTCCTTGAAATCTGATTCTGACAGAACTTACTAATTTTCTATCCCTACTCTTACATGCTCAGAGAACTTCTGTTATTTGAAGCCAGCAACATAGCTAGCCCAGGGGATGAATCAGAATAGATCTAACACAATCACGTCTATTTTATTTGTGTGCCAGCTACTTATTACCCCAGGCTCCCTTGTGTCTAGGACTCACAAATACGTAGATGATACCTGGTCAATCCAACGTATAGGAAAGTGTACTCGGGGAGTCGTATTAACTTATCACTGCTGCTATAACAAATTGCAGCAAATTTAGAAGCTTAAAACACACACTTATTCTCTTCCAGCTCCGGAAGCCAGAAGTCTGAAATCAGTTTCCTTGGGCTGAAGTGGAGGTGTCAGCAGGGGTCTTCCTTCTTGAGAC
The DNA here is from genome assembly GCF_037993035.2 of Macaca fascicularis. Classification (NCBI taxonomy): domain Eukaryota; kingdom Metazoa; phylum Chordata; class Mammalia; order Primates; family Cercopithecidae; genus Macaca; species Macaca fascicularis. The sequence continues at coordinate 34,921,727 of NC_088388.1, read as the reverse complement.
TCCAGGGAGAGTCAGTTTCCTCACCTCTTCTAGTTTCTGGAGGCCACCTGCATTCTTGGCTCATGAGTCCTTTCTCATATCACTCAAACCCCCTGCTTCTACTTATCTCTCCTGCTTCTCTTCTTTTGTGTCAAAGCTCTCACTGTCTCCCTCTTATCAGGACACTTGTGATTATATTTAGGATCTACTGAGTAATCCAGAATCATCTCCCCAACTCAATTTAATCACATCTGTGAAGTCCTTTTGCCATTTAAGGTTTCATTCACAGGTTCTGGGAACTAAAACGAGGATATGGTGGCCAGTGTTTAGTCTACCGCAAGGTCTCTGGGTAAATTTTTATTTCCTGATAATCAGAGATCTCTCTTTCCAGTCTCTCCCCTTTCTTCTTTCTAGGATTTTTTTGGGGAGATAACTTGATGCCTGGAGCTGCTACTGTCATTTTATGTAAATGACATCTAAGGATAAAAACCACACACCGGAAGTACAGAAAGAGCTCAGAACCCAAGTTATTGGTAACAATGTTGAGCTGCTGTAAAGAATCATAAGGAACATGCCTCCACATTTTCTGTTAGGTATGATCATTAATTGTCTTTCCTTTTAATGGCACAGTTCATTGGTATTATGACCTGCAGCTGAATACAGTAGTCCACTCATCCACTGTTTCTCTTTCCTTGGTTTCAGTTACCCAAGGTATAGTAAAAGAAGCTATTTTGGGAGGAAGAGAGAGAGAAACCACATTTTCATAACTTTTGTTAGAGTATATTGTTATAATTGTTCTACTTTTATTATTGTTGTTGTTCATCTCTTACTGTACCTAATTTATAAATTAAATTTCATCATAGGTATGCATAGGAAAAAATATGGTATTATATATGATTTGGTACTATCCTTGGTTTCAGGCATCCGCTGAGGATCTTGGAGCATATCACCTTGGATAGGGGAGACTACTGACTTACTTACTGCTCTATTTGACAAATGAAGTTTTGTCTTATTTGCAGCCAGGAAAATTTTATGATCGAGACTTTAATACTTACATAGAAATAGGAACTTACAGGGGTAGACAACAATGAAGAGAGCATCTGTTCCAGCTTCTTTATTTTAAAGATTTGAGGCTCAGAGAGGTGATATACTTCTTCAAAGTCAACAGCCAATTAGTTCACAACTGGGATTACAGTTTCATCTCCTGGCTCTGGGTTTAATAATATTCCCCCACATCATAAAATCTTGGAACTATTGAAATGATAGCTTTGAGGGGAAAAATAGGCAAAGAACTGACATGTTAAGCTTTCCCAGGGATGCAGGCTTTAATCAGGTTTCAAATTCTTCCAACATAATATAATTTAATGGTGAGAGCTCTTGACATTAAGAGGTGAAATTTATATTTGAAAGGCTAAGATCGTGACATATTAAAGCACTTCAAAAATGTTGGCAACAAATACCAAGAGTAACTGATGGTTATTATACAAGAACAAAGAAGTTCATCCCCCGGAATTAAAGGTGTGTTCGTGTCACTGTTGCTCATGGGGAGGAGTAGGCACCTGACTTCCTTTTTTTCCTTACGACAGCTTTATCCAAATAAAGCACGGTGTGTTTCATCACCCATAATGGAAAGTGCCTGTCACTCCTTGAACATCATCATATGGTTGGTGGCCGGTGGATAATGGACCACTGAGTGTCAAGGTGACTGGCTTTCAATGCACACAAAACTAAAAATTATAGACCTGTCATTCCACAGGCAAGCCACAATTAGCTGTCTATGCAACTTGAAATTTCCATTTTGCCAGCTGAGTAATCATTTGACTAGAGTTTTTCCTTTGGAAGCATTTCTAAGCCCTTTGTATGCAAGTCTTTTAAAATGTGGATCCTAAAGTAAATAAACAGTGCACTTAATCAGATGTATTCTTTTTAGGAACACCTCTTTGGAAACACACAGGCAAATCCCAACATTGTTGTAATAGTAACAACAATAATACGACAAAACAATATAAGACTTGGGTATTTTATTTAGGCATCTTTAAAGTTCACTCTGAAAAGTAAGAATCATTTCTTAATACCTCACAGTGTAGGATTTAGAAAGAGAAACTGAGATTTTGGCAGTCAGTAACTTGATAAGCTCACCAAAGGAGAAGTAAACTCAGAGCTAGGGGTCAAAACTTGGGAATTTCAGTGTTGGAAACATTCACTGATTCAAAACTATCCATTTACCAGTTTTCTATTTACATTTGGTTTTCCAATTCCATACCTGAGTTCTATCATTTCTCTGAATCTTTGAGGGATAGAGAAAATGATGCCAAGTGAAGTCTGTTGGAAAAGTGTGTTGTAATTTCCATTCGGTTGTAATTGTGTTGTAATTTCCATTCGGTTGCTGTACGTAAAGTAAACGTACAATCTCAGATCAGATTCTAGACCATCTAATTGAACCTGGATCTTCTTTTACCCTCTTCCTGCCCTGTCCCGGGTCCACATTACTCTTTCTCCCTCTCCCTCGGATGATTTATATCTACATTTAAATTGCCGAGCCACAAGGATACAAGTGAAGTTGACAATCAATATGAATTAAGGAAAAGATCAGAAGTCTGAGATCGGAAGCGTTTGAGTGAAAATTCTCCATACAAGTCTTGGTAACCTCATGATTTTATTTAATTTTCCATCATGTTTTGGATTATTGGAAATGTTAGGCAGGGTTACATGGAATAAAAAGATTTGCCTGGCACAGTGAAAGAACTGAATTTGGATTGTACTGAAATAGGTCCTAACTAGGCTGTTGATGGTGAAATATTGACGATGCTATTGTTTTGAATGACTGAGTGTCGTATTTTACTGGGAATTGATTTCTGAACTTCAGTCAAGGAGTGATTGAGTTTGCAATTAGAGTCACTCTGTTGTGTAACTCAGATTATGCAAGGATCATTCTGAAATGGCAACCAAGTTATAAGCCCCCATGGTGCATGGCTTTTCTTTAATTTCTAATTTTGTGTCTGTGTTCAGTTTTTAAATGACCAAAAAGCTTTTTTTTTTCCCCCATCTCTCTAGAAAAAAAAAGAACATACCCTAGGATTATAAGGGGCTTGATTATCTGTTTTATAAGAATCTTAGCCCAGGAATTGGTTAATATTCTTTCTCCCATTTAGAAAAATAGTAGACTTTGTCATTGATTCCTAATGATTAGCACAAAAAGGGAAAGGCTTTTTAAAACCAAGATAAAATCTCTTTAATTCCAAAAGTGTCCATTTAAGAAATATAAACTGTGAAGATAAGCAATGGCTATTTTCTCTAAAGGAAAGTATTTTCAAATGAACAGAACACGCAAATGTGGACTTAGTTAGGTGGAGTCAGATCGGTATTAATTATTCACCTTTCCAGGGTGAGAATACTAGCATTGTTACTAAAGAAATGAAATAAGGCATGATACTTCTTTCCTCTTCATTCTGTGAAGGCTGCTCTGATCTGAACTGGCTAAAGATGGGATAACAGGAGGACAGACTGAAAATTTGCCCTTCCCTTCATAACTGAGGGTAGATAGTCTTTCGAGAGTGTAGTATCCTCCACTGAAATAAAATGTTATTGACTACCTGCTTGGAGACATAAAAATCTTCTCATGTTTGGAATGTGCATGTACTTGTCTGTTTTGCTCTCTTGAACATTTTCAAAATAGCTAAATAAAATTTGTCTTCATTCTTAGAGTTCTGTATATTCTAGACTTGGAAATAGTGGCCAACAGTGAGTGCTAATTCACACTGATGATAGTCACACCAGACTAGCTTTGTTTAATTTTGTTATAGCCTCTAAAAAGCATTTGCTAAGCATCTGCTCTGTTACACAGGTAAGATCTCATGATGGATGTAGACTACAAATGAAAAATACTTAAAAGCACTGCAGTAAAAATCAACACTTACTCAAATATAATTTGTTAGTTGCAAGTGCCAAAAACTGGGGTTCGAAAGAACCTAAGGGTAAGATTTAGCAGGTCACGTCCTGACACTGATGGTGACTACTTGTTACCTACCTCAATTCTGGTCATAAGAGCTATGAGTGTGAATGTGTATGTGAAGTAGTGTGAGGGTGTGTGACTGGAAGGGGCTGGAGGAAATAGAGGCAGAGAAACTCAGCAACCTTGAGTTGCAGAAAAGGAGCTTTTTTAGTGTCTCTGAGAAATGACTCTGTTATTATGTCTGCATGCCAATTATACCTGTACTCTACATACTTTTAACTTTAGGTAACCTCATGTTAACTGCCTTTTTAAGCTGAGGAAACCAACACCCATGAAGATAAAATGACTTGACTCAAATTGGACAGCTTGTCAATAGCAAAGCTGGAACCAGACTGTAAAGCTTCTGATTTCTTGTGTAAGATACATTTTTCCCCTAGATGACTTTTTTTAACCACAGGGCTCTGAAAATAAGCGGTCTTTTCAAAGTAGCACTGTATCCCTGTAGGTTGTTGCAAATAGTTCTTCAAAACTTGAAATAATTATATCATCTTTACAAATGACTTATAAATTCCAATTCAATATAAAAATATGATTTAGGTATATGTTAATTAAACTATCTTTTAAATTCCATAACCATAAAGGAAAATAATTGTAGCTATACAAAAAAATCTATTCTTTATTTAAATACATGTTCCTTGTGGGAGACGTGTTTAAACAATAGAATCAAAAACAACTTCTGCAAGGGCTGTTTAGGTAAAAATCCTTGGTGAAGCTGAAAACTGCTTGAAGAAATGTATATCTGTAGAGATGTGGCAGAAGTTTGTCTTAAACTTGAATCAGCTGATATTATTTTGAAAAATAATATTCCATTTTACAAAGCCTGAGACTCATACAACAAAATATGCCTTCTTTTGAAAGGTGTTAAATTAGACCACAATTTTCTTTAAAAATTTATGAGAAATATACTGTGAATCACAATTGGTAAACATTCTATTTCTCTAAATATAACTGAATTTTAGCCTCTAACTTAAGACAAATTACAATACACTTCTGTAAACACATTTTTTCGTATTAGATGCCGTATTTGTAAAGAAGTAGGTGAGTCAGAAACAAAATAAATGCTATGGAGAAGATTATTTTATTTATAGATGAATGTAATGAATAAATTAAACTCCAAATTAGTGCAGAACTAATGATGCATTCTACATATCTTCCAGATCTCAGTTTATTACCATTTTGTAACAGACTTTCTGCATATTCTAACTCACTGATGCCATGATATTGTTTTTGTGGGGAAAAGAACCTTTTTCAACAGAATAGAGGTTGACCAAGTTTTATGTCTTAAACTACTTTTTTGCAGATCACCAGAATTATGCATTACTGTAAGTAATCTTAAAATTATATGTACATAAAGATTGGCCATTTAATGAATGTATTATTCTTTGTTAATATTACAGGTAGGCTCATATTCCGCACTAAAATGGTCATAAATAATATGGTGACTGCTAAGTCAGGTTAATTTTAAAAGCAGAGTTTGTGGTACATCTTAAATACCAGCACTCTCAGTGCTATAGTTAAAAAAAAAAAAAAAAAAAGTCATACACGTAGTTTATACCCCCACCCCTTGCCCCCCAAATTCATCTGGATAAGTTTTGTGGGGCTTTTTCTTTTCATGAAAATTATTCTGTCACAGCATGTGCGTGTATCTGTCACTTTATCTGAATTGCATGTGAATTATACCTTGAATAGATTCCCCAAACTGGAGAAGCGAAAATGTTCCCCTTCTGAATATTTTAGACTTGTATGAGTTCTCTAGTATTTTTGTTTTTGTGCAAGGCCGCTTGTAAGGCAGCCTGGAGCCTTGAATCCTGACAGCCTCCATTAGCATTAATGCTGTTCTCTTATCTCCCGTTGCTCTCCTCCGCTCCCCCCTCGCTCTTTCTTGTCTGATGGTTCACTGACACCGTTGACAAGGCTGACACCACCAATCAGCTTCGACTCAGCAAGGTCACTGTTCAGACTTGACTCGTGATTGGCTGCTGCGCTTCAGCGTGTTATTACTGTCTGATTTGATCGGAGGCAGGGGGTGGTCTCCAATCAAACAGAGAAAAGGTCCTAGAGAAGGTAATTAAATCCTGTCAGAGGCAATTATCGGTTCCAGGGCCATGACTCTGGCCCTGAATGCAGATGATCTGAAACTGTATTCTTGTAGAAATTCAAGAGGGCTCCTGGCATGGTTCAGTTAGGCATAAAAGAAGCAGCAGGCTTTCTGCAAACAATGCAGCCCTGTATTTTGAACCTTTCTGCCTCTTTTTCCCTTTACCCGAAGACTTCTGTTTTCACTGATCAAAAATATTCCTTTTCAGGCCACATTCTAATTAATTTAATAGACAAGGTTTTCCTTTCTTGTACATAAATAATGACAAGTTTTATCCAAGAACTTCTGCCCCCAAACACGGGCTGTGACAAACAGCCTTTATCAAAGCAAACCAAAGCATTTAATGGAAGGACACCAATCCGCAGTTTAGACGGAGGGAGAAAGAAATTTTAAAGACTCTAACATGGATGTTCTTCCTGTGGTGGCTTTTGCCCTATCTGTTTATACATTGCAGTGCACATGATAGAGTTGGCTGCTGTGACAAATCTTGAAGTTTCTACAAGGTAATCTAGTGATGACAGCATGCATTTAATGGCTACAGGTTTGTTTCCCCCCGCCCCGCCCAACAGAGAAAAACTGCAGCAGATTTCAGTATGTGGGGTAAGTGCCTCACCAAAACTATTTAGTAGAGTTAACATTTAAAACCTGAGGCCTGAAAAATAAAGACAGCAAGAAAGAAATGCTGCAGTTTTAATTGGGGAAAGAAAACAGAGACGAATGCCATAGGTGTGCTTTTGCTTTTAAATAAATAGAAGACTTCAGTTTTGTGTCCTGGTGATTTCTCAATTGCTGTTAAATAAGCTTTGTGATGTTGCTTTCCCCAAGAACCCAGAACTGAAAAGTAAACCTCTCTTCATAGACCTGAATAATAGTCATTGTTCTCCATAGTATTAATCAGTTTAGCATGAAAAATATTTGATCCAGTATGAAGGTATATCATAGTTTCTATATCCTCACACTACTGGCTTTAACAGACTTTATAAAATATTGCACTCAATAAATGCCAGCCTTACAAATGCAGAGCCTCGATTTCAACCTTTATATTCTGTGAGCATGAGTATTATTTTTGCAAGAATAAGATGTTCAAAACACCATTAAAACAATTTCTGTATTGTTGCTGATGAAACAGTTTAACCACTAGGGTTTCTCCCCAGGGAACAGTTAACTTTCCTCTAATCTTGGTTGTTTTCTTTGTTTCTAAAACACCATATTCCTTAATATGCCTGCCTTTATTTGTTTTGTTGAAACATAAACAGATGCTCTAAGCGAAACATCATTTTAAAAAAGTAGTCCCTGCTACTAGTCCATTAATCAGAATGAGGTACCAGGCTGGCAAAGAAATTGGTGGGAGAAGATGTTAATAATAATGAAAAATGCTTTGGACACTAGTTGGTTGGATTAAAAAAAATCACAAGTCTAAATCTTTACACATGACTCTGAAAATGATGTTTAATTCATTCCATATTGCGCTTTTGGAACATCAAAGGCTTCATCAATTTCCTTAATAAAGATAAAATAGATATGTAGAAAGAAGCAAAATACTCACGAATCTGGCAGCATATTTTAGATCATTAGAACCAAGGTTCATTGCTAGTGCCAAATATTTCTCTTTCTTCTATCTGAGTGACAACTCTATCTGTATTCATTTTTGAGCTAGGTTATTTTTATTTTACCCATCATTGTATATTATTGTGTGGTTAAGTTATTTTGTTTTGTTTTGTTTTGAATTGAAGTGCTGGCTGTTTTAACGAAGACTTTTCTTCAGAAAGAAATCTTTAGTTGTGAATAAAAGGAACAGTCCTTATAAGAAAACAAACAAAAATTGAAATGGTTTCCCCTGGTATTTAAGATCAGTGCTTCTAAAAGAGAAAAAGAAAAAAGAAAAAGAAGAAGAAAAACCCCTGAATGATCTGAAACTGTATTCTGGTGGTAATTCAGGAGGGCTCCTCGCATGGTTCACTTAGACATAAAACTATACCTAGCTTACTGAACAGTGCTCCGTATTCCAGCCAACATCATTTTATTTGCCCTGGTTGCATCTTTCGAGAGTCTTCACTGGATTGAGAGCTACTTAAGGGTAGAAATGGTATACTATTCCATCTGGTATACCCAGGAAACCAATAAGTAGAAGACTGCATCAATTCCACAGACCTTTATGGGCATCCATGTAAGCCCTATGAGATAGACCTACCCCCAAGTTGGAATCCTGGAAATCAGCAGTAACTACATTGCAACATGATTCAATCAGAGAGGGATTAACTAAAATATCTTATTAAGGAGTGGACCCTGGTGTGGCTGCTATTACCCGTGCCAAAGTCTAATTTCCTCTCTAAATAAAGATAGGAGCTTCTTTATGCTATTACTTAATTCTGTGAGCATTCAAGTCCTAAGTAGCAGAACTGCCTTAATGCAAAATATCTGAGGTCATTTGAATTATGAAGGTAGGCTGTCTGCATGATGTGTCTTTAAATGGTTTGTAAACAGAACTCTCCAGGGGACATTATGTTCATTCAGTATTAAAATGTATTTTAAAATTTACAGTGTTTATGCAAAACATAGAAAATAATTCACATTTATCTCCTTATGTTCAGTTGCTTTGGTCAGCATTATTGAAATGGGAAGAGAGGATTTGCCTTTTAATTGGTCTTTTCCAGATTTCTGGTGAGATTCTTAGCACCACCAACTGCAGGAATACACATCCCAGACAAAGCCCACTGGGGTACATTTTCAGGATGGTGCATATGGGAACAATAATTTATGAATAGTAATAGGAGCTGGGTATGCAATTCCCTCCCCAACACCAGGATAAGTGTACCCCACTGATTACTGAGTGCACTGAAAATACTTGAGTAAATAAGATAAAAGCCATCTGCACATCTCTTTATTTGTAAGTTAGAATTCCTCGAAAGCAATTGAAAAAAATGACATCAAAATCACTATTAAGCAATATGTACTAAGAAATATATATACATACATATATACATATATATACACACACACACACATACACACACACACATATTTTAAAGAGGGGCTGGCAGTGAAAAATTAGCTGGGCCTTGCTACATGGAGAATAAAAAAATTAACTTTCACCGTTCTGTGATGTTGCTGTGAATTCTATGTATTTCAGGCTGCATATTCACCCCTCAAGGGATCTGAAAACTTATCAGGTTTTATTAATTTATTGGCTCTGCACTGAGGTGTACTGTAAACCAATTTTAAGTACTTCATTTTGGTATTTATTCACTACTCACTAAAAGAAGCAGCCTTTCCTATAAACCCCGAGGGTTTCCACAATCAGTTGTATTATGGTTTCCTCAACCTGAGGATATGAAATCTAAATACATTTAAATATTTCATTTGATGTTTCTTAATGGGTGTCACCTTCCTTCTTGATTTGCAAAATTAGGAACACATTCTTTCAGCAGCAACATCAACATTGCAGACTTGAGGGTGTGATTCAGGAAGATTCTCTTCTCCCTATTTATTGTAGATGGCAATTTTACCCTTCTTCCAGAGACAAAAACTGGGAATGTGATTGGTGGGATAGATAAGCTAACTTCATAACAAATTTGAAGTTGAACTCAAGGGTCAGAGAATGGTGCACTGGACTGAAAGTTGGAGAACTCAGTCCAGATCTGGTTCTGCCCTAATTAGCCACCCGTTACGTTAGCTGTGATCAGTACTGTTCAGCATCTGCTTCATTTCCTTTCCTTACTCCGGGGTTGCCACATAAAATACAGGACGCTCGGTGAAGTCTGAATGTCAGACAAAGAATAATATTTTAGTAAACATGTGTCCCAAGTATTGCAGGGCACATACTTACACTAAAAAGTTATTTTATGTTTATGAGAGATTCAAATTTTCCTGGACACCTTGTATTTTCTTTACTAAATCTGGCAGCTCTGCCCACTCTACCTGCAGAGATTCTCGAACCCTAGTGCAGGCCGATGAAGAAGTTCTCCAAATATGGGGCGATGTCAATGTGAGTACAAACACTGCCTCTTGATCAAATTTCTACTAAAACTTGGAGGTTAATTTCTTGCCTGTTATCTTTACCATCTTCAGATATCCCTGCAAGTATTTTCTTTTATACTCTAATATCCAGACTCGTCTGTTCATCTGCTGCTCCCCAGTTAATCGTTCCTTTTTGTTTCCTTCTCTCAATTCCTTGCACAATGTTTCCAGGGGTTCACAGTCCTGTTATTCATAAAGTCCTCTTCATCTCAATGTTGGAGTGTCCTCCTTTCGTCAGATGCCTTTGAACCAGAGTAATTCCATCTTGAGTAGGGACTGGGTACAATAAGGCTGAGACCTACTGGGCTGCATTCCCAGACTGTTAGGCATTCTCAGTCAGGATAAAATAGAAGGTCAGCACGAGATACAGGTCATAAAGACCTTGCTGATAAACCAGGTTTCAGAAAAGAAGCCGGCCAAAATCCACCAAAACCAAGATGGCGATGAGAGTGACCTCTGGTCATCCTCGCTGCTACACTCCCACCAGTGCCATGACAGTTTACAAATGCCATGGCAACATCAGGAAATTATCCCATATAGTCAAAAAAGGGGAGGCATGAATAATCCACCCCTTGTCTAGCATATCATCAAGAAAAAATGGGCAGCCCGCAGCCCTCGGGGCTGCTCTGCATGTGGAGTAGCCATTCTTTTATTCCTTTACTGTCTTAAGAAATGTGCTTTCACTTCACTCTGTGGACTTGGCTTAAATTCTTTCTTGCATGAGATCCAGGAGCCCTCTCTTGGGATCTGGATTGGGACCCCTTTCTGGTAACATCTTTCTGGTAACCATGAAGGGACAATACTAGGGAAACCCCTTACTGAAAGGCTAATTTTGGGTAAGTGGTGGGGTCTGATAACATCTTTCCGGTGACCACAGAAGGGACAATACTGAGGAGACCCCAGACCTAAAGGAAAATCATCTGCACACACCAATTGGCTGATTTTGGGTAAGTGGGGGTGCATATACCCAGGTAAAGGGTTGCATATACCCGGATTGGTTTCGAGGTCCAGCTTAGGGGAGTTAGAGTCTCTCCTGAGACACAGAGAGTTAAAGACTCCTCTCAATAAAAGGCAAGGATGCTTGACCAAACTTGGGTTTGAGGCCCAACTTAGGAAGGTTCGAGTCCTCCTTAAGATTCAGGGGATTAGAGGCCCCTCTCAGTAAAGTCCCTCTTGACTAAGAATGGGTTTGGCACCATGGGATGTTAACTGTTACTGTCTTTGAATTAATCTACCTTACACTTTGCTGAAAGCTGTGAGTGACAGGATTAGCCATGTACAGGACCATGGGACATAGGGAGCTTTTTTCTCCCTAAAAGGGAAAACTTGAGAGCTAACGGGACTGCTGGAAAAGATCCCTTCCCCACTGACAAGCAGCAGCCTGAACTTTTCAGTGTCGCTGGGATAGGTGGGTCTTTTCAGTGTCGCTGGGATAGGTGGGTCTTTTCAGTGTCGCTGGGATGGGTGGGTCTTTCTCTGGCCTCTGTGAGCTGCTCACCTTCCCCACCCCGCTGCAGACAATGCTTTTCTCTCCCTCTTTCACTTTCCTATTTTTTCTATCTTTTCTATTACTCAGGGCCATCATCTTGGCCAGAGACCACATGTTGAAAAATGTCCTTGGGAGCTTAACCTTGTAACCATGTGGCCGTGATTTCTGTTGGTCTCCACCGCCGCAATGGTGGCCCAGGTAGAATTCCCGGCTTAGGGAATGAAGTCCTTTCTTATTTCATATTTATGTGTGTGACCTTTGTCATTTGTTGATACTCTTCCCCACCACAAACCGTCTTGAATTTTCCTTTCTCTGAGCACCTGTGAGGTTACTCTTGGTAAAGTTCAAAAGCCAGACATATCGGCTGCTTGGCCTGACTAAAATTGGGTAAAAAGAAATTTCAAAAGGACTTTTTAAAGAGAGTGCTGTGGTTAAAAGTCAGCTTAATTAAAAGTGTATATTCAAGCTCTAACAGGCTGGCACTCGCTGGGAAAAGCAGAGGAGGCGCCACAGATCCTGTTTTGGGAAAAAACTCTGTTTTCCTCATGAAACCCCAGGAATTGGAAGTGGATAGATCCTTCTCAAAGTCTAAGGCTTTGTTCTGTTTTGCATTGTGTTATCTGATGTTTTTGATTTGTGGGGTTATCAGAAATTACTTTGCATTATGAGAGAGCTTTAGTGTGTAATAACTAGGTAGGAAATATAGTTTGGGGATGGGCTAATCCCCTCTTTTTTGGGGATCCAGCATCTGGTATAAAAATGGGACCCTTGGCCGGGTGCGGTGGCTCTTGCCTGTAATCCAAGCACTTTGGGAGGCTGAGGCTGACAGATCACCTGAGGTCAGGTGTTCAAAACCAGCGTGGTGAACATGGCAAAACCCTGTCCCTACTAAATACGCAAAACTTAGCTGGATATGGTGGCAGGCACTTGTAATCGCAGCTACTCAGGAGGCTGAGGCAGGAGAATCGCTTGAACCCAGGAGGTGGAGGTAGCAGTGAGCTGAGATTGTGCCACTGCATTCCAGCTTGGGCAACAGAGAAAGACTCTGTCTCAAAATAAATTAATAAATAATTAATTAAAATTTAAAAAAAAGGACACAATTTTCGGAGATCCGTTTTTCCTTCCAACTGTGTTTGTTTATTAGACCCTAAACACTGCATGCATACTTTCCTGACCCTGTACTCCAAAGGCTACACCCTAAAGTCAGTAATCCAATTAAAGAACTGACCAATGAAAAATCTTACAACTACTGGTTCTTGTTCTGTCTGCCTATGTATTCATATGTGTTGTGTATGTGATGTTTATATATGAAAGAGCTTTAATTGGCTTAAAAATAATAACCAATTAAATATTTTGTGAGAGAAATAAAAAGTATAATGCCTTTTGGTTCACATGGCTTTAGTAATCTTTGGGAAATAAAAATAGTTTTAAAGATTATTGGTAAAAGTTGCTAAGAATTGACATTATATCATGTCATTGAGACTACTGAAGAAACAGTTTGACATGCAAGGTATGTAAAGAAAGTGAAATGTGTTTTTGTAAAAGATTATAAGAAGGCATGGAAGTGTGGATTTTTTTTTTTTTTTTTTTTTTTTGCCTAGATTAAAAGGTTAAAGGATTGTTTTAAGTTAAGTAGAATAAAGCTGAATGTTTGAGCAAATTGTGAAAAGTTTGTGAAAAATTAATCTTGTAAAAAAATTCTGTGTATGAACATACTGGCTAAAGCTAAAGGGGTATTACTCAGTTTTTCCGTAAATTGAGCCTTGGAATAAAAGCATAACAAGGTTTTCTGAGAGTATGCATCTGCTCTTTGAGAGAAAATCTATAAAGACTTATAGAAGGTTTATAAAAATCTTATCTTATGGTCAAACTGATTAAGATTGGATAGATTTATGTATAAAGTTTTATTAAAAATTGGGGTTTAACATTAATAGTATACTAATGTAAAGGTGAAACGTGGCTTATTTGGTATAAAAGTCATACAGGAAGCATTGTCAAATATGAAATGATGTTTGCTTTTGTTTGGGCTGTATTTGTATCAATGTGTTGTTTGTCTGTTCCAAAATTATGAGAAACTCTTATAAATCTGATGTGGCTTAGTGTATGTAACTAATAATTATAATTGTTATATAAAATTGTTATACACCACAGAAGTAACCAATATTTCCTTTTCAATTGTGGCTTTAATAGTGGCTCTTCTAAGACATTTTGTCATCCATAGACAACTGTTGTCTTGTTTTGATCCTCTTTAAAATGTGGTTTATAACCAACCACGGGATTCTAACAGGTGTTATTAAATGCAGGTTTCTGATAACTTTAGAGATTGTGACGTTAGAGTAGAGAAAAAAACTTTCAGGGCTCTCATGGAAAGCTAGAATGTTCATGACTATCAAGCAGAATTGGAGTTAACTGAATGGACTAATAGAAGACTGAATACATATTTTTTTACTTTTTGCTTAAAACGTTGCTGATCCTTTGCTTTGTTTTTCAGAGTCAATGAAACTTTTATTTTGAGCTATTTCCAGTTTGTAGCAATAGAGTAAAGTATACTCCTGTGAACAAAATTTGGAGCATGTTTGTTTCTCTCTTTACCTAATTTCTCCAGAATTTGGAAACTATTTGTAAGTATTTTTAACTTATGGTAATACAGTTCTTTGTTTAAGTGCAATAAGAATCTTTTCCTTTTGCAACAGGGCACAATTGGAGAAACTGGTTATTTTACAAAGGCTTTGACTGTAATAGCATGCTCACAGGATTCCTTAAGAATCCTGTGGTAAGGAAGGGAACTCAAGAGAAAAGGAATTTACCCAACTCATAGGTATTTGAAGGTACAAACCCATGGTTGGGCTTGGCTTTAAAAAAGGTCTTATCTAAAAGTCCTTCTATGGAACAAAGTTCCGTCAAAGCCAATTTAAAAAGCCTACATGAAAATAATTATTCTTGCTGCACTTTATACAAATAATCAGGCCAAGCATAAAACTAAAGCTTATGTTTACAAACAAATCAGTTATATTATGATTTGCCTTTAGCAAAAATGGGAAATGGAGAGAAAAAATTATGTTTCAAGAACTATGGTACACCTGTTATTAGATTCTAGTTTTATCAGTTTTTTTTTTTAAGTTTTTTCCTGCATTTTATGCTGACCTTGAGTATTCCTGTGAAGCAATCAGTGATCTCTGGCTGCCACTCAGAAGAAACAAGAAGGATGGGTAATGTAAAGATCTGAACCAATATTCTAATTCTGGGCACGTTGTAATCAGCTAGCAACCCCGTATCAGCTTGGTTCCAACAGTAACCCAGTTCATGGAAAGCCTTCTAATTTAGTTTACTTCGATAATTTTACTTATTTTGCTTTACTGTTGTGGAATATATTGCTGTTGTACTCTATGTGTAGGAATGCAGGATAAGCTTACTTATCGTTTTCTTACATTGAACACTTATTAATCTTACAGATATCACCTTTTGTCAGAACCCAAAAATTATAAGTGACCCTTGCACACCACAGCTTTCTGACTGAGCTCCTCTCTACCCTGAATACAACAGACCCAATAGTTAGGTAGGAATATAGTCACCCCTGTTCAGCATGAAGAAGTTACAGAAGATGGATCTTTGTCCCTCTACAACCCTTAAGATTAAGAGTTCTCCTGGGAGGCAGAGGTTGCAGTGAGCCGAGATCACACCACTGTACTCTAGCCTGGGTGACAGAGCAAGACTGTCTCGGGGGGGAAAAAAAAAGTTCTCTTGTAAAAGGGAGGGGGAAATATGTCAGAGGCATTTGAACCAGAGCAATTCCATCTTGAGTAGGAGCTGGGTACAATAAGGCTGAGACCTACTGGGCTGCATTCCCAGACTGTTAGGCATTCTAAGTCACAGGATGAGATAGGAGGTCGACACAAGACATGGGTCATAAAGATCTTGCTGATAAAACAGGTTACAGTAAAGAAGCCGGCCAAAATCCACCAAAACCAAGATGGTGATGACAGTGACCTCTGGTCATCCTCACTGCTGCACTCTCACCAGCACCATGACAGTTTACAAATGCCATGGCAACATCAGGCAGTTACCCTGTATGGTCTAAAAAGGGGAGGCCTGAATATTCCCCCCCTTGTTTAGCATACAATTAGTAAATAACCATAAAAATGGGCAACCAGCAGCCTTCAGGTTGCTGCCTATGAAGTAGTCAATCATATATATATGATGGAGTTTTGCTCTCGTTGCCCAGGCTGGAGTGCAATGATGCAATCTCGGCTCACCGCAACCTCTGCCTTCCAGGTTCAAGTGATTCTCCTGCCTCAGTCTCCCGAGTAACTGGGATTATAGGCATGCGCCACCACGCCCATCTAATTTTGTATTTTTAGTAGAGATGGGGTTTCACCATATTAGCCATGCTGGTCTCTTGGCCTGGCTGGTCTCAAACTCCTGACCTCATGATCTGCCCGCCTCTGCCTCCCAAAGTGCTGGGAATACAGGCATGAGCCACCGTGCCCGGCTTTAGAGATGAATTTTATCATTATCCTTGAGAATTTTAGCATCCATATAGAGATTTTACTGATACCCTTTCTTGGCATGCTTTTGCTTCTTCTAAAAAAATTACAACTAACACTAATGGTTAGGATGTGGAGAAAGAGGCAGAAAAGGAAAAAAGGAGAGCAGGACCTCATCTCAAGGTTGTGATCTGAAGAGGTGAAATCCTTTTAGGATTGGTAGCAGAACTGACAACATGCAAGTGGAAACCTGTTAAAGGATAATCATGTCTAGACAATTTTATCAAAAGTATGTAAAAAATATCTTCCCCCAAACGCACCATGAGCCATCCATCCCCAAATTAATACCCGAGATAATGAATTGGACAATCATGGTCAGAGTTTGGTTCAAACAGGTTGTAATTAAACAGTGCCTATAATTATGGGGCCTCAAATAATCTAACAGTGCATCTTTTTTTTAACAACATAATTGAGGTCTACAGAGATGAGATGCCAACAGATGTGTTTCAGTGGCTTCCAGGAATTAGTATGGGAGTGATAAGCCCCAATACAGCTATATTTGAAACTTAAGAGATAATAAGATGATGACAGAGTGTAGGTAAATGTTATTAACTAGGAAACCTGATGAAGAACTAGTATCGATGGTGAGGAGGATGCTGAAGGAGAGTGGGCATTATTGAACTTCTTTAATCTCATGAATCAGCTGGGACAAAAAAATTCTTGACATGTTTACCACCACATTTGCTTTTCATGGCTAGGCCCATTTTTACTAATCAATTATAACCTAGTGTCCTGTTCACATGCATGGGGCTTCTGAAAGAATCTCTTTCAATCCAGCAAGCCAGGCAACTCAATCAATACATTCAAAGTGACATATGAGATAAAATCCCATTTCTTTACCTTAGACTAGATTATATGAAACAACCTTTACAGCATTAAAATTATTTCATGTTTAACATGAAAAAAATCTCAATGAGTCTTTCTCTGCTTTAGGAGATGATACAGACTGTAGCATATTATAATCAGGGCACTCACATGAAATTATTTCAAGTTCCAGAAAAAAAAGAAGATACAGACATTTGCTATCTTCAATCCACTTTTCAAAATTTTAAACATAGAAAACCAAAAAAGACATTTAAATTTAATTTTGTCAAGATGAACAGGAAATTTCATTTTTGACATGTCTAACCACCACATTATCAGATATATAGCAATATTCAATTTTGTGAGCTTTTTTCCTTTTCCATATATGTCATGTTGTAAATCCATTGTGAAGATACAATGACAGTTGCTTTTTTTTTTTTCAAGATTTCATTGGATTTTTCTTAAACCAGAACCCAAATCTAGCTTTGAAAACAAAAGTAGCCTCAAAACACAAGACCGATTATTCCCTCAAAGATCACCTCCATTTCTCCTCTCTGTACTGACAGAATGTGGCCCTTTCCAAATTATCCATTGTGTTGGAAAACTGTACGGCAGGGAGACACTTCGTTTTTTTGTTGTTGTTTTTTAAAAAGCTTATTAACCTGTCTTGAATAATTTTACCACTTCCGATGACACCAAAGCTTGAAGAAATATAAGGTAAGATATGTTATGAATTTTATTCCCCTGAACAATATTGAATAAACCAATATTGAATATATAGTTGAATTATATGAAAATTTGATTGTCACTTTTTTTTTGTCCTTTTACACTTTTAAAAATACACTTTTTGCTCTCTTCACAAATAAAATCAATGCTCCATGTGGAAGACTTGGAAAGACAGAAAACAAAGGAGAAAAATAACTCGTATTTCTTTCTCCCAAAAGTTTTCAGGCTTATTATAGTTCCATGTTCTTTGTCCTTTTTCCTCTCTCTCTCCCTGCCTTCCTATTTCCTTCCATCCTGCTGGCCCCATGAAGTATCCATAGTTATTGTTTCTGTCTTACCTTCAGCACCACACTACGAAAACTATTTCCACAAAAAATGTGCATCCCTTCTTCATAAGTTTTTAAGATAAATGTTACAATGAAACAGACTGTGCAATTTGATGAGATTTACAAATGTGTACAACCATGCAACCTACATTAAAATCCAGATATGGAACTGTCTCACCTTCCAGTTAATTCCCAACACTAACCCCAAGATAACTAATGTTTAGTTTTTTCTGTTCTTGAGTTTGCTTAAATGGAATCATACAGTGTGTAGTGCTTTTGATTTGGCTTCTTTTGCTCAACATAATGCTTTTGAGATTTGTTCATGTTGTTGCACAAAGTAGTTCAATCTTTTTTTATTGCTGAGTAGAATTTTATTGTATGACTATTCCACAATTTGGCTACGTTATCTGTTCTCCTGTTGATGAACGTCTGAGTTATTTCCAGTTTTTGTCTATTTTGAGTGAAGCTGCTGGAAACATTCTAGTATAAGTCTCTTATGGATATATGCGTGATTTTCAGTGGTCACACAGTATACCACTGAATTTGTATGTTGTAAATACTTAACCAAACCTGAGTGTTGCTCAGTAAATTATTTTCTGTTTTAACAATCAGAAAGAATGCTATCTTGTAAATCTGTATGAGCTTTATATTATTCTTTTTAAATAAATAAAATAGAGATAACATAAAATTTACCAGTTTAACCATTTTAAGTGTACAGTCCAGTGGCATTAAGTACACTGTGCAACCATCACCACTATCCATCTCCAGAACTTTCTTGTCATCCCAAATAGAAACTCTACACTCATTAAAAACTCCCATTCACACCTCCCTCTAGCCCCCGCTAACTACTATTTTATTTTCTGTCACTATGAATTTGACTATTCTAGGTACCTCACAAAAGTGGAATTGTACAAAGTTTGTCTCTTTTTGTCTGGCTTATTTCACTTAGCATAATGTTTTTATTATTCACCTATTTTATAACATGTTTCAGAATTTCATTCTAACTTAATACTCAATATATGCATACAGTAATTTTGTTTATCCATTTGTCTGTTGATAGACAGTTGTGTTGATTCTACTTTTTGACTATCATGAATATTGCTGCTATGAACTTGGATGTACAAATATCTCTTCAAATCTCTGCTTTCAATTCTTTTGGGTCTTTATCTAGAAGTAGAATTGCTGGATCATATGGTATTTTGTTTAATTTTTTTGAGAAGCCTTCATATTGTTCTCCATAGTGGCTACACAATCACATTCTCACTCCATGAAATGCATGAGGATTCCAATTTCTTCACTTCCTCACCAACACTTACTATTTTCCATTTAGTTTTTTTTTCTGATAATCATAATGGGTGTGAAGTGGCATCTCATCATGATTTTGGCGTTGTGAATTTTTGTGCCTAACTTTGAATATATTCCTGATTATGTGTTTAGGCAACATTCCTAGAAATATTGTGTGTCCAAAGTGATGTCCATTACGGTCCCATAATATGCAGAGCCACATTTCATTCCAGAAAGGGTATGCTACTTTATTCCATCAGCAGTGATATGAATTCTTTTTAGCTTGGTATTTCCTTTCTTTTTTAGACAAGTATAAACTATTCTAAACCATTTTCTTGTTGGTTTCCAGTATCTGGGTATTTTGCCTTCATTGTGGCAATCATCCAGTTACTAGGAAATATTTTCATATTTTGCTTACTGGTGATCACCAATGTTTGTGCTAATGGCCATTAATTAACTATTATCTATGAAAAACTTGAAATTTTCTCATCAAGTAACTTTTTTTTTTTTTTTTTTTTTTTGACAGAGTCTTGCTATGTCATTCAGGCTAGAGTGTAGCAGCATGATCTTGGCTCACTGCAACATCTGCTTCCTGGATTCAAGTGATTCTCCTACCTCAGCCTCCTGAGTAGCTGTGATTATAGGTGCCTGCCACCACGCCTGGCTAATTTTTGTATTTTTAGTAGAGACGAGGGTCTCGTCATGTTGGCCAGGTTGGTCTCGAACGCCTGACCTCAGGTGATCCACCCACCTCAGTCTCCCAAAGTGCTGGCCATCTGTTAACTATTATACAACAATAATTTGTAGATTGTGCTTTCCTTGTTTCCCTGTTCTCCATATAGTACTTTGTCTTCTTAAGGGATCTTGTTGTGGTCTAAATGTTTGTGTACCTCAAACTCCTATGTTCAAATTCTAATCCTCTAGATGATTGTATCAGAAGGTGGGGACTTTTAAAGGTGATTAGGTCTTGAGGCAGAGCCCTCATAAATGTATTAGTGCCCTTATAAAAGAGACCCCTGAGACATTCCTCACCCCTTCCATCATGTGAGGACACACTGAGAAGATCCCATCTATGAACCAAGAAATGATTCCCCACCAGACACCAAAGTTTCTGGCACCTTAATCTTGAACTTCCCAGCCACAAGAACTGTGAGCAATGAACTTCTCTTGCTTATAAGATGCCCAGTTTATGGTATTAGGTTATAGCAGTCCAAACAGACTAAGACAGATCTTCATAAATTATAGTAACAGTAATTATTTATTGTATTTGCACACTGTTTTAACTATTTATGCACCATATTATTTAAGCTCTTTCACACACATTATATTTCTAGAGTCTCAAAACATCCTTTCTAGGAAGGTAGGAAACGTACTATTATTATTATAGGTGAAGAGAGAGATGCAGAGAAGTTAACTGTGAGGCCAGCAAGCTAGTTAGTGACAGAGGCAGAAGTAGAGGCTGACTCTTCCAACTCCTATTTAAAGCTCTTTCTTGGATACTATACAACCTTCCATAAATATATAAAAGGAATCTTTTTTAAAAACACCATATGTATAACATTTAACATAAAATAAGTGAGCTCAAATAGAATTTGCCACTTTGTCAGGCTCAACACACATAATTTTGATATGATGCCAGAATCTAATGAGGATAGGCATATAATTTCATCATTACACTGAAAATAGACATTTTGAAGCAAGCACAGTGGACAAATTAGCTCATCATGGACAGATGATAGTTGTTATTTTCAATTACTTCATGAGAATTTTTCTCAATAATGTTGTACAGTTGCAACTGTCTCATCTTATTTGGCGTCCAGTAAGACATGTGGCCTCTAGGGCAGGAAAAAAATCTCTGTGATGCTTTCTTAGTCACAGAAAACTTATTAACATGAAAGGTGTCATACCTTTAGAAACTAAAATGTGAGGTTAAAAATTAGAATCAAAATTTCAAAATATTTTTAAAATCAAAAATTTTGAAATGATCACAGCTGAACAAAAGGTAAGAATCTTCCAAACTCTGAGCCTAGCTTCCTTCTGTAGGAATGACATTCCTGCGCAGGTGTCGGCCGACTCAGTTTTGACTTTATACTTGGAAGCCCTGCAGAGGTAAATAAATTCCTAGCTCATGGCTGTCAAACATATTAAATCAATTTTTAAAAAGGAAGTCTTTATGGAATTCCAGTGTAGGAAATTGAGAAAAGTGGAGCAACGCTGGTTAAAATAGAGAATTAAAGCAAAGAGAGGAGGCTGTGTCCCTATGTGCCTCAAGAGTTACATTATTTCATATCATTGAGTTTTTGCTATGCTTGGTGATGGGGACCTAGCGAAGGACAAAAGTAACAAGGTCCCTGCTTTCATGAAACTTACAATCAGTCAGTCTAGTAGAGGAGACAGATAATCAAATTATCATGACATCAAGCATAAAACCACAACTTTGACGCTTATGCACAGAAGATGTGCATAAATTATAATGAAGAACATGGTCTAGTTGAAGAGGTCAGGGAAGTCTTCTCCAAGGAGGTGGTGCTTGTGCTTGGAGCTGAAAGATGAATAAACATTTACTGAGTGAAAAGAGGAATTAAGAATATGCTAAGAAGGGGGAAATTTACGTTATGAGAAAAGGCCTGTACCCAGAGGTAAAGAAGAGGAAATGAAAAATTAAAAAGTGGGCCTGGGCCAGTCACCATGGGTCACACCCGTAATCCCAGCAATTTGGGAGGGCCAACACGGGAGGATTGCTTGAGCTTAGGAATTGAAGATCAGCCTGGGCAACATGGCGAAACTCCATCTCTACAAAAAATACAAAAATCAGCTAAATGTAGTGGTGCATGCCTGTAGTCCCCAGCTTCTTGGGAGACTGAGGCTGAAGTGGGAGGATTTCCTTGGGAGTGGGGGGTGCGAGGCTGCAGTGAGCCAAAGTCCTGCCACTGCACTCCAGCCTTGGTGACAGAGTGGCACACCTTGTCTCAAAAAAAAAAAAAAAAAAGGGAAAGAGAGAAGGAAGGAAGAAGAAAGGAAGGAAGGAAGGAAGGGCCTGTATGTCGGGAAAAGAAAGGAATATATAGCCCAATAGAAGGTGAGGCTAGAGGGACAGGTACAGCTGAGCTATGTAAAGAGATGACTGGCTATGTTAAGGAGTTTTGTCCTTGTCATAAGAACAACAGGAGGAGGCCAGGTGCAGTGGCTCACACCTGTAATCCCAGCACTTTGGGAGGCCAAGGCAGGCGGATCACGAGGTCAGGAGATCAAGACCATCCTGGCTAACACAATGAAACCCCGTCTCTACTAAAAATACAAAAACTTAGCCAGGTGTGGTGGTGGGCACCTGTAGTCCCAGCTACACGGGAGGCTGAGGCAGGAGAATGCCGTGAACCTGGGAGGCGGAGCGTGCAGTGAGCCAAGATTGTGCCATTGCACTCCAGCCTGGGTGATAGAGCGAGACTCTGACTCAAAAAAAAAAAAAAAAAAAAAAAAAAAGAACAACGGGAGGTTAGTGAGAGTCAGTGGCATGGCTCAGTGTGCGTTTTGAGAGCATCACTCTCCTGTGGTATATAGAGCACTCTGGGAAGGGGCTGACAATGGATGGGAGTAGACAAGTCAGTAGACTAGTGCTGTGATCCAGGCAAAAGAGGAAGAGGGGAAGAGTGGATGGATTATGCTTGTTTAGGAAGTAAAATTTGTAGGACTGGGAGGATATTAAGGGAGAGTCATGAGAGGGAGGAAGATGTTAAATGCAGGATTTTGGCTGGTGTAATAGATAATGCAACTGATGGGGGATAATTCCTTTAGAGCAGGGGCCAACAAACTATGGCAGATCCTGCCTCCTGCCTGTTTCTGAAATCCAGTTTTATTGGAACACAGCCATGTTCATTTGTTTATGTAGTGAGTATGGCTACTTTTGTGCTATAAATGCAGAGCTGAGTAGTTGCAACAGAGCCTGGCTCACAAAGCCTAAAAAATTTATTATCTATGTCTTTACATAAAAAGTTTGCTGACTTGGGCCCTAGAGAGAATGTGTGTGTGTGTGTGTGTGTGTGTGTGTGTGTGTGTGTGTGTGTATAATACACATATTTATTTGATCCTGTGGTAGGCCATTCTTGCATTGTTATAAAGGAATACCTAAGACTGGTTAATTTATAGAGAAAAGAGGTTTAATTAGCTCACAGTTCTGCAGGCTGTATGGGAAGCATAGTGCTGGCATCTGCTTCTAGGGAGGCCTCAGGAAACTTATAATCATGGTGGAAGGCGAGGGGGAACAGGCATCTCACATGGTGGGAATGGGAGCAAGAGAGAGTGGGAAGTAGATGCCACAACCAGATGTCGGGGGGACTAACTCACTATCACGAGGACAGTACCAAGCCATGAGGAATCCACACCCATGACCCAAACACCTCCCTTCAGGTCCCACCTCCAACACTGAGGATTACATTTCAATGTGAGATTTGCGCAAGGACACATATCCAAATTGTATCAACCCTTGAACAACACAGATTTGCTGTGTGTGTGACATTTGATATGTCAAGACCAGCCTCTCCTTTTCTTCCTCCTCCTCGGCCTACTCAATGCAAAGATGACAAGGATGAGGACCTTTATGATCATCTACCTCCACCTAATGAATAGTAAACAATTTTATCTTCCTTATAATCTTCTTAATAACATTTTCTTTTCTCTAGCTTGCTTTATTGTAAGAATACAGTATATAATACATATACGAAATACAAGTCAATTGACTGTTTATGTCTTTGGTAGGCTTCTGATCAATAGTAGGCTATGAGCAGTTACGTTTTTGTGGAGTCAAAACTTACATGTGGATTTTCACTTGCATAGGGGGTTGGTGCCCCTAACCTCCGTGTTGCTTAAGTATCAACTGTGTGTGTGTGTGTGTGTCTGTGTGTGTGTCTGTGTGAAAAAACATGAGATTGGGAGATAATGAGTTTGGTTTTGTTTGTATGCGTTTGAAGTGCTCTGAGAAAGCCAAGCGATGAAGTGAAGTAGGCAGTTACATATAGGACTTCAGAGGTGTTATCAATGTAGGAGTCAACTGTGTGAAGGTTGAAACGGTCGTAGTGAGTATGGATTAGACCACATAGGGGGAGATTAGAGTGAGAAAAAGAAGATGGCTAGGACAGAGCCTGGAGAAAGTTCATCATTTAAGAACCAGACAGAATAGTGATCAGAGAAAGTTTGAGGCCAAAGAATGTGGCATTATGGAAGTCAAATACATTTATTTCCTAGGGCTGCAGCACCACAATACCACAACTTAGTGACTTAAAACAGAAATTTATTCCCACACAGTTCAGGAAGACAGAAGTCTGAAATCAAGTTGTCAGTAGGATTGGTTCCTTCTTGGGAGCTCATAAGGAGAATGTGAGTGCATTCCATGTCGGTTTTAGCTACTGGTAATGCCATCAATCCTTGGCATTCTTTGGCTTATAGATACATCACTCCAATCTCTATGTCTATTGTCACATAGAGTTTTCCCTATATTCTCTGTCCCTGTGTTTCTTCTCTTCTTCTGATAAGGTCACTAGTCATATGGGATTAAGGACCCACCCTTCTTCAGTGTGACCTTGTCCTAACTAATTGCATCTGAAATTACCCTATTTCCAAATAAGGTCATATTCTGAGGCCCCTGAAAAGGACATGATTTTGGGAAGACACTATTCAACCCACTACATTGGAGGAAAAGATAATTTCTAAGAGGAAGCAGTGTGAACAGCATCTGATGCTGTGGAGATGTTCAGAGAATGGTTTTAAACTCATCCTGATTTATTGGATACCCAAAGATAGAATTTAAGCAGGTTATACTTGCATCTGAATGTGCAGATTCCCTTCCTGTTTCCAGTCATCTGCAGTTTTATCGATGACTTGCATTGGAGAGCCTGTCTTTATTTTTGAGACATGCCCCAGTTGGTGTCCCTCATGTGGCACAGGGGTCTTGGCTCTGGAGCAATGTGAGAGTAGACATGCCACCTTTGGAATTTCTCTTTTTGATCTCTGCAACCACTTGATTTCCCATGGAGATCTTTCCTTAAGTAATATCCAAGCCTGTTCCTATTTAGAGTGCACAAGGGCTAATGGGATCACTAGCTGAGGTGAAATGGTTGCAGATGGTAATGTGAAGACTAATTTATTTTCAGAGGCTTTTAGGAATTCATGTACTTTTAATGATAGCTTACTATAACCACAAATCCCTCATTTTCATTTTTTAAAGGGAGAGGATATTGCCCATTATTAACAACACAGGAAGACAGAGTAGGCAGCTAATTGACCCAGCTAAGCTAACACAATTGTGGCGGGGTTATGAAAGCTGAAGAGCTTTACTACGCTCCTAGGACTTTTGTCTCATTTTTTATATTGACTTCTCTGACCTCTCTACAAGCCATTTTTACCTGCTCGTCTCTCTTCCTCAGTCATGCTTCCATCTGGCAGGCCCACAGCGAGGTCTGTTGGGTAGTGTTTTCTGTGATCCTTTCTTTTTTTTTATCAAAAAGCTGAAGCTGCCTGTGCCCCTGCCAATAGGATGGTGACTTTTTCTTGGAAAGGGCAAAAAGGGGCGGGATTACATCCCGTCCATCACTCTGCTCTGGGGTCCTATTATCTGCTGCTTCTTAAGCCAAAAGGTAGGAATGACATATTGCCTGACACTAGCCTGGGAGAGAGAAGGATGGGAATAGAAATTATATATATATATATATATATATATATATATATATATATATATATATATATATTTCTTGACATGAAAGGAAAAAATAAGGTCTTAAATAGACAGAAATTGTTAATTCCAGGAGAGAATATGTTAATTCCTTCCCTGGTGTTTGAAGAGAGGTGGATGGCTGATACCATAGATCTATAAATTCATAAAGGCCAGAGGCCTCCCAGACAGTCTGGCAGGGCTGGAGTTCTCCTTTGCTGATTGCTTCTACTCCTTCTGCTCCCATCTCTTCTGATACTGGACTCTTGGTCCTGCTCCCCAGATTTAGGTCTGTCTCTAATGAGTTGTAGGCTTATACTTAGTCTTTCCAGGTCTTGAAGCTTGAGTTTTTTGGAGGGATTTTAACAAGGGTCGCACTCTTGGCTGTTATCCATGGCTCTATACTGCCTCACACTCCATCCATCCCACCCAAGAAAGCCCGATTGCTGACAACAGGGTAACAGTCGGGGTCTGAAACCTAGAGATCTTCATGGTTTAGGAAATGGCACATAATCATTCATGGTGGGAAACTTGTGGATTTTGAAGTCAGGCCCACCCAAGATGAAATGTCGAGCTGTGATCACTTTTATTTTTACTTTAAAAAAATTCCACTAAGTACATTCTAAAAACAATACAACAATGTTTATATATAAAATATACATGAAAAAACATGGGCTGAGGAACATGTATACAATGGAGGATCGTTATTGCCCTGAGGTGAATCTGGAAACCAGGTAGTACTAGGCAGGGAACAAAGGAAACTTCAGGTTTTTCAGTAATGACTTAGGTCTTTTCTTTTTTAAAAAAAATCTGAAGCTATTAGGGCAAAATTTCACATTATAAAAAATTCTGATCTTGGGTTATGTTATTCTATTTTTCTCCATTTATCATCCTTTCATAAGTTTGTTTGCCATTTTTATTTTTTATAGGAATTGTTTGTTCATAATTGCCTTCTGTTTTTCCATTGGGCTGTTTATCCTTTCCACATTGCTTTGAAGTTACTTATATTAGTTGAATATGTGTATTGTAGCATCTGTCTATGGTTTATCATTGCCTTTTCTTTTTTGAGTCTTTTGACAGGCAGTGAGTAATAGAAGAGATAACAGAAAATGACTTAATAAAACTTTTCCTTTATGCCTTGAGCTTTTGTGTACTGCTTAAAATTCCTTCTTACCTTAAGTTCATAATGTTTGCTATTTTCATATGTTTTCTTCTGATAGAATTAAAGTTTTGTTTTTCCTATAAGTCTCTAATCGGTCTGGAATTAATATTTTTTTGGCATGAGTAATTTACAGATTTAGTTTAATTTTTTTCTATTTGGAAGTCCAACTGTCCTAAAACTATTTAATGTTTGGTTACAGAAACACTGTTGATTTTGTATCCAAAATCACGCTGAATTCTCATACATTTTAATAACCATAGATTTTACTCAATTTTCCATGTAAATTAACCCCTAGTGCTGCAAATAGTGATAATTTTGTCTATTAGTAAGCCTTATATACCTTATTTCTTTCTCTTGCCTTATTATAATGTCAGAATCTCTAGTACAATGTTAAATAGTAGTGAAGACAATGGGCATCCATATCTCATTCTTGACATTAAAATAAAAATGTTTTCAAACTTTTACTACTAAGTAGAAGTTTGCTATAGGCTTTTGTTAGATATTCTTTTATCAGGTTAAAGAAGTTCCCTTCTATTTCTAGTTTGCTGCAAATATATTTTTCAAAAATTATAAATGAATGGGACAAAATTATATCATTTTTTCTCATATAGCAGTTCTGAGGTGAATGTTTTAAACTGGTTGTTTGAACCGGCTGCTCCTTGAGGTCATTGAGGAGCCCAAATAACTGCTTTACCTTTCCTTAGACCACTGTTCTCATTGGGGGAGCAGAGAAGAAAGACTTGGAGGAAGCATGAAGATCTGAAGACGCAGGCCCCAAAGTGGCATACAAAGATACTATTCTCATTCCACTGGGGAGAAATTAGTCATAGGGTTACACGTAACTGTAAAGGAGGCCAGAAATTGTAGTGCACAACCATCCCTGCCTAAAATATATATCTTATTTATTTCTAAAAACTCTCTATTTCTAGTTATTTTTACTAACATCATTGCTTATTTGTGTTTATCAGAGATAGGAAAAAACCAAAGTGTTTCTGTCACCAGATGTGTAGGGGCTGTTTCCCCAGACACCAACCAATTCTTTAGCAGGTCTTAGCTGGGCATCCTTTAATTCAAGTCAGTTATGACACCACATACCCAGAAATAGCATTAGGTCCCACGAGTTGAGTTCATTTCCATGACTGGGCCCCTCCAGATGCCAACCACAAGCCCTCAGTTGTGATCTGTGCTTCTGACCAACCAGCTGTAAATCAGGGTTTCCACAATCTCCTTCCTCAGGTTGCATTAATTTGCTAGAGGGCCTCAAAGAACTTAGGGAGACATTTTACTTATGTTTGCTGGCTTATTAATAAAGACTATAATAAAGTATAAAGATAAGCAGAGATACATTGAGTGAGTCTGGAAGGGTCCTGAGAGCAGGCATTTCTATTCCCATGGAGTTGGGATGTGCAATCCTCCCAGCCCATGGATGTGTTTACCAACCTGGAGGCTGTCTGAACCCCACAGTGCAGGATTAATCACATAGGCATTTTCAATTATTAACTATTTACACTCCCTCGCTTCTTTCTGGAGAATGAGAGGGTGGGGCCAAAAGCTCCAAGCTTATAATCATTGCTTGGTCTTTCTAGTGACCAGCCCTCAGCAAGGTGCCCACCAAGAGTCACCTCATTACAACAAAAGATGTTCTTATCATCCAGGAAATTAAGAGCTCTGTGTCAGATGCTCCTATCACTCAGGCAATTACAAAGACCTTAGGAGATCTGTGTTAGGAATCAAGGTAAAAGACCAAACATTAGAATAAAAGATTCTCCTAGCATCCCTGTCTACAAGGGTATTAGGAAGTCTGTCTCAGGTACTGGGGCAGAGACGAAGTATTAAAACACTACAGGTATGATGACTCACACTTGTAATCCCAGCACTTTGGGAGGCCAAGGTGTGTGCATCACTTGAGGTCAGGAGTTTGAGACCAGCCTGACCAACATGGCGAAACCCCGTCTCCATAACAATACAAAAATTAGCCGGGCATGGTGGCATGGGCCTGTAATCCCAGCTACTTGGGAGGCTGAGGCAAGAGAATCACTTGAACCCGGGAGGCAGAGGTTGCAGCATCCCGAGATCGCGCCATTGCACTCCAGCCTGGGAGACAGGACAAGACTCCATCCCAAAAAATAAAAATAAAAAAATAAAAAAAGATTCTCCAGCACTGTTATAACTCAGGAAATCTTACAAGGGCTTTAGGAACTCTGTGTCAGGGACTGGAGGACTGGAGACAGAGACCTATATATATACATATATGTTTCTTACAATTTTATTGCTATTTTCTTCATATATATATATATATATACACACACACACACACACACACGGAGAGAAAGAGAGAGAGAGAATCTCGCTGTGTTGCCCAGGCTAGCATACAGTGTCACAGTCACAGCTCACTGCAGCCTCAACCTCTTGGGCTCAAGCAATCATCCCACCTCAGCCTCCCAAGTAGCTAGGACTATAAGCATGCACCAACAGGCCCATCTATTTTTTAAAAAAATGTTGTAGAGATGAGGTCTAACTGTATTGCCAGGCTGGTCTCAAACTCTTGGACACAAGCAATTCTCCTACCTCAGTCTCCTAAAGTGTTGGAATTACAGGCATGAGCCACCATGTTCAGCTTCATTACTGTTTTTTTCTCGATCAGTTGATAAAGTTTGTTTTCTTTTTTCCCTTATAAACTCTGACATTAGTGAAAAAACTGACAAAAATCCAAATGAAGCCTGGAGTTTAGTTAATAGTAATACATACCAAGGTTGAATTCTCAGTTTTGAAAACTGAATCGTAATAGTGTTAGATGCTCACATTAGGAAAAACTGGTTGAGGTACATTTTATCTCTGCAACTTTTATCTCTGCAACTTTTCTCTAAAGCTAAAATTATTCCAAAATAAAAACACTGTTTTAAAAAAGCCTTCAGTTTTGTTGATCATTACTACTCTGATCTTGTTTTCTTTTTCATTGATTTTTGTCTCTCTTGGTAGCACTTCCTTCTTTCTAATTGCTTTGGGCCTAGTCTGTGTTTCTAACTGTTAAGTTTAAAGGGGTGTGTCATGTTGCCTAGAGGCTGCTACTTGAGCCATATGAACTGTCTCAAATCACGTAATATCTCTTAACCTGTTACTCCCTCTTTATATGAGTACCTATAAAATAAGGTAATAATGCCTTTCTTCTAAAGTGGATACAAGGGTTAAATGAAAGCACACATTTAAAACACTCATAACATAGTAAGCTGTTAATAAATAATTGTTGCAATCATCATCATCATCATCATTCTTACAAGGAGAATCCATGATAAAGTGTTTTGGGTGTTTTGAACACATACAATGAAATTTGATGGGATTAATTTTTGGGTAATACTAGTTATATTACCTACATGAACAAATTTTTCATATTTTATTCACAATTCTTGTGTCATAAAATTCCTTAGAATGCTAATCAAAACTGATGATGTGTTATGTGGAGGGATAAAGAAATATGTAGGAAAAAAATAAGTAAAGGAATTGTAATTGCTTTTGGTCTTGTATGTTGTATTGGACATTCTCTACTTGTCTTCCATCCCATGCTTCACCCTTCTACACTTCTACATCTTGTTCTGCCTCCTGGGAAGCTAATCCCTATGGACTGAGTCAACCGGATTCCCTTATTTTTTCCCGAAGAGAGATGTCAGTAGCAGATTGGAAAGTGAGAAGAAGGAACATGTAGAGTATTTTTTTCCCCTGGCTCCTCTGCTGAAGACCACAGCTCCTTTCAGGTAGCTCTCCTTACAATTACTGCTATAGATGTCTCCAAATTCAGGTAACCTATTTTTTCCTTATTTCCTCTCCACCGGCCCTTTAGACCTAAGAATGATAACATCCTAGAGGTTGCTAGTATTGGGATATTTCATCCTTTCTTTCAGGTTTCTCTTAACCTTGCCAACACCTTTATGTTGAAATTATGAAATCGCCCCTTCACTAAACTCTTCTCAGTTAACCTGTTTAAGTGTGCTACCAATCTTATCACTAATGCATGTTTTTCACCATTTACAATTTAATTTGCCACCACAGCTGAATTTTGAAAACTGTTGTTAAAAATGGCACCCAAGGTCCAGAGGAAATTAGTCCAATATACTTACCAGCAATTCCAAACATTAATAAATGAAAGCACTGAAGTGATGACTGCCCACACTCATCTATAGATATATTGCCTTTTTTTTTTTACTACTATTTCAATGCCTATTCCAGGATAATACAGGGTACATGAAGACATAATTTAAATAGTCAACATTTTCAAGCATTTGCTATATTCCAGGCATCCTTCTAAGCTATTTTAATCATTGAAATTGCCTCATGAGGTAGTTGTCACTAGTATCCGTTCTGTTTTATAGATGAGAAAACTGAGATGTAGAAAAGTTAAGAAATTTGTTTAGGATCACATGATAAGCAAGTGGTCAGGATGTGATTTCAACCCAAACACTTGTATTCCCACACCAGCACTTGGAACCATTGAGTTGCAATTGGCCCAACAATGTAGTTATGAGATGACTTTCAAGCCAATTTCAAAAGGTGCCAGTCCGAGTTTCAGCATGAAATAGATGGCATACTGAAAACTGGCTAATTGAGGAGTATTTCATAAAGATCACATTACAGGGTTTAGGGAGACCAACAAGGGATGGTGCAATGCCTCAGGGCTAGAAATAGTGAGGAAATGTTACCATACCTAGTCCTAAAAGGACAAGAGGAGGAAATGAATGGTTATTGGAACCTGAAATAGTTACTAGCTGTTGCTTTAGCTATAAGAGAAGGCTGCCAAGCAAAAGCTACGGCGTTTGACTGAAAAATGCAGCCAATATTGCCATGACCATGCAATGAAGGAGCCAGGAGAAGAAATACTTCCCTCTCATTTCCCTTCCATCTACCTATCTCCTGCTGATCTCTCTTACTGTTCAAACCCACTGTAAGCCAGAGAGCCAGGAGCCCAAATGACATAATCTATAAAGCTTTCCCTCCCAGGGGCCAGGGGCCAGGGGCCAGGGGCCAGAGCAGGGTGGGGAATAATATAGAGGGGAAACAGAAAATACCCAGTAGAGTGAATTTTTCTAATTAAGGAAATATTTTTGCTCCTGGAATAGTTTTATACAAGACTGAATTCTAAAACAAAATGATCATATTCAACAAGGTGTTAACAAAGATTCCTTCTCCTCTTTATTTTCACTGCTTTTGAAAACGAGTTAAGCTTTTGTAAATATCCACATATACTGTTTGTTTAGTTAAGTCTCTGTGGCAAAACTATTTATATGTCTGTGAGTCTGTAGATATAACTCAGTGGATGGAAGCCACAGTTTGGTCTACTATCAACTCAGGAATAGTGATTCACCTTTAGGCTACTGTATAGCATTGTCACCATACATAAAGAAGTGCTATAGGATACAATAATTTAAAGCCATTCACGTCTTTAACCCTGGAGATTGGTAGATCCAATTATATAAGTTTTCTAAAACTTCAGCAACTGTCTGAACTTTCTGGATTATCTGTTTTAACTTCTCACTCATGGAGGGAATACTCTCCGTAAGAAAATTCTAAAGGATCATTTTCCAATCTATAAATCAATTTTCCAATCCATGAAACCACAAATCAAGGAGACAGAATTTCTTGAAATTCTATAACACTACTGATCTGCGATTCTCACCTTTTTCAGATGGGTTTTTTCTCCCTCTCCCATTATTTTTTCTACCATATCCTACTTTGCACCAATACTTAATTTTTAAAATTTTTCTTTAAGTTATCTATTTTTTTCAATAAACAGCAGTCAGACTACAGCAATGTGGAATGGAAGAGTGAATTAAAACTCTGTTCATCTATCTAAGCATTTTTCAGAGAAAGAGAAAAAAAGTTCATATCTTATGCTTGGTGCAAGTTAGCATATTTACACGGAAAGGCTTATGTGTATATCAGGGGCTGTGTATGATTTGTTTCATTTGAATCACACAATAAGGTAGATACTAACATGTCCATTTTTACAGGTATGAACATTAAATAATTTCCTATGAATAGACAGCTAGACCCAAGCCCTAACTCTGTCACTTCAACCAGTGTTTCTCAAGGAAGTAAAGAGAAAGAAGGAAAAATGCCTCTGGAGGGGATGCTTGAAAATATTTGTGGGCATTTTTTTTTTTAATGTCACAATAATTGGGGAATGCTATTGGTGGCCAAGGGCAGCCTTAAGTATCCCGCAATGCTCTGGACAGTCTAACATAACAAAGAATTCATCTACACAATCATGCCCACTTAAGAAACACTGACCTATATCACTCTAAAATAAAATGGAAAAACACTGAAATTGTTTACGTTTTTGAGGTAAAAATTAGAATGTTCAAGCATTTATTATCTTATGAATTTTGATTATGTATCTATGTCTTTTAAAAAATGTGATGGGGTAAGAAGTTAGTTTTTTATAGAGAAATCTTATGGACACGGATGACAAAAGTGAAAGCTGAAGGAAAACTGTTATACTCCAAAGCAAATAGGAGATCATGTGACTGCAAAATCACATTCTGGAAGCCTCATTTTACATCATGGTTAAAATTGGTATGAGAAAGGAAAGAACTATTGTGTAGATTTACAGTATTTATTAGTGTTTCAGGCAATACTTCGTAAGCAGTTGAACTGGCTCTTGAAAAATGTTTCTGGGAAACCTTATTGTTAAGCTCATCTCTTCTTTCCCAGTGGATAAGTTATGCTTCAGCCATTGGCTCGTGTGCTTTTTTGTTCATGTCAGATAAAGTAAATTGCTGAGGAAGGGATGAACATTTTGAACTTGCTAAGAGGGCCTCCCTTTTGCTCTGATTATTTGAAGTGCAGACAAAGAGAGGGATCTTCTTCGATGATTCAGCCACCATAAATCTTCCCATTTTCAGGTCCTTCCTACTTCATGCCCATCTCCACACATGCAGGGGCTCTCTACCACAGTGATTTTAAATTTCTGTTCAGTGGCTACCACACATTTCCTTGGGTGTAGGGATTGGGCTGTAAATGAGGGGGAGAGGGAGTGTGGACTCCAGGCAGTCTAATTCCAGAGCACTAGAGTGTACACCAGGCTCAACCCTTGCTCTACCACTTATTAGTTATGCAGCCTTCAGGTAGTTACTTAGCTTCTCCATATGTAAACTGAAGAGAAAATAGTAGCACTTACATCATAGAGTTGTTGTGAAAATTAAATGAAATGATGGGAATAAAAGTATCTGACCCATAATAAATAGTCAATCAATGCAAACTATTAGTATTAATCATCTGACCCTATCTTGTCTCCCCAGCTTCAACTCCTTTACAATGCCTCACCGTATACAGTAGTTATATCAGATTAACTAGTTAGCATTTCCCAAATGTATTAGTCCGTTCTCATGCTGCTAATAAACACACACCCAACACTGGGTAGCTTCTAAAGGAAAGAGGTTTAATGGACTCACAGTTCCACAGGGCTGGGGAGGCCTCAGGAAACTTCAGGAATCATAGCGGAAGAGGCAGCAAACATGCCCTTCTTCGCGTGGCTGCAGCAAGAAGTGCAGAGCAAAGAGGGAAAATCCCCTTATAAAACCATCAGATCTTGTGAGAACTCACTCACTATTATAAGAACAGCAGCATGAGGGTAACCGCCCCTATGATTCAATTACCTCCCACTGGGTCTCTCACAGAGACACGTGGAGATTATGGGAACTACAAGATGAGATTTGGGTGGAGACACAGTCAGACCATATCACCAAACTACCTTTCTGCTGTGCCTCGTGCTGCACTTCTTGTAAGAAATAGTACTCTTCTCTTTGGGCACAACCCCAATGTCTTTTTAAGTTCAGCTAAAATGTCCACCAGGTTCACTTATCAGAATGAACTGCACTATCTTGACTTCTGCGTTAGGCACAGAGCAAATACTCAGTCCCCAACTCCTCTTTTCTGACATAGCCTGACTTTGAGGCCTAATATGCCAAGCCCCAGGAAGGGTCATGCTTGCTTTATAGCAATTATTAGGTTGGTGCAAAAGTAATGCAGTTTATGCCATTAAAAGTAACGGCAACAATCTGTTTTTTGTGTTCCCAAACCCCATTGTACCTAAGAGGGCTCATGTGACTCATTTCTGGCCAATAGGATATAAGGGCAGAGCTGCTGGGACAATCTACCCGGAAACCTTTGCTTTCCTGTTAAAGGAACTGAAGTGGTTGCAGTGCTTCTCACACCTCCCTTTCCTCTTTCCTTCATTGGAGATGGTAACTGCATAGCAGCAGTGGCTGTCTGTGACAATGGGCTGTAAACACGAGGGAGAAGTCAAAACAATTGATGAGAGGTTGGCTCTAAGATGACTGAGTTGTTAACCAAGACTTGAAGCCACTTACCCTCATATTATAAATATGTGAGAAGATCAGGCTTTGTGTTTTTAAACGGTTGAAAGTCAAGCTTTCTATTATTTGCAGCTAAATGCATTTCTACTTAAAGATAAGTAAAATTCCTTAAAAATCAACAGCTCAGATATTTTTCTGTTAATAAATATTACATATACTCATAGAAAATTTGTGAAGTACAGAAGGGTCTTTGGTAGGTTATTTTTCTAAATATTTTGGGTCTCTCGTTATAGGGGGAATATGGTTCCTCTCCAAGAACATAGGATTTGGCAGTGTGGCTTGTTTTGATCAATGAAATGTGAGAGAAGGGACATGTGCCACTTTCGAGAAAAAGCCTTTATTTTATTAAACCTCTGTTACGAGATTGCAGTATCCCAAATCGAGGCGTATCCTTCAGGCATGAATAAGAGAGAAGAGAATGTAGAGCTGTTATATCCAACCCCACAGTGGACATGAAGATGAGACAGAAATAAGATTTGGGATGATTTCTTTTTGAATCATAACTGAACCTAAGCTGACAGATTTAGAAGAAGAAGAAGAAGGAGGGGGAGGAGGAGGAGGGGGAAAAAATGTTTAATTCCCCTAACAGGAAGCAAATACTATTAGTGATTTTCTTCTTTAAAAATTACTGTTAGTAATTCGGTTAATTTACTAAATTACTAATACAAGCCATTATTACTATTAGTACTAAATTATTAGTAGTAATCTTATTGCATATTTTAAATATTTGAGATAGGCCATATTTTTCTCAAAAACCTATATAATTGTTTTCCCTTGCTATTAAAAATCTGTAGATTGTTCTTAATGATTACTTAATGTCTCATTGTTCAGAAACCCTTTTCACAGACCACAAAGAGGGCATTTGTTTTATTACTATTTGTGTGAACATGGAGTCCTCCCTAGAATTCCTTATTTATTTATGTAGTTAAGAACCCAGCAGAATACCCATATATAAGCTCTCAAAATTCTTCTTCAAAGGAAGCAAATAGGAAATGAACAAAAATCATAAAGTGGACAGGGATACAACAGGAGCCATGGAAAAAGTGTCAACAATACATACCACATTTTGCCTGGTTCCCTGTTTCTTTTTGGAGTTAATCATTTATAACTTCTGGGTCTATATTCCCATTATAGCCCATTTCTCACTACCTTGTGAATATTCATGAGAAGATTCCAGAGAACCAAGTGCTTAAAGGAAACTGTTTTTTGGCCATGTCATTCATTAAGTAATTTATTCATATATTTAGAATAAATGCCTATTATGTGCCAGGCCATGTTCTAGGTCTGGCAGATACAGTGGGGCATATGACAGGCAAGATCTCTGCTTTGTGGAACTTTGCATTCTGCTGGTGATGGAGGGGAAGCAGAAAACAAAGAAGCTAAGAAATAAATGAATGAATAATTTGGTATAGAGATAAGTGTTATGAAGAGACTGAAACAGGGAGTCATGAGAGCAAATGGGGAAGTAGGAAGGGAGCGGTTGACTTTAGCTTGCGTGGTGAGGAAAGTCCTCTCTCAGTAGGTGACATTCAAGTTTTTGGCCTGCATGACAAGAAATATGCAGCTACGTGAAGATGTAAGGGATGAGTGTGCCAAACAGGGAACAGCAGATTCACCCAAGAAAATAAAGAATAATGTGATGAGTGAGGAAAATAGGAAGAGATGAGCTGAGGTGGCCAAGGGTTCCCAGAGTTTGAAAGACCATGGTGAAGACTTTGGATTTATTCTTAGAGGAATGGAGAAGCCAGTGGAAGGATTTAAGCATTGGAGCAAAATCGGAGTACAGTCTGATTTATATTCTAAAATGTTCACTTGGTTGCTGCATGGAACATGGATTGTTGGGGGATAAGAATGGAAGCAGAGAGACTAGTTGGAACCATTGTCATTCTCCAGAGAAGGAACGATGGAGGCCTAGACTAGGGTGGTGGTGGTGAGATGGAGAACAATGAATGGGCTGGAAACATGTTTTGAAAGTAGAGCCAGCAGAACTTCCTGGTAGATTATACATGCGCTGGGTCTCCTTTGTGATTTGTGCAGTGTTACTGCATGTGGACACTGGTGTCAAATGTCTCTGCTGTAATCCTGGCTCTACCACTTACTAAAATTGGGCAAGTTATTAAACTGTTCTTCAGTTTCTGTATCTGTGAGAAACTTCATAGAGTTGAATAAATGAGTTAATGCATGTGAAATGTTTAGCACCTGGCCCACAGGTGGCATTTGATAAATTTTAGCTATTACCATCATCATCATCATTATTATTAAAACTGTGCACTCTATAGATTTTTTTATTCAGAAACAAGTGTACCTAAAGCACTTAGCTTTAAGTGGGTAGTTAACAGAGGACATGGAACAAGTAATGCAGGTGATTTATCTCAGGAGACTCGTGTCTCTCAAAGGGATAACTTCTCCAATTTTTCTCTACACTGAATGGATGGAGACTTATTTTCCTATGCCAGTGATAAGTCAGTGTGGGATATAAAAGACTGTTCAGAATGAAGCATAATACTTTTTTTCATCTTTGGTAATTCCCCCTAAGATCTTCCTCTTTATTCCTGCATGTTATTCATCTGTAATATAAAGGAGATAATATGGAAATTAAAGTGCTAATTTCAGTTGTTATGGGAATCAGACCACAGTATGGGGATTAAGAAACAAAAGAACAGAAAACACACATACACACACACACACACACACACCACCTTCCCATAGAGGTTGCTTTGAGCCTGTGGATTTTTATGATAATTTTCACAGCATTGAGGGGAAAAAATCCCCTTTTATTGCTAAATTTCTTAACACCATAAAGTGTAGTGGCACTCATAGTAATTTGTGGTTCTATTCATGGGTTTCTTAACCAAAAGACTATGAGAAATGTTGGAGGCAAGGTATATACTTTGAAGTCTGTCTTATTGTTAGTTTTTTTCACTAATAGTATAAAGCTGCCGTATGTTGACTACTAAACATGTGGCAGACACTGTGCCAAGTTTCCCACATATCCCATCTTATTTAATTCTTACCATAACCCTGCAAGGTAAGAATTGTTATTCCCATTTTGGAGAAGATAAAACTGAGGCTTAAAGAAGTTAAGTAACTGGCTCAAAGTTACTCACAGTAGGTAGTGAAGCTGGGGACTTGAACCTAGAACCATTTCTAAATGCTATGCTCTTAACCACTGTGTTATAATACCTATACCTGCCAAATGTTTTATTGGACTTTATGTAAACTACATATGTGCTTTATATGAAATAAAAATCCATGAAAATAAAAATATGGCTTTTTAGAAGAGGAAAGGCAAACAGATTTACATATGATAATTCAGGTTGCATAGGATACCTCGTTTGTAACTCAGTTTTAGAATCACTATCTTAAATTGCTCACCCTGTGGTTTAAGCACAAATGTGTAAAACTTTCTTTCCTCTTTTTTCTAAGTTAAAAATCCTTGTCCTGCAGTTTGAAGACAAGTGGACAGGGGAAATAAACCTTGAAATATTAGATTCATGTATGGCTTGGTTTTGTCTTCCAATCACTGTTCTAATCACTTCTGACCATGAACCTTGTCAATTTGACATTTTGTTTATTTCAGAAAGAAATAATATAGGCTGAAGTCATAATGTCAGGAGAGTGTATAAAAATCCTCCCTACTCCACCTCATCTCAAGAAAAAGTGCAATAGTGTTGCCTTTCACAGATTAACTCCTTCAGTTCATAAGAGGAAGATATCCTAGGTCTGCACTCTGCAAGATGGTAACATTAGCCTCACATAGCTATTGAAATATAGCTAATCTGAACTGAGATGTGCTCACAAGTGCAAAATACACACCATATTTTGAATACTTATGACAAAAAAACATAAAATATCTCAATCATTTGTATTGATTACATGTTGAAATGATAGATAAGACTTTAGAAACAGTGAGTCAAATAAAATAGATTATTAAAATTAATTTCACTTACTTCTTTTTCCGTTTTTAATGTGAATACTAAAGAAGTGAAAATTGCCCATGGAGCTCACATTATTTTTCTGCTTGATAGTGCTGTTCTACAGTCCTATATTTAGCATATTTATTTTGAAACCCACTTTGGAGGTTAATGAGGGAAGAATTCACACCTTCAGATACACAAAGAGAGCTTGTATAATGCTCCAATTCTGATAGAGTGTAAAATCAATACCAGATACTCATCTAATTGCTGAGGATAATAAACTCATCCTTAAGTTCCACAAAGCCAGATATCTTCTTGGAAACCCATGTGAATTATGGAAGGCATACAGGCCCTGCAGTTAGGCAGGCTTGATTTGAAGTATTGAATAGTCATATGACCTCGGGTATTAGCTACCTCTGTGTATCACTGTATGTCTTCCTAGCCCTACCTTTTGCTACAGCCACTGCTGTCCTGGCCATTTCTGCACAGGCTTCAACCAGCTTTGCACAGATCAAAGAGGTAAGTGCCTGCCTCACTCCACTCATATTTCTAGCTTCCTGCCCCAGGGCTTAGACATGGGGTGCCCATGGGAACACTTTTGACATTTGTACATGCAAATCTGAATGTGCAAGGGAATAAGCAGCTGTGGGGCCATCTTGACCTGTCAGAGGTAGAAGACTAAAGATCAATACTTCTCCCTTTTCTAATCCAGGTGCACAGTTATGTGCCACATTTCACAAGCCTCCTAAGAAGGGATGAAGTTCGGTCACCTTCCGAAGTGGGCAACTTTATAATGCATCCATGTACTGGCTTTTCCTTCTTCCTGGTTCCTTTCCCTTTGTCCTGCTCCCTGGATCACATCCCAAATAAACTACTCGCACACAAACCTTGCGTGTCAGGCTTTGCTTTAGGGGGACCTAGGCTGATGTACTTTGGGAAAGTGCACCTTGGGAAATTAGGATCTCAATTTTCTCATATGTAATTGGGGATAATAATATTTATTTTGAAGAATTGTGGGAATTAGAAATAATGTATAAAGCACCTAGCAGAAATCTTTGGTATCCATCATTATCTTCTCCCTTGACATTTGTTAGAGTAAAATTTCACGTCAATGACAACGTAGCGCCCTATATAGATGTTCTTTCACATGAGCTTCTGGAATGGCAGGGATTTTGAAGAGTTTTCTGATGGGAGTCTCTGCTTTACATTCAAAGATAACCTAAGTGGATTAGAAATAGAAATATATGCTTAAGGTAAAAAGATATGCTTGGGAAACTCCTCCATGTGGAAATGAAAGGGATAAGGAAATGATGACTTCATGGGACATGGCTCTGGTCTGGGGTCTATCACCCTCCCCTTCTGTGTCTGAAGTATGAATGAGAGAAATATAAGCACAGGAGAGATCACACACTCCCAATAGGTTTAGAGAAAAAAACTGCTCTTGTTAGTTTGTTTTTAAAAAGTGTGAGAGCTTAATGTGCATTAAATATACATATCAGATATTTTTTCTGTAAATATACCTAATTTTTATGTATAGCCCCCAACTACTGATATTGGAAAATTAGTGTTAGTCAGTTCCAAGGAAACTCAGTTGATTTGGTGTTTCCTGTTTCCTTTTCTCCTTGATGTTATATCTAAGTTCATCGGGGGAAAGGAAAGGGAGCCAGGCATTAAATATCACAAAGTCACTGGGGTCACGAGAAAAGAGGATGTCTTGTGCTTGGATGCCACATTTCCATGCTGGCAGCTGCTGATATGTGCATAGGCCTCCCTGGTGCCTGGTTTTTCATTCCTACCCATTGGTACACTGTATA
This sequence comes from Macaca fascicularis, assembly GCF_037993035.2. Classification (NCBI taxonomy): domain Eukaryota; kingdom Metazoa; phylum Chordata; class Mammalia; order Primates; family Cercopithecidae; genus Macaca; species Macaca fascicularis. The sequence goes on along the minus strand of NC_088388.1, from coordinate 34,880,489 downwards.
AATCTCCTGCTATATTTTCCTGAGTTTGATAGTATAAACTCTCTGGGTCCTTCAGTATCTCATGCCCTGGCTCTGCTATTCTCAACTTCATGAGGAAAAACATTTTCTTATTCCTTGTGATGCCTTGGGCATTCTGTGAAGTTGTGCCAGGCATCATATACAGCTGTGGTAGTTAGAATAATGACCTCCTGAAGATGCCTATGTCCTGATCCCTAGAATCTGTGAGTATGCTATGTTTCATGGCAGAAGGAAATTAAAGTTGCACGTAGAATCAAGGTATTTAATCAGTAGACGTTAAAACAGGAAGATCATCCTGGATTATCCAGTGGGCCCCATGTAATCGCAAGGGCATTTAAATGTGGAAGAGGGAAGCAGAAAAGTCAGTGGTACAGTGATTCAGTGTGAGAAAGACTTGGCTGGTTATGATTGACTTTGAAGGTGGAAAGAGGAGGACATGGGCAAAGAAATATGGAAACCCCTAGAAGCTGGAAAAGGCAATAAAACCAATTATCCCCTAGAACCTCCAGAAAGGAATGTAACTTTGCCCATACCTTGATTTTAGCTCAGTGAGACCCATTTTTGTCAACTCTGGACTTGGGAAAAACAATATCGCTGATCAGTTACATACTCTTTCAGATACAGTAACTATGCCAAGACCCCTGCAAGATTCTCTTTAGCTGTATTTTCCTCACCTAATTCAGAAAGTTTGAAATGCCCTAGCTGCTGCTTGGATAAGAGAAGTGTCCAGAAATTTAAAAAAAAAAAAAAAAAAAAAAAGTCAAACGAAAACAAAGATCCTCCAGTTAATAGATACACCATATTATTTTATTATATCAGTCAGTTATTCTTTAAAATACTTTAAAATGATTTTCATTTTCAATATGGATTGTATGCATGTATGCGTGTTTCTATACAACACGCAGAGGTGCAAATGTGCATATACTCATAAACAATGAAAGAAAGGGAGAGGAAGGGCAGGTAAGAGCAAGGTAATGAAAAGAAGATAGAAGTCAGGAGGAACTAGAGAGATGACAACCCAACAGGACAGAGAGAAAGAAGCAAGTCAGTGAGTAAGTATCTTTTGAACAGCTGCCCAGAGATGCCTGTGCAAACCAGAACCAGACAACTCCTGGCTGAGGATGAGTAGGTTTCTCCAGGGTCTCCTCTAGGAAATCCCTCTTCCCGCCAATTCATATGAATGCCTTGATTTTTTAATCTTTTTGCTCAGATTTTCTACCTCTTTTCATTAATTTATTTTCCATAGCTTTCTAATCTTTATTCCCATTAGTAAAATTTCCTAGGTATTCCACTGGAAGTTTATAACAGTTGTCAACCTTTAGCAAACATTTACATTTGTTGAACACCCCTTATGTGCCAGGTGTAGTGTTAAGTAGGCAGTGGAGATGAGACACATGCTAATTTACTAAGTCAAGTAAACAATGATAATTGTTTTTCTTACTGAATTCCTGTAAAGGGCAGAAATAATAAAATAAAGAGTCAAAAGAAATATAGAGCTATTTATCCCAGCATTTTTGCCACATTCAAAAAGTTTATAGCTCTTTAATAAAGACAGTCATAATTTATTTATGCAATGTGACATATAGGTGAAATGTCTGCATAAGGGTTTGCAGTTTATTCTATACAGAGTACTCTCTTACCAATTTATGAGTTATTATTATTATCATGTTTCCAGTTGTGCAATTAAGAAAACTGAATCTCAAAGAAGTTAAATGTTTTGATCAGAGACATTTGAAGTGGGAGCTTGAACTCAGGTCTTTAACTTCAAATTAGATGAGTATTTTACCATACCATATTATTATATCATATACCAGATTGCTAAATAAATGTGAATTTTATTATGTATTGTATTTTATATATTTTTATAAGATGTTGAATTTATGTACATAGTTCATTCAGTAGCCATTATGTGTTTGGTAGTAGTTTTTACACAGACTTGAACACTAGAATTAGTTTTAATACAAAAGAGTTTACCTTTCCACATTTAATTGATAACAGATGCTCTTTCGGTGGGTGGAAGGACAATTTCAAAGTTTTCCTATATGAAATCTTCCAGAGTGCAGAAGCGTGGATTATCCCATGTCAAATAATAAATTCCAAGCCTACCATTAAAAGACTAAAAATGTAAAAGCCACTGGTAAGATACGGCCTGCGAGCAACCATTCTCAATGTCAAAAGTTTTCTAATTTCAGTCTTCATTGATTATATTGAAGAAAGAAAAATTTTACGAGGAAAAAAGTGTACTTAAAACTTCTGCATAAGATTGACTGATAGATTCATAATGTTAAAAAGTATAAATTTTAAAATGTAAAAGCTTTTCCAAAAATTTAAATTTTACTCTGAGATGAGTTCTCAACACTGGTCATCTGCAGACATCCTCTGACCCTACTGAGGGAAGTGTTACTGCCTGTGATGTTTTCCTCCCCGGAGAATTCCAGGAAAACCCCTACTTTGTCAGTTGCTAGCTCTAGGTCTTAGTCTAATCTCAGTCCCAATTTAGCCAGGTGACTATGAATGAGTTACTTAATGTGTCTGGGACTCTGTTTCTTTATCTAGAATGTAATTCATTGAGGACATATTTATTGAGATGTTGTATGACTCTCATTGAGCTCTTACTATGTACCAGAATATTCTAAGTGCTTGATATATATATTTTTTGATTTCAAAAATCCTGTGAGTTACGAGCTGTTATTATCATTTCAAATTTACAGATGAGGAAACTGATGCCCAGAAAGATTAAATCACTTGCCCAAACTCACACAGTTAGTAAAAGTGCTACAACTAAGACTTGAGCCTAAGAAGTTCAGCTCCAGCATCTGTTCAGTTAATCATCTCATTACGTGTCAGTTAGGGTGGGTACAGCTGCAAAAAATTGGAAGCTCAGTCAGAAGAAAGTTTACAATTAGAATATTTATTTATCTTACAAGACTGAGATTCCAAAGGCTGGTGGTACCAGGGTTGACTTAATGGTTCCATGATACTGCCAAGGACCTGGACTATTCCCTGTCTTCCACTTTGCTTCCCTCAGCATGTTGGCTCTTGTCTCCCAAGCTTGACTCTTTCTGTTCAAAGGATAGCTGCTGTAACTGTAGGCACCACATGATATTTTTTATCAGGGAGGAAATCTTTCCCAGAAGCCTCCAAGAGACTAGTCAAAACTGGGTTATATGTCCATCCTTAAGCCAGTCACTAGCAAAAGAGAATGAGATTATAATTTTGCTTAGACCAATTAGGGTTAACCCTTGGGTCTTGGGGAGTGCCTGTCTTTATTGAGCACTTTTTCTCTGTGAGGATTTTATGAGTGAGAAGGGGTTAGATGCTTGGCTATTGGGTAGGGATAGGACAATGACTGCCACTGTGGTTAAAAGCCAATTCCCATGTTCATTGGATTTACTATCTTCTCTCTCAGCTTCTTTCACGTCCTTGATCCAACAGTCACCAAGTCCTAATCAGACTATTCTCCAGATTTGCAAACATAGTATAGTTCTTCATTCACTAAAACATGAAGTCTAATCTTAAGAGAACACAAAAGTCCTGTCCTACCTGGGTCTACAATCCCTTTACCTTTCCAGTAACAACAGTTTCACCCCACCATGTTATATATAGCCAAAGTAGAGAATTGCTTGGAGTTCCCTATGCACACAAAGTTGTTTATGTTTGTGTCTTCAATTCACACTGTTCCTTCTGCCTTGACTCCCTTCCTCTTCTTGCCTCCCTGGGGAACTGCTACCCTAATAGTATAATGTACAATTTAGTGAGAGATAGAAACTTTGGGAACAGGAGAATCCATGTGCAAAACAATTTTATATCATCTAAGTGAGAGGTAGGGTGGGAAAGTGGATCCAAAAGGAGGCTTTTTAGTAGTCCCCTCCTTGTCTGCAGTTTTGCTTTCCAAGGTTTCGGTTACATACCTTCAACCATCAATCCAAAAATATTGAATGGAAAATTCCAGAAACAACCAATTCGTTAAGTTTTCAATTGTGTGCTGTTCAGAGTAGCATGATGAAATCTGTCCTGCTCCACCTTGCCTAGAGCATAAATCATCGCTTTGTTCAGTGAATCCATGCTGTAGATGCGGCCTATCCATTAGTCACTTAGTAGCCTACTTGGTTATCAGATGGACTATTGCAGTATTGCAGTGTTTGTTTTCAAGTCACCTTTATTTACTCCATAGTGGCCCCAAAGCACAAGAGTAATGACCCTGGCAATTCAGCTTTGCCAAAGGGAAGCCATTAAGTGTTTCCCATAAGTGAAAAAGTGAAAGTTCTCGACTTAAGGAAAGAAAAAAAATTGTGTGCTGAGGTTGCTAAGATCTACAGCAAGAATGAATCTCTTATCCATAAAAAAATTGTGAAGAAAGAAAAAGAAATTTATTCCAGCTTTGTTATCACATCTCAAACTGCAAAAGTTACAGTTATGGTGTTTGAGAAGTATTTAGTTAATATAGAAAAGGCATTAAATTTGTGGGTGGAAGATATGAACAGAAATGTGTTCTGATTGACGGCAACGTGTTATGCTAGCAAGCATTGGGCCTGTGTGAAGACTTAAGCAAGGAATCTCCTGAAATGAGTGACACCAAGCCATCTGCTGCAATTAAAAGATGGTTACACAGATTCAGTAACACAGAAGGCCAACTGGAGCCTCATGCAACATCACAATGCCTACCTCTTTCACCTCACATCATCTCATCACGTCTGCATTGTATCAGCTCAGATCATCACAAGAAGAAGGGTGGTACAGTACAGTAAGATATTTTGAGAGACAAACCACATTCACATAATGTTTTTTCACAATAAGTTGTTAGAATTGTTCTATTTCATTATTGTGTTGTTAATCTCTTACTATGCCTTATTTATAAATTAAACTTTATCATAGGTATATATGTATAGGAGAAAACACAGTATATACATCCAAAGTTTCAGGCATCCACTGGGGGCCTTGGAATATATCTCTTAAGGATAAGGGGGAATATTGTATATGAAGAAGAATTTGCTGAGTTAAGACTGACAAGTAGGAGGAAAGTGTCAAATTTGGTTGTCCTGGAGGATGGTGAGGCCAAATAACCAAAAAAAGAGTGGACATGGAGGAAGGTCAGTTCCACTATGCACATCTTACAACTGAAGTAATCATGGGACCACTAGCAGGAAATTGTCCATCAAGAGCTGAATGAGAGAATGTCAAGATAAGTTTGACCTAATGATTTAGAAGTCATATGATATGTTTTGGCTGTGTCCCCACCCAAATCTCATCTTGAATTCTAGCTCCCATAATCTCCACATGTCATAGGAGGAACCCAGTGGGAGGTAATTGAATCATGGGGGTGGGTCTTTCCCATGCTGTTCTTGTGATAGTGAATAAGTCTCACAAGAGCTGATGGTTTCATAAATGGGAGTTCCCCTGCATAAGCCCTCTTGCTTGCTGGCATTTAAGATGTGACTTGCTCCTCCTTGCCTTCCGCCATTATTGTGAGGCCTTCCCAGCCATGTAGAACTGTGAGTCAATTAAACCTCTTTCTTTTATAATTACCCAGTCTCGGGTATGTCTTTATTAGCAGTGTGAGAACAGACTAATACATCGTAGTATAGATATGATACATGGAGCCATTTTTCTGATTTTCTTCTCTTTACAGAGAGGATGATGAAAATGGTCATGTGTGAGTCCATGGAACTAGGCCAGGACATAGAAACAGCCCTTAGCAGGAGCAGTGGAACATGAGTCATTGGACCAGAATGGAAACTAAGATTAGACAATAGCAAGGCCTCATGGAAGAGTTAAGTCTTAAGTAGTTTATAAAAGTTGAGAAGATGATAGGTCATTGGATATGGGCTAAAAGTGAAAAAAAAATTCAAGAAGGGTCTGAAATGAGTATTGAAAGACACAGTGTGAAGTTAACTAAAAATTGGAGGGCCAACGAGATAAAGGAAGAAGAGTTTATAACATCAGGCAGAGGAGGTCTGAGTGACGCTGGCTTGAAGACATGGTCGGCGCCCACTGTAGAGCTTTGCCATTCTTGTTTGTGGGTGAATGGGTCAGGATTATTTAGAGGAGCAGAACTCATATAGATGCACAAGCAGGAACAATTTGGAAGTTACTCCTCAAAAGCTGATAGGATAAAAAGAGAAAGAGGAAGAATACAGAAACCTGATGAACAACGTACTTACAAGGTAGGCAAAAGAAGAAAAAACCCAAAATATCCTAAAAGAGGTCAATCACCACATAAGAGAAAAAAGGTGGAGGGAAAGAATAAGATAGTATCTATGATCTCCTCTGGCTCTGATATTTTATGATTCTTACCTACGAAGAGTTCAGAAAAAAAGATTTAATTCATCTAATCCACTTATTAATTTACTGATATCAGTAATAGATTTGGGGAGAGCAGGCATAGAAACATAATATTCCCTTCTGAAACCAAGAAAGAAATATGATCCGTAATTCTCAGTCTTTTATGTAAAACAAAAATATCCTCAGATTTAGTATTTCTTCCCTGCTTCTCCAATGAGGGATGGCATGACTGCTTGTTCTCCAGTGGGAGTAAATAAAATGCTAGGAATTCAGGGACTCCAGTTAGCAGCTCTGACTGTTTGTCTGCTTCTTCTGTAGGAAGGGAATTGGTGACATCTGTCTCACTGAGCATCTGGTGGCAGCCCAAGAACACACAGGCACTAAGAGGGACCACATCCTTCTGAATCCCTTTGGATTGAAGAGCTTGCCTCTGAAGGCCTTGGGAGTCAGACTCAGCTTGGAAGATTTTTATGAGGTAGAATGGCAGGCAAGTTTGGATGAACTGAAAGAAAGATAATTTCACATGCCATGAAAACCTTTCTTTAAAATAACATATGATTTGATCATATGGCATACTGTTGCATCTTGGTTTGATTCACAAACTTTGAAGAATAAGCCAACAGAGGGAGTGGCATAAATTTCTGGAAAAAGCTTCCCTGATTCCTCTCTGGCAGGGCTGCCTTATGACTTAGGTGGACCCCAGAAACATGTGCCTTCATGGGCCCCTTCTGCCATGAAAAAAATACAAAAATTATACTTTACAACTGTGTTAGTATAAAGGCAAATCGAATCCAGGCTGGGTTGATTATTATATATTCATTATTATTAGACTCAAATCAAAAGATGTTTGTGGATGCCTAAAAGTATTGTTGGTGCTGGCCTACTGTGCCTGTTTGGCCCCTGGGTGCCAGCCCTGTGCTAGGAACACTTTTCTGCTTTTCCTGACCATGCCTGAGTCCCACTGCCAGACCCTGCTTCTCCATGGAGCCCTGCTTGACTGATCCTGCCTGTGGGAACGCCTTCAATATTTATTGTCTGTCTGACTCATTATGCAACTAGTGTAGTCTGTGATCTATTAGCATTTATCTTTTATGTATGAGTCCTTATATTCCAAATAAATTTTAAGTTGCTTAAGACCAGGGACCATGGCTTATGCCCCTTGTTCTCCTTGGTATTTACCACGTTCAGTGATAGCTGTCATTTACTGAGCACATGCCTTGTGCCAGGCTTAGTTCTGCTTACACATGGAATTATTCCCACTTTCCAGAAAAAATACAGCTAATGGAAGAAAAGCAGCTTGCTCCAGGTCTCCTATCCAGACCCAGAATGTCAATCTAAGTTTCTCCGGTTCTGAAGTCGACCATTTTTCTACTCAATAATCTCCACATGTGGGTTGTGGTGATGATTATGAGGGTGGGGTGGGGAGAAGGGAAATAATATGGGGTGGGGAGAAGGGAAATAATATGAAATCAGTGTAAAATCTCAACAGGTGCTTAAATTCTGCATAGTAAAGCAAATTTAAAGCACATCTTGTTCAGCTCTAACGCTTTTTTTTCATAACTTACTTGAAATCTTTATTCTAAGTGTTTTTGATAAGAGGTATTCATTTACCATTCATATCCCATTATTATGGGATAAGTCACTTGTCTTTGCCATAAGGAAATCCCTAACTTCAATATCTTGAAGTGAACATTTCAATATCGTGTCTTCTTCCTTTGTTTTTTAAAAAGAGAGACTAGAAAGAAAAGTAATTTCTTCCCAAGGACAATATGGTCAGGTACTAATTTTTCCTTTAATACGTCATAATCACACCCCATGTTTCAACCAATGTTGGGCGATGTCAGAGTTAAACCCAAAACATCTATTCAAGTGATTCCAAATTTGAAGCAATATTAGTTATCCATGGATAAATCAAACACCAGTATGTTCATATCTTGTATGCTTTCATTATAATTCATGGAGAGACCTAAGATCTTGCCATTTTGCCATGATGCCATATAGTAGCTAATGAATATTAAGTTGTTTCTTTCCTAGCTATTTTTCTACCACAGTTTCAAGTGGGAACAGATTTCACACCCATGTGCTGCAGTTTGTCCATTTAAAATCTTACCTGCCCAGAATGTGTGAAACCACAGAAACCCAGAAGAGAACACTATTTTTACATATGCAAAGTTTGGTGTCATAGAAAGAAGATGAACTCTGCATCCAAGTACATTTGGCCCTGGATCCTTCCTCTACTTAGACACTTAAAGCTGATGTGGCCCCAGGAATGTCACTTGATTCCATTTGTTCATATATAAAGTAATGATAAAAGTGTTTACCTTTACATGTTAATTGCAAGGCTAGGAGATTTGCTATGAAAAATATTTTGCCCAGTCTTTAGCATGTAGTAGGTGCTTACTAAATGCTAGTTCATTAATATCATTGGTATTATAGTTACCATCTCTGAATGGTGCCAAATGAATAGTTAGAAAAGTTAAGATAAAAACAGCTCTTGAATTTATTCACTTGGGTCTTGATATGGACCGGGCCTTTTATGTTGCCGAAATAGCCAGGGAAATATAAGTGTAAAGTCACATTAAAATGTTTCATGCAGGGAAAAATAAGTGATCTCCTAACTTGATTTTGCTCATTTATTTTTTCAGCAAGCATTAAACCATAATCAGGCCCTTACAACTGGAAACATCACATAGCAATTAGAGTTTAACATGTCGCAACTGAGGTCTTTGGGGAAGAGATGCTACTGACATACCAGCCCATTCTGTCCTCTGCAACCTAATATCCCCTTTGTTACAACCAGCATTTTGTAATACACTTTCACTATCCTGAAATGAAACTCATAAATAAAATAATCTATCTTCTCATTGATTTTTTAAAAAAGTGTCCTAGGTATCTATCATTAAAGGAAAACTAAAAGGAAAGTAACATACAATAAAACAACCTTAAATGCTATGGCACAACTACATTGGGGAACTTAAAGTTGTCAGATACTTTTGCTTAAAAATAGTATCACCTTGACTGCAATACCTACAAATACAGATTAATACAGATGGCTGAATTGGCAACTCAGACACCAAGAGCTATATTGCATCTTTGGTGTTATTTTCTGAAGTGATGAATGACTCTTGATAAGTTCCAAACATAGCAAAACACGATCTTTCCTTAATTTATGTAATTGTGTCCCTGGAAAATTTAGTGTGTATTAAAACTGTGCAAAAATATTTTGTTTTATATGTAAATATGGAGTTACGCTCTATGCCAAGACAGTTACAAAGAGGTTTTTCATTGACAAAAATGCCTGAAGGGACATCCCTAACTTGTCCAAACTTGAACTTGGGACTATATTTAATTAATTACTGGGACCAAGAAAATTCCCCATTAATTTTTCAAAACATCCCCCATGGATGGATGTCCTGCTCCCATTGAGACTACCGCTATAGTCATACTAAGCACTTGCAATTCTCTCAACAGCCAGCCTTTGCTTATTCTTTTTTTCTCTGCAGGAGATGCTCTTCCCCTACTTGGCCTTGCTATTAATGGCTTAACCTTAAAGACCTGCATCAGATATCTCTAGTCTAGGAAGTCATCTGTAAAGCTCCAGTTGCCTTCCCTTTGTGTTCTCTCTCATAAGACCTTCTGCTTAAGGAATTTTGACTTTGATTGTATTGTATTATTTATTTTCCTACATCATGTAAGAGCTTCTGAAGGCAGAATAAATCAATCAATTTCTTTTTCTTTATCTTTATTTACTTATTTTTATCTCTTTAAATTTAAATTTATTGGTTTCAGCCTGCCAGCTTAGAAGAATACACGAAGTTTGAACAAGGAAGGGTTCCCTGCAGCATAGCACAGCTGCCTTGCCAGATCATGGCGAGACTGCTTCTTTAAGTGGGACCTCAATCTATTCCTCCTCACTGGGCAAGTTCTCCCTGCAGGGGCTTCAGCCACTCCAGCAAGGGTTCTACAGACAAAGTTCTGATCTCTCCCTGGGATAAAGCTCACAGTGGGAGGGGCAGCTGTCATCTCTGCAGTTTGGTAAACTCAGCCATTCCAGACTGCCAACTTTGGAAAATACAAATGGTCCAGGCGAGGAAGGGACTCCCAGCACCTACTCTACCAAAGGGCAGTTAGAGGGCTTCTTGGGGCGGGTCCCTAATCCCATTCCTCCTGAGTGGGCGGGACCTCCCAGCAGGGGTCTCCAGCCATCTCCTACAGGCACATTCCCTCTGGCAACAGGTCAGTGCACCTCCAGGATAGAGCTTCCAGAGGAAGGAGCAGGCTGCCATCTTTGCTGTTTTGCAGCTTTCACTGGCGATATATCCAGGTACAGGGAAAAACTGAAGCAACTAAGGTCTGGAGTGGACCCCCAGTAAACTGCAGCAGCCCTATGGAAGAATAGCATAACTGTTAAAAGAAAAACAAACAGAAAACAACAACAACATAAACAAAAAAGACCCCACAAAAACCCCAAAGGACAGCAAACCTCAAAGATCAAAGGTAGATAAGCCCACAAAAATGAGAAAGAATCAATGCAGAAATCCTGAAAACTCAAAAAGCCAGAGTGCCTCTTCCCTTCCAAATGACAGCAACGTCTCTCCAGTAAGGGCACAGAACTGAGCTAAGGCTGAGATGGCTGAACCGACCAAAGTAGGCTTTGGAAGGTGGGTAATGACGAACTTCGCTGAGCTAAAGAGCATGTTGTAACCCAATGCAAAGCAACCAAAAATCACGATAAAACAATACAGGAGCTGATAGCCAGAATAGCCAGTTCAGAGCAGAACATATCCAACCTGATGGTGCTGAAAAACACAGCACAAGAACTTCACAAAGCTAACAAGTATCAATAGCAGAACAGGCCAAGCAGAGGAAAGAATCTCAGAGCTTCAAGACTATCTTTCTGAAAAAAGACAGGCAGATAAGAATAGAGAAACAAGATTGAAAAGGAATGAACAAAACCTGTGAGAAATATGGGATTATGTAAAAAGACCAAACTTACTACTGATTGGGAAACCTGAAAGAGATGGGGAGATGGAACCAAGTTGGAAAACATACTTCAGAATATCATCTAGGAGAACTTCCCCAACCTAGCAAGATAGGCCAACATTCAAATTGAGGAAATGCAGAGAACCCCAGTAAGATACTCCATGAGAAGATCAACCCCAAGACACATCATAATAAGATTCTCCAAGGTCAAAATGAAAGAAAAAATGTTAAGGGCAGCCAGAGAGAAAGGCCAGGTCACCTAAAGGGAAACCCATCAAACTAACAGAAGACATCTCAGTGGAAACCCTACAAGCCAGAAGAGACTGTGGCCAATCTTCAACAGTTTATTTTTTTTTAAAGATAGAGTCTTGCTCTATTGCCCAGGCTTGAGTGCAGTGGCATGATTTTGGTTCACTGCCACCTCCACCTCCCAGGTTCATGTGATTCTCCTGCTTCAGAGATCCATCATATGCAAAGACACACATAGGCTCAAAATAAAGGGATGGAGGAAAATTTATCAAGCAAATGGAAAACAGAAAAAAGCAGGGGTTGCAATCCTAATTTCTGAGAAGACAAACTTTAAACCAATAAAGATTTAAAAAGACAAAGAAGGATATTACATAATGGTAAAGGATCAATTCAACAAGAAGAGCTAACTATCCTAAATATATATGTACCCAATACAGGAGCACCCAGATTCATAAAACATGTTTTCTTAGTGACCTACAAAGAGACATTAGACATTAGACTCCCACACAGTAATAGTGGGACACCCCACTGTGAGAAAATTGACATAAAGTTAACAAAGATATTCAGGACCTGAACGCAGTTCTGGATCAATTGGACCTGACAGATATCTACAGAACTCTCCACCCCAAAACAACAGAATATACATTCTTCTCATTTCCACATGACACTAAGTCTAAAATAGATCACATTGAAAGTAAAACAGTCCTCAGCAAATGCAAAAGAACTGAAATCATAACAAACAGTATCTCAGACCAATGCAATCAAATTAGAACTCAACATTAAGAAATTCACTCAAAACCACACAACTACATGGAAATTGAACAACCTGCTCCTGAATGACTCTTGGGCAAATGATGAAATTAAGCAGAAATCAATAAGTTCTTTGAAACTAACGAGAACAGACAATGTACCAGAATCTCTGGGATGCAGCTAAAGCAGTGTAAAGAGGGAAACCTACAACACTAAATGCCCACATCAAAAAGCTAGAAAGATCTCTAGTTAACAGCCTAACATCTCAACTAAAAGAACTAGAGAACAATGAGCAAACAAAACCCAACACTAGCAGAAGACAAGAAACAACCAAGATTAGAGCTGAACTGAAGGAGATAAAGACATGAAAAACCCTTCAAAAAATCAACAAATCCAGGAGCTGTTTTTTTGAAAAAAACTTAATAAAATAGGCCAGGTGTGGTGGCTCACACCTGTAATCCCAGCACTTTGGGAGGCAGAGGCAGGTGGATTACCTGAGGTCAGGAGTTTGAGACCAGCCTGGCCAAAGTGGTGAAACCCCATCTCTACTAAAAATACAAAAATTAGCTGGATGTAGTGGTGGGTGCCTGTAATACCAGCTACTTGGGAGGCTGAGGCAGGAGAATCACTTGAACCAGGGAGGTGGAGGTTGCAGTGAGCTGAGATTGTGCCATTGCAACATTGCACTCCAGCCTGAGTGACAAGAGCAAAACTCCATCTGAAAAAAAAAAAAAAAAAGACTGCAGAGATTCCTGAACACATACACCCTCCCAAGACCGAACCACAAAGAAACTGAATTGCTGAATAGACAAATAACAAGTTCTGAAATTGAGGCAGTAATAAATAGCCTACCAATCAAAAAAAGGCCAGGACCAAATGGATTCACAGCTGAATTCTACCAGAGGTACAAAGAAGAGCTAGTACCATTTCTACCAAAACCCTTCCAGAAAATCAGAAAGGAGGGACTCCTTTCTAACTCATTCTATGAGGCCAGCATTATCCTGTTACTAAAACCTGGCAGAAATACAACAACAAAAAAAGAACTTCAAACCAATATTATTGAACATCAATGTCAAAAATTCTCAATAAAATACTGGCAAACCAAATCCAAGAGGACATCAAAAAGCTTATCCACCACAACCAAGTAGGCTTTATCCCTGGGATGCAAGGTTGGTTCAACATATGCAAATCAAGAAATGTGATTCCATCACATTAGCAGAACTAAAGACAAAAACCACATGATTATCTCAATAGATGTAGAAAAGGCCTTTTGTAAAATTCCACATCTTTTCATGTTAAAGACTCTAAATAAACATACCTCTAAATAATAAAAGCCATATATGACAACCCTATAGCAATATCATACTTAATGGGCAAAAGCTGGAAGTATTCCTTTTGAAAACTTGCACAAGACAAGGATGCCCTCTCTCACCACTGCTATTCACCAAAGCAATCAGGCAAGAGAAAGAAAGAGTATTCAAATAGGAAGAGAGGAAGTCAAATTATCTTTGTTTGCAGCTGACATAACCCTATGACTAGAAACCCTCATCATCTCAACTCCAAAGCTTCTTAAGCTGATAAGCAAGTTCAACAAAGTCTCGAGATACAAAATCAATGTGCAAAAATTGTTAGCATCCCTATACACCAACAACAGACAGACAGAGAGCCAAATCATAAATGAACTCCCATTCACAACTGCTACAAAAAGAATAAAATACCTAGGAATACAGCTAACAAGGGAAGCGAAGGTCCTCTTCAAGGAGAACTACAAAACACTGCTCAAAGAAATCAGAGAGGACACAAACAAATGGAAAACCATTCCATGCTCATGGATAGGAAGAATAAATATTGTTAAAATTGCCATAATGCCCAAAGTAATTCATAGATTCAATGCTATTCCTATTAAACTGCCACTGACATTCTTCACAGAATTAGAAAAAATTATTTTAAAATTCATATGGAATAAGTAAAGAGCCTGAATAACCATGAGAAGCCTAAGCAAAAAGAACACAGCTGGAGGTATCAAGCTACCCAACTTCAAACTATACTGCAAGTCTACAGTAACCAAAACAGCATGGTATAGGTACAAAAACAGATACATAGACCAATGTAACAGAATGCAGAACTCAGAAAGAAGACCACACATCTACAACCATTGGATCTTCAACGAACCTGACAAAAAACAAGCAATGGGAAAAATATTCCCTGTTTAATAAATGGTGCTGGGAGAACTAGCTGGCCATATGCAAAAAATTAAAACTGGACCAATTCCTTACACCAGATACAAAAATTAACTCAAGGTGAATTAAACACTTAGATGTAAAACCCAAGACTATAAGAACCCTAGAAGAAAATCTAGGTAATACCATTCAAGACATAGGCACAGCCAAAGATTTCATGATGAAGATGCCAAAAGCAATTGCAACAAAAGCAAAAATTGGCAAATGTGATCTAATTAAAGAGCTTCTACACAGCAAAAGAAACAACCATCAGAGTGAACAGACAACCTACAGAATGGGAGAAAAATTTTGTAGTCTATCTATCTGACAAAGGTCTAATATCCAGAGTCCACAAGAAATTTACAAGAATTACAAGAAAAAACAAACAACCTAATTAAAAAGTGGGTAAAGGACATTAACAGACACTTCTCAAAAGAAGACATACATGCAGCCAACAAACATATGAAAAAAAGCTCACCATCACTGATCATTAGAGAAATGCAAATCAAAACCACAAGAAGATAACCATCTCATGCCAATCAGAATGGGTATTATTAAAAACTCAAAAAACAACAGATGCTGGCGAGGTTGTGGTGAAAAAGGAACACTTTTACACTGTTGGTGTGAGTGTAAATTAGTTCAATCATTGTGGAAGACAGTGTGGCAATTCATCAAAGACCTAGAGGCAGAAATACCATTTGACCCAGCAATCCCATTACTAGGTATATATCCAAAGGACTATAAATCATTTTATTATAAAGACATATGCACACATGTGTTCATTGCAGCACTGTTTACAATAGCAAAGACATAGAATCAACCCAAATGCCCACTGATAATAGACTGGGTAAAGAAAATGTGGTACATACGTATCATGGAATACTATGCAGCTGTAAAAAAATAAGATCATGTCCTTTGTAAGGACATGAATGGACTTGGAAGTCACTATCCTTAGGAACAGAAAACCAAACACCACATGTTCTCCCTTATAAGTGGGAACTGAATGATGAGAACACATGGACATATTGCAGGGGAGCAACACACAGTGGAACCCGTTTTTTTAGGGGTGCAGTGGAGGGAGGGAGAGCATCAGGAAGAATAGCTAATGGATGCTGGGCTTAATATCTAGGTAATGGGATTACCTGTGCAGCAAACTACCATGGCACACATTTACTTATGTAACAAACCTCCACATCTGGCATATGTACCCCTGAACTTAAAAATAAAAGTTGAAGAAAAAAAATTTAAATGTATCTCTTTATTGTTAGTGCCTGGCTCATGACTGCCACATGTGAACGATAGATGGATGGGATGGATATTTGAAAAAATCAATAAATGACCATTTTTATCCCAAATATTAATTAAGTAGCTACTTTAAAATATATAATATGACTGACTCTCAGAGAGAGAACTCAAAAGTGGATCCTGTTATCAAGATGTTTTTAGTCAAGGAGGGAACTTAGATCACTCATGGCCATTTTCAAAAAATAAGTATAAACCATAGTGTGTTAATTAGATATGGGTTGAAAGT
Source organism: Macaca fascicularis (assembly GCF_037993035.2). Lineage (NCBI taxonomy): Eukaryota > Metazoa > Chordata > Mammalia > Primates > Cercopithecidae > Macaca > Macaca fascicularis. The sequence continues at coordinate 34,864,457 of NC_088388.1, read as the reverse complement.
AATCTACATGGTGCCATGTATTTTATTTAGAATTGGTGAGGAAAAATGCCTTTGTAAAGCTTCGAGTTTAGGAATCATTAATGTTATTTCAGGTGGATTAGGTAGGTTATTCTGATATGGAGCAGAACAGCACAGGACTGTTTTTAAAGAGCGGTTTTCATACTTGGAGTATTTTAAAGTACTTTAAAGTGCTTTACAAAGTAATGAGTTAAACATTGGTAGTGAGAAACTATGTATGCTAATGGAGAAACCCATTGTGCTCTTGACAGTAGCTCAAACGGGACTGTGGAAATTAGAAGCAGTTTTATTGATATTGGCCAGGATTTGGGATTAATCCTTGCTCCTTTTGAAAATTGCCATGGGATCTTTAAATTGCACTTGGATGGCCGCCGTGTTTAATAAGATTGTTTTCTAGACCCGAAACTCAACCAAAAAGTTTGTGCACAGATATTCTACAAATAAAGCATATTTGGAGGTAGCAATTTTTTTCCATAATGAATTTAGATAATGAAAGATTTTTATAGAAGAAGCAGCAGGAATAAAAGAATCCCCATGACCGTTTCCTGGCTTTTAGAAGTAACCTCATTGGAGATTCTGAAATATTCAGATAAATGTGTTCCAATTTTGCCTTTGCTCTTCAGGATTCTGGCTGGGACTAGTATAAAGGTGCCAAAAATCTAATGAGGAAGCCTGTTCATGAACAATTTCCATACCACTTTTAACAGACTTGCAAGGTTAAGAAGGTCTGAATAAATATGCAAACTTTATGATATTCAATGGAATAACTTTTCATGCCTTTGGTCTTTAAAAAATTTTGCACAAAATTCCATCCAAATTCTATCCAAATATGAGTGACAATTTAATCAGAAAGAGTGAAGCAATTTGAAGTTTAAAATTTATTTTAATATATTGTATCATCTATTAATACGAAATGAAATGTTAATACTGTTATTAGTATGCTTGAGAAATCCCCACTATAAGCCTACAATGAAATCTGCAACATAAATGATAGATATTAAAACTAATCATTTACTAAAATTCTTTAACATTCTGTTTAGATTTTGCTTGAAAACTATGTTACTATAATTCACTATTCATTCACCCAATAGAATTTGATTGGGACTGAATGCTTCTAAACAGGAATACAAGTTAAGAAAGGAATCTTGGTAAAGACCCGGAAAGCAGAAGTTTATTGAATCCAGATTTTAGAGTTAGCAATAGTGAGACTATATATTAGATCTGGAATTTAAATTAATCTCCAAACTCTCAGTTTTTAGTTATGAACTCTGTCTTTTCACATCATACAGAGGCTTAATATGCTGAAATAATTAACTTGATGTCTGCTTCATTTCCAAACCTTTAAAATCCACACAGAATACATTCATCAAGCCAACTTTCAAGGAAAAACACAAAGGAACTTTGTGTATTAATGTCCGTATTATTTACCCTACTGTACGCAAAACAAAACAATGCATTATTTATAAGAAAAAGTTACATAAGTTTGGCCACAGATGAACTTGCCTTACCCATCATAAGCAACATAAGGAAACGATTGAGCTTGACAGTGCTTAGGGCTCACAGTGTGAGTTAACCCTAATGTGAGTGTTAGAAGTTGGGGATGGTTAAGGGGCAAGTGCTTCCCAGTTGTCAACATTTCAATGTAACCCCAAAACTTTTCAGAGGTGGAAGCCAGTAAGGAATTATAACTATTGCAAATATAACAGACTTTTCAAGAACATGGGGAAAATCTGAAGGATAAGTATTATTTTAAAAGAATATACAATTTATATATTTTACTTGTAAAATTATTGTATAAAAATTAAAAGTAAACCGTGAGGGTCATCCCATGGTAAAATCTACCTCTATGATATTCCCCTCGCCTGCAGTTTCAAACGTTGTAGTGATGATATGTCTTTCTCAAGGACTGTAATGATAACCCAAACTAAGGCAAAAGCTGCGTATTAGAATAGCAGGAACTCTGATTTAGGACGTAATTCGGTTTGCATAATCTTACTTCTGCCATGAACCTGAATCCCCATGAGACTATACAGGCAAGGCTCACTCTGTCGTATTTGCCACTACATTCTCAGTGCCTCATGCATCAAGTATAGGTGTCCCTTAAATATTTTTTGAATGAATAAGTAACAATATTTTGGCTTTGACTTCTGTCTTGGTCTCAACCTCTTCATTTGTAAAACAAGTGGGTTAGGCTAGATGATCTTCATGTCCCCTTCCACTCTAGTACACTGTTTCTTAACTACCAGCTCTTGTTAACAATACAGATTTCAGGACCGAAATCAAAGTCTCTGGGGATGGGGCCTTGGCAATTGCCCTTTTAATGCTTCACAGATGCTTCTTTTGTACAAGAAATTTGTTCTAGGACCATACAAGTATCTCAAAATAGATTTAGAAGTACAAATTTTGACCATATCAGAGTACTTATATATAAAGAACTAGTAGATAGTGAAGGCAACCATCTTGATAATTTGGTTCTCTAATTCTCAATACTCTAAACTTAGAGATTATGAAATTTTTGTAAGGCCTTTCTACCCAGAGAATTTCCTTCATTCTTGTTGGAGGTGGACAAATATATAGTATTTCCAGATTTGGTTGAAAAGCTATAACTTTTAAATAAGGCACTCTATTCTTTATTTCTTCATGAAGATATAATTTTCAAGCTGTTAATCTTTCTATATACAAATATATCGCTAAACTAGGTTTTGAAATACTATATTATAAACACAGTAAAATCTCTTTAACTGACAGACCAAAATATAATTGGCTTTCTTAATATTCAAACACATCAATCTTTTAAAATATTAATTGACATCTACTTTCCTGGATAAGTGTTTTCTTTTATAAGAGTGTAATTTTAAAAATCCTAAATTTAAAAGTTGGCATTGGTAGGTATAAATTTTTCATGTTGACAACAGAAAGACAACTTTTTCTACTCAAATTCCTGCTAACCACAGAAAATACCAAGAAAACATGATTAATAAAACAACTTTAAGTCTTTTCATTGACATTCCCCAAAACCAAAACTAACAGTTGGGTTTAGGATGCTCAATTGCTTCTTTGTTCTTCCAAACTTCATACTCTTGATGAGGCATAGATTGCTATGACTCAAGAGAAGCCAAAGCAAAGATATTTGGTTTATGTATCTGAACTCTAGTCAAAGTCAAATAGGTAGGCTTTTAAGGTAGACTGAGAGGCCAGATTTTCAGACATCACTCAAGCAGAACTCGTGCTGGGCTCCCTCTCGTTTGGATGAGTTGTCCAAACCAAACACAGCCAGTCATTTCCAGTTTTTTCCAACAGTGTGCATAGTTTCCAACTGCGGAAACAGAGAGACAATTTTCGTGACTTCATGTCAGATGTCAGGCCTGCTGACCTTCAAGGAGAGCTGAGCTTGACAATGGTGAACATTGCCCAGAGTACACAAAGTTAAAATATTTGATCCTTTGCCAGAAATACAAATGGATGTAAAATTGGAACATTTTAAAGGTTTAAATTTAAGCAGTGTTCTTTAAAGAACATATTATTGTGAAACTTTTTTTTTTATTCCAGAGCTATCATATATTTTAATTGTAGGTACAAAGAGTATTACACTTTGATTTCTAGTACATATTGTTACACTAAAAAGCAAAGCACAAAAAAAATCTATAATACGCTACCCTTCAAATAGGAAAAAAAGAAATTTGAAAAAATATCAACTCTTTTGTGTAGAAGAGATACAGACAGGGTAAAGCAGAAACTAGAGAGGTTGGTTACATGATGGAGTAAGGTGAGAAAAGGATGGAAAGAATGGAGGAATCAAAACAGGTTATCAGGGATGAGGAGGGCAAGACATTTTTCTAAGTATATATATTTAAGAGCTCTTACTCTTAGAATCATAGTAATGTTTCACGTATCCATCACATACACAAAATAATAAACAATAAAAACCAAGCAGGATCCAGGGGGAGCCCAAAATGGAACAGAAACAAGAACACATGATCTGCCAATAGTGCAAATAAATAATATAACCATATTCAAGGGAATGGGGAAGAAAAGAACTAGGTTTGGAGAACACTGTCTTCGATGGATATTGTAAGGCTAAAGACACAAAGAACTATTATGCATGCATAAATAGTTTTTATGCAGAAATAGAATTTATGCATGCATAAATTCTGTAATATTACAAGTAAATGTGTTTCTCAAAGGTTTATGGTTTGGCAATTCTGAAACAATGGGTGTGCTAAAATTGGACAAACAGGTAAATATACTGAAGATAATAAGAATGGGTTTCTCACTGCCAGGGAAAGAATTTAAAAATAAGGAAAGAGTAAAAACTAAAGCAGGAGTCTCAGCCATTTTGGCATCAGGGAAAGGTTTCCTGGAAGACAATTTTTCCATGAACGGGTGGGGTAGGGGGATGGTTTTGGGGTGAAACTGTCCCAGCTCAGATCATCAGGCATTAGATTCTCATAAGGAGCACACAACCTAGATCCCTCACATGTGCAGTTCACAACAGGGTTCGTGCTCCTATGAGAAGTTAATGCCACCCCTAATCTGACAGGATGTGGATCTCAGGTGGGAATGCTCCCTCACCCGCTGCTCACCTCCTGCTGTGTGGCTCAGTTCCTAACAGGCCATGGACAGGGTACCAATCAAAGGCCCAGGGGTTGGGGACCCCTAGACTACAGAGAACACTGTAGTGTTGTACTGGAATCTGAGGTATCAGCATAAACTCATGGCTAGATAGATAGGTAGAGATATAGATATAGTTAGATAGATACAGATAGATAGATAGATAGATAGATAGATAGATAGATAGATAGATAGATAGATGAGAACTACAGAGATGGTATGTATGTGGGTTAAAGTACACAAATATCTTTTCTAACACATAGATATAGATAGGTATAGACATAATAGATAGATGGAGAACTACAGATATGGTATGTATGTGGATTAAAGTACACAAATATCTTTTCTAACATATAGATATAGATATAGATAGATATAGACATAATAGATAGAGAACTACAGATATGGTATGTATGTGGATTAAAGTACACAAATATCTTTTCTAACATATAGATATAGATATAGATAGATATAGACATAATAGATAGAGAACTACAGATATGGTATGTATGTGGATTAAAGTACACAAATATCTTTTCTAACATATAGATATAGATAGATAGATATAGATAATAGATAGATAGAGAACTACAGATATGGTATATATGTGAGCTAAAGTACACAAATATCTTTCCCAACTCTGTCTGCCAAGGGGGCTTAGAAATAATGGCATCCTAGTAGTAATGCACATGCAGCACGCAGATCTTGGTTTCTAAACACCTTTCCCCATTGAAAGGAACCAGGGCCCCCAGGAGAAATGGTTAGTTCCAGGGCTAAGATCAGAAAAATACAAAATGAACCTGTATATAATATAATGTATATAATATAATATAAATATATTATATATATAAGCCTGGTGTTGACGTGATAGGGAAGGAAATTTATCCTATAGAAGACACTGCAAGTCACATAGTAAGGATGTGTAATCTTCCAGGAAAGAGGGCAAGAATGTGGGAACAATAAATAATCTATTATAAGACTCCTTGAACCTTTCTCAGAGGAACCTTCTTGTACCACCTGCATCTAAAGTTATCCCTCTTCCCCAGGTTACTTAATATTCTATTATTCTGTTCTATTTTCTTATCACTTTCTAGAATTATCTTACTTTGTTAAGGTTTTCTTATATGACTGGCCTTTCCCACCAGAATGTAAATTCTATTAAAGCAGATAATTTATCTAAGTTAATCATCACTCTGTCCAATAGTTCCTTGCTCATATTTGAGTGCTCAATAAATATTTGTTGGATAAAAGAAGGGTACAGTCTGGGACTCTCCAATTTTCATGTTTTTATACAGGACATCATATACAATGTCTCACTAAGAGCAGGCACTGGTAAATGTTTGTTAAATAAGTAAATGAATGCATATTTATATTGAATGAAACTAAAGATGACAAATATAAACATATATTTAAACACACATTTTGGTAATGGTTATGACTACAACTAAGAAAAAAGAATTTCCTTACTAAGAAGGGACATTTCTATGCATTGACTTTTTTTCCTAGTGTACTTGGAAGTAGATTAAATTTGACTTTTCTCATGTAGTTCCAGCTAACCTCACCTATTAATGAATAAAGCATTTGAGGATTCAGTCTGGCAAATGCAGAGCAGGTCTGCAGAACAGACATATCAACAAATTGTTTTGGAAGTGGAGCAGCAGCAGGACGGGAGATTGAAAGGGGCTGGGATATAGGAGACAACCAGCACAGATACACTGCTGTTGCAAGTGTTTTTTCCTTCTTTTGACTGGTAAGAGCTTCTATTGATAGCTCATTTTAATAAATGGCACTTCCTTGAAAAATTCTCTATCTTTCTTTTTCATAGGATCTAGGAAGGTTCCATATCAATTCCTTGAATGGACTTCCACTTCCTCCCCCAAAGGGCAAAATTATGATCTAATTTCTTTAAATGAGCATTGCCCAGTAAGGTTTGCTTTGTTTAGCATGACTGTTTGCAAGCTCAAAGTATTCACAGACCTGCTCAATTTTAGCCTTAGGGATAGATGGAGTCAGGGCTACGACTGCAGAAATCAGGGTAGATGTTGCCTTCCCTGATCATAGATTTCCACTATTAATAGTTCATTACTGTAGCTTTAAACTAGATAATCCACAATTTAAAGGTTGCTTTTCCTCTTAAATTTAAAAAAAAATTAAGATGAAAAATAGTTTGATTCTTTTCTTTACAATTTTTAAATTAGGTCCCATGAAAAATGTGCTAGGGATGGGTGTCATAGTTGTGAAATGGGAAAAGGAAAAGCATGGGAGAAGTAAAACCACGAAGCTAAAAAGTTTGTTTAATTTCCCAAGTTTACCTTGAGCTGGCTTTGACCTTAGGGTAAATTACCCACAGTTGTCGCCATAAACCTGCAACCCATTACTGCACAGACTGAATTAAGATGAGGTCTGTAATAAACTCTGTTCAAGGAGATTCAGTTAAGAAAAGTGAGCAATGGACCAGTTATTCCAGCAGTCTTTCAGGGATACACTTTCATTGCATAGAGATCATTAGAGTGAGTTTCTACAATATGTATTTCTTTTCAATCTTTCTCAAATGTAGAGTATATTGATTCCAAACAGTAAACAATACTCACGATGGTACTGATGAATTGTAAATTTTTGTACTGAGGTATTCTGAGAGTTAACTTTTAGTCTGCCGTCTGTCAGCTATGTATTATTGAGCAAGATACTTAACCTCTCTGAGCCTCAGTTTCTTCATCTGGAAAATGACTACACTAACACTATCTATTCTGGGGCATATTGTAAAGATTAAATGAAAACGTCTATGTGTAATGTCAGGATATCATGAGTTGAAGGTACCCCAAAAAATCCAACTCTAACACAAATGAAAAGGAAATGTATTAATTCATGCAACAGGAAATTGAAAGTGAAAGGCTGGCTTTAGGTTTGGTTGGATAAAGATATTCAATGAATGTATTCAAAATTTGCCTTTTCTCCAAATAGTGGCTGAGCTGTTCTTTGGACTGACTTTAATCTCAAGTAGTTTCTCTTCATGTGTTGGCAAAGATGACCTCCAGAAGCTAAAAAACAGTACCTCTTTTTCATAGTTCCAGAAAAAGTCCCAGGACCGAATCTCACTTGTAACTCCTGGGTCATGTACTCTAGACTGAGACCAACAGAAAGAATTCTCAGATTGGCTTGATCCTGGAGGAAGTTGGTTGTGCCAGCCTCACTCAAATACTACGGACTGAAAAAGGGTGAAGGGTAGCACCTTTCAACCAAAAAAGGTGATGTTGCATCACTACAAAAAAAATGAATAAATAAATTGAGAGCGGGCAAAACAACAGCTGAATGTATTCGAAGTGCAGCACAGTGCTTGACAAAGCTCAAGCCATCCATGAATATTTGCTGTTATTAATGTCATCAATTTTCTGGAGAAGGAAATAGATGGTGACCTTAGGCAGAGATCACCAGGGGAGAATCTGGGTGACTAAAAACTAACCAAGGACGTGAAATATGAGAGCATGACCGATTCTTCTTAAACTTTCCATTCCCAGTCCCAGCGCAGTAGCTGGCACATAACGCTGCTCATAAATGCATGACAAGTGAATGAGTATATGCTAGGAATCCTGCTTCTCATCCAATGGCCGTTTTATAATAGGAACATAACTATTTCTTGTTCTGTTGTCCCGGTAGACTCTTTCTTCTGAGAGGTTTGTTGTAGGGTGCTCTAAACTTGAAAGTACATGTGAATTACCTGTGATCCTGTTACAATGCAGATTCTAGTTGGGCACTGTGGCTCATGCCTATAATCCCAACACTCTGGGAGGCTGAGGTGGGTGGATCACTTGAGGTCAGGAGTTCAAGATCAGCCTAGCCAACACGGTGAAACCCCATCTCTACTAAAAATACAAAATTAGCTGGGCATGGTGGCACGCACCTGTAATCCCAGCTATTTGGGAGGCTGAGGCAAGAGAATCATTTAAGCCCAGAAAGCAGAGGTTGCAGTGAGCTGAGATCACGCTACTGGACTCCAGCTTGGGTGATAGAGTGAGACTCAGTCTCAAAAAAAAAAAAAAAAAGAAAAGAAAAGAAAAGAAACAATGGAGATTCTGATGGAGTGAGACTGGAATGGGGCCTGAGATACTGCATTTCTAACAAGCTCATAGGTGGTGCTATTTCTGCTGGCATGCAGGCAACACCTTGAATAGTGTCTTAGTCCGTTCAGGCTGTTAAACAAAATACCATAAACTGTGGCGCTTATAAACAACAGAAATGTCTTTCTTACAATTCTGGAGCTGGGAAGTTCAAATTTACGGGGCTGGCAGATTCAGTGTCTGGCGAGGGGCTCACCTTCTCGCTGTGTCCTCACATGGTGGAAGGGACAAGGCAACTCCCTGGGATCTCTTTTATAAGAGCACTAATCCCAATCAAGAGGGCTCCACCTTCATCACCCAATCACCTCCCAGAAGGCCCCACCCCCTAGTACCGTCACATTGGGGATTGGGATTTCAACCAATGAATTTAGGGGGCACACAAACATTCAGATTATAGCAAATAACTAGTCTCTAAAGCTCTAAACTATTTCCAAGTGGGAATTGGCATAAATCTTTTACCAAGTTATTCAACCCCACTGTTCAGCAGAGACTCTGCTTTAGGGTGTTCTTGTACATGTCATTTCCTTCGTGGGTAAGGCAGCAAAAAGGAAGTAACAGATAATTTATGCTTAGAGTAGGTCTCCTAAAAGTCTGTGAAAATGGAGTAAACCACGTAAAATGTACTTTTAAATAGATTAGTGGATCAGTTTCTAGCTCTTAATCTCTTAGTATTTTAATTTATGGTACAGACTACTCTAAAAATGTTAGAAAATGTACCCATAGCTGTTTTTAAAACCAGGCATCATGAATTTTAACCCTTATTTCCTTTAGCACTTTATGGTGTGCAAAGCATTTTGGCATTTATTGCCTTATCTGATTTGGCTAGTCTGAGATAAAAGCTGACCTTCTAAAATAAAATAGTGAAGATGCTGTGATTAGTTTGTCTGAATAACCATATTTTCTCTTTTGGCCATATATCTCATTTTAATGCACTTATTATCATCCCCAATCTTTCCCCCATCAAATCCATTTCTAGGATTTAGAATTCTTGGCTCCACACCTGAGATTCATAATTGCTTCCTTCTGTTTGGGCAGCTGCAAGAAGTTCACATGAAAACAGTCTCCTTCCTCTCTCTGTAGCCATGACATTGAACATGCATTTTCCCTCCTCAGCAATTACATGGAGGTTACATAACCTACTTGTTGAATTGAAGTAGCATATCTAGACTAATAAAATTTAACCATTGACAGATCCTTACAGGTGATCTGTGGGTAGACGAATCAGAAAGACATATTTGCAAATGTAACATAGCTAAGCAGAAAGATTTAAATACATCTAGACATAGGAATCCAAGGAGAAAACAGTTACTCTAAAGCGCACTTGGCCTCTCTGAAGCATGTCCAGGGCGACAGGAATGCCCTCAGGGAGCTAGTGGCTGTTATGGGAGTTTCTGTCCAAATGTGATTATGCAAAACTCAGACATTGGCAAGCTAGTAAATAGATAGCCTTGTGTCTGCAACACCTTTTCTAACAAAGAAGAACGATAAATCCAGCTCTGATGCAAAAACTGCCATAGACAATTTGTAAATGAATGGTTGTGGTTGTCTTGCAGTAAAACTTTATTTACAAACACAGATGGCAGATGAAATTTGGCCTACAGACTGTAATTTGTCCACCTTTGAAATAGGCAATGCTAAGATAACATTCTTGTACATGACATCAATAATTATTTCTGTAGAACAAATTCTTAGTAATGGAATTATGGGTGAATACGGATGCACATTTTAAAATATCTTAATATACATTATTAAATTTGTTTCCCAAAATAATACAACAATTATACTTCTTACTGAATATACATGTCCTTATTTTGCCATGCATTCACCAACATGGACTATAGTCATTTTAACGAATTGATTTGACAGAAACAAATTAGTGGTATTTCACTCTTTTGACTTGTTGTTTTATTAGCGTGTTTACAATGTTCCTGCATATTGTATATTTATTTTCTGCATGTTCAAAATGTTTTGTGACATATAGGTGATTTTTGTCTCGTGTCTTTTAATTTTCTTAAACTTCATTATTAAAAATCCATTATAACACTAAATTTAAGGGAGATACAACCAGAGGTTGAATATAAATGGATAGAATTAATCTGAGTAAGTTAACAGTTAGTTAATCTCAATCCCTGGATCTCAAGAGTTTAATATAATAAAAGGTTATTTCTCACTCATGATACAGTTCAACATAGTTTTTGAACTATATGATGTTATCCAATGACTGAGGATGACAAAGCTCTGCCATCCTCAACACATTTTGTCCCTGCACATGGGAATCCAGCCTGCAGTTTGGAAACCACTGTGTGGAGGAGATGGACCTTGCTTTACTGTTTTAGCCTGAAAGTGACACAGGACCTTCACTCATCTCCTGCTGGTGATAATTCATCACATGGCCTTACCCAAGAGGGAGAAATGATGTTGTGTCTTTCTCAGTGCATTATATCTGGGTTCATAATATTAATGTCTTTATTACTAGTGATGTTGACTTTGATTACTTGGTTAAGTTGGTGTCTACTGGATTTCACCACTGTAAACTTACTATCTTTCTCTTTGTAGTTAGTAAATATCTTAGGGGACACATTTTGAAGCTATAGAAAGTGTTTCCCTTCAAACTTTCACCTACTAATTTTGGCATTCATTGATGGATCTTGTTTTTATGACACACAACGATTACTCTGGTGTTTGCTTAATGGTAATTGTCTATTTCCTTTCTCTTGTACCTTTATTAACTATATTTCTACAGTAAGGAAGAGTTTTCCTTTATCTTATTCCTACACCCAGGAAGAGGAATGGGTTTGGTGAGCATCTAGCCCATCTTGCCACATAATTAAAGTTTAAATACTAGATTTCAGGACTTTTTTTTTTTTTTTTTAGTTCTTGTAATATTTATGGCAAAGACTAGTACTATTTTATAAAAAAATTTGGCTGATGGAGAAATGTAAAAAACTACAATAAGGTATCATTTTACTTCAGTTAAAATGACTTTTATCCAAAAGACAGACAATAATGAATGCTGGCATAGATGTGGAGAAAGGGGAACCGTCATACACTGTTGTTGGTGGGAATATAAATTACTATAGCCACTAATCCACTCTGGAAAATAGCATGGAGGTTCTTCAAAAACTGAAAATAGAACCCCTATATGATCCAGTGGTCCCACTGCTAGGTGTATATCCAAAAGAAAAGAAATTAGTATATCAAAGAGGTATCTGCAAGCTCATGTTTGTTTGCAACCCTGTTTACAATAGCCAAAATATAAAATCAACCTAAGTGTCCATCAATGAATGAATGAATAAAGACAGGTGGCATATATACACAATGGAATATTATTCAGCTATAAAAAAAATGAAATCCTGTCATTTGCAGCCATGTGGATGGAACGGAAGATCATTATATTAAGTGAAATAGGCCAGGCACAAAAAGACAAATACTGCATATTCACACTCAAATGTGAGAGAGAGCTCAAAAAAAAAAAAAAAAAAAATCAATTGAGCTAATGAAGATAGAGACTAGAAAGATGGTTCCTGGAGGCTGGGAAAGGTAGCAGGGAGGGGTAGATAAAAAAAACCAAAGGATGGTCAATAGGTACAAAAATGCAGTTAGAATGAATAAGGTTTAGTATTCAGTAGCGCAATAAGGTGACTATATGACTATAGTTAACAATAATTTATTTTATATTTTAAAATAACTAAAATAATAAAATTGGAATATTCCTAACCTAAAGAAATGATGGATCCTTGAGGTGATGGATACCCCAATTACCCTGATTTGATCATTACATATTGTATGCCTGCATGAAAACATCACAAGTACCCCATAAATATATATAACTATGATGTACCCATAATAATGAAAAGTAAACTTATTTTAAAGAAAGCAAAGCTAGACATGCTTGCTTGCTCGTTTCTCTTTCCTTCCTTCCTTCCTTCTTTCTTTTCTTTTTCTTTCTTTTTCTTTCTTTCTTTCTTTCCTTCTTTCCTTCTTTCTTTCTTTCTCTTTCTTTCTTTCTTTCTTTCTTTCCTTTTCTTTCTCTCTTTCTCTCCTTCTCTCTTTCTTTCTTTCTTTCTTTTTCTTTCTCTCTTTCTCTCCTTCTCTCTCTTTCTTTCTTTCTTTCTTTCTTTCTTTCTTTCTTTCTTTCTTTCTTTCTTTCTTTCTTTCTTTCTTTCTTTCTTTCTTTCTTTCTTTCTTTCTTTCTTTCTTGGAGTCTTGCTCTGTTACCCAGACTGGAGTGCAGTTTTTGTATTTTTAGTAGATATGGGGTTTCGCCATGTTCGCCAGGCTGGTCTTGAACTCCTGGCCTTAAGTGATCCACCCACCTTGGCCTCCTAAAGTGCTGGGATTACAGGTGTGAGCCACCATGCCTGGCCTATTTACTTTTTTTTTCCTTCCTTCCTTCCTTCCTTCCTTCCTTCCTTCCTTCCTTCCTTCCTTCCTTCCTTCTCTTTCTCTCTTTCTTTCTTTCTTTCTTAGAGACAGAGTCTCACTTTGTTGCCCAGGCTGGAGTGGAATGGCACAATCATAGCTCACTGAAGCCTCGAACTCTGGGCTCAACTGATCCTCCTGTTTCAGCCTCCTAAGTAGCTCAGACTACAGGTATGCACTACCACACTCGGCTGAGTTTTAAACATTTTTGCAAAGACAAGGTCTCACTATGTTGCTCAGGCTGGTCTCAAACTCCTGATTTCAAGTGATCCTCTTGCCTCAGCCTCTTATAATTATGTTTTCTTTAAAAACATTTTAGCTGATGATTACTAATATAAAACACATACTTTATAAGAAAAACCAAAGAGCCAATGATAAAACTATAAGCACTTTGCTTTTTGGTTCTTTACACTTAAAAGGTCTATCTGCTTGCATTTGTAAATAATCCCATGCTATCATAATGATATCCAAAATTTGCATTAATTTTGCTAATTTTCTCAAGATTAACAAAAGTTAGACCATGAAGCCAAATAGAAGTAGGTTAAATAGCAAGAAAAGAAAGCATCTTTGAAGAGAAAATTCAAATATATTTCAAAACAATTTTAATAAGTAATTACCATTAAATAAAAAAGAATAATATCACACTTAACACACTAATACAATTTTCCTGGTATTGAATTCAGACAAACATAAGCAAGGGAAAAGAGATCACTAGAAATCAGTGCACAAAATGAGCATGAGAAAACTCTAACGTTTTTTCTTAGGTAATTTAGAATGCAAATGGAAATCAAGTTCTTATTCCTTTGATGCCTATGTATGATCTTCTTATTGAGAAAGCTCAAAAGAATCAGATCACTGTATTCCTCCTTATTTTAGGATGTTTATATTAATGCAGGATAACCTGGCCAGAAAAGCAAAGGGAAGTGAAGAGGCTGTTTAATGAAGGGAGTTTAGCACCAGAAATTCCAAAAGAATAGATTAACATTGTCTGCCTCTAAACTCTTCAAAGAAAAACATAATTGTGCCTTTTATATCTTACCCCGTGCTCCAACTGCAGAATTCCTCAACTCCCAGGAGGAGACTCATAGAGATGCTGTGCTGTTTGATTTGGCACTATTCACAAACCTTGGCAGATGATCAAATAGAGGGCACAGAAGTGCAGGAAAAGCCTTAAGAAACTGTCTTCGCTGTTGTTGTTACTGCCCTCATGAATTGAAATCTCAATGGTAAGCATAAAGAAGCCATAGATATTAACCGAGCGTGCATAACTCCAATTTAGATGTTTAACACACCTTAGCTTGGAGACAGCATGCACGTTTACAGCTATATATGCTCTCCCTTGAGTTGTATTTGTCTCATCTTTCAAATAAACACGGTTTCTTTAAAAAATTAAGTCTTTTTGCCCCAGAACTCTTGAACTAAGTGTATAGACATGATGCAATGAGTGACTCTTGTCTTAGAACTCAAAAGATCTGGGTTCTAGTTCTGATGCTACCAGTTCCTAGCTCTTTAACCTTGAGCAAGTTGCTTAATTCCACTGAGCCTTAGCCTATGGGTCTATTAAATAAATACTGCTCATTTCACTTATTTTCTGTTAGAAGCAAATGAAAATTATAATTTGGATGACATAAAAATAATATGTAGAAGCATTTGGTAAAATATAAAGAGCAATGCTGTTATGAGAAATTATTACTGTGATGAAGTAGAATTTTGCAGCAATGCAAAGTGTCATTAAAGGATAGCTATTTTAAAACATTTATTTATAATCAAAGGATAAAATCTAGGAGAGAATCTACTAGATTGTTACAGTTTAAAGTATAAATATAGCCTGTACTTAAAAAAAAAGGAAAATTAAAAAAAAAAAAAAGAAAATGGTCACAAAATCGAAAAAAGTTATGTTAATTATGGAAATGATTAGCAAAATAATGGAATTTCTAAGGCATGAAATTCTTTAAAATAGATTAATTACATATTTGGGAGAGTTTTTGAAATGGATTTTATGATCTCTAGATGATTTCTCTCAGCTTATATTCATTCATTCTTTCATTCATAGAATGTAAGCTCTTTGGGTTGTGTTCCCTGACTTATGAGGGTACAGAGTAGGTACTCATTAACTGTTTGTGGAACAAATGAACTGATGAATTAATGAGATCATTAATTCACAATTTTCTGTGGTATTCATTGTGCTAGTTGTTAGAGGTGAAAGAATTCTATAGAGACAGTTTCTGCTCTCTGGGAGCTCTTATCCTAGTGAGGGAAATGGGTGCATAAATATACAATTATATAATGTGAGTCCCATGGTCCTGTGCTGACCAGTTCTCTCAGAAAATAATCATAAATGTGAATTTAAGCTGCTCCACAATTTTCCCTTAAATTCTTTAAACATTTCTTTTAAATTTCCATTCATTTTACTCTTTTAGAAATTATATCAGTACATATATGGGGAGAGTACTTTGATGGTTACCCCCAATCTCAGTCCCTTCCCCCCTCCCCACAAGTCATTCTTGCCATGAGGTTATTTTGTGTATACACACACACACGTATGTATGTACATATATATGTGTATGTATATATACACATATACATATATACATACATATGTGTGTACACACACATGCATTATTGTTTTTTAAGTGTATGTTAATTAAAATAATAGCATACAATATATTATTCTAAAACTTTCTTTCCCTCCACAACGTTTCTTGGAAACCTATTAATATTAGTACATTTCAATCTAGTTCGTTCTTTAAAATGCTGCAATAGTGGCCACAACGGGGCTATCATTCACACATGGTACCTTATGCAGTTGTGCAGTAAACAGCCTATACACCCGCTTGTGGCAGCTCTCTGCCCTGTTTACATAAATAACATAGCTACACCATAGCTCGTCTAGTTGTTCCTCTATTGCTAGATAGACACATAGGTTGTTTCCAGCTTTTCAATATTATCAACCGTTTTTTAATGAATATTTTTGTACAAGTTATAATAGCTAAAATATCCAAACAACGTAATGAAATTCTTCATTTATTTTGAATCCTAGACTTGAGATCAGAAATTTCTTCCTGAACTCTATGTATTGTGTGCACACTTAGCAGCAGAACTATTAAAAACCAAAACAAGATAGCCTTTTGAGAAAATGGGAGGGACGAATAAACCTCTTTTACTCTTTAAACTCAGAAACTTGCAGAGATTAAAGCCCTCTCTCTTTATTCGGGTATTCAGTAGGCACAGAAATTAAACTTTTCAGACTCCTCTTTTTGCCTCACACTGATTTGATTTAGTTGTGGGATTCTGAAGATGTAATATGTATGCACCATTTGAGGCAAGCTGGGGCTTTATGTGTTTTTGAATGGCAACATTTCTTTTCCACAAAAGATAACTTTATGACAAGTTACATTTATATTGAACTGCTTTGACATTGTGTAAGAACAGATTCATATAGCTTGATACATTTGGCAGAGATAGATGTTTCCTCTATAATGCCTTTGATCTCTTTTCTGTGCAGAATGCTTTTGAATATTGAGGGGGCTGTTTGTCCTGAGGCATAGCCACTTGTAAACACGTAGACACCCCTGAGGAGCTATGTATTACTCAGGTAATGGTTGCCGGGACCTGTTCTCTCTGGTGCCAAAGACAGCCTTTAGTGCAGACCTCTTAAGGAAACACAGGCTGATGAAACTGACTTAATGAAATTGCTAGGCATTAGAAATAGCATTTCCACAAGGGGAGCAAATGGACAAGAGCCTCCTTGTTGTCATTTTGGCAGTGATTTGTGGTATTGATTCTGGCCTTTGGCTGGAGCTTGAACTAAGTACAGCAGAGGTCCGAGTGCCTTGACCTCAAATGGAATGTTTACTCCATCACAGAAGGAGCTGGCTTCCTGTATTTGAAGAGAGGATGGTGACATAGAGATTGGGAGGAAGAGAAGGGCAGAGAAAGCAATAGAAGCAAATCCCCAGCCCTGAGGATCAAAAGACACACTCAGGGGCCAGACGAGGCTGCCTCCTTGATAAGGGACCTGATCAGCTGACCTATGGGACCTGATCAGCTGACCTCAGCTGCAGTTTTCTTTCCAGATGTTTGGCAGAGGGTTCTAAGGCTAAACGTAAGTCTTCTCACAGTGGCATTGCCAGACCCCGCTGGGGCTGGTTCTGTGGCGTGAGCAGCCTGGACTGCCTTAGCAGGTCAAAGCACTCATGTCTCCTTTTAGGTTCGCGTAAATATATGTGATTCTACTTGCTTCTCCACTTAAAGTTACAGATTTTTCAAACTGGAAATGAGCATAAAGATTACCTATCAAAATCTCCTTCACTTGGAAGATGAGGAAGCCAATCTTCAAAGTGGAAGGAGTGGCCCCTGCCACTAGGTCATTCACCTCGTTAGTGATTTTACCAATCGATTTCCCTCTCTACAATTTGAGGATTCCTGACAATGGCTCCCCCTCTCCTAATTATCACCACTATCATCGCCATCATCATCATCTTGAGATTCCTTGAATGTGCTCTCCATATCTTCTGCTTAATAGCTACAGTTCCATCAGCATTCAGTGTAAAGGACCCAGCAGCATTTGTCCTTGTTGCATAATGAAAAGAGCTCTGGGTTCAGAAACAGACACACTTGAATTTAAACAGACCTAACTCTTTACTTCCGTTTGCATGACCTTGACAGCCATTTTATTCCTCTGAGCTTGTTTCCTCATTTATAATATGAAGACAATAATGTCTGCTTCAGAGTTTCTATGAAGCTGAAGTGAGGATGTTATCATTGTTGTGTATTGCCTGTATAGGATAGATCCTCAGTAAATGGGTACCTGGGATACTAGTATTGCTATTATTTCCCAGAGGCTTGGCTTCTTATATTTGAAGAGATGCTCTGAAAGTTATCACAGATGCTCTCGAAGTTAGTCCTGACTCAATTGTCTAAGCTTGAACAAGTTAGTTTCTCTCTTGGCCAGGCCAGGTGGCTCACATCTGTAATCTCAGCACCTTGGGAGGACAAGGTAGTACAATCACTTTCACTTGAGCCTAGGAGTTCGAGACCAGCCTGAGAAATATATTGAGATCCTGTCTCTACAAAAAATAGAAAAATTAGTAAGGCGTGGTGGCATGTGTCTGTAGTCCCAGCTACTTGGGAAGCTGAGGTGGGAGGATCACTTGAGCCTGGGAGACAGAGGTTGCAGTGAGCCAAGATGGTGCTAGATAGGTGAAAGAGTGAGACATCATTTCAAAAAAAAAAAAAAGAGAGAGAGAGACAGAGAGAGAAAGAGCCTCATTTATAAACTGAGGAGTTTATAAAAGCACCTTATTTATAAACTGAGGAGTTGCACCAGTTCAGTGCATACATTTTTTGACATAGCATGATGCAGTGGTTCTCCAACTTTGGTGAACATTGCAGTCACCTGGGGGTTTCATGCCTAGAGATTCTAATTCAGTAGGTCTGGGAGAACGACTTAAGAATCTGTACTTCTTAACAAAGACACCAGATCTTAGTTTTCTCTTGCTATGATTGAGAAAAGTAATAATATCCATGGGGTAGGAAAATGGTGAGGAGCAAATTAAATAATGTCTATAAAGCACTTAGCATTGGTTCTAGTATACAACAATTTCCCAGTAAATATTAGCTGTTATTCGTCTTTTCCTTTGTAACTTTGT
Source organism: Macaca fascicularis (assembly GCF_037993035.2). NCBI lineage: Eukaryota > Metazoa > Chordata > Mammalia > Primates > Cercopithecidae > Macaca > Macaca fascicularis. The sequence continues at coordinate 34,845,640 of NC_088388.1, read as the reverse complement.
ATAGCACATATTTGTAGTTGGTAGGCTAAATTTGGCTGATAAACAGGACTTTCCATATGTGAATTACACACTAATATTTGCAATTAGGGGATTTCTAGCTTCTCTTGAAAAATGAAGAGACCTAGCAACACCAAGCCAGAAACCATTTACAGTGGCTGTGTCTGCACATTGGCTCTTCCTTTAGCCGTGGGTTCTCTATTTAAAACAGTCATCACTCAATCTGCTTCACCGATCTACATTTCTTGTTTGGCTTCTATAGGCATTTGGGTTTGTAGAGTTCTGTTGTACGCCCTAATTAAGCCTCTCTATCCAGAGTTTTAGAAGAGCTAAGACACTATTCTTTCATGTTTTATTCTAGCAATTCTAGATCAATTAACAGTTGTCCATGGGCAGAGGCACAGCCCCCGTCACAGCTCCCTCTTAACTTAGCAGAAGTGAGAGAGGGAGTAGCTTGTCTTTATAACTTTTATGATTTAGGGGCATAATTTAGGATGAGTTCCAAGGGGCAGTATTATGAAAGTCTACTGGAATACTTTGCCAGGGAACCTAACCCAAGCTGAGATGTTGCCCAACAGAATCAAAGCAGGGTTTAAAGTCAGCTGCTGCCTTTATTACACATTTAAAACTTGGCAAAGGAAGTCCTTTGGGTTGAGACCACATGAAAGAAATCAAGGCAAGTGAAGGGTGGTTCAAGAGAACAGATGGACTTGGACATCTTAAACCATTGGAGTGATGCTGCAACTTCCAAAGAAACCTGCTTGGATGCTCTGAAAGTTATCACAATCTTTGTATTTTTTTCTCTAGCTACGGGTGTCACACATGAAAAAAAAATATGAGGCAAGAAAGGACTTTATACAAAGGTATTGAGGCCACATTTGTCAAACCCAGGATCCCACGCAGATTTGGGAACTATGTTTCAAGCTGAGCTTAAAACTTTCAACTCTCAAAAGTGCTACTTACCCCAAGTAAAAGGCAATTTTCCAGCTCAAAGAATGGCAGTTCTGCAAGGTTCAGGAAAAAAGGTCAGAAGACTCCTTGTACATCAATCAGCTCTTGGAAAACAACATGTCAATGAGTTAAGTGAACACGAATCAGGCACATATGGATTGAATTTCCCTTGAAATACTCCTGGGGTCCAAGTTTAAGGGGTGGAGTGGAGGAGGGGTGAAAATTCTTAGGACAATCTGCAGACCCCAAATGCTTGAAAATACTTCCAAGATGTCGACTGGCTATGCTGCAAGTCCTGCTGGCCTGAATCAATGCTGAGCCCAGCTGACCTTTGCTTTCTGGAGATGAGAATGGATCTAAGGCCCATATAACAGTCAAGGACTTCCCTACCCTTGATCTAAACTTCATTCCATGGCACAGAAATAGGGAGATCTGGTATAGAATGGCTTTGAAAACACAAACCGTAAGAAATGTTCAAGGTTACCAGTTATTATTGCTAGTAGACTATGTGTTTAAGCAAGTAAATCAGTCTTTCTATGTTGCTTTCCTTCCCGGAATCGTAAGAAAAGTAACTTGGAAATTATATAGATGTGGGGGAAAAAAAGCAAATACAAGAATATTTCCCTAAGACCATTCTGCATGGAAATGTGTGTCATAGTGAAAATATTCTTTGTAAATAGAAGTTCCTATAAAATCTTGAGAAAGAGATCAGTGCAACATTGTGGTCTATTCTAACCCAAAACACTAACCAATAAATGTAGTGAGAAAAAAAATTAGATTTTGCATTCAGCATAGAATTCATAGACGCTGGGACTATTTAAATTTGATTTTAGAGTGAAATTGAAAAAATTCAGTATCAAGGACAACCTACTTCAGTATATCCATATATGATCGAAAATTGGTTAGTACTGAATCCTTTCCCAAGAAAGCAACATAGGATACTTAGAGTAGAATAGGGTACATACATTTTAAACTCTGTAAAAGGAAACCTGTTGAGAAACAATAAGATATATTTCATTTTTTGTTTTATAGGATATTTTGTAGTTGAACTATAATTTAAGTGCAAGAAAAGTACAAAACTTCTTGGTGGCAGAGGAATTGTTATGGCTTTTCTTCCCTTTTCTTTTTCTTTTTTTTAAGGCAGGAGGTAATCAGGGATAAATGTTAATGGGATTTTTTTTTTAAACAAATGGTACACTGTCAAGAGAAAATTTTTTCACAATTGTCAAATTGTGTAGACAGTGTTCAAATGGATCATTCATTATTAGCAGCACCACCAAGTTGAAAACACACTTTTTCTGGTCTGCAGCTGATTGATGTACATTACTCATATCAGGCTAATGGCACTTTATTTTCCAACAGTAGCAAGTAATGAGTGACCTTGAGTGCATATTGTTTTCCTGAAAGGGTTTGTTGCTCTGCTTCCTTCATAAGCACCCCAAGGAAACAAGGCCTCTGTATTGGTGTTTTGCAGCAAACCTCATTTCTTTCATGGCTTTCTGTAAAAGAATTTGATACAGGGATAGAAGCTAACCTCAGTGAGTAAATGAAATATTGATCCATGCTACTCTGGCCTTGCCTTCACCTTGTCCCAGGGCGGTGAGTTACTGACTTTTCCGTTTTGGCTGTAATAGGAATTATTACAACAGGCCTGTGCAAGTAATTACTTGGCATGGTAAAAAAGGAGGGTCCATCATATATTTCTGTAGAGACGTTAGTTTCCATCAGCCCAGCAGTCTGCTTTTTTGGCTCTGTCTTTCCTACTCTTGATTCAATTCTTTTAACCATCATTAATCACACTCCTTGTCAGCAGAAGTTTATCAAAAGTATTAAGTGAGCAAGGTTGCCTGGCCTCCTTAAAAAAAAATCAGCCAACATGGGGCAGTAAATTTCAAAATATGGAAGGTTGGTTCCGTGATATATATGAGTGTCTCTTCAGCTAGAATGAGCCGTTTGTTTTAGTGATAGATATTGTAGTTTGAGCTGTGATAGAATCCTTCTCAAGTTTATATGTCGTGGGCTATCGTTTATGAGAGACCATGTGTTTCTAAATGGTGAAGGTCATGGCTGATGGCAAAAGTAAAAGCAGTGGTGATTCATTAAAAATAGTTAATAGGGCCTGCAGCTGACAGGGATAAATCGGAACATGTGGCTTGCCAACCCACCAGCACCTAAGATGACATTGTGTTTCTTCAGTCCCAACCTGCCACTTGCAATTGCCAGACAGCTGTGAGCCGAAAGACAGACGGAAGCAAGATCATTTATTTCTTGTTAACAGATTTTGAAAAACTTTTTGGCAAGAGAGAGAACCCTCTTCTCTTCAGTTTGACTTAGCTGACATGTATTTTCAGGTTGTTACTGATTTTTTGCTGATCATAAATATGTTTATTACTTAAAATTCAAATATTATAGAAACACATGATGTGAAAAAATGAAAAGCTTCTCTATTATGTCTGAAATGTTATTTTCCTTTTAAAAAATGACATGACGCAAAATATGGCATAATGTTAAGATTTGATAAAGCTGAGAGGTGGTTCTGTGAGTGTTTCTTATGGTGGTCTGTATTCTATTCCTGGAGATTTGAAATAGTTCACAACTATATATTTTTTTTCCATTTTCACAACTAAAAGGAAGCCTGCCACTGAATCCCATCTCCTAGAAAGAATCAGTTTTATCATGTTGCATATTTCTGTATATCCCTCTAGATTATTTTTTCACTATATATATATATATATACACACACACACCCATATATATACACAAATAAACACTTGTGGTATATATAGTAAAGAAAAATAAGTTCAACATAATTGAATACATAAAATATATATTATATTTTAGATTATGCTAAAATACCAGTTTGCAGCATGCTTTAAAAAATTCCAATATTTAAATATGAATATTTGATTAAATTCATGGACTCATTCATTCATTCATTCAGTCATTCAGAACATATAGCAACTGTCAACCAACCTATAGCAAAATATTCACATCCATTGAGGGGAACATAGGGCCAGAGTTCTACTTCCAGCTTTCATTCAGAATTTATCTAATAAATGCTTCTGTTCCTGGGTCTTACTATAACAAATATCCTCTCTGAAAACTTTCTGGCTAAATTTCAAGACTGCTAAGAATGAGAAAACTAAAAGGATTTTGCTGATTACAATCAATAGAATTTGATGATCCATTGAAGACTTGTAGATCAACAAAGGAATGTATGGAAGTAGATGCAGCCCTCAGGCAATTTCCAAATAAGCAAGTATGGATTTTCTATACATTATGTCTAATGAAGATGGTTTTAAAAACAAGAGTGTTTGGGGATTTGATTTTTGTTTTTTCTTTTTTTTTTTTTTTTCTCTCTCTCTCTCTCTAATTTGAGAAGTCGGTGAAAAATAGCACAGTGGCTTGAAATAATATTGGGAGATAAACACCTTCACTTTTCACTTTGGATTGTCTCTTTTCCCTAGAAAACAAATTGACTAATAGTTAGAGAGATGAAAAAGGATAATAACCAAGATGCATTGGAAAAACAGTTCCTGAATATAAGGAAATATATAAGCAGAAAAGAAAAAAAAAAAAAGCTGTTTTTGTTTGTTTGTTTGTTTGTCTCCTTGCAACCAGAGCCTTTGCCTTTGCCTGCAAAATCAGAGTTGGTAACTCCAGGCAGATCTGCCTGCATTTGCAGTCTGGACAACAACCCTGCCTGGAGAATATCAATCTCACAAAAAGAACTATCTCTTTCCATGATTTCAAAAGGCACAAGTAATTCAACAGTACAGAGAGGTTTGAGTTTTGCAAACTGTGTCTTCAACTTAGCTTTGCGTTTTTTTCATTTGTTGACAGTTTAGACTTTGGGGGCCACCATCATCACAACAAAACTGCCAGGGCAATAGCAGTGCATTCCACTGAGAAGTGCTCAGCGAGAAGACAGAACAGCATTGCAAACTAACATGTTTACAGGGAAAAACACTTAGCCTCAAATTAGCGAGGGAGGACAGCAGAAATGTGTTGGGCTTAATTCAAGGCTAAGTGACGTTGGGCACAGAGGATGTTTCTGGTTACCATCATCTTGAAGAAGACATTCACAGTGGTTACAAATTGACTTTTTATGGAGAAACTAAGACTGTTTCTAACCTATTGCACCGATATTATATTTAGTTAATATTTTATGAAAGAAAGTCCTCCCATTAGAGGTGGCAAATTGCTTTATAATTATAGTACTTTACAGAACAGACTGTCTGCTCCATTTTATGGCAAAAGCACAAAAATACAACTGCCTTTTCCGTGTAACTCCTTTGCAGAGTCTTTGTGGTAAGTGACTACCTCTCCCATGATTGTTTTTCTTCATTTCAAATATTAGTTTAATTTGCACACAAAGTCATGTTGCATGCTTGGTATGAGCTAATGAAATATTGATGCAGAAATTTCAATGAAGCAGGCCTGGAACACACTAGGGACCAGAGGTGAACAAAGATACCTCCTCACTCTTCTAAACTCTTGTCTGACTCCATGCCACTCTCATGGTGACTACCAGCCATTAAACGTGATGGCTATTTAGTAATGATGACTATAATGAATTGGTGGGCAGAGCAGCATCAAATTTTCATCAGAGAGTACAGATTGAATGGGAATGGAGGCTGGGCTATTTTCCCTTCCTTCTTCCTTCTTCTTTCTCTTCTTTTGTCCTTATTCTTCAATGAGAAGTGACAGATCTAAGTTCCTAGCAGATAAGGAACATGTTTTATTTACTTTTATATTCCAGAGTATATCACAATGTTGGCACTGAATAAATGTTTCCATGAAAAAAATTTTCCTCTGATTGAAATGTGCTGTGTAGCAGAAGCTGTTAGTGCCCTGATGTGTTGTGTTAGAACTCCTCACTCCCATGAACACGAGTGAAGTCTACTGAGGCACCTGGTACTTACTGAAGGTGCTTTCCCTGACCACTACTGCAGGCTCCACTTGCACAGGGGGCCCTGGGGACTTAATGCCCAAAGAACAGCTCTCAACCAGTGATGAATGGAAATTGGTAGATAAATACCCCTCAGGCCAGACAACTCAAAGGTGTATTCTACAGACTTTTTCCAGAAGTCCCCAGTGGAACTGAACTCCGATTACCCACATAGGAGTGAACAGTCCTTGTCTTCACTTCCTTTCCTTTCTTGTCTCACTTCCCTGTGTCCCCATCAGCACTTCCAGGGATCACATCCCAAATTAACTACTTGCACTCAAATCCTTATCTCAGGTTGGGCTTCTGGGGAATACAGCCTCAGACATCCTCTGACACCAGGATAATCAAGTGATAAGAATTGATGGAGAGTTTTCTATGTGCCTAACTTTGCGCTATGCACTATGGGACTATTAAGGCGTTTTAAATATTCACATTTACTCTGCTCAGAAATCTCTTATTTTGTTAATTTTTATTTCAATTGTTTTTGGGGTACTGGTGGTATTTGGTTACATGGATAAGTTCTTCATAAATTATGTTGGAAGATAAGACATACATATTTAAAACAATTAGTGGACCAGGCAGCATTATACAGGGATATTAGAAAGTCTAAAGTGTGTATTATAGATAATTGGAGACAAGGAAAGTGGAACAAGGTTCTACATGTACAGTCGGGACAAAAGTCATGAAAATGGTTGCTTGACTTGCGGACGCTCATGGTAGCTGATGTGGAGGACTCTAGGAGGATGGTACACTTAGTGCACAGGATGGTAGGTCTCCAAGCCTACTATTCTGCATGCAATGATGGCTCAATAAATACTTTGAGAAAGGCAAAATGAACAGGCAAATGAATCGGTCATGAAAACTCAGATGAGCTCCACTATGTATTCTACCAAATTTTTGAATTAAATAAATACGTAAATGTAATCACCTCTTACATAGTGGGGTTTTATTTTAAGTATTTGATTTTCTACTTTTCATCTTTTTTCCTATTTCACCTACATCAACTTGGTTCTCTCCCCAAGAGATCTGCTACTTGGTAACTGGGTGACCATAGGCAAGTTAATTAATCTCTTCAGTTTCAGGTTCCACACCTATAGAATGTTCAAAGGTTGACTTTGACTCTGGGGCATGATTTATTTGGCTAGTCCCTCAACTTCCAAGGGGGAAAAAAAGTCCCAACTTTCCACTATTGCTTTATCCCTGGCCCCCTCCTATATATGTATATTACTAAGCTTCCAAAAATATTAGGGTTTGCCATTCCTGAATTAGATAACATAACTTTTTTTTAACTTTAACAAAGCATTTTGAAACAAGCAAAATGTTTGGAACTAAGACTGTGTGGCTTTGAAGCAGTCATTTAATCTGAGGATCAATTTCCATTTTCCAAAAATGAGGCCATTGCTTTTTTACTATAGATAATTATGTAAAGCACTTGGCTCAATGAATAATCAAAAACTTGTACTTTTTTTTCACCAACTGAATTGAGATATAATTTAGATATTATAAATGCATGCATTTTAAGGACACAGTTTGATGAGTTTCGGAAAATGTGTACATTCATATGACCACACCAATCAATGTATAGAACACCTCTGTCACCCTGAAAGGTTCTCTTGTTCCTCCTTGCAGCCAATGTACCCCTTCACCCCCAACTCCAAGTAAGCACTGATCTGCTTTCTGTCACTATAGATTAGATGTGTCTCTTTCTAGAGTTTTATATAAATAGACTCATGTAGCTTGTGCTTTTTTGTGTCTGGCTTGTGTTGCTGAGCATTTTTGAGATTCATTCATGTTTTTGTGTGTATCTGTGGTTTGTTTCTTTGTAATAAGTGGTAGGTCTTCTTTTACTAATCAGCAAGAAAGTTATTTATTTCTAGAGGCCTTTAGACATTATCATATTTTGCAGTTATAACTGAGGAAGGATGAATCATAAATAGATTTAAGTGATATGATACCTAAGATAATTTTCTTTTTCTAAATAATTTAACAACAATAATTGCTAATATTTATTAAATACATGTTTTATAATGAGCATAAAACAGAAAATAAGAGGTGTATTAATTTTCCACTGCTGTGGCTTAAAAGAATAAGCATTTTTTTAATATCAAAGTTTCTATGGGCCAGGAATTCATAACTTGCTTTGGCTGATGATTCTGGCTCAAGATCGATCATGAAGTTGCAGTGAAGATGCTGGTTTGAGCTACCATCAACTGAAGGCTTAACTAAAACTGGAGGATCAGCTTGGATGGCTCACTTATGTGACTAGCAAGTTGGTGCCAGATGTTGACAGGAGGTTTCTCCCCACGAGGACTCTCCATAGGGCTGCTTGAGTGTCTTCTCAGTGTGGGTTCCTTTCCCCCAGGGTGAGTGAGCCAAGTGAGAGCAAGCAGGAAACCTGCAATGTCTTTTATACTTAGCCTCGAAAACCACATACTGTCATTTTTCCATATCATAATAATTGCACAGGTTAGTCGTATTCAGTGTGGGAAGGGACCGTTGTCCATTGAATTTGTTCCTGACAAACAGATATGTTGAAGTCCTAGTACCAGTACCTGTGAATGTGATCTTATTTGGAAGCAAAGTGTTTGCAGATGTAATCAAGTTAAGATGAGGCCATACTGGATGTGGTGGGCCTTAAGTCGAATGGTTGATGTCCTTATAAGAAGAGAGAAATTTGGAGACAGACACACAGGGAAGAGTCATGTGAAGATAGAGGCAGAGACTACAGTCATGCATGTATCAGCCAAAGAGTGTCAAGGATTGTAGGTGGCCATTAGCTACAAGCAGCAAGGAGGGACTCTTCCCTAGAGCCATTGGGGGAAGTATGGTCTTGCCAACACTTTTATTTTATGCTTCTTGCTTCCAGAACTGTGACAAAATAAATTTCTGCTGTTTCAAGCCATTCAGGTTGTGGTAACTTGTTATGGCAGCCCTCGGACACTGATACAGGGACTAAATAATGGCATGAATACCAGGAGGTGGGGATCACTGAGGACCATCTTGGAGGCTGGCTACCACAGCAGGGGGGAACTTACTGTGATGGAGTAATTAGGGAATATGATAAAGTTTAAGCTGATAACTGAAAATGACAAAGAACCAACTAGGTGAAGTAGGTGAAAAAGCATTGCAGGCAGATGCAACACCTTGTAAAGACTTTATGACCAGGAAAAGTTTGGTGTGTTTGAGGCATGAGAAGGAGGCCAAACTTGGCTATTCTCTATTGGGTAAAGGAGAGAGAGAGATTCAAAATAGACTGGAATAATCAGTAGAGGCTGGATCCCTCCCCATTTGAGGGAGTTTGAATTTTATACAAAGGGCAGTGTGTGGCGTTTTAAGCAGGGGAGTGGCATACTTTTGTTCATGATTTTAGAAGATGACCTAGGCAGCCATGTAGACAATAGATTGAAGAGAAAGATTTAAATGAGAAGACCAACTAGGAGACTACTGCAATAGTCCAAGCAAGAGGTGTTATTGCCTTAATAGAAGGAATTAAGATGAAAGGAAATAGACTATTAGAGATATATGTTGGAGTTCAAGTTACAGGGCTTAGTCATTATATGTGGGGTATAGGGGTAAGAAAAAAGAAAGAATCAAGGATAATGCCCACTAAATGCAGAATATTCTTTCCTAAGTAATTGAAACTCCTATTAATTTTAAATGAGCTTTATCCATTGTGAAATCTTCAAGCTTAGAACTCTTTGTCATTCCCTATTATAAAGGCTACACTACTTAGCGTGGCACAGGAACGGCCTCAATAAGTCTTTGCCTGAATGACCAGCCTCATCTCTTCACCTACATCTATCACACTGAGCTGCTCATTCTTCTGGGAACATGGCATGATGACAAAACACATTCCCTTCCTTCTGCCTGGAATATCTTTCCAGCTCACCTCCATGAAGGCTTCCATATTGGTGAGGGGTTTCATCACTTCCCCTACTTTGTTCTCATAGCATCCTGCTGACCCCATTCTTTCTTCTTATCTCACCATATGTTTGTGATCCATCCCACCATATGTTGTATATCTGTATGTCCCATTAACCATGGGCCTCCTGAGAGCCAAAAACTCATCTAATTCTTATTTGATATCTCTGTCTGCTCCTAGCATAATCATAAGCACATGATAGAGATTCAATTAATGATTGTCAAATGAATAACAGAGATAACAGAGATGACTGGAAGTGTTTGACAGCTATTGGTGGATAGACTTATTTCTGATGAATATCAAGATGCCATGATTCCTCTCTGAGTTAGAATCAAAGAATCCCAAAGGCCCACCAGAAAAGACAGAAATATGATTCATAGGCTTATGAAATCATTTATTTAACAAATACTGAGTGCCTATTATGTGTCATGGTTCCAAGTGTCAGGGACATAGCAGGAAATAGGGTGGACAGGCCTCAATCCTCATGGATATTACATTCTTTTGAGAAGAAACAAACGATAATTAAATGTACAAAAAAGTGAATAAGGTAACTTCACATGGCTGTGACCACAATAAAATGGAATAACCTGATTGAGTCTGAGTGGCGATCTCTGAAAGGTGCTTAGAGAAGATGTCTGTTAACCAGTAACATAATAACAGGAGAGAAAAGTTTCCAGGCAGATACTCTAACTACAAGTCCCAGAATAAGAAAGAAAGACAAGCAAGCAAGCAAGCAAGCAAGCAAGAAAGAAAAAAAAAAAAAAAAAGAAGAAGAAGAAGAAGAAGAAGAAGCCTAGGCGGGGTGTGGTGGCTCATGTCTGTAAACCCAGCACTTTCGGAGGCCAAGGCAGGTGGACCTGAGGTCAGGAGTTCGAGACCAGCCTGGCCAACATGGTGAAAACCCGTCTCTACTAAAAATGCAAAAAAAATTAACCATAGTGTCAGGTGCCTGTAATCCCGGTTACTCAGGAGGTTGAGACAAGAGAATCCCTTGAACCCAGGAAGCAGAGGTTGCAGTGAGCTGAGATCGTACCACTGCACTCCAGCCTGGGCAACAGAGTGAGACTTCATCTCAAAAAAAAATAAACAAATAATAAGAAGAAGCCTATGATATACCCTAAGCTCTATTTTCAAATGCCATGTCAGGTTTTATATTGTAAAAAAATCAAAGCAAACAAAATCATCAACATATTTTTAAACAAGTTTAAAATTTCAGGGAAATCATACTTTACATACATATCTGTAACCTACTTGCCTTTATTCACTTGATATCTTTTATTGTCATTAAATTTGTTTTACAAAAATTTGTAATAGTTATATGGTATTTCTACATAGACATAATATAGTTTAGGTAATCAAACCTCTATTTTGGTCCATTTATATCATTTTCAACTTCTCATAAGTAATAGGAGGGTAAACATCTTTAACTGTAAATACTTTGTATATACATGATTTTTTGGCATGTGTGACAAATTATTAGGAGAAAAACTACTGAGTCAAATATTTTTCATCCACATGACCAATTTGCCCTGCAGAAGGTTTGTAACCATTTACTATCCCACCATGAGCAAGTGGAGGTTAGATGCCTGATTAGAATTAGCTTGTTTTGTATCATATGAACAAAAGGAGAATTGTGCAACTTAGTTCCAAGAAAGGCCACCAACGTGGTTGGAACAGCCATCTGAAACCTTCAAGGACAACATTCCAGCACTAGCTGTTTCTACAATCATCAGGACTGTAGGTGCAGCCCTTAGCCATTTAAAGTTGTTAAAAGTCATCCACACTATTCTCAGTGGACAGAATGAGAGGATTTCCATCTACTGAAACATGACATGGCTGATTTCTGATTTAACTATCAGTGGTCTTCAAGCATCTAACCTAGAAAAAAACCTAAGTGTTCCTAAGGTTTATCAAACTGATCACCAATTTCAATAGGAAATGGACAATTTATGCAAAAAAAAATCACTGAGACTTCAGACTTCAAAGGAACAGCTATTGGTAAATCTACCAGCTTCTGCTTTTCAATGACTATCTCAACAAAACATTCAGGGCAGTCACCATTTTTGCCAGAAAAAAAAGGAAAAAAAAAAAAAAGCAGCACATAAATACGTTGTATGACTGGGGAAAAGGTAATCTAAATGCATTGCTCCTGCAACTTTTAAAAATTAATAAGTCATTTTAATTGCCTCTTATAATCATTGAAATTTACAACTGTAAGGGTTTTGAGATATCATCTTGACTTATGATTTCTTACCTTTGAAGAAACAGAGGCCCAATTTTGATGTAAAAATATTTTTGAGAGTCCCAACTTAATAATAAACTTTTTTAGTTTATTGTTTGAGAACATAATCATGACAATGAATCTATGAATCCAGAAATATTCTTTAAGTTTATTTTGATATCCCCAAAACAAACCTACACACCTGTAAAATAGGAACACATATATAAGCAAAACACATGATGTATTTAGTTAGTGGATCACTTGCAATGAACTCCAAGCACACTGCTTGCTCCTTTCCCACCTCAGGAGTTTGTCTACTACAGATTAGGAATTACTGAGCTTATAACATTAGCAGTGAGGAAACTAAAGTGCATGAAAGTCATGTGAATTATCCAAACCATAGAATTAGCAAAGGAGCCCAAACTGGAGCCAGAGCACTTGATTTTTCCTCTAAAGCTCTTTCCCGAGATGGGTTGGGACTACAGCTAAACTAAGGGTGTCCAATCTTTTGGCTTCCCTACATTAGGAGAAGAAGATTTGCCTTGGGCCACACATAAAATGCACTAATGCTAACAATGGCTGATGAGCTTTAAAAATCACACACACACAAAAAAGAAATCTCATAATGTTTCAAGGAAGTTTACAAATTTCTGTTGGGCCACATTCAAAGCTGTCCTGGGCTGCATGTGGCCTGCTGGCTGTGGGTTGGACAAGCTTGAGTTAAATCATTTACCACTGTGATCTTGAAAGTCACCTCACCTTGCTAAGCCTCAATACCCTAATCCATGCAGTGAATAATTATGTAATTTATGTAGGTACTTCCTCTGAAAGCCCAGTTTCTGACCCAGAGCAGGTGCTCTGTACATGTTAGCTATTTTCATTATTGTTATCTTGATTATTTCCATTTCCACAACATCTTTGCTTTAGACTTTATAACAAACAAATGAAAGTGCACCAAACCTTTACAATTTATCTGCCAGGACTCTCTGCTTATCAATTCTTCAGTTACCTAATGCAGCCCCATATCATTCAGGGCTTCAGAAATGCCTTGCCATTTTGATTGGAGAAGAAATGGTTCCCTCTCTGTAACTTATCAACTAACCTTGCCTCTTGGGTATTTACATAAAGAATGGGAATTTATTTGACAAGAAACTGTGGGAATAAATTGCCTTTAACTATTCTCCCACAACTATGTGCTATGAATTTGCATCATTCATTTCTATCTCTCTGCAGGCTGATAAACAGTTTGTTTTTAAAAAGTGAAATCTTGTTTGTCTTGACTAGTAAGATCATGAACTCTGCTGAAAAAATGCTATTATTTCTGCTACGAAAATTGGTTTATTTAATGGATTTTCATTTAAATGCATTGTTAAGCTAAAACAAAGAAAACAAAACAGAAAAGTGACATCCTGATTTCCCAACATGATAATTAGAGCTTAGAGAAATTCAGACATCCTCCTTTCCTCTCTCTTGTCTTTTTTGCTGTGTGGTTATTAGGCCTATAGCATAGTCAAGATGTTACTCTAAAGCAGACTTCAGGAAATAAGAAATTTGCTACGTTTTGCAAAGGACTATCATAAATATTTCAAATTGTTTTTCTGTATGCACAAATGACAGCACATTTGATGCTTTTCTTGCCAGACCATACGTACATATCACAAATTATCACATACATTGGATATATGCTTGTACGAGACAAAAATAGGCATGGAAAAGAGAATTTTTTACTATTCACTTTGATGTAAATCTTAAACCAGACTGACTTCAGTTACATTGGCTAAAAGCTTCCTGAATCTGCTGCAATAAAAAAATTGTTTGCTAACATAGGACTTGATGATTACCACAGTGATTGACTCAAAAACTGAGTCAAGGCCGGGCATGGTGGCTTACACCTGTAATCCCAGCACTTTGGGAGGCTGGGGCAGGTGGATCACGAGGTCAGGAGTTCGAGACCAGCCTGGCCAAGATGGTGAAACACCTTCTCTACTAAAAATACAAAAAACAAACAAACACACACACAAAAAACCAAATCAGCTGACCACAGTGGCAGGTGCCTGTAATCCCAGCTACTTGAGAGGCTGAGGCAGGAGAATCACTTGAACCTAGGATGCGGAGGTTGCAGTGAACCAAGATCACACCACTGCACTTTAGCCTGGGCGACAGAGCAAGACTCTGTCTCAAAAAAAAAAAAAGAAAAAGAAAAACTGAGTGAAGTGAAGAAGAGAAAGAAAGGAGAATGTGAGTGAAGGGAGAAAATGTCCTTGCTGTACATTTACAAGCCAAAGACAGAGTCTTGGCTCAAACACTGATAATTTGATTTTGGACAAATCACCTAACTTCTTTAAGCAGTTTTCCTCATTTTATAAAGTGGAAATAATAATCATCTCAGCCAGTTTATCTATCAGAGTTGTGATGAGAATCAAACCAGATGATGAACATAAAAAGATGTTGTAAATTATAGGTGTTTACAAAATTACATGAGTAAAGTTATGGCTATTTCAGTCTTTCTTGATTTGTTTTCACATTCCATGGAAGAAATTAGGTAAGATACAAAAGTAGACTCAGTTTTAGTTCTTTATTTTTACACTTAGTGAAGTACATATCATCTGAGAGAGCAAACAATGCTTTTATTCTTGCATCATAAAAAAAACAAAAATGAGATCTCTCCTTGAACATTGTGATCTAATCATGCTTTGTTGTATTTCACTTCCTGTAGAGTGGACATTCTTATCTGACTATCAAACGTTAGGGTCACAATGTTGAAACTCCATATTCACTTTTATCTCCCACCTCTCTAACAATCTGCTTGATGCAATCAGTATCAAGACTGCCTTATCTGCCCTCTAAAATATTTTTCTGTTAATCACCAGGTAATTCAATTGAGACAGTGATTATGTCTTAAAAATAACTGAATGTATACAGTTTCCTCTTTGATGTACTAATTCCCTAATGGTAAATTTTATCTTTTTGTATATATCTCTCTGTGACCTTTTAGAAATTACCAGCAGCTTTAAAAACATCATTTTAACATATTTTTAACATAAATCATCTAAACCAACACAATAATTAAATATGTATTATTCCCTTATTTTAAACTTAAAAAAAGTTTTCCACACATATGGATAAGATATAGTAAGGAATGGTTCTTTTTAAAACGTTGGGGTGTTTGAAAACAGGAACATTATTTGTTCTTTATAGGCAAATCTGTATTTTTTCCTACTCACTACTATCATCAACTATATTTAATTTAAATCTCTGGTTAACATCCAGGGCCCCTTGTCTCTGGGGGAAAGTCACATTCTGAAGATTGTTTTAGAAAGATTCCGGTGCCTATGTTCTCACTACTGAGCAAAAGGGAAGATTGAAGAGTGAAGTTTTACAGATGGGTTCTATAAGAAATCAAAGACACATGCGTGTTTTCTTAGTGACGCTCATATGCTTTTAGTTCACCTTGTGACACCTGTGGCTGCTCTATAGCAGACAGCAGCATGTGTCTGGTGGCAGCACCCAAATGTTAAAACCCAGCATGCAAAGCCAAAATCATCAACATGTGATCTACCAGTGAATCAGCCTGCATTTGCTCCCTTCAAGAAGAATGGTGCCTGTATGTAAAAATCACGAAGCATGCACTGTTGGTGGCACTTGGTGGCTTATTCATTATTCTGTTTGGTAGATTGGAGAGGCAGAAGAATAAAAAGATTATTGTTCTCATTTCCATGTGATTTGACTCAGGCATGTTTAAAGGGTAGCTCTTGTACCAGGGAAAGGAAGATTTGATCCTGCACTGCTCCTAAGGTAAATATTTTTACTTAATTTGATCTAAATGAACATTGGACTCTATCCTTATTTTTTTTTTCCTGGTATTTTCTCTTCTCATTAAAATCTCTGACGCTGCCTTGTCATAGTTTCCACTGACAACAGGGTATCATGCTCATTATATGCTGGCTCTGAGTTTTGGGACAAAGGTCATTTAAAGAAGAGAAAATCATGTTAAAGACAACTTGGAGAGAAAATTTGAATATGGCAACAACTATAAATCTGTTGTAAATATAATGAGTTTTGACTACTTTTTCTCTAGAGGAAAACTAAAGCCATCAAGGAAAATTTCTTAACCAGTAAACTTTCATTTCACAAAATATTGTCTTTTAACTTCTTACTGGTTTATCTTCTTTTGGAAATGTAAGCGCTTAATGACATATTGACTCTTGCTGAAGTCACAAGCCAATTACATATCTTTCCAAATAGATTTTTTTTTTTTCATGGAGTGATGGGGATGGGAACATGTAGAAGAAGATAGAAATAAAATTAAAAATTCACTGGGAAAACAGAATAAGAACCATTTAAACATGAACTCAATTGTAAGTGACAAGGTACAAAAAACAGGGGGTTTTATCTTTTATAGAATCAAATATAAAAACTTGACTAGTATAACAGGAAAGATGTGTTAGTAGAACCATGGCAATATGATAACACCATTGTTATTTATTGAACACTTTCTATGTGTTAGGCATCTGCTAAATATAGTAGCTAAATATAGTATCTATCTCATTACGGCTGTACCCAGAGATAAGCCCATTTGGGATGTATAATAATATCTCAACTTCTGGATCCATTTCATTTAATATCCTTGCTCTAGTATGTGAAGTATGTATGTTATTTGCATTGACAAAGACCAGCCTGAATGCTGTGTAGCCCACAAAGTGCTGAGGGATGGAAGAGGAGCTACCATCACATCTGTACTCTTCTAAAGGTGGATCATGTGAAGTTCTCCTTCCGGAAAGCTCTGGTTTAGTATCCCAGGCAATTCCATAAACCCATAAACATCATTTGATTCATGATTTCCTTTTGTACAGCTATGCATTTGATTATTTTTTATGCATTAAATGTGGATTACTTAAACATTATTATGTGTGTTTTATATGAGTGTAATCTTATGAATATGGTGTACAATGGCTATGAAATAATTTAACTAGAAAAATGGCAAAATTTTAAAACAATTAATGAAAGCAGTAACTTGTTAGTTGTATAATGCTAATCAGTATTAACTATTGAAGAAATTGTGTCCATTATTATAGGTTTTGGTGTTCTTTTGGGATAAGTCGATGTTAGCATTCAGAATACATAAAATTTATTTTTTTGAAATTTTTAGGGATTCTACTTATTTCTCATAATTAGTTATTTAAGGTATTTTCAGGCACAAACTCTAAGTATAATTATTCTCATTTTACTAGATAAGAAATTAATATTGACAAGTTTAATGATCTGCCCAAGGACATACATATGATGAAGTTGGAGTATAAACTGTCTGACTGTTCTGTCTGACTCCAAAACTAATGTTATCAAACCCCGTTATTATAGGACAATGCCTGCCTAACAAACAACTAGCTCACCAAACGAGAATTCATATCCTTCTTCTAATAGTTATGCCATTGTTTAAAATATTTTTTGAAGTTGTCTTTAAGTCATGTCCTTGGAGGCTATTTATGGAGCTCACAAAGTAATGTTTCAGTACTTTGCAGTCATCTTTGAACACAACTTGACCATCTGTCTTGTTGATAAGAGCTTTTCCTGACTGCAACTTGAAAAACTTCTAGAAAGACAGATGTTGGCACCATTGCTACTTTTTTAAAAAGTGAGATACAGACCCTAGGTGCTGAAAGTGGAATTTCTAACCTGGCTTGGAAACTGATATTATTGCTTCCCAACTAATTTTGTACATCTGTTAAAAATATGGTTTTGTCAAACATAGACTCAAAGATCTTAGCATTTAGAGGATTTTGAGAGACTCTGAGATTCAGAAAAGATAACATAGGTTCTTGTAATCTCAGCAGTTTGAGAGGCTAAGGAGGGTGGATCATCTTAGTCAGGAGTTCAAGACCAGCCTGGCCTACATGACAAAACCCCAACTCTACCAAAAATACAAAAAATTAACCAGGTGTAGTGGTGTGCACCTGTAGTCCCAGCTACTTGGAAGGCTGAGATGGGAAGATCGCTTGAGCCCAGGAGGTCGAGGCTGCAGTGAGCCAGGTGACAGAGAAAGACCCTGTCAAAAAAAGAAAAAAAAAAAAAACAACTGAGGGAAGTTAGGAGAATTTTGTTCTGGGAAAAAAAAAATTCTGAAGGGTAAATTCCATAGGGGACAGTAGAATAATATATTCAAAGTTGCTAAAGGAAAATAGCTATGAACCTAGAACTCTATGCCCAGTTTAATTATCATTTAAGGAGAATTTAAGACCCTGCCTTTTGGCAAGATCAAAGTGGCAGGTAGAGGGTTAGAAGTTGAGAACAACAACATTCTAGTAGAAAATGCCTGTTTAAGGAAAAGATTTCTAAGAGAGCTTTCCTGAGACCATGGCAGTTACAAATACCTTGTCATTTGCAATGAGTTCTTTAGAAACACTTTTTAAACACAGTACTCACAGATTTCTACTTACAAAACCAAGCAACAAGAATCTCATAAAAAGATGAACTCACAACAAAAATTTTTTAAATGAAATGAAAGTATCATAGAGCCAGTAAATGCAACAAACAAAAGAATTAGCACTTCTGAAGGGAAGAGATGAATTCACAAACACTCCAATATAATTTATTTTCATTGAAATTAAAAACTCATAGAATATTTGCAAATGGGTACATACAAACACAACAGTTTACTTCTGAAAAGGGAAACCAAGGGAATGGGTACAGGAGTAGGGTGGAAACTTACATTATGCACACACTGTCTTTTAATAAAATGTTTGGATTTTTATAGCATACACTTTTAAAAATACACTTAAAAAAGCTGTCTGGTACTATGATATTATCATTGGATAAAATAGACTTTCGGGAAGAAAATGAAGATGATCTTTTTTTGACCATTAAATTCTTTTTAACAATAGAGACAGAACCATCCCATCCTGTTTCTGAGTGCTCTAAAAATACAGTTTCAAAATACATAAAGAAAGAACCAGACAAATACACTATCCTAATAAAGATGTTTGAATTATACTCTCTAGAAATTGGTAAGTGGAGTGAACAAAAATCAATTAGGCATATAGAAAATGTGAACAACACAACCAACAACTTTGATCTAATTGACATATATAATCCTGTACTCAACAGAGAATATGTTTTCTTCTTGAGACCACTTGCATATACAAAAATTGAACAGTATCCTTGGTAAAGGAATCTCAACAGATACTGAAGAATCATTATCCTGTAGTCCACATTGTATGACGCAAAAACATCAACAATCAACCATAAAAAGAATGAAGAATCCCAAATAGTTGGAAACACAAAGTCCTTCTTATAAATAATTCAAGGGTTAATACAGAAATCTTAAGGGAATTTGCGACATGCTTGGAACTGAATGACAGTGAAATCACTACATAGCTAAACTGTCAGAATGCAGCTAGAAAAGGACTTAAAGGGAATATTGTAGTCTTAAATGCATACATTTTAAAACAGGAAAGATTGAAAATGAGTAAAGCTATCAGCTCAAGGAGGTAGATGAAAACAGTATTGCACACTTGAAGTAAATGGAAAGAAACAGTAAGTGCAGAAAATAATAACATAGAAAACAAAAAAAGAAGAGAGAAGAAATGAAAGTTAAAATCTGAGTCTTTGTAAAGATTAATGCAATATATAAACTGACAAGATTGATCATGGAGAAAAGAAACATCATAGACAAACAGTATTAAGAACGAAAAAAGAGGAAAACTTTAGATGCATTAAAGATGGTAAGAGCACAAGAAAATAAGAGCAACTCTATTCTAGTACTATTGCAATCTTACATAAAGCAGA
This sequence comes from Macaca fascicularis, assembly GCF_037993035.2. Lineage (NCBI taxonomy): Eukaryota > Metazoa > Chordata > Mammalia > Primates > Cercopithecidae > Macaca > Macaca fascicularis. Next base: position 34,825,816 of record NC_088388.1, on the reverse strand, counting down.
TAATTTACTTAAAAAAAAACTGCATGAGTTATTACCAAAGTTAAATCAAGAAGAAACAGATTATTGTAATGTACATCTAATAATTGAAGAACCTAAATTATTAATGAGAACTTTATTCACCAAAAGGAAGTATCAGATCCAGACAGGTGTCTTTAATATTGACACATAAGCTTTATATGAATTATTCCAGAAATTAGACTGAGAAGAAAAGCTGCACATCCACTGTTATGCATCTATCAAAACTAGACCCCAAAAAAGCATTTAATGGGAAGATTATGGACCTCGCTCATCAATGAATACAGATGCAAAAAATTTAAATAATATATTAGCAGAATAAATACAATATTGTATTTAAGATACATGGTGACCAAGTAGTATCTATTTCAACAATATAAGAACATGGTTATCATGGAAATGTTGTCAGTTAGAAAGATGTTCAAGTTCAAGCAACAGGAAACTTGTTTAAAATGGCTTGAACAAGTAGGCATTTATTTTACTCATAAAAAGAAATCTGGAGGTATTCAGTTGCTGGTATTGGTTCAGTGGCTCACCAATATCAGGAGTGATGATTCTTTACTCTTTTACCCATGGCTATACAGGGGCTGCTGGCAGCTTTGACGTTAGACAGAGGTCAGAAACAGGAAAAAGGAGGATGGGTGAAGGGTTCCATCTGCCATGTTTTTCTCTTTTATTTTTCCTGGAGTCTTCCTGGCAGAATTCCACTTAACAGATCACCAGCCAGACTGGCCAGAATGCCACCTGTAGCTGAAAGGGAGGCTGTAAAAGCAGTGAAAATATAATTATAATTAGCCTCCACCACTGATGGCCTGAACAAAATCAAGATTTTGTTAGCAAAAGAAATGGGGAAGAATAACTGTTTCATAGTCAACAAGTAGTGTCTGCCTTAAAAACCTAGCAGAGAAATTCATTATGTTAACAGATTAAAAGAGAAAATTGATATGATCATCTCGTTAGATGCAAAAAAAAAGCATTTAGTAAAACAATAACTACTAACAAACTAGAAATTTCAGGAAATTTTCTCAACACAATAGAGAGCATATGTGAAAAACTTCTAGCAAACCACACTTAGTGCTGAAACTTTAGAAATATTATCTTTAAAGTAAGAAACAAAAGGAGGATACCATTATATCTGATAAATATACTAATATATAATTACATATTATATATTTGTACTTGTCTACATATATGATATATAAATATAGACAAATAAATTATAGTATATTCATTCATTTGGTGACATGCTATCAATCAATTAAAATGTTAAATGAATGCATTAGATCTTTACCTATCAACACTGATACATATCGAACATATATTAAAATACTGAGTAGCCAAAGGATATATGCTGTATATTACCACTGATGTAAATTTGAAAACCTCAAAACTACTACTGTATATTATTTATTAACACCTGAATTTGCAATAAACATAGAAGCCACACCACCACTTCATCTGGAAAAGGAAGAAAGGAAAGGAGGTAGATAAGGGATACAAGAAGGTTTCTACTGTTTAGAAATACTTATCTTAAGAAAAAAAGAGACTAGAGCAAATATGTCAAAATGTCAAAATGTGTCAAATCTGATTATGGGTACATGATTCTGTTTTGTGCTCTTTTTTGCATTCTTTAAAATGTTTCTCCTGTTTCATAAGGGTAAAAACCTCAAGAATATCTTTTGTCTCTGATGTCCCCAGTCTGTGACAAGTTCTAGAATCCCAAGAATTTTCCAAGGGTTTGTCTAGTGTCCCACATGAGGGAGCCAGACCCTAAAGCTGCAAGTGTGCTGACCTCAATCATTCTGTAGGTTTCCTGGGCTATTTGGTTCTCACCTCCCACCCTCGACTAGCACCTGCTGAGGTGTCTAAACTGAAAGCCTGTTGGTCCTGATCCTTGCTGCTTTTATGGAGTCCTGCAATAGTTTTCCTAGTTGGGAGGAAGACAGGCATCCCTCAGTTTCACTCCTAGATGAGCACTTATAGCCAAAATTCATTATTTCAGGCTCCAAGTATGATGGCCTTGAACTACGTAACATATAGGTCTACCCTTTTCCCTTCCTGTCATGCTGGAACAGCTTCAGTAGCAATACAATGTGCCTGAAATCAGCCATACCCTCTCATCTGCCATGATCCCAAGATCCCTGAAATGACCCTGTTCTCACTGTGGGCAAGTGAGTACTGGTTCTTCTCTACTTTTAGGTGTTCCTTGAGGCTGTGGCTTCCCACCTCTGTTGTCATCACTGCTAGTTCCCATTACGGAAGTGAGGGGTGGGTCAGGGGAAGGGTAGGAAAAACTAGAGGTTCTGTGGAATTATTTGCACCTGACAGGCCTGGTTACATAATATGTGGGGCTCCATGCAAAATTAAAACATTGAGTTTTTTTGTTTATGAACCAATTGTGGAGCCCTGTGTGACTGCATGGATCACACATCTATGAAGCTGGTTCTGGCACCTAGCCTACTTCCTTAGCTGTGGTGAGTTCTCTTGCCTCTTCAAAAATAGTCCCTCTAACCTACCTTCACCTACCAGTCAGATACCTCAAAAGATAAAATCTCTCCATCCTCATTCACAAAGACCACTTCATGGGCAGTGGATGACTGGCTGTACAAATACCCATGATCTTTGTTTCCATGGTTAATAATAGGAAACAAAGAAGGAAAAATAGTCTAAAGCTGATATATTTCCCAAGGTCTAGGCTAGCTATCATATGTTGAACGTTTACTATGCACCAGAAACTGAACTAAGAACTTCATACACATTATCTCATTTAATTCTGACAGAAATTTTGTATGTAGATTTTTTTTTTTAGCAGTTTTGTTTTAGCTGAATTCTTATTCTCTCATTCCCTTTTCTAGAAAAGAAAAGAATCTGAATGGTCCATTGACTCAAGAGTATGATTGGTTAACGTTGAACGATATTGATTAAAGACCCACTGTTCAGAGGACTAGATACTATGAGAAGAGTCACAAGATGTAAATTTCTCACGAAGTTTGTACATGCTCTGAGGACATGGCACTTATAAGCATACATATCAATACATTGTGTGGTGGGCATTAGGACTGTTCACAGATATTCTCTTTTTTTTTCTGGCACATGATAGGACTGTTCTGTACCACCTGCTTATGACCACATGACTTATTTTTTCAATAGAATGTGAATCAGAAGTGATGTGTGTTATTTAAGAGAGGAACTATTAAAATTCTGTTTCTCTGCTACCTGTCTTTCCCTCTCCCATGGAAATCAATAGCACTCCGGACTGTGACTGTTCTGTCATCTGCGGCTCCAAAGTGAGAATAGCAACAATGTAGAGCAAAGCTCCTAGATGACCTGTGGGGGACATAGAGTATTGTGAAATAATCCTTTGTTGTTTGAAGACATTGAGGATTTGGGTATTGCTTGTTATTGCAGCATAACCTAATCTATCCTGGTTCATATGAAAGGAACCAATGCTAAGCGGAGACAGTCCTATCATATCATTTATTGCAATAGAAAATGATTTAGTCGCAGATAGCCTGACCAGAAACACCAAATCAACTGTTCATATTTGACCTATCTTTCAACTTCCAACCAAAATATGATAACAATAGTACAACACACATCTAGTGTTTACTATAGGCCACTGTTCAAAATGCTTTATGAATATTTACCCATTTAGTCCTCATGACAACCCTGTAAATAAGGTATTTTTATCTTCCTTTTACAGAGAAGGAAATAAGCATAGAGAGGTTACATTGCCCAAGATCATACAGTTAATAAGCAAGGGGAGCTGGAATTTGAACTTCAGGAGTCTGATTCCCAAATGCCTACCTTTGACTACAAAGTTCTACTTCCTCTGTGTAATTCAAAACTTAAACCAATTCTGGGAGCACAAAAGCTGCTTCAGAGTTGTAGAGAATATAGATTGCTCACCTCCTCCTCATGCAAGTCATCCCTCTCCTACCTGCCCCTTTGCATTCAGCAATAGTACTCTGGTTCCTTTGAGTAATTCCCTCTCCTCCACTTTCAGTCAACATGGCTTGGATGGGGTTGACACAAGTCCTGCCCTAAGGATACATCTGGATTGCCTTAAACCAGCCAGCCTGTTTCCTCCCTTGGATTGGTTTGGGGATTAGAGTCAGTGTGAGGATAGGTTAGCTGGTGTTTCTAGGGAAAGGAAGGTTTCTTTCTCTACCACTGTAATTGGCAGAGTGTGAGTGTGAAGCCTGCATCTGCAGCCACCTTAAAGCTCTGAGGGACATGCTGGAAATTCACAGAGCTTGAAATAGAACCAACCCACAGGAAGCAAAACCAAGAGCCAGATGCTACTGTCACTGTTTGAACCCTGAATCAAGCCACACCTGAAGGCAGCTGTACCTGTGGACTTTTGAGTTTTATGAGCCAATTAATTTCTCTTTTTACCTCAATCCATTTTGAGTTGGTTTTCCTGTCACCTACAGCAAAAAAAAAAAAAAAAAAAAGAAAAGAAAAGAAAAAAAAGTCTGAACCTATGGAAAAGTAAACAAAATGAACAAGAGCAACAATAAAACACACAACAATCTACGAGAGAAATAAACTATTCATTTCTGCTTGAGGGATGAAGATCAATCTGAATTATCAAAATGACTGAATCTAACATTATTAAACAGCAAGACAAATAACAAAAAAGCAACTATATTTCATCGACTTTGAGAAATCTCTAAAAATGTATTTAATTGCAAAGAGAGGCATCCTGTAGATCTTAAATAACCTGCTATACATTTTTTTAAAAAGCAAATGGCTAAGAATTATTTCTAACTGGCATCTTTAGACATTGTTGGAATACAAGAAACACTGTTCAAACACCATTTTAAAACTTGCTGGGTTTACTTGTTAGGATGGCTAAGATGCATTCTGTTACACCATTAGGCCTTCTTTGTAAAAAAAAATAATAATTCTAGAGACCCTTTCATGGCAGAAATTATTATTTGTTGGTCAAATGACCCAAAGTGCCTATGAATTTAATAAAGTCTTTAAGTCATTTTTAATTTTATCTATCACAATAGCATGTATGTACATTTGGAAATTAGTCACGTAAGGATGTACGGCTCAGTTCACAGTTATGCATATCCTATATATGGATCCTCAGGGCATTAAATAACTGTAATATTCCCTCCCCAACTGATGCCAAAGCCCAGTTTCTTTCTAAACTTTCCAATTATTACAGTCGCTGATTTGGTATGATCTACAACAGGAGTTTGAAATGTTTTTCTCTACAGGCCCACATAGTAAATAGTTTATGCTTCATGGGTCATGTTGCAACCACTCAACTCCATTGTTGTAGCCTGAAAGCAACCACAGGCAACACACGAACAAGCAAGCATGGCTGTTCTCCAAAGAATGTTTATTTCCAAAAACAGGTGGCTGGCCAGGTTTGGCTCAGAGGCCATGGTCTGTCTACACCTTATCTAAAATAACATTTTACTACTTTAGATGTGTTGAGAAGTTTCCTCAAACCTTGAGATTCTTGTTCCCTAAGTTGGAGTGGTTTCATGTGGCCAGATCATTTGACTTGGGGAAGAAAGCAAATAACCCGAATCAAACGTCCTATTTCTTCCAGTTAGTGCTAACTATGATTACTAGTCATTGTCAAATGAAGAGAGTATAAAAATAACAATTTAACACGTGCCAGAACTGTGCTGTCTGTTTTATTTATACGACATCCTTGAGTACTTACAACACCACCAGAAAAGATGACTATGTAGAGATAGAAAACCCTCATGGGAAAAAGAAAATTTATAGGTGTGAGACAATGAGTACAATGGAAAGAACATGAGTTTTGGACAGATAAGACTTAATTTCGAGTCCTGGCTTCACTTCTCCATTCCATGTGACCTTGGCCAGATTTTATACCTCTCTTTGAGTTTCCTCATTCATAATTGAAAATATAAAATTATATGAGAAAATTATGTTGTAATTGTAATTTATAATATTACCTATCTTTTACAGACATGGTAAGCGTTTTTGAAGTGAACAAAAAAAGCATGTAGCACTGGAACATGGTAAGCACTCATTAAACCTGAGCCATTCCATGTGTTACATATAATGATAAAGTGACTTGCTGAAGGTCACATAGTAGTATGGGTGGAATTAGGATTGGCACTCCACCCCGACTGACTTCAAAGCTTGTGAACTTGCTACTCATTGCACCGCCTCCCAGCTGTAAATTTGAAGTGGTGTATTCGACTCATCCATGGAAATTGCTCAATGTATTAAAATATGAAATCTCCAAAGTCAGTCACAAGAGGTGAGTCATCTCTGTTGGGCCATGGGAGCTGGGTGCATGTTTCTGGAAGTAAACATGACGTACCCAGCATATCCTGTGGCTGACGCTGCCATGTAATACTCGATTTGTCTTTCTTCAGCACGCAGACACTATGGGAAATAACTCGTGACTTTTAAGTCTAGTTCAGATTCTCTTGGCTGCCAAATTCCGAAACAGCCATAAAATGTGATTTGCACTCTTAGCCTCTCAGGAATCTCTCCGTTACCTCAGAGAATCTGGCCACAGACAGGACTCAGAGTGGAAATCGCCCAACCTCTCCTCTATCACTCTCTTGAAAGAGACAGATCCGATCAGCATCTCTCAACTGTGGTTAATGAGGTATCTTTGGCTATGTCAAGAACATTCTCAAACAAGGTACGTTCAATGTATACATTTTAGAGTTGGAAATGAATGGAGAGAACATCTGGATCTACACTCTCATTTTTCAAATGTGAAAGTCAAGGCTCAGGGAAGTTAAATAACAAATCCAACTCTTCTAGATTCCAGTCCCTGATCATTTCCCCACCCTAAATATCATCTGGGGCGGGGAGAGGGAGAGGGACACTTAAACCAGGGTTACCAGATTTAGCAAATAAAAATACAGGATGCCCAGTTAAATTTGAATTTCAGTTAAATAACAAATACGTTAAAAATATAAACATGTCCCATGCAATAGTTGGGACAATGTTTGCAACATATTTATGCTAAATAATTATTCTTTATCTGAAATTCAAATTTAACTGGACATCCTGTATTTCACCTGGCACCTAGTTAAATCAAATAAGCAATGCCAAATTTCTACCTTCTGAAAAATATTTGAAACTGTCAAGTTAGAATCTGGCTTAAGTGGAATTAAAAAAAAAAAAGAACAAAAAGAAAAACCCTGAGTAGCCAGGAAGAACTCAGGTGAAAATAATCAATGACTAGAAATGAAGTTAATGAAACCTAAGAAGAACAAGGAAGAAAGAAGAAGAAAAGGAAGAAGGCAAAAAAAAAAAAAAAAAAAAAAAACAGACCCTCTAGAAGGTCTTGCCTTTATCTGAATCAGCTTGACAAAATAATGTTCAACCTACCGTATTTTTCTTCTGTCCCCCATTCACCACTTGTTCTTCCTGCTTCAATGTTACTTTCCCTGCCATGTACAGCTACCTTCCTTCTTCTCTGCTAAAATTGTATTATATTTAAATTGTAAATTTTAAGTCAAAGCCATATATTTAGATAATTTAAAACTCGAAGAGTACTGAAAAGCTTAGAAAGAAAAGCTCTAGTCCTTTTCCCCACCTCTTGGTTCTTTTGAGGCACCTAAATTAGGGTAGCCAAATTTAGCAAATAAAGATACAAGATGCTCAGTTAAATTTGAACTGCAGGTAAACAATAAATACCTTTAAATATAAACATGTTCCATGCAATCGTTGGGACAATGTTTGCAATGTACTTATATTAAATAATGATTCTTTATCTGAAATTCAAATTTAACTAGGTATCCTGCATTTTATCTGTCAAACCTAGCCTAAGTCAAATATGCCATGCTAAGATTTCTGTCTTGCAAAAATATTTGAAAAACCACTTTTAAACTTCATATCTATTTCAAAGGTGACCAGCAGTTCCTGTTTCCCCAAAACTGAGAGGTTTCCTGAGGTGGGGGGACAGTTAGTGGTAAAACCAAGGTAGTCTCAGACAAATGTGTATTATTTGTTGGTCACCCCATTTCTTATGTTAAAGATATTTCCATCTCACTAAACAATAAACCTTATTTTTGCTTATCAGTTTGAGACACTATCGTTAATTTCCTACTTTGAGAGGTAAGTATCTGCTTTGGTTATTTTTAAAGGGTTGGTACAAAACCGTTTCCATATAGCACAAGTTCACCAATTTGGCCTAAAAGCCTTCAGAGAGTAGCTCAGAGAGAATGTTTTCTCTAATCAGAGAAAACAAGAATCACGTTGTGTGAGTGTCAAGTTGCCATTTTATTGTCCCACTGAAATACTTTCCCCCACCTAGGAATCCTTTTAAATTTTCTTAACTTTAATTGCCTTTTTCCCCCCACAAAGAAGTCAATTTAAATTAAGCAGAATCCATCACTGTGATAATTTTTTAATGAGTAAAGATAATGTACTCTACAGAAATTGAAATGAGGTGTTCCCAGGATCATTTGCAAAGTCTTGCAAAGTCCTCCTAAGAGTCAGCTGAAATTAATGAATCTCAGAGTCTCAGGACCGTCAATGCCATATAACTGAGGTCTAGGTTCAATGGAAAACACACACATACAATAATAATAGTTACACTTTCTAATTTGAGCATTTACCTCCTTTCGTTCCAAGATACTGAGGAATTTTATAAACATTAATTAAGCTCACAGGTATGATTTACTAGATTAACTCACTGATAGCCATCAAGGACTGTTTAATAGAGCTGGATCAAAAAGAGGAATAAATTAACATCCCAGGAAGATTTCCATGCTGGGGTGGAGCCCCCAGTATTGGAGGGAAGGTCAAGAAAAGAGATGTGCTCCTTAGCTCAAACTTCTTGAACTAACTCTGGTCTCAATACATAGTGACCACAGTTTGATGTGTCCTAATCTCCATTGAAAAATATCTCCTCCACAGCTTATTTGAGGCTCTCTTTACTGCTTCATCCTCATTCTTCCACTAGGTGTCAAAGACAAACAATGGCTTCTGAAACAGGTGACCTTCAGTTCAACAAAAGAGGTTACTATGTTTTGTGGAGATCTGAACAGGTGTTTGGTGATGCTTTTAGGGTAGAAGAGACAGTCGTGGTACTGATCCAAAAACTAGGTTTTATTTTATAGGTTACTCAAGCCCTTCTTGGATGGATGGTAGGGTAGGGAAAAGATTTTTGGTCCTGTACTGTGAGCAATATGTTGTCTCGATAGATTCCTTTGTCTTAAGAAGGCAAATGGCTGCAAATTAAAATAAATTCTCAATAATAGTTTTCAATAATAGATTAGTTTACAGAGATACAAAGAGAATTTCCATTATCCACCCTGTGAATTGAAGGGATAGATTAGCAAGGATAATACAAGAACAGTAAACTAAGTGATGTTTTATAGGCTTGTTTTAGCAAGCCCTGAATCAAGAGGGGATCAAATGTGAGGAGATTGGGGAATTGGAAACCCAAATTCTTTCTCGTAAGGTATGAGATTCTAAAACAGAGCTAGAACTGTAGACTTTAACCTTTTTCCTCCAGGATAAGCAAATTCAACCCCCTAACTATACAGATGATACATTTGAGTTCTGGAGAATTAAAGTGACTTGAATAATTTAAGAAAGCTAATTAGTGGCAGATCCAGGATGGGAGCCCATGTGTCTCTCCTAATTCCTGTACCTCTGCTATAAAACCACATGGATATGTTGACTGTTTCCTTCTAACATTGCATTGGCTGAAAGCATTTTCTGGAGACAGAAACAAGAGGCAAGTTTGCTTATCTGACAGACATAAAACAAGGGGAACAATTAGTGTAGCTTTCTTGGGAAGGTGACAGTGATTTTAAAAAACAGCCTATTAAATATGCAAAGCAATGGAGGAAGGCAGCCAAATGTCATAGGTAATCCAGAAGGAGAATAATTCACCTTTGGGCAACAGAATTTGCTATTATCTGTAATGTTTAAGCCAATGTTCAACATGAGATATCAATTCCCACATTTTTAGCAATCCAAGAAGCTTAGATGGCTATATTATTAGAAAAAAAAAAGAGTGACAAGAATTATAATATTTAAGGAAACACTAGGTTGATCTTGGTAGAAAGATGGAAATAGTAAAGGCTCATGAATAATAGTGTCTGAATTTGAAGAACCCTAAGCAGAAATTACATCTACAATTCCCCAAGCAAATAACCATCCAACTACAGATCAACTCCATAAAAATAGGGAACTCATTAATTTAGGTGGCAGGCCCTTTCCTTGTTAGGTAGGTTGTATCATTAGCATGCTCTTCAGTACACTGAGTCAATATACTGCTCCCCTATGATAACTGTTGATGAATAACTGTTGTTCTATAGTTCAGTTCTACAAATATTTGAGGTCTGTTATTTTTCAAGTTGTACTGAGTTTTCTCCATTGGTTCTCCTTCCTGAACACTGTCTGTGATCCATTCTCTGCCTTGTATGCCCTAGTATAGGTCCCAGGAAACTAAACCTTATAGAGAGAAACACAGGCTCTCTTGCCACCTGATTCCCATTTCGGTTTGGTCAAAGGAAAGGACCAAGAGGAACTTGGAGATCAGAAGGAAAAAGAGGTAGGGAATTTCCTTCTTGCTGTTTACTGGTATCTACATTTTTGGTTGTATTTATGTCCTTTTGTGACTATGGTTCCTGTCCAATAGTCCTTCCTCCATGAATCCCTTAACCTTGTCTACACCTTTGTAAGCTGCCACTTCATTAAAGTCCCTTGAATTATCTGAGCTGGATTCTGTTTCCTGCTAAGACTTTTGTTGATATACAGGTTAAAGAAGCATTCTCTGTTTCTGGAACTTACAGGTTAAAGAAGCATTCTCTGTTTCTGGAACTTCTCCTCAATTAATATGTTTTTTGGACATTCTCATTATTTCGGCTGCTTTCATTTGGTCACAGTCTAATTGTACAAGTCCTTCCTAAAGAGTTTCACCTGTAATGTGGGCCAGAGCATTTCATATTTAATCTATTAGCGCATCACTTTAATCTCCCTTGCTAATGATGTCCTTTCTCTATTAATTCATGTTGTATCTTTCTCTTTTTTTCTGTCTTACACTGGTGCCTCACCTGGAGCTTGCATTCAATTCAACTCCCAGATCTTTTTTTTTAATGTGATTTTTCTATTAAGCCAGGTCTCTCTCATATTCCATATTTTACTCCTTGTCAGGAGACTGAATTATTCAAAAGGTCTGGCCCTGGTGTTAACATGCTGGTCCTGTATGGTGACAGAGCACAGGGGCACACTATTTTAAAAAAACTGTTAGAAAAGAACATTTTAGTTTCTCTTGTCCTAGACTCTGTTTGCTCTCAGAGACTGTGTCATGAAATTTTCATGAACATTAACTTCCTTTGACTTTCCATGGCCTTGTCTCTCCTGGGCCCTGTCTTTTCTTGATTATCTTGGGTTTTGTTAACTACTTTTCCTTTTTCTCCTCCATTAGTTTCAATGTTTCCCAACATTCTCTCTAAGGCTTTTGTCACTTCTTTGCAGAACAAAGAATGCACACCTACCAATGGGCTACTTCGCACTCAGCACTGGGTAAGTCACTTTCCAATCAATCATCTCCAAAACCATCTGAAATATTGTGTTCTTACTTGATCAATTAAGAACTTGACCTTATGCCCTGAAGAATCTAAGAAGTGAGAGGTTCTACCTCATAGAAGTGAGCCAGACCATGTAGATGGTGGGCTCTCAGGGCAGGTTGGCCTGGGTGATCCACAATGACCTCTCTGTTTATATCACCACACAGTAATAAGAGAGGAATGTAAAGAAAACACATTGTACATGTAGATAGTAGAATGGCTTCCCAAGAGGGACACTAAGCTACTTTTATTGCTGTTACTGACCAGCATTGTCATTTTATAAGTAGATTTGTCTGAGGGTTTTATTGGTAATATATTTGGGCACAGGGTTGATTTCTTATATTTCATGAGAATAGATTATTAAACATTCCCACCCTGAAGAAATGTTATTTTCTTTACTACATTAATATTTTGTTAAAGAAAGAGGATTACAGCATTATTTACAGTTACTGACCTGTGGATTAATAGGAAACACTGCTCTTTAAATACAGTAATAACATGTTAGTTACTGAGAAAACTGAGGCCTGAGAGGTAGAGAAATTCTGATGAACATAAACAAATTGGGTATAAGAATGAAAAGCAAATCATTTTTATAGCAAATGCATATGAGCAAACCTGGAATAATACTATTTTCTAATTGTCAATAACTATCACCCATAGATTAACAGATTTTTATAATACGTGATAGAAATAGAATACTATGTATTGCCTATTAAAATTGGCAAGCAAAATAGAAGCTCCAATATTCCAGAATTTCTTGAAAAGAAAATTGGGGGAAGGGGAGAATACACACACATACACACACACACACGGACACACTCACAAAATAAAACGTACTATGCCAAGCCCACACTGTAATTTATCAACTGGGAAGGAAATTGGCATGTCTTTTCCTGCTGATTTATTGGTTAATTCCAACAATTCATTGTAGAAAAGGCCACCAATGAATTACAGTGTGGGAAAAAAATTAAGCGGAGCATTTAGAAAGGTGTTTCAGAATACAGCCTTTAGAAACAACTTACATAGCTATTTTACCACCAGTCCCAAAGCAATTGGTGCATGTGAAATGCAGTATACAGTTACAGAAAAAACACCAAAAAATGCCATGCATACTGCTTCCCATATTTAGAAGAATATGCCGTGTCACATGAAGATTAGACTTCCCCTTTATCTTTAAGCTAGAATCAGATAACATTAGATCTCTCTTACTATTTGTTATAGAAATCATGTTGGAAGGGCAGTAACAAACATGAACTATGTTAGCAAAGTCAGTGATGGACACTCTACTTTAGTGATAGAGACATTCATCTTTTAGTCCAAGGGGGATAGGAACTTTTGTGGGGTAGAACAAAATGCTGAAATCTTGCATTACAAAAATCAGGATACACTACCATCCATCCTGTGTCCCAGCCCTAACCCCAAGGATCCAAGGCTAATAGAAGAAAGGAATTTCTCCATCAACAGTTTCATTTCTAATTTCTCAAACCTGGTTTAATCAGCTGGTTGCCCTTCTTTGTTTTCAAAGAGGAGTCTCTTTGAAATGATTAAAGATACGTGTGGTGGTTAATTTTATGCATCCACTTGACTGGGTCTTAGCACACAGATGTTTGGTCAAACATTATTCTAGATATTGCTCTGAGGTTTTTCTTTGTTTTTGTGTTTTGGATGAGGTTGATATTTAAACTGTAGATTTTGAGTGAAGTAGATTACCCTCCATAGTATGAATGGACCTCATCCAATCAGTTGAAGGCCCGAATAGAACAAAAGACTGACCTCCCTGAGCAAGAGAGAATTTTCTGGCAGGCTGCCTTTGGACTTCAACTGCAACATCAGCTCTTCCCTGGGCCTCTCATGTGACAGCCTTTGAACTTAAACTGTAGCATCGACTCATCCTGGGACTCCAATCTGCCAGACCACTGCAGATTTTGGACTTGCCAGCCTCTATAATCACATGAGCCAATTCCTCAAAATAAATATCTCTCTCCAGACACACACATTTTATTAGTTCTGTTTCTCTGGAGAACGCTGACTAATACAATGTACAAAGTAAATTGTTGCTTAAAACTCTAGAAAACATAGTGGATGTAATTTATAGAGTTAATGTTGGAAGTCAGGAATAATACACTCTTCATAGTCTCTTGTTATTATTTTTCAGTGGGAAAGGAAGATAAGAGAAAGTATATACTGAGTGCTTACTATGTGCCAGACATTATGTTTATTTATTTACTTGTTTGTTTATTTTTAGAGACACCATTGGCTCCTCACAATATTTCTATGAAGAAGGTATTACTTCTAACATATAGATAAGAAAAAGGGGACCTGAGGGAATTAAGCTACTTTCCAGTGGCCACATAGCTAGTGTGGAGCTTCTGTGGAGATGTCTGACTCCAAAGTCTATATATATTATGTTTATTTGAGTGAGTACTTTTTCTATTTTTTATGCTGTTTTCTCATGTGACATGATAGATACTGCTAGAAGCACATCTGTACACTAAAGTGCTCCTTTGTAGAGTGAAAAACACCTTTTTTTTAGAGCTACTATGCACTAGGCACTGTGCCACTTTTCCTGTATCATCTCTAATCCTCATTTTAACCCTGTCAGCGAGGTAACAGTGCTTCTATTTGAAGCACCCAGGGATACTGAGGCTTAGAGAAATCATATAACAGACCCCAGGTTACACAGCCAAGCTGGGGTTCACTACCGGGTTTATCTGATTCCAAAATCCAGCCTCTTAACTCCTATACTACGCCTCGTGCACATTTCCTAAGGATTCTGCGTCAGTGTGTACCCCTAAATCATAACCCTTGGTTTTCAGACAAAAGAACATCCATGTTGTTGAATTTTTTTTCTCACTGGCTCAAGGAAACAGCAGAAGGGTTTCTATGCTGCAGCATGCTATTTTCTGAATGGAAAAGAAAAAAAAAAAAAAAACAGAAATGTTTCCTAAATAAAGTACAGAATATGTGCTATAAATTCTAACATGGTCTTTCTATTGACAGCCGAGTCTAGGGTTGCCTGAGCCACAACACTCTACTTTATGTTGCAGCAGCAGAGACTTCACAGCAGGACTCCTTAAGTCTTTCTGCTTTGCTCCTACAAAGTGATCAATAAGCATCCTCCTTCCCTTTTTTATGTCCCTTTTGGTTATGTTTACTTGGTCTAAAAAACAAAGGGGAAATAAGCCCATTGTTGGGGGGTTTTCCCCTACTGGCCCTGTTTCCTAATCACACCAGGATGTTATTGTCCAAAGCCACATTCACGTTTAGAAACAAAGAGAAATGGAATAAAACTTCAAGAAAAAGATACGAAAATGATGCTGCAATAAAGGTGAATTCCTGTGGATAGGCAAAATGTGGATACTCCTTCTGGATGTTTGTAAATGGACAGAGAAACCTGTCTTGCCTCAGAAACTCAGAAGCAATGATGTGCTTCTTGATGTATATGCCTCTGTAGACTTCAGGAAGGTGAGCCCATTTTTTACTGAGGGAGAGTGACAGAAATCTATCAACCTGGCTTATCATCCCACAATTACAGCAATTTATAGTGTGCTTCTTGCAAGGTCATCTGCACCTGCAACCAAACAAAAGCACTCTCTCTGCCTTTGTTTCGAAGCGACCTGATGGGCTCACTGCAACTCAAGTTATCCAGGATATTTTTCAATTAATTTGCAGTCACTTAGGCTTAGCATCACACAAGTCTGGCATATATCACGTTTTTCTTTGACTGGAAACACTGGAGTGTCTCAACCCCCATGTTTCAGAAAAACTGCTTTACCTTTTTCTTTTAAAGTCACTTCATTCAGCTTTTTCTTTTGTCTTGAGTTAAGAAACTTGTCATGAGAAAAAAATTTTTTTGTGATTTCAAGAAGGACCTTTCCATTCTGATAAACTGTCTATATTTTTCTATCACCACCCGAAATTGTCTGAAGCAATTAAAAGCATGGCTAATTCTTCTGAAAGGAGGATGAAACCTCTGCATTCAGAAGGAGACTCTTCTGGTACAGCATTGGGCACCAGAGTCTGGGTCTTCAACCCCCAGTGGGGATATGTGGAGACAAGGACTGAAATTTTTAGGTCAAAAATGCACTCATGAACATTTATTATAAAAGAAGGAACTAGAATGCTTAGTAGTAGGGCCTTTCCTTCTCCACCCTTGTTTGTCTTCAGCGTTTTGCTTTCCAGAAAATCTTTTTTTATGACTACGGGTTGCAGTGCCTGCCTGGCCTCCCTGTGCTGCTGGCTCTGCCGGCAGGAGCTTCTGGTCTGTTTTCCAAAGCGCTAAACTCATCTGATCATTTTCCATCTCACAGTGCAGGTTCTCAGAGACTCACAAATCCACCACCCTGTTGCCCTTCAGATTTGAGGAGAAATGTGTCATTCAAACACCTCCTTGCTGAGAGGCTTTTTCAATCTATTCGACCCACTGGGGCCACAAGGAAGGTTTTACTTTTTGTCTTTTCCAATCCCTATCCCCACCACTGTCCTGCCCCTCTGTTCCCCTGTCCCCCCCCCACCCATTTCAACTTTGACTCGCTTTCTCTGTGATTTTTTTCTGTCATCTTCTCTCAGTGCTTTGTGGGGAAGTGTAGCTGTGTGGTTTGGAGGCAGTATGAGCTCTGATGTCAGACACATCTGGATTCAAATCCCGGCTTCATGACTGAACTTCTGCCTTCTCCGTCTCTCCATTTGTAACTGTTCCTCCTTCATAGCAAAGGTGCACTCAGATGTGGAAAGTGCTTAGTACAAGACATACTCACATATTTTTAACAAACATATGTGGTAGAAATTAATCTTTACTCAGGCACTTTTCCTCTGATCTCTTTTCTTCCTCCATTTTTAATTTTATTTGTGTTTTTATGAAATCACAGGTTGCATGTCCTGTGATTTAAATTAAAATACTTACCACTAGTGAAATGGATCCTAAAAATCTGGGAAACAAAGCACGCCGTGCAATGTATGAGTTTTACAGTGGAGAAAACTGACACCCCTGGACATACCCTCAAGATCAGAGTTAGAAGATTTCTTCTCCCATCTCCTGGGTCTTGTTAGATGGAGGCAACAATAGGACAGACTGTTTTTGGAGTGTCTGGGATTGGCAGACCAGCTGTTATGTGAAATGTAATTGGTGCCACAGATCTGGATGAGCAATGAATCAAGTCCAGGGAGTTACGTAGGCAGGGCTGGGGAAGGTGGGCAGCATCGGGAGGTGGGCAGCATCCGGTTGCTGAAGTAAATCCTCCTTCCCTAAGCCAAGGTGAGCAGACCTGAGGATGCGGATTCCAGGGAGCAAAATGTTTGCTCTTATCTCTGTTATTTCCTTTGGGTTATGTGCACTCCTAGCTCTATATGTGACCACAGTAGCCAGAAACTTTACATTTTTACAAGCATACACACATCTGCAATCTATATTGCTAGTTAGATCCACCAGAAGCCCCATAGATGACTTCTCAGTGCCTGCGGATACTGGGTTAAGAACTCCATCTAACTCTCAAGTAGTTACTCATTTACTAGTTTTTCGTAGACAGCTTAAAATATTCCAAAGACTTTCCAATGTCCTTTCCCATTAGTTTATACCAATCACACAACCTCTTCTTGACTAATTTCATTTCTCAGAGACATCAAAAAGATAAAAAGTATATTCTGGCTGAAGAAAAAATGTGTTGCTTCCCTTGATGGATTCCTCTCTTTACTTTCAATAGGACTAATTTTTCACAGATGAAGAAATGAGGCCCTGTGAGCTAAAATGACTTGCCCAAGTTTATGTAGGTAGTGGATTAGTGGGTGAGCTAGATCCAGACTCCTGACTCCTAACCCAGGAATTCTTCCCTCTCCCTGTTGTTCCCTTTCTCTGCCTCCCGCCTCCCTCCATATTGATGATGGGGTAGCAATGGGAGTTCCAGCCATAGATTTGCTTCCCTTGATAGTATGGAATAACCAGCAAGGTAACCACAGTGCACACAGACAGTATACCACCATGCCCTAGCATATGCATGGCATTTTTTCCTTGCTGAATTTGGATCAGACTCAGTACCTTTTCCACCAGGTATCCAGGTATTTTTCTACAAATTGATTGGAGTTGTCATGTGACCACGCTCACCTAAATTTCATTTAGTCTACTATTCCCAGCTTCCCATGGACCAAAGACTGGGCCATATGGCTAGTTCTACCCAATGTATAATGAGTAGAAGTGATGTGTGTCACTTTTGGGCAACGGCAATTGAAAGCTGATGTGCTTCCCCCATCTACTCTTTATTTATTGTGACAATCTTAGAGGTCAGGTATTCCAGGATGCATGACTTAAAATGGAAGATGGCTGCTGTTTCTGAACCAAACTCAGTCTCTTTACCCACATGCAACAGAAAGTCCAACACCAAAACACCAGGTTTTTGTAGAAAGGCTTGTTGTGGATTGACTGGCAAGGAGACAGGAGGCAACACCCAAATCTGTCCCCCTGAGCTGGATAGTGGAGCAGGTTTTTTAGGTAGAGGGTAATGAGATATGGTCTGATTGGATCCTGCAATGAAGTGATGCTGGGAGGTGTGATCTGACTGGATCATACCAGAGGGTGATGCCAGGGCTCAATCTGATTGGATCATGGATCACGCCAGCATGTGGTGTTCACGTCTTAACTCAAACCCTGTTCTTTGGTCCAAGTACCTAGGTTCTGCCCATGGCTGTGCACTTCACTCATCTGGGTATGCTCAGGTTACATAACTTGCAACGTGGGTTCCATGGCAACTGAAAAACAAGTCACCATTTTATTACACAAAATTGAACCAGATTAGGCTGGTTCTGCAGGTACACTGCCTCATGTGTGCAAATATTTTACATGATACTCCTCTAATGGGAAGCACCACTGAGCTTTAGGCTTTATCTATCGGAGCAGAAGAATCAGACCTAATCTGATGAGTGAAACACGTAAGATAGACCTTCTTTGCTGTTCCTCCTGGTTATTGAAAAGGTAAAGCAGCAAACTTTAATTAACATGGTCAGCTGTGGGTAAACAGAGTCAGCTTTCTGCATCCAGAGTGCCAAGGACTCAAGTCTGCAGGCATCCTATGTCCATCCATACTTGAAGTTGTGACTGCTTCCCTTGATGGATTCCTCTCTTTACTTTCAATAGGACTAATTTTTCACAGATGAAGAAATGAGGCCCTGTGAGCTAAAATGACTTGCCCAAGTTTATGTAGGTAGTGGATTAGTGGGTGAGCTAGATCCAGACTCCTGACTCCTAACCCAGGAATTCTTCCCTCTCCCTGTTGTTCCCTTTCTCTGCCTCCCGCCTCCCTCCATATTGATGATGGGGTAGCAATGGGAGTTCCAGCCATAGATTTGCTTCCCTTGATAGTATGGAATAACCAGCAAGGTAACCACAGTGCACACACTCTAAATTACAAGACCATTAGTCTTAGGAATTATCTTTAAATCTGAAAGTTCTGCTTCCTAAGAAGGCCTCCTTGTTTTTTAATCCTACCCTAAACTAGTCATTGAGTTTAGCAAGCAAAGATCCTCATTGTAGCATCAGACATGACTTTCTCTTCTCCTTGATTGATTGATTAATTAGTTATGTGTACTTGGGTCCAGCAGGGAGCCCAGTGACAGCTGTGACATGAAAATTACCAGAAAGTTACAAAAATATGGAGCAGTGTTGACTTGCTAAAATGTAGAATCAGGGATTGATTAGAAACAGACACGTATAACGATCACATCTTGAAATTACCTGTCACTACTGAGGCCTGGAGAAGAATCCTTTTGGTTAGGATGAATTATTTTAGCTCCTATCTAATCACCTGCAAAGAAACTAGTGAACATTCTCTATTCTTATTTCAACTTGTTTTTATGGTCTGGAATCCTAGAGTTTAGAACAACAACTCCTGTAGAGACAAAATGATTTTTGAAAAACTCAAAACCCAGTCCCATCATTTCTTGCTTAAAAATCCTCCAATGGTGTCCCATTGCTCTTAGAAATAAGACAAACTGCTGAACATGGTCTTTAAGGCCCCATCCTGTTAGCCTTCAGCTTCCTCTCAGCCTCATCATGTATTCCCTTTCCTGCCCTCTGGCCACACTGATCCCTTCAGTTGTCACCACAGCCCACACTCACCACAGGGCCTTGGCACATGCTCTTTCCCCTTTCTGAAATTCTCTCCCTTATCAACTCATTCTTATTCTTTAGGTTTTATCTCATGTCACCGTATTGAGAGTGCCTTCCCTTATCTCCTGATAGATCATATGTCTCTATTAAAGACTCTTTTGGTATCATGTGCCTCCCTTCATGGCACTGTCACACCTATAATTTTACCACGTGTGTGTTTGTGTGTGTGTGTATGTATGTTTATATTCATTCAGAGAATTAAATTTTTCCCCCTAGTTAGAAAGTTAAGTTCCACAAGGACTGTGCCTTGCCTCTGTTTTCTGCTTTCAATATTTTCCCCAGCAGTGTGTTCCCCTGGCACAGAGCAGGCCCTCAATTTATATTTGATGAATAAGTAAATGAATAGTTAATTGACTCAAAACTATCGCCTGGTATAAATTTAGTAGAAATCACAATCCGGCATTTTTCTTGAACACTTTGAACAAAGACAGTGTATAAGCAGACAAGAATCTTAAAAGAATCCAAAGCTTAGTGTGATTTCTAAGCAGCAGATTTCCTGATGCACAAATAAAACAGTAACTAAAAATTCCATCCTTCAGATTTCACCAGTGTGATTCTTAGATGGCTTAGCAAACCTGAAGCATTCATAATTCAGAAGAATCTGAAAGTTGTCTGGTACCTTGCATGCTCAATAAAAGGATCACTTTTATGCTCAACAATTTCTTCTGACTGCAATACTGCTATGAGCAAAAGGACACATATATTAATAATGTTCAGTTGCATCAGTCAGGGTCCCAACAGGAAGCACTTGGCTCTCTCAAAAGGTATTAACTAGAGAACATTTAATGAAGAGACAATTTAGAGAGACATGGGCAGGCTTCAGGGAACCAACAAAGCATGGTGAAGCACCCAGGAATTAGCAACAGTTGGGAGCTGTTACTGTCCCAAGGCCTGGAAAAGCAAGAGAAAGGAATGGTGTTAGAGAAATCTTATGAAAATGGGTGCTCTAGAGAGGGGCTGCCTATCAGGAACTGTTGCCATTCCAACTGTAGCCATAGAAGAATGCAGCCACTACCCGATCCCTAAAAGGAGCAGCAAAGACAGGGAGGAATAAATTCTGGAACATCTGTTTCTTCCTGCCCTACAATCTACTGGCAAACCCAACTAGAAGCCAGAGGTGAGGAAGTTGGGGAATGCAGTCTAGAGAGGTCAGTTTCTGTGGGCCCCGAGCAAGGCAGAGAAGTATGAGGATGGATTTATGAAGGGATGAGGAGGGCAAAGAGAAAATGGCCAGCATGCCTTTTATTTATAGAGCACTTACTGTGTGCCACTGTTTCAAATTCTACATGTATTAATTCAAGCAGTCTTCACTGTAACCTCATGGGGTAAGTGCCAATATTTTCCCCCTATTATAGAGGAGGAAACTGAAACATAAAGAGGTTAACTAACTTGCCCAAAGCCACACAGCTTGTTAGTTGGTGGTGAAACTAAAATTTAAACCCAGGCATTCTGATGCCAGAGCCATTCACTTCACCAGCATGTGAGACTTCAGAAGAAGAATTCTAATTTGAGGGTGAAGATTTAAGGCTGTGCTTGTGCCAGGAACAAATCACCAGTGCAGGGGGCCTGGAAGAAACAGACTCAAACTTTTTCTCAGTACTAGAATAAATATTTTAGAGTTTGGGGGGCGGGGGAGGAAACAACACAATTTATTATTATACATCAGGATTTTTTTCTTCAATAAGTTGATGTTTCGGGTTACTAACTACTAACTGCAGTGGCCATACTCAAATATATGAACAATAATTAGGCAGGATGATGAAGGATGTAGTTGAAGCTTAACTCAGAAAGAAAAATATCTGCAAGTGTGTCAGCAACATCTAGCCAAACATTCATATTAGGGATGGAGTTAAAGAATTTTAAGTAGTAGGAAATAACACATCCAAGGTTTGTAAGTCTCATATTCATCCCTTTGGTCCCACGACTTCGATACTTTATCTAGAAGTGAGTAACACGGCTAATATCTGATGTAAGTTTGAGAGTCGAAAGTCTGAAAACAAAATAACATCAATCGTATCTTGTTGCTATATTAAATAATTTACTGTTTTTAATTCTTTTTGCTGTAATTCTAGAAAATACAGATACACAAAAGGAAAAAAATAAAAACCAACTACAATTGTACCACTTAGGGAAAAAATAACTGTGTGGTTGGAATGTCATCCTAGTCTTTCTTCTGTTTGTGTCTCTGTGTATTTACAAAGTTGAGATCATATTGAACGTATTGCTTTCAATTGTATTTTACCTATAGTGAAATGAAATTTGCATGCCATTTTTCCTCAGGATATTACCAATAATGAGGTTTTCTTTTATAGAGATAGACCACATTTTATCTACTCAACCCTCTACTGCTGGACATTTAGACTGCTTTCAGTTTTTATGGTAAACAGCATGCTCACAAGCAAACATTTGTATATATACTTGTAGAGAATATAACCATGAAGTTATAGTTACTTTTTCTATTTGAACATTCCAGACACCACTTACCAAAAGACTGGGATTTTCCTTAATATTTGGATGTCTTACATAGTTAGATTTGGAGGATGACAGGCCTGAGATAATTTAATGAAATTGGCTGGGCTCACCAATATACCCCAGAAGCTTTAATATATGCTCTAAAATCTGGTTAAAAATATCAATTTCTTTCTTAGTTAACTGAAGTTAATACTGGATAATTTTCTTAAAGACCCTAAAATTTTGTTTTAATCAAGCTCAGGTCAGAATCATCTTTCTGCTAGAAAACGAACAAACAAACAAAAAAACTACACACGGCAGACTGAGCATTTTTAGTTAAGGAAGTGTGGCTAATGAAAGCAGACCTCTTTGTTTCATTTGCCACACAATGCAGTAGCTAGCTGTATTAGGTTGCCAAAAAAAAAAAAAAAAAAAAAAAAAAAGGCTCATAGACCTGTAAGTCTATAAAAAGAATGTATCACATACTGTGGTGGCTTCTATCTGAAGTCCTGAAGGCATTTTTAGATGCTTGAGCAGTTCAGTCATAAGATGAAAGGACTTTGATCTTTCCTGCTAACTTAGCATGAAAATAAATTTAAAAACTTGGCCCTTTATGATAATAGTATTAATTCTAAGCAAATGCACCAGCAAAATTCAGAGACACCCCAGCATTCTAAATTGTCAAGTAAAATATATGGGTGGCGGCACGAGGGGGAAGAGATCTAATTTCTCAATCAAAGGGAGAGACATCCAATTATCAAGGTAAAGGATACTTTGCCGTTTGGTATAAACGCTGAGAAAAGGTGTCCTCCCAGATCTTGGTACAGGTTTTCTGTTTGTGGAACAGGGCTCAAGCTGTCTGTATGCTACTAATTATGACATTTTATTCCATTTCCTCATTTCAAAGACTCTTTGTCAAAGTCTTTTAGAAAAGTTTTGCTTGGCTAGCCACTATTTAAGACACAAAATGAGGAACGTGTCTTCCTCCAAGAAAAGTAAAATAATAAAAACCTACTGTGTGCTAGCTTTTGTATGAATCATGTCCTTAAGCCTACAAGGACAAAAGGAGAAAGAATTGTCTGAGAATCCCAGAGCTAAAAACACATCTGCCTGGTCACACAGCTAGAAAGTGGCAGGGTTACGTTTTTAATAAAGTCTATCTGACCCTAAAACTAATGATATTTTGAATACAATAGGCATACCACATAGTAACATATGTAGGTGTACACCCTATTGCAATATACTATTGTCGCAGACATTTGAGCTTTGTTTGGCTGTCTCGCATTCGATCATACTCCTCCCCAACTTCCTTTTGGGTGGAAGTCCTCTTTGAATGTCAGTTTAATGGTAAGGCAGTTCTTATTACCTCCCACTAGAGAAGTCTAGGAGATCATATTCCTTTTCATCCCCCCGGGACACCTGGGAAACAGTGACCAAGGTGCCTTTGTGATTCTTATTCTCAGAACTTTGGTTCTTTGGTGACTCAGTCAGAGGGAATGTTCAGAGGTTGTGTGCATCACAGCAGTAGGTGTGGCTTGGGGACCAGACATTTCCTTCGATAAGACATAGTTTCCTCTCCAGCCGCCAGAGTCATTTCATGATGGTGTATTTTCTATGCTAGGTCCTCCAGCCTCCCATTGATTCTGTAACTTGCTCTTCCTTCCAATAAATCCTCTTTTGCTAAGTAGCCAGCGTTGGTTTCTAAGGTTTCCAACCAAGAGTCTCAAGAGATACGAGTTTTCTTAGACTCAGTAACAGGCCAGAAAATAACCAAGAACCTTTACATGGCACTGAAATCTATAACATAGTTTCAAGGGACCCTCTGCAAATTATTTCTGGGATATTAACAGCAATATATCCATTCAGATCAATAAGAAGTAGACAAATTATTAGGGCCAAGTATGGTGTTAGTGATTACCTTCACACTTTAACCCATCATATTAGGGCTGTCCCCCTTGACCACTTAGAATTTTACAACTTTAAGGAACCCTGGTGATCATCTAGACTAACACCCTCATTTCCCTTTTATAAGGCCACTCCCTCATCAGCCATAAGAAGGATATCACATTCTCTTTACCCTTTGGACTTCAATATTCACAGTGTCACTTCCAAGGCTTCCATTGTCCCTTTTGAACATTAGCCCAAAGTTATTAAGCTTAATGCACAGTTGCTTAATGCATAGAGAATGACAAAAGGGTCACAGAGGGAAATCTATGCTTCTCATTTATTTTGTTTTGTGAGACTTTACTTTCAAGTGGCCTTTCCTGCTAAGTCTGAGGAATTTTATTTAAAAATAATAATGAAAGGAGAGGAGGAATATGTCATCAAGAAAAAAAAGCTGAAATAAAATCTGCAAATCATTTAAATGATTTAGAATGGCAAAAGATAACTAACTGAAAAACAGAGAAAACAGCAACAGTTCATAATTCTACCTGGCAGCCTAAGGCAGCCTGAAATATGGGTCTGACAAGCTGTCACAGAGGCTGATACTCTTGGGAATGCCTTATTAGGAGTTTACTATGAAATGATTATATGCTCCAGTTAAACAGTCTGCATGTGTCCGCAGACTGCGATGGCGGGCACACACTCAGGAGCCAGGCATGCTGGGAACGGGAGAGCCAAAGTTTCTGTTGGCAACAGCGAAAGCGCTGGGACTGACCAGGAGAGGCTGGTTGAGATTTGGCAGCTGGTACTCATAAAAGCAGTTGTACGGCTTGAAACACAGTGTCCAAAGGATATTGTAAGCTTAGAAGCAGCGAGGGAACTGTTTGAGGGAGGCCAGAGTTGAAACTTTCAGGAAGTTGTAACTGCCAGGGAAGACAGAATTCTTCCCTGGATCTTGAGATTGTAGAGCAGGTAGAAAGATTCCAGTCTCAGGCCGAGGGTCTAAGAAGGAGTTAGCAGGCTATCAGGGACCCAGACAGTCAGACGAGATCCAAGTCAGAGTTTTTGTCCTAGAGACAGATGGGTGCTAAGGACTGTAGGCCACTGGATTCAAACTCCATCTTGGCCACTGATTAGGTGACTGGCTTTGGTACTACTTAATCCTTTTGAACATGAGTGTCCTCATCTGTAAAGTGGTAATAACAGCAGTACTTACCTCATAGGGTTGTTATGAGGATTAAATGAAAGAAGCATTTAAGATACCGAGCTCATAGTGTTTAAGAAATGTTAGCTATTATATTAGTGGGGAAGACTATGGAAAGGGGTATAATTGTAGGTCCTTAAGTCTATAGTCTTGGAGGAGGAAACATTATAACTCAGAGGCTTTAAAGACTTCTTGTGTTATCCCTGCTATGACAGCTAATGAGCTTGATTGACCATATAATCTGATTCTAAAGCCTCAGGCTATATATACTTCCTGCTCTACTTCTAATTAACCCAGACACCGGGAAAAACCTGAGGCTGCTTCTCAGGTCTGTCAGGGAAAGCAGGAGACAGACAAGTCAAAAGCAGACCCCAAGTCAGGGCTCTATGTTGTGCCACTATCATTTTTGTCTTTGGAGATAAAGGTAGCTTTGATCTGATTGTTTCAAATAGATAATCACACAAATACCTCACCTGCCACAATTATTTCTAACTTTTTATTTTTGCATTATAATTCATATCTAATTTTAATACATGATCATGTTAGACAAATAAATGTCATCTTCCCCACCAATGTGATACTGGTGGGCAATGGGTTAACATTTCTCATCTGATTTGTTGACTGAGCTAGGTGAACTTGATCAGGCAATTTGTTAGGAGAGCTGAAATATAGTCAGGAACACTCTCTTGGCTTAGAGTTTGCATTTGTTTTTTCTTTTATCTTTTCCCCAGTCATAAATCTTGAATGGGAAAGAAAGTGAAAAGGGAATGAGGGAAAGAAAAAAAAAATGTATCATGCAGAGGGATGTCTCACTGCCCACGCATCCATCCTCTGAGCTGGGCAGCAGAGATTACAAATCAATCATACTGTGCAAATCAAAAGTCTCTCACAGATTCCACAAAGGAAACCATTTCAGAAACGTATTCTTAGAGTTCTGTTTTCCCCAAACACCGTCGGTCCAGCATGAATGGGCTCTACTCAGAGTAACATGGCATTCTGGTTTGGGAATCAATGAGACATGGAAAGTATGGCAATTTCCATTTATGGTGTTAGATGAAAATGATGGAGCCGGGAGTCAGAATCCTGTAGAATCCTTAGTCTACCTGACTTGCTGTCACTCTGAGCCTCAGCAGCATGATACATAAAATGAAAGAGTCAGCATGGACAGCAAATGGTCTCTGAATCCTTTCAGGCTATTATTTCACCTGATTGGTATATTATTTTACCTGATTTTTCTGTTTCCCATTTAAAGTAGGTGTGTCCTTTTAATTAAGGTCTAAACAGTATATAGTTGGATTTAATTCTGTTTAGTATGACCATTTTGATTTTTAAGTTGTAGTATTTAAAACACCTATGATTCTTGGGTTTATCTTTATTTATTGACTGTTTGTCTCACTTGTTATTTTCTTTCTCCTCTTCCTTCTTAACTTCTTTTGGGTAAACCCAATGTTTGCAGTCTATATGTTGAAGCAGGCTAGTTATACTTTAGTTAGGTAGAATCTTGTTAGTTATACATTCTTTCAGTAACATACAGCCTTGATTTATATAAAAATGAATATTTTTAGCCATTCACAGATAATACAAGGACTTTCGAATACTTTACCTCCATTTACTCACTTTGGGCTTTTCTGTTATTGTTATTATGTATTTTAATTCTGTGCATCTTAAGCCCCCCAAAGGCATACTTATTGTTTTGTATGTTCAATACTCATTTATATTTATCTAACTATTTAACATTTACTTAATTCTTCATTACTTCTTGTATTTTCATGGCTCTTTCTAGAATCATTTTCCATCTGTCCATTGGTGTTTCTTTCAGTCTCCTAATGACGAGTTCACTCAGTTTTTTTCTGTTCAAAAACATCATTATTTGACCTTCAGTTTTTAAAAATAGTTTTACCAAATATAAAATTGCGTTAACATTTTTCTTTTAGTTTTGTTTTAGAAAAACATCTTTAAAGATGTTTTTCCATTGTCTTCTGACTTCCATCATTCCTGTCGAGAAGGCAACTGTAAATTTTAATGTTTCTATTTTAAAGGCAATACATTAAAAAACCTCTGACTGCTTTTTGTTTTCTTATTTGTTTTCTTTCAGAAACGTTATTATTCTGAGCTTAGGTGAGGAGATTTTTTTTGCTTTGGTTTGGTTTATATTTTTGTTTCTTTGTTTGCTTGGTTGGGTTTTTGGCCTGTGTACCCTATTGAAGTTCATAGGGATTCTTGTGGCTGACATATTTGTCAGTCTTGGGAAACTTTTACTATTATCCTTTCAAATTTTTTTTTATATTTTATTTTTCTCTGAGCTCTTCACTATGTCCCATATGTCTCTATGATCTTTCCTATTCTGTATCATTTTAGCTCTCTGTGCTTTGGCCTGGATATTTTCTACCAATTTATATTCCAATTTAGTAACCAACTTTTCTGCTATGTCTGATCTGCTGGTAAACCCATCTATTGAGTCTTAATTTCAAGTTCCAGCTATTATGGCTTAATTCTATAACTTCTATTTTGTTTTCAAAATAAATGCCAGGTATCTAGTGAAATTCTCCATATTAATTCCTGTTTTCTTGAATGTATTAAGTCCAATTACATTAAAGTCTATCCCTAATAACACTAAGAAATGTGTCATCTGCAGGTCTGTTTCTGTTGTCATTTTTTTCTCTTGGTTCTGTTTCTTGACATACCTGGATATACTTTTTACTAATAGCCAGATATTGCTAATAATAAGTATTAGAGGCACTTAATAATGCTATCTTATCCTACACAGAGTTGATGTTATCCTTCGGTAAGCAAATAGAATGGTAGCAGGCTCCTTTAAGCCAAATGGGCACTGAGCTAATTCAAAGATGGATTGCAGTTTTCCAAAATTCTGTATCTGGTTTGTCCATGCTCCTCAGTGTTTTTCAATCAATAATCTGATGTATCTAGTAGGGCCCCTCCCTAAAGTGTGTCCCAAGTACTCAAGTGTCACTTTTTTTGTCTTCCCAGAACCAAGAGAAAGTAGAAAAATTTGCTTTATTATATGATTCTTATTCTCCTTTTCTGTAGAATCAGCAAATTTCTTAAGGGAAAACAGGCAGAGAGCTGGGCTTACTTCTTTCATCTAATGAGAATCTTGCCACCACCTTCCCCACCCATCAACAAATTCTGGCTATCGTGGTAGTTCCAAACTCTAATTTTTGGCTCTATAGCCCTGTGAGATTGCCAGATTTTCCACTGACTTCTCTGCCTTTTAACGGAAGCTATATGTTCTGGCCCTCTGAGTGAATTCTTGGCTCCCCATTCAAAAATCAACAAATGCCTTGAAGTAAAAAGTGGTTATAAAATCTCTCTGTGATTTCCTTATCACTGGCATCTTAGCATTTCGAGTATTATTTACATCAGCAGTTTTTTGATGGGGTCCTCTTCTTCTTTAAAAAAATTAATCTGGCCGGGCGCGGTGGCTCAAGCCTGTAATCCCAGCACTTTGGGAGGCCGAGACGGGCGGATCACGAGGTCAGGAGATCGAGACCATCCTGGCTAACACAGTGAAACCCCGTCTCTACTAAAAAATACAAAAAACTAGCCGGGCGAGGTGGCGGGCGCCTGTAGTCCCAGCTACTCGGGAGGCTGAGGCAGGAGAATGGCGTAGACCCGGGAGGCGGGGCTTGCAGTGAGCTGAGATCCGGCCACTGCACTCCAGCCTGGGCGACAGAGCGAGACTCCGTCTCCAAAAAAAAAAAAAAAATAATAAATAAATTAATTAATCTGATTTTTATGATCATTCTCAGAAAGTGTATTAGTGTGTTACTGTGGTGGTAACACATGGCTGTAAATCCTTTTTGATCCTACTCCTTTTGAGAGGTGAGATCTTTGACCCCTATCCTTAAGTTTTTGCAGACTTAGAACTACTTCAACTAATGGATTACAGCAGAATTCATAAATGGTCATTCAACATCTGCTTTATGCTGCTGGAACACTTGCTCTTAAAGCCATGAAACATCATCTTAAAAGTCTACTTGGAGACTGCCATACTGAATTGACCACAGAGGTGGTCTTGTGAACAGTCCAATCTGAGCCTGTTCTTTAGAGATCCCTTCCAAATTCCATATATACAAGAGAAGAAGCATCATGGAAGTCAATCCTTCAGCCTCAGCTCTTCTTGCTCTCTAGTTGTTTGAGCAATCCTAGCTGAGGCTCAAGGAGACATCAAGGAGTAGAGAAGAGCCTTTTCCACTGTGTCTTTTCTGAATTCCTGATCCGCAGAGTTTATGGGCATTATAAAATGGTTGCTTTTTTATGTCACTAAGATTTGGGGTGATTTGTGATACAACAGAAAAATGAAATAGCCCTAGATATTCCAACAGAGCCAGACACAGAAGTCACATATAATTTACTTGATTTTTTTTCATTATAAGAGAAATGATAAACCAAACTTGGAGAAAAGAATGGAACAAGATTGGGATTGTAAATAGATGCAGAAAATATTTCATAGTCATGTCTGGTTTAACCTGAGAAATTAGAAAAAAATTGATTTTTTATCTTTTTGCATACCATCCTCTTTGATGTACTAATTTTCCCACTGCTTCTATCTCAGATTAGCACTTCATCAAGACTTATACTCTTTGTGGATCACACAGGTCTCTAACTTCCCCTCCCTTCATTCCACTATATGGTCTAGTTAAATTATACCACCTTTGCTCCCATTGCTTCAGAACTGTACTCTCTGCTTGCCAGCTGTTAAACCAACCATGTTAGAGGAATCTATGAATCATGGAAACTTCAGTTGAAATAAACATGATCTAGTCTAACTGCCAACCCTGAACAGATATTCCCATCCCTGAGAGGTTGTTACCTAGCTCATGCCAAGTAATATATTTCTTTTAGCAAATTTGAATTAGGGAATTTCAAGAAAATGAAAGCCAAATAGCAAAGGATGTCACAAGAGTGATTCAGTGATATCTACCATAAAAAAGGTGTTGGAAAATAAAGAAGAATAAAATACAGTCATTGGCCTCAGGAGCATAACAGTTTATCAGGAAATAAACATACCACTAACTATCCTATAATGTTATATGAGATTAAAATGCACCAAGAACAATGCATTGAAAAGAAGGAAATTATTCTAGTTAAGTATATGGGGATATTCTGGAAAGTCCCACAGACGAAATGACATCTCAGCTGTGCTTTTTCCTCAGTTGATGTAGTTTCCAGGTTCTTCCGCATTCTGATTGCCACCCTTCATCTGGACACTATCTAGTTTTTCAGTCTCTTTGGAAACATAATTCCCCTAATATTATTTAAATAGTCTACAGGTCAAGGGATGGTCACACCCCTTGACCTGAATGTGATACCTCTGTTTGTGAAACCTGAGATTTCATCAGCATTTTTATCAGCAAGGTCATATTATTGGGTCCATATACAGCTTAACGTGTAGTAAAATCTCCAGAATTGTTTCCACATGAATTATTTTGAAATCAGGTTTTTATGCTGTTCATATTTTGAATCTGCATTCTCAAGACTTTATATTAATTCTTCATTTGAATCCAGTGTTTCAGCCTCTAGAGACTTTTGTTTGTGAGGGAGGAGACAGGATGGGAAGGTCTGATCTCAGATTCTAACAAATGAGCTAGCTTTTCTAGGTCTGTGTCAGCTACAAATTTAATGAGCAAACCTTGTGCATCTTTCTCCAAGGTGGTGATTAAAAATGTTGACCAAGACAGAATCATGTAATCCGGGCTTGGACAATCATATATTAATGCATTTCTCCTATTAAGTTACTTATTTACATTTTAACAGTGGCCTTCTGGAGAACAGATACCTTTACCCAAATAAATGATGAAGGTAATAGGAATATTAGGCATCATAGAAGTCCACTTTGGGAGATCATTATAAGATGTGGGGTCCTTCTATGCTTCCCAAATCAAACTCTCTGGGATGCCTTCTATTTATTCTATTTTGAGGCCTCTCCTTCATTCTTAAACTTTTCTGCACACTGGAATCACCTGGAGTGGTTTTAAATATACAGATACCTGGGCCCCACTGCCAGAGTGGGGCCACCTACATTTTGGGAGTTTGTGAAGCTACCCAGGTGATTCTAATGTTCAGTCAAAGTAGAAAGCCACTGCTTTTGCAGAAAGTCATCAACCGCAGAAGAAAGAGCATAAGGTTAGAAGTCAAAGTGAGATAGACCCCCAGCTCTTCATGTAATAGTTTTGTGATTTGGACAAATTGCTTAATCTCTGAGCTTCTGCTTTCTTATCTGAAAATTAGGGCTAATAATGATCTACAATGTGAGGTTTGGGGAGGGGTTTAAAAGAGATCATGTACATTATCTCTCTGTTCATAGCAGGCAAATAGTGACTGTCATCCCTTTCCTCTGTTTTTCCAAAAGTCCGCTAAGTTGATCTATAGAACAAGGTCAGCAATAGCTGAAGGGCAGGTTTGACACACGAGCTCTCATCTCTGGTGTTCCTTCCAGGATCAGATAACCTCACCTTTGGTGACCTGTGGCTGAACTTTTCTGCCTCACAGAATGATTTACACATCATTTAAATGCACAAATGTAGCTTAGCTGGGAAATAAAACATATACTTGACTTTAAATTGCCAAATAGAAAAGAAATGTTTCATTTTCCAAGTGCGGCCACAGAAGAATGTGCAACTGCTCAAGTTTCATCAATAAGCCTTTCAAATGTTTTCCTGTATTCTCAGTTTCCCATGTAAGACAACTTTTCATTAATATAGGACTTTTTTGAGGTGGAACTCAGCAAGAAAAATAAATACTAGATAATTTTTTTAAGCTATTCTTTTTGGAAAATCCTAACTAAAATACTAGCTAGGTAAAATGAAAGTTTTTAGCATCTGAACTATTAAACGATCGTTTAAAAAAACTTCTTAATTGGAATGAGGTACAGTACATTAATAAAAATTCATGTGTTGTTTTCCAAATGTGAAAATATATACCAAGAAGTCAGAGTACAGCATTGAAATATCACTAAAATTGTAATGTCATGCAAGACTATTGTTCCATTTTCATTCTGCTTCCGGCCCAAAGATGCAACAGTAATTTTTAAAATAATGTGAACAAACAAGTTTGAGTTTATCTCATCTCATCTTCGTTCCAGTCTTCTCTCTATGCTTCCCATCTCATTTATTCTAAAACATTTATTGAGATGCTAGTGTTCATTAGGCATTATGAATATCAAGACAAATGAGGTAAGTGATCCCAGACTTTGAGGAACTCACAATCTAGTGTAAAAAATAATTTAAACCCAACATAATTAATGACAACTGAATAAGGTGTGTGGTCTAGTTAGTAGTATTGTACCAAAGTGAGTTTTCTAGTTTTGATTTTTTATCATAGTCATATAAGATGTCAACATTAGAGGAAGCTGAAAGAAGGGTGCACGATACTATTTATGTAACTTTTGGTGTAATTATAATTGTTTAAAAGTAATAAAGTTTTAAAAAATCTAATACAGTAGATTTTTTTTTTTTTTTTTTTTTTGAGACAGAGTCTGACTCTGTCGCCCAGGCTGGAGTACAGTGGCGGGATCTCGGCTCACTGCAAGCTCCACCTCCCAGGTTCACACCATTGTCCTGCCTCAGCCTCCCAAGCAGCTGAGACTACAGGCGCCTGCCACCATGCCCAGCTAATTTTTTTTTTTTTTTTTTTAGTAGAGATGGGGTTTCACCGTGTTAGCCAGGATGGTGTCGATCTCCTGACCTCGTGATCCGCCTGCCTTGGCCTCCCAAAGTGCTGGGATTACAGGCAAGAGCCACCGTGCCCGGCCCTAATAGAGTAGATTTTTGAATGATGTCCTATTAATGTAGGACAGATGTTTTAAGAAAACTGAATAAAGAGACATGGTCCTGTTTGAGGGAATTAAGGAGGGCTTTGCAGAGGAAATGGCATAAAATCTGGTTCTGAAGAGGCAATTCAAAATGTCCGCGGTGTTTTAGTTGTCTGTGACTTCTGTAACAAGTTTCTACAATCTTGGTGGCTTAAAATAATACAAATTTATTCAGTTACAGTTCTGGAGGCCAGAGGTCCAAACACTAGTTTTACCGGGCTTGAGTCAAGGCATCAGTAGGACTGGTTCTTTCTGGGTATTCTAGGGGAGAAACAGTTTCCTTGCCTTTTCCAGCTTCTGGAGGCTTTCCACATTCCTCAGCTTGTGACCTCTTCTTCCAATCACTCCAGCCTCTTGTTTCCATTATCACATTTCCTACCTCTTCTTTTGCAGTCAAATCTCCCTCTGCCTCCTTCTTATAAAGACTCCTGTGATTACATTTGGGGCCCACCTGGATCATCTAGGATGTTTTCTCCTTCTTAAGATCCTTAACTCGGCTGGGCGCGGTGGCTCACGCCTGTAATCCCAGCACTTTGGGAGGCCGAGGCAGGTGGATCACCTGGGGTCAGGAGATTGAGACCAGCCTGACCAATGTGGAGAAACCTCATCTCTACTAAAAATACAAAATTAGCCAGGCGTAGTGGCGCATGCCTGTAATCCCAGGTGCTTGGGAGGCTGAGGCAGGAGAATCACTTGAACCTGGGAGGCAGAGGTTGTGATGAGCCAAGATTATGCCATTGCACTCCAGCCTGGGCAACAACAGCAAAACTCTGTCTCAAAAAAAAAAAAAAAGAAAGAAAGAAAGAAAAAACCCTTAACTTATTCACAACTGCAAAGTCCCTTTTGCTATCTAAGTTAACACTCACAGGTTCTGATAATCAGGACCTGGATATCTTGGGGGGTGCCTATTTAGCCTAATATATCTGCAAGGGCAGTATTCCCTGAGGTTTCCAGTTGTGAAAAACAACTTGCATAATTGAGGGATGGTGAATCATTGGTCATATCTGGGTTACTGGGAAGGGAAGTAATGGGATATACAGTTAGCAAGAACAATATATCACAGACTGGATGGATTAAACAGCAGAGGTTTATTTCTCACAGTTCTGGAGTCTAGAAGTCCAAGATCAAGCTATTTGCAGGTTTGTTTCTCCACAAGCCTTGCTCCTGGGCTTGCATTTTTCTGTCTTCTCTCCATGTCTTCGCATGGCTCTTTCTTGGTATATGCACATCCCTGGCGTCTTTGCCTTCTTATATGGACACCAGTCATATCAGATGAGGGCCCACCCACATGACTTCAGTCAACCCTATCTCAGCAGTCACACTCTGAGATCCCAGGGGTTAGAATTTCCAACATACATATTTGAAGGGGACACAATTCAGTCCCTAATAATTGGGATTAAGTTTTGAGTAACTTTGTGACCCGGCTAATGGCCTTGATCTTGAAAGTTATAGTAAGCCAAAGGAGGCTTTTAAGGACTGGAGCTACAAAATAAAATTGTTTGTTAGTTTTTTATATCAATAACTGAAAATGGAAACAAGGAAGTAGT
This sequence comes from Macaca fascicularis, assembly GCF_037993035.2. NCBI lineage: Eukaryota > Metazoa > Chordata > Mammalia > Primates > Cercopithecidae > Macaca > Macaca fascicularis. The sequence continues at coordinate 34,791,174 of NC_088388.1, read as the reverse complement.
AACTTGCAGCGAGGAGAACAGGTAGAAGCCCAGTACAGTACCCAGGCAGGACATATAAAAGGAAAGGTGAGGCCAAGCATGGTGGCTCACGCCTGTAATCCCAGCACTTTGAGAGGCCAAGGTAGGTGGATCTCTTGAGGTCAGGAGTTCGAGACCAGCCTGGCCAACATGGTGAAATTCCGTCTGTACTAAAAATACAAAAATTAGCCGGGCATGGTGGCGGGTGCCTGTAATCCCAGCTACTGGGAGGCTGAGGCACAAGAGTCACTTAAACCCGGGAGATGGAGGTTGCAGTGAGCTGAGATTGCGCCATTGTACTCCAGCCTGGGCAACAGAGTGAGATTCCATCCCTTAAAAAAAATAAATAAATAAAGAAGAAAAGGAAGGTGATGTTTACACGATCCTAAGACAAGGGTAATAGATATAGCAGAATTTTGCCTGTTTTCTCCCACCACAAACTCATGGAATCTTGAATAAAATATTATAACAAACTACTCTTTTTGCCACATAGCTGAATTTAAAACAAATGCCCAGATGCCAGAACTGAAGCAGGAAATCAGAGCCGAAATGATGAGAAGGGACTGCTGGCACCGTGTGGATATCAGACCAGATATTGGACCTATGGTCTGGGAGTGGGTATTTTAAAGCCACGTGAGGGATAGAACCACACCTATGGGCCCAAGGACCTCAAAGATCCGCCCAGCCTATAAAAAGGGGACTCGAAAAACTCTGACCTCTTATTCAGGTCACAAGGAAGCCTGCTGACTGTCCCAAAAGGTAGATGGGGTGGGGATGGAGGTGGTGCACAGTAATCTTTAAGAAGTGAAATCACTATCTTTACTTGAAAATACCTTTTTAAAATCTAAATTTGAGTCAAGGAAACCTCAAACTGAGGGGTTAACTCAAAAATTGCTCTAGGACTGTCTATATCCCTATACCGCTATACCAAAAGGATTAAGAAATGGAAATAAAGAGAGAAGAAATAAGAAAATTGGATGACCAAGTAACATCTGAATAATAGGAGAGTAAGAAGAGAGAATGGAGGAAAATCTATCCTCAAAGAAATAAATCAAGACATTTTCCCCAATCCAAAGAGCATGAGTTTCCAGACTGAAGGAGTCCACCCCGTGCCCAGAATAATAAATTTCAAACACTAGAGACCAAAATAATTTTTTTTTTGCAAGTTTTCAGAAAGAAAACAACAGAACCTATACATATAACCAGAATGGGTTTAGAGAGAGAGTATGTGCGTGTGTGTGTGTATATATACACACATGTGTGTCGAAGAGAATCCTCATTTTCCAAAATTCAAAGTCAATAAATAATGCCTAAAACAGTGAAGTTAAGAAGTGGCCATGTATGCGTATTGCTTAGAAATGTAGAGTAAAATACCAAAAGCGAAGCAAACAAACTCATCGGAAAGTGTGGAAAGGGTTTGCACTGGGATCTGGAATTGAGGATTAGTGTTATTTTTCTTCACTGCTATTTCTAGACCCTAGTGCCTTCCTTTACCCTTAAAACCCCTGGCCTCTTTGAAGCAGATGACATTAAATGACCATTTGTTCTCTCCTCTTTTGCAATCGCTTGTCACCCGGTCACTTCTCTCAACCTCTGAAGTGTTAGCACTGGCTCACTGTCTTTCCCTGCACTGTTCTCCTGCCATTATTCCTGAGAATCTCGATGTTCACACCCTGCCCATTATTACCCTGACGTCATTGCTTCCTACACACTTTAAGTCTGTACCTCCCTCCGCCACCTTCCATGGTCTGACCCTAGGACTTTCCAAAAGTCTTAATGCCAAATACCTCACCCTCTAAACTTCAAAATCTTAATGAATAAATACTCGCTTTCATGTTCCAAATTACCTCCATGAAAGAGCTGTTTAAATTTGTTTTTCTTTTCCTGACCTCTGCCCACTTTTTGGGGTGAATTGGAATCTCACTCTGTCACCCAGGCTGGAGTACAGTGGCATAATCATAGCTCACTGCAGCCTTGAACTCCCAGGCAGTCCTCACATCTCAGTCCCCCAAGTAGTTGGAACTACAGGCATGTACCATGACACCTGGCTAAGAGTTCTTATTTTTATTTTTAGAGATGGGGGTGGTCTCATGATATTGCCCAGGTTGGTCTTGAACTCCTGGCCTCAAGCAAAACTCCTACCTCAGCCTCCTGAGTCGATGGGATTACAGATGTGAGCCACCACACCTAGCCGTTTCATCACTCTTTTGAACCCATTGCAATACCTCTTGTCAAAGTTCATCTTTCTAAACTCTCAAGGACTCTGGCCTTCTTCATTAAACATATCAGAGACATTATTCTTCCAGGCTTCTAGACTTCATTTGGTGTCTTAGTCAGCTTGGGCTGCCAAAACAAACACCAACAACTGGGTGCTTACACAACAGAAATTTATTTTCTCACAGTTCTGAAGACTGGGAAGTCCAAGATCAAAGTGCTGGCCACTTCTTTTTCTGGTGAGGACTTTCTTCCTGGTGTAGAGATGACTGCATTTTTACTGTGTCCTCTCTTGATCTTTCCTCAGTGCATGTATGTGGAGTGAGAGAGCTCTTTCTTTTCCTTCTCTTCTAAAGCCACCTTCTAAAGTACTGTTAAAGTAAGACCCTCACCTTTATGATCTCACTTATTCCAAATTACCTCCTAAAAGCCCTATCTCCAAATGCAGTCACACTGGGGATGAAGGCATCAACACATGAATTTGTTGTGGGAGACTCAACTCAGTTCATGTAACTTGACTTCCAGGATACCACACTTTCTTTATTCTTTCTCAGTATTGGAGTTTCTGCTCACACATCATCCCCTCAAAGAGGATTTCCCTGACCACACCATTTACAGTGTCTTTCTTTGTGTGATGTCATTCTTGTTTTCTGATTTTTAGTAGAGCATTGGGTTTAGAAACTTGGATTTTGGAGCAGACTGCTTTGGTTTAAATTCAGACTCCATCATTTACAAACTTTGTGACCCTGACCAAGATAGTTAACTACCAGTGCCTTGGTGTCCTCATCTGTAAAGTGGGGATCATGATAATACACTCATCTAAGTTAAATAAGTTAAAATATGCAAAAAGCTAAGAATGTTGTCTGGTACAATTTAAGTTCTCAATAAATGTTAGCTATTACTTTTTGATTCATATTTGTCTATTTTCCTCATTAGAAAAAAATAAAAAAATCCCAGAAGACAGAACTTTCTGCCTTGCTGAAATACATGGTATCCCCAGTGCCTAGGCCAATGCCTGATGTTCCACATATATTTGCTAAAAGAACAAAGGTATAAATGAGTGCTTTCTTGGAAGGATTTTAAAAAGTGTGGTTTACAGTGTCAAATGCTTCAGACAGCTTGGCAGATAAGGACATAAGCTGTTTGTCAATCAAAAGGTCATTGGTGATTTGAACACTAGTAATAGCCATAATTTACTGAGCCACCTTGCTAAGTGTGCTAATCTATACAATGGCCCTTCAAGGAAGCCATTATTATCGCCATTTTATAGATGGAGAGCATATCTGCAGCTCTATGGGACAGAAGTAAGACTGAAAAGGATTGAGAGATGAACGGGAATTAAAGATATACAATCAACTCTATTATAACCAGCAGCTTGTTTAAATATATTAACCTATAGGAGAAGAAATAAATTCAACTGGCCAGAGACATAATTTGTCAACCAACGTTATCAAAGAAACCAAGCATGAGTGAGTCAAGGGGAGTGGAGTGAGAAAATATAAAATAAACGAACGTTCTCAACTTTATACATATTTTTTCTCCTGGGTCATTTCAAATGCTACCTTGGTAATGATCTTCATTTAATTTATTCTTCAGATCCTCTGTGCTTGAAAATACAGAGATGATATGTTAAAAAAAAAAAGTCACCATCTTTGTAAGAATATTACTGAATAAGAAAGATCTTTTTACAAATTAAACTGCTGAAGAGATTTCAACTGAGTTTGGAATCTAGATCAACTCAATCTCTGGCAGAATATTTTCAGGAAAAAAAACAACCCTGGAACATTTGTGAATTACAGTTCTGTACCTCTGCAAAGATTTTTATGTTCTTCCATTGGTGGGTGAGGGGGCAGGGGGAAATTTTCTGGGTAGGCTTACAAAAACAAGCTTTTTAAGAGCTTCTGATGATTCTGAGCTACATTTGTGGACTGCAGTTTGGGTGTTTACATCGCTGTTTCTTGGATAATTAAAGAGGTAGGTGTCTGTTTCAGAGAATCTACTCTTTTCTACCTTGCTTTATTTGGGTGGTGTGACCTTGACTCTCCTGTATATTCATCCTGCCTGTCACTTTTCAGAACTGAGTAAGGCAGCACCAGCAACATAAAGATGTAATAGTCATTTTGGATACAGAATATTTAGAAGTTTTGTCTTTTATTTTAAATGAGAGGCTCAAATATCATTGTTTATTTTCAGGGCAGCAAAGGACCATGAGCAAGTCTCCAATGGTGAAAATCAACCCCGGTCATGTAAAAATAAGTACGTATTCATCAATGTGTACATTTCTTTATCTGTGTTAGTTTTCCTAAGCTATGCCCCTCCTCAGCCCAGTCTCCCTCCTTCTATTTTTTATTAGCTCTTCATAGTTCTTTTTTCTTACTCCTTAGTCTTAGCTCTTTTGCTGTCTATAAAGATGCCCAGTAGGGATTGGCAGGGGCCAATGAGTGGTTAGAAAATGTGATTTGCCAAAATGAGAATGATAATTTCATTATGCATATCTCACTTGGAGTATTGAAAATTAAAGCTGAAAAATAAAGCTAATCCCCAGTCTTTTCTTTCTTTTTTTTTTTTTTTAAAGCTTCCATATTGCTGGGGTGACCTTTTCTGTTCCGTCCTGTGCTAACATCACCATATGAATTTTAAGTTCTCCCCTGCCCCTGTGGCTGTGTTAGGTTGATGGTTAAGCCAGGACTCTGCCCTGAAGCACTGCACTGTTCTCAGCTCCAGGCAGCAAAGGGTTAACAGAGTCTCCAGTGCCTACCGAGTTGTAAAAGGAACTGCTGAAGCTGATCAATGACCACTGTTAAGACCTGGAAACCAATTATAAACCTGAAATTTGTGATGAACAAAGCCCTGAAACACTGGGATGAAAACTACTGAATTAGTCCAGTTCATTAAAATCATTAATAGTCATGAAATGAAAACCACCAGAGTCCAAAAAGGCTTAATGCTCTATCCATATTAATTAGATGGGAGCAAATCTGAACTGAAAAGCAGCACATGCTTTGTAGAATTAGCAATTGGTCTCTACAGACTACACAGATCTCTATTAAAATTCAGTTTAATTAAAATTGATCACGTTAAGAAACTGATGTGGTTAATTAACTGAATTCCTGGACTTCTTTTCATACGTTTCACAGACGCCTTGTACACTGTGTTTGTGGGTGACACTTCATGTTGCACAGAGCAAATCCGATTGCAAAGGTTAACTCTCTGTGTTCCTGGAGAGGATACAGACCACAGAGGAGGGGTGTGTGGGGGAGAGGCAGAAGATACCCGGCTTTATGGAGAGTCAAACCCCAACAGGCTAAACTCGAGGAAACTCCTTTAGAAAATTTGTCCCATTCATGGTGGATAAATGAATGTGTATCTATCGGTGACAAAGAGGTTCTCTCTCCCAAGCTGCCACCTCTGGAGGAACTGAGTATTGTTGCCAAAGAATAAGAGTCACTCTAACGTCAAAAGGAGGACAGCAGGCAGTTGGGTAAGCGTGGCTAATTCTGTACCAGGATTGCTGAAGGCATCTTAGTTTTATTGCCTACACACCTCCTTGTTCTGTTTGGCTCAGAAGTCATTTTGTGTTTTTTCCATCTACAGAATGGGATACTGACATTTCAAGATTTCATCAAGGCCTAAAATAACAGCAATAGTCCCTCTGCCTTGAGGCTGCTCTGCTGCTCCTGGCCAGGTCTACTCCCCTTCCACTAAGCATATTGCTGCTAACACAGCCTTCCCAAGACTGCACCTTATGGTGTCACCGACCTGCTCAGGACTCTGTAATGACTATGCACTGTGTACAGGACAAATTCTTAACTCCATAGATTTAAATCCAGAGCTCTTCATCATCTAGCCCAACATACTTTTCCTTCCTTTGCCTCTTAGCTCCCTATGAGATGTACTTCTTTCTTTCAGCCACACTGGCCAATTTACAAACTTTGAGTCCCTTATTTGCTTTCCAGCCCGCACTCCTTTTTCCTCTTAGAAATTTATTTCAATCCAGCCCATTCTTAAGAATTCCACTGGAATTCCATCACCATAAAGTACTTCCGTCATCAACCCTCACAAAAGATCTCTCCTTCCCCTGCCCTCTGGTAGCTGGTATGATCTCAGCTGTCAATCGGCTCTTGTTCCCCAAAATCTGAAATAATTACTCACATGTACACATTAGTTCCTAAACATTTTAAGTTCTTATCAGGCAGAGGGCATATCTTATATTTCACTGAATCTGAACACGCCCCAGAAACAATGGGTGCTCCATAAATGTTGTTTGCAATGAGGGAATAACATATCCTTTGATAGTTGCTGGCAATTTTTTTCAGCGAGGGAGGTTTGAGCTTTGTCTTATGATGAACTGGCAAAAGAACTTGAATGTGACATGCTAATAACAATAATAATGGTAGATGATATTTATTAAACTCATATGTCAAACATTGTGCTGAAGACCTGTGTTTTACAAGGAAATCACCCTGTCCCTCTGTTTGTTGCCAGAGTTGCAAGTGGCTCTCAGCATTTTCTTTATCTTTTGCATCTAGGATTGTGTCTTCCATCTCGTTTCTAATTCTTTTATATTTTTGTTCCTTTTTTTTCTAACATAATTTGGCTTTCTGATTTTTTGTTTTTGTTGTTGTTGTTGCTTGTTCTTGTTTTTCAGGTATTTTCAAAGAACCAGCTTTGAATATACACATTCTTTGTTTTTATCTTCATTGACTCAAATTTAGCTTTTATTTTAAAAATTTCATTTGCTGTTTCTTGTCTTTCTTTCTTTTCTTTCTTTCTCTCTCTCTCTCTCTCTTTCTTTCTTTCTTTCTTTCTTTCTTTCTTTCTTTCTTTCTTTCTTTCTTTCTTTCTTTCTTTCTTTCTTTCCTTCTGTCTGTCTGTCTGTCTGTCTAGACAGTCTTGCTCTGTCACCCAGCTGGAGTGCAGTGGTGCAAGCTCGGCTCACTGCAACCTCCACCTCCTGGGTTCAAGTGATTCTCCTGCCTCAGCCTTCTGAGTAGGTGGGACTACAGGCGCCTGCCACCACATCAGGCTAATTTTTTGTATTTTTAGTAGAGACGGGGTTTGTTGGCCAGGATGGTCTTGATGTCCTGACCTCGTGATCCACTCACCTAGGCCTCCCAAAGTCCTGGGATTACAGGCATGAGCCACTGCGCCTGGCCGTTGTTTGTTTTTTTCCTATTGCCTCAATAAGTTAAAAGTTCCTTAATAAGTGTTTAATTCCATTTTCCCCCTTTTCCCTTCTTTGGTCTTTCTTTCTTAATAATAAAGGCATTAAGAACATACATTTTATCGTAAACACAGTTTTTATTGTGATGCTTAGATTTTTGATGAAGTATTTTTATTTTCACTTATTTCTATAAATCATTTATAATTTCAGATTTGATTTCTTTTTTTGACCTAAGGTCTTTTATAAATTATTATTAGAGACTATTTTAAAAATTGCTTATTCCTAACTTCATTATATTTTGATTAGAGAGCATGCCCTACATGGTTTCTTTGGTCAAGTATGTAATTAATTCTTATAAATATTCCACAGACATGTACACAATGTATTTTTCTATTTAAAAGTTATAGAATTATATTCTTCAATTATTTTATGTATATCCTTATTTTTTGGTCTAATTCAACTGTCCAATTCAACTATTTAACTGAAATAGTCATATTAAAGAGTACCACTATATTGTATTTTTATTAAACTCTACTTATATATCTGTGCATTTTTGCTTTCTGTTCAGCTGCTATGTATTTTGATACAAAAAGGTGTGCAACAATTATATCTTATTCTTCTTAGAACTTTTTAATCCAAATTCATTATCTGATTTTAATATTATCATTCTTTTTTTCTTATTGTTTGGCTTTGCCTGCTATCTCTTTGCCCATTCATTCACTTGTAAATTTCTTTTCATTTTTGGGGGTCATATTTTTCTTCAAAATATATTTGTATGTAGGCTTTTTAAAAGAAAATGTATGCTGTTTCTTGTATAAAAGATTTTTTGAAAACATACACTATATCTTGTTATAAAACATATTTGAGGCAATTTACAAACTATATGGACTCTCAAAAAAATAAAATAAGATAGGTGGAAAAATAAGTGCTGGTGGAAATAAAAAAAAAAGTTCTGTCGGGCACGGTGGCTCATGCCTGTAATCCCAGCACTTTGGGAGGCCAAGGCGGGTGGATCATCTGAGGTCAGGAGTTCAAGACCAGCCTGGCCAACGTGGTGAAACCCCATCTTTACTAAAAATACAAAATTAGCCCAGCATGGTGGCAGGCGCCTGTAGTCCCAGCTACTCAGGAAGCTGAGGCAGGAGAACTACTTGAACTTGGGAGGTGGAGGTTGCAGTGAGCTGAGATCGTGCCACTGCACTCCAGCCTGGGTGACAGAGCAAGACTGTGTCTCAAAAAAAAAAAAAAAAAAAGAAAGAAAGTTCCAAGCCAAAATGTTTGCTCAACTCTAAAATGCTAAAATGCAAATTTTATGGCACACATTTTGTATTTATTTTTATTAATTAATATTTCCTTTTTTCAAATTTTACTGTCCTTTGTATTTCAGTCATTGCAAAACTAAAAACAAGATTAATGACTGACTGACTGTATCCATATGCCTCTCTTGTTCTTTGTTTCTGCTGATTTGATCAAGCAAAATATTCCAATCCCTGTACTCTCACCACATCAATTAATTTAGAAGGGCAATTAAATGTATTTACCATTTCATTAGTGGTTAATTTTCCTTTCCTAAATTCCTGATCAAACTCATATTTTTCTATTATTATATGAAAATAAAATACAACTCTTCTCTTCCCAATCTCCCTCAAGATTTATTGCCTCAATGGTTTGTCTGCTATTACTTATTCTTTCCCCCATCTCTACCACTTTGACAACTCAGGTTTTGCTAAGATAGTTAAAAACTTTTGGTTTCATTCCATCATTAGGTCTTCCCTTGAAATATGGCTCTTTTAAGAATACTTATATAGCTCACACATTATGCTCTCAGGCAATTTTTCTATCTAGATATTTTGCAAGTTTTATGGTTTCTTCTCCTCTTCCATTTCTCCTATCTTAAGATCTCTGTTCTGACTCATTTTTTTTTTTTTTTTAATGAAAGTCCTTTCCTCAGAAAAGGCTAATGGAAACTTGATTCTTTGAACTTTTTCTTATATACGAACATCTTTCCAACCTGCTGGTGGTTGAGTGATTTTCAGTCCTTCCCTATCAATCTTCTGTAGATGTCATTCCATAGTCAGAATGACTGTTTTCCTTTGCAGATCATTGTCATTTCCTCTCAAATAATACTTAGAATTAAATAAGGTATTTTACTCTCCAAAATCAAGTTTTTTTAGCATAGATAATTTAAATATTGCCACCTTTTTATTTTTCTCCTTCTAGATCTTCTATTACTCACGTTTAGTTATCTTCCAAGTCTTCTACCTTGTCCTTCATGATTCCCATCTTTTTGTATTTTTTGCAAGGTTTTGAAATACACATTCCGTTTGATATTCTTGGATACTAATGAATTCTCTCATTCAATTTACAAATTAAACTTTTGTTTCAAACATAGAATCTCCTAGGTATTTGTATTACTTTTGTTGTATTGTTTTAGTATTTACCTGCCACTTTTAACAGCTTTATTTAATCAAGAACCATCTTTTCCAGATGTTCTGAGTGTTCTTTCTCTGGCTGCTAGGATCCCTTACATGGATTATAGTTTTCCTTTGACTACTCTGCGGACTAAGGCTGAGTTTATGGGGTACTCACTCTTGAAGCCGGTGAGATGCAAATATATCTCTGCCAGTGTGGCGAGTTCAGTACCAGCTGATAGGTGGTAGTAAGTACCTGATTGAGGCTCTGAAAGGAAGGAGAAAAGGAAATCCCCTTGAAATACTTTTCTCGGCACCACTCTTCTTCTTGGAATGCCACAGATTTCCAAAACCTATGTTCTCTTCAAGACCATGGTACACTGATTTTTGCTCCAAAATTCTCTACAACTCCAGACTGTGTCCAAAGCCAAAAGAAAAAGTCTGACCTCAACTTTCTGTGTCTGGATCTACAGAACCCAAAGTCATATTCTTACCCTTCAGTGCCCTGTGTGCTTGCCAGATAGACTCAGGAGAGGAAGACTGCTGTTAGGAATTGAGATTAGAGAACAGCAGTGACACATTCAGCGTGCCATATTCCCAACAGTCCCCTAAATACTTTTAAAATGTTTTAAAATGTGAAATATAACACTCATATAGAAATGTGCATAAATCATAAATATCAGTATAATAAATGATTATAAAATAAATACTTGTGTAACTAGTACCAAAGTCAAGACATAGAATATTCGCAGCAACCCAGAAAATGCCTGTGTCTTCCTCATTAAACACAATACCCTCTTTGCCCTTCTAAACGTAAATCGCTATTCTGTCTTTTATAGTAATTAGTTTTCTTGTCTCTCTAAAAAGGTCTTACACTTATTCGTGTATGCTCAAAAAATGTAGTTTAGTTTTTACTTTTGAACTTTATATATATAGCATCATATAGTATGTACTCTTTTGTGTTTTGCTCGTTTTTAAACTTTATATATATGGTATCATAGTATGTATTCTTTTATGTTTGCTTATAATATTTATTCACCCGTCTATAGCTCATTCCTTTTTATTTGCTGTAGAGTATTCCATTGAATGGATATGCCACATATCTTTGTTTATTCTCCCATCAATGAACATTTGTGTTGTTTCTAGTTCAGTGCTATTTCAGAATATTGCTACTGTAAACATACACAATACATGCTCTGATTCACAGGTACACAAGTTTATAGCATATAATTAGAAGTAGAACTGATGTGATGGCTAATAAGGCTGCCTATCTTTGATGTTATTACATAATGCCAAGCTGTTTCCAAAGAGGTTGTATCAATTTATAACAACCAGATGTTTATTACAGTTTATTAGCAGTTTATTAGTGTTCTCATTTTTTCATGTCCTTTACCAATCTGTTGAATATGGAATGTTATCTCATTTTGGTTTTAATTCTCATTTCCCTGATTAGAAGTTAAGCATCATTTTTTTATATAAGAAAAAACAAACACTACAGAGTCATTTACAAGCTGAGACTGAAAGTAACATAGCTGCACTCAATGTTTCATAGAGTGGTAATTCTCGTAACAATCTTGATTTAGGTACTCTATTATAATCACCCCCATTTTACAGATGGGGAAGTTTTAGTTTTAATGAAGACATACAGCTAGTCAATAGCAAAGCTGAGATTTGAACCAGGCTTGAAATTCTCAGCACTGAGTCCCCTTTGCTTTAAGAAGCTAACTGTAACAGCCATGTGGATACGAGTCTAGAGATAGGAGTTACTAATGGTAGCAAGAGCAGGCAGGAACCTGTAGTACAGTGTTTGATGAAAATGTTCAGAGGGTGAGTGAGGCATACAGGTATAGCTTTAAAGCTTGTTAGCTAAGGCCTTAGGGAAAAAAAAGCAAAATGTCATATGAATTGAGATTAGGCTTAATTATGCCATAAAGATTTGAGTACTCCTGGCACCCAAATGATAATTATTTTTAATTTTAAGACTTAAAGCTGTTTTTTTAAAAAAACTTAAATTTTTTCCTGTCATAGAAAGGGATATATTTTATCTCTGATATAAGGGATAAAAATCACCCTTAATCTCACTACCCAGAGATAACCACTATTAATATTTTATTTTATCCTTCCAGCATTTTTGAGCCTGTAGAGAGATATTACAATTAAACAAAGTTGAGATTAGACTGTATATGCTGTTTTATAACCTATTTGCCCTAAACAAAATATTGAGAACAACTTTCCTTGTCATTAAAATTTCTTTTGCACATGATTTTTTAGCAGTAGTTCATTTTAAAGTTGTATCATACTTACTTTTTAAGTATTTCAGATACTACATGATAAGAATATTTATAGATAAATCTTTGCCACACTTCTGATTATTATTTCCTGATGTAACATTTCTAAAAGTGTGTGTGACCATAGTTCATAAACTCAGGTTTGCAAAATATATCTCACCTGTGTAGTTTCCTTAGATCAATTCAAATTTGATCCCAACTTCCCTTTTCTTAAACCCTTAAGACTTTTTAAGAATCTGAGAAGCTTAGATGGTGCCTGGAATGAAGAGGAAGGATGCAATCACTCTAAGCATCTATAGTCAGCATGGACAACAGCAGTGGTCAAACTCCTGTTGTCTCTCAAAGTCATGTAACTCTCGGCTTCTATACCACTTGTGGGACAGGATGACTTTCCAAGCCTGAGACCTCAGTGCCCATCATCCAGTCTCTCCAGGGACACCACACAACTGGTCCTCTCTGGGTTGCTGCCATCACCTGAGTGCTGCCAAGATGAGAACATGGGTCAGTGACCACTGCCTCCCTACCCAGTCTGGGAAAGAAAATCCCTATCTCTACCTTTGCATGTTCTCCAAGAGCCCTTTTCTCTCCATTTCTCTCTGGGATGATTTTAGGCTTTTATATGAGATAGGACACATTCTTGACTCTAAGCAGCTTCAGCTTTCCAATGTATAACAAACTTCTCTTGGGACAAAGGAATCTTAAGGTTTTGCCACCTTCTTGAAAATGAGGAAGAGAAAATATATAAGAATACCACCAGTCAAATTACCTGTGATCCTCTTCTTTATACGTTTCTAATATGTCCTCCCGTAATGTCTAAAACACTTGCCAAGGTGATTTCTGACTAGAGAAATAGATAGAAGGTAAAAAGGTGAAAGATACCATATAAAAGGCATGGATAGAGTCTAATGAAATTAAAAGAACTCAGGGCATCCACTCACAGAGGAAAAAAATAAAGCTTGAGAATAGGTAAATATTAAACATTTCAAGCAGAGAACAGAGGGATGAACAAAGGCACAAAAGTGGGAAATCGGAAGTGTGTTTGTTAAAAGCCTTGCTGCTAAAAGTTCGGTCTATGGACCAGCAGCACAGGTGTGACCTAGCAGCTTGTTAGAAATGCAGACTCTTAGGACTTGCTCCAGGCTGACTGAATCAGAATCTTCATTGTGACAGAACTGCGGTGATTTGTAGGCAGTTACCGTTTGAGCAGCTCAGCTTTACATTTGTGGTTCTCAAAGTGTGATTCCCAGATCAGCAGTATCACCTCCCCCTGGGAACCTGAAGACCTCTTGAGCCCAGGAGTTTGAGAGCAGCCTGGGCAACATACAAGACCCCATCTCTACAAAACAAATTTTTTTAAAAACCAGGCATGGTGGCATGTAACTGTAGTCCCACCTACTCTGGAGGCTGAAGCAGGAGGATCTCTTGAGGCCAGGAGTCGGAGGCTGCAGTGAGCATGATCATGCCACTGCACTCCAGCATAGGTAGCAGAGTGAGACCCTGTCTTTTAGGAAAAAGAAAAAGAAATGCGAATTCTTGAGCCCTATCTCAGACCTACTGAATGAGTATCTCTGGAGGGAAGGCCCAGCAGTGCACTTTAACAATTCTTACAAAGTGATTCTGATACATGTACAAAGTTGACAACCACCACTCCAAAGCAGAGTCGAAAAAGGCTTTATGGAAAAGGACCAGATACTAAATATTTTAAGCGGGCTTTGTGGGCAATAAGGTCTCTGTCATAACTTCTCAACTCTGCCAGTGTAGCCAGAAAGTACCAACAGGCAATCTGTAAAAGAATGAGCATGGCTCTACTCCATTGAAACTTTATTTGCAAAACGCTGGAGGACTTGATTTGGTCCATGGGTCATATTTGCCAACCCTTTTGCTAGAGGACAGATTTTCAAACTTGCATGTGTGTTAGAATCACTTGGAAAGCTTCCTAAATCTTGGTATTCAGACCCTATCCCACACCAATTAACCAGCATCTCTATGGTTGGCTGAGGGATCGATATTTTTAGAAACTCTCCAAGTGTTTTAAACTCTCTCTGGAATGCACAGCAAGGGATGAGACCAGACACTACAGAACAGAATAGATGGCCTGAGAAAGAAAGAGGGGATGAGAGGTTCAAGGGAGATTCAGTAGGAAAGGCGGCTAGAAGCCTGAAGGTAGAGGCCTTTCAAATTGGGATGTTCCCCAAGCACCACAATCCTGTGGGGATTTGAATATCCATACAGGTCAGGGCACACATTTTCGTTTTTTTCTTAACCACACGTTACTGCATTTAAACCATAATATTAAAAATGAGAAACGTCTGAACAAGGAATAGGCCAAATGGCTTTTAATTCCCCAACAGCAAAACCCTGTTAATACCTTGCCCTGTGTCAGCAAAATAATTGTGGTTCAAGTGAATATAAAACACTTTCATTCAATCTTCTCCCTCCTCCCTAAGGCAAATGCTTTCTTATCATGGAGAAACAGTTCTCCTCAAACTGTCAGACTGCATCAGGGGAGTTAAACAAGAATTATAAAGCCAGGCTAAATCAAGGCATCAGCTAGGAGGGCAAAATTCTCCTGCAGGTGCACTTTCTTTAGCCCCTTCCCTGACCAGAGCCTTCACTAATGCTGCTGTGGAAATGCTGAGAGAGTGAGCTGAGACTTTTGCAAGAAGATGAATTAAATTTCTTTGGTTGCAAGTAGCAGAAGCAGTCACTGGGTATGTCAAGTGAAAAAAAAAAAAAAAAAGTTAGCTGAAAAGATCTGTGGTGGCCCAGACAATAAAAGGAGAGGGTAAATAACTGGTCTTGGGAAGGACGGAACCATAGTGGATCTGAGCCTTTGTAATAGGAGCTGTGCAAGGTCTCTTCATGGGGCTGCCTTCTCTGTGGGAACTCTGCCTACTTCCTGCTCTAGAGTCCCACCATCCAATGTGCCACATCCAAGAAGAGAACATCTGATTGGCCAAGCATGGGCCTCAAGACCTTAATTAACAGTCCCACCTTGATTGATGGTTCCCCAAAGTCTACCTGGAATTTTATTGCCACAAGAAGGAAGAATAGATGCTAGGAGGATAAAAATAGCAGATGTCCACTATGGAGAATAATAATCAATATTTTTTAAACAATGCATCTAGAGACTCAAACAGGGTTTGTCACATATTGATCATGGGACTGCGCATACAATCTCTTAAAATCCCCAAAGGAGAATGCTTATCTAGTCATAGGCATTGGGGCAGGAAAAACTTAAAAATACAACCCCCTCTTTTACAGGGGAGGAAATGAAGGATGACTGAATAACTTTCCCAAGACTTTTCCTATTCATGTTCAATGTTATTCATAAAAAGTGTACAATCAGATAAGAGTCCAAGCTGGACCCTTCGTCTAGGGTATCCTGCCTGTGGTTGTGAAAGTGAGTGTTTTTTAATTTCCCTGAAGACTCTGTGCATGCGTCAATGTTGCTCTTTTAAAGATGAAAAATAACAGTATCTCACATTTGTCCAGGAGTTCTTACTTAAAAAGCACCATTGGCCGAGCATGGTGGCTCACACCTGTAATCCCAGCACTTTGGGAGGCCAAGGCGGGCAGATCACCTGAGGTCAGGAGTTCGAGACCAGCTTGGCCAATATATAGTGAAACCCCATCTCTACTAAAAAAATACAAAAATTAGCTGGGTGTGGTGGCGCACGACTGTAGTCTAGCTACTAGGGAAGCTGAGGCAGGAGAATCGCTTAAACCTGGGAGGCGGAGGTTGCAGTGAGCCAAGATCACGCCACTGCACTCCAGCCTGGACAACAGAAACTCCGTCTCTCAAAAAAATAAAAAACAAAAAGCACCACTTTCTAGGCCTCATATTCCAGAGCTTCTGATTCAATATGTTTGGGTTAAGACCCAGGAAGCTGCTTTTTCACACAAGTACCTGTATACTATTGGTCTGTGCAATGCATTTTGAACAACAGTGTAGTCCCACACTGGAGTGTTTGCAGAGACCAGAGAGGTCATGTGAGTAAAGCCAGGAGAGGATAAGAAAACGAAAAGAAGTGAGGATGGTGAGTTGGGAAGCACGTGTACTGTCTAAGGATACTCGGACTCCATCTGTTTTCAAGCACCCTGCAGCCTAAAGAAAACCCTATTGCAGGACAAGTTTTGTTCTCATAGATTCTATAGGTTGTGAGTGCTGTTAGTGCTTTCACATGAATTTTATCACTCAATCAACTTCTAAGATGGGAAAAAAATTATTATGAACATGCCTTCATGAATAAAAAGGGGGAGGTTTAGAACTCCCCCAAGGCTTCATGGCATCTGCCAAATTTGAACACAAATCTAATTTCTAAACTGAGGTACATTGCAATACACCCAACTAATGCACCCCTCTTTATTTTTTTAACTCCTCTCTGTCATGTGGCCTGCATAAACAACATTCCTTTCAAATGTGATTATGTCTGTTCAATCATAAATAGGGCAGAAAAAAAAAAGCCTAGCTGTAATTTTTTAAATATGTGGAAAGCACGCAAAGCAAGCAGAATCTTCAGGATTTCAAATTGTGATACAAAGCCTGGCACATCATTATGTAAAATGACTACAAGCCTCTTGAAGATTGACCCAGTTTGCATAGTTTTCTTCATTTTATCCAATAAAGTTAAAATATATTATTCTCATATTACAGTTGGATGATTTAGAAACACAAAATATGTTTGGCACAGATTCACAGTTCCTTAGTAAAACAAAAGACAAAGTCCCCACAATAGTTAGAAAGTTAATTATTTATCTTGGCCAAAGATTCTGACTGTTGCCATGACACAGATTAAAACAGCACTTTTCAAATAAGGTGGTTATTTCATGTCAGGCTTTGAAAGTGCTGGGCTGAGTCCCTCTCTCAGTAATTGGAAATTCTGGACCTATCTCACTCAACACTTCAAACCCTTGTAGTATTTATATATGATGCTGGAGTTTGAGAATAGAATTAGGACTAGGTTAGAGGTTAACTGTGTGATATCAGTCTTTCACAAAACAAAGCTTGGTTCAGGGAACACGCCTTGACCTACCTTAACCTAAAATCTGTGTGATAATGAACCAAGTTATAACAAGGTTTTACAGTACATTGAAGACCTTTTTTTGGACATTAGAACTGCTCAAAGGAGGAGAGAGAAATACAGCCCCTTCTGGTTATATGGGGACATACTTGTGGTTTTAATTCTTACCCAATTAAATGAGGTTACTTATAAAAGTACATTAAAATAACATTAAAATAAGGAAAATTTTATATCAAAGGAGAGAGAAACTAAGTTATTGTCTATAATACGTAAAGAGTGCTTAAAAATCAATAAAAATTAAAAACCAACTACAAAGATGGTAAAAGGATATTAACAATTTACAAAAGAAGAAATCAAACACCCAATAAATGCATAAAACACATAAAAAATTCTTTTACTAAGAACAAAACAAATGCACATTAAAACAGAAACAAGACAAAAATTGTCACCTATCAAATTGGTAAATATTTTTTAAATGATACTTAAAAGTGGAAAGTGTGCAGTGAAACAAGGATTCTGAAATAATGCGTGTGAAAGTGAAATTTCATACAATAATTCTGGAAATCTATTTGGCACATTATATCAAAATGGTAAATGTTTCCTTACCTGTACAAACATATTAAAAGTAAAATATTAGAAGTGCAGTCCAATATTGGTTTCTAATAAGGTGTATTTATTATAGTTTTATTGTAATTTTTTTATAACAGAAAATTGGATGATCCTCAAATGTCCAATAAGAGGATTGGTTAAACAGTCCAGGGCTATTTAGATAAGGAAAAACCAAAACGTGTTTCCTACTCTCTTTTACATCAACCAAGCAATTCTGGTACTAGATGTGTATATGTTGGGGGGAGTCTCTCCACGCACCAACCAGTTATCCAGCAGACACCATCTGGGTGTTTTCTCATTCAAGTCAATTCTTACACTATCTACCTGGAGTTAGCAACAGATCCCACAAGTTGAGGGCTCAGTCCTACAAGACTGTACCCTGCTTTAGATGCCCGTTGCAAGTGGTAGTTGTCACCTCTGCTTCTGATGGACTGGCTATGAATTCAAGGTTCTAACAAACCCCTTTTTGGGTTTGATTAATTTGCTACGGGTCCTCACAGAACCCAGGGAAACACTTTACTTGTGTTGATCTATTTGTTATGAAGGATAGAGCAGCCAGATGGAAGAGATGCACAGGACAAAGCATGTGAGAAGGGACATGAAGCTTCCAACCATGTACAACTAGAATAACACCCTCCAGGCACCTACAAATATTCTGCTATCTGAAAGCTCCCTGATCCTAGTCCTTTTGGTATTTATAGAGGTTTCATTACTAGGCACAATTGATTACATCATTGGCCTTTGGTGATTAACTCAACCTTCAGCCCCTTTCTCCTCTTCAGAGGTTGGGGTTAAGGCTGAAAATCCCAACTCTCCACTCATCTCTTGGTCTTCTCAGTAACAAGCCCCCATCCTGAAGCTATCTAGGGGACCCCAGCCACCAGTCATCTTATTAGCATAAAAAAGACACTCATCATTCCATATATTTTAATCATTTTAGGAGCTACATATCAGGAAACAGGAAGAAAGACCAAATATATATTTTACAGTATCGCAAGGACATATCCATATGATGAAATATCATGCATTCATTTCAAACATCAGCATGCCAAGAATATTTAACTTTTTGGAAAAATTTTAATGGGTGAAAAAGGAAGGATACAAAATAGAATCTGTAGAATAACCTTACTTTTCTTTAAAATATATGTTCTGTATTAGTCTACTTGGGCTGCCATAAGAGAATATCAGAGACTGGTGGATTAAACAAATAGACATTTATTTTCTTACAGCTTTGGAGGTTAGAAGTCCAAGATCAAGGTGACAGCCGCATTGGTTTTTGGTGAGGCCTCACTTCCTGGTTTGCAGATGACTGCCTTCTTGCTGTGTCCTCGCATGACCTTTTCTCTGTGTAGGGCACATGCCCCATGTTTTTTCCTTTTCTTATAGGGACATTAGTCCTATTGGGTTAGGGTCCCATCCCTATGACCTCATTTAACTTCAACTACCTCCTTGTTAAATAAAGTTTAGCCTAAAGCTGCCTCCTTACATATTTTAAGTTCGGCCTAAAGGTTTTCCTGTACATCGTGAACTAAAATAAGTGGAGGTATAAACAAACCACAGCCTACACTTGTGCCAATCACTGAGTTTTGGCCAATCAAATGTAGCCAACTGTTGGGACCGTGTTGAAATAAGGCAAAAGCTGAGCTGTAACCTATCCAGCTGTTTCTGCACCTCATTTCCGTTTTCTGCATGTCACTTTCCTTTGTCTGTCCATAAATCTTCTTCCACCATGTGGCTGTGCTGGAATCTGTGAGCCTGCTGTGGCTCAGAAGGCCACCTGACTTGTGAATCATTCATTGCTCAATTAAACTCCTTTAAATTTAATTTGGCTGATGTTTTTTCTTTTATCATCCTTAGAGGCTCTACCTCCAAATATAGTCACATTGGAATTGGGACTTCAATTTGGGGGCACACAATTCAGTCTACAACATATTTCATATCCATAAAGGAAAGCCTAGAGGCCAGGTGTGGTGGCTCACAACTGTAATCCTAGCATCTTGGGAGGTTGAGGCAAGCAGATTGCTTGAGCTCAAGAGTTTAAGACTAGCTTGGGCAACGTGGTGAAACCCCTTCTCCAAGAAAAATACAAAAAATTAGCCAGGCATGGTGGTGTGTGCCTGTAATCCCAACTACTGGGGAGGCTGAGGTAGGAGGACAGCTTGATTCCAGGAGGCAGAGGTTGCGGTGAGCCAAGATTGTGCTACTGCACTCCAACTTAAAAAGAAGGAAAAAGAAAGAAAAAAAAAAGAAAACAAAAGAAAGAAGGAAGGAAGGGAGGGAGGGAAAAGAAAGAGAGACAGAGAGAGAGAGAGAAAGAAAGAAAGAAAGAAAGAAAGAAAGAAAGAAAGAAAGAAAGAAAGAAAGAAAGAAAGAAAGAAAGAGAGAGAGAGAGAGAGAGAGAGAGAAAGAAAGAAAGAAAGAAAGAAAGAAAGAAAGAAAGAAAGAAAGAAAGAAAGAAAGAAAGAAAGAGAAAGAAAGGGAGAAAAGAAAGAGAAGGATGAGAACGAAAGATGGAAGGAAGGAAGGAAGGAAAAAGAAAGAAAGCGAAAGAAGAAGAAAGACAGACAATAGAGTCTTAATATTGATTATCCCTGAGTAATGGGAATGCAAACCTTTTAACTTTATGGTTTTCCTTGTCCTCTTCTCTCTCCATCCCCTCCTTGTTTTTGGTTTGTTTTATTTTTACAGTGATCATGTATTACAGCAGGGGGGAAAGGTAAACAAATGGGAAAAATAAAACAGTACTCAGTTTTATAGACGTGGGGAAAATCATGAAAGTTAAAATCATAAAACTGGAATCTGAGTAACATTATTTTGGTTAAAAAAGGTATGTAACCTTATGCTTTAGTTTCCAGAAGTGCAACAAAGGGACGAAAAGAATATTCATCTCATGAAATCTCTGTGAGAAACAAACTAGATGATATATATAAAAATTATTTTGCAACCTGAACACTAGTTTTAGTTTTCATTTCAAAAGTTTAATTCTTTTTTTTTTTTTTTTTTTTTTTTGAGACAGAGTCTTGCTCTGTCGCCTAGGCTGGAGTACAGTGGTGCGATCTCGGCTCACTGCAACCTCCAGCTCCCGGGTTCAAGTGATTCTCTTGCCTCAGCCTCCCAAGTAGCTGGGACTACAGAAGGGTGCCTGTAATTTTCATCATGCCTGACTAATTTTTTTCTATTTTTAGTAGAGACAGGGTTTCACCGTGTTAGCCAGGATGGTCTCGATGTCCTGACCTCGTGATTCGCCCGCCTCGGCTGCCCGAAGTGCTGGGATTACAGGCATGAGCCACCGCGCCTGGCCAAGTTTAATTCATTTTGAAGACATTTGGAGAGCATTTCCTCTGGGCATAAGGGCCTTCTACCTGTGATGGGGATCTATATTTATATCTATAGTTATATCAATATCTATGCCATCTAGATCTGTTTCTATGTCTAAGCTTTGATTTCTGAGAGTTTGCAGCTCATTAGAGGTAGAAAATAACAATTAGGACCACGTCAGAGAAAAGAGATGGGGCTGGGAGGGTGGCAATACAAAATCATGGGGATGAGGAGAGGAGGAAAAGGGAAAATGTGAAATAAAAAACCAGCCAACTAGTTACATGAAACATGAGCAGAACCTCAGGTGTGTATTGTATAATGGTCACATGTTAATTTCATATTCGCTTATTAGTCTCTTTGCTTTTCCAGAACAAGTCCTCCCTTTCTGACAGGGCCATCACTTACAAAGACATGACTTGTTAACTTCAGAGATGAGCACATGACCAACTGACCAACCAGAAAACCTCATCCCCTGGGAGATGGTAATTGGTTCAGTGGTGATCAAGTGACATTAGCAGGGCTAGAGACTTTTTGCAACTCTTTTTAGTAAGAGTTCACCTTAATATCTCCTTCTAAGATCACGAAAATTAAAAATATAATGAGTGAATGATTTATCATGCAAACTAGGACATTTTTGAGAGTGAAAGGGATTGCTATCCATACACATGCTGGCATGATAGATGTAAACTGGACCTATTCTGGACAAACTGTGCTATGTGGTCACCCTCATTAAGGACCATGCAAATCCAGAACTGCTCAGAACTATCATGTACAGAGTACATGCCTGCAAATGACACCAGGAGAAAGGAAAGCAATGGGAGAGGGCCAGAGAAAGAGCGTTGGTGACTTGTTTGTACACAATGTCTGACGCTGCCCACTTACAGAATTTTCTATTTACAGGAGGCAACACATTTCACTTTTGCTTAAGAAGGATCTTGCAGAAAGTGAAGAAGAGCAGGAAGACAGAAGACATTTGAATGACGACTGATGTTCTCTTCTTTGGCCTAAGGTTTTAGGACACATTCACTGCCTGATCACTGTGGCCCAGAAGCCACGGCCTCTGCTGAAAGATAGAGGCCCCATGTTCCCTGTGCACATCTTCCCCAAAGCCTCTCTGAGGTTCTTGTGTTCACAGAAGCAGGCCTATGGCAATGTCCTGGTCCTCAAAAGGATAACATTCTGCCATACAAAAGAAAGTTGTTTTTTTGTTTTGAGCAAGAGATCATTTCTGATTTTCCTACCTTTGACATGGACCAGACTAATTGACAAATTCTAGAAGGACAGACACTTCCAAACGTCTCTTGACATACTGGCTTCACAAAGGTTGGGAAAGCTGTTATGGAGAGGATGGAGCCTTTCTTCTCTTCCTGGGAAAGTCTGAAGAAGAAAGAGGCTACTGAGAAGTCTGGTAGATTCAGCAGCTAGTAAATATCGTGTCTAAATGGGCATCTTTTATTAAACTCTGAGGTAGGGTTGGTGTGTTAGGCCATTCTTTCTTGCTATAAAGAAATATCTGAGACTGGGTAATTTATAAAGAAAAGAAGTTTAATTGATTCATGGTTTTGCAGGCTGCACAGGAAGCATAATGACATCTGCTTCTGGCTAGGCCTCTGGAAGCTTCCAATGATGGTGGAAAGCGAAGAGGGAGCTTGCACATTACATGGCAAAAGCAGGAGCAAGAGAGAGGCGGGGAGGTGCCACACACTTTTAAAAGATCAGATCTCATGAAAACGCACTTACTATTGTGAGGACAGCACCAAGAGGATGGTGCTAAACTATTCATGAGAAATCCTCCCCCATGATCCAGTCACCTCCCACCAGGCCCCACCTCCAACATTGGAGATTACATTTCAACATGAGATTTGGGTGGAAACACATTCAAACTTTATCAGGTAGGTGGGTGAGGGGGTTGGCCATCTTTTCTGATCTAAAGAAAGTTAGCAAATCTCCCAAGAAAAAGCTCACATGCCTGCCTGTTATGTCTTGCAGCCCAGGTTCGGGAGTTCTTAAACTCATAAGGATCTCTGAGCTCCCAGATTTATGGGCCTTGAAATAGACTTTGTAAGTACACAAAACTGAAGTTCTTTATTAGAGTTGACACATTTATTTTCCTCACTTATTCTCCCTTTTGTGATCTTTTATTTTCTTTTTCTCTTTCTTTATATTGAGTACTTATCTCTTTTTCACTTTCCTCCCTCTACAAACATCATCTATTCTTTCTCTTTAAGACTTTCTTTTTTGGAAATAATTTCAGGTACATGAAAGGATTGAAAGACTAGTACAAAGAATTATATACCCTCCACTGAGCTTCCCTAAATACTCTGCTAGCATTTTCCCATATTTGCTTTATTCTCTCTCTCTCTCTTTCTCTCTTGCTATCAAGCTCTCTTGCTCTCTCTCTCAAATGCTGTCTCCTTCTCCATAAATATAAATTTATTTTCCAAGCTGTTTGGAAATAAGTTGTAGACAAGATGCCCCTTAACCCCTAAATATTTAATCATAAAAATAAGGATATTTTCTTTCACAACCACAGTAAAGTTATTATAATCCAAAAAATAGCATTGATACAACACTATTATCTAATTTGCAGAGCAAATGTATAGCAAATTTCATTTTTCTCAACCAGGATCTAATCCAGAATTACACATTGCATTTAGTTTTCCTGTCTCTTTAGACTCCCTTAATCTGCAATATTTCCTCCATTTTTCCTCATCTTTAATGATCTTGACATTTCTGAAGAGCACTAGCCAATTATTTTATAGAATATTCCTCAATTAGGGTTTAACCTCAGTTTGGGGTTTCCCATGATCAGACTCCAGCAACACATTTTAGGCAGGAACAACACGAAAGTGATGTTGTGTCTTCAGGGCATTATATCAGAAGTCACATAATGTCTGTTTGTCCTATTACTTGTAAGTCAACTCTGACATCTTCCTTAATGTTATGTCTGCCAGATTCTCCACTACCATTTTCCCTTTGTAATTTACAAGTGTCTTATGGGGAGCTACATTGAGGGTATGTAAGTATCCTGTTTCTCATCTAATTTTTACCCACTATTGTAGTCAGTATATTCATTCTTACTTGAATCAGTTATTATTACCATGTTGGCCAAATGATGATTTTTCTGATTCCATCATTCATTCTTAATTGATTAGCTGGTATTCTATTATTAAAAAGAGCATCTTCTTCTTCCCTATTTATCTATTAATTAATTTATATCAGTATTGATTCATGGATTCCTATTCTATTCAATAGCGTTTAATAGGTTCTAATCTGTAATCATTATTTTGACATTTAAATGGTCTCAATTTCTCTCCCTTTTCATATTTTTCTTTTTCCTGCTCTCCTTGTCCCCTTGGTTTCTCATTCCCAGCCTCCCAGCCCCATCTCTTTTCTTTGTCCTGGTCCTAAGCCCATCCTTTTCCTTTATTCATTAGATGGCCTAAAATGCCTGCAGGTTCCCTTCCAGCACAGCCTTTCCTCATTTCCTGGGACTGAAACTGCCACTGGAGCAAATCTGCTATTTTCTAAAGGTGATCTAATCATAAAGATACCAACTGCAGTTAGGTGTTTCAGTATTTCCAAGGGTTTATAACTCAGTCATAAAAATTCGCTTTAGGCTGTAGCTTGACATATAATTTCTCAGCCCAGGAGTGAATTTCTGTAACCATTTTCCTTTCAATTCAACACTACTTGATTCAATGTATCTTTCATCCTCTAATAATATATGCTCATGAGTTATTACTGCAACAATACAAATCATGTCTATTGCTAAAGTAATTACTAAGGGTAAATATGAAAAAACTTACTACTTCACTAGTTCAGAGTTTATGAAAAGAAAACAGTATTGTTCTATGTTACTCTCTCTTCTATTCATCCTACTACTGGCAAATCTTCAATCTATGAATCCAAAAAGGTTTTCTTATGTTCAAAGGAAAGACATTATGGCATTTTGTAGGATCCTGGCTTCTTTGCAGGGATTGGTGTCTAATTTTTGTTTCACAATCTGGTTTCAAATTAAGGGACATCACTTGACCAAAGGATGGGCGGGGTATTCTATATTTGAATAACCAGAATTTGTAGAATTGAAATATTTAGAAATAGTAGTTGCAGGAGACTGGCAACTAGCTGTGTGACTGTGGACAAACTGCAGGAAGGGAAACATGATATGACAGAGAAAGGGCTGAATTCAAAAGCAGGAGATTGGTATTCCAGGTCTGGCCCCGTCCAGCCACTGACAATATGAGTCCAGTCACTTCAGCTTTCCTCTGACTCATTTTCCTCATCAGTAAAAATAAACAGTTTTAGACATAATGACCAGAAGGTCCCTTCTAACTATGCTGCAGCTCTATAATCCTTCAACGCCACAAAAACAATTGCTCCTCTGTTTAGTTTTAATATGACAAAGCAACTTTAACCTGGGATTGGGAATAGTGAAAAGAATAGGATTGGAGACATTAGAATCATAGATTTAGCCAAGTCAGGAAAGAAGAAAAAGAAAAGAAAAAGGAAAAAGACTAGAGAAGATCAGTGGGAAAAGTTGCTTGCTGATTTGCCTAGTTGTTTGTTTAAACTCATTTAATTCATTTGATCAAAGTGGTCTCCTGTGTATATCCAGTGTCAAAGGGCAGCAGAGGTAGAACATCTTTGAAATTGACTGTACATACCTTTCTCTCTTTCTAGTCCTTTATTATCATATGTACAGAAGGAAGGATGCTTTCCTGGATAGAGGGAAAGTATTTAGGCATCTATGTAGAATCATCCATTAAGCCTGGTTTAGTGCCTTAGACTTAATGAGCACTACAAAGATAGCTATTGAAGGGAATTACATTGACTCTACATAGAGCCCTTCTAGTTCTTTCGCAGTTTCTTCGTGTCTCTGTTACTTACTTCTCTTTGTTATTCTATGTCTTTAAGAAAAGGTAGTTTCAAGTATTATCAGTGCTCTTAACCTCTTCTGCATTCTCTCCTTACATGATTTTGACCTGTTTTCTGGTTACACTTAGCTCCTGAGTGCTAATGACCCCCAGATCTTTACTTGGGGACTTGATCTATCTTCTGATACACAGATTTGCATTTCTAAGTACCATTTTCAACGAAAGACCCATCAGTATCCTAAATTCGACATGGTATAAATGGAAATATTTGTTCTCACCAAGAAATGGGTGAGATTAGGCAATAACTTGTATCATGGTTAATATTCATATTCCTTTTTATCCTGGCATGTTGTCTAGAAATGGTGGTATCATCTTCAATTTCTCTCTTTACCTCATCCACTTTTTCTCATCTCTGCAGCTAATCAGACTGTGTATGCTAGTTAAGTTGGCCTCTTTTTCAAGTTTCCTGTATTTAAATTCTGGCCTTGACAGGAAATAAGGGAACCCAGGCCAGTCATTCTACCTCTTAAATGTTACTTTCTTTCTTAGTTGGGTTGCACTGAGGATTAAAGGGGATAATGCAAGTAAAGTGCTCAGCACAACTCCTGGCACATAGCATGAACTCCATAAATGCTGCTGTTGTCTTTGCTTTTATTACATTTTCATTTTTCCCCTGTAATCCCTTGACATCCTGTGTTACTTTCTTTTAGCATGTGTATCATTCTGCCTTGCGATATCATTAGCTACTCGTGTATTGATTTTACCCAGGAGACTGTAAGCTCCTGGAAGCAGCCAGTTCAGCTGGGCCCTCAGCAATCAGCCATCAGTTGACCAGACAGAATGATAACTCATGAAAGATCATGTCTTATGGGCTGGACCTGAACATGGCAAGCTTCTCCTCAGCCATTTCAATAACCTACTTTACAATGACCAGAATTAATCACAAGGCCCCATTGTGGAGAGGGAGGGTAAGGATTTGCTATCTTCCCATGTGCTCCAGAGGGAAACAAAACAGTGTGGAGAGCTCATAACAGTGTCTCTGCCCCACAAAGTGTGTGAATGGGGGAGAGGGATACAAAAAATACAAGACAAAACAAAGACAATACAATTGTATTTCCCCCAGATGTCTCAAGTTCCTTTACTGTAATGTTTTCCAAACATTGGTCATTCCAGCACCACATAAAAAGTGTTGCTATGATGCTATGTGTCATTTTCTTTCTTTACACGGATTTATTTGATTGAATATGAGTTTTGTTTGTTTGTTTGGTTGGTTGGTTAGTTTTTTAGGGGGGGACAGAGTCTCGCTCTGTTGCCCAAGCTGGAGTGCAGTGGCATGATCTCAGCTAACTGAAACCTCCACCTCTTGGGCTCAAGTGATTCTCCTGCCTCAGCCTCCTGAGTAGCTGGGATTACAGGTGTGCACACCACCACGCCTGGCTAATTTTTGCATTTTTAGTAGACATGGGGTTTCACCATGTTGGTCAGGGTGGTCTTGAACTCCTGACCTTGTGATCCGCCCACCACGGCCTCCCAAAGTGCTAGGATTACAGGCGTGGGCCACCATGCCCGGCCATTTATTTTTAAAAATAGATTTTTTCATCACTGCGATAAGTAGAAAACCAGTATTATTCTAATCTGTGTCAAAATAAATCATGAGTACTAAAATAAATTCATCCATTGCTCACCTAAAACATTTTGCACAGCACTCACAGCACTCCACATTTTGGGAAACACTGCCTTACTGCATTACACACACACACATACATGCATCTATAAACATTTTAAGTGAAGAATGTTTACTATTGGGCAGATGTGTTGAGGAAATGTAAAACAAAAAAGAAATTGCCAGGTTTTTTCCTCAAAAAGTTTACCCCTTTTTTCTCTCTTTCCCTCTTTCTGCCTTTCCCTCTCCTTCCTTCCTTTTCTCTCTTTCTCTCTCTATCTCTCCCCGCATCTTCCCCTCTTTCTGTCACATTTTGAAGAGGATGAGAGAGGGCAAGATTTTGGAAGAAATACATCTTTTATTAGTTCCCCACAGTACTTTTCTTGAGACATGGTGAATTCTGGTCATGAAGTCAACATCCTAGCACAATGAAAAAGTCCTGTCCAATTAAATGAACTTTGAAGCTCTAGGGTGACCCCACTATCCTCCTTTCCACCTCCCACTCCTATCTTCATTTCATGAGTGAGCACCACCCTCAGCATGCCAGGCTTCTTATCAACATTTGCAACTCCACTCTTTAGAACAGAAAGCATGGCAAACTGTGCAGTCTTTCAAGGTGAATGTTAGCAGAAGTATAATCAGTTGGGGCCTTTGGGTGCGGGTCAGGTTAGCACTGTCAGACTTGGCCACAAGGCTGAAAAGCTGGAGTTGTTATATTTACCTGTCCTCAATTATGCTGAAATGACGAAAGCCTTCTAGCAAGGTCTGGGGATTCAGGACAGGGATCAAAATGGCCCAATAGGAGTGCCTGAGAAAACAGTTCATTTTCTTACCGATGGAGTTTTACATCTAACCAGTAAATTTTATCGGAGCCCTCTAACTCTAGTAAAATACAGCAAAGTGCAATAAATTTCACTTTATGGGTTTTATAGTTTAAAAACAGCCTCAGGCAGTGTGGCTACTGAGGGAACCTGGTTGGAGCAGTCACCAAGGGTTGGTTTCTATATGCAGGAATCCATGGAGATGACCCCATACAGTTTAGCAACCAACCATTCAGGTAAGGTGTTACCTCCCGCTTGAACACCACTGAAGGTACGATATAAGTTCTGTGTCTACACCTGTGAAGCTGGCTTTAAACAGTGAAGGAAGAAAGCAATTAAAGTACTAAGCAAAGGGCTTCTAGCTTCCCTGGGACAAGAATTAATGAAGTTCATCAAAGACAGGGATTTAGTTACTGACTTATTAGAAGATAGCTGACTTCTCCATAAGGTCCCTTGGCCATTTTTTTGTTTTTGATTTTGTTTTTTTTTTTTTTTTTTTTTTTTCCAAGTGGTTTTGGACTTCAATTAAATCAAACAACATTTCTTAAGGGAAACTCTTCCAACTGCTCCTCAACCAAAAATATTTTTATAATTTTCCCTGTGGCAGGCTTTTGTCTTTTCAATTGGACTTTAATTGACTGTTTTCCTTACCTTAATAAGTTGTTAAGACTTGAGAAGTTCTCTAATTCTAACAAGGCCTGGTCACAATAGCAATTTGCATCACATAGGACCTCCCCCTACCCAGACTTCAACCACCAAACTCTGATCCTATAGTTCCTTTATTTTCATTATTATTATTATTTTACTTTTTATTTATACATCTACATATTTTGAGAGGGAGTCTCTATCACTCAGGCTGGAGTGCAGTGGCACGATCTTGGCTCACTGCAACCTCTGCCACCAGGGTTCAAGTGATTCTCCTGCCTCAGCCTCTCAAGTAGCTGGGATTACAGGCGCCTGCCACCGGGTCTAACTACTTTTTTTTTTTTTTTTGTATTTTTAGTAGAGACGGGGTTTCACCATCTTGGCCAGGCTTGTGTTGAATTCCTGACCTCATGATCTACCCACCTCGTCCTCCCAAAGTGCTGGGATTACAGGCATGAGCCACCACACCCAGGCTATTTTTATTATTTTTTAATCAACTAGGATTCATGTTGAGTCCTTATAATGGATCCACTGTCTAAAGCCTTTTGCCTTTATGTAATGATAAAACCCACTGGCATTTACTATTTGGCAGGCATGATTGGAAGCACTTTATCTGTATTACCTTGTTTTATTCTTAAAAACAACAACAAACAAACAAACAAACAAAACGCACATGAGGTAGAGCTTTATTCCTGGCCCTTTTACAGATAAGGACACCAATTTTCCCAGCGTTACAAAGCTACCAAGCGGAAAAGTCAGATTCAACTGCCACTTAACGTCCTCTGTAGGTTCTCAGACACCGCTACTTTAAGCTAAGCGATATACAGCAGGTCTTCAAATAATGTTGTCTTCCTTCAATGTAATTTTGTTATAACACTGATGGAAAACAGATTGGTTCGTTATAGGTCATTTGACTCAAAGTTTCCTTTTTCAAGAACCTGTGGACAATGTTAAGCAAGGACTTAACATACTGCCTTCTGGTGGGCACCTGGGTGGTAGACGCAGTGTTCCCCATCAAAGCATTCATGTGCATGACTTGATAAGTATGAGGGCTTTTGTTTTGACCTGAGAAGGATCGAGTTGTTTTCAAAGACCATTAAGGAATACTTTAGTCTTTACAGTTGGGATGGAGGGGGTAGGGAAAGAACCTAACGGTTGGTTCTAGGTTAATAAAAAGACTAGGAGGCATCGCGCTTTGGGAACTGAGTGGTATCATTAAACCAAGTGGAAAGGGGGAAAATCCAGAATCAGAGTATCCCACTGCACTGGCAACTCCCTCCAACCACATACCACAGGCCCTCCCTCCTAAGAATGCATCAACAGAAGCAGTTATGAAGCAGATGGCTTAAGTGGCCGGCAGATATTCTCAATTATCTGTCCCCAGAAAGGCCTCAGGCACCTCACTCCCCATTCTCTATCTTCTACCCCAACCCTGTTTTATATTCCTTGGTATTCCTCATCATTGCTTAATATAAATATGCTTAACTTGTTTTCTTATCTCTCTTCTCACTAGAATGTCAACTCCACAAAAGCAGGGACCTTATTTGTCTTGTTCACTGATCCCCAGTTCCTGGCATCTGGTATGACTTTAATAAATATTTGTTGAATAAATGAATAAAATGTAGACAGGAGATGTACCTGGAAGTCCCAAAAATAATTCAGAGGTGGTCAGTTGTGGTGAGGGAGGGTGGTTACATGTGCTGAGATGGAAGTCACCAAGTAAGAATTAAGAGGCATAATCATTTTGGATTGGTGAAGTCTTGAAAAGTTTTGTTACAAACCACATTTCAATATAAGCATCACCATTTCCATTTTACAGATGAGAAAGCAAAGGCTCATAAAAATTAAATAAATTATTTGCCCCTGGTCCCACAGGCCATATGTGGAAGAACAGGAATTTGCAATTCTGTCTAGCTGTTTCTATAGCTCATGCTATTTCTACTCCACCTCGTTAGTGAATGTCTACCACTGGGGCCTGTCTTCTATCTATGAGGTGGATGGAGGGGAAGAGACAACATGGGCATAAATCTCTCAAAGAACAGCTGCAACATATCTTTTATTTTGACAGCACTATGCAGGGCCAAAATTAAAACAAAACAAAAACAAACACGGCCAAAGTTCATGGCCTTTGTCTGCCAAAGCACAGCCAAAACAAAAGGGAGATCTCTTTGATGTAGGTGAACTAAAATGATCTCTTCATGGTCAACTTATGACCTAAAAATGTTTATTAAGCTGCAGTTACACAAAAGTGACATTGAGCTATCCTTTTTCATGGACCACATAACTCTCTAGGTACCACAGCTTGGGAATGATAATTTCACAAAGAGAGATTGTGGTATTAAATGTGTGAGGTCTTCTTGTTTAAAGCTAGCTTATTTTCATTGTGGTTGACAATTATAGGATTTGTTGCTTTCACTGTCCTTGAAATATCTTTTCAAACAGCAGTGGTGGCGGTGTCTCTGCCCTGCCCCTTGTTCCCTCACAACTCCCAAGAGAGTTCTGAGCTTTATTTTGCCAAGTGCAAAGAGAGTCAATGAGTAGTCAATGGTTGCAACTAATCAATATCTTATCCCCAGTTCAATTTCAACAATGGAGAATGAAGTGGCTTTTAAAAGGAGACCAAAGGGGAATTCTGTTAAGAACATCTCAGGAAGTACATAAAGATAGGATTAAAATGAAATCTTCTATCTTTTGCTAAGAGATTTCATTTCTATAAACAATTCTTAGGAAAATAATACTAAATGCAGAAGTTTTATGCAAAAAGCTCTTTATTGAAACAGTACTTATGATAACGGGAAATTGGAGACAACCTAAGCAGCTACAGCAGGTAAATGGTATGTAAGTTATAATTACACTCATGCAGGAGACACGAGGCAATAATCAAAAGATTACGAAATAACATAACATAAGGAACTGCTTAGGTTTTAATGCAAAGTGGGAAAAAGTAGAAAACAAAAATTAATATTTGGTATCAGAGTAACTATTAAAAAACTTTAATACATAGAAAAAAGATTGGAAGAAAATATACCAAAATGTTTAAAGGACTAGATTTATGTGACAGGACTAGAGATTATTTTTCTTTCCTCTATTGGTTCATATAAATTTTTCAGGTATGTTTTGTGTTTATATAAGGAAAACATCTTGATACACTTTTTTTAAGCTTTGTTTTTAAAATAAATATTTCCAACCCTCTTGCAGGAAAACAAATTCATATCAAATAATTTCTATTTGTTGAAGAATGTGGCTTTCAGACTGCATGAGATGAATCATCCAACCTTTTTTAAAGCATTGGGTCTGAACTGGGCAGACATCTCTGAATATCCCTGAGAGAAGCAAGTGCTGTTTCAGCGGTATCCTGGTCACATGAGAAAATGAGAATGAGCAGACCACAGTTCTTTTCACTTCTGAGTCCTGTTAACATCACTAAATGAGAGAACACACTGAGCGTGGTAGCCAGAATTCCGAGAGCATCCTCAAAATTCTTGGCTCCTGGTATATACACTCCTTCTCTCATTACTCAGTCAACACTAATTTAAGTGTCGCTTTGAAAGGATTTCACAGATGTAATTGAGGCCTCAAGTTAGTCAACATTAAGATACAAAAAATTTTGAGGTGACTCAATCTAATTAGGTGAACCCTTTAAATTCAAGACTAGAGGGCAGCGTCAGAGAAGCCAGAGATTCCAAGCACAAGAAAGCTTTGATGCAGCCTTGGTGACTTGGAGATGGAAGGGGCCATGAGGCAAGGAATGTAGACAACTGTAAGGGTTGAAAGTGGACCTCGGCTGGCAGCCAGTAAGAAGAGAGGAACCTCCAGGCTATAACTTCAAGGGACAGAATTCAGCCAACAACCAGAGTAAGTTTAGAAATGGATTTTTCCTCAGAGCCTCCAAATAAGAGCCCATTCTTGCCTCTGCATTGATTTCAGACTTGTGAGATTAAGCAGGTGACCCAGCCACACGTTTCTGGTCTTCTGAGCTCCAGAAGAAATGCATGCTGTTTGAAGCTACTAAGTTTGTGGCAATATGTTACTCAGCAACAGAAAACTAATATACTTGAAATAGAATATTCATTGTGAATGAAGGAAGTTTTGAGCTCTATAAAAAGGGAAAACTTTATCTTACTCTTACTTCTAACTCATTTCCCAGATGCATTATCATTTCAGAACATTCTGCAGGGTATTAGCGATGACTTTTCTTCTTTACAGGGATCCAGTATTAAGTTAGAGAATAAATAGTCATAATAATAATAAATAATAATAATATAGATAACATTTAGAGAGTGTTTATCATGTGCTAGCAATTTGCTAGACACTTTATCTGCATTCTCTCATATACTTCCCACAATGGTCATTTTCAGACAGAGATTACTATTTTCATTTTCTGTTTTAGGAATTAGAGAATTGCAGACATGTATAAATCTTCATATATAAACCTGTGATATTGTGATATAATGGGAAATATATATTTTTGTCTCTGCCCCTGGTTCCTGGCACAAAGCTACTAAAACCCTTGTAGTTTCATGACTAATAGGGGTGCTAGGTATATCTTTGGTTCTGATATTGGGTCTTTCATTACACTTCCTGACATGGTGCTCCTAATCCGTTAGAATTTTCTGGGTAATACATGTGTCTTTTTTTTTCCTAAGGAAGTGACTCTTGATGGGCTACTGGATTGGGGATGGTCACCAGAAAGACCAAGCATTGATTAGAAGCTTGGAACTTTCAGCCTCAGCCCCTATCCTCCAGGAAGCAGAGAGGGTCTGGAGATTTTTAGTAATCAGTCTTGCCTATGTGATGAAGCTTCCATAAAAATCCCTGAATTCTGGGATTCAGAGAGATGCAAGGTTGCTGAACATGTGGAGATGCTAGAAGGATGGTGCCCTGGAGAGAGCATGGAAGTTCAAGCACCCCTTTCCCCATACCTTGCACTATGCATTTCACCCATCTGGCTGTTAATCTGTATCCATAGTAATATTCTTTATGATTAAATGGCAAGTGTAAATAAAGTGTTTCCCTGAATCCTATGAGCCACTCTAGCTAATTAAGCAAACCTGAGGGGGTTCTGGGAACCACCAATTTATAGATAGTCAGTCAGAAGTTCTAGAGACCCATACTTGTGATTAATATCTAGAGTGAGGGGCAGTGTTGTGGTGCTGAGTCCTCGCCCTGTGAGATCTGACTCCGACTCCAGGTAGGTATTGTCAGAATCGAGTTAAATTGTAGGACACCCCATTGGTGTCCACTGGAGAATTGCTTGCAGTGTAGGGGGAAAATTCCACAAATTTGATGTCAAAAGTGTTTTATGTTTGGTTGAGAATATAATAGAAGAAAACAGTTGCTTTGTTCATTTGTTTATTTGTTTGTTTACAACCATATAGAACCAAAATCCAAGTCTGTCTGATCTTAAACCCATTTGCCTGGTGGAAAGTTATGGATGGTGCTCAGAGTTCACTGTTCTCTTTCTGTTTCATATGCTCCGGTGTGTTGCTAAACATGAGATGCTGGGAAACTGAAAGGAATATATAAGAAAGATAGCAACAATTAAAAAATGCAATGAGGTTGATCTAAAATAAAGTTGACAACCAATGAAATGGATTCCTTAAAATTCATTTTTCATAGAAGAGCAGATAATGGAATTACATACTGAAGATACATAATTGCCTGGGCTTGGTTCACTGAGATTTTTCAACTGTATTTTATATTTGTGATTTTAAAAACTATCAGAGAAGCTTAACCGCAATGTGTTAAGAACCAACTACATAAATACAAATCATAGACTCCATCAAGAGGGACATAATCATCTGATTCTTTTTATTAAATTATGGTAGCATAGAGATTTAGAAAGCCAAGAAGTAAATTCTGTAGGACAAAGTAGGTCATATCTACACTAGAGCCATTAAGAATTATTGCCAACTATTGACAGTTATTATCAACTATGAGTGACAGGGTTATGTATCTCAGACAGGCCAAGTATGAGGAGCTCACTCCAAAGCAGTGCTGTTCAATAGAAATGTAATGCAGGATGTATATGTATTTACAAATATTCTAGTAACCACATTACAAAAGCAAAATGAAAGAGGTGAAATTAATTTTAATACTATATTTAATTTAACTTAATACACCCAAAATACCATCATTTCAACATGTAATTAATATAAAAATGTTGAGATAATTTGTGTTCTTTTTCATACTAAGTGTTCAAAATCTAGTGTGTATTTTATATTTATATAACATTTCAGTTCAAACTAGCCACTTTTTTTTCTTGTCTATAACTTTTTTAAATTTTATTTTACTTTAAGTTCTGGGATACATGTGCTGAACGTGCAGGTTTGTTACATAGGTATACACCTGCCATGGTGGTTTGCTGCACCTATCAACCTGTCATCAAGGTTTTAAGCCCCACATGCATTAAATATCTGTCCTAATGCTCTCCTTCCCCTTGCCCCCCCTTCCCCCAACAGACCCCAGTGTGTGATGTTCCCCTCACTGTGTCCATGTGTTCTCATTGTTCAACTCCCACTTATGAGTGAGAACATACAGTGTTTGGTTTTCTGTTCCTGTGTTAATTTGCTGAGGATGATAGTTTGCAGCTTTATCCATGTCCCTGCAAAGGACATGAACTCATTCTTTTTTATGGCTGCATAGTATTCTGTGGTGTATATGTGCCACATTTTCTTTATCCAGTCTATCATTGATGGGCATTTGGGTTGGTTCCATGTCTTTGCTATTGTAAATAGTGCTGCAGTAAACATGTGTGTGCATGTGTCTTTTAGTAGAATGATTTATAATCCTTTGGGTATATACCCAGTAATGGGATTTCTGGGTCAAATGGTATTTCTGGTTCTAGATCCTTGAGGAATCGCCACACTGTCTTCCACAATGGTTGAACTAATTTACACTCCCACCAACAGTGTAAAAGCATTCCTATTTCTCCACGTCCTCACCATCATCTGTTGTTTCCATACTTTTTAATGATCACCATTCTAACTGGTGTGAGATGGTATCTCATTATGGTTTTGATTTGCATTTCTCTAATGACCAGTAATACAGAGCTTTTTTTCATATGTTTGTTTTGGCCGCATAAATGTTTTCTTTTGAGAAGTGCCTGTTCTTATCCTTTGCCCACTTTTTAATGGGTTTTTTTTTTTCTTGTAAATTTGTTTAAGTTTCTTGTAGATTCTGGATATTGGACCTTTGTCAGATGGATAGATTGCAAAAATTTTCTCCCATTCTGTAGGTTGCCTGTATATGCTGATGATAGTTTCTTTTGCTATGCAGAAGCTCTTTAGTTTAATTAGATCCCATTTGTCAATTTTGGCTTTTGTTGTCATTGCTTTTGGTGTTTTAGTCATGAAGTCTTTGTTCATGCCTATGTCCTGAATGGTGTTGCATAGGTTTTCTTCTAGGATTTTTATGGTTTTAGGTTTTACGTGTAAGTCTTTAATCCACCTTGAGTTAATTTTTGTATAAGGTATAAGGAAGGGGTCCAGTTTCTGGTTTCTGCATATGGCTAGCCAATTTTCCCAGCACCATTTATTAAATAGGAAATCCTTTCCCCATTGCTTGTTTTAGTCAGGTTTGTCAAAGATCAGATAGTTGTAGATGTGTGGTGTTATTTCTGAGGCCTCTGTTTTGTTCCATTGGTCTATATTTCTGTTTTGGTCCAGTACCATGCTGTTTTGGTTACTGTAGCCTTGTAGTATACTTTGAAGTCAGGGAGTGTGATGCCTCCAGCTTTTTTCTTTTTGTTTAGGATTGTCTTGGCTATACAGGCTCTTTTTGGTTCCATATGAAGTTTAAAGTAGTTTGTTCTAGTTCTGTGAAGAAAGTCAATGGTGTCTTGATGAGAATAGTACTGAATCTATAAATTACTTTGGGCAGTATGGCCATTTTCACGATATTGATTCTTCCTATTTATGAGCATGGAATTTTTTTCCATTTGTTTGCATCCTCTCTTATTTCCTTGAGCAGAGGTTTGTAGTACCTTGAAGAGGTCCTTCATATCCCTTGTAAGTTGTAATCCTAGGTATTTTATTTTCTTTGTAGCAATTGTGAATGAGAGTTCACCCATGATTTGGCTCTCTTCTTGTCTATTATTGGTAAGTGCTCATAGCCACGCATGGCTACTGGCTGTCACAGTATTCAACAGCACCGTTCTAAAGTTCATTCTCATTGGGAGCAATGTTGTATACAATCAGGCAAAAGTTGAAATTGATTCTAGAGTGTGTTAATCTTACTCATTTTATATATAAGGCACAGATGTACATGCAGTACACAAAAATATATACAGGTTATCTGTGGTATTAAAATTCATGACAAGCATATTGGTCAAGAGTTCTCTAGAGAAACAGAACAAATAGGACATACATATAAATATAAAATATATGTAAGTATATATATAGAATTTACTTTTCTTCCTTTTCAAAATCTCATATATTTACATATATACATATGTATTTCATGTATATGAAAATGTAATGCCATAGATAAAATGTATATCTTCTTATGCACTGTATATAATCTTACTCGCTTTATATATAAAATGTGTGTGTATATATAATATATATAAAGTGAGTAAGATTTCCTCATTCTCTAGAATCAATTTCAACTTTTAACCCTTTGTGTACAACATCATCCCCAAAGAGAATGAACATTTTAGAACTCTGCTATCCAATACAATGAGAACTAATAGCCACATGTGGCTATAGAGTGCTTGAAATGTGACCACATTGAACTGAAATATTATATAAATATAAAATACTATGTTTTGAAGACTTTTAGTATGAAAAAGAATGCAAAATATCTCATATATGGAGAGAGAGAGAGAGAGGGAGATTTATTATAAGAAATTGATTGGCTCATGATGGAGGGTAGCAAGCCCCAAATTCATAAAGCTGCTGTCTCAGTTCAAGTTTGAAGGCCCATAGCCTACAGTAGAACCAGGAAGAGCCAAAGTCCCAATTTAAAGGACTTCAGGCAGGAGACTTCTGTCTTGTTGCGGGTAGGGTTAGCTTTTTTGTTCAGTTCAGTACTTCACCAATTGGATGAGGCCACCCACATTAGGGAAGACAATCTGCTTTTCTTAGTCTACAGATTTAAATGTTAATCTTATCCAAATAGACCCTCACAGAAACACCCAGAATAACATCTGACCAAATGTCTAGGCACATTGTGGCTTAGTCAAGTTGACACATAAAATTAACCATCACAAGGTTAACATTAAAAAAAAAAAGTCTAAAAGGCTCCTTAGTGGATAGGGGAAGTAGTAACGCTCAAAGGTTGAAGAAAGCTGTTCTAGAGAGACCACTACATGACTGAGGGCTGACCCTTCCTGTTTTGAAAACACAAAATACCCTAGAAAAGCAGCTGAAGCTTTAACAAAGCACAAAGACCAAGTTTACAGTTCCCAGAACTGTGCCGTCCAATGATTGTATTGCCACTATTCTAAGTGGCAATTTAAATGTAAATTGAATTAAATTAATAATAAATGTGGCACTAGGCACATTTCAAGTGCTCAAATAACTCCATGTGGCTAGAGGCTACCATATCCAACAACAGGTAGAGAATTTTCATCATCGCAGAAAGTTGTATTGAACAGTACTGCTCTTGGGTATGATGAGTCAGGAATCAAACCCCATTTCTGCCACTTGCTATGTGTAAAACCTTGGGCAGGTTGCCATATCTTTCTTTGTCTCTGTGTCTTTACCTGTAACGTGAAATAAACATAAAAGTACCACTTTAGAGAGAGATGTGAGTAGTAAATGAGTTAATGCGTGTAAAGAGCCTAGCACAGTACCTGGGATATAATTAAATATTTCATAAATGGCGGCTATTATTTCAATCATCTTCTTCCTGTCGAGTTTTCTTTTTGTATCACTTAATATTTGTAGTATTATTAAACCTGAAAAAAATAGGAAATAAAACATTCACTCAAATAACTTAATTTTGCTAATTAGACAAAAATTATCTTGAAATAACCTCAATCATTATTTAAGATGTGGTCTTGGTAACTCTATTATCAAAGTATTTAAAATACAATTTTTATTTCGGACTGTTTGTGTGACGGAAAACTTGACCTCATCAAAATTTTAATTAATACCTCAAATACTGATCTACTATAATTTCATCAGTATCAAAATGTAGCTGTTATAATGTCAAGAAAACAAATTGCATTAATTGGTGGTGTTTACTCACTCACACAGAGGTGGCACTGGAGCTGGATAAACCATTGGCAAGTATCATGTGGGAGGTAGCTGCTTTCTCTTCTTTCAGCATTGCCCACTTAGGTCACTTTACATAATCTAATTCAGAGCTTCTGCCCTTGTGTTTTTCTTTCCCCCAGTCACTTTTGCAATGGGTACAAACCTTGGTATTTCTTGTAACAAACCCCAAGCAACTCACCATCTCAGTCGGTATGTATTACTTATAAAATGCCACACCAATGAATACACCAGTTTCATTCCTGCATTTGAATACCTGGTGAAAATCAGAATCTCTGTTTGTGGCTCATGGTGATCAAAATATGTCTGGCTTCTAGCCAGCTAAGTTTGCGTATAGTCTGATGATTATTTAAAAATCTACCCAGAGATGCTTTTCCAGGAGAATGGGTGGTAGTAACATATCTAGGAGTAAAGAAAGTTGCCCAAATTTCAAATTCTATGCGATACAAAAATAGGTTTTATTTGTTTAAAGTGAATGTCAGGCACTGTTGGTTAAAGTAATTCTACAAATGAAATGTGGCAAGATACAACGTCTCCCTTAAGCAGTGGCTGCAAATCAGAATACATTTATAGTCAGTAAAAACTGGGAAAAAATAAAAAGCTGATCAGCAATGAGTACTCCATCTGCTTGTTTCAGGCCTGGAGAATATTTATTGCATAGAGCTCGCGCTGCTATTTTAGTTAGACTTTGGATTTAGATAAACTTTTTCACATAAGATATCCTAGATGCTTGCGTAGTTTGATGGGTTTCTGTGATCTCCAAACTTATTTTTTCCATATGTAATACTGTGTAGAACACAAACATATTTAAAGGAGATGAAAGTGGGACTGTTCTGGTTAGAAGATGGGTCCCCTTCCTTCCTTCCTCAATTCAGCCACCACCTTCCATCCAAATTGCTTAGTGCCCTAAGCCTCTCTCATATTAAAGTTTTGGAGCATATGTCTATGTCCTACCACGAGACAATCTTGTGTGACACCTCTGAGAAAAAAAAAACGTGGAACCTAGGGCTACACAGAATGTGGTTTGAAAATATTGTATTGAAATAGTATTGAGGGGTATTTATAGTGGAAGGAATTATTCAACTTATGTTATTTTAATGGAGAATACTCTCATTAGCTAGAGGTCCTCTTCGGGGGTGGGGGGAAAGCTAGAAAGTTGGAGCCAAGAGATTTGAGTTCTAGTCCTGAACCCCACTCATTAACTGGGTGTTCTCTGGCATGTCATTTAACCTCTAGCCTCTTTCTTATTTGACTTCTTCATCTGTTAAATGAAGGACTGAAATAGATATACATACCCTTGTCGCCAGGAATTAAGTTCTATGATGCCATGATTCAAAACCAAGACACATACAGGGAATTCAATTTGAATGGGTAGGGGATATAAATACCAATTGAATATTGGTAATTTCATATGGTTCAACCTATAGTATCTAGAGGAATCCAGGTAGTCACAAACTGAACACACATATATATTACAATGCTGTAATTTAAGAGTTTATTATATAGAACACAGTAGAAAATTCAAGAAAGAGAAAAGGAAATTATGGCAAATTTGTCTTGACTCATCTATCAGTAACTTTTTCAGGGAATAAAAGTAAGTTCTGAGATATGTAACGTCCCCAAGTCATTTTCTCTGTCATCTACTGTAAGCCAAAGAATGGTAATAGGAGCCTGTGTTAATTCTATCTGAAAACACCATCTGGTTCTAAGCACTTATCTAGGCCATGGATGTCATAGCCTAGATGTGGTCACCATGATATTCAAAGGTCAAAGAGGGGTCTAATTACATGCCCCAGTACTTAAAGGGCAGAGCCACCAGAGCATGAACATAATCACTCAGGCCAAACAAGACCCATTTATAATTTTAATTATCAGTGAATCAGACAACTCTATCAAATACCAATTATTTGGCTGTTGCTGAAAATAACTGTCTTGTCTTGTTAGTCTCTAGAATAACCCCTTGAGGGAAGTTGGAATGTTCCCCTTAATGTAAATATTTGATAAAATCCATCAAGCAGAATTAGACTCATTTAATGACACTCTGTATAGGTGGTTTATTTTATTTATTGTAAAGGAACTTCCAATATAGGAAGAATGTGGTTGAAAGCCTGTTACTGTCCAACATCACCAGCCAGGAATGTGTCTTGGGAACACAAGGCAGCTTCTACTTCAGAGCTCCCTTTATTTTTTCTCTGTTAAAAGAAATATTTCACCTCACAGCTCAGCAAAACTTTATTTGGGGTCTTATTTATCATAGTGATTTGATAAATAAGTAAACCTTTATGTGCCTGGGCACTTGGGCTATACATTAGAAAAGGCACGAAGCTTCCTCTCGAGAGTTCACAGCCTATATACATCCATGTTCAGAAAAAAATGAATACATGCTAAAGAAAAAATTAATTCAGCCTAGAAACAATTTTTTTTCTTTAATTAT
The DNA here is from genome assembly GCF_037993035.2 of Macaca fascicularis. Lineage (NCBI taxonomy): Eukaryota > Metazoa > Chordata > Mammalia > Primates > Cercopithecidae > Macaca > Macaca fascicularis. The sequence continues at coordinate 34,749,468 of NC_088388.1, read as the reverse complement.
AAGATTGTGTTCTGCATAAAGAATCCAAGAAATGTTCCACAAATGATTAATCTTAATGTTAAGCAGTGGCTACCCTGAGCACTCTATTAAATGAACCGTATGAAACTGCCTGGTCAATAACAGTGGAAAATCAGTAATTTTGTATAGTTTAACCTAACAGCATCTGGGAGAAAAAAAAAAAAAAAAAAGAATATCCAGACTCTCCACACTTTTAGAAATTGGCTATCTTGAAAACAAATATCTTTGAATAAATTATTTTTCAACATGTCCAGGGCTGTCACTTTGAGATCTGCCTTCTTGCGAGTGGCTCTCAAAGACAAATATGAGCTCCACTTTCTGCTGTCATCATTTCTTCCCTTTGCTTTTTACCTACAGCAATTAAGACACAAGTAATATGTTATCTGCACTGCTTTGATATTTCCATTTCATTTGCAACTTCAGCACTCCTCAGTCATTTTTGACAATCTTATAATTTTTATCTGCAATTACGCTTTCATTATCTTCCTTCCTGATATTTTAGATGTCCAATAAGCCTCTCAATTTCCTTAATTACCAAGTAACCTTCCTTCTTCATGCCGAGGGCTATTTTTATTCCTACAATATTTATTACTAATTAGCACCCACACACTTTTATACTTATAATAATTTTTCTGTTCTGCCCTTTATTTACCCTCTGTTTCTCCCTTTGAGAAACATTTTACCCTCCTTGGTAATACTTGATGCTAATTCGTAGGAGTGGCAATATGATATCAATTTTCCTTGAACATAGTTTGAGGCCTTACTCTAAATTTACAGGTGTCATTTTATGCTTCTTGAATAGTTGCACCAGCTTCCTTCTTTCCTTCCTTCCTTCCTTCCTTCCTTCCTTCCTTCCTTCCTTCCTTCTTTACTTCCTTTCTCAACAAATATCATCATTCCAATCACAGGTCCTGCACCAGAACTGTAAGTTATTCCTATGTGCTGCTACTTGGTCTTGCAGTTCTTTCATTTACCATTCAAGTATTTTGCACTTTGCATTCTGACTTTGGAGCAAAGAGTTTGTAGCTAGGGACACACAGAAGCATTGACATCAATTTCCTGTACATTCGGAGCATGTCTCAGAAATGCTGTCTCAATTACAAGTTCATGTTGTCAGTTGTTTCTTCTTATAAGTAGAAAGTAGACTTGTGTGTGGTACCTTCTACATCGTCGAAAATTCAGTGGATATTAGTATGTTGAATGTGAGTCACCAGAACTTGCCCTTTTAGGAAAAGTAACACTACCTTTAAAATACATATCTTTTGAGGCTGGACACAGTAGTTCATGCCTGTAATTCCAGCACTGTGGGAGGCTAAGGCAGGAGGATCACTTGAGCCCAGGAGTTCAAGGCTGCAGCGAGCTATGATCACACCACTGTATTCCAGCCTGGGCAACAGAGAGAGACCCTGTCTCTCTCTCTCTCTCTCTCTCTCTCTACCCCCCTCAATCTCTCTGTCTCTCTCTCTCTCTCTCTCTATATATATATATATATAAATATATATATTTAATTAAATGAGAAATACTTATTAATTGCAGATATATCTATTCCATCTACATTGTATAATTGCAGATATATCATATGCATCTACATTGTAGATGGAATAGATAACGTAGAATAAAACATCTTGAATGTTTTTAATAACCTTTGTTTTAACGAACCAAGAAGGCTTCCTTCTCTGCACTTTGCCACTTTACAATTTATATTTATTTTTCTCTCTTAGTGTAACGTTTATTATTTCCTCAAGGGACTTATGAGGTGTTTTTGCTTTTTCTTTCATCTAAGAAGTCTAAGTTTTAATTTCTCTATGCCTCAGAATAACTTTCTCCCAAGTTCTTTGAATATATTAACTTTCCATTCAGTTAAATGAGTTTCTTTCTTGACTTTTCCTCCTCTGTTCTGCACTATACCCAAAACCAAAATACTTGGGGATTCTGCTTTCCCTTTACTTTAGATGAAAGTTTTGATTTCACACACTATTAACTCAGAGATTAAAGACCATCTCCTGTTCTTAGGACAGAATGAAGGACAACCAGTGATTACAAGGAGGTATCCGCTTTGCAAGTCAAGCATTTGCCCCAAAGCTGTGTGATTGGGAAATCTAGCAGGCTTGAGTCCAGTAAAAGAAGACTTGAACTAAAAGTGTATTATCCGAAAGTGCACATTTTTATTTAATTCAGGGCAAAGCAGAATGAATCATAATAGGTCAATAACAATGACTTATGGCTTCCTTCATATGGCACATTTACAATAAATGGTAATTTACCATTAAAGAGAGAGATATTTCTTTTGTGTGTGTGCAAGAAAAATTAGCACTAAGTCATACTGAGAAAGAACAGGTTTTCCATTCCTACATTTAGGATTTTATTCAGTTATTCAGGCTTAGAATATCATATGCAAACCACTTTCTTCCAAGTTCCCCCCTCCCTATTTCCATTTAGAAAATACAGGAAGGATTAAAATGTAACCATTTATGACATCATTCCAACTGTACAGTGATGGACTGCAGATCCATTCAGTGGAGCCATTTGGAAAATATTTCATGTTCTAGTCATTAGACTTGCTAAATAAGTTCAGACATGGAATCGTATAGGTAGAGAAAGAGAAAGGTAATATCTATAGATGACTGTATGTAAATAAAAGAAATACGTGCATATAATTCAGGCTCCTATCACTCTGATGGTTTAGGATCCTTTGTGCTTAGATTCCTCCCTCCTTCCCTTCCTCCCTTCTTTCATTCCTTCTATATAATACATGCTGATGCTTTACCTGAGATATGAACTGTTCATTGACAAAATTATAGGCCATTATTGTTTTCACCAATAAATAAAGATCTCAGACTTGGACTATCCTAGCGAAAACTGATCGACTCTAATTTGTTTGGTATATACTCTCCAGGAAAAGAAGAATCAGTATAAAGTAGACTACAAAAATATAATTCTAAAAGTTCAATCTCTCTACTCACCTTTTGAATATTTGGCTAAAACTCTCCTCCAGCTCAGAGAGACGCCAAATTAAATTATAGAGAACATCCTACCACTTTAAAACCTGCATATTTTATGTCTGTGGTCTATAAACTGGTTCACAATAACTTGATTAGAGAAAAGTCTTGAGTAATTGGATGAAGTCAGGCACAGACGATTTGCCCAATAATCAATGAATCTCAGGCGCCTAGCTCTGCTGCTTCCATACTGCTTTTCTATCTGTCCAAATGGTCCTTTGAAAGCTGAAGCTTCAGAGGAAGAATATCAAATCCTCGAAAGTGAGCTAATTTCATAAGCTTTTTGAAACTAGATTGGATTTAACAGGGCTGCGCTTTTGGAAATGAATGGTTGATATAAATCAGAGGTACTGGAAAGGTAATATTTATCTGATTTGATTTAGCAGCAATCTGGTCCAGATGGCAATGTGGAATTTAAAGATATTGAAATATATGGTTGCAGCTGGAGACTGTATAAACCTAAATATAAATAATTCAGATGTGCTTATGCATTTAACAATGTCAGTTTTAAATATAGATAAGAGCCAAGACTTTAGGCTCACATTTGAAAACGGGAAGATGACTAAATGCAGGTGCTCTTATGTATGTGACCATATTTTAATGCCTAATTTAGCTCCAATCTGAAAATCAAGGTGGAGTTCATCAGATGTATCTGTCTGGTCTAAGTGCATGAAGCACATATTAGTATAAGGTTAAATCTGGAATATCAGAAGCAAAAGGGTTGATAAAACAAAACTGTGTACAATGAATACACCAGATTGACTAGGACTTGGAAAGATATAAACTTTCTCTCCATGCTAGGATCACAGAACTATCTTTTTGAAAAGGAAAAAAAAAAAAAGATGGAAATATGTCAGCTTGAGCCAACAAAGGTTTGACACCATCCTAAAAGGAGCTTGAAAAAAATCCCAGGGTGCCAGAATGATGAGAAGAGTTTCTAGAGTTTAGCACATGCCTTCTTCTACCATTCAGAAAGATCTCTGAGTTTAAAGACTTGAGTTCAAATTCTGCCTGTCACTTGAGAGCTCTATGGCTGTGGGCCAAGGATGTACAGGAGATACTCATCCATACCTCCGAGGGAGCTGTGAGGTCTTCTTGGATCAGGAGTATTAAGCCCTGACCCGGCAATAGTTTGTTTCTTTTCTTGCTTTGATTTTTACTTTTCTTTTCTGTCTCTTTTTCCTCTCCTTTCTTCCAATATATTATCACTGGACCTCAGAGTCAGGGTTGGACAGAGACTATGGGCTCAACTGGGGCTCTCCTGAGATTCAATCACTCTTTCTCTCAAGTCAATCCCGCGCACCTTCACTTCCTCAAGGGCAACCCCTTAACATGTTATTTAGGCTCTGTCTCTTCATTCCTCTTCCTTAATCAAGGGCCCACTGATAGGACCCTTGAAATGATGACCTGATACTTGGCAAGATCTTAAACTACAATTGGGGATAGAAAAAAAGCAATGCCTATAGAAAATATTGTGAATGAAAAATTAACAAATTTGTATAGGCTCTCTGAAGAGGAGCGAGGGTTAATAAAGAGGTAATGAAACATCAAAGATGACTCCAGGATTCACTCTTGAGTCTGACTGAACCACACCTAGAATCAAAGACCTGACTTGAAAAAGAAGAGCCTACTTGGGAGATTAAGTGACTTGTCGAAGGCCACAGAGCTAATTATAGTTTGGCTTGGAGAGAAGGTCTCTTGGCTTCTGACAGAGAGCCTGCTCATTCTATCTTCATCGAAACATTGGATGAAAAACTTACTAAAGCCACAGGGAAAGCAAGATTGATCTAGAAGATTTTCATAATTAAAAATAAGTCTATGGGAGGATGATGGAACCATGCCATGCTTTCTAAAATAGATCAATGCCATCATTTTTCCTGGAGACTATTTTAGGAGGAGGAACAGGAAACTTAAAAAATACATATGGGAGGAGGAGGGTCAGGAAGTTTGATCAGAGAAGTATTCATCCTGACACACCTAACATCATCTCATTGCTTAAAATCACTTCATACAGTTATTTTTCCAAATTAAAGGTTTTATTTCATTAAGAATATTCTTGAAATGTCAGCCTTCATCTCACCTGCCCATCACAGATAACCGGTTCACAGCCCTGTCTCAGTCCCATAAGCAGAGCCCAACCTTACCAGCCAGCAGAAGAAAACAGTGCTCTTTCTTGTATCACATGCCCTAAAGCGGTGTAAATGAATCATTCCTTTACATTGGTATATTACAATGCTTTCTGAAGGGCTCACCTCTATACCTCATTTATAAGTCCATGGAGCTGCACTCTGTGGTAATTATCCACTTACATGTTCTATTATGAGTAGGAAGCAGAAGGAAGGTTCTTGTCCATCTTCATATTCCCAGCCCTTAATACAGAACCTGAAACAAGATAGTCACACTCTAAATGTTGGTTGACCAATATCATGGCAACCACTTACATCTGCACAGTAATTTAGTAATTCATTCATTTGTTTGTTTATTCAAATATACATCCCCAGAGTACTCTAGTACTGGGGTGACTACAGGGATTACGGCACAACCCTACCCTTGAGGGGCATGTAACATCTTTCGTTGAGACAGTTTAAAAAGCAACTTCACTGGAGAGTAAAACGTGTTGTGATAATAAAAGTGCAGGGGGCTCTATGGGCTCTATGTGGGAGGACACAGAGAGGTATACAGCTCACTCTTAGGGACAAGGAAGTCTTCTCTGAGGAAGTCATAACTAGTCTAAGATCAAGACTAGGAAGAAAAGGAAAAAGAAGAAGAAGAAGAAAGAAGGAAGAAAGAAGAAAGAAAGAAGAAGAAGAGGAAGAAGGAGAAGGAGAAGGAGAAGAAGAAGAAGAAGGAGAAGGAGGAGGAGGAGGAGGAGGAGAAGAAGAAGAAGAAGAAGAAGAAGAAGAAGAAGAAGAAGAAGAAGAAGAAGAAGAAGAAGAAGAAGAAGAAGAAGAAGCAGCAGCAGCAGCAGCAGCAGCAGCAGCAGCAGCGGAGGAGGAGGAGGAAGAGGAGGAAGAGAAGAAGAGAGGAAGGAGGGTGGGGATGAGGAAGAGGAGGAGGAGGACTAGGAGAGGAAGGAAAGAAGGAAGGAAGGAAGGAAGGAAGGAAGGAAGAAGGAAGGAAGGAAGGAAGGAAGGAAGGAAGGAAGGAAGGAAGGAAGGAAGGAAGGAAGGAAGGAAGGAGAGAAGGAAGGAAAAGTGCATAGTGATTAACAGGTGGCAAGATAGTAAAAAAGATATTACAAGTATTACAGGTAAAGGTGGGAAGGCAAGAGTATAACACATTCAGGAACTGCATGGCCTTCCATTTTCAAAAGGACTTTCATTCCCGTGAGCTCATTTGACCCTCATAGTCACTTTCTGGGATAGACAGTGGTTTTCGAGGGAAGGGCTGAGTTAATTGTTATGTCTACTTTACAAGTAAGGAAAGAAAGACCCAGACTCTGAGAGTTTAAATAACTAGTTCAGGTCACACTTGCCAGGGTCTTCGGGCTCCAGTCTCTGTGCTCTGTGCTCACTTTACCATATCACAGTGAAAATCATTTAGGCCTTACTTGATTCCTGAGGTCCGTGATTTCTGAGTGATCTAATCCAGGACTGCAGGCTGGTCCCTGGGCTTGAAGGGCATGCTGTCCCCATGCTGGGGATAGTGGTGACCTCGCTCAGCTCTGTGGCCTCTGGCCTTTGCCTAAGCACACAGATGCCCAGAGGCTTTAACTTCAAAGACATGCCAGGCCAACCCTTAGAGCCTCCAGCTCCCTGTGGCTTCTTCTGAGATCCACACTCTTTGTGCCAGAAACTCCAACTGCCAACTAAGGAACAACTTGCTCCTGAGCCTGTGCTAATGCACTCTCAGTAAAGGCTCTTGGGGAACAGGGATTGACTGGGCAGGTCACCTATGCTGAGCTGCCCCCTCAGCCCACCCCTAAATGGACACCAAATTGCACCAAAGGCACTGTCCTTCTGGGACAGAGATGGTCACCAGAATTTCAGTACTTCTTCCTCTCTCACCTTATGCATTCAGTCAGCATTCAGAGAACTTGCATCCAGAGAACTTGCTTCTGAAATTCCTGTAGCATCTATAACCTGCCATTCATAACTGCCATGGTGTTCAAAGCACGCCCAACCAATTCCACTCACTACATGGCAGACACTGTTCTAATTGCTTTATGTAAATTAACTTGTTTAATTTTCACAACAACCCTATAAAGTAGGTAATATTACTATTCTCATTTTACTGACCAGAAAACTATATCAGAGAAAGGTTAGGCAATCTTCCAAAAATCAAACAGCTTAATGCATGAAACAGTTGGGTTATGAACCCAAGCGGCCTGACTCCAAAAGACACACTTTTAACAACTAGGTTATATGTCATGTCATAGATGGAGCAGCTGAAAGAAGAGGAGATGGAGCCTGCGGATGGACTGTCATATACCTCCTTGCGTGCTCTCACACCATCACCTGTGCCTATGATGCCCTTCCTCACTCTATCATCTTTCCATTCTCTTTGTCCTGTGGACAAAACTAAATTCAACTCATTTATATGGCAACAAGTAAGTGTACTGTCCCTGTTGGGAGACTTCTACTTCCCAACAGACACCAAATCAGGCTGAATTCATTACTCCTTAATCAGTGTCCCCATAGCTATACAGTAATGATGTCATTATGAGCCTGACCCCTCATACCCCCAAAGGGCGCTACTTTCTTTGAGAGTAAGGGCTCCTTCATTTTATACCCCTTCTACGGAGCACAAAGCCTGGCATATGCTGAGAACCTCACAAACGTTGAGTTGATCAAACAGAGAAATATGCAAAGGCTTCCAGCAAAAGAGGGTTTACATTTGTACCTCGACCAAAGCAGTGAGAAAAACAGCAGATGAAAGCTGCCCCAAGCCATAATTAACTTAATAGAAGTAAAATCTAAAGGTAGAGTTAGCCAGCAGGAGGTGCTGTGTCCCTCGTCACCGACGGTCTTCAAGTAGGTCTAGGCGGTGCATACAGAAGAGGTTATGAAGGGGATTCCAGGTTTAGCTGGGAGCTAGATAAGGTTCTGAATGGAGACTGTGATTTCCACTGCCAAGGTCCCAGGAGGCTTGCCTGGACTAGCACAATAGTCTCCTAACTAGTCTCACTGCCAAATCTGTTTCCATGCTAATGCCAATTCACACACACACACACATATGCACACACATACACACTCATAAACACACACACAGACACACGTGCCTGACACTTTTACTTTTTTATGAAAAACCTCCTAAGCTCCCTCTTGCCCATAGTAGGTGTTCTCTAAACTGTTCTGTGTTTGGTCTTCTCTAGAGTGTAATTTAGTGGCTTCCCTGTGGAGTAGGAAGATGGTGCTGGGAAGACTGAACCAAAAGGTTGGTCTAAACCCTTCCCTGTGTGACCACAAAAGTAACCTTATGTCTTGTATCTATGTTAAATATTGGGAGTCTATGGGAAATTTTAGTTAGGAAAAAAAAAAAGCTTTGCTAATTGAAAAAAAAACATCTCAAAACCCCTGGCCTCTTGCATGAATCCAAATTACTAGGCACTGAAAACCCCACCACTGCAGCCCAACATAGCCTTTCTTGGCTCTACACTCTCTGTGCCATGTTGGGTTTCTTACTTTTGCCCCAAAATGCTCTTAAGGTTCATATGAAGCCTGTGTTTCTGGATATGTTGGAAGTGGCAGGGATCCCTCCATCAATCATTTTCTTGTTTGGTGAAATATTCTTTTCTTTAAGGGCTCCATTCATTTCTCATGTCCCCTACGAAGGCTCCTACATGACTTGCACTGATGTGGGTACTTAGCACAGGTTTAGCATGTGATGACTTAGGCATCATTCCCCTGAAACCATGGGCTCTTCGTACCTCCAGTGCCTCTCACATCTGATGACACATGGTAGGAGCTTAATAAATGCTTATTAAGTTGATGACTGTGCCAGAAGAAGGGTGAGGGATTACACAAAGTTTTAAGAAAATCTCAGAGTAACTCTTCAGAAGCAAAAATAAAATAATAACATTTAATAAAAGTGCCTGCTCAGGGCCTGCAGGCCAACTCCAGTTTTGCTCCAAATGTTGATGGCCTTGAGCTTTCTTGTGTGAAATTCAGGACTGGCTCCATAGGAGAGAACAAATGATGAGTAGGACTTGAGGAGCAGTTTTAGGTGGGGCTGTTTTCCAGAGCTTGCAATTATACCCTATTCCTGCATGTTTGTACCCTAACCTAAATCATACATTATCCTGGCTGTGTGCAGACTTAAAGGAGGTGAGAAAATATATAGCCCTACAAGTAAAGGAAGAATGCCAGGGAAATGATAAAAGATTCCAACCTGAGCCTCTTCCAACTCAATGAGGCTCAGGTTGGAATCTTTGGAAACACAGTATCCAAGTGTTGCCATGCCTGGAACAAAGGCGTTGGTGCCAGTTCTCACCAAGTGAAAAATACCCACAGATCACAAGAAGAAAATGATGTCAGTTCTTTCAACTCTTCCAGGAATAAACTGGGCCCTTGAGCTGTATTTACTCGGTGAAACATGTACTTGTCTGAAGTCAGTACATATAAGGAAAAGTGTGGGATTACCCAGAAGAGCTTAATTTCATTTCCACTCAGGAAGAATGCTTCCATTGTGAAAATTCAACAGGCAGTAAAGGAATTGTGACAGTATGTGTGTTTGTAGAGGTCAAGGAGAAAGTTTTGGCTGCATCTTTCCCAAATTACTTTGCCACATCCAAATTTCTAGCAGCTAATATTTTAAAGTTATAGCGCCAAGGTTGTCTAAGAGTCATTAATACCAGGAACTTTAATTTACAAAAGCCAAATCTCAAGTAACTCAAAAGATCTCACCTTCCCCCACAGTGGTTCAAAGACAAGACTAACGAGAGGAATTCTGATCCATTCAAGGCTGTAGTAGCCAGCCTCCAATATGGTGCCACATGATCCCTATCTTCTGGCATTTCATCCTTTCAATTAGTCCCCTCTCACAGTGAATCAGGGTTGATCTGTGTGACAAAGAACAGTTTAGTATCCTCCACATGGATTAGGACTTTCAGGAGTTATGTTATCAGAGGCATTGCAATTTCTACCTTGTTCTCTTGGATTACTCAGTCTAGGGGGATCCAGTCACCACGCTGCAAGTCACTGATGTACACTGTGGAGAGACCCATGTGGAGAGGAACTGACGACTGTCATCAACAGACAGCATCAAATTGCCAGCCATGGGAGTGTGCCATCTTGGAAGCAAATCCTCCAGCCCCAGTCAAGCCTTCAGATGACTGCAGCCCTGGCTTACTTCTGACTCAGTCTCACGTGAGACTCCACCAAGAATGGCTCAGACAAGGTGTTGCCAAATTCCTGGCCCACAGAAACTGTGAAAATTAATTAATGTTTATTGTTAAGCCACTAAGTTTTGAGGGTAATTTGTTTCACAGCCATCAATAATACACAAGGCATTAAGGTATTCATTCATTTGTTGACTCAATATTTTTTTCAATATCTGCTCTGTACCAGGAGCCTGACTGATCCTACCATGAACTCTAACAAAGGGAGAATAAGAGAAGAGAATCAGAGCTTGGGGTGACAACAGGTTACTTATTGCCTTTTGCAAACTGACTGGTCCTTAGGTTCACCCTGGGCAGAGACTTGAAGTTTGATTTCAACAGCAACTGAATTTACTCCTTGGGTACCTGTATTAGCTACAAGTGACACATACTCAATCACTCTTTTCATTTTTTTTATTTTTTAAGGGATTATCAGCTTATGTAAGTAAACAATACAGGTACTGGTTAAGTGATTTATATGTCTTACTGTGTGTAATTCCGAAACAATTTCATAAAGGAAGTACTCACGTGATCCTCACTTCATAGAATGGGAAAACTGGGGCACAGAGAAGTAAAATACTAGTTGAATTTAGGTGCTCAAATGATCATCCATAATCTCTTTCTCCAGCTCTTGGCTCTGTTTTTTCTTATTGGTTCAGATTCAGACAGGTTTTCCCTAAGTGGTGGCAGGCAAGGCCCTCAGCAGCTCAAACTTACCAGCTTAGTACTCCCCAGAGAGAAAGTACATCTCCTTCCCAGTAGTTCTTGAAAGTGTCCCGGGACTGGCACTCATTGGCTCTGATCATCCCAGTTTGCTCCCTGGCCTGCTGTGTCCTAGTTGCAGCCAGACTTCTGTCACATGTCCACCCAGGAGTGAGGTGATGGGGTAACTCCACCTGAACTTCACATACTCAGAGCAAGGGAGGGGAAGCTTTCCTAAAGGAAAATCCATAACTCGTTGCCAAGATAAAGGAAGGTGAATGCTGTTGGCAGGCAAAAGTAACTGATGTTCACCAGAGCACCCTTCTCACTTTGTTGACTGGAGTAGAGGGTGCACTGTGGGAGAGGGTAGGAAAGAAAACTAGTAAAGTCATTTTGGATCAGATAAACCCTTGTGTTTATTCCTTCATTCCCTAAATGTTTATAAATACGTTTTTGCTAAGCCTTAGGAGTAAATGCAATGGTGTGCTGGAGTTGGGTTGCATTGACTTGTGAGAGCCAATCATTAATATTTCAGAAATTTTGCAGGATGATACCAAACATAGCCATTTTTAGATTTATATAGGCCAGGAGCCTGTAATTCCAGCACTTTGGGAGGCCGAGGCTGGTAAGATTGTTTGAGCTTAGGCGTTCCAGACCAGCCTGGACAACATAAGATAATCAGGGATGAATTTATTTTTCTATTGATTATCTAGACTCAAGAAAGTGATTGAGAAAGTTAGTGATGCAAATGTATCCATAACCATTACATTGTAAATAGCACAAAATATTGAACAAATATTCCTCTGGTATTTGCAAATGTCTGATTCAGTAAAGATGACTCACATCTTTGATGATAAGTGAAGTTTCAGTGTTTCCCCTTTATATTATGTGCTAAAAGAAAATATCAACTGACACGTTGGAACTACACTTGTTCATCAATTGCAGCTATAGATTAGCAACAGACACAGGAGTTTAGCAAGAATTAACAAAAGCATTCTGTAAGAATCGATTGGCTAAAGGAAGTTTACAAGAGTATTGTACTTTTTAATTATTTGTAAAGAGTGAGCTACATATCTGTTATATCAATAAACTTTATAACTAAATAATATATACATATACATGTATAAATTCCCTGCCCCTCCTCCTCCAGGATACAAGTTATTCAGCATTTACCAGGGCGTTACTTTATAAAAGAGTAAATATCCAGTATTATAGCAAGCTAAAAATTTTAGACTATTTTGTAGTCAGTGGGAGCCATGGGGGTTTTTTGAGCAGAGGCACGGCACAATTAGATTAGCATTTTAGAAAGTTCACTCTAGCAGTGATATGGAGGATAGATTGAAGATAAAGTAGTTAGGGAGGTCTCTTAGAAAGTCTATCAAATTCAAATGCAATTAATAATATCCTTCAGCTAAATGCTAGACATTATGCTAAGAAATTTCATACCCTATTTCTTTTACTCCTTATAGCAGCTCTATTGAGGTAGATATCATCATGACAAAGGCATTGAGACTAGATATAAAGGTACAGATTTAAGAAGGAAATAGACTGACTAAGCATTGCTGACTGTAGCCTAGGTGTAGACTTATTTAGTTGTCTGGCAATCAGTCTCTCTAGTGAACGACAGCACTAGTGTCTTTTGAAAAGTCACCCCTCCCATTGTACCTACCTGTCTTTGCCACCCAAAGAAAAACCACATCACCCAAACTAAGCCAAACAGCCTATCATACCTTGTATGAAAATTAAAGAATGGGAAAACAGGTGGAGGGCATGTATTCCAGAGAAAGTACTTAGCATAGCTGGCTAAATTGTTAGTTCTGCCTGCACCCAGAACAGCACTGGTTTCTGTCCTATTTCTAAACCTAGTTTCCAGCCTCCAGTAAATTATCTTTTTACTGAAGTTTTCCAGATTTGGCTTCTATTGTTTGCAACTAAAAAAACTCCCACCACTACTGTGCCTAATTAGAAGAAAAGGTACAGGACTGGGTGATGTTTAAGGCTTAATAAACATTAAAGAAAGAAGGCAGTATATAGTCCCAATTTTGTAAAGCCACCAACACAAGTGACTACAATTTGTTCTATAGGTCTCTTTTGCTCTGAAGAACAATCTCCATTTTAACATTTGTATACGGTGGGTTTCCTGAGCTCACATAAAAGGGAACCTCGGCTCCTTTATTTCTATCAGTTTCCCCACCAGCTGCACTGAGGTGCATATTAATGATGGCTTGGCAGACCCTGGTCTGTGAGGCTCAGAAGCATGAAAGACACACCTATGTGTGTGTGATCTGTGCTATCAAAGGCCACAGAAACATCAGTGGGAAGGAAAATTGACACAGCGACAGAATCCGCCCCTATCAAACAGAAGGTCTTGACAAGTCCTCATTAGAGAGGTCTCTGTGTTTTGGACTGATTGAAATGTCTCAGTCTGCAAGGATCCTGAAGCAAAGGTCAAAGTGGCCTTGCAATTGGGCCTTCTAGCTTCTCTTTCTGGGGAGGGGATGAAGAGAGGCCTTAAAATCAGTCAGGACCAGACCCTGAGCTAGCAGGAGTGCTTAATCAGCTGCCCTAGGTCTCAGACAAGAAAATTCTGACTGTTGCCAAGAAGGTATTAATGACACATACCATAAAAGGCAGTGACCTCATAGCTCTCAACTTCTCTGTCAAACCCCTAGTTGGCAACAGATGAAGGAGGCAGGTTGCCACACTGATCACATCTGGCTGCGTCTATAAGAAAGATCAAAGTGGCAAGCCTGTTAAGTCCGAGAGAGGCCCACTTGCCAGTTTCCATCTCAGCAGCCCACTGCCTGGCACCTGGGGGATGCTCCATAAGGGTTTGTGGGTAAAAGGCAAGCAGTGGAAGAAGGAAAGGATCTGCTGCTGCTCTGAGTCTGGGGAGAAATCTCTTTCTCATCATTGCAACTCCTGGGGCTTTGGTCCAGATGGGAAGAATTGCCTCCTGTTCCACTCCTGCCTCCTCACTCCCCAAATCCTGAGTAAGATTCAGATTCTTATGAAGGCAGATGGAGGCCTGGGACTCTTCTGACAACACTTCTTTTTATTCATCCTGGAGACCACTCGGAAGATAAGCATAGGAGAGCTCCAGGCCGGAACCCCTGCCTTAGCTATTCCAGCTTTGCCTCTAACAGAAGCTCCATCAGGCTTTAGTCTTTTCATTTGTTGAAAGGAAGTATGAGCCTGATTATTCTAAAGGGTCCTGTCCAATAATAATCTTCCATATGTTGGGCTAACAGAATCGCGTCTGTCACTGCAGAGTGTATCTTTACTTAAAACACAGATTCCCCAAATAGGGTTGCATGCCTTCTCCTCTTGACAACGGCCTTTCATGTTGTTACCATTATAACCTTCCACTGACATTATCAAAGTCCAGAAAGCAAAAGCTTGATGCCAGAGATAACAAGGCAAAAGAACCCACCCCACAAGGCCCGAGTCACGGTCATGCACTGACAGCCACCCCAGCCACCGAGGCCAGGAATACAGTCTCTCAGTTAAGCCATCTCCTGGAGCGAAAACCAGCATTTTTCCACAGAGCCAACCATTCAAAGCTGCCCTCTCTGCCCTTTCAAATTTAATTTGTTTCAAATCTTGTAGGAGCCACAGAATTATTTCAGGATTGGAGTCAAGTGAAAACAGGTGTGCCACTCTTTCATCCGCCCCCCTCTCCCCTTCAAAGGGGCCTGATTAGCCACCAGATTAATCGACCTGGCCAATGGGGAGAGAGGAGCCCTTCAGCTTGCCTGAGCACCAGTCACTGGGATGCTGACCCAGAGTTTGGGGGTCCCAGCATAGGACCCCTGACCTGGCTGAACTTCTCATGCCCTATCCAAGTGCCCATGCAGTGACAAGACTTGGCTATGGCATCATCTGCCCTGTGCCAATATCTTTCTCTGCCCTTGTGCAGGCCATTCTGGCCTTGAAAGCCAAGGCATGGTGGTCCTGCCTTCCAAGATAAACCAGAGTTCTGCTCTTGGCTATCCCAGCATTTGCTTTGGCAGTTCCATTTAGGCTGACCTTCCTGATGTGTCAATATTTAGGGGGCTATGCATGGAAAACATTTGCAAAGTTTAAAATGAAATAGAAAAGTCTTATTCAAAGACAAAAATTGGAGTTCAGCAAAAAGTCAAACCAAAGGGAAAATTATTTTCACTGTGCAATCCCTGGAAGGGGAGCTGTTAGCACTCAGGGCCACTGTAAAGCGACATCTTTGCCCCAGATACTACTGGAGAGGGCTGCAGGGCTCACATCTGGTTTGGCTTTTCTCTTCTATCTGTACAATCCCCTTTGGTTTCTTCATTTCTTTTCAGGCTAAATACCATCTTGATGCTGACAACTCCCAAGCTTAAATCTTCAACCCATGCCTCTGTCTCTTAAACTTCAGGCTTATATATTAATTATTGATTCGATATCCCTTCTCAGCGTCTAAAATATTCAAAACTATTCTATCCTAAATCTTGCTTTCCCTCAGTCTTCTCTGTGGCAGCACTGTCCTTTCATTTGTTCAGGCCCAAAACCGTGGAGTCATCTTGCCTCCTCCCTTTCCACACCCCACATCCAGTATCAGGACATCTCATCTGTTCTACCTGCAGAACATGTCTCAAATCCAACCACTTCTCACCATTTCCATCACTACCATCCTGCTACAAATCACCACAATTTTCTGCCTAAAAAATGTAGTAGACTCCTAGCTAGTCATCCCACTCCCACCCCACCCCCTCTACCCCAACCCTGGTTGCAGAGAGAAATGAAAATGGTTATTTTAAGATACAGTTAGGTTGTATCACCATCTGCTCATCACCTTCCGGTAGTTTTCCATCTCATTCACAGTAGAAGCCAAAGTCACCACAAGGGCCTCAAAGATCCTCCAATATCGGTTCCCTGTCCCACCTCCCACCAGTTAACCCCTGATCTCATCACCTGTCCTCTTCCCCTCGCTCACACTGGCCTTCCTGATGGTCCTCAAGTTCAGCAACCATACTCCCACC
The DNA here is from genome assembly GCF_037993035.2 of Macaca fascicularis. Lineage (NCBI taxonomy): Eukaryota > Metazoa > Chordata > Mammalia > Primates > Cercopithecidae > Macaca > Macaca fascicularis. The sequence continues at coordinate 34,733,431 of NC_088388.1, read as the reverse complement.
TCAGGACTTTGCTCCTGCTATTCCCTCTGTGTGGAATGCTATTCCTCTTCCCCCAGGTATCTCTGTCTGGTTTGCTTCCTCAACTGCTTTAGCTCATTGCCAAGATTTGCTTTAGCAGAGGCAGCATCACCAACCACTCTACATAAAATAGTAGTGATCACACCTCCCTCTGCATCATAGCCCTCACTATGTTGCTCATCCTACTTTATATTTTTATGTGACAATTATCTCCACCAGACTTATTATAGACACATGTATTTGTTTATTTTCTGTATCCCCCAACTACAGAATAAATTCCAGGGGATTGAAACTTCATTTTGTTCACTGCTGTATCCTCAGAACCTAGACTGATGCCTCGTACCTCATAGACATGAATATGTAATTTTTAAGATAATTCATACCCAACAGCCTTCAAATCTTCTGGCACCTTCAACTTTTCTTTGCATGATCACTCCAGGTTTAAGGGTAGAGCATGATTCTCAGTGCTGACCAATTATAACACTTTGTGCCCCCCTCCACCACATACACACACACACGCAAAGGGATTGGAGCAAGAAGGATCATGTAACTCACTTGAATCCAATGAGACGTGATGACATTTTCTCTGACTTCTGGGAAAAGAATATTGCTCCTTCCCATTTAATTTAACATAGAAGGGACTGGATCTACTATAGCCATTTGGACACTGTGAGAAGAGTCCAGGCAGCCTTGGAGATGAATCGATGGGGAGCAGTCACCAATCTTAAGGACTATATGATTCCATTGACCGTGACCTACACATTTCACATAGAGAGACTTGAACTTCAGAGAGGAAATGAGGAAAAATAAATGAAGAAGCCCTTGTCCTTGCCTTTGTCCTCCCGCTGAGCCTTCCCACTTCCGCAGTTTTGAACTGTGATGATGCTTCAAGGTAGAGCAGGGATGGTAAACAGGTCATGTGCCATATCCAACTCTAATTGACAAGTGGTCATTTCCTGGAGTTTAACACTGAGAAATATTTAGAAACTGTGAACAGCTCAGCAGGAGAATGCACCATGATTGACCAGTAATGCCTGTTATAAGCACAAGACAGAGGAGGGATGTATTAATTTCTTTGTGCTTGGATAAAGCACAAAATTGAGCTAATTTCAGGGAAATGATATAAAATATATACATAATAAGAGGATAGAGAAAAAAAAAAAAAAGATGTGATTAGATGAGGAGGAAACCCAGGGATGGTTTCTGGAAGGTGAACCATAAATGGAAGCCAGGAAATGCAGACAGTCCCCCAACTGTTTTATCTGGAGCAGAGGGGCCATGTCATAGAAAGGTTCAAGATAAGGCCGGAGATGTTCCACCAGGGATAGAATAATTGATGATGGCCTTGAATGCTAGACTAAAAAAGGTGGATTGGATGCAAGCAGCGATAGGGAGTTTCTGTAGGGTTTGGAGCATGTGAGGGTTATAATAAGATAGATGTTTGAGGCAGATTATCCTGTCAGTTGGATCCAAGATGAATTGAAGCCATGGGAATTGGTGGTAGGGAGGCTGGTTAGCATCCTGCAGCAATGAGTCAAGGAAATGCACTCTGGAAAATGTCTTAAGCAGACCCGTCATGAGTATGACCACAGACTCTTTAGCTGTGTCCAGACCTGTGCTCTGGACATGCTCAGAGAAGTCTCAGAACCTCCATAGCAGAGTTTTCAGAGCAAGGGACCTGAGCAGTTTTGGAAGGGTCTTTCCATTCAGTTCACTTGACAGTGGCCAGGGCAAGGAGAGAGGCCATTCTGAAGGAGCTGTGAAAGCTTCTGTGTGAAAAGAATTGTGTGCCTTTTGTTGCTGTGGTGCCACAAAGTCAGCTCACTAGGGTCTCTTGAAGTTTCCACTAAATCATACCTAGGAAGGGATGATTTGTTAATCACTAAACGTAACTCATATAAATGTAGGCTATATACTTAGATTAGCCATAGTAACGGCAAGGGGTACAAATGCAAATGTTAGCAGGGTCCGGGTTGGTAAAATAACAAAGCAAAGCAAGCTGGAGACTTTGGCATACCAGGAGGCCACATTCTGAAAAAGCAGCAGCCGCTCAGCTCTCACTGGGGGTTTACATCAACTAATGTAGGCTAAATACTTCAGTTTTTACACGAGAAGTCTTATATCTAGTGTTTCATGTGAAATTCCCTCATTCTTAAATGTTCAGAGCTATTTTAATTTTATTTTAACTGCTGATTTCTCTATTCAGATCTCTCGACTCAGAAGCTACAGATATGGGTTTAGTCCCTATTATTGGGTGTAGTGCTTGATTTGAGGGAGGCAGATGATGAGCTTTGTAGCAGCAGCCTGGGATGAAATCTCGACCAGCCCACTTTTTCTCTTGGTAACTGTGATCAAGGGACTCAACACTGCCCAGCTTCCATTCCATTAGCTGTCAAATGGAGAAAATAACAAAGTAGTTAAGCATTTGCCAAATGCCAGGCAGTGTCTTAATGATTTTATGCATTCTATGAGGTAGTTGCTATTATATGTTCTCCATTTTTCAGATGAGAAAACAGAGACGCAGGAAGTTTTAAGTACTTCTTCAAAGGACTGCAATAATAATAGATGTGAGGCAGTTGTGGTGGTCACAAAGCACATTCTAAGCATTAGTTATTATTGTCATTATTGAGTATGACTCAGAGAAAAGGTGTTTTTAAAAATCGCAACTGTTGGCAGCTCTTTCTGCCCTCAGGGAGTGGAAACTTCTTTGTTGACATGGCTCTGTATTTTGAAAAATGCCTGGAAAGTCCTCTTGGAGTCTAATGCTGAAGCTTCCAAAGGTTTGGCCCAAATGATGCATCTGGGCAAATGGCGATGTTGAATTGTTCTTCAAAACAGTAGGGGGATTTGGAGGGTCTGAGCAGAGGGAATGAGGGGGCTGAGAAGAAGGAGGGAGGAGGAAGGGATAAGGAGGACATTGAAGGGGAACAGCTCAAGCACCCTGGTGAGAGCCTGGAGGGACTGGAGGAGGAAATGGTCAGTGAGTGCTCTTGTGCTTTGCAGAACTGGAGGAGACGTTGTAATTATTGACAAATCAGGCTACAGGTACTCACCTCTATTGCTGCTGAGCCTTGAGTACAATCCTTCTACCTACAAAGGCTGCTTCAGGAAAGCAGAGATAAAAGGGCTGTGTACCTTTGGGTAGAGGTGAAAAAGCGGGATAGTTAATGCTTACAAAGCTTTTTTGCTGTGGCAGTTGTTTTCCAAGTGCTTTATGCTCATTTAATATCAAAAACAACCATGTTCTATTAGCCCTTTTTTTTTTCTTGTGACAGTGTGACCCTCTGTCACACAGGCTGGAGTGCAGTGGTGCCATCTCAGCTCACTGCAAGCTCTGCCTCCTGGGTTCACGCCATTCTCCTGTCTCAGCCTCCCAAGTAGCTGGGACTACAGGCGCCCACCACCACACCCGGCTAATTTTTTGTATTTTTAGTAGAGACGGGGTTTCACCGTGTTAGCCAGGATGGTCTCAATCTCCCGACCCCGTGATCTGCCTGCCTCGGCCTCCAAAAGTGCTGGGACTATAGGCATGAGTCACCACACCTGACCTCTATTAGCCCATTTTTACAGATGAGGAAACTGAGGCAGAGTTACTCAGCTGCAACTAACTCCAGATTCTATGCTGTTAACTTCTATGTTATCCTGAAAGAAAGACATAGCTGCCAGAGCGGAGATCCCTGTGAAAGCAAGGATTCAAAGGAAAGAGGTAGTAAGAACAAAAGTGACTAAAAAGACTATAAGCCCCGGAGAATCTCTAGGGATATTGGGAGGCTCAGGGAGGAGGTTGCTTGTTGCTGGTTTTTCCACTAACCTGCTCGGTGGGGACTTGAACCATTTATACTTAAACACTAAAACAAAGTGATCCAGCTTCAACTGATCTTTGGGTGACACTGTTTATTTTCAAGATTCAAATAGGATATCCAAGTGACTAAGTCTTGCCATTCTAAGTCAATTCGGACATGAACCTTATCCTTGACCTGTGCTGATGAGTGACTAGTATACCCAGGTAGTATGTCCCACTTGTGTTAGCTGCTTCCTCAAGTGTGGGAAGAAGGTGATAACACCTTAAAAGCCTCCTAGGCATCGGAGTAAATTTAACTGAGAATGTTCTGAGTGAGGAGGGAAGAGATCATTTTGTTATGTAGAGGACTATCAATCACTTTCAAAGATACAACTAATACCTAGATCTAAAGAGAGAAAATGGTTGAGCAAATTCATCAGGGAGGCTTTGATTTTATCTGATTATGGACAGAAAAGAGACAAAACTGTTGCATGTTTTGAACTCTGTTAATTTGTATAACACATGCTCTACTTATGTTTTTAAAGGGATATAGATCTACATGGTAGCTACTTTTTTTTTTCTTATTGATTTGCTAAGCACAAGCATTGAAATTACTTTTAACTCACAACAATGGAAAAACCTTTTAATGAAAATAGTATCCACCAAAGGTTAAAAAGTTAAGGTTTGTCACAGAGGAAAATGAGACCGGCATGATCAAAATGCAATGCATTTTGCCCTTAGAGAGATCGGGCGGTCCCCAGATCTGTTTTGTCTCTGATCTCTCTTTCTCTCTCTCTGTCTCTCTTTCTCTCTTTCTCTCTCTTTCTCTCTTTTTTTCTCTCTCTCTCTCTCTGCTACTAATCCACTAAGGAAGTGTCAAAAACTTGTATTTTACTGATGATTCATTATCAGGTTTGGCTATGTAGAATCTGCCTCCTTCTTTCTCTAATGCTGTTTTTGTTTCCCAGAATGGAAGCTGAAGGGAGAAAAGGCACATGAATTATGACTTCTTTGAAATGCCCCCATCCAGTACATCAAGGGTTACCTCCCAAATTCCATTTTCTCTGATCAGGAATGGATTACTCTTTGCACTTACACACTTTGCATCTGTATTTTCTGTCTTGGAAATGACACATGTGAAGCAACTACAAGTGGTGACTGAGCTGAGGGATTGGCATCTGTAGTAAGCATTTACAAAGAGAATCAGATCATGTGACCTCAAAAAGATGAGCTTCTTTTAGGTGGGATTTTGTTAGACCAATTGTGGTGAGCTAAAGTAGAGCCAAAAGGGAGGAAAGAGACTCAAAGTGAGAAAAGGGCGCTTATGGAAGCTCAGAATTAAACAAAGAAGTCTTTTTGAGTATTAAGAAATAAAAACAATGGATCCAGAGCCATGGAATGGTGCCCAGGCCCCCAAAAGCTCATTTGCTTTTAAGATTGTTTAGGCTTTAATTAGTGAAGCCTTGCCCAGAAGGATTAAAAATCTTGAACTTTGAAAAAGAACAATTTGCAAGGCCAAATGGGAAGAAGGCTGAGTGGATACAGATGGCAGTATAGAACTCACAGCTTGTTTAGTCAAGGATTAGAACTCTAAACTCTGAGGTGGGGCTGGTAGTTTTATTTACAAGAAAAGTTCAGACCACTTTATTCTGCTTAGGCATGAGATAAAACCTATCGTGAAGAAACCTACAGAAATGATGTCCCTCTGTTTGTAGTTTTAATCTTTCTACATTTATCAAGCATCAATAGCTCACATTTTCCCCTACTTTCAATGCTCCAAAGTATATTGAATTCTTTACAATCCCTCCAAAGCCCAAACAATTTTATGTGTCTAAACCCTCTACATAAAATTTTTTTTCTGCCCCCACCTGTAAATTCCTATGAAACCTTTAGAAACATATCCACTCATAGCCTCTTCTCTGAAGACCTGTCTGAATCTTGTGGGCAGTGGATCATGTTCTCCTTTTTGTCATCTACTTAAATCCACCTGTGCAGTTGCACTTATCACTTTGTGTTACATTTATTTGGTAACATGTAGAATATATGCAAAAGAATGTATATGGAATATATGTCCATTTTAAATATTAATAATTTTAAAACACCTATGTACCAATCAAGCAGCTTAAGTTATTGCCAATAACTTAAAATTCCTGCGTGACTCACCCATCCCTCTGCCTACTTGCCCTGAAGAGGAAACTACTGAAGCACTTTTATGTTTATTCTAACCTCGTTTTTCTTTCTAATTTTACCACATATATTTGTGTTCGTAAACAACATAGTGTTTTGAGTTGCCTATTTGGAACATAATAATGTGATATTAGGATTCATCTATATTGATGATTGAATCATGCTTTCTTAATGGGAGTGATATCGCCCTCGAGGGGTAAAATTTGGTTCATAATGTGTACAACAGAGTTATATATATGATCTATATCTTAGTCTTAATACTTACAGCAAAGTTGTATATATGATCTATAAATATACAGTTTGTCTGTGACTTTAAAATTTCACCCAGGGTTGTTCAGAAAAAATACCTAAAAAGATTTCATAGGGGTATGATATAAAAAAAAAAAAGATTGAGGAACACAAGTGTGGGTCATATATTTTTATTGCTGTATAAAATCCCATCAGATGACTAAACCACAATTCATCTATCTATTTTAATGATTATGTATATATGGGTTGTTTCAAATTATTTTTATTATTAAAATGGTGTTGTGCTCATAAACTTGATAGCTTAGACGAAATGAACCAATTGCTTAAAAAACACAATCTACCAAAACAAACACAAAAATATATAAGTAATCTGAATAGGTCTACATCTGTTAAAGAAATTAAATCAAACATTAATAACTTTCCAAAACAGAAAGCACCAGTCCTAGATGGGTTCACTGGTAAATTCTACCAAATATTTAAGGAAGAAATTATACCAATTCTTTACAACCTATTTCAGAAGATAAAAACAGAGGGAATACTCCCTAATACTCCACGAGGCCAATGTGACCCCAATACCAAAACCAGACAAAGATATTACAAGGAAAGAAAACCATAGACCAATATCACTCATAAACACAGATGTAAAATTCCTCACAAAATATTAGCAAATCAACTATAATAATGTATAAAAACATTTATACACCACAACCAAGTGGAATTTATCCCAAGTATGCAAGACTGGTTCAATGTTCAAAATTCCATTAATGTAGTACATCATATCAACAGTCTAAAGAAGAAAAATCACATGGTCTTATCAATGGACACAGAAAATTATTTGACAAAACCCAACACCCACTCATAATAAAAACTTGATCAGCAAACTAGAAATAGATGGGAACTGCCTACATTTGATGAAGACCAACTACAAAAATTTACAGCTAAAATCATATAATGGGGAAAACCTCAGAACTTTTCTGCTACGATCAGGAACAAAGCAAGGATGTCCCTTCTCATCACTACTTTTCACCATTGTACTAGAAGACCCAGGTAATGCAATAAGACAAGAAAATGAAATAAAAAGTATACAGATTTGGAAAGAAGAAATAAAACTTCCTGTGTTCACAGATGACATGATAGCCTATGTAGAAAATCTGAAAGAACTGATTTTTAAAAATTATAGAACTAAGTGATTATATCATTTTGTAGAACTATAAATGCAGCATACAAAGTTAATATATAAAATTAACTGTTTTCCTATATGCCAGAAATGAATAAGAAAATTTGAAATTAAATCACATGACCACTTACATTAGCACGCCCCAAAATGAAATATTTAAGTAACATCTAACAAAATATGGACAAGATCTATATGAGGAAAACTATAAAACTCTGACGAAAGAAATAAAAGAAGAATGAAAGGAATGGAAAGATAGTTTGTCTTCATAGATAGGGAAGACTCAATAGTGTAAAGATTCAGTTCTTCCCAAGTTTATCTGTTCATCTTATTTATATATCTCAGCCAGTTATTTTGTGGGTATCAACAAATTGATTGTCCAAAGTTTATGGACAAAGGGCCAGAATAGTCAACTCAATATTGAAGAACAAAGTTAGAGAACTGACATTACCTGCCTTCAATATTTGATATAAAGTTACAGTAATCAAGACAATGTAATATTAGCAAAAGAATAAACAGAGAGATCAATAGAACAGAATAGAGAGCCCAGAAATAGATCCACATAAATACAGTCAGCTGATTTTTGACAAGGAGCAAAGATAATACAATAAAGCAAAGATAGCCTTTTCAACACATGGTGCCACAACAACTGGATTCCCATATGCAAAAAAAAAAAAAAAAAAAAAAAAAATCCAGACATAGACTTTACACCATTCACAAAAATTAACTCAAAATAGGTCATAGATCTAAATGTAAAACTAAAAACCATAGAACTTATAGAGGATAACCTAACAAAAAATCTAGATGACCTTGGATATGGCAATAATTTTTTGGATATAAGACCAAAGTCATGATCCATGAAAAAAAAACTAAGCTGTGCTTTATTAAAATTAAAAGCTTCTACTCTGCAAAAGAAAATGTCACGATTAATTAGATGACAGCCTGGGAGAAAATATTTGCAAAAAGGCACATCTGATAAAGAACTGTTATCCAAAAAATCTACAAAAAACCCACAAAATCAAAAGATAATGAACGACTTGATGTTATAAATGGGCAAAAGGCCTGAACAGATACCTCACGAAAGAAGATACACAGGTAGCCAAGAAGCATATGAAAAAATGTTCAACATCATATGGGATTAGGAAATTGAGAATGAAAATAACAATACAATTCCCCTACACATTTATTAGAATGGCCAAAATCTAGAATATTGACAACACCAAATGCTGGCAAGAATGTGGAGCAACAGGAACCCTCATTTATTGCTGGTAGGAACACAAAATGATACAGGCATATGGAAGATGATTTTTCAGTTTCTTACAAAACTAAGATATTCTTACCAACTGATCCAATAGTTATGCTGCTTGGTATTTACCCAAATGAGCCGAAAACTTTTGTTCATAGAAAAACCAGCACTAGGATGTTTATAGTGGCTTTATTTGTAATTGCCGAAACTTGAAAGCAACCAAGATGTCCTTTGGTAGGTGAATGGATAAGTAAACTGTGGCACATCCAAATAATGAATATTATTCAGCACTGAAAAGGAATGAGCCATCAAGCCATGAAAAGACATAGAAGAAGCTCATATGCACATGTAAGTAAAAGATGCCAATCTGAAAAGGCTACATATGGTATGATTTTAACTATATGTAATTCTGGAGAAGGCAAAACTATGAAGACAGTAAAGAGATCAGTGGTTGACGTGTGTTTGAGGGGAGGATGGATCAATAGGGAGAGCACAGAGGATTTTTCAGGCAGTGAAGCTACTCTATATGATACTAAAATGGTGGATACATGCCATTACACATTTCTCGAAATGCAGAGACTGTACAACATCAAGAGTGAACCCTAATGTAAACCATGGACTTTGGGTGACAATAATGTGTCAATGTAGGTTTATTGAGGATAACAAAGGTACCCCAGGGTTGCAGGACGTTAATAGTGGAAAAACTGTGCCTGTGTAGGAGCAGGGAGTATATGAAAACTCCGTACCTTCTGCTCAATTTTGCTCTGAACATAAAACTGCTCTAAAAATAAAGTATATTTACGAAAATGTTGCATGGACATTCTTGTACACAGCTACTGGTGCATATGTGCATCAGTTAATTTAGGGAATGCCTAGAAAATGAATTGATTGGTCATATGTATGGCATATGCATATCCAAATTTACTGGGTTATTCACAAAAATTGTTTCAATTTACATTACCAACAACAGTACATAAATCCTCATTACTCCACCTCCTCACAAACATTTGGGATTGTCATGTGTTAAAATTTGTCATTCTTGTGGATGTCAACAACAACAAAAAATTGGGGATTTAGTCTATTATTAATAAAGTAGAGCATCTTCTCATATGTTTATGCCAGTTCAAGTTTCTTCCTCTGTAAAGTATTTATTTATTTATTTATTTTGTCCTTTTTGGTTGGGTTATTTGTTTTATTGGTGGGTAGGCATTATTTATGTTCTGAATACTGTTCCTTTGCTGCTAATATATGCTATAAATGCCATTTCCAGTATATGTTCTTTTTTCATTCTGTTATGCTTTTTGGTGAACAAAATTTCTTTATTTTAATGCAGCTGAATTTATTTTTTCATTTTTTATTAATATTTGCTCCTATTTTTGACACTTTCTGTCCTCTTGTTGGGTTTAGACTGTTCTTCTTATTCAAAATTCTTAATTTTAAGCTTTCCTTCTTTTTTTATATGGAAATTTATAAGGCATCAACTTTTCCTAAAATAGTACTTTACTTTTTCTATTATTTTTCAGATATAAGTATTTTTAAATTTCTATTGTGATTTCCTCTTTACTCATGAGGTTTTTTTTCTCCCAAATGTATGAGATTATTTTAACTGCCTCTTTGTCATTGATTTCTAACATATTGTATTATTGTCAGGAATGTGGGCTGTAAGATACCCTTTGAAATTTGCTAAGCCCTCTTTTATTGTGTAAAATATGATCTGGGATCCATGTGTGCTTGAACAAAATATGTGTTCTCTTGTTATTGGTGTGATGGCCCATGTATGTCTGCTAGATCAAGTTTCTTAATTGTATTTTAGAAATCTATATTCTTATTCCTGGAAAGCATAAGCTATCACTTACTGAGAGAAATGTGCTAAATATCACCCATTTAAAAAGTGATTTTTTCTGTTTTTCTTTGCAGTTTTGTTAGTATTTGCTGCATATAACTTGGTAGATTACTAGGTACGTACTATTTAGAATTTTGTTATATTTTCTTATATTCCATAATTGTGTTAAGTTATATGTTTATCTCATGCATGTTTTTTTGCCTGAAAGTCCATGCTGTCTAATGTTAACATAATTATACCATCTTTCTTTTTGCCAATATTTGCCTATAGCATCAGTAGGGGTTGAATTAGAAAAACAGAAACCCCCTTAAATATCTAAACAGAGGGAATTTAATTCAGGAAATGGGATACACAAATGATAGGCATTCAGAGAAACCCAACAGGGATGGTGAAGCAATGTAAAGATTAACAACAGCAAGAAGTTGCTACCATGAAGAGGGCGGGGAAACAAAGGGGGAGAGAAAGTGATAGTAGAGCCCAGGAGTCACGGTCACCCACATTAGCTAGAACCACAGAGGGGCTGTAACAATGCAGGAAAGATCCCCCAGAGCTGGAGACTCCCTGAAAGAGAGGAAACCCCTGGGCACGGTCTTCCACTGATAGTCCAGACTCAGTCTCTCATTGATGGAACTCAGACAGAAGCCAGTTGACCTGGGGAAAGCAGCTATTAGGCATCAGCATCACTGAGATTTGCCCAGTATGAGCCCCTTCACACTGGCTTCTATGTCCTTTTGACATGTCCCTAGTATTCTTTGTGCACTTTCTTACTTCATGGCACAAAAAAGATGTTTCAGGCTCATCTTGTTCTTTCCTTGCGGCCCTGCAGGAGACCCTGCCATCCAGCTCAGCTGGTCTTATGCAGGGCCGCCATCCTGAGCAGAGACTCCTTCATCACTTGGACTCTGGGACTTCTTGCTCCTCCAAAGTCGAAGCGCAAAACGGGGTCCAGGAGCTTTTTATTTTTTATTTATTTATTTTTTTGAGATGGAGTCTTGCTGTGTTGCCCAGGCTGGAGTGCAATGGCACAATCTTGGCTCACTGCAGCATCCAGGACCTTTTCAAACTTTCTGTATCCTGATGTTTCAGGTCAGGCCTATGAACTGCATATAGGTGGAAGTCTGTTTTTATGTCCAGTCTAATTATCTTTATCTTTGAATGACATAATTTGAATCTTTTTCAATGATTTTGATTACTAACATATTTAGATTAAATTCTACCAACATATTTAGCACTTTCTATTTGTCTCTTTTTGTTTGTTTCTTGTTTTGTTCTTTTCTTGCCTTCTTTTGCATTTAGATTTTTCCTTCTTATTCCATTTTTTTTCTACTAGCTTTGATGTTACACACTTGATCTCTATCCTTTTAAGGATTAACCTCAAATTTTCAACATGCATTTTAGTTTAACAAGCTTTAAAAATAAAGCTCTACCTTTTCTACTTATTTTCCCATTTTTCCCTCCGCTTCTCTCTTCTTTCCTCCTCTTCTCTCCCTGCTTCTCCCCTTTTTTCCTTGCCTTTCTTTTCCCTTCATTCCTTTCCCTCCCCAAACAATTTACTCCTAAATCCATTAGGTGGGCCGAGAAAGCTTGGAATCCCCACCAGACTGAAGCTGGCAGAGCACAACTGGGGTGAAGAAGGTATCTACACGGAGTGAGCAGGGCAGCTCCATTTGGCATGGAGTGTTAGAACTGTGTTTGAGTGGGAGGTTGTCTATGCAGGAGGTTGCCTGGGCATGATGTTGGAGCCTGTTCAGAATGAGTGAAGCAACTCATGGAAGGGCAATGTGATGAGGAGTATCAGAGCTTGAGTGGGGGAGGTTGTGTGTACTCTCCAGAAAGTGACCTAGGCAGAGCAAGGAGGTATCCGTGTGGAGGTTGGGAAAGGTTCAGTGATAAAGGCAGGCTTCTGGTTCAGGGTATGGAAGCTCAAGAGGGGTTAGGAGAATGCTCATGTGGGAAGGCAGCCTGTGGGGACGTTGAAGTCCAAGTGGTGATGGAAAGCTTCTGATCAGGTTGGTGGTTCTGCATAAGGAGAAGGAGTGAGAGCAGGGTGAGGGAGATCTTCCCATGGGGGCTACAAGGAAGGAACAAGGTGACATCTTTTTCATGCCATAAAATAAGGAGTTATTCAAAGAATGCTGTGGACATTCAAAATAACACAAAAGTGCACCTGATGGAACTCCCATTGATAAAACCAAGGACAATTTAAGCATCAAATTAAGTAAGGAGAATAATGGATTATAACCCATTTAATAAAATAAAAAGACATGAGTCAAAATGAAATACAGATGCTCCTCAACTTATGATAGGGCTACACCCCAATAATCCCACCGTAAATTAAAAATACCGTTAAGTTGAAAACTCATTTAATGCACCCAATCTCCTAAACATCATACCTTAGGCTAGCCTACCTTAAACGCGCTCAGTACACTTATATTGGCCTACAATTGGGCAACATCACCCAACATATAGCCTATTTTATAATAAAGTATTGGCTACCTCACATAATTTATTGAATACTATACTGAAGATGAAAAACAGAATGGTTATATGGGTACTCAAAATACCGTATCTATTAAATGTACATTGTTTTCTCACCATCGTAAAGTTGAAAATTATTGAGTCAGGCACCTTCTGTACATACATGCATGAAAATCTGATGAAGAATGAGCTATTTTCATTGTTTCATTATACCTTCTATCAAGTACTAATTAACTACCAAGGAAAAAATAATAATAGCTTTTCCATAGTGGGTGGAAAAGCCAGGCAGATATCACCTCAACCAAGTGGTCAGATTTAGCATCTTCAGAAAGGAACAGCCACTTAACAGCCACTTAACAGGATGCAATAACACAGTACTATGTCTATGCTATTTCTACCAAACATGCATTAACTTAAATCATGAGAAAACATCAGATAAATCCAAATGAGGGACATTCTACAAAATAACCAGCCTATAATTTTCAAGTGTCAAGGCCATGAAAATCAGGGAGAAAAAAAATATTAACTTAAAGAGATGTAACAATTAAACACAGCATATGATTGTGAGCAGAATCCTTTTTGCTATAAAGAATATTATTAGGGCAATTGGCAAAATTTGAATAGGTATAAGGATTAAATATAGTAATGTATTGATGTTCATTTATATTCTTGTTTGTAGGAATCACACACTTAAGTATTCATGGGTCATAGGGCTTCCAGTCTGCAACTTACTTTCAAATGGTTCAGGGAAAAAAGTTACTTATGGTGTCCTTACAACTTTTCTGCATGTTTCAAAATAATTTTTAAAAAATCAATATATTTCCCCTTTTTGGATAATTTTGAGAGAACTTAGATCACTATATTAACTCCATTCATTTCCCTCCTGGCTTAAGGGCTACTTTCTAGGGTTTTCATTTTATCTTTATTTTGGTTTGCCCGACATATTAAACATTATTATTACTTTATATATCAATGTTTCTTTCAATTTTCCCATATTTGTATCTTTTCTTTGCTAACAATTACTTCTAACATCATAAATTTTCCTTCTAGGATTATTTTATTCTCTCACAAGTCCTGTAGGAGTCTATATTAGTGACAGAGCACCTATTGGGTGGCACGCACTGCTTTTATTTACCTGAAAATGTTTGTACTTAACCTTCATTTTTGACATATGATTTTAGAAGTTATAGAATTCTAGAATAACATGGTTGTCTTTCAGCACTTTGGTAATACTGATTTTCTGTCTTCTGATTTCTGCTGTCACTTCTAAGAACTGTGTTGTCATTCTAGTGGTTGTGTCTTTGTAATTAAGTTGTCTTTTCTTTCTAGATAGTTTTAAGGTATTCACTTTGTCTTTGGTATTCTGAAGTTTCAACACAAAGTCCACTTGACTTTCTGAATTTGGTTATTGATATCTTTCATAAATTCAAGAAAAATAATATCAGCTATTATTTTATTGAATATGAGCTGTCTCCAATTCTCTCTATTAGCAATTCTGGAACTCCAGTAGACATTTATTGAACCCTCACAATCTGTCTTCCATGTCTTTTCAATTTCTCTCACCATTTCCATCTCTTTGCATTCTTCAAAATTACAATACTCTCTTTTATTTTTTTAAACATATTAAATGATATCATTTTATATTCTGTATCAGATAACTCCAGCATCTGTAGTTTTGGCAGTTCAGATTCCATAGTTTGTTGTTTCTACTGACTTTTGATAATAGTGGCTTGTTTATTCATGCATTTAGTCATCTTTTATTGTTTGCTCATGTTCCTTAGAACTATTATCCATGGTAATTCTCTAAAGCCTGATTTTGAAGTCTAATCCTCCAAATAATATTTCCATTGCTTTTCCCAGACATCTTTGGTTATTGTTACCTGAGATCACTTTAAATTATTTATTAACCTTGTGTTGTTTCAGGGCCAAATCTGATAGAGTGTGGGCTTATGGTTATAGATTCATAGGAGAGACATTTCTCTCACTTGTAACCAGAGCCAAGACCTAGAAATGCATATATTCCTATAGCATTTTCTTTCAGAGTTGACTTTTATTTATTTTTCTAGTTTACATACTGGAGGTATTATTCAACAAGGTTTATACTGGCTTTATGTAAGAAGCCAGAAGAGCCGGGCGCGGTGGCTCAAGCCTGTAATCCCAGCACTTTGGGAGGCCGAGACGGGTGGATCACGAGGTCAGGAGATCGAGACCATCCTGGCTAACACGGTGAAACCCCGTCTCTACTAAAAAGACAAAAAAAAAAAAAAAAAAAAAAAAAAAAACTAGCCGGGCGAGGTGGCGGGTGCCTGTAGTCCCAGCTACTTGGGAGGCTGAGGCAGGAAAATGGCGTAAACCCGGGAGGCGGAGCTTGCAGTGAGCTGAGATCCGGCCACTGCACTCCAGCCTGGGCCACAGAGCGAGACTCCGTCTCAAAAAAAAAAAAGAAAAAAAAAAAAAAAAAAGAAGCCAGAAGTTCCTCAATCCCTTTTCCTCCTATCCTTCTTCTATTTTCCATATCATGCAAGCCTTCTGTATTAGGTCATTCTTGCATTACTATAAATACCTGAGACTGGGTACTTTATATATAAAAAAGATTTAATAGGCTCATAGTTCTGCAGGCTGTACAGGAAGCATAGCATCATCTGCTTCTGGAGACGTCTCAGGAAGCATCTAGTCATGGTGGCAAGCAAAGGGGAAGCAGGCACATCATATGGCAAGAACAGGAGAGTCAGTGGAAGATGCCGCACCTTTCAAATGAACAGGTAATCATGTGAACTCAGAATGAGAGCTCACTTATCACAAGGGTATAGTCCAAGCCACTCATGAGGAATCTGCCCCCATAAGCAAAACACCTCCCACCTGGCCCCACCACCAACATTGAGGATAACATTTCAACATGGGATTTGGGCGGGGATAAATATCCAAACTATATCATTCCACCCTTGTGCACCTGCAAATTTCATGTCCTTCTCACATTGTAAAATACAATCATGCCTTCCCAATAATCCCCCAAAGTCTTACTTCATTCCAGTGTTAACTCAAAAGTCCAAAGTCTCACCTGAGACGAGGCAAGTCTCTTCCACTTATGAGCTTGTAAAATCAAAAACAAGTTATTTACTTCCAAGACAAAATGGGGGTATAGGCATTGGATAAACATTCCCATTTCAAAAGAGAGACATGAGCCAAAAGAAAGGGACTATAGGCCCCATGCAAATTCAAAACCCAGCAGGGCAGTCATTAAACCTTAAAGCTCCATAATAATCTCTTTTGACACCATGTCCCACATGCAAGGCACACTGGTGCAAGGGGTAGACTCCCAAGGCCTTAGGCAGCTCCACCCCTCTGGCTTTGCAGAGTTCAGCCACCGCAGCTGTTCTCATGGGCTGGCATTGAGTGCCTGCAGATTTTCCAGGCACAAGGTGTAGGCTGCAGGTGGATCTATCATTCTTGGGTCTGGAAGACAGTGGCCCCCTTCCCACAGCTCCACTAGGCAGTGCCCTGGTGGGGACTCTTTGGAGGAGTTCTAACCCCACATTTCCCCTCTACAATCTCCCAGTACAGATTCTCTGTGAGGGCTCTGCCCCTGCATCAACTTTCTGCCTAGGCAACCCAACTTTCTCATGTATCCTCTGAAATCTAGGCAGAGGCTCCCAAGTATCTTTAACTCTGGCACTCTGTGCACTCACAGGCTTAACACTGCATGGAATTAGACAAGGCTTATGGCTTGCATTCTTCAAAGTGGCAGCTTGAGCTGTACCTGAGTCCCTTTGAGTCCTGGCTGGAGTTAGTGTGGCTGGGATGTGGGAAGCAGTATCTGGAGGCTGTACCTGGTAGTGGAGTCATGGGCCTGGCCCATGAAACCATTCTTCCTTGCTAGGCCTCTGGGCCTGTGGTGGGAGGGGCCACTTTGAAGGTCTCTGCAATGACTTCGAGGCCTTTTCTCCATGGTCTTGGATATTAGCACTTGGCTCACGTTTAGTTACGCAAATTCTCTACCAAGTGGTTGTTCCACAGCCTATTTGAATTCTTCTCTTCCCCCTCCCGCCATAAAAGCTATTTTTTTCTGTCCCTGCCACATGGCCAGGCTGCAGATTTTCCAAACTTTTTAATCTGCTTCCCTTTTAAATAGAAGTGCCAACTTAAGTTATTTCTTTGCTCCTGCATCTGAGAATGTAGGTTGTTAGAAGCAGCCAGGCTACTTCATGAATGCTTTGCTGCTTAGAAATATATTCTGCCAGATACCCTAAATCATCACTATGAAGTTCAAATTTCCACAGATCCCTAGAGTAGAAGCACAACACAACTAAATATTTTGATAACGCATGACATGCATGACCTTTGCTGCAGTTTCCAATAAGTTCCTCATTTTCATCTGAGACTTTGGCAACCTGGCCTTCACTGTCACTATCAGAATTTTGCTTACAACCACTTAACCAGTCTCTAAGACATTTCAAACATTCCCTCATCTTCCTTCCTTCTGAGCCTTCCAAGCTCATCTAAACTCTGCCTGTTACCCACTTCTAAAGATGCTTTCACATTTTCTGGTATCTTTGTAGCAATGCCCCACTCCTCAGCACTAATTTTCTATATTAGGCTGTTCTTTCACTGCTATAAAGAAATATCTGAGACTAGGTAATTTATAAGAAAAGAGATTTAATTATTGACTCATTATTCTGTAAGCTGTACAGGAAGCATAGCAGCATCTGCATCTGGGGAGGTCTCAGGAAGCTTCCAATCATGGTGGAAGACAAAGGAGGATCAGGCACATCACATGGCAAGAACAGCAGGAAGAAAGAGGGAGTGTGTGTGGGGGGTGGTGGAGGCTGGGCAGGTGCCACACACTTTTAAATGAACAGATCTCATGTAAACTCAGAGGAAGAGCTCACTTATCACCAAGGGGATGGCCCAAGCAATTCATGAGGTATCTACCCCCATAATCCAAGCACCTCCCACCAGACCCCACCTCCAACTTTGGTGATTTCATTTCAACATGATATTTAGATGGGGACAAATATCCAAACTGTATCACCTCCTAAGTAGGGTGTTACTTTGAAGGGATAAAGGACTCTAGTAATCGCCAATACTGAGTTTTTTCACCACTTCAAAGTGGTGAAAAAATCAGACTTGAATTTTTTCAAGTCTGTTTCAGACTGAATCCATCAGGTCAGGAATCAGACTTGATGTGACTTAAAGAAAACAAAACACTGCCCTAGGCACTAATCAAAGAAAAATGTGACATATTTTCTCACTTTGAACATGAAATTGTTCTTTTTCTTTGATCTTCTATAGCATTGAAAAATCAAAGCATCTAAAAGAAAAACAAAAAAATAATTAACTGAGGAGAAAAGACAACTACTATCAGAGAACAGGTCATAACAAGATACTTTTACCCAAAGCCATTGCTAGCTACTATATATATTCCCTTTCCCTGTAGTTTCTTCCAAATTTCAAGTGTGATGATAGTTTATTTGCACAAATAAGACAGACAGAAGTTATTGTAAACTAGAATGCATGCTCTCTGAGAACAAGACTAATACCTCTGATTCTTTCAGAGAGCCTAGGACATGTCTCTTGGGTGTGGGAGGCCAGATTGTGCCACCCCCAAATATGAAGTATTACTGAGCTAAAGACAATTAAGAGAAGCAAATGCAGGAAAGCTCTCTACTCTCCCTCTATTTGTCTTAAAGCAGGACATAGATTTATACAGCCAAAAGGCATCCCACCCCGTTTTCTCCAAGAACAAAGGTTAACCACTAAAGACAACTTTTGACCCTGATTGTCTAGAGATGGTCCTGGAGGAATTTTCATGCATAAGTTTCACTAACCAGCCTTTATCTGCCATTGTTTTGCCTTCTTACAACTTGCTGCTCTTGGGAGACTCAAAGTTCTTTGCCTTTGTCTTGTCACTTCTCTAAAATGTACTGTTCTTTGTTGAAGATGCTGCTGGGACAACTAAGTTTCTCTTCAAAGACTCAACCTCCTGGTCATAAGTTGTAAAAGTTGTAAATCAACCCTACCACTTTCTTCCCCACCTTCTTCTTTTTGCAAATCATACATTTACCTTACTTAGAAAAGTTTAAGTCTCAGTCAATCGGGATCAGCTTAGATTGTGTGGTCCAAGCCCAGCCAATAGGCAAAGGACACAGAAACAGGAACTGCATTAGGATTAAAAGCTCCTTACTCCTTTGTTGGGTGTGCTCTTGCGATTGCATCAGGTGCAAGCAGTACCCTTCTGCAGAAGTAAAGTTGCCTTGCTGAGAAATTTTCTGTCTAAGTGTGGGTTTCTTTTGGCTATGCTGAGCACTTGTTTCCAATAATGCTATATAAGCTAGAATTCAATTCCACCTCCTTGAGAACTACTGATTTTCTAGGTTTCTCCCACGAGATATGAAATATACATATTAATAAACATATGATTGTATCCTCTTATTGTCTTTCACTATAGGGATCCATTGGAACAAAAAGCCTGTGATGGTTGAAGAAAAAAATTATTTTTCTTTTCCTATATGGGCATGTAGAAAAGAAAGCAATAAGTATAGATTACTTGATAAAGTATATCATCCAGCCTTTAATAAGAGAAGACAATGTAATGTAGAGATAAAGCACACTGACTATGAGTCAGATATCTTGGGTTCAAATCCAGGCTCAGGTACTTGCTAGAAATATGATCTTAGATGAACCCTCTCTAAGTTCAATTTTTAATTAATTTAATCAATATCTTTGCTTTGAGGAAGTCCTGAGCTAATTTGGGTGAGATAATTGTTATGAGACTCCAGAAAATCTCTCAAGGAAGAAGTTATGGAGAAGTGGGTGCTAACCAGACCCTTGAAAGATGGTGACAAGTTAGACAGTGGGAAAGGAACCTAAGAAACTTTTCACAGAGAATGCTTTTGACTTCCTGATTCCAGAGGAGTTGGGAGAGCTTCTAAAGCCACTTTAGTTTTCAACTTCCTTCCTGATTCATGAGAGTAATGCCAAGTAGTAGTTATATTCCCACCCTCTGGATTCACTGCCTGGGATCAAGTCATAGAATCATAGTTCTACCTAGTTTGTTGCCTATGTTAAAGAGAAAAGGATGAAAGGTCAGATTTTTTAATCTAAAAAGTGAGAGAGTACCAACTTTCCAGGGTAGTTGAGAGGATTAAGGAAACAACCAATGTAAGTGGCTAATATATTGCAACTGCAGTGAATATTAATTTTTAACTCATTCCTATTAAGATTGTCACGTTCCTTAATGTTTCCTTCTCAAGTCCTGAGTCTCTGGAATATTGCTAACTTGCTTGATCTGCCTTCCTCACCCACCTTTTGCCCTAGGTCGAAGAACATATCCCTGATTAAAGGTTACATCCTGTGAAGACAGACTGTGAAGGCCAGGCCACAATAGATGGAGAGACAATGCATTTTTTGTTCAGAGCAGCCACCAACAGTGATGACAACAGCCATCAGTGGGCCAAGGTCAAAGATCAGCAGTCCCTCTGTCACTTCATTCTTCTTCTGGCTCCCAGTGGAGTCCATAGGAACTCAATCTCAGTTCTGAAATCTAATCAAAGCTCATCCACCCAGACCCAAGCCAAGGACACCAAAGAACAAATTCATAAGGCAAACAAAGTCTTCACTCAGCCTTCTGCATTTTGTGATTGTAAAAACGTGGTGCAACTGCCAGCTAGATGAGAGACTTTGGAGGAAATGGGTGATTCAAGCCTTGGGAGTGAGGATTAGCAAGAGAGATTGATGAAGATTCTGGACACACTTGGGAAGCACTAGAGTGAGAGCCTGCCATGACTCTCCAGGTGGGCATCTGAGGAAGCTTAAAATGCTGAGCCAAATTAAAAATGGGAAATGAGAGCACAGAGGATGTTTTCGACAAAATTCCTTTCTTGTCTCTGCCTCATGGAAAACAGGAACATCAGCCCTTCCTAGACTCCCCCAGGCATGTGTGCGACATTTGTCCTGGATGCAGCTAGAATCCATCCTTTATGATACAGTTTATTCCTTGATGCCATTGTCTGCTAGGAGATTTCCCAGATACTGAAAGTGTGCAAGCAATACTTTTCAATTACTGTACATACACCCTGACACACCATGTGGCCTTCACCAATTTGCTGCACAATCTATCTTAATAGTAGCCACAAAGCATGCTTCTTGATAGTGTGAACAAAGTCATTTCTCTCTTTTGTTGCTTAGGAATTCTGTTGTAGGCTCAACTTGCTAAGCTAGTTGTGCAGATCAACATATGAGAGAGAGAAGCCTCTCCACTAAATGAGGGTGGGAATGAAAGTGAGTAATGTCTTTGGGGCTCTTGGAATGGGCCTTTGCTGGTGGAGACCCTGCTCAACAAAGAGAAGGGAAGTATCCAGAACAGGGCTAGGCGTGCATCAGCAAAGGGAAACCCAGCAACCACATTAGTATAAATGATTCTGCTATTCTACCTGGCACCCATTCCTCTTAATATGGTAGCTTAATTTGTCTTGGAGAATAATTATGTTTTGAGTGCTGACTATTGCTAAGCATTATGCTCAACACTTTAAATAAATGACTTCACTTAATCCCTACAATAATCTTACAAAACTGATATGATCTTGATTTTGCAGATAAGAGAATTGACATTTGGGCTTTAAAAACTTGGTTAAAAGCTGGAATTCAAACACAGGTCTGTGTGAGTTCAAAACCCATACCTTCAACCATATCATCAACAACCTCAGTTTCCAGAAATACAAATCTTACTCTTTCCTCTGCTGAAGTCTGAAGTAATTTCTTAGCAGCTAAGGCTGTCAGAAAGAACCTCTGCAGGACTGTGGCAGGGGATTTGGTCACTTTTTATAGCTCTTGGGATTCATTATGATATATAATTTCTTATTAAATTTCTATAAATCTATATTGCTTCAAGATAAAGTTGTTTTTCCCTGTTGTGACCCATCTTATGTATCATCACTAGAAGAGTCTCACTAAAGTATAGCTCATCTTGTCACTTCTCTGCTCAGAAACCTCCCAAACCTCCTGGTTGTCCCTGGGGCCACAGTCACTCTTGGATGTGCAAAGCAGGCTGCACCCTGCCTTTCCAGGATGACTTTCTATTCTCTGGTTTTCAACCCTGGGGTTTAAACCAGGCTCTGTAGATCTCTAGTGCAGCCAGGATTTTAGACCAGAGTTTTGTTCTAAGCACATTGTGGGTCAATGTAGAATCTTACTTCAAGAAGGGTCCTTTGGTTTCATAAAGATTGGAAAGTGCTTCTCTAACTTGACCATATTGCAATTCGTTTGACAATCCCCTGCCTACACCTCTGCTTAAACTCATCCTTCATGTAAATTGATCTTCCTTCCAACACTGTCTTCTGATATCCATCCTTCAAGGCCTGGTTGGAATGCTACTGCCTCCATGAAGCCTTCCTCAGTAACCCAGACAGAAATCCTTTCCCTCTGCTTTATGTACTTCGACAGCTTTTTTCTTAATACTACTCCTGTAGGACTTGCCACACTAAACCTTGTAGCATGGCTCTTTGTGCCCATCTCATCTCTCCCACCTGACTTCGATGTCCTGTCCTGGGGTTGAGCAGGCAGAAATCATATGTCTTCATTATGCCTGTGTGTTACCCTAGCATCTAACACTATGTCTTGATCATGCCAGGAATTTAATAAATATGCATTGATATAAACCGAATTAATATTGATTATTGGGCATCGTTTCAAAAAATGGCTCTGGTAAGTTGTCTGGTTGGTGAACACCATCTTTATTTCTTTGAAGCCAAGTGCTATGGGGACAAAAAAATAAAGCAAAATGTGCCCACCCCTATAAGACTTTCTCGTTCATAGTGATAAGGCAGTAAGTGTTGCTTTCATTTTCTTCCTTCAGCTCAAGACATCTTTGTCCAGGCATGAAATTGGTGCTTTGGTGTTTTTGTTTTCGTTTTTACAAATATTCTTCAGGATATTTCTTTCTCCAATTAGAAGGTCTGTTGAGGGCCAGGCAGGGCGATCGCTGGTATATAGACCGAAATCACTCATGGCTTCAATTTTGTCTCCCTCCAAGTTTCCAAACTCCTTAAGTATGTAGGGGACAAGGGAGAGCTTTCCCTTTGGCCTTTTGAAGGTTTGCTGAAAAATCAACTCATAAAAGGCAGATTAATTGGTGAAAAGACATAAAAATGTATTAAATATGTGTACACGGGAGCATTCAGAATGAAGATTGACAGATACAGGAGAAAGTGTCCATTTTTATGCTTAGGTTAAAGTATGAACAGCTGTGTAGAAATATGATTAGACAAAAAGGATATGACCTAATGCTAGTGGACTAAGTGGGGATACCAAGTGAGGCTGGTCTGTCTAGGTCCTTCTTGGCTTCTCTGGGCAGCTTTCCTTCCTTCTGGGTGTGGGGCAGCCCCTTCTCTAGAATGGGGAGTCTTATGACCTACAATTAAACAAGGTAGGTCAGATAATTAATTTTAGGGCAGTTTTTACATTGAAAGGCAGAGGGAAAATTAGAGCAATACTTTTGTGTTTTATGGTGCGCTTGTGGGCAAAGAGGTTCTAGTTTCTATGGCCCACCTTGGGGAAAAGGGATTATAGTTTCTATGGCTAAAGCTAGCCTCAGGGGAGAACGGGACTGAGAGACAAGAGGGAAGGAGAAGGTCAAAAAATCACTTGCTTCTGAGGCCTTCATTTCCAACAAGCACAACAGTGGCTTCCATTTTACTTGTATCCTCGCTAGTGTGTCTGGAATTGGTGGGTTCTTGGTCTCACTGACTGCAAGAATGAAGCCACGGACCCTCGCAGTGAGTGTTACAGTTCTTAAAGATGGTGTGTCCAGAGTTTGTTCCTTCAGACATTCAGATGTGTCTGGAACTTCTTCCTTCTGGTGGGTTCGTGGCCTCACTGTCAGGAGTGAAGCTGCAGACCTTTGTGGTGAGCATTACAGCTCTTAAACGCACGCATCTGGAGTTGTCCGTTCTTCCTGGTGGGTTCGTGGTCTTGTTGGCTTTAGGAGTGAAGCTGAAGACCTTCGTGGTGAGTGTTACAGCTCATAGAGACAGTGCGGACCCAGCGTGAGCAGCAGCAAGATTTATTGCAAAGAGCAAAATAACAAACCTTACACAGTGTGGAACGGGACCCGGGTTGCCACTGGCTACCTCGGGCAGCCTGCGTTTATTCCCTTATCTGACCCCACCCACATACTGCTGATTGGTCCATTTTACAGAGAGCTGATTGGACCATTTTGACAGGGTTCTGATTGGTGCATTTACACTCCTCTAGCTAGACATAAAAGTTCTCCAAGTTGCCACTAGGTTAGCTAGATACAGAGTACCAATTGGTGTATTCACAAACCCTGAGCTAGACACAGACTGCTGATTGGTGCATTTTCAATTCTTGAGCTAGACACACAGTGCTAGACAGAGAAGTTCTCCAAGTCCCCTCTAGGTTAGCTAGATACAGAGTGCTGACTGGTGCACATAGCATCCTCCAGGTAGATATAAAAGTTCTCCAAGTCCCCATCCAGTTCAGGAGCCCAGCTGGCTTCACCCAGTGGATCGTGCACCAGGGCTGCAGGCAGGGCTACCCGCCATTCCCGAGCTGCACCTGCATTCCTCAGCCCTTGGTCTGTGGATGCGACCGGTCGCCACGGAGCAGGGGGCGGCGCCCGTTGGGGAGGCTCAGGCCGCGCGGGAGCCCACTGCAGCCGGGGAGCTCAGACATGGCGGGCTGCTGGTCCCGAGTCCTGCCCCGCGGGGAGGCAGCTAAACCCGGCGAGTGCAGCACCGGCGGGCCGGCACTGCTGGGGGACACGACGCAACCTCCGCACCTCCTGGCCCGGGTGCTAAGCCCCTCACTGCCCTGGGCCGGCGGCGCAGCCGACCGCTCTGTGCGCGCTCCGTGTGCGCGCGCGCCCGCGCGCCCGCGCGCCCGCCGGAACTCGCACTGACCCGCCAGCGCCACACGCAGCCCCGGTTCCGCCCGCACCTCTCCCTCCACACCTCCCCGCAAGCAGAGGGAGGCAACTCCAGCCTCAGGCAGCCCAGAGAGGGGCTCCCACAGTGCCGTGGCGGGCTGAAGGGCTCCTCAAGCGCCGCCAGAGTGGACGCTGAGGCCGAGGAGGGGCCGAGAGCGAAGGCTGCTAGCACGTTGTCACCTCTGACTAGCATCTCTCCGTCTATATGGGCACACAACGTGAGTCCTGAAATAGTATTAGCAGCGACTCCCTACTCTGAATTCCACTGTGCTATGTCTCTCCCCTCCGACTCTCATCACTTTCTACCTTTTAAAGTTACGTGTATGTGCATGTTTCACTTTTCCCTCTACACTGCAGATTTTTCTGAGGTAGAATGTATGCATTCTCAAAACCTACTACTTAGCAATCAGTGTCTGTTGAATAGACAGATAAATGACTAAATAAATTGGGGGAGGCACCTAATATTGGGAATAATAGAGAGAAAAATTTATTCTAAGCAGGAAAAGGAGGTAGATGATTATAGTGGCTCCTGATTTCAATACAAAAACCTAGCATATTCTTGGGGCACATGTATACTTATTTGTAGGCACAGCATCAGTGTCTAATGGACAGAACCAAAAGATATATGAGAGAACCTATGGAATATTCATTTTGGCTGTCATTGACTACAAAAGGCTTCTAAGAAAAGCCATTCTGATAAATAATAATGATAATAATATCTAATGTTTATTGATCTCTTGCTATGGGCCAGCCACTATGCTAAGAGCTTATGCATGTTATTTCATTTAATCTTCCCAATAACCCCATAAGATAGATGCCATTTTTACCCTTTTAAAACTATAGCTTCATAAGAGGTTAAATAAAGTACTCAAGGTCTCAAGACAGGAATTGGTAGAGCTGGGATGCCAATCCAGTTGATACAATGTCAGAGACTAAACTTGTGACCTCTGCTACGAAGACTCTCATTTATAAAATTTCCTTGCCAGAAGCTGCTAGAATCCCCAGTCCCGTTTGCAAGGTTGTCTTTGACAAAAATTAAGAAAAACTTTGTTGCATAATGTACACTGTTTCCTGTACATCCATCCAAGGGTATCTAATTAAAGAAAAATGATAAGACCTTTTGATACATAATAGTGCATTTGGGAACATCCCTGGTGAGGGTAAAATACCAAATATTTCCTGTACAGTTTGGTTCTCATATTTACTGGTGGTCAATAAATGTTAATTTAATTGAAGACTTTCAATTTGGCTTGCACAGCCCAAAGTTGCTTCTGGGTGGCGGTTTTTGGATGCTATTTGCTCTGGTGGTGACTTAAAGCAGAAGGCCAGAATCAGCATAACAATAGAGACTGGAATCTGGGAATATAAGGAAGGGAATAACTTTGAATTTTATGTTATAGAGGATCCCTTGCAAACATTTTAAGACTTTCAGTTTAGAGGTCACTATATTCACTTTCTTCAGAAGTCATTTTTGTTTAGTCAGCAAATACCTTTTTAGTGCTAGGCACTGCTATGCATCCCCCTGACGATATAGTGGTAAGCAGGGCAGCCAGGTTCTCTACCCTAGCTTTCAGTCTAGAGGGGGAGACAAGTCTTAAACAGGTAATGGTCCTGTGTAATTGAAGAAACATAGGGTGCTGTAGAAGCACATTGCAGGGGGTAACTGACCCAGGTCTATAAAGTCAAGAAAAACTTTCTAAAGATCTAGGATCTTAGAGTAAAATGTTTAAAGAACTGAACATTTTTAAACAAAAATGATAAATATTATTTCTTAAAGCATATAGTTATTAAAGCTATTTTTATTAAATTTGAAAGATGGCAGGAGGTCTTCAAAATGTACTCTTGGCCAAATTGCTAGTTATCTAAACAGAACAAGGGCCACAGCTGAGAGGTTGTGTTAAAGAAAAAAATATTCATGATGCTTGTTAAAGGGCAGTGAGACTGACTTTATTCAGGACCATTGCAATAGAAGTAGGACAACTGAGATGGGGTTCTGCGGTGCAAGAGAGAGGTGACTGTACTTCTAGAGGTGAAAGGAGCTTTTTCCTTTTTCCCTCTGAAGGTTTGGTAATTTGAGTCTATGAAATAAACTGACAGTAAACAGATTAACAGGAGAAATGGAATACAAATGTATTATATGCACATGTGCATGGGAGCCACACAAAATATGATACTCAAAGAAGGGCCAGATGGTTGAAGCTTAAATAGCATTTTGAGCTATAGAAAGAGGCTCCTGGAGGGTAGTGGTGCCAAGCTACAGGAGGGTGAGGGGAGAAACTGCACTGCAAACAAAGGTTGTCTTATTACGCAGATAAAACCTTCTGAGGGTTACTACCCTCAGAAGAATAGGTGAAAAGTCTATCTGGCAATGTATCCTGGGCCTGGAGGCCTTTAGTCTCCTCTCCTGCATAGGAATTAATCTTCTCTGGTTAATGTAGTTTCCAGGGAAAGAGTTTACAAAAATTGCATGCCTTATGGAGGAGGGACTTCTCTTAATCAGATGAGGAAAAACTCAGAGAAAACCCCTCCTTGCACTTCAGGAGAGAAACAGGACTGAGGGGAGAGGGAGATCAGAGAGACTTTGTTTCTGATGCTGCTTCTTTGGATCAAAGTCCCCAGCATGTCAAAGCACCATACTCTGGGGTATTGTTTTCTGAGTCCAGTAGCCTCAACTCTGAGTACAACAAAGAAAAGTGGAAATTTATAGCCAAGAAGCAGAGTTGTAGGGGGTGGAGAGGCTCAGTGCAAAAACTGGTAAGAGGAAACATTAGGGATAAGAGGGGGATAGTAGCTAAAGCAACCTAATGGGATTCTCACTGAAGTCAGGCCAGACCAGGGTGACATCACCTGGGGGATTGTGGAGCATGATATTAAAGGTGATCAAAGATGGAGAATAGCTGAACTGACTTAGCAGTGTTCTTGCTAGAACTAGACAATGCGGAGATGAACACAGAAGTCCAAAAATAGAAGACTAATTGAAAAAAAGAGTTCAGAAAATAATGAGTAGAGTTTGGTCAAGGAGAAACCTTTGTCATTTAACAGGCACAGCTGTGCTCCCACTGGAGGAGGGATTCTTCAGGAAGCCTTCCTTTCCTCATCCAAACTACTTCCATTTCCTTAACCCAGAAATGCTGAATGCTGGAAGAGGGCTGCCATGGTTTGAATGTTTGTCTCCTTCAAAACTCATTTGACATTTTAACTGTTATCATAACAGTACTGGGAGCTGAGGGCCATGA
This sequence comes from Macaca fascicularis, assembly GCF_037993035.2. Classification (NCBI taxonomy): domain Eukaryota; kingdom Metazoa; phylum Chordata; class Mammalia; order Primates; family Cercopithecidae; genus Macaca; species Macaca fascicularis. The sequence continues at coordinate 34,705,278 of NC_088388.1, read as the reverse complement.
GGGTTCCACCTCCATGGTGGGATTTGTACTATTTGGAAGGGTGCCTTTAGCTTCCACTTGCTCCGTCTCTCACTCTCTCACCTTCTGCCATGTGATGATGTGGCCAGAAGACACTTGCTAGGTGCCATCACCTTGATACTGAACTTTTCAGCTTCCAGAACTATGAGCCAATACATTTCTGTTCATTATAAATTACCCAGGCTATGGTATTCTGTGATAGTAGCACAAAACAGACTAAAACAAGGTCTTTATTGTGTTTCTAAATCTGGCCTAAATGATATCAAGTAGCCTGTTAATTTTTTATATAGATACCCTTTGTGTCACATTTTCTGCTGGCTTATGTGTCTTTTAATCACACCTCACAGCAATGGGAGCTACTTGACAGGGTGCCACTGTACCAACTTTTTCATCCTTGGATGCAATTTCAGAACGGTACTCCATCAAAAGGAGCAGCAGGATTCTATTAGGACATCTCTTATCTAATACAGAAACACAGTTCTTTCACCACCGAATTTTCCAGTTCACAAATGCAAAAAGTTTCAATACTATTACAACCACATAGTTCAATGTGATTCGAAACCTATTTTTAAAACAGTAGACTGGATTCATCTTTAATACATAGACCGAGTTTTCCATGTGTTCATATGCCACCTAGTGGGCTATATTACATACAAAATGTAAAACTGATCTTTTGAATTATAATCTAGCATTTTCTTCTTAAAATTTGAGGTCCAAGTGACAAACCTTAGTCAGTAAAATCTCTAAATTTAAAAGGTGACGTTACATATTCAGCATAGAGTCAGTGTGAAAGAGACCAAAATTTGGAATTCCTTTTAAACATTTCGTTTGTGGAGATGTATCTACATCAAAAGGTTTAGGTTTGAGTTACCATTGACAGTAGTGGAAAGACAAACTGGTGAAAAATAAAAGTAGCCTATTTTATCTAAGGGGGCTAAGGTGTGGAGCAAATAGAAAAATAAGACTTCACAATTCCAAGTAGCTGACAATTAAAGATACATGATGTTTCACAACCTCTTGAAGGATTAGGCATTTTTAAGGCACCTCTATGTTAGATTAAAGCTGATGTTCAAAAACTATTTATTGACTGTTTACCATGTGCTGAGCACTAAGCTAGGGGCTGAGACAAAAGAACGGGCAAAACTGAAGGGAACTCCTGCCCTAAACAAGAGAGATGCTACTTCAGAACACTCTGGATTTTGCCACTGAATTTTACAATTAGTATTATGACACCATTTTACACGTGTTTTTACTGATGCAATCCTAACAGAATTAATTTGTTTCTAAAGGGCAGAGTGAACTCAGTTACGGTGATTAGAGCTTACCGACTTTCCAGAGTTCTAGGACTGTTAGGACAGCTGTAGCAGCTATGGAAGTAAACTTTTTTTTTTCAGAGATGGGGTTTCACTCTGTTGCCCAAGCTGGTCTTGAACTCCTGGGCTCAAGTGATGTTTCTGCCTGGGCCTCGCAAAGTGCTGGAATTACAGGAGTGAGCCACCACACCCAGCTCTAAGAAAGCAAATTTGTTGAAGCAGTTTGGTCTTTCCTCTGACTGAAGATGAGAGAAATCTTATCAACTTGCTATCATGTGGTTTTGGGAGAATTCTTCATACTTGCCTGGGGTTAGCTTGAGAATTGATCATCTTCCATGGAGTGCTTGAATCATTTCCCATAAGGCCCAGAAACAGAGCAATGAAAAGAGCTTAGGACAATGAAAAGGGCCAGTGTCCACCAAGTTGGAAATTCAGTGTATACCATAAGTCAGAGACTTCTGCAGGATTAAATGAGTAAAGAAGGGGAGAAGCTAGGGGACTGCACTGAACTTCCTAATGTTCTGTTGTTTTGGTTAAAGCAGTAATTGCCCTCAACTCTTTTTTGGTTTCTGAAGCCACTCTCCAAAAAGCACCATCAAAATTTCCAAAGCACCCAAGAAGTCTAAAGAGCAACCTGATGCTTTGAGTAAAACACATGGAGTTAATCATGGAAGTTTAGGTGCAATACTTCCTACTCTCCCACAACCTATTTTTGATATACCCTTCCTTTCAGGACCTGGCAGTATAATCTCTATCAAAAAATGTTTCATGCAAATGACTACCAGAATGAGAACCCTGGCACTGGATGATATCAGATAATTTGCTTAAGGTTGGTGAAATCTTGGTGAGCGCTCAGGAGAAATGGCAAAAAGAAGAGAGTTGATATGGTTTTTACCTGTAGTAAGAGAAGTATAGTGAAGTGGGTAGAGCGGAAGCTCTGGTCTCAGGGCCACCCAGGTTTGAATCCCATCACTACCACTTCCTAGCAGTGGAAATTTTGGGTGAGTGACTTAACCTCTCAGAGGCTATTTCATCATCTATAAAAGGAAAAAATGACAGAATCTCTGAAAGGGTTGTTATGATGATTAAATATTATAGGTAAAGTGTTTATCACAATGCCTGGCATATAGTAAGTTTTTAATTTAGTTGAGGCAGCTATTTTTATTATGACTTTTATGATTATTAATACTTATCATTCTAGTAAGCTTCATTTGGAGATGTTTGGCTACTACATTTAGTTCTGGATGACACATTGTAAGAAGGCTGTATAATACAAATGAGAGATAAATTAAAGAAGTTTTCACCAGATCTATCATGAAATCATGTTGCCCAAGGACTGAGTGTGAAAGTTACAGCCTTGGAGAAGCATCACCTAGGACTTCAACTATTGACAGGCCTTTCACTTGTAAGAAGGGTCAGGCTTGCTCACTGCAGCCACAGATATAGAACTAATCAGAGGGAATAGAAATTACAAGTACCTATATCTCAGGTCGATGTAAGAAAGAATTTTCCTCAGAACTATCAGAAGGGAGAAGGGCTATGTGGTAAGGTGGCAAATTTCCTGTCCATGGAGATACTTACATGTGGAAGACCAATTGCCATGGGTATTATGCTCAACTATTCAGTGAGTATTGGATTAGGTGGTTGTCCAAGGCTCCTTCAGTGTTGAGATTTTCCAATTCAAGGAGAAAGAAGAAGAAAAAGAAGAAAAAAATGCCAAAAGGAAGAAATGGAGGGAGGCAGCCATCCCTGTTGCATTTGTTTTCTCCCTCCTTTCTGGGGAGTGTGGAATTTAGCAAGGGCCACCACTAGCCCATAAAGTCTACTTTGGCCAACTTCAAAATTGGCACCCCTTCTGAGCTGATGTAACATGATGCATTCAGGGCTTGACAATGTGCGGTGTCCTCGTGAAAATTAAAAAAAGAATTTTCCTCCTCTGGGCAGAGGCATCTTGAGAGGAATGAAGACTGAATTTCAGCCCCCTCTTGCTTTCTCAATCTGCACCACTGTATGTGGCAATGCTGGCTTTACCTTTCTGGCCCTTTCAGTGTGTGTGTGTGTGTGTAGATAGTCTTTCTGCCCAGACCATTGTTACCTGGTTGGAGATGGAGTCTAGGCACTGATTTCCCTTTCTAAGTCATGCAAGAGAAACTGGTAGTTGCCTTTAAGTCTTTTTTAGCTTTTAGAACTTGGGAGTGTAACTTGAGCAACATGATCATTATACCCAAGAGCATGTGCTTAGAAGAAAGCAAAAATCTGTGGAAAGTGTTATAGAATATTGGATCAGTAATGATGGATGTTTATGAGTTTCGGCTACCAGCATACCTTTTCCTTCTTTATAGTATCCCAGTTTCTCCATGTGTCTGTGACTGAGGTGAGAGGTTAATGCTGGGGGCTCATCTTCTACATATCTTTCCTCTCCCTGTCCTCTCAGACAGGAGTTCAGCATGTGAATGGAGCCTGGTCCGTCAGGCACGATCTTCTCTCTTGAGACTTTGAATGTTGGGCTGCTAGTCTGGAACCAAGGTAAATAATAGGAAGTTATTTACCTACCTGCCTTTCTGCCCCAGGTACCATAGGTTTCTATGTCTCCTGCTCTGCTTCTTGCCTTCAGCTTCTTGGGCTTCCTGTTTATATACAAGTCTTGTTCTCCAGCATCCCTTCAATTCTGTGAGCCCCCTCTTTCCCTTCATGTAATCTCCTGGTTGCTTTTGTTGTCAATTATAGATTTCTGTTGCTTGCAACCAAGAACTCTGAAATACCAATATTAAAGTGGAAAATAGCAGCACTTGTTAATGATATGAATGGCTCATAAATCATAAAATCTCTACTACTAAAAAGATTAAACTCTTTTCATGCTGAGCCTCCTGGCGCAAACTCCATTCCTGAAGTAACAAAAATTATGATGTTAGCTTTATATTTATTGAGCATTAATTGAGTGTTGAGCTAAGTGCTTTACATACAACATCTCACTTAATTCTCACAACTCATCCAAAATAAATATTAAGATTTTACTCATTTTATAAATAAAGAAACTGAGGCTGAGAGTGACTTGCTCAAGACTGAGGTAGAAAGTGGCAGAGCTAATATTTGAACCCATGTCTGAGTCACTCCAGAAACTCTGCTTATAACTACTGTGCTCTTCTGTCTTCTTCTGCCTGACTGACTTACACATGGGGAACATTTTTAAAAATATTTCTTCAAATGATGAAATAGTCATGATAAATCAAATAATGAGAAATTGAAAAAAAAACCACATATAAATTGTGAATTAGCTTCAGGAAAAGGCAAATTCAGCTTATTTACAGAGTAGCTGTCTGTGTCTTAGCTTTCGATTATTTATGTGTTACCCTTGGGACTCCCCGTTTCCCCCTGTTTTGGGTGCACAGTGCATGGGAGCAGCCATGTATTTCAGCTGGGTCTTTCCTGACTGTTAAATATCTATTGGGCTAAGCACTCTCCAAGCTCCCAGCAAGTTCATTAGTTACCTGAAAATATCTACCTCATCTGTCATCAGCACTCAAATGGCCTGAGGGATTTTTCATTTCCACTCCATTTTCCAAACTCTTTCTAGCATTTACCTCCCACATCTGGAATCAATCCTGACCAGCAGCAAAATGCTGAACAGTCGGGCTCCTCTCAGGGCAGCCTTTCTTTCTCCCAAGGAGAGACAAGAATACGTCGCATATGAATTAGCCATTCTCTTCTAGAGAAAACTGGCAGCAGAGGCAGCTTCTGCATTCTAATTTGCTCATCTAACCCCTTCGTCCTTACTTGTTTAAGCAAAATATTTAGTTTAACATTTTCAGTCATTAGAGCTGAAAAAACACACATATTTTAACACTAGATTTTGTGTTGCAAATTGTAAGTATCCTTCAAAAATATCCCAGCTCGTTATCCCTTTACTCCCTTGGTAGAAAAGATTTTTAGACTACAGTCTTAGGAAACATCACCGACTTCCAAGCCTCAGTACCATTGCCCCACCACTGTTGCTGTCACTACTTCCTAGAGAAAAGAGAGTATCAGTTTGCCAATGACAGCTAACTCAATTCCAAGGATGATTTCAACATTTGATTTTATGTTGTTTTGGGGATTGTTTTTGTTTTTGTTTCTAGATAGTGTGGGGGCCAGCTTCACAGACTTCTGGAATTGCTTTCTAGTGGACAACATTCAGATCCTCGTGAAGGAAATATCGTTAATTTATTATAGATTGTTATTTTCCTTTTAGTGGGGAAGGACTGCATAGGAAAAGCTGACCTCAGGAAACTAAACTCCACACATCTTTTTACAATTATTCTTGAGAATATCTTCATGAAAAAAATCACAAAAAGTAAATGGCACCAAAGCTGCTTTCTGAGAGCCCCTAAGAAAATATGTATGGGTTATGTAGATGGGAAAAGTGAAGTCAATCTCTTAATTGGATGAACTGCATAATTTTACTAATACAGCACATCCTGCCCTTAAGTTTAAATCATCCAAAGTTTTTTTTTTTTTTTTAGTTCTAGAAGAAACAGCAATATAAAAAAATCCAGAACGCCCAATATATCTCAAGTTATAGCCCTCAGCACCTGCAGGGTGATTATCTCTGCTGACGAAGTGAAATATTACTATGAATAATAGAAAATTACAAAATACTAGATAGAAAAACTAATGAGAGGCAATCAGTGAGCTAGAAAGGCAGCTTTCTACAAAAGATTTCATAATTTAAGATAGTGAATAAGGTGCTTCTGCTCCCTTTAAGGTCCATAATCTGATCATCAAGTGTATTTAAAATACACTGAGTTGTAAACAATTTTGAAATATCTACACTGCACCGGGCATTGTGCGAAGACTCTTCTCAAGTTATCGCATCCACTGTGCTCCCAGTGCGTGCACCAGGCACTATGGGGATGTAAATGAACTGCAAGAGCCTGCTCTCTGTCTTTTTCTTACGTAACTGGCCAATGCAATGGTGAAACCCCTGAGAAAGCAAATCCAACCTCCGGATTGAGGGGATAAAAACAATGTGAACAGTAAGCTCTTTGAAAAGAAAACCGCTTCCCTATGGTAGAAAATAAGGGGGAAGGGGGCCCATCCAGGGAGCCCAGCAAGCAGAAAAGGTGGACCCTAGGGAGTGTGATATTACACAGGAACATAATGGGGTTGACTGCATACTTGTCTAATTACTGGAGCTATTAAAATCTCTATAATTTAGATTCAGGCAAAAAAAAAAAAAAAAAAGGCTCGTATAAATGCACACACATGCTCCTGATTGGATTTTATGAATCCATTCCTCTTGATTCTAAAAGGACACCACCCTGCTGTGTACATGTGGCTGCTAAACCTGAATGACCTTCTCCCCTGGCCCTGCCTTTGCCCCCTGACTAGGGTACTCTGTTACTGTAATAAGCAGTTCGGTTAGATAAGGCGATGGTTGATGGGATCATCTGTGTTGAAGCCGAATTATAATGCCTCAGTCAATGGATTTAATCTAAACCAAATGTTTTGGGATTCTGAAAGCTCCAGGAGTAGAGAAAATATAAGTTTTATATTTGCTGAAGTTCAAACAGAGAGCAGACGGAAAGATTCCAGAAGCTCAGAGAGTGGTAGCAAAAAAAAAAAAAAAAAAAAAAAAACAAAAAACAGTGTTGTTTCTCCTGAGTTCAATCAAAGGAACAAGTAGGGTACGCTTTGCATTCACCTTCTCCTTTTGTTTTCTCCTCTATGAGCTTTCCTTTCTCTTGACATATTATCTGCTAATGTCAAAATGAACTTGATACAGTAAGTATGTAGCATATGGTAGGTGCTCAATAAACATTTCTGGAATAAACAAATGGGCAATGGTTAGTATAGGGGTTTAATGTCCACACTGTTAGTCTCAGATTTCACTCAGCCCCTTCTTAGCCATGAGTTGAGGCCAATTTACTGAACATCAGGGCCTCAGTTTCCAGATATGCAAAGTGAAGCTAATAGTTGTGTGATTAAACAGGTCAATGCATCTAAAGTACTAGCATAGTGTCTGATACATAAATGGTCATTTCGTAACTAACCTTCATTAGCTTTCACACCTGTGTTCTTACCTACTGGGTAAGACTTCCCCTTCTGAGAACGCTGGCCATTTCCTTTTAAATGGTCTTCTCCACACCCTTCTTCCTTTGTTTTAGTTAAAGATGGGATTTAAGCCTGAAACTTAGGCCACCTCTTTGCGAATTCCTCATTTCCTGGGTACCTCCCATATATAAATGGGATATACACATTAATAAACTTCTGTTTGTCTTTCTCTTGTTAGTCTGTCTTTTGTTACTGGTCTGTCCCAGCTAAGAACTCAGAAGGGTTGAGAGAAAGTTATTTTTCTTCCCCTACAGTACCTTCTCCTTTTGTTTTCTCCTCTATGAACTTTCCTTTCTCTTGACATATTATGTGCTAATGTCAAAATGATTATCTGCTAATGCCTAATTTTGAAGACTACTACTTTCATTAAAAATACAGAAAAAGTACTTTTCCATGCTTCATTTTATCTGATGCTAAAAATAACTTTTTGGGGCTGAAGGGAAATATTACTATTCTCATTCCACAGATAAGAAAACAGATATGTCCCATAGGTAGTGAGAATCAAGCTAGAGTTGAAACTCAGCTCTACATTTGATATTCAACAAAGGTTTAATGAGCACCTACTGTGTTCCAGGCACCATGCTGGGCTTTGGGAACAAAACAGTGGATAGCGGTCTTGAAGGGCATCTTCAGGCTCCTAGTCTAGTGCTCTTAATAATCTGATAACTTAGCCAATGACATTGACATTAATTCATAATCCAGTATGTTTTTAAATATCAAAATTTAATAGCTTTAAGGATGTTTCTAAATACCTTAAAAGCAGTCAGAAGGCATTTTGTGCAGGATTTATAACTGAAACTACAGTAAACAGTGACTAAATTAACAGAAGTATAGTTGTAACATGAATTAGGAATAAAATCATTGGAAAGTTATCTGAACATTTGGTAACATCACCATCTTAGATAAGACATAAATGCACTAAAAGTGCAGTAGTGGAGATAGCTGGGGGTTCCAACCCAAGGTGCCCCATTTTTCTATGGCCAAACAGCAGGGATTTCCATGGAGGCTCCGTGGGTTTACCGGCCACTCCTCTGCTGAGTTTCAGTCCCCAACTGCCAGGCCTGTCAGTGTTCCCTATTATTCTCCTGACAGACAAAAGGAAAGCAGCATGTATTCCTTCTGCCTATAACAGGAGCCAGCAAAATGGCTTTGTGATTGTGAGACATGTCAACTTAATTAGCTTTTTTTCCTTCTAGGTAATAAGGGTTTTCTCCAAGGAACGACCAAAATTAACAACACAATTTGAGGAAGTTGATATTTCCTTCACTTTTCCCACTTCAGATTCCTAGATGCAAAAATCACACCCACAGATGCTAAGAAATCTACATGGTTTATTGTTTTTGAATACAGTGAAAGTTAGAATCACTTCATCTGACCTGTATTTAGAAATCATGCACTTGAGAAGTCCGGATTACGTGTCCCCCACACCTTAAAGATTATGGAAATGAGAAATATCATCTCTTTTATCAGAACTTATTTGGAAAGTTCATCCATAGCTCTGTGAACCCCCAAATATTGCATGAAAAAACATTTTTTGGGCCAGGTGTGGTGACTCATGCCTGTAATCCCAGCACTTTGGGAGGCCGAGCCAGGTGGATCACCTGAGGTCAGGAGTTCAAGACCAGCCTGACCAATAAGGTGAAACCCCATCTCTACTAAAAATACAAAAATTAGCTGGGTGTGGTGGCAGGCGCCTGTAGTCCCAGCTACTCAGGAGGCTGAGACAGGAGAATTGCTTGAACCCTGGAGGCGGAGGTTGCAGTGAGCCGAATCGTGCCACTGCACTCTGGCCTGCACAACAGAGTGAGACTCCATCTCAAAAAAAAAAAAAAAAAAAAAAAATCGCATATGTATATTTTGTGAGATTATGGTTTTCCAAAAGATTCTTAAAGGAGTATATAAAACAAATCCGCTTGAGAACTGCTTCATGATTGTCTGTCGAAGTCTCAAATGTTGTCAATTCATTTATAAGTAATTTCACATAATTTTTGGGCGTTTCTTCAAACGTGGGTTTTGAAACCAAAATGTATAATCATCAAAGATTTATTTTAAGGATATAAGATGTCTAGTTTATACTATGACATTTCTTTCATTTGCACTATTTCGAGAAGTGTTTCTTGCCTCTGAAAAGCAGAGAGGACTATCCAAGTATAACTCCACTTAATTTGACTCCGAGGATTGTAGTTTCTGAGCAGCTGACTGAAAGGAAATTTTATAAAGCAGATCCTCTATTCCCATTGTACTATTGTAATTTTGGTTTGCGGCTCAGGCCAAGAGTAGAAGAACCGAACCTCATGTCCCCATCATGTTGCTGTGGGGTGGGGACTGATGAGTTTTATCAGTGAGCCCTTGTGGGTAGAGCTCTGTCCCAAGTAAATAAAACCAAGCATCTTCCTGCCCTCTAGGCACTTATCATTTAGTTGGGGAGACAAAACATGCATTCAATATATATGCGGTTTTTCTTCCAATAAGCCACACTATAAACTGGAAAAATCTAGAGAATGTATACAGATTTCATTAGCATACAAAAATGTCCATGGTGAACAATGCTCTCGATTATGGTATGTCATACGATGAATTTATGGATCTATTGTCTGATTTGTCAATGTTCATTCTTCAAAATAGGCCCATTGAAAAAACTGAGTTATTTTGAAGGATAAATTTTACGACTAATTTTTTTTTTTCATAAACTATGCAGGATTGTTATTTAGAAGATTTGCCAAATTTAGAGTCTTCGGCGATGGAAATAATTGGCCTTCTTGTCACAGTCTTCTGTTTATAAGTAGATGAAGAATGTTTTCTTTCCTGTAAGGTAGAGAGAGGGGGAAAAAAACTATATATATGTATATATATATGAACACACACACACACATTTATATACACACATAGCATATATGAAGTTCAGTAGAATTTGCTATTGAAAAAAATTATCAGAATAGGTGCATTAAAGCTTGATAGGGTTTGTAAAATTTATGGAGGCATCCCCTCAAGGCCTGATGTGAGTTATGAAATCTAATTTTGTTTTCATAGCTCTGTGATAAAATTTTATCAATGTTATAAAAGGGGTCTTTACTAAGACTGACCGGAAATCTGAACTATCTGGCCAGGCAATAAAAACACATTCCTTAGCAGCAAAGTGTCAGACAAGCAAGGTTTAACTAAAATTGATCGATAAGTCTTCCTTTTACAGTTGAGTGCATTCACTTTACTTCATAGGATAATAGTTTTTTTTTAATGGTTTTTCCATTAATATCAGACATCAGTGTTAGTAAGGAACAAACAAGAAAGACATAAAAGAGAGAGGCATGCCATCAAGAAAGAATGTTGCAATCTTTAATGGTAGGGCACTTGTGCTATGGCAAAGGCTTATGTGGGTGAGGTTTGGGGATTTTTGTTACTGATTATTACGGGTTGAACTGCATTCCTCCAAAATTCACATGTCAAAATCCTAACCCCCAGCACCTCAGGATGTGATCTGATTTGGAAATAAGATCATTGCAGATGTAATTAGGTAAGATGAAGTCACACTAGAGTAGGGTGGGTCGCTAATCCAATATCACTGATGTCCTTTCAACAATGGGAAAATCTGAACCCAAGGACACAGGAAGAATGTCACATAAATATGAAGGCAGGGATCGAGGTGATGCTTCTACAACCCAAGAAATGCGAAAAGATTGCCAGCTTTTCTTAGTTTGTTCAGGTTTCTTTCATGAAATAGCTTAGACTGCGTAGCTTAGAAACAAGACAAATTTATTTCTCACAGTTCTGGAGGCTGGGAAGTCCATGATCGAGGTGTCAGCAGATTTGGTGTCTAGTGAGGGCTTGCTTCCTGGTTCATATGGTGCCTGGTTCCAATGGTGGCTTATTGCTGTGTCCTCACATAGTGGAAGAGTCATGGCAGCTCTCTTGGGCTTATTTCATAAGGGCACTAATTCCATTCATGAGGCTACTGCCCTCATGACTTAATTAGCCCCTAAGAGTCCCAGGTCTTACTACTCTCACATTGAGGATTGGGTTTCAACATAGGACTTTTGGAGGGACACAGATATTCAGTCCACGGCACCAGCAAACCATCAGAAGCTAAGGAGAGTATGGCACAGATTCTTCCTCATAGCCCACAGAAGGAATCAGTGCTGCCAACACCTTGATCTTGGACTTCTAGCCTCCAGAACTGGGAGACAATACACTTCTGTTGTTTAAGCTACCCGTCTTGTGGTACTTAATTATGGCATCTACTGTGGTCTGCTATGACTTCCAAAATTCATGTTCTGTAAACTGACTCCCCAATGCAACAATGTTGGGAAGTGGGGCATTTTGAGAGGTATTTGGGTCATGAGGGACTTACCCTCATAAATGGATTAATGCTGCTATAAAAAGGGCATGTGGGAGTGGGTTTGCTTTCTCTTTTCCTTCTACCTTCTGCCCTGTGGGGAAGCAGTAAGAAGACCCTCACCAGACACCAGTGCCTTGATTGTGATCTTGGGCTTCCCAGCCTCCAGAACTGTGAGAAATAGACTTCTGTTCTCACACCTTGGGTTGGGCATCCAAATGTAGCTTACCTTGCCTAACTCAGTTGTCATCAGGAAAGTCATCCAAATATGCAGCAACTGAACCATAAAAACGATCACTTCAAGGCATCTAATGAACTCATTTTCAGAATTACCAAGACCACATCTAACATTTCTGTTGCACTGAAAACTTACAAGGGGTTTCTAGGGAACCTAAATGGAAAACGCAGGCTTTGAGGTTAGGCAGATTTAGGTGTAAATCCCAGTTCTGCCACTTATTGGCTGGTGCCTTTGGCAAAGATATTTCACTTCTTCAAAGCCCAGCTTTCCCATCTGTAAAATGTAAAAGTAGTAGAAGAAATATCTACTTCATAGGGTGATTGTGAATACTGAATGAGACAGACAACATTTATGTAAAAGTCCAATATGGTGCCTGGTACAGGTAGACACTCTAAAAATGTTAGTGTCCTTCTCTTTCTGTGTTGATGATCTCATTTGAGTCTTATAACAAGCAACTTTCCCAAGACTACAGGAAGGTAAGACTCAAGCCAGGGCTTTGTCTCCAAGTCCAGGAATCTTTCCCTGGAAGGAGCCACCTCCAGGCCTTGGCTACCACAAAGTCATGCTATGACCTCCCTCTGTTGCTCTGGTGAGATTTAAATTGGGCTTCTGAAGGTGAAGGTGACCCCATATGCAGATCCTGGTGAGCACCTGTAGAAAGGACCTACTAAGCAGATGAACTTCCAGGAATCAGCTGGAAGAGAGAGAGAGAAAAAAATAAAATCATATCTTCCTAATCATATCTTATCACTGAATTAGAATCAGACTTTTAAAGCTGGATGTAACTTGAGAGGAATCTGCTCTTTTCATTTTCTAGAAGAGGATGTAGCAGCTTATATGGTCCCTTGGCCAGTCAGCATCAAGTTGGATGATCTCATGAATCCCAGTCCAATGTTCCTTCCATTCTAATTAGTGTCCTGAATACCCACAATGTCAGCTAAAGAATGGAAGAACCAGAGTAGATCCAAAAATACGTAAAATAGTCTCAGAATAAGCCTTCGTCATTGAAGAGAAATGTGGCTTTGGTGGAATCAAGATGCTTCCTAACTCTGATTCTTACACCAAGACAAGGCGAAGATGGATTTCAAAATGGTGCTGTAACTGCAATGTAATAGAAGGGGAGGGGTGCATCAGTGCTCTCTCATACCTGCCCTTTTTTTTTTTTTTTTTTTTTTTTTTGGATATGGAGTCTCATTCTGTTGCCCAGGCTGAAGTGTAGTGGCGTGATCTCAGCTCACTGCAGCCTCCGCCTCCCGGGTTCCAGCGATTCTCCTGCCTCAGCCTCCCAAGTAGCTGGGATTACAAGTGCCCACCACCACACCCAGCTAATTTTTGTATTTTTAGTAGATATGGGGTTTCACCATGTTGGCCAGGCTGGTCTTAAACTCCTGACCTCAGGTGATTTGCCCACCTTGGCCTGCCAAAGTGCTAGGATTATAGCATGAGCCACCAGGCCCAGCCCATACCTCCTCTTTAGAAAGGGTGAAGTTTGCTCATCTGGGCCTGTAGCACCCAGGAGCTCCTGAAAGAGCTCATGGCAGTTTCAGAGTAGACAGAGGATGTGAGAAGCAGTGACTCTTGTTTGGAAATCTTCTAAATTGGCTGACTCCCATTTACATGCTGTTTCTGGCAGCAGAGATCAGTCTGGGTCACCTCTATGCCACTGAGTAAATATGCTCAAAATTATTACTATTTCAGACAAATGTTTAACTGTTCTCAGATTATCTATGACACCCTAGGCCAAAGTCACAGCAATCTAACCTGGGAGTGAGTTTACTTTACTTTGTGATTTATGGAATGAGAATTCTGGGTGCTCTGTGGGACTAATTTAATACGAAACATTCAGATGTCTGTCTTATAATGCCATTCATCTTTCCTTAGCCTGCCTGCACCAGGGAGCATGTGGTTCAGAGAGCAGCCTCTCCCTTCTCAGCTACAAATCATCACGCTTGTGAAAGGGGGTGACAAGTCTTCCCTTCTAAGCCAGTCTGCCTGCAACCAAGGGTCTGTCTGGGCTCTGATGGAAGAAAAGTGTTTTCCACTCTAACAGGCTGTTGGAGTGTTTTGAAAGTACAGTTAGCAAAGTAGGATTCCTAGTCAACATTGCTTTGGTTTGCCTTTTGGTGAAGGGAATTTAGTCAGTCTATACTGTCTTATCAACGATTGTAGATTTGTTTTATAAGAAAGCAATGTGATGTTCTATGGATTGACATAATGCATGTGAGAAGAAAGTTCTACAAAAATCTAAACTCTCATTCAGTGTAGTACTTATATTTGAAAAGCAGGTATTTCAATGCATGGCTAAAAAGGAACAAAAATAAAACTTTTTAAACCAACAAGTGACCCTAAATCTCGCATTCATCCAACAAATATTCATGAACACCTGCTATGTAGTAAGGGCTATTCAGGTACTGGAGACACAATTCTGAACATTCTGCTTTCAAGGAGTTTGCAGACCAGTGAGAGAAAGGTCATGTTCACAGTGGTAAGTCCTACAGGTGTGAGCAACAGGTACAGGGGGAGCACATGGAAGAAAGTTCCCCACACAGTCATATTAAATGACATGCGAAAGCTGCAGGAAGAAAATGTTCAAAATCATGGAAGTAAGAGAGAATATACAATCTCGGGGAATGGGGGAAAGTTTAGAATGGGTGGAGTGGAGAACTCTGTGAGCAAAGGGCTGAGAACCCAGACTACAGAGCCAGGGGAGCTCCAGATTCCAAAGGCCTTTGGGCACATGGGAAGGAGTTTGAACTTCATTTTGATGGCAACAGGGGCCACTTAAGCTCTTTAAGTGAGGAAGTGACATGATATGATTCTTATTCTAGAAAGATCATTCTGGCTACAACTTTGACAAAGAATTCAATAGAAGCAAGGCTCTGGGGGGTGGTGTGCAATGACTAGTTGTAAAATTATCTCAGTGAGTGATGGCAGTGGTCTGAAGTCAGATAGGGTAAGTAAGCAACTTTGAAGTATTTACAAAATCCTATAAATGAATCCCAGTTTACTCATATTAACAGTTGTATGCTTGTGCAAATGAAAATCAACCTCTGCCGTCGTCATTTCCTGAGCGAGGTAGAGTCCTATTGACCCTGGTATGTGCTGCCGCTACAGTGCCCCTATTGCTGGTGAAAACTCCCTGAGAAGTCTCTTGAAGACATAGCTTTGGTTAAATGTATAGATATGGCCCATATCAACCTTCCCATGGGAGCTAGGTGTTATCTAATGGATAACACTGCTCCATGGGTGTCCTAGAGAATAACAAGGATTTACAACTCAAGACACAGCA